>NC_133393.1:71877861-73267444 GCF_047511655.1 Castor canadensis | reverse complement strand
CAATGACGTGAAGAATGGTTTAGTGCACTTTGTATAAAAGACCTCTTCCATTGACATGCTACCTGCCTAAAAGATCAAACTTTATTAGAACATAAAATACAATTGTAACATTAATGTTGATAGTCAATATAGGTAACTCACTACATGCCAATTGCTCTTTTGAAGATTTTCTGAGTATTTCCAGGTTTAATCTTCCCAACAAGCCAGTGGGGTATATACTATTACTATTTTCATTGTACAGAAGAGGAAACCAGGTTAACTTGCTCAATAATACACACCTAGTAACTGGTAGAGCTGGGATTCAGACCTGGCATTTGGGTATCTGTATAGATACTGTCTCTCAAACTTCCCATGAAACATGTAGTGCTTATGGAAAGAATTCTGTTAATGTTTTTTTCACTGCTGGTATAGCTATAGGCATTTGTATATGTGAAAATTTCAAATTGTAGTTGACAATGTGGTGGTTGGAATACAAAATATAAATGCTTACCATAAATGCATTTCCTCTTTTTCCCCATTTTACCAAATTGAGTATCTGATAAAATAAAGTTTTTAAAAAGCATAATGTGTTTCAGTACTAGGGGAGGGTCAATAAATTTTTCTTTGAAGGGCCAGACAGTATTATTTCTTTGTGGGCCATGTGATCTGGGTTGCAACAACTCAGTTAACTCTGCAGTTATAGCCCAAAGCTTCAAACAATATGGAGCTGAAGGAATCTGTCCATGTCCCAATATAATTTCAGCCTATAAACAGTTGGATGGACAGAATCATAGCAGAATATTAGTAAAGATTTTCTGTTCTCTCTTTTAGTTGCAAGAACCAAAGAATTGACTCCCCAAAACCGAGAAGAATCCAGAGAAGATTCAAGGGAAAAGGGAAAAGTATAACTTACAGAAGTGTAACTTGAGTGTTAATAACACAAATAAATTGTGTTATATATGAACAATATCAGTCATGATAATAATATCATATAATAATAATATATAATAATACCAGATAATAATATCTGCTAAACCATGGAAAATTTTCTGTTTTAAGTTACTTGAAATGCATCATTTAGGGTTTGGGAAGTAGCTCAGTGGTAGAGCACTTTCTTTGCATGAGTGAGGCCCTGATTTGGATCCACAACAACAACAAAAGACATAAGTTAATATATAATTTTTATATTATTCCTCATTTTGTATATTCACCACAGAACACATAGGGAAAACTGATTTAGTTACCAAATTATTTAGTTTTCAAGCAAATATTTCAGAATTTATGTAATCACGCTTTCAAAAGTTTGTTTAAAATTATGTGCTATTTTATTTTTAAATATTCCTTTAGGCTTGAACAAGAACATTTCAAATTAAAAGCTATTGATAAAGAGAAAACAATGGAAATCAAATAGTTTATAAGCAAGAAAGTCAAACAAAAATCAGAAAATTCAGTAAGTCACCCTCTTATTAATTTCTGTTCACACTGTAAAGCAATAGTTCTCTAGAAGCAGCATATAGAAGTATTTAAGGAAATAGGAAAATCTCATTGATAAAAGTATTTGCTGTATCTATATTGACAGCACTGGCTACTCCTACTGCTGTTCTCTTGATTTTATAGAAGTTTAATTCATAAAACTCTTGGTTTTGGTTTAATTATTTAACAAAAATATTGTGACCAATTTAAACCAGTTTTATCCATGCTTCATTTTTTTAAGCTATTCATCCACTGATAAACATATTAAAGATTAACACTTTTTGGCTACTGGAAATTGGTGTAGAGATATTTGTTTGAGTAACTGCTAATATTTTTAAACAACTTTTAAACCTTCAAGAAATTTAAGTGATTTGATATATAATCCTGAATTTATCTTATAATGTAAGACTTTCAGTGAAGTTTGAGAATTAGTTGCTTGTAATCTGTATTCCTCATCAGGAATGGACAATAGGTCATTATAAAATATTTTTGCTCAAGGGATGTATTTTTCTCTTTGGACTTTGAAAAAGAAAATACACCTGACTATGGTGTCATATACCTAGAATTCCAGCTCCGTTGAAAATAGAATGGAAGGATTGTGGTTCAAGGCAAGCTTTGGGCAAAAATGCAAGACTCTGAAAGATAAACTATCGAAAAAAAGGCATGGGCTCATGGCTCAAATGGTAGATTACTTGCCAATCTAGCACAAGGCCTAAAGTTTATGACCTACTACTGCCAAAAAAGAAAGAAAAGAAGAGGTCATTAAAAACATAGATATAGATGCTTGCTCAAATTAGACTGCACAGAGTCACCTAGTGCTCCTAAAATTGCAGGTCAAGAAACAATTTTATTCACATACATTCATCAGCATTTCAAGACTTAACAGTCCAGCCTCAGAAACAATAAATGCGTAATTCAGAATATCAATTTGTTGATGGAAGTAACGGTTTACCAAGAAAACCAAAATTCTCCTGTCATTCATGTTTTCCTTTGTAGGAAGCAAGATGGCAAGATTGCTTTGTGAAAAGTAATTGGAACAATGAAACAGTTGTTCACACTAACTGGTTTCCTTAGGTCACAATGACTATGCCCATCCAGTTCCATTATACAGACAGACCTCCCAGTGGAGGTACAACTGGCCTTTATTGTGGCTGCAAAAAAATTAAAAAATACAAATCAATCCCATTTTGCTAGCATAATTGTCATATACATGGCATGGAAATATGTTGATAAGGAGTATTCTGTAAATGAGACAGCCAAGAAACACTCTATTCATAAATGCCATGCAGAAATGTATTAAGGTATCAAAAACTTTCAAAATGTAGGAGTACACAAACCTATTAAACTAATTCAAAAATAATAAGAATGTTTTGACCATTGAAGTATGTTCCTCAGAAAAATGACTATTTAAATTCTTTCTGCATATTTCAATTGGGTTTTCTTTTTATTCTTAACTGTAAGAAGCCTTTATATACCCTAGATATAAATCCCTTATCAGACACATGATTTTAAAACATTGTCTGCCATTCAGTGGCTTCCATTCTATTTTTGTGATGATGTCTTTCCTATTAAGGTAGTATTTACTTTTGATGAAATCTAGTTATCTATTTTTTTCTTTTCATGTCATATCCACGAGACTTTTCCCAAGTCCAGTCACGAAAGTTTATGAGTATGTCTTCTAATAGTTTTATAGTTTCATTTATTATGTATAATTGTTATATTTTGACTTAATTTTATATGGTACTTGGCCTAACTTTATTCACTTATATTCTATTATTCTTTTGTATATAAATATCCAGTTGTTCCAGCACTACTTTTTGTTAAAGAGAATATTTCCCACATCTAACTGTTTTGTCACACATGTTGAATATCAATTGATCATAAATATGTGGGATTGGTTTTGGTTCCTTATTTCTCATAGGATGACCTGTATGTCAGTCCCCATGCCAGTACCAAATCAAGTAGAGATCTAAAATGAGATTCATGTTGTATATTTCCTATTGCCTTCTGGGATGATAAAAGTCAATGTACTGGAATGTCTTTAACTCCTGTGGAGGACTTTTGCTTCTTAATAGAACTTATGCCATCTTCTGGCTTCTGACTTCATGATGTGATGAGAGGTAATAAGGCTCATAAAGATGGAGTCTGTTACTTTTCTACATTGAAACCTTTGTCTCGCTCCCCTTCCATTTCCTTCATTATCTCAGCCACAGGATCTGCTAACTTGGCTATTATCAGCTCACCATTATGACTTATTAACTCATTATAATTCATAGACTCATCGGTAGATTTTTACCACCCAGGAAGGAGAAGATTAAGACTGGGCCATCAGATCAGGAAATCAGCCATAAGGCAAGGAAAGGAGAATTGTATTCAATTTCTTTACGCTTGAAGGACACTGCATTTGTTTTACTTCTAATAAGATTAAGAATAATCCCATGACATTTCCTTTATTTCCTAATTGAGGAAAGGGAAATGATGAGATACAATACTAAACCAATAAATACTCAAAATTCCATTCGTTTTTAGAATCAGCTATTTGAAACCAGAAAAATATCTGATTTTGCATATTAAACCAAGTATTTTTAGTTGCTTTTTTCAGGTATTATACTTCAAAGCATATGTATCCTTGATTTTTATTTTTTCTTATATCCTAATTTGAGTGGACATTTTAATGAGGCACACTTGCCTGACTTAAAAAAACTTGCAATCAAAGGGAACTTTAGAAAAACTTCTCAATACTTCTAATGCCTTTCTCTGCTTGTTGGGTGTGGCTCATTAACATTGGATTAATAAACACTTGCTAGATCCTAATATAAAGAGACAAACTTGTAAGTTATTTTTTCTGTCTCTTTTTAAAACCCATTTTTTATGTTTACTCTTCCCTGATAAATTACCCAAAGTTTCATGGCTTAAAACAACATTTATTATCTTCCCTCATCTGTGGTTTGATAAAATATTGTTAAGAATAGCTTCTCTCTGTCCCCCTCAGCCTCAGTTGGCACAGTTCAGTCTGGGGATTAGGGGGAGTCATCTGAAGGGTTTTTTTCCAATGATATGTGTTGTTGCTACTAGCCATTGGCTGAAATTTCATTAGTGACAGGCAGGTGCTCCTGCACTGGAACACAAAGTCTCTCTCTATGGCTTAAGATCCTCCCAACATGGAATTTGAGTCCAGGGGCAAGGAGTCTAAGATAAAGACAAGTTCTGTGTTGGCAATGGAAGTCACACAGCATCATTTTTATTATACTCTATTCATTAGAACCAAGTCAGTGTTTGGCCAATATACTTCCTTGTTTATGGAATGAATGTTAAAGAATGACATGTTCTAAAACCAGCACAACTGCCCTCTGGCCACAGTGGTTTATATTTCTCCCATTTGAAAATAACAATCATTTCTTCACAATGCCTCCCACAGTCTCAGTTATGGCTTCAGGCTTGAAGTGTTAGATCTTACCATTTTTTGATGTCTAGATAGGTCCCTAGATTGTGGCTAGAAGAATCTCCATAGAAGACTTAGGAATTAAAGTGATAAGTTATCTACAGCACACATACCCAACATTCTGCTAAACTGCTAGCCCAGCCAATCCATGGAGGGAAGATGGGAGGTCCCCAAGAAGGCACTGATGCATGCCCCCACTTCTTTCACGAGGAATGACTCCTAAATGATGCTAGGAAAACTGGATATCCACCTGCAGAAGATTATTGAAGAGTCTTTCTTTTCTCCAACACATATTTTGGGTACCTTTGTCAAACATCTGGTAGCTGCAGTTGCCTAGATTTGTATTAGGGTCTTCTATTTCATTGGTTTTCATGTCTGTTTTTGTGCCAGTACCATTCTGCTTTTATTAGTATAGCTCTATAGGGTAGTTTGAAGTTAGGTATTGTGATACTTCCAGCATTGCTCTTTTGGATTGCTTTGGCTATTCGAGATCTTTTGTGCATCCATATGAACTTTAAATATGGGATTGAGTTTTGATTTACATTTCCTTTATGGCCAAAGCTACTGAGCATTTGCTTTTTCATGTTTATTGACCATTTGTACTTCTTCTTCTGAGAATTGTCTGTTCAGTTTATTTGCCCATTCATTCAGTGGCTTGTTGATTCTTTGAGAGGTTGATTTTTTGAGTTCCCTATGTATTCTGGTTATTAATCCCTTGTCAGATGTTTAGCTGGCAAAGCCCTTCCCTTAAGTCTTCAGTGTGTATCTTTTAGTGAAACAGGGTCATGAGATTAATAGGATGTGAAAGCTAACAGAATAACTTTGGAAAATAACATACATTATTATTATGTTAATACATTATTATGTTATGTTAGTAAATGAACATACATTTAAAAGTTTATTCCAAGATGGTTCATATTAATTCCCCTTTTATTTTCTTTTGGGTTTATATGAAATTTTCTCAATATTTTCATATAATTAACCCTATTTCTTAGACTTTCTTCCAAATATTTTGAATCATTCTAATTAAAACAGTTATATTGTTAAAAAATGTTTCTCGATTTTGAAAGCTTACTCACTAAATCCAAGGGGACAAGTAATGCTAATTAGTCCCCTGTGCCCAGTCTGATACTTGGCATCTTTCCTTGTCTGTGGTCATGGTGTGACCAGTTAGAGAGCGCATGGAGACAGACAGTCTTTAAGGTTTCCTACTCTCCATAAAGGCATAGTCATGATACAGAGAAAGATTAACAAGAGGATGGAGTGAAGATTATTTCACAAAGTGGTAAAAAAAAAAAACAAAAACACCTCACTGTGACAGGGTGTGCAAGTCCAAGCTCTGAAGGCTTGGTGAGGATGGAAGGAGACAATTGTGTCAAGAGCCATCTCCTTCTGAGTTATTCCTCAGTGCCAAAGCCTCAGTATCATCCTTGGAATGTATAGAAGGTGAAAGCAAATGCTTGTGTATGTCTTTGAGTAACATTTTTTGGAATTCTTAAGCTCCTTTACTAAGCACAAGTAATTTCAGCTATTTCTATATTTATTCTATTAATTGTTTTAGGAGTAAAACATGACGTTTTAATAAATACATATATTGTCAAATAGCTACCATTTCTCTCCTCCTTTGTTGGAATTATTTCTTAGTTCATAATACACCCCAAAATATATGTACTGCTTTAGAACAATTCAGTATTGTGAAAATGACAATACAACCAAAAGCAATCTGTATGTTCAAGGCAATCCCTATCAAAATTCCAATGACGTTCTTCACTGAGATAGAAAAGTCAATCTATCTCATGAAACTAGCTCCCAGTCCCTCACCTTGTACTAGTAGCAATTCAAAATGAATTAAAGATCTTAATGTAAGATCTGAAATGGTGAAATTAATCCAGGGAAAAACAGGGAACACACTGGACCACATAGGCATACGTAATTACCTTATGAATAGAACTCTGGCAATTAAGAGAAAGTATTGGCAAGTGGGACTGCATGAAAGTAAAAAGCTCCCGCACAGCAAAGGAAACAGTCACCAGACTCAAGAGACAGCCTACAGCATGGTCGTACTAGCTTACATCTCACCAGCAGTGTATGAGGGTTCCATTTTCCCCGCAGCCTCACCAACATTTGTTGGTGGTGGTGTCTTGATGCTACCTATTCTAACAGGAGTGAGGTGGAATCTTAGTGTAGTTTTGATTTGCATTTCCTTTATGGCCAGGGATGGTGAGCATTTTTTCATGTTTTTTGGCCCTTTGGACTTCTTCCTTTGAAAAAGTTCTGTTTAGTTCAGTTGCCTACTTCTTTATTGGTTCATTGATTTTTGGGGAGTTTAGTTTTTTGAGTGCCATGTATATTCTGGTTATCAGTCCTTTGTCTGATAAATAGCTAGCAAATATTTTCTCCCACTCCATGGGTGGTCTCTTCAATTTAGAGACCATTTATTTTGTTGTGCAGAAGCTTTTTAATTTCATGTAGTCCCATTTTTCCATCCTTTCTCTTAGTTGATGGGCTGCTTGAGTTCTACTGAGGAAGTAATTTCCTATACCTATTGCTTCCAGAGTGTTCCCTGCTCTTTTGTGTACTAACTGCAAGGTTTTGGGTCTCATATTAAGGTCATTAATCCACTCTGAGTTGATACTAGTACAGGGTGATAGGCATGGATCGATCTAGTTTTAGTTTTCTGCAGGCTGATAACCACTTTTCCTAGCAACATTTGTTGAAGAGGCTGTCTATTCTCCATCGTATGTTTTTGGCACCTTTGTCAAAAATAAGGTCAGCATAGCTGTGTGGATTCATATCTGGGTCCTCTGTTCTATTCCAGTGGTCTTCATATCTGTTTTTGTGCCAGTACCATGCTGTTTTATTGCTATGTCTTTGTCGTATAGTTTGAAGTCAGGTATTGTGATATCTCCAGCATTGCTCTTTTTGCTGAGTATTGCCTTGGCTATTCATGGTCTCTTGTGTTTCTAAACAAACTTTAGGGTAGATTTTTCAGTCTCTGTAATGAATGGTATTGGGATTTTGATGGGAATTGCATTGAACATATAGATTGTTTTTGGTAGAATAGTCATTTTTACTATGTTGATTCTACCAAAACATAAGCATGGGAGATCTTTCCACCTTTTGTAGTCTTCCTTGATCTCTTTCTTCAGTGGTTTATAGTTTTCCTTGTTGAGTTCATTTATATCCTTTGTTAAGTTTATTCCTAGGTATTTGATTTTTCTTGAGGCTATTATAAATGGAATTGTTTTCCTATATTCTTTCTCAATTTGCTCATTGTTGGTGTATAGAAAAGCAACTGATTTTTGTACATTGATTTTATCTCCTGCTACATTGCTGAAGCTGTTTATGGTGTCTAGGAGTTTTGGGGTGGAGTTATTTTGGGTTTTTAGGTATAGGATCATGTCATCTGCAAATAGGGATACTTTGACTGTTTCTTTACCTATTTGTATTCCTTATTACTCTGGCTAGGAATTCTAGGACTATGTTGAATAGGAGTGGGGAGAGTGGGCATCTTTGTCTTGTTTCTGACTTTAGGGAAAATGGTTTCAGTTTTTGTCCATTAAGTATGATGTTGGCTATAGGTTTGTCATATATAGCCTTTATAATGTTGAAGTACATTCCTTCTATTCCTAGTTTTCTTACAGCTTTTATCATGAAGTGGTGTTGAATCTTATCAAAGGCTTTTCTGCATCTATTAAGATGATCAAGTGGTTTTTGTGTTTTGCTTCTATTAATGTGATGTATTACATTGATTGACTTGTGTATGTTGAACCATCTCTGCATTCCAGGGATGAAGCCAACTTGGTCATGGTGAATGATCTTTCTGATATTTTGTTGGATTCTGTTTGCCATTATTTTATTGAGAAATTTTGCATCGATGTTCATTAAAGAGATTGTCCTGTAGTTCTTGTTTTTGGATGTGTCTTTGTCCAGTTTTGGGATGAGTGTAATACTGGCTTCATAGAATGAGTTGGGCAGTGTTTCTAACCTTTCTATTTTGTGGAAACGTTTAAGGACAGTTAGTATTCATTCTTCTTTATAGATCTGGTAGAATTCAGTGGAGAATATGTCAGGTCCTGGACTTTTCCTTTTGGGAGAGACTCTATTGATACTTCAGTTTCATTATGTGATGATAGATCTGTTTATGTGGTTAATATTCTCTTGATTCAGTTTTGGATGGTCATAAGTATCTAGAAATTTGTCCATTTCTTCAGGACTTTCCAGTTTGTTGGCATATAGGATCTCAAAGTAGTCTCTGATTATTCCCTAAATTTCCATGCTATTTGTTGTTATCTCCCCTTTTTGTTTCTGACTTTACGAATTTGGGTCTTTTCCCTCCTCATTTTAGTCAGATTTTTCAGGGGCTTGTCAATCTTGTTTACTTTTTCAAAGAACCAGCTTTTTGTTTCATTGATTCTTTATATCTATCTATCTATCTATCTATGTATCTATCTATCTATTTCTATTTCATTAATTTTGGCTCTCATTTTTATTATTTCTCTCTTTCTGCTTGTTATGGCTTTTGCTTGTTCTTGTTTTTGTAGGAGTTTGAGATGTAGCATTAAATTGTTTATTTAACATTTTTCTGTCCTTTTAATGTATGCACTCATGGCTATAAACTTTCCTCTTAGGACTGCCTTTGCTGTGTCCTGTAGGTTCTGGTAGGTGGTGTTTTTATTTTCATTAACTTCCAGGAAACTTTTAATTTTCTCTTATTTCTTCTAAGACTGACTGATCATTGAGCAATGTGTTATTCAGATTCCAGTTGTTTGCATATTTTCTGCTGCTGTTTTTGTTGAGTTCTAGTTTTAATGCATTGTGATCAGGTAGAATGCAGGGGATTATTTCTATTTTCTTATATTTGCTGAGGCTTGCTTTGTGCCCTAAGATATGATCAATTTTGGATAAAGTTCCATGGGCTGTTGAGAAGAATGTATATTGTGCAAATGTTGGATGAAATATTCTGGAGACATCAGTTAGGTCCATTTGATCTATGGTGTGATTTAGTTCTTGAATTTCTTCACTGATTTTTTGTTTGGATGACCTATCTATTGCTGATAGATGGGTATTAAAGTCTACCACTACCACTGTGTTGGACTCTATTTGTGCTTTTAAGTCCTTTAGAGTATGTTTGATGAAATTGGGTACATTGATGTTGGGTGCATATAGGTTGATAATTGTTATTTCCTTTTAGTGTATTTCCCCTTTTATTAGTCTGTAGTGTCCTTCTTTATCTTGTTTGACCAATGTAAGTTTGAAATCTACTTTGTTTGATATAAGTATTGCTACTCCTGCCTGTTTTCATGGGCCATTGGCTTGTAAATCTTCTTCCAGCCTTTCACCCCAAGCCAGTGTTTGTTTCTGTCAATGAGATGGGTCTCTTGTAAACAACAGATTGTTGGATCTTTCTTTTTAATCCAGTTTGCCAAACGGTGTCTTTTGATGGTGGAGTTGAGTCCATTGACATTCAGTGTTAATATTGATAGATGTATGGTGGTTCCTGGCATTTAGTTGTTTTTGTTGATTAAGGATTTGATTGTGTGTAGCTGATTCAGTGCTACTCTCTGATTCCTTGTCTTTTCTTCTGTGGTTTGACACTTTCCATCCTCTCATGGTTTTGTTTGCTTTCATCTTCTGTATGCAGAATTCCTTGTAGAATCTTTTGTAGTGGTGACTTGGTGGTCATATATTGTTTTAGTTTCTGATTATCAAGGAAGATTTTTATTGCTTCATCTATTTTGAATGATAGTTTTGTTGGGTAGTGTATCCTAGGGCTGAAATTATTTTCTTTCAGTGTCCAGAATGCCTCATTCCATGCTATGTTTGCTTTTAAGATTTCCATTGATAAATCTGGTATTATTTTGGTGGGTTACCTTTATACATTATTTGTTTTTTCTCTTTTACAGCCTTCAATATTCTTTCTCTATTCTCTGTGCTTGTTGTTTTAATGATAATGTGCCATGAGGAGGTTCTGTTTTGGTCAAGTCTTTTTGGTGTCCTGAAGGCTTCCTGTACCTGAATGGGGAAATCTTTCTTGACATTTTGGAAATTTTCTGTTATTATTTTATTGACTATATTATGAATCCCTTTGGCTTGCATCTCTTCTCCTTCCTCAATGCCCATGATTCTCAGGTTTGGTCTTTTGGTGAAGTCACTGAGTTCTTGCATATTCCTTTCACAGCTCTTGAGTTGTTTGACTAAGGTTTCTTCTCTTTTTCTTTAATTTCTGTTTTATCTTCGAGTTCTGAGATAATTTCTTCCACTTCTTCTAGTTTGCTGAAGTGGCCTTCCACTGTGTTTTTTGTTTGATTAATACTACTTTTTATTTTCAGAATATCTGTTTGATTTTTCTGAGGTTTTCAATATCTTTGGTCAACTCATCTTGCATATTTTTATTGTCATCTTTAATTCATTTATCTCTCTTTTTATAGTGTCCTTTGTTTTACTTTGGTGTTTCTGTCATTTCTGAGTTCATTTTTTTGTTCCTGTGTCTTCTCATGTTTCTTATTTTTGGTGTCTTGAAATTTCTTGAGTGCATCTTGTACATTTTTTGTTAACCATGTCTAGTATCTTCTCCATGAATTTCTTAGTGATTTCTTGCAAGGTTTGTTCTTTGAGGGTGTTTTTGTGGGCATTACTGGGCTTCTTAGTGACATTTATCATTGTTTTGTTGAGGTCAGGAACTGGGTATCCATGTTCTTCATTTCCCACTGAATCCTATATTGAATTATTTTTTTGAGATTGATTTCTATATCCCTTCTTCTTCCCATTGCTCCACTTGGTGCTGTGCATCTATGTTCTTGAGAGGCTAGTTGGTGGTTTTAATTGCCTGTTTTCTTTCCCTTGATTTAATTTTTGTGCTGTGACTATCTTGGTTGTTAGGTAGGCTGGTATGCTCTTTCTGTCCCTGGCCTGGAGGTGTAATTTAGCAATAACAAATTCACAGGTTCAATATCAGACCAGGTGTTTGTATATTATATAGAAGACCCCTTGATAATATTATCTATAAACAGTGGGAGTTGGAGGTGTAATGCTTGTTAGGCTAGATATAGAAATTTGGGAAATTGGTGAAGGTGGCACTAAAAGGGGGGTTAGGAGGGGGGTGGGTGAGTGGGGGAAGGGGTATGGGGGCTGCTGGGTTTTGAGGCCCTTGTGTGTTTGGGTGTATTTCTATTTATAGTGTAGGGTGCTTGTGTAAGGGATTGCAGGGTGTTGGGGTTGTGTAAAGTTGGTATAGTAGGCTAGTCAAGTGTGTAGGTGGGAGGGGTAGTGTGCTGACATGTTGGGGGAGGGTAAGAGGGGGAGTTGAAGACAGTGGGAGAGAGTGGATAAGAAAGGGCAGAAAGAGTAGTTGGGAGGGAGAACAATGGATTGTAGCACAGGAGAAGTGGGGAGACTGAAGGTGGTAAGAATAGGGATAAGAAGATAGTGATGGTGAAGTTAATAATACAGAAAGAAAATAGAAACAAAAAATTAAATAAAATAAAAGCCCACATTATAAAAAAAACACAATAAAAAACATCAGGTTCAGGACCAATAGCCTTTCAGTCTTTGTTTTAAGTTCTGGAGTTATTCTTGTGGCATCCAGTCCTGGTACTGGCATACAAACAGAAGCTCTGACGTAGTCTCACCAGGTGACTGGCTTGTGAGAAGTGTTTGGTTCTTCTGTCCACCAGTTTAATTGAAATTGTGAGGTGAGGTAAGTCTGCCAGTTCATGCAGTGTGGTCAGCGCTGTTGTTTTCACCAGGCTGCAGCTGTGTTATCCTTCAGCTGTAGCTCTATTTGGTCAGCTCCTCCCCCAACAAGGTGGGGCAGTGTGGTTTTGAATGCTCCCCTCTGGGCCAGGAGATCAGCTCTGGGATCCACCACCTGTCCTGCTTTGGAAGGTGTCTTGTTGCCCCGCCTCTGCTCTCAGCCTTTGTTGCCCTTCCTGCGTTTGTCCACTGAGAGTTTAGCACTGACAGTTTAGATCTTTGCCCACACCCCATTCTCTGGGGCAGGTTCAGTGTTCCACCCACCCCTCCACTGATGGTGTTAGATTACAGTTTGCTATTTATGTTTTTCAGTTTTGTTGGTGGTGGGGGGGAATTCAGTCTGCCTAGGGGCTGTGCTGGTTTATGTTCCCTGGGGGTGGGTAGGGAAGTCCCGCGTGGTGGCTTGGTACTCAACTGTTCATTTTGCCAATTCATGTGTAAGCAGGTTTGGAGCCAGCAGTGGCAGGGAGAAATGGCACCATCTTTTCTCAGTTCAGTGTGGCATGGGGAGGCTTTCCATGGGCTAGGGGTTCAAGATGTCACAGAGTTTGATTCTGATGGATGCTCTGTATTCTGCTTGATGGAACAAGGAGAAGAGAAGGAAAGAAAAAAGAGAGAGAGAAATGACCCAGGGGGAGCAGGGAGTGGTGGTTCCTGGGTCCAGACACACCTTTTGGCTGTGCCGTGGGTTGCAGCTATTAGGTGCAATTAAAGGCTGATTTAAGAGTCAGTCTTTGAATTTTTTTCTGCACTTAATGTGATGGCAGTTATTATTTTGACTAGAAGCTACCCAAGTGTAGTGCCAATGTCTCAAGGAGGTTTCTGGAGTCATGGAGCTTAGGCTTTCTGCTCTGGTACCCTAGCTGCCATCTTGGATCTTATCAAGATGCTGAATTTTGTGAAAGTCTTTTTCTGCATCTATTTGTATGATAATATCCTTGATTCTGTTTACATGTTGTATTACATTTATTGATTTGTGTATGTTGTACCATCCATGCATCCCTGGAATGAAACCTACTTGATTGTGATGTATGATCTTTTTAATATGTTGTTGGATGCTGTTAGCAAGAATGTTCTTGAGGATTTTTGCATCTATGTTCATCAGGGATATTGTCCTATAATTTTCTACCTTTTTTTGATGCATCTTTACCTGTCCTTCTAGAACGTGTTTGGTAGTATTCCTTCCTTTTGTATTTTATGGAATAATTTGAGGAGCATTAGTGTTAGTTCTTCTTTAAAAGTCTGGTGAATCAGGCTTTTCTTTGTTAGGAGGTTCTTAATAACTGTCTCAATTTAATTGCTTATTATAGGTCTGTTTTAGTTTTTATAAGTTTTTGGTTCAATTTTGGTGAAATATATGTGTCAAGAAATTTGTTTCTTTTTCATTTTCCAGTTTATAGGAGTATAGGTTTTTAAAGTACTTCCATATGATTGTCTGAATTTCACTGGTGCCTATTGTAATATTCCCTTTTTTATTAATTCAGGTCTTCTAATTTCTTCTTTTAGTTAATTTGGCTAGAGGTTTGTTGATCATGTTTATTTTTTCAAAGAACCAGCTTTTTGTTTCACTGATTTGTTGTATTTTTTTTTTTTTTTTGGTCTCCAATTCATTGATTTCTGCCCTGATCTTTATAATCTCTTTCTGTCTACTACTTTTGGAGTTGGCTTGAAATCTTTTGGAGTTTTTCTAAGAGTTTGAGATGAATCATCAGATTATTTGTCTGAGATCTCTCGAGTTTTTTGATATGGTCCCGCATGGCTATAAAATTCCCCCAGAAGACACTTTTGATATGTCCCCCAGATTCATTTTCATTTGAATCTAGGAATTTCCTTCTTTGCTTATTTCTTCAATGACCCATTAATGGTTAAAAATGTGTGTTGTTCAATCTCCATGGGTTTGAATAGGTTTTGTGGTTCTCCTTGCTATTCATTTCTAATTCTATTCCATTATGGTCTATTAGGGTACAGGGGATTAGTTCAATTTTTTTTGTATTTGTTGAGGTTTGCTTTATGCGCTAAATATGCTCTAATTTTGAAAAAGTTCCATAGGGTGCTGAGAAAAATGTGCAATCTGCTGTCATATGATGAACTACTCTGTAAATGTCTGTTAAGTATATTTTATCCATGGTATTGTTTAGTTCTAGGACATCTTTGTTGATTTTTTATCAGGATCTTCTGTATATTGAAGACAGTAGGGGTGTTGAGATCTCCCATAATTATTGTATATGGTCCTGTGTGTTCCTTTGAGATCAGAAGTGTTTGTTTTATGAAGATGGGGGCAAAGATTTTTGGTGTATATATATTTAGAATTGTATCTTTTTGCAAGATTGCTCTTTTATTAGTATTTACTGCCCTTCTTTGTCTCATTTTTGTGTAAAATCTGCTTTGTCTGAAACGAGAATAGCTACCCCTGCTTGCTTTCAGTTTCTGCATGCCTGGTAAATCATTTTCCAACCCTTTACTTTTAGTTTGTGTGTGTTTTTGGTTGTGAGGTATGTTTCTTATAGATAACAGATTGTTGGATGTTGCATTTTGATCCAATCTGACAATGTGTGTCTTTTGATCACATTTAGGGTTATGATTGAGAGGTGTTTACAGATTCCTATATTTCTATTGCTTTTTTTCCAGATTGAGTCTCAAGTTGATTGTTATTTACTTTTGGCTTTGTTCAACTTTGGGTTTTGCTGATCTTCTGAGTTGATCAGGCTTGCAACTTTCCTAGCTCTAGTAAGTTTGTAAATTCCCTTTGCATTTTATTGTTTTCTAGCCTCTCATATTTGTGATTGTTTTTCATTCTCTTCCATGTGGATTATTCCTTTGAGAATTCTTTGTGATATAGTCTTTGTAGACATGAATTGCTTTAGCTAGTCCTTTATTTCTCCATTGAGGTTGAAGGACAGCTTTGCTGGATAAAGTATTCTTGGTTAGCAGTTAATCTCTCTCAGATCTTGAATCATATTGCTCCATGCTTTCTTGGGTTTTAGGGTTTCTGCTGGGAGGTATGAAGTGATTCTTATATGTTTACCTATGTATATAAGCTGGCATTTTTCTCTTGAAGCTTTCAGTATCCTTTGTTTTCTAGATTTAGCATTTTAATTATGATGTGTTGTGAGGTTGGTCTTTTCTGATCATGTCTGTTTTTGGAGTTAGAAATGCCTCTGGTACATGGGTGTCTACATCATTACACAGATTTGGGAAGCTTTCTGCTGTGATTCCATTGAGTAGGTTTCCTATGCCTTTAGTTTGTATTTCAGCTCCTTCTCCCACTTCATGAATTCTTAGCTTTGGTCTTTTGATCATGTCCCAGAGTTTTTGTGTGTTTTATTCATGTGTATCAATTTTTTCTTTATGATTGTTTGCATGCAATTGCTTCTTAATATTGTCCTCCATCTCTGATATTCTTTCTTCTGTTTGATCTTGTCCAGTGATAATATAATCTATTGTGATTTATATTTGATTTACTGAGGTGTTCATTTCTTATATTCCTACTTGGTTATTTTTCATAATTTTAACTTTCTTGCTGAATTTATCTTCCATAATGTTGACTTTCTTGTCTTCTAGGTCTAGGATTGATTTCCTAACTCCATTTATCTGTTTGAGTCCTCTTTAAGGTCTCTGATCATTTATAACAGTAGGCTACTAAATTCTCTCATTTTGGTCAATTCATTATTTTTGGATTCAGATGTTGAGTTGTTTTGGTGGGAGTTTGGAGGTAAAATATTGCCTTGGCTTTTCATGTTTAACTTTCTATGCTGTATTTTGCACATCTGTTGGTCTAGTATTCCTTTTACTTCCCTGGGTGAGTGGAGAACCTACTACAGTAAAAAGGTAAACAATTCAGCCATAAGTCAAGTATTTGAATTTGTAAGGAATAACTGAATCCTTAATCTGTCTCTCCAATAAGGTAGTATGGGAGCAAAATTCTGATTTCAGGGGAATGATCTGGGATCTTACCACTGTTTGAAGGGTGTAAGTATTGGAAATTGAGTATTGTCGGGGTTGGGTGTGGGGAAAGGTGGGAAGGGGATGATGGGAAGAGGAGGAGGCAGGTATAGGAAATAGTGGGCCCAAGAGATTTATAATTAGGAAATAGAGAATGGAAGAAAAAAGGAAAGAGTCAAACAGTAACTAATTGGATGAAAAGAAATAAACAATTAAGGAACCAAAACAAAAATGAAATAAGATCAACAACAACAAAAATAAACAGAACAAAGAAATATCAGATTTTAAAAAAAGCACTTACATTTCTTGTTGGAGAGAAATGTGGTTTTCTGTTGATCTGGAAGAGCTTTAGAAAAGCTGAGTTGCACTTCTTGCTGGTGCCTCAGTGAAGGGGCCCCTGAGACAGTCAATTTTCTTAAAGGTCTTTGCCCCCGGAGTTGTTTTGGGTCTTGGCAGCCTCTGTAGATAGGGAAGTGAGACTTCTTTTTAAAATGTAGATAGCTAGATGCTGGCAGAGCCACTTGCATTGTGAAGTGGGGGCAAGTACCTTGAGAGAGCAGGTCCACCAACTTCTATGTCTTTTATTGCTTTTCCCACTTGGTCCAAGTCCAGACCTCCTACTCCCCCATGTCTGTCTTTGGTGGTGGACTTCCAAGCAGACATTGTGATTTGGAGACCTTGAGCACCCCAAGGATGACCTTTTAAATTCCAGATTTTCTCAGTTAGATGCTTGTTGCATGTCGTTGTTTGGCATTAAGCAGCTGCTCAAACTGGAGTTCTCAGTCAGTGGTGGCTAGATGATATTTTAAATTGACCTTATTCAATGGGGCTTTTGTGGCAGGGTTGGGCAGGGTTGCAGATCTCTGAGTGTTTCCTAACTGGGATCTCTGGTGGAAGGTTTCTACACAAACAATGTGACTGAGAGACCCAGTAATCTATGGCCTGTGATTTTACATATCTTCCAAATTGCTCACTTTCTAAGCTGGCCTGCCTCCAAGGAGCTTCCAGTATCTGAATTCTCTGCCAGGGAAGCCTAGCCGTTTTGCTTTGGAGAATTCCCTCAGGCAGTTAAGCAGTCTTCAGTTCCCTATCCCAGGACCCTTTAGTTTTTCAGCTCACTGCTAGTTCAAGGACTCTGTAGCCATGTGTCTTGAGAAGCCAGACTCAGTCCACAGACTCTCAAAATGGCACTTTTCACACCTCTCTGAGGTATGGAAAATGTAGGATTGCCCTGTTTTGCTGCTGGCCTGCTGCACAGGGGAAAATTAGTTTTCTGAAATCCTTTCACTGGAGTTAGGACTTGTGGGTAGTGTAAATATTGTCCCAGAGCTAGTTTTGCTATTCTGTTGCAGCCACTGCTTGTCTTACCTTCAGGTGGTTTTCCACTCCCCACAGGGGGAGCAATGAGAGATTCTGCAACTTGTTTCTTTGTTATCTTTTTGTTTTTCTGTATTTTTCAGATATCCAATTACTATTTTATGTTTCTTCCATGCTTTCCTGCTGAATTCTGCCAGGCCTTTAAAGAACTAATACCAACACTATTCAAACTTTTCCCTCAAAAAAGGAAGGAACATTACCACACTCATTTTATGAATCCAGTATTGCACTCATTCCAAAACCAGACAAGGATACACACACACAAAGAGAACTATAGGCCAACTTATTTAATGAACTTCATTGCAAAAGTTCTCAATAAAATATTGGCAAACCAAATTCAACAACATATAAAAAACATCATATACCATAATCAGGTTGGTTTCATTCCAGGGATGGAGGGATGGTTCAACATATGTAAATCAATAAATGTAATGCACATATAAACAAAACCAAGGGGGAAAAACCACATTATTATCTCAACAGATGTAGAAAAAAACCCTTTGACAATATTCAATGTCCTTTCTTTCTAAAAACTCTGATGAAACTAGGAATAGAAGGAAGGTACCTCAACATAATAAAGGTTATATACAACAAGCTATAACCAAATCATGCTGAATTGGGAAAACATGAAACCATTGCCTCTAAAATCAGGAATGAAACAAGGGTGTCCATTCTTTCCACTCTTATACAACATAGTTTTGGAATTCGTAGCTAGAGCAATAAGACATGAAGAAGAAATAAAAGGAATTCAAATATGAAAAGAAGTTGAATTATAAAAGGCCCAAAAAACTACTAGATACTATAAACACCTTCACCAAATTAGCAGGTTACAAAATCATATACAAAAGTCATAGCCTTTCTCAATACTAACAATTAACAGACTGAGAAAGAATTTATGAAAATAATCCTATTTACAATAGCCTCAATGCAAATAAGATACCTAGGAATTTACCTAACAAAGGAAGTGAAAGACCTCTATAATGAAAATTATAAACCATTGAGGAAAGAAATCAAAGATGACATCAAAAGATGGAAAGGATCTGCTATGCTTATGGATTGATGATCTTAATATTATGAAAATGGCTATATTACCATAAGCAATCTACATGTTCAACTCAATCTCCATCAGAATTGCAATGACATTCCACACAGAGATCAAAACATCAACCCTGAAGTTCATATGGAAGCACAAAAGACCATGAATAGCCAAAGGGGCAGTCACTACCTTGGCAAAAAAGTCATCACCTTGGAAAGCAGGCTGGTATGTTGCTAAAAAGTTCTTGCTTTTGACGTCAGTTCTAGCCTTTGACCTCAGAGATGGACTGCTTTTTCCCTTTGATTGAACAAGAGTCACAGGACAAGGACTCACACAGGCAATGGCTCTGTGGACATCAACAGAGGCCAAAACCTGGAGTCACCCCTCCCAGAAGTGCGACCTGGAGCCAGTGACCTCTCTCATATCAGCTTCCTCTTCTGTGAAATGGGGAACAAGAGCCTTCTGGTTGCTGAGGAAGGTTGTGAGGATGGATCAAAAAAAGGCACATGCCACGTCCCAGTGGATTTCACTCTGTGGACCACAGGCAATGAGCATGGGAACCAGAGGTAGGAAGATGGCAGGGGGCAGGAGGACCATCCTCAGAATAGCATGGAAACTTTCATGCTATCCCTCCTGAGTTATCCACCGGAGAGGGTCACAAATCAGTGACAAGCCCCAGTAAGGACCAGAGCTCATGTCACAATGCCTCAGGAACATCTCTGAGGTGGCTTTTTCTCAAGGGATTCTGACATCTAGCATCCAGCCAGCCCCCAGCAGGTATGGACACAGGGCCCTGAGTCAAATAAAGTGCCCCGTTGAGCTGCGGGCAAAGGCACAGAGGGCCAGCAGAGAGGCCATGGCCCCATCCACAGGATGCAAGTGGAGAGAGGAGATTAACACATCAGCTTCTACCTGAGCCCCGAACCCCACAGGGAGCCAGGTGTCAGTGAGGGAGGGGTGAGGCCTCGGGATGAGTGGAAATTCTAAGTGTTCAGCTGTGCAGAGCTGAGCTCTCAGGCCACACTGGGCCTGTATCCCAAGGGGCTGTGCCTTGTGGACAGCATGGGGTAGGGGAGGCACTGGAGGGCTGTATGAGGCTGGGATGGACCCCAGGCCCCTACAGTCATGAAGGCACCAGGGATGGAGCTGCCTGGCTCTTGCCACAGCCTCACCATGTGAAATAGCATCAGGAAGGACACTGGGCAAACAGGAAGCCAGTTCCCAGTAATCAGAATGAGCCAACACCAGTTCCAGGCCTGGCTTCAGAGCTCTGGCCTTGACTGAGAGCCCACCATGTGCCAGATGTGGGGTCCAGGGGTCTCAACCCTGGCACAGTTGGCATCTAAGCCAAATCATTCTTTGTGGCAGGGCTGTGCTGCAGGATGCCTGGCAGCCTCCCTTGCAATAGCATCCACACTATTCCATCCCCCAAGTGTCTCCAATGTGGCCAAATGGCCTCTGGGGGACAGAATTGCTGAGCTGCAGAAAAGAAGGTAATTAAAGAACAGCCTTGACCCCACTGCCCACTCCCTGCTGACCTTCCAAGGCTCCCATATGCCAGGACAGGTGGGAAACATGGGCGCCTACCTGAGCCAGAGTGTTTATTTTATAGGTCAGTACAAGAAAATGACTCAGGTTAAAACCAAGCTTCAACAATTCTTAGATCTAAGGTAAAAGGAATGAGGTCTGGTGGGCTGATTTTCCTAAGGCTATAGACGCTTAATTACAACACATCAGTTCTGAAATCATCAAGGCATGCAGGACACCTTTCTAAGGTATTGATGAATCTGAATCAGGGAATCTCCTAACAGTTCTGGTACTTTATCTAGTTTTGCATAGGGGGCTGGTATGTGGACACAGCAGGCTGTATTCTTCAAGGGAGTACAGGAACAAAGGTCAAGACACCTGGTGCTGGGAAAAATATGATACAAGAGGCTTTGCAAGCTCCTACTACGGAGAGGCTCTGCAAGCTCCATTATTTCCCAGTCCAGGGTCCATGCCTAGTCCCCAACACCATGGCCCTCATTCAAGGCCAGCACAATGTGGCTTTTCGATCTCAAATTTCACCTATCCCCCCACCCCACACTTGACCCTCCAGCAACAAGGCACAGGCCACCTCTGCTTCGGGGGGGTCCTCTTGCTCCAGGCTTGTCCCCTTTCCAGCTCCCTTCTTTGCCTGGCTTCTGTCTTTAGAGACAGACACCACTTAGATGTAACCTCCTCCAGGAAGCCTTCCTGAATGCTCCCCAGGCCCTAGGGTTAGCAGCAGACCCTGTCTCCTAAGCCATTAACTGACTCTTATAGGCAGTGCATAGGCAAGATCACTTGCTTGTGCATCTCTACCTGCACTCTCGGGGAACTTACACAAGAACCGTGTCCTCTGCCAGTGTCCTACTTGCAGGCACAGAACCTTTTTATGTTTTCTTTGGTTAGCAAAGAAGGTCAAAGGTGATGCCATTAAGTTACAAAGCCCACAGGGATAAGGATAGGAGCCCAGCCTCTCAGGGAAAGACAGAGGGACCTTCAGAAAGAAAAATCGCATGGTGACATCCATACCCAGTCCAAGTGGGCCAGGACCTAAACCACAGCTGCCCACCAGGGGAGGGGCAGCCAGAGGCTCTGTGCAGGTCAAGAATGTTTCTTGCATGGACTCTGCCTGGGGCTCCTGAGCTGCTTTCCATCCTTGGCTATTTTGGTCTGGGACACATTATCAACAATGATAATCAGGACAGAAAGTGTTAGATGAACAGCTTAACTTGTTTAACCCTTGGGACAGCCTGTGAGGCCCCCACCCCCACTGAACACACTGAGACTCCCTCTTAACAAGTCATCAGCTGGCAGGACCCAGAGCCCCATGGCAAATCCAGGCTCCCCAAGGGCAAACACCCACCACTGCTCACACCAAACCTTGCTGGCTCCATGGCCCCCAAACTCTCATCCTTTTGAGGGGTAGGAAAGGAGGTGGGGAGCTCTAGGGGTATTTTGCTTTAAGATTTCTCCTGCCCAAGGTGTGAGCAGAAGTCAGAAGTCCTCAGAACTGGTGCAAAGGCCTGAGGCAGGTGGAAGAAACACAACCCCCTCTTTCTACCCCCAAAGGGATTTGCAGCCTCCCCAGGGCTGGAGGCCCTGGGCGTGGGGTATTGAGAGGAGGGGTCCTCTCTTCTGTGGCTCCCAATGAGCAAGGGAGGGCAGAGGTCAGGCACCAGAAGAGTATGGGGCCACTGGACTCCAGACATGGGCTCCAGTGTCCTCCCAGGGCAGGGGAGGCCAGGAGCAGAGCAGAGGACCTGGCCCTCCCTGAGTTTCACGGGGTGGAAACATGCATATGTAACCATGAAGACCAAGGGGCTCAGAGGGGCCTTCCTAAGAACCAACCCTACCTGCATACTGTCTATCACTTCACTGCAGTGGTGGCAGTGCTAGTCTATACCTGAAGTCCCTTTAAGGCTAATGCTTGTTTCTCATGTCTCCTTACACCAGCCCTGTCTCCCAGTCATACAAGCATCTCTGCTCAGGCCCAGCACCTAGCACAGGAGGCTCCATCAATGCAGAACCATTCAAGGAGTTCTGTGCACAGCAAGTCCAAGCTGAGGCCCCAAACAACTACCTCCCACCCCCAGGCTCTTTCCTTATGTATCAATCAAGAGTGATGAGGATACATTGTCATCTTGATAGCAAAGGTGGAGGTGGAATGGATGACAGAAGGGAAGCAACACTGGGAGAAACAGAGGGGGCTGCAGGACAAAGACCCCACACACTGCCCCCTCCCCTCTCACCTGGCTATGGACAGCCTGGAACCCAGGCAGAAATGAAGCCCACTGGTCCCCTGTCCTTCAAAATGTAAGGTTTCTACCAGACCTTTCCCTACTGCCCACCCATCAGACAGAGACCCTGTTCACTGCAGCAGGAGCCACCCCTCCCCAAAGACCTCCACTTAAAACCACAAGGTGGTGCCCCCTCCTGCTCTACTTGCCTGGCCCTGAAATACAAATGAGAAATAGACCTGCTATGGCCAGGGTCCCTCTCCTCTCTCTTCCACACACACTCTGCTTTCACTGTTGTCCAGACCCTGCAAGGCAGCCTGGTCATCCCAACTGACATGAAGGGAAACTGAGTCTCCAGGATCCTGCCACTAACAGCAGAGCTGGGAGGCCTTGGTGGGCTGGATTCTCCCTCCACTGTGACCATCAGCCCAAAGACTTAAGACCTCAGTGGAGGACATGAAAAAAGGCTGGCTCCCTCACAGGGGAAGGGGGCTGGGGTTTTAAAGGGCACAAGGGCTGGGGGCTGGTTTGCTCTTGATGGTGGATAGAAGCAGTGGCTGTCATTCCTTCCTGTGTGGACCAGTGAACCAAATTCTTTGTGGGACCTCAGGCCCCAGAGCCTTGCAGTATATGCCTAGACATCAGGATGACATCATCTCCCCCGTGTGGGCTCCATTTTGTTTGACTTGAGCCTTTTGGCAATGACCCCCTCCCAAGCTGTCCCCACCTTCACCCCATTGCAGCCTTGCTCTCCATGGCAAGGAGGGTGGAGGTAAGGGGTGGATGTTCAAAACCATGCCCTTCGAAGAATGCAGAGCAGCCGGGACTCGGATAAGCCCCTTTGCCTCCAAACCTCCTCCAATATGGCCTCCATCCCCAAGTGTGGGGCAGTTAGACCCAGTTGAGAATTAGGACAAAGTTGGATATTAAAAGCAGAGCAAGGCTAGGGTCACAACCTCTCCTCCTATGTTCCTTTGAGGACAGACACTTGATAATGAGCCATTGCATTTTAAAATGGGGCTATACAGGTCCAGAAGGCGACATGGGCTGCTCACACAGAAAGGCTGTGTCAACAAGATTCCATACCAGATAGATGGCCACCTCTACCCAGCAGCCTGGCTCAGTCCCCAGGAGAAAGGAGGGAAGCAAGAAAAGCAGAAATGTGCATTCATTAGGCACCTGCAGCATGCCAGGCACTGGGCTGAGACCGTCTGCTCACAGGATCTCTCCAAACACCTCCAGGACTCCCAATGTTTAACAAAAGCAGCCCCTTTCTTCCTCCCTCTGCAGTGTCCTCCACCAGCCCAGCCACTCCCTGGGCTCAGCCACCAAGAGGGACCTGGTTCCTCCAGTAAGGATCCTGCAACTTTATTTAAAAGTCACTGCTGTGCATAATTTGGCCACTTATCCCTGCACCCGCATCTCCTCAGATGAGTTTATAGGCAGTAATAACTCGTGACTTCCTCAGCAGGTGGAAATTTTTATCTGGCTAATCATGGCAGTTAAATTTGCTGGGGTACCACAGCTCAAGGCCTCGACTGGCAGAGGGCCAGCTGGGATGACTGGCGGAGGGCCAGGTAAGGCCCTCCTAGAGGGTCCACTCCTCAGAAGGAAGCTATCGGGAAGCCCCAAGCACTGAGCAGCAAGAGCAGTGGTGCCTTGCCTTCTGGGTCCATAAGATGTCTTTGGGCAGGACACCAAGTCCCTTCCCACTCTCTAGGATCTTGGTCTGTGGACAGGGGGGCCATTACCAGGGAGTATCCAGCATTAAGTGCTTAGTAGTGACCGTCATGCTGACTGCCACCTGCCCTGTGCCCCCTCTGCCAACCCCATGTCAAAGGTCCTTGGGTTTCACATTGTACAGTCCTGCCAGTGATCCACAGATGCAAAGTCCCATATCCTAGATCAGGAAATAGGTGACAGACTCAGTCACATGCTCAGAGTCACTAGATTGAGCTGTCCCCCTCATCTAGGGAGTTGAAGTGGGTGTCTGCCCTCCTTCTCACACAATCTGAACCAAATTCTAGGACCAGCACTGAATTCCACCACTGTCATGAACCACAGACCCAAGAAAGTACCAGCAGCTGCTTGGCACCCCTCCATCAGTAAGCAGTGCCATCCTGGCCTCCAGAGGAAGTCTGGGTGGGGGTTTCACCCAAGAGACAGAATCTGCTTCCCACAAGGGCTTGTCCACTCAGCAATATGCATAACAGGGAGGTCAGTTGGAAACATCACTGTGAAAACACAGAGGCAACTGTAGTCTATCATATGCCACGTGTAACTTTGTGTCACATCAAGAGAACCACACAGCAATAAGGAAAGGCAGAGTTCTGGATAGGATTAGTAACCATCACAGAATACTGAATGACAAGAGTGTAGAAAGACATATGGCCTACTCCACAGCTATGGGGTGTGCAGATGGAAGCAGCAGTTGCCTCTCCTAGGACTGAGAGAGACCCTCCACCCACTCCAAGAGACAGTACCCCTAGCTACCCAGGACCAAGAGAGTATCAAGGAAATGCCCCCATGACTGATGTAGGGCCCCCAGGAAGAAGCTCTTACACCAGCACTGAGGAAGAGCCCCACCCTCTCCCCACAAGGCTTTACCCAGGCTAGAAGAGACCCAAGGAAGAAATCACAGCCTTAGGGACTGACATCCAGACTCTGTTGAAGATGTTGAAGACTCACTGCGTGACCATGGAAGGGAAGTTTCTCTGATGACATACCAGTGGAACTTGCTTGAAATCCAACCTGTGGAATTCACCAGAAATCTGCCTCCTGTAAGGTGCCACAAAGGGAAGCTGCTTGCAGGAGGGGGGTGTCTCACTAGAGGTGTCCACTGCATGACTACCTGAGGGGGGCCAGAGATGCTGTAGGTCCTCCTGGTGCAGCACTGCGGGAGCCGCAGGAGTTGGAGCAGGAGCTGCCAAGCAGGAGCAACACAAGCTGTACAAGCAGGAGTTACACAAGCTGGAGCACCGGCTGCAGGAGTTGCAGTGGCTACAGGAATTATGGAAGCTGGACATGCCCTAAGCTCGCTGCAGCCAGAAAGCAGCCCAAGCCCTGTTGAAAAGCACTGATAATGGCAAAGTCCAGCCCTTTGACTGCTCAACTTGGTATGAACCCTCTCAGTCAACTGAACTGCTATGTAGCAGCACCATTTGATTTCTACCTAAGAAGAAAGTTATTCTCACAAGAAGAGGTCTCCCTCTTTCCATGTAATGAGATTGGCACACCTAGGAGTCGTCCCTAACTGTATTCATTAGAATACAGATTCATTCACAATGCCATGGACTGTAGTCACCTAAAGGCAAAATTATAAAAAGTGGACCTCCAAACACTTGCATATGAAATAAAAATGGGAAAGAGAGAGCAGAAGAAAAATGGTTAGCTGCTAAATGTAAACTTTTGTTTGTTCAATTTTTTATTTTTGCTTTTTAATTTTGTGAGACACAGTTTCACTATGTAGCCCAGGCTGGCCTTGAACTCATGATCCTCCTGCCTCAGCCTCCCAAATGTTAGGAGACATGTGTAAGTATATTTATTCTGATGATTCATTGAGGATATGCAGAAAAAACTCCTGGATGGGCACAGATGGCACAGTGCATGATGACTCAGACTAGAACCACAACTCTGTCACCCAACTGTCACAACCCTGCTCTGACAATGGGCCAGAGCAGCGTTTTAGGTCTCTAGGAATGAGTGTCAACTCAGAGCCAGTGCCTGGTCCCAGAACTGGCAGGGTGCTTGCTCCTTGCCCCCAGAACACTGTCATCTGGAAAATGACCCAGGCCACTTTGGGGAAGGTGTGGAAAAAGATTTACGGAAACTCCCTGTGGCATTGATGCAGGGTCCTCAGTCAAGGGGACCTGGCTCCCCAGGGGCTCCTGGCTCTGTGAGTTGGCTCACATCTGGAAACCATATGAGAGGCTAAGACCACCTACAGGGTGACTCAACTTAGGCCACGAGCTTATTGTTATTCACAGCCTTACCCTCTGTATCTATCAGTTCTGCATCTGCGGACTCAACCAACCACAGATCAAAATAACCGCATCTGTATTAAACACCTGCCAACTTCTTTTTCTCATCAGCATTCTTCTGCATTATTTTTTCCTCATTTTTTGTTAGTACTGGGTTTTGAACTCAGAGCCAAATGCTTACTAGGCAGGCACTCTACCACGTGAGCCACACAACTAGCCTCGGCAGCATTCTTTAAACATTACATTAATTCTTTACTGAGTAGTCACATCATACTAGGTATTATGAGTAATCCAGAAATGACTTAAAGCATGCAAGAGGATGTGTGTAGTTTATATACAAGCATGACACCATTTTACATAAGAACCTGAGCATCTGAGGATTTAGGTACCCTGGAGGGATGGTGACCTATCCCTGGTGGATAGGGAGGAGCGACTGTGTATCAGGTAAGACTAGTAGGTCACTCATTTATATCACTCTCTGGACACCATAATCAATTAACCAGCACTACGGACCCCCATGGGCCACAGCAGATCCGACAGCCAGCTACTCCTGCTGCTCATTACCTGACCATGCCCACCTTGACCTAGGCAGGGAAGAGCTGCCTCTTGGTCTCTGCTACTCTGGAATCCCCTGGTCTCTGCTGGATTCTGGAAGCCATCTTAATGGAGGCAGCACTGTCACCCCGGCCTACGATAGAGTAGCTGCAGTGTTCTTGGAGGGTGAAGGCTCCTGCACCAACCACTGCTCCATGCCTGTTCCTGGTCCCTTGGGAATTCAGCTGCGGGTGGGAGAGAAGAGAGCGCCTGTGTCCCCAGGCCAACACCGCTGTCCCTCAGATCTTGGACTCCCTCTTTCACATAGTGACATTGTGACCTTATTAACCGAGGGCCACTGCCAAGTCCAAGCTTCAGTCATCCAAAAAGTTGTTTGAGTCACTGGCTTCGCAAGATAATAATCCAATCTGGAATGAATGAGTACCCTTGTAATGAATCCAGTACAATCTAGTGCCACCTTTTGCTCCTAGAATCACACACAGGTCACCTGGAACTCTGCTGATACCTGTTAGCAGCATCTTGTCATTCTTCTGGGTTTCCTCCTAGGTCCTACTGTGCACCTGCCACTGTGGAACATGGTGAGATTTGACCCTACTGAGGGTCAGTGAGCATGGGGTGGGGGAGGCCTTGAGAACTCCCTTTTAAGACACATGTCCTGCAGAAGTAGTAACAGGGTTTTTAGCAGGGAAAGGGAGTATCCTCAGGATCCATGGTATCCATGGGTACCTGGTTCCCGGGAGGCCACCATGAAGGGAAACCCACACATTCTCAGGTGCACTGAGCTCTTTTCTGTACTGTGGGTGGCAGTTCATTTCTCCCATAATGCACGCAGCCCAACTTCTGCTACAGACAGACACCTTTCAACAGCTCTCAGAGTCTCACTTTATCACTTCAATTAAGCACGTGATGTAAACCTTTGGCTTGGGAGGATTACCAGATTACCAGAACTTTACCTGGCTTTGGGATACCATTTGCTTTTTGGGAGGTATACCGTGTTCTTACAAAATGCAGGACAGGGAAACATTCAGCCGCTCACACAATGATTTAAACCCAGCTGACAATCACATGGGACCAACTGAGAACTTCTCCATAACCACCCAGCTGCAGAATGCACTCAGGAATTCAAAATGTTTGGTTTGTGAAATTTCTTTTGATAATTATTTATTTGTTTTTTGACTGCACTTGGTCAAGCAAACCCACACTTGTAACAGATCCATGAGTAAGGTGGGCTTACTGTACTTCCATTGAGAGGGTGTCGCAGCAACTTGGAGGTTCAGACGGTGCTCTACCTACACCTGACAGATGGCCCCATCCAGTGTCACTGATCCTGTTCTTTGTCAATTAACTCCTACTTTTCACAGGAGAAACTTGTCAAGATATGAATGCAGTTATCCTGCTTTAGCCAGCAGCAGATTTTTTTTCTCCTCTCTTTTCTCTTGTGGTGCTGGGGACAGAACCCAAGGCTTCACTCACCTCATGCTAGGCAAGCGCTTTACCCTGAGCCCCCCCACCCCCAGCGAAATTGAATTTATGCTGGATTCTCAGCCACACCTGCCCTGTGCTCCAAGAGCTTGCTTAAGGGCTGGCTGGGAGCTGTTAGGTCTCAGGTCATCAGAAAGAATGGGCCTCCATTTGTTCTTTGTTCTCTGGCAGTGCCGGGGAGCCCCAGAAGAATCCGTCACACCTGAGGTCCTTACCTTTATCAGTATTGCAAAGCATTGCAGGGACTCAGCTGGTCTTTACATCATCAACTATAATCCCACCCAGCTTCTGGTTGCTAGCACCCACTACCCACTGGCAAGGAACTCAACATCACACTCAAGTCCAAAGGCACCAGAAAACCAGTCTTCAAATGCCCCCTTTTGCGGGTCCATTCCTGGCATTACTTCTGACACCAATTCTCTACCAGGGTGGCACCAAACCAAGAAAACAAAATCACAAGGTGATTTTTTTTGAGCCAGAGTCTCATTGCCCAGGCTGGCAATGAACTCCAATCCTCCTGCCTCAGCCTCCCAAGTGCTGGGATTACAAGTGTGTACCACCATAGCCAACTCCACACAGAGATTTTAATAGGGGTTTCATTATGAATTTATGATAGGTGATTGAGTTAACAAGGTATTGACTAATCTCAAAGAAAATGACAATTAATGTCAGGAGCAGCCACACTCCGTGGAGCCAGTGTAAAGCCCTGGAAGAATGTTAGAAATATCTTTAAGATATTGGGGTATTGCAAGAGAAACAATACTCAGAAGTCAATAGGCAAGGAAAAATTTACTTGTGCAGAAGGGTGCACACCAGGAAGTCTGGGAGGTATGCACACTGGGCGGGAAGTCCACAGAGGTTTTATCAGATGCTATGCTGTCCTTCTCCTGCCCCTGGATTGGGCAGGTTTTGGGCTCACAGTCTATGCAGTTGGCTAACTAGAAAGGGGCCAGGTTAGGAGGGGGCTTTGGGAACAAAGAAGTTTCAGAGAAGCAGTAACTGTTTTTGGTTATCAGCTCCAGAACCAGGGCATGTAGAGGAATTCCTGCCTCAGCCCAACTGAGAATAACAACTCTTTGTTTTTAATAGAAACTTTTATCATATTAAGCTGAATTTACGAAACAAGCATTATGGGAAGTGAGTTAGTAAGGTGGTTATTACTGACTAAATTCTTTGACAGAAAGGACCTGACCTAAGCTGACTCTTACAATTCCCCTTTTTCTTTTATTTACAGTTCTTTACTTTAAACTTAGCTAGCATTAATTGACTTTTTTGACTGTGTATAAAAAGAGGAAATTGTCTGGGGAAGAGGTGGGAGTGTGTTTGGTGGTGTGGTCTCAGTCTTTGGACGAGCCCTGTCATACATGGAATGATACAGCACCCTACTGTGGTCATTACTCCCAACACAATTATCAGGGAAGTGAAAATGGATACCACATCCCTTTCCATTTTCCAAACCATTGTTCTATCAGGCTATTAAATGGGTCATCTAATCAGGAATTTTCTGCAAGTTCATTGGCAAGAGTAGCTAATCCATATAAAGCCTTTGAATGGGGATGAAAGTACAACATTGACCTCCTATCATTACACAAACTCCTCCCTTTTCTGCTAACATCATGTCCAGGGCTAATCTGTTCTCCCATGCCATTTGGCTTGTGACATCTAATTGCTCTGTTATTCCCTTGATGGCATCTTAGTGTAGTTTACAAATCTTTGCAGCTTATAATAGATATAATTGATCCAATCTACATTTTTACTGACTGGGGACCACCAGAATAGTACTGACTCAAAGACCTCTGCTATTTTATTTCCAGCCTCGAATTCATCAGAGATCCCTTGGGGGACTCCAATGGTATCAATATAAACACGTGGGTCAAATGGCCCACCTGGAGTCATCCCTTCTGTACTCCTTTTATTTTGGAACTTGACTCCCCTTTTTGACTGGCTGGGTTGTTGAAATGTCAGGGTGAAAGGGATAGCCAATTGAACCAAAGCAGAGGTTCCACTCCAATTTTCCAGGAGAATCTCTAGCAAAGGCCCTCGCAGTACCACCAGCCATCTGCTCGGGCTTTGACCAATGCATTTTAGTTGCTTATCTCATTGAAGGATCAACCCCCATTACAGCCAGCCAGGTTACCCATGAATGTCAGTGATTCTCCATACTGAAAGAGGCACGAGGTGTAGTTGGTGTCAGGGGACATGGGCCTGATGATTCAAGGTGTCTTCTGTCTTGGACCTTTTACCACTGGAAACAGTAATCACAAGGTCTTGCAAGAATCATTTCCCCAGGCCAGATCCTCCTGATATAAAGATATCATGCATACCATACCATTAGAGTATAAGGTCCATCCTAGTGGGAACAAGACCACCTGAGTCCGGTCTGCCTGCAGTGCAAGATAACAACTGAAGTTATTTAAGACACATACAGAATATTTTATCCATTCTAACCAGGCATTTGTCTCTCCACATCCAGTCTCTACATCTAGGGTTTGTCTTAAGTCAGCTAGTACTGTTAGAGGAGACTTTTCAGGATTGTTTAATGGCTTTTCCCATTATTCTCCTCTGGAATAGGGGTGGTAAAGTAGGTTGAGGATACAAAGGAGGATTGGAAAGATTCTCTGATTTAGACTTTGAGCCTGCCTCTGAGGTCAAATCCAGAGATTTGACCCCTATTCCATAAGTGTGAGGAGAACTGTGGGTTCTCCAAGCAGCCTTTGGGTTAAGGATGGTCACTAGGAGAGAATTACATCGCAGGTATGGGCAATTTGGGGATGAGATACCTTTAGTTAGGCTTATTTTTGGTAAAGAGCGAGGTGCATTGGGGTCAGCAGTCCATCCCTGAGGTTGGGTGGGCCACCAAACATCATCCCAGTCCAGACAAAGACCTCGCCCATTTGTAGAGGTCTCCCCTTCTGTACATAGTTACCCTCTTGAGATAATTAATTGCCCTTGATAACTTAAATCCCCACAAGGTACAGCTAGACAGGTATCAAAGTGGTTAACCTGTGGGTTAGGAAACTTTAGCAATATTTATAACCAAATACATAGGGTACATCCTGTCTTGGATAGCAAGAAGCAATTTATAATCCTCATAGGGCATAGGAAGTGCAGCCTGAGCACAGGAGATAGCACCTAAGATTACCAGGCAGGCTCTCATAGCCTTTTTATAGTCAGTTTCATAGGGTCCAGGTGTGGCGTGGCCATCCGTCATGCTCTATGGTGAGAGATCAGGAGAATTCTTGACTCTGCTATAATGGGTCCAACCTCATTCTGCTGTTAAGAGAGCTGTCTCAGTTGTACGTAAGACCTGATACGGTCCTTCCCAGATGGGCTCAAGTTTGCTCTCCTTCCATCTTTTTATCAGGATGTATCTCCAGGTCTGTAAGAGTGAGCTGGGAATAGGAGTCTGGGCCAAAAGTCCTTGTAGCCTAAGAGAAATTAAAGTTGAGGAGAGACCCGGTATGCAGTTTTTAAGAAACTAGTCCTTTGTCTCCATAGTGAGGAGATCTGAGGAACTTCCTAAATAGGGTAACCCATATAACATCTTATATGGAAACAGGCCCATGTCTTTCCTAGGGGCCATTCTAGTTTGAGGAGTGCTAAGAGGAAGGCAATTGGTCCATGGAAGTTTGGTCTCTAGTATTAGTTTGGTTATTTGTCTCTTTAGTGTTGGTTCATTCTTTCTACCTTCCAGAGGATTGAGGGTGCCAGGAAGTGTGATACTCCCAAGACATAACTAGTGCTTGAGTAAGATCTTTGATGATGGTGGCTGTGAAATGGCTCCCATTGTCTGAGTCTATATTTTCTATTAACCCAAATCTTGGAATTATGGATTCTAATAATACCTTGGCCACATTATGGGCAGTGGCACTGGGCAATGGAATCGCCTCCACCCAATTAGTCAAATGATCCACTGTAATCAGGAGATATTTCAGTTGCCCTACCTTGGGCATTTCAGTATAATTGACCTGAACACTTTGAAATGGTCTTAATCCTGGGCTCCTTCCTCTTAGGAACTGTTTTCTTGAAGCTTGCTTATTGACCTTTCTACAAGTCAGGCAACTCTTAGTTATTTGTTTACTATGGTGTCTATTACTATACGGCCATATTTTCTTAAGATTACATCACACACAGCCTGAAGTCTCCAGTGACTTCCATATGTAGATGAGACATTATTTCTCTCATTATTGGTTTGGTGAGCATTTCTCTACCATCAGGTAAAATCCATTTTCTCCCAGGGGTTTTGGAAGCCCCTAGTTCTGATAATCACTTCTCTTCTTGAAGACAAAACTTTGGGGTAATGCAAGGGGGAGGATGACCAGGGAAAGATGGAAAATGCCCTTTTGGATGCCCTGATATATGAACTACTGCTATTTCTTCAGGTTTCATTAAGTTTTCTAGGATTTGAGTGAAACGTTCCTTGTAAGCAATATCTTTTCCTTTACTGTTAATTAAACCTCATTCAGTCCAAATTTTTCTGAACATGTGTACTACTCCAAATGCTGAGTAGATAGTTCCTTCCCTTTTCTTTAAATGTTTTAGGGCTGAATTAAGTGCAAATAATTCACAAGTCTAAGCTGACCAATTACTAGGTAGTTGGCCTGATTCAATTACAGTTAAGTGAGTTCCATCTATCACTGAGTATACATTGTGTCTCTTTCTTTCAATTACCTTGGAAGAATCAACCACAAAGAATTTATCACTGGTCTTAAATGGAGTCTTCTCATAAGTCTTGTCTCACCTTGGCCTGGTATTCTATCAGGTCTAGACAGATGTTCAATAGGACTTGAGGATTGTCCTCCCACTAGGAATTCAACTGGGTTTAGGCAATCATCTGAGTTGAGTTTCAGATCATCCCTCTCCAACAGAGTAGCCTCGTATTTTAAAATTTTTGAGTCAGTTAACCATCTCCCTACCTTCTGGTTAAGGATTGTTCTCACTTGATGAGGTGTGCTTACAATCAGGATTCCCCTACAGGTCAATTTTCTGCTCCCAGCAGAGGCTGCAACTGATTGAATACATTCTGGCCACTCCTTTGAGACTAGATCTAAGATCTTGGAGAGGTAGGCAACTGGTTTTTGTCTTCCATGGTTCTGCGTTAGGACCCCTGAAGCTATTCCCTTATCCACAGTTACAAATAGGTGAAATGGCTTTTCTAAAGAGGGTAGAGCTAGCACTGGAGCAGTGATAAGGGCCTGCTTTAGGGAGTCTAGGGACTATAATTCCTCTGATTTCCAAAGAAGAGGGTCAGGTGCCCCTTTGTCTTAAAGGCATATGAATCTATCCATAATCTACAATACCCAATAAGGCCCAAGAGTTTCCTTAGCTCCCTTTGATAGTTGGTAGAGGTATGCTAGTTATTCCAGAATCCACTCTTGGTTTAGTCTCCATTTTCCATCACTAATATGATACTTGGGACCAAGTATCTTTCTCCACAATCCTCAGCTAAGGGACAGGCCCAAAAGGCATCCTTTAAGTCTACTGCACTAAACCATTTATGATCATGTGGCATCTTGCTGAGGAGGGTATAAGGATTTGGGACCACCAGGTGTGTCCACTTTGCACAATTTTGTTGATGACTCTTAGATAATGGACTGATCTATAAAAGCCATCAGGCTTCTTAACTGGGAGGATTGGGATGTTGTAAGAGGATGTGCAGGACTCAAGAAGGCCTTCCCTGAGTAGTCCCTCAATGATAGGGTGCAATCCCAGCCTTTCCTCTTGGGGAGTGGGTACTGTTTCCTCCTGACAGCTTCTCCTTTACTTTTTAGTTCAATGTGAATTGGAGGAACTTTTAGTCCTCCTCAGTTTCTGTCCCTCATCCAGACCTCTGGAAGAATTTGTTGTTCTTCCTCAGAGACAACAGGTTGAGAGATATTTGAATCTGTTTTTGATGTATGTTTAATCCTATCCCCAATTCTGACATTAAGTCTCAGCCTAAGAAACTGGTTCCTGCTTCAGGGACAAAGAGCAAGAAAGACTACTTTTGTCTGTCTGTCTTTATATCTTACAGGGGCTTTTCTGAAAGAGGGACATGGAACGCCTCTCCTTTCAATCCAAGAAACTAATAAACTATCGATGACAACTGCATACAAGGGGGGTGGAATGCTAAAGAGGAGTGAGCTGCTCAGAATCAATTAAAAAGTTTATTTCATTTAGTTCAAATCCTACCTGTAGATTTATCAAGGGCCCTTGGTAGGATCCCTTAAAATAAAAGAGCCCCCCGACACACTTAGTCTTCATCAAATGAAGACTAAGGTACCACCTGCTCCTTCTTTTTCCAACTTGGGCATTCTCCCTTGAAATGCCCCTCCTTACCACATTTGTAACACTTATTTCTCCCTTTCTTCCTTGGTTGTCCTTTGGGGTGTTACCCTTTCTGGCATCCTCCTTGAGGAGCTCATTGTCCCTGGGCCCATAGGCCCACTGTATTTTGAGTCATTTGCTCTATGGTGGACAGCACTATCTCGGCCTTTTGCTTTTGTTTTTCTTCATCTCTCCTTATATAAACCTTTGGGCTTCCCTTGATAGTTCTTTCATATTTTTATCTTTCCAGTTTTTTTAATTTTTGTAACTTTTTTTTTGCTATGTCAGGCCTGCTATTTGTTACAAAATGAAGGGGGTCCCCCACATCTAGTCCTGAGTATTTTCTCACCCGCTCTTTTAACCTATTTAAAAATTCAGCTGGGCCTTCCTCTTTGCCTTGTTGGACGTCAAAGGTCCTGACTGTGTTTTGAGATTGGGAAACTTCTTCCCGGATTCCCTTTATAATTAAATCTCTGATATCTCTCATGTAACCCTGGTGAACAGCATCATTGTTATCCTATTGGGCCTCCTGACTGGGAAACTTTACATCTATGAGGAGGACATCAGGACCCAGAGGATGCTGTATTCCCAAACCATCATGGCTGCCCTCCTTACCATTCCTCTTCCCCCCTTCCCAGAGAACAAGAGGCTCAAAATGGACAATAGTTCAGCCCATGTGTAAATCTGTGGGCCAGGGAATTGGTCAAGTTGATCTGCAACCCATGTGGATCTTCTAGCAGAGACCTCAATTCTCTTTTTAAATTTCTCACCTCCAAGTTAGTGAGAGAGGTGTTAATAAACCCAATTCCCCCACTCCCTAAGGGGTACAGGGTCTGGGATTGATTTTCACTGTGGGGGAAGGGAAGATTTTGGATATCCTGCTTACATTGCTCCAATTCCCTTCTCAGTCTGGAGAAGGAAGTGCCTGGTGACAGAGGGCCCTCATTTTCTATCTCTTTTCTCTCCCTGAGTGAATTTTCCTGTGGGCTCCCTGGCCTCCTGGATGGAGAAGGTTCAGGGGTGGGACCTTGAGTCCATAAGGGGAAGAAAGGCAATCAAGGGGCTCCCATTTGCTTTTTTTCCTCTTCTGATTTAGAGTTTTTGGTCATAGGCACTTTAAACAGAAACAAAGTCATAGGTCCCCTCTGCCAGCAGAGGGCATAATCTACTTATTTATCAGTTACATATTCTATGAGTACCTGGCAGACCCAGTCTTCATTGGAGCCAAATTTTGGCCAGAAAACACAGTCTTAAGATTGACTCCTGTGTCCAAATAAGAGAACAATATTTAACCATTTTTTTGTTTCTGCTTATCTTTTGTCCTAGGATATTTCTGTGCAATATAGTAACATGAGACTGAGAGGGGTATCTAGAAGAATAGAAGATGAACCTAGTTTCTTGGGGGCCTTTCCTAAGGTTGACTTTTTATTTCCCATCCCAAAATCCTGGCTGTGTTATTCCCTGGAAAATATTCAGTCCCCCCATTATGGGGATTTCTTATATTCTATCCAAAGTGCTTCCTCTGCCTCAGGAGTCAGTACTTGCTTTGTGTCAGGGACAAGTCCAATTCGCACTCACACAGCCTCTCTCCAGGATGTCCCAACCACCAAGGCAGTACTCAACTTTCATATCTTGGTCCTGAAAGTCTGGGAGGTCTGCAGGGGTTTATCTGATGCCATGCTGTCCCTCTCCTGCCCCTGGATTGGGCAGGTTTTGGGCTCACAGTCTATGCAGTTGGCTAACTAGAAAGGCGCCAGGTTAGGAGGGGGCTTTGGGAACAAAGAAGTTTCAGAGAAGCAGTAACTGTTTTTGGTTATCAGCTCTGGATCTTGGGCATCTAGAGGAATTCCTGCCTCAGCCTAGCTGAGGATAACAACCCTTTGTTTTTAACAGAAATTTTTATCATATTAAGCTGAGTCCATGAAGTGAGCATATGGGAAGAGAGTTAATAAGGCAGTTATTACTGACTAAATTCTTTGACAGAAAACACGTGACTTAAGCTGATTCTTACAGGAAGACCCACCAGAGCTGAGGAATTTCCCTCTCCAGTATATGATGGAGTCATCAAGGAAGGCTCCAGACCAAAGGTAGAATCCCCAAGAAAGAGTCCCTGAGGGCTTTGGGGGGACCCCCAAGGAAGAGCTCCTGTGGAAGGGGCCTCTCTGAAGCCTAAAATAAAAGTCCCTGAGAGAAAACCTATGGGTCAGATAGAGCCCCTGCCCCAAAGAAGCATCCCCCACAGCCATGGGTATTGACATCAGACCCTGTTGAAGATGCAAGGCTCTGATTCCCTGCATGGGAGAGGAAAAAAGTTTCTCTGATGCTACATCAGTGGAACTTGCTAGAAATCCAACCTGTAAAACTCAACAGAAATCTGCCCTGTAAGGTACACAGAAGCTGCTTGTGGGAAGGTGTCTCACCAGAGTTGTCACTGCAAGGCTGCCTGAGGGGTCCTGGGGTCATTACTGGCTCTTGTGGGCACCACACTGTAGGAGTAGCTGGAGCTGTAGGAGCAGCTGGAGCTGTAGGAGCAGCTGGAGCTGTAGGAGCTGGAGTATGAGCTGTATCAGCTACACGAACTGCAGGAGTAGGAGCTGGAGTTGGAGCTGCAAGAGCTGGAGCTGCTCTGAATTCACTGCAGCCAGCAAGCAGTACCCCATTGCTGTGGGCCCCCCAGCACCGTCTGCTGACTAACCCTTGCATACCTGCTGGCTAGAGAGAAATTGAAAGGGCCCATCTCCCTTTTCACCAAGCAGGTAAGAAGGGTGACTCTGAAATCAGCAGTAAAAAAGAAGAAATGGTTGATTCATGAAACAGCATGACTCATCTTATAGACATCACACTGAGTGAAAGAAACTAGACAAACAGCCCAGTCTGTAAGTTTCTCTTTATATGAAGTTGAAGAACAGAAAAATAGTTTATGCTGAAAGAAGTAAAAAAAACCCAATGTCTGGATGGAAGGAGGTTCTAATTGGAAGAGGCACAATGCAATTTTCTGGGGTAGTGGAAATATTCTCTACTGTGACTGGGGTGGTAGTATGTAGGATCTCCACATTTATGGAAATTCCTCAGACCAAACCCTTGAGATCTGTGTGTTTTAGCTGAGTGTATGTGGTAGCACATGTCTACAGCTCAGCTACTTGGGAGGAGGAAGTTGGAGGATTGTGGTTCAAGGCCAACCCAGGCAAAGTTAGCCTGAGACCCTATCTGGAAAACAAAACTGAAAGCAAAAGGGCTAGAGGAGTGGTAGAGCACCTGCCTAGCAAGCACAAGGTGTTCAGTTCAGTTCCCAGAACCACAAAACAAAGTCTGAGCTGGGCATGCTGGTGCGAGCCTATAATCCAACTGCTCAGAAGGCAGAAATAGGGAAGATCACAGTTTGAGGCCAGCCCAGGCAAAAAGTTAGCAAGACCCCATATAGAGAATTCCAAGATGGTGGCTAGAGGTAGGAAGCAGAAAGCGACCCTCCTATAGTGAAATCTTGGAGAGACGCTGGAGACACACTTTGCAGGCATAATCACCGAGAAAAGGCATAACTTTGACTCCTCCACATCTCCAGCCGGTGCAGAGAATCTCCACTTCACGTTAAACGGAGAACCGAGGAGGGCCCCCGGGGCCGCCAGTGGCCGGCGCCCATACGGCGTGGGAAGATGCGGACCAGGTGAGCTTCACGGTACCGCGGTAGCCCCACAGACAAGCCTGGGCCAGAGCAGCATAGCCCCTTGACAGACTGACCTCCCCCGGGAAAAAAAGAGAAACTGAGTACTAAGCAATAAGAACAGTTAAGACACGCTGGAAAGAGGGTGGGGCGCCCTGAGCACTGAAGATTGGGGGAAGGGAATCCTTCCCGGGACTGTAAATAAACGAGCCGGGCGGGCCAGAGAGGCTCTGGCGGGAGCGGGGCGCACCTAGCAACCAGGAGCGGGGATGCTTGTGAGAGGAGGGAAGACCCACTTCCCACATGAACTGTAAACAAACACGCAGGCCTGACAACGCGGGGCAGTGGCACCTTTCCCAGTGCTTGGAAAGGGGAAAGCCTGTAGCAGAGGCCCCCGCACAGGAGAACTCTGAGCAAACAAAGCCTGTGGGACCAGGTGAGTGCTAGCTCACCCCAGAGATCTGCATAAACAACACCGCCAGCTACAGGCTGAGAGCAGCAGGCAGGCGAGCCACAGTTGCAGATACCACTCTCAGAACTGTCTCCAGATGCTTTTTTTTCTTTTTCTCCCTACCGTTGATGAGAGAACAACCGAATTACACCTGCAAGCCGAAAAACTTACTGAAATTGTATTGCATTTGAACTGGGGACACTTGGTGGGGCTTTTTTTTTTTTTTCTTCTGTGTGTGTGTGAGTGTAGTTTTGTTCTACTTTATGCATCCCCTTTGATGAGACAACTACAGAACAACATCTGAGGCACCAACTCCAGGACTGGAGATTGAGACGGACATCCAAATTATTAAGACTGAAATTGCATTGCATATAAACTTGGAAGTTTTTTTTTTTTTTTTAACTTTCTATTTTCCATTTTATTTTAATTCATTTTTAAAATAGATATTACTTTCATATACTTATTTTTTATTTTTTTATCTTTGATTTTCAATCCTCTCTCTGTCACTCTTTTGTCTGTTCAGCTTACTGTCGATTAGTACACTAACACTCCCTGTTTATACCTTTGAAACTCTCTTGTCTGATACCTTGTTCTGCTTTCTCCCTCTTGTCTGTATATTTGTTTTCCCCTTTTCTTTAACTTCTTGCTTTCCATCTCAGCTCACTCTTCCATTCTCAATATTACCATTGTTATTATTACAAGCTAGAAAATACTTAATTATACACAGTACAGGGACAGTAACAACACCAAGGACAATGACAGGAAGACAGAAAAAACAAGGAAACCAGTTTCCCCACAGCAAAAAATTAGTACAGGAACCAGAGGGGAATGAAGGAACAGAAACTCAGATCCAGACTCCAACAAAATGAAGATAAACTATGCCAAAGGACCCAATGAAGCCTACAAGAATAATTTAAAAGAAGACATACTACAAGTACTCAATGAGAATTTTATAGAGATGATACTGGATAGGGTCAACCAAAATGGACAGGAGACACTCAAGAAATTCCAAGACAATAAAAATAGAGAATTTGAAAAAGCAAAAGAAGAAATAAAGGAAACCATAGAAGCACTGTATAAACACCAAAGTGAAAGAGAGAACACAATGAATAAATGGATAAATGAACTCAGGACAAAAATAGACAACAATAAAGAAGAAAACAGCCAGGATATGGAAAACCTCAGAAAAAAGAACGAAACAGAACTGCAAAACAAAACGGAAGGCCAATCCAGCAGAATAGAACAAACAGAAGACAGAATCTCAGAACTTGAAGATGAAATGGTAATTAAAGGAAAAACTGAAGAACTATTAATTAAACAACTCAAGACCTGTGAAAAGAAAATGCAAGAACTCACTGACTCCATCAAAAGACCAAACTTGAGAATCATGGGCATCGAAGAAGGAGAAGAGGTGCAAGCGAAGGGAATGCGTAATATATTTAACAAAATAATAACGGAAAATTTCCCAAATCTAGAGAAAGATATTCCCATACAAATGCAAGAGGCCTCCAGGACACCAAACAGACCAGATCAAAATAGAACTACTCCACGACATATCATCATTAAAACAACAAGTTCAGAAACTAAGGAAAGAATATTGAAGGCTGCAAGAGAGAAAAAACAAGTAATATACAAAGGTAAACCCATCAAAATCACAGCAGACTTCTCAACAGAAACATTAAAAGCAAGAAGAGCGTGGGGTGAGATCTTCCGGGCACTGAATGAAAATAACTTCAACCCCAGGATACTCTACCCAGCAAAGCTATCATTCAAAATAGATGGAGAAATAAAAGTCTTCCATGATAAGCAGAAACTAAAACAATATGTGACCACAAAGCCACCATTACAAAAGATTCTGCAAGGGATCCTGCACACAGAAAGTGACACCCAACTTAACCATGAAAAGGCAGGCAGCACCAAACCACAGGATAAGAAAAAGCAAGACAGTAGAGAGTAACATCAAGTTAGGTACACACAATCAAACCTTCAAACAACTAAGATAACTAAATGGCAGGAATCACCACATACCTATCAGTACTAACACTTAATGTTAATGGACTTAATTCACCCACCAAAAGACACCGTTTGACAAAATGGATTAAAAAAGAAGATCCAACAATTTGTTGCTTACAGGAGACTCATCTCACCGACAGAAATAAGCATATGCTTAGGATGAAAGGCTGGAAGAAGATTTACCAAGCCAATGGCCCCCGAAAACAAGCAGGAGTAGCAATACTTATCTCTGACAAAGTAGACTTCAAACCTACATTGATCAAACGAGATAAAGAAGGACATTCCATACTAATAAAAGGGGAAATAGACCAAAAGGAAATAATAATCATCAATCTGTACGCACCCAACGTCAACGCACCCAATTTCATCAAACATACCCTGAAAGACCTAAAAGCATATATAAACGCCAACACAGTGGTTGTGGGAGACTTTAACACTCCGTTATCATCAATAGATAGGTCATCCAAACAAAAACTCAATAAAGAAATCCAAGATCTAAAATATGCAATAGATCAAGTGGACCTAGTAGATGTCTACAGAACATTTCATCCAACCTCTACACAATATACATTCTTCTCAGCAGCCCATGGAACCTTCTCCAAAATAGATCATATCCTAGGGCACAAAGCAAGCCTCAGCAAATATAAGAAAATAGAAATAATACCATGCATACTATCTGACCACAATGCAGTAAAAGTAGAACTCAACAACAAAAGTAAAGACAAAAAACATGCAAACAGCTGGAAACTAAATAACTCATTACTTAATGAAGAATGGATCATCGATGCAATAAAAGAGGAAATTAAAAAGTTCCTAGAAGTCAATGAAAATGAAAACACAACCTACCGGAACCTATGGGACACAGCTAAGGAAGTCTTGAGAGGAAAGTTTATAGCCATGAGTGCATATATTAAAAAGACTGAAAGATCCCAAATCAATGACCTAATGATACATCTCAAACTCCTAGAAAAACAAGAACAAGCAAATCCCAAAACAAATAGAAGGAGAGAAATAATAAAAATAAGAGCTGAAATCAATGAAATAGAAACCAAAAAACCATACAAAGAATTAATGAAACAAAAAGTTGGTTCTTTGAAAAAATAAACAAGATCGATAGACCCCTGGCAAACCTGACTAAAATGAGGAGAGAAAAAACCCAAATTAGTAGAATCAGGAATGCAAAAGGGGAGATAACAACAAACACCATGGAAGTCCAGGAAATCATCAGAGACTACTTTGAGAACCTATATTCAAATAAATTTGAAAATCTAAAAGAAATGGACAGATTTCTAGATACATATGATCATCCAAAACTGAACCAAGAGGAAATTACTCACCTGAATAGACCTATAACACAAAATGAAATTGAAGCAGCAATCAAGAGTCTCCCCAAAAAGAAAAGTCCAGGACCTGATGGATTCTCTGCTGAATTCTATCAGACCTTTAAAGAAGAACTGATACCAACCCTCCTTAAACTGTTCCATGAAATAGAAAGGGAAGGAAAACTGCCAAACACATTTTATGAAGCCAGTATTACACTTATCCCAAAACCAGGCAAAGACACCTCCAAAAAGGAGAACTATAGGCCAATCTCCTTAATGAACATTGATGCAAAAATCCTCAACAAAATAATGGCAAATCGAATTCAGCAACACATCAAAAAGATTATTCACCATGACCAGGTAGGCTTCATCCCAGGGATGCAGGGGTGGTTCAACATATGAAAATCAATAAACGTAATAAACCACATTAACAGAAGCAAAGACAAAAACCACTTGATCATCTCAATAGATGCAGAAAAAGCCTTTGATAAGATCCAACATCATTTCATGATAAAAGCTCTAAGAAAACTAGGAATAGAAGGAAAATTCCTCAACATTATAAAAGCTATATATGACAAACCTACAGCCAGCATTATACTTAACGGAGAAAAATTAAAACCATTCCCTCTAAAATCAGGAACAAGACAAGGATGCCCACTATCTCCACTCCTATTCAACATAGTACTGGAATTCCTAGCCAGAGCAATTAGGTAAGAAGAAGGAATAAAAGGAATACAAATAGGTAAAGAAACTGTCAAAATATCCCTATTTGCAGATGACATGATCCTATACCTTAAAGACCCAAAAAACTCTACTCAGAAGCTTCTAGACATCATCAATAGCTATAGCAAAGTAGCAGGATATAAAATCAACATAGAAAAATCATTAGCATTTCTATACACTAACAATGAGCAAACGGAAAAAGAATGTATGAAAACAATTCCATTTACAATAGCCTCAAACAAAATCAAATACCTAGGTGTAAACCTAACAAAAGATGTGAAAGACCTCTACAAGGAAAACTATACACTTCTGAAGAAAGAGATTGAGGAAGATTATAGAAAGTGGAGAGATCTCCCATGCTCATGGATTGGTAGAATCAACATAGTAAAAATGTCGATACTCCCCAAAGTAATCTACATGTTTAATGCAATTCCCATCAAAATTCCAATGACATTCATTAAAGAGATTGAAAAATCTACTGTGAAATTTATATGGAAACACAAGAGGCCACGAATAGCCAAGGCAATACTCAGTCAAAAGAACAATGCAGGAGGTATCACAATACCTGACTTCAAACTATATTACAAAGCAATAACAATAAAAACAGCATGGTACTGGCACAAAAACAGACATGAAGACCAGTGGAACAGAATAGAGGATCCAGATATGAAGCCACACAACTATGAGCATCTTATCTTTGACAAAGGAGCTAAAAATATACGATGGAGAAATAGCAGCCTCTTCAACAAAAACTGCTGGGAAAACTGGTTAGCAGTCTGCAAAAAACTGAAACTAGATCCATGTATATCACCCTATACCAAGATTAACTCAAAATGGATCAAGGATCTTAATGTCAGACCCCAAACTCTTAAGTTGATACAAGAAAGAGTAGGAAATACTCTGGAGTTAGTAGGTATAGGTAAGAACTTTCTCAATGAAACCCCAGCAGCACAGCAACTAAGAGATAGCATAGATAAATGGGACCTCATAAAACTAAAAAGCTTCTGTTCATCAAAAGAAATGGTCTCTAAACTGAAGAGAACACCCACAGAGTGGGAGAAAATATTTGCCAATTATACATCAGACAAAGGACTGATAACCAGAATATACAGGGAACTTAAAAAACTAAATTCTCCCAAAACTAATGATCCAATAAAGAAATGGGCATGTGAACTAAACAGAACTTTCTCAAAAGAAGAAATTCAAATGGCCAAAAAACACATGAAAAAATGCTCACCATCTCTAGCAATAAAGGAAATGCAAATTAAAACCACACTAAGATTCCCCCTCACCCCTGTTAGAATAGCCATCATCAGCAACACCACCAACAACAGGTGTTGGTGAGGATGTGGGGAAAAAGGAACCCTCTTACACTGTTGGTGGGAATGTAGACTAGTACAACCACTCTGGAAAAAAATTTGGAGGCTACTTAAAAAGCTGGACATCGATCTACCATTTGATCCAGCAATACCACTCTTGGGGATATACCCAAAAGACTGTTACTCCAGAGGCACCTGCACATCCATGTTTATTGCGGCACTATTCACAATAGCCAAGTTATGGAAACAGCCAAGATGCCCCAGCACTGACGAATGGATTAAGAAAATGTGGTATCTATACACAATGGAATTTTATGCAGCCATGAAGAAGAACGAAATGTTATCATTCGCTGGTAAATGGATGGAATTGGAGAACATCATTCTGAGTGAGGTTAGCCTAGCTCAAAAGACCAAAAATCGTATGTTCTCCCTCATATGTGGACATTAGATCAAGGGCAAACACAACAAGGGGATTGGACTATGAGCACATGATAAAAGCGAGAGCACACAAGGGAGGGGTGAGGATAGGTAAGACACCTAAAAAACTAGCTAGCATTTGTTGCCCTTAATGCAGAGAAATTAAAGCAGATACCTTAAAGCAACTGAGGCCAATAGGAAAAGGGGACCAGGAACTAGAGAAAAGGTTAGATCAAAAAGAATTAACCTAGAAGGTAACACCCACGCACAGGAAATCAATGTGAGTCAATGCCCTGTATAGCTATCCTTATCTCAACCAGCAAAACCCCTTGTTCCTTCCTATTATTGCTTATACTCTCTCTACAACAAAATTAGAGATAAGGGCAAAATAGTTTCTGCTGGGTATTGAGGGGGGGAGCGGGAGGGGGTGGAGTGGGTGGTAAGGGAGGGGGTGGGCGCAGGGGGGAGAAATGAACCAAGCCTTGTATGCACATATGAATAATAAAAGAAAAATGAAAAAAAAAAAAAAAGACCCCATATAAATGAATCAACTCGGCATGGTGGCATGCACCTGATCATCCCAGCTACATGGGAGACAATAAATACAAGGATCATGGTTCAGACTGGCCAGGGAAAAAATGTAAGATCCCCATTTCAAAAATATCAGAAGCACAGAGGACTAGAGGTGTGGCTCAAATGGTAGAGCACCTGTCTACAAGCACGAGGCCCTGAATTCAAAACTCAGTATGCCTCCAAAATCAGTGTGTTTTATTATAGATAAATTCCACCTCAAATTTAAAAAATTACTCCTCATTTTTTTGGTTTCAAAGCTAGTCACTATGTACTTACTACCTGCACACCATGGCTAAGCAAACAATTTGAGTAAATAGAAGCAAACATAAGCCACCTACTCTTTGCTGTCTTCACATGAAATTTCTGAATGCTCCCCCAAACCCCTAAGCTACCAGCCTGCTTTGGGCCACATGCTCTGCCCAGAGTTCAGCTGCAGAGAGGACAAAAGTCTCTGGTGCTCCCAAGAGACCAGCAGCTCTCGAGTGTCCTGTGCCTGACACTGCTTTCATAACACTAATATCACAATCACCTATGCTACTGCATGTTACTTCTGTCACCTCCATTTTACAGATGAGGAAACTGAGGCACAGTCTGTCCCCAAGTTTGTCTCAGACTGTCCTAGGTTCAAATCCTAACTCTTCCATTTGCTGACTGGGTCTCAGGCAAGACAATTGATTGCTGTGAGCCTTCCCTGAAATGGGGTTAGTGATATTTTCCTGTGGGCTATCAAGGGATGCCAATCAGCTTCTTGACATGGAGCAGGTAACTCAATGTCCAGCCTGGAACAAGCACTCACCACCAGAAAGGAACAGATCTCATTGATTCTAAGATGCACCTGCTTTCGTGTTTTAACAACTCTACATCATAATGTGTTTTCCAATCCATGGCATCTCACAACTGTTGTCCTTGGACAGTGAAAGTCATGGCATGGTTGTCACTGCCTGTGCAACACCAAGTGTGGTCACAACTCTATCTTATTGTTGTCATTTTCTTTCTTAGTGGTGCATATGTGAATCGTGCCTCCTGCAGTTCATGGCTTCTTGAACCTGAGTGTTATTCTCACAGGTCTATGACCCCTGGGTTATTGTCCTGGTTCTTCCTGCTTCCCTGTGAGAGAGTGTGACATCCTGCTCTTGCCATGGGGCTTTTCAGAGCCTATGATGTGAATTTCCCCACCCTGAGATGTAGGGCATGACCATGTAGCTTTGCTTTGGAATGTGTGTATCAGGAATGCACCAGTTCCAAGATGAACTCTTGAGAAATATCACATGTATCTACAATGACCAAAAAAAAAAAATCTTTGGGTGAAACCCACTAACCTGGAACCAGTGACCCAACTGCTAGTGAGCAAGAAGGTCAAGTGCTTGTCATTTTAAGCAACTGACATCCGGGGGGGGGGGGGGGATGCTTGTTATGCAGCATTAGCATAATGGTGATCACTGATACATTCACCAAACTAGGTGTGTTGTGAGGGCCAAGCTCACTACTCACTTGTTTCCTATGCAGAAGTTACTGAGATTTGGTGGGAAAGTGGGCTTTGGAGTCATATGGACCAGGTTCAAATCCCAGTTCTGCCACTGAAAAGCTGGGTGATCTTGGGCAAGTCACCTACACTTCCTATACCTCCTTTCTTCCTCTGTAAATATTTAAGTTCATATCACAGAAGTGACAGCAAGTGAAGCATAGGTGTGCAGAGGCCTGGCTCAGGCCTGTGCACTAGTGGGCATTGCCATCACACACTGGTCCCCTCTCCTTGGTAGACGTTTGTGAGGGACTCCAGGACCAAGGCCCCTGTCACCCACTGCTGTGCCTCAGAACCTGCCAGAATGCTCTCACCCAGCTGTTCCTGGTGTGGCAGAAGACCTCCAGCAGGAGGGGCGTCTGGGATAGAGAATCTGAAGGAGCCAGAGGGACACTTGGTAAGCTGCCCTGCGCAGCCCAGCCCCCAGGGACCTGCCACCAACTCCATTGCCAAATTTCCCAACATGCTGTGCTCTGTGGGCTCCAGGCTCAAACAAGGCAGATTTGGGCCCATCCTAATTTTCCCCAACTGTCCCCTGGAGTGAGCATTTTTCTCACTCCCTTGTTGGAGCAAGCTTTCTCTCGCTCCTGATTATTACCAAGCCTAACTGGGGCTAACTTGGGGAGACTGGAGATTCAGAAAAGACACAAGATAGACAGACAGACAGAAAGTGGGATCAGGTGTGTTGGGCGCTCAGGTGGAGATGCACAACCCTCATTGCTTCTTTTCTCTATTATTCTCTTCATTTTACCCTGCTTCTTTTCTTTATCTTTATTCTTTAAGGCCTTACTCCTTTGCAGTTCTTTAAAAGTGCTCAGACTTGCCCTGTCTCATGTTCTCTTTAGCTTTTCTTTAGCTTGGCTTTTCTAAAGTCTATATATAAAGTTCTTGGTGCAGACTTTCTATCAACTCCTCTTTAGTAATTCTTTTTCCTTCAGCAATCTCCCTCCAGCACTTTCCCTTCAGCAATTCTTTTCCCTTCCAAAGCCTCCCACATCAAAAAGCCTCCCTTCATCCAAAAGCCAAAAGCCCAAAAGCCAAAAGCCTCCAAAGCAAAAGCCCCCAAAGTAAAATCTCACGTCCTCCTTCAGTGAGTCTTTTATACCCAGTGGTAAACAGGGTGAAGCAGGGTTCTCAGGGAGGGGCCTCACATTGTAACAGCAGAAACCTGCCTTCCTGCTTCTCTGAACATAAACAACTTAGGAGAAGCAGCTGTTCTGCATTTCCCTCTTCCATGGCCAGGGATGTGCCAATCTCGGCCTACAGATAAACATTTTAGGAAAAGCTGTTGATCTGCATCTTGCCTTGCTTATATCCAGTTCTCATAATCCACTCTCCACAGTCCCCTTAAAAAGCAAAGGGTGGAGAAGACAGGGGAGGCCAGCACCCATCTGGTCCAAGCAAGGGACAGGATGATCCTGCTGTGCTGGCAGAAATTCCCCAGCCAGAGGGTCACACACACATTAGCCTTCCTGCCCAGATCATTCTGGCCCACCCACCATGGGCCTGACCCTGGAAGAGAGCATGCAAGCAGCAAGGACCCCCAAATTCCATCTCTGACTCTGCCACTCCTGCTGTGTGACCTGAGCAGCTCCCTTAACTTCTCTGTGTCTCCATTCCTGACATCTGTGATAAGTAGCATCTAGGCAGTCTCCACAGCTTGGATCACAGACTCACCTAAGAACCAGGTGGAAGCTATGGACCCCATCCTGAGAACCACGCATTAATTTCAACAGCCTAGGACCTGGGAGCCAGCTACCACAAAGTTGCCATTGGGTGGGTCCAGAAAACCATGTGCTTGCTTGGCATGCTGGGGCTGGCAGTCAAAGGCCCACTTGGACCTTCCTTATGACTCTCTCCCAAGACAGCCTCATGTAGCCAGGGAGAAAAATCCCCAAGGACTGGCCTCCATGTGGCCTTGGGGAGGTGCTTGGGTTCCTCCATCCTTGCTCATGTTTCATTTCCTTGTTGTCACAGTTTTCCTGAGCCTGTCAGGGAGAGCAGGCCCAGAAACAGCAAATCAGATAATCAGCCAAACTTGGGCTGGAGGGTCCTTCAGAGGTGACAGACACACACAAGTGCACACACGCACTTCAACCCTGGGCCTTAGCCCACACTGTGGCTGTTCCCTGTCCCAAAGCCTAGACCATCACCACCACCTCCACATCTTCCTCTGCCCTCCACCCTCTGAGCTTATTGGGCCATTTTCCACAAAGCCTTGGGTGCTCACCAATACTAGAAAGGGTCATACTTGGCACCTGGGAGTCACAGGACCAATGACCCTGTTATGCCCTAGCTGTGACCCTGGGGTTGTTGACAGGAGGATATGGCCACTATTGTGTGCCATCATTGGTCTGTCACATTCCATGCAGCCTTCACCACGAACCATGTGCCATGTAAATGGCTTTCATGAATTTAACTCTCACAACGAACCTCTAAGATAGGTGTCCCCATGTATCACTTAGCCACTGCTGTTTAGAAAATTAGCCCCAAATTTAGCAGCTTAAAACCGCAATCATTTACTATCTTGCACAGTTGTGGGGAAGAGGTCAGGAATCCGAGAGCACTGGGCTGAGACACTCAGGTCCCCCACATGGAGGATCCAGCCACCTGCTGGCTCCATCATTGGCAACCTTAGTTCCTCCCTTGTTGTTGCCATGGACTCTCCACAGGCTGTCTGGGTCATCTCAGGACACAGTAACTGACTTCTCCTGAGTGAGTGACCAAAGAGAGAAAGAGAAAAGTGAAGAAGCCGCAGCTCCCTTTTAAGGTAGCCTTAGACCTGAGACACGTCAGTCCTGCCATAGTCTGTTGGTCACACAGTCCAACCCTGGTACAGTGTGGGAGAGGACTGATGGAGTATAAATACAAGAGAGAAGGATCACTGGAGGCCATCTGGAAGCTGGCTGCCACTCCCATTTTATTTTTTATTTATATATTTGTTTATTTTTGCAGTACTGGGGTTTGAACTCAGGGCCTTGCACTTGTCTTAAGCACTCTACCATTTGAGCCACACCTCCAACCCTTTTTTGCTTTACTTAATTTTCAGATAGAGTCTCTTGTACTTTTTGCCTGGGCCAACCTATTGTAGCTGGGATTACAGACAGACATGAACCACCATGCCCAGCTTGTTCTTTGAGATAGGGTCTCACTAACATTTTTTGTTCAGGCTGGCCTTAAACATTTATCCTTCTATCTCTGCCTCCCACATAACTGGGATTTTAGTCACTGCACCCAGCTGTCATCTACCATTTTACAGATGAAGAAATTGAGACTCCAAGAGATGAGGTGATTTAGCCAAGATCACATAACCAGCAAGTGATGAAGAAGAAATTTGAGTGCAGGACCATCCAACTCCAACAGCTGTACTCTTGATGATAGATCCTCTCCCCATCTTGCCTCAGTCTCCCTGACTGTCACAGGAGGGAGTCAGATGGCATGACCGCCTAAGATGCATTCCATTTGAAAGTTCTAAGCTGGGTACCACCCAGGGAAGTGACCCACTGTCCTTTTTTTTCATGGTACTGGGGCTTGAATTCAAGGCATACACCTTGAGCCAGTCCACAACCCTTTTTTGTGTGGGTTTTTTCAGGATAGGGTCTCGTGAACTCTTTGCCCAGGATGACTATGAACTGCTGCCTTCTGAGTAGCTAGGATTACAGGAGTAAGCAACTGGTGACTGGCCCAAGGGAATTTTGACTCTTCATGATCTGTAATTTCACATTATGGCCTTTTGGGGCAAGCTGGGCTCCAACACCAGAGTTTTAATGAACCATGGCCTTCCATTGCTTGCAGGAGTAGAGAGAATGGAAAATGGATTTTAACAGTTCTTAAGTCCGTCCATTAGCAGCAGCTCCAGGCTTTGTGTATTGTAATCAAAGGAGCAAGGCTGGGTCTCCTGAGTGTCACTGTCCTCCTTGCACACCTTAGTGCTGTCCTAGGCAAATGGAGTCTTCAGCCAAGTGGAGAGTCAAGGATAGGGGCAGTTTAGAGCCATGGTAGCAGGAATCTGTTTATTCTCTAGGTAGAAGATAATATCTGTTACCTCTATAGGAATTCTGGCAGCTTCCAGATTGAGAAAGTCTTGGCATCTGCCTTCAGTATCACCCTGAACTGATGGGTAATCCCTTGCTAATGATGAACTGTGAAGTACAGTACAATAATTGTCTTCTGCATTTCCATTTGTATTTCAAAACACAAATTGTCATTTTATCATCAACTTTTCTTATTTGTATATTTGGGTTTTTTTGCTTTATTCCTTTATTTTGTAGTAGTAATTATGTGCTTAGCTTTAGATACTTAGGCCACTTGACACTGTGATTATTAGAGATTTTAGAGGAAAATGTCATCATCTGTCTTTGTGAGCTGTTCTGGGCATTTGCACTATATTTATTTTGGATATTTATTTTGGATCTCTTTTGCCCTTGGCTTCTGATTAGCCATTCCTACTCTTTGCCTTCACCTCTCTACTTGCATGGAAGCTTTTCATGTTCTGCATGTGGGTGACTGTTATATTAAACAAATAAACCTTGGGGAAGAGTTAATAAGACACAGGGCAGAACCCTTCACTGAGGCTTCTGATTCTGAGTCTGGGATTCCTGAAGCAAGGAAGCTGTTTTCTGTACACTGACATCCAGATAGTTTCCTGCTTTGGCTGAGGGACATGTGAATTCTGAGAAATTCTAAAAGTTTTGATTGATTTGGTTGTATTTAAATTGTTTTATTCTTTTTAAAGTTTTGAAATTACAGAATACATTGTTTGACTAGACAAGTGGGATTTTAGTTCTTCATGATTGCTGCAGGAAAATCCCAGGAAGTACCAAGAGTCTCAAGAAAGACTCAGACAAATCCAGGACTTCAAATAAAATGCAAATTAGAGACTTATGGACAGAAGTGTGTCTTAGGCCACAGCAGAACAGGAGGATCCCCACACTGACACGGTGTGAATGGGGTTTATATGCTAAGCTTGACAAAGGTGAGCTATAGCCAACTGGAATGTGCCTGAGCTTTTTCCAAACAAACAAAAAATAAGCTGTTGGGAAGCTGGGGATTAGCTCAGAGGGAGAGTGCTTGCCTAGCATGTGCAAGGCTCTGGGTTTAGTCCCCAGCTCTGCAAAAAATAAAGCCAAAGCCAAACTAGTAATAAGAAAAATGTTATTTAAGAAACAGTCTAAGCATCAGTGGCTGGCACAAAATGTTCAGGTGACATTTTTGTGGGGGGTGTGACAGAGTGTCACTATGTAGCCCAGGCTGGCCTTGAACTCACAATTCTTCCACCTCAGCCCCCTAGAAATACCAGGATTATAAGTGTATGATGGTGCCTGCTTGACTGACCATCTTAATGCCTTTGTTTGTCCTATAGGATAATCTGATAGGGAAAATGGTGGTGACCCCAAGATGGCTGTACTCTCGTCAAGCTCCTCATTGGTGTTACCTGCAGTCTGGCACAGAACATTCCTTTCAGAGTCCTTTCACCTAGATAAGGCCTTTGTGGCTGGGAGAGCTAAACCCCAAATATTAAGCAGGAAGTCAGAAGAGTGGTGTGCCTTCAAGCTTTAGACTTCTCACAAGAGAAGACACACATGCTTCTTTTGGCCCACAGCAGCTCTGACCTGCAGCCTTTTCCTTCTTTCCCTTGGTAGTCAGGAGAATCACCGCTCTTCTTTGCAAGACTTTGAGTGTGGTTCCAGAGGGACAGATGTTACCAACTGGTTCTACCAACGTGTTGCAGGCTCCTGGGGCTCGTTTGTGTTTCCTTACTTTGGTCGCCCTATCAGTGTGTGATCAGGTTTTTGCACTTAGCTGATATAATCAGTTAATTCTTATTTGTTATTGTCTCATGGGAATTATGGTCTATAAAATGACTGTGGACCTTGAATACTTTTCCTAGGGGAAATACAGAGTTAGTTTCCTACCAACATGGTGTCACAGTGTTTTTGTCAACTGATCAGTACAAAACCTTGTTTTATGTGTTTCTGTTTAGCCACTGTTTAATTGTTGCATCATTAACATTGACCTCACCACATGGCAGTATGGTAACACAAACCCAAAGGAAGCTTGTCTCACACACGTTTTGTCCCTGAAGTTCCTCACAGACTTCTTGCCTTAGAATCATCAGGCATCCCTCAGCACTATGCTTGGGGCAATTTTAAATGGAGATGTCTTCAACACAAAGCGCAAAAATATGAAAAGTGACAGTGGACACATCATGGAAAGGATGCTTTATAGCATGTGGGCTAAGCTGAAAGAAAAAGGCAGAGCCCTGTTGCCTCGTTGCCTTGGTCCCCCTAGGCAGCTCACATCCGTGAGTGAGGGCAGTGCAGATTTCCTCCACATGTTCACAGTGCACGTGAAAGCACCTTGAGTAGTGACTTTGGGGTTGCAAATACATTTTAACATGAGGCACATTCACAAATATTGAAGGTGTAAACAAAATAATCCCAATCATTGGGCAGGAAACCACTCCATCCAACTCTACAGCTCATGTGGTCTAGAGACTAGATAAAATTAGAGTAGGAGTTAGTTAGGAGAGGATATGACATTCCCTTTCAGATGCTTTAAGTGATTTCCTGTGCATTAACCATTCATCTCACCACATGTTTGTCATGGAGCCTCCAAGTGCAAGAAACTGGGAAGGGGCTTTGGAGAATGCAGAGAGAAGCAGAACACAGGGGCTTTCATTTAGTGGGAAAGGCATGGACAGATGTGCCTTTCTATAAATCAGGATAAAGATAAAATGTACATTTACCTCTCTAAAAATGAAGTGTTGTGGTGGCACAAAGAGGGAGAAAAGGATTCCAATCTATATATTCTATGATGGTACTTGAATTTAACCTGTGCCCTGAAGGGAGCATTTGGCAATCAGTGAGTGGCAGAGCAGTCTGAGGAAGAACTGTGGTGAGGGCAGTTGCTAAAACACGGAGCAGCATGAACAAAGGCCCTGAGGTAGATGGGGACAGGGAACAAATGCTGTCAGGGTTCTGGAGGATGAGGGCAAGTATTATGAAATAAGAACAGAAATTATATTCAGGCATAGTGGTGCATGCCTTTAATCTCAGTGCCCAGGTGGTTGAGGGAGAAGGCCAGTGGGATACATGTAAGACCCTGTCTCAAACAATAACCAAAAATCAAAAAGACCACTAGTTACATCAGGCTCCAATGGTGGAGACATTTTAATTCTGTAATCACTAGGATCCATGACAGGCACTAACAGCTGCACTTACTGCAAGCACTTGCTATGTGCCAGGTACTTTTACTAAATACTCACCATGAACTTTGGAGGTCAATCATCATAAGTTTACAGATGATTAAGCAGAAAGCCAGACTGTAGCAGAGAGGAGGATTGAAAGAAAAGAGACTAGGCCTCAGTCCTGAGAAAGTAATAGGGAGTTAGGGATGACATAGCAGAGAGATAAACCTGAGAAATCTGAACATGAGCACCAGGGAGGGGAAAGTCACATAGCACTAGAATAATGTAGCCAATAAAATTAAATATAACCATATATGCATTAGACCTTGCTTTTTGCTTTTGTAACCTGCTTGTAAGGGTATATAATGTGAGACCATTTTGTTCTCGGGGCTCAGCCTTGGACTTGAGTCCTCTGGGTCTGGGCTGGCACATAAATGTTGTTTCCTGGTAATTGCCTCAAGAGTCCTGTATCTCAGCTAGCAAACTCCCACAACATTTCTTGGGGGCTTACCAGGAGCCAATGGACAGCTTGATCCAGAGGGGGATTCCTCCTCCTGATGAGTTGGGGTGAGGGCCTCGGATGCCCAGTGAGGCTCAGGAACCAGTGAGGGAGGGGAGCACCACTCCAGACTGGTAAGAACCCAGGTTCAAATTCAGGCCTGCCCCAGGAGGCAGAAGGGGAGCTTGATCACCTCCCAATGTCCAGTGGGACACCCTAGTAACCACCTTTTTTGGGGGTGAAACTGTGTCTCTCAGGTTCAAGGAGTGGTATGGAAGTACTGTGCTGTGTGAGAGTATACAAAAATGTGAGCTGAGATGAAGCCCAGTTGCAAAGTGAGTAATGAGTTCCCTCCTGTTCTGTGTCTATCTGGCAGTCTGGTAATGGGAAGAGATGAGTGAAAATCAGAGTAAAAACACTGCCTTATGGTATATGATTAATAACTTTAAAAAGGGATTTAATGGAGACTATGGAGTTGAATTAACTCCTAACAAGCTAAAAGTCCTTTGTGAAGTAGATTGGCTTGCTTTTGGTGTAGGATGGCCCCTGGAAGGGTCACTAGATAAACTGTGGTTAATGAAGTTTACAGAGTAGCTGTTAAAAAAACAAACAAAAAAACCTAACACCCAGGAGAATGGGAAAAGCCAAGAGGCTAAAACTGGTCTTCAAAAATCAGACTTTGTTGTTTATTTAAATTCAGGCAGCAATTTATTGGGCAGATTGAGGAGCTATCAGAGTCTTTCAGTCTTGATTGGTAGCTTTGGTGCCCCACTTTGCACATCTTCACCCAAAATGGGCATCACGAAGCAGGACTGAGGCTCAGCACTAACTGAGCTCTTACAAAAATTAACACATGAAGGATGGACTTGCACTGATACATAAGATCTGGTCTAACTTGAAAGAAAAGGAATGTTGCAGAAGGGTTGTGAATGTAGAGAGAGGGAAATGGAGGAATGTAAACAAAATTGGGATTAGGTCTTCATGGATGAGAGAGAGAAAGGAGAGAGAAAAAAGAGAGGGGGGAGAAAGAGAGAGGGAGGTGAGAAAAAGAGGGGAGAGAGAAAAAAAGTCATAAAATGTTTAGAGATAGAAAAGGATGAAAGGTTTAATACACTCCTTCAGTTGAGTTTTTATGTCTTAAAAATAAAAAGTAAATAAAAAACAATTTAAATTATTAAGATATGTCAGAAATACTGAACTTGCTGGTACCTTTACTTCTAGGGAGCATAAACAGGGAGAACCCACCTAAAAGGGTGGATTTAAAAAAGGGAGCAATTTTGACTTGCTAGTAAAAGAAAATGGTTCCAAAATGTTGGTGCAGTAAGCTTGGTCTGTTATGGAGACAGTCATGAGATGCTCATGTTTCCCTTGCTAATGGTTGGTCAGATTATGCATCCATCTAATGGTGTGCTCACAGTGTGTGTGTATGTGTAAGCGTCTTCAAAATGCTTCTTAAACTACTGCTATAAAGTTAATATGATACAGTAACAAAAAAACAGGGTATTTATGTTAAACATCTCTGTTATAAACTGCTTATGCTTTTTACACATAAATATGTAAACATCTTGAGAACAGTTCTTATTATAGAGTCAATGTAAAAATTACATTGCTGCTGCTACTTTTTAAGAAAACAAGTTTTCAAACTTATTTCAATCAGGTCTCACTAAGATGCAGGCATTCAGGGGTTAACACTACAGTTCAGACCAGAGGGAAAAAAAAGAAGAAAAGGGGGGCCACAGCCTGCAGCAAAATTCTTGGAATTTGGGTAGTTAAGGAAATGACCTTCACATGTTTCATTCTGTCATCAATACAATCTGGAATTAAATTCTCTCTTATAGCATATGGGTCTATTAACAAATGGGCTTTGTATAAATTGCTTTTATACAAAAATAATTTCAAGGTTGCTTTCTTTCTTGTTTTTTCATACAAATGTAAGGATCTAAATTAAAAGATTTTATGAGTTATTTTCAACAAGTAACAAAAATATGTAAAAGGTATTAAGGATATGTTTTTTTTAAAAAAAAGATAAAAAATACTTTTAGATTAAAAAAAATAAAGACAAACTCCCCCAGGGGATACAAAAGAAGTAGTCACAAAGATACAAAGTAAGTTGTCATAAAAAAAATAGAGCTTACAGATGCTTATGTAAGTGATTAACTAAAATCTAGTTACATTAAAGGTTTTATAAGGTCAAAATTTAATGTACTGATGTTAAACTAAAACTTAATTCTCTAAGCTCATAACAACAAGGCTATCTTTAAAATATTGTATTGTTCTTGATAACATGTACAAAAAATTGTCTTAAAATGGTTTTTGTTTTATCAAGATAACTATTGGGAATTTTTGGTGCAACAGGTTAAATCCACAAATTTGTCAAGACAGCAAGAGTTTATTAAAATACGGAAAAACAAGAGGCAGCTGAGCACAGAGACTACTGCTGCACTGATGTGAGAGTTAAAACAAATTTATTTATGTAAAGCCAACATGCACCTTCCAGATAGGATTAAAAAAAAAACAAAACTCAAAAAGGAGCACTACACTGGAAGCCAAGACCTCCAGTTTCTATTGGACTCAACAGAGTGGAGATGTTAGTCTTACTTCTTCTATATGGCGGGCAGAGGAATTTTTGGCCTGCAATGGCCAGATTGGGCCTGTTATTTTAGGGGGGTTCCATTGACTACAGGTTGGTGGGATCCTGCTGTATGTCATGAGCCATATGTTAATGTCAACAATCTGGGATGTGATTCCTTATCAACATCTGAGCCATGATTCTTGGCTACTATGTTTCCTAACTCCACACTTAGTCCCCATAAATATTTACCTGTGCTCTCTGGTGATTTTTGTCAGGGCTTTAACTACTAAGATAACTGAGTCATGTTCATTTAGGAGTTGGTTTATGTTGGGGTTAACAATGAGGACAGCCATGTTAGGACTAGACCCCTCCTCCTTGCAGATGGCTTACCTTTATCTCCCTGGATAGATGCCAAGGACAGTTGGGCAGACAATGACTTAACTACAACTTATCTTTCTTGGTTTCCCAGCAACAATATCCCTTAGTGACCTTCTTGGTACTTTTCTACTAGTCCCCTATACCTAGTCCAAGCCTGTGTATGGCAATGCGCTCTAGCTCTCCATAAGGGCTCCTGCCTAAACAATAAACCCTGTACTAGTGTTTGAGCCATCTCTCTGCCTCCTCCATGTCTCTTATTTTCTAACAGTTTATATAAAACTTTCTAGATGACCTCATGGTTAAACAACTGTTGTCTTGGGAGATTCTGCTACAGTTGGTACCCTATATGTGTCTGTGACTGAGCTATTTAGGTTTACTAAAACTGTTCTTTCTCCCAACTGATGAAAAAAATCTAAGGTTTTACTTTAAGAGCAACAACTAAACTATTATGTATATATAACCTCTATTGAGCTGTGATGCTGTTGCTGGTTCCTGTATATTAAATATATTTATGTTTTTCAAGTATATCAAGCCTTCTAAAATACAAAATTTAGATAAACATGATAACAAAAAGTTAGTGGTGCTGATATTCTGTTCTGTTAGTTTCTAAATTGTCCATCAGAATTTTAACCATGACTCTTAAGTTTTTGTTATTACAGTTCTGATCCTTCTGGGGCATTTATAATCAAGTCCATAAAAAGTGACTCTAATAACTACTTATGTGTCAACTAGATTTTTTTTGTATTGTCCTTGTCTAGAAGCTCGCTGCCTAAGAGCCACTCCTTCTGAGACTCTTTGTTGCTTAAATTTGGCCAAAAGGGTCTACTTGGCACTGACACCACCTGATCTGCTCATTATTCCCCCTCCCCAACGTGGGACCAAAACCAAACAAACAAAATCCAGGAAAGAGCAACCAATCAAGAAAGATCTTTAGTCTATGGCCATAGCACCCTGAATGTGCCTGATCTTGTCTGGTCTCGAAGGCTAAGCATGATTGGGCCTGGTTAGTACTTGGATGGAAGACAGATCTTCAGAAAAGGCTGCTCAGGGACAAGCAGTTTAGAGACAAAGGCGGGGGGGAAATGCCATCAAAGTTCCAATGGAGTCACTGGTGCCACACCTCTCAAAAATAGCCAAGGCCAACAGGATGGAGGAAATGGTTCTTATTCATGTGTGGCTATCTGGCATTTAAAGTCCTTCCAGACACAAACTCATATTTTTAGACAGGGTATTCTACTAAAATAGAGACAAAATAACTATTTTTACTGGTTCTAAATATGTCCTTTAACACTTAAAGATGATGGTTTTAATTTTTTTAAACAATGAGTTTTCTTGGACATATATACTAACATTATATGGTTGCCAAGGTAATTCCACTAAAAAAAAAAACCTAAGATGTCCAACCATTAAAACCCCACTGGAGGGGTCCTTTTGTTGTTATCTTGTCTACTCCCACCATAGAGTAACAGAGATTGCTCCTTGGATCCACCACAGTTGAGTGAAGCCAGCTTCTCTCAAGTGGGAGTGCATCCCTGATCTAGCTTCACCATGCAGGATCACCCTCTAGAACCTGAACACCCTCCCTCAGCAGGACTCTGCTTCCCAGGAAACAACAGGGGACCAGAACAATGGAATGACAGCCCTGCTCTAGTCACCACTGGAAGCTGACTAGTCTACATATGGCAGAAGCTTGAGGAGTCAACTCTCCAATGGGACAAACAGGTTGTTTTTCAAACCAGTTATTTCACAGTAATGCATTGTCACCCCTTGTCTGTATCTGCTGCTGTAGTTCTCACCCTAGTCTTCACCATAGGCTTGGCAGAAACCGCCCAGCTGATTGGTCTCTTGGTGAAAGGTTTTTATTTGCTCTCTTCTATCTCTTTTGGGCTGGATGAATGTTTACTATTTATTGTTACTGATCTGGTGTAATAAAGTACAAAATACGCAGCCCTCCTTCACAAGGGAAAGCTGCCCCAACTACACCCGTGGCAACTGTTAACTCTTTAAATTTCACTGTACTTAAGCCATCTGATTAAACACAGAGAAAAGTAATTAGTATAAAAATAGATAAAAAGGGTCTTGACCCTGAGAGTCGGATACACTTCAAATTAGTAACCATTACCCATGAGAGTTCCTCATACAATTTTTTTCACTCCCTTTATAAGGAGATGAAAAATGAATTTTCCATCTCTGCCAAAGCTAAAAACTTATTTCTCTCACTGGCTGAGCTATAGCCCAGACACTAAATGTCACTTCATGATATGTTTGTGGAGGAGGACCAATATGGGAGACCACTGGATTTGAGAAAAGGATGACAAATGGCCTTACATGTAATGATGTTATAAAAATACAAACCCCTAAATTAAGATGCTGCTTTTTGACCCTAAGTTGGTTTGAGCATCAAAGGCAGGAATAATGTAGCAGGGATGAGGATCAGAAAAAACAAACTAGACCTGAGTCCTGAGAAAGTAGCAGGGAGGTAGGGATGACATAGCAGAGAGATAAACCTGAGAAATCTGAACATGAGGAAGGTCACGTAGCACTGAGGATGGGAACAGTCACATAGCACTAGGATAAAGTAGCCAATAAAATTAAATATAACCATATATGCATTAGACCTTGCTTTTTGCTTCTGTAACCTGCTTGCAAGGGCATATAAGGTGAGACCCCTTTGTTCTCTGGGCTCAGCCTTTGGACATGAGACCGCTGAGTCTGTGCTGGCACAATAAACATTGCTTCCTGCTAATTGCCTCAAGAGTCCCGTATCTCAGCTAGCAAACTCCCCCAACAAGACAGGGAAAGTAACTTTTTCAGGACCTACAGAAAGTTAAGTGATAGACCTGGGTTTGAAGCCAGGAATTCTTAAGAACTTGATTTTTAACCTGGGAATGGAAAGTGAGGTTCAAGGAGTCTCTGAACTTTCTGAACTACTTCAGAGTATATGAATATGTTGCATTTGTTTAAGAAAAGACCTGTAGCTGTAATCATATAAATTGGGTGTACCAGAAAATGCCAGTGAGGATGAGGGTAGAGCACCCTGTCCACTTTCCACATCTCCTTGTGGACAGCAACTGATGGGGACTCTGTGCCTGTGCTTGTGGTGAGATTGGAAGAAGCAGGACAATCTAGCACTGCTCCTGAGAAGAAGAAATGTCAAAGCAGTCTGCTGGAATTATTAGTATTGGAAGTGTCAGGCTGCTCCTGACTTCTGAGAAACAAAATGGACAGCAAATACTCTGCAAGGTAGACATAAAACCTCAACTCCTTGAAATTGAGGAGGGTAAAGAACTTGCCTCCCTGTTGGTAAAAATTACTCTTTTTAGTCTCATGAAAAGTTAAGTAAACTCCTGAAATCTTACGTGTTTTAGAAAAATGCCTGCATACAAATATTCTCAGGTGGACCTTTTATCTTCTTACAGTTAGAACTGGAAAGATCAATGTTTTATAGCTCATGATTTTGAAAATTATTTGTAGCCAAGAAATCTAAGACAAGTCCCAGGATGAATAATGAATTCAGATCACAAAAACGGACATGAAGACCAGTGGAACAGAATAGAGGACACAGATATGAAGCCACACAACTATAACCAACTTATCTTTGGCAAATGAGCTAAAAATACACGATGGAGAAATAGCAGCCTCGCCAACAAAAACTGCTGGGAAAATTGGTTAGCAGTCTGCAAAAAACTGAAACTAGATCCATGTATATCACCCTATACCAACATTAACTCAAAATGGATCAAGGATCTTAATATCAGACCCCAAACTCTTAAGTTGATACAGGAAAGAGTAGGAAATACTCTGGAGTTAGTAGGTATAGGTAAGAACTTTCTCAATGAAACCCCAGCAGCACAGCAACTAAGAGATAGCATAGATAAATGGGACCTCATAAAACTAAAAAGCTTCTGTTCATCAAAAGAAATGGTCTCTAAACTGAAGAGAACACCCACAGAGTGGGAGAAAATATTTGCCAGCTATACATCAGACAAAGTACTGATAACCAGAATATACAGGGAACTTAAAAAACTAAATTCTCTCAAAACTAATGAACCAATAAAGAAACGGGCAAGTGAACTAAACAGAACTTTCTCAAAAGAAGAAATTCAAATGGCCAGAAAACACATGAAAAAATGCTCACCATCTCTAGCAATAAAGGAAATGCAAATTAAAACCACGCCAAGATTCCACCTCACCCCTGTTAGAATAGCCATCATCAGCAACACCACCAACAACAGGTGTTGGTGAGGATGGGGGAGAAAAGGAACCCTCTTACACTGTTGGTGGGAATGTAGACTAGTATAACCACTCTGGAAAAAAATTTGGAGGCTACTTAAAAAGCTGGACATCGATCTACCATTTGATCCAGTAATACCACTCTTTGGGATATACCCAAAAGACTGTTACTCCAGAGGCACCTGCACACCCATGTTTATTGCGGCACTATTCACAATAGCCAAGTTATGGAAACAGCCAAGATGCCCCAGCACTGACGAATGGATTAAGAAAATGTGGTATCTATACACAATGGAATTTTATGCAGCCATGAAGAAGAACAAAATGTTATCATTCGCTGGTAAATGGATGGAATTGGAGAACATCATTCTGAGTGAGGTTAGCCTGGCCCAAAAGACCAAAAATCATATGTTCTCCCTCATATGTGGACATTAGATTAAGGGTAAACATAACAAGGGGATTGGACTATGAGCACATGATAAAAGCGAGAGCACACAAGGGAGGGGTGAGGATAGGTAAGACACCTAAAAAATTAGCTAGCATTTGTTGCCCTCAACGCAGAGAAACTAAAGCAGATACCTTAAAAGCAACTGAGGCCAATAGGAAAAGGGGAACAGGTACTAGAGAAAAGGTTAGATAAAAAAGAATTAACCTAGAAGGTAACACCCACGCACAGGAAATCAATGTGAGTCAATGCCCTGTATAGCTATCCTTATCTCAACCAGCAAAAACCCTTGTTCCTTCCTATTATTGCTTATACTCTCTCTACAACAAAATTAGAAATAAGGGCAAAATAGTTTCTGCTGGGTATTGAGAGGGGGGGAGAGGGAGGGGGTGGAGTGGGTGGTAAGGGAGGGGGTGGGGACAGGGGGGAGAAATGAACCAAGCCTTGTATGCACATATGAATAATAAAAGAAAAAGGAAAAAAAATAATGTATGCACATGTGAATAAATGAATAAAAATTTTTTTTAAAAAGAAAAAAAAAAAGAACTGCCCAGGTTTTATCCCTTGAGAAGCCAAATTGATATCTTTTTTTAATACTTCAAATATTAATGTTTTAAATATATGTAGGTCTCAGATAGTATTACCACAGTAGCATTACAAAGACACAGTACTTTAATAGTGAAAATCTGAATTCCCTGCTTTCTGGAGTTTTAAAAAGTAGTTTCTCATGTTTGTTTTCTGAATTTCTATTTTATACTTTTTCTTGGACTATTCAGAAGTAACTAGCAGATGTTGTGACAGTGTTTATTCTTTTTCAAATACTGTAAACATAAATATCCTAAGAACAAAGTCAAGCTCTTACAAAGCCATAATGTTATCATACCCAGTAAATATTCAGTCATATTACCTATTGATAAATGTACAGTCTGTATTCACATTTTTTCCCAAACTTCAAAAACATCTTTCACCATAGTTTTGTTTGGCTATAGTTTATGGATTTGATCAAGGATTTGGTCAGAAATCACAAATAGTAATTGGTTGTCATGTCTCTTTTGTCTCCATTATGACCTGTCTTGTGTCACTGCCTGTTCTATTTTTCATTATTTTGTGTCATGATGTTAATGTGTTTGAAAAGTCCAAGACAGTTGTCTGGTAGAAGTTTACAATCCAAATTCATCTGCCTTTTGCTATTCTCATGATTTGATTCACATTAAACATTGCTAGGTAGTATATTTTGCTTCTCTCAGATGGTGTGTGGTGTTGGCCAGGTTAAGTTTAATCACTTGGCTAAGCTAGTGTTCACCAGACCTCTTCATTGTACAGGTGCTTAATCCCTTTGAAAAATAGTAAGTTATCTGTGGAGTTACCTGACAGTCTTCCACTCATCCATTTTTGATCCTTATGTGAATGAATTGTTGTGTCGGTGGTTGCAATATACTAATAACTGAATTTATGAAGTCACATTACTGAAGAAAAGTTACCTTTCCACTCTGTCCAGTCTGGGAAAAGTATAGACACTAAGGACAGAGTGCAGGAAGGTTGATGAAAGTGAAACTGGAAGACAGATATCCAGACATCATTCGATGTCAAGATGGATGTGTGAAGCATTTTCTTTTCCTTGTGAGTGGATGTGCTGGGAATCCTATGAGAAGGAGTGTGCATGAGCTCTTGCTCTTTATTTGACAGAATTGCACTTCAAATAATAAATATTTATTGATGCAGATGAGGAAAAACTAAGTAAATTGTCAATCTCATTTTCTCCTGCAATAGAATTCTGTGGTAATGAGATTTTCTTTTAAAAGCCACAATCTGAAAAGATATCTCAATGCCTTGGAAGTCGTTCTTTATCAAGCATATTACATGGGAATAAAAAGAACATTAAAACTGTGAAATTCCTTTCAAAGGTGGGAAAATTGTTCAATGGGGGACTTCTTGATCTAGGCTAATAATCATTTGAGGTATTTATCCTGAGGCTTTTCTACCAACCCTGATGATGACAGGCTCACTCAGGGAGTGTTATCTGATGAGATTTTATTTCACTTCTGAAAGCAGAGCATTGTTCTTTCTGTTGGGTTCTAGGGCTAACAGGAAAAGACTGATTCAAAGGAGTGCAATATAAAACCTGCACATCGTCTTGAAATTAGATTTTGTCCCGCGTGCTGCATAAATTCTTTTGTGTGCAGTTCATAATGAGAAAACATTGTGAAACAACTCCTAAGTAAAGCAACTATTCTGTGATATTGGACAGAGACCTTTAGCATTCTGTAGGAATTCATGCACCATTTGCTTCATTTTTCTTTTCACTGTTTTTTAGTAGGACTTTAGGTGTCATGTTATTCTCGTGGTCAGGTAGCCTTGCACCTGTGCATGGCTCTTGAGCCTTGAATATTTATACATCCTGTTGTTTAGGTCTAGAAAAAAGATGCTTGCCCATGTTTTGGTGGTATGGTTCTATCATACATTTCCTGCCCGCCACCCCCACCCCCAACACACACTGCTTTTGTTGGGATTCTGCTGAGTAAGAAAGTGGCCCAGCACCAGTGGTCTGTAATATGTTCACATTGCCTAATTTCTCTATTGTGTTTGCAGAGAGCTCTATACCCCCAATGTTTTCTTAATGAATTCTCACTCTGTAGTCTGGCATAGGGATTGTAGAAAATGACTATTTAAGTCAATACCTGCTTATTACAAACAGCTGGGCTTGATGGGCTTCAATGTTTAGCTATTCACTTGAAGGAATGATTTTAGTTTTCAGTCTTGAGTGCTATTAAATCCCAAAATGTATTGGTTAATGAGATTAGCATTTCCCTGGCAATTACTATAATTCTACAAGAGTCTTGAGGTTTAACAGCAAAGCTATTATCTTTCAGCGACCACTTCCAGTTGACCAATACTTTTGACACCTGCAATGGCCTACCCCAGCCCCTACCCCACAAAGCAGATGACTTGGTCATAGTTTGACATGCAGCTAATAGTTGGATATTTGAGACTAAAATGAGTGTGGAAGTACTGAAATATTTCATTTTAAAAAATACTTTGTATTACTTTCTACTAGGTGGCATATCATAAACCTCAAAGGATACTTAACATTTATTGTAAGGGCCTGCAAAGTACATCACTTAGGGAAGGTTCATATACATCAGCCAGGTTTATAAAGACACTGAAAATAATCACAAATGTTTCAGGAACCTTAACAAAGAACTGGACCTCTCATTCCATGTAGACATCTTCTTAAATTATTTTAAATTGATACATGATAGTGCATGTAGTTATGGGGTATAATGAGATAATTTGATACATGTATATAATGTGCAGTGATTAAAATGGAGTAATTAACATTTGTATGTCCTTAAACATCTATCACTTCTTTGTATTAGGAGCCTTTGAACTCCCCTCTTCTGGGAAGGAGTTTTGAAGTGAGGCTATGTGGAAAGTCTGGCTGTGAAGAGCTTCAGCCTGTGGTCTTGACAAAATACTGTATCCCTCCCTTCAATTGTCTTTCCTGAAACATATATCCACATTCTCTCTCATGCCCTGGTCTCACACCTCACCCGAATATCCAGCAGCCCAAAGTCTTCACTTTACATTAACCACACTTGTAACTCAAGGACCCTCATATAACCTTGTGACAATTAGCCTCTCCATTGCTGAATCGATTGCTCTTTCTTTTTTTTTATTTTTCCCCATAACTTTGGCAATAAATGATGTGAGATTACTTTGTCATGGCTCAGAAAACTATATTTTGCCTAAGGAAATGGAAACCCAAAGAAGACTCAGAGATGGAAGCATTAGTGATACCTTTTAGACACAAGTCTAATGTTGGGATCTGGAAACACAGAGACAATTATGAAGTTCTGCTCTAGGACTACAGGAAACAAAGGAGTTATATAAATGAAGGCAAGAGAGACACATTCAATCACTCACTCTTTTAAGCTTATTGTGGAGATACGGCAGAGAGTAACAAAGCAAAGTCCTTGTTTTCACATGTGCACAGTTGTAGGGAAACATCAACATTCTAACTGAGGAGAAAGAAGACTGAAATAAAGTTCTAGGAAGTACACCATCTGTCTGTTACAATGCAGTCACTGACAAACTTAAACAGGAAAGTGACTTTGGAAAAATGATTCTAGCTGTGTTGTAGAAAATAGAGAAAGCACAGGTCAAGAGAGAGACAGGAAGACAATGTAGAATGTTCTGGTGATGGAAGATGAATGTAATAACACAAAGTGAGGTAAATGGATCCTCCTTCAACTGGCTTTGAGAGAAAAATAGGTGATAGAAACTTCAGGACTTGAAGAACAGCTGAATGTGTATTATTTGGAAGAAGGAAGAGTTCAGAGGTCTGTACCACAATAATGTAATAAGCACTAATGGGGGATGGGACTGTGCTCCAACCAGTCAATTATGGCCAGAATGGTGAAGTTTGAGCAGTTCTGCTACTGTGTGATACCACATTCTCTGGGAGGCTTGGGTTGGATGTTCACAGGAATTCTAGGCAGAAAGACAGCCTAAAAAAATTGAGAGTAATGTTAGATTATAGGATGTGTGGAGGGGCATGATGAGGTCAGCGTGGTATGCTGGGTCAGGTCAAGAGACATATTGTAAACTGAAATGGATTTGGACTTTAATCCATAGTCGCTGGGTTTTCTTAGGGGATGTAGAGAAGAGAAATCACTCGATGATGTGTGTTTTATGCAAGTCATTCTGACTATTCTTTGGAAGATAGGATGAGGAAGAAGCCTTTAGGATATTGTTGTAATGATGTGAGACATAATAAAGAACTAAATAAACCCTTGTAATGATGGAGGCAGGGATGAAGAGGAGGAAATAGATACAAGAGATTTCAGGGAAAGCAAAATGCCAAAACTCAGTCAAGAGAAGTTTGAATCAAAGCTAATGCCCTTGTTTATTGTTTGGAGAATAGCCTGAATGGTGATACCACTGATGAGTTAGCAAATGCAAATGCAAGATTTGAAAGATGTTTGATTTCATGTTGAACACACTGATTGTAAGGTGTGCATAAGGACATTCAAGTGTAAACGTCCACTAGTACCCCATGTGTATCTCTCCCACAACCCTTAACAGTCTTGTGTTTACATGGCATTTTCTCCTAAGAAAGTAGACACTTGAGCCCAAAGATTGAGTCCTCTTTTTTTCTATTTGATAAGTTAGAAAAGTGTCTTCAAATTATATGCCCTAAGTATTTGTAGAAGGAAGGAAGAGGGGAAAGGGATAAGGAAATTGAGGTTGAGGAAAGAAAGCTGTTTGAGAGTAGACTCATCTGCTTTTCTGAATGGGCTCTGAAGGACACTCAGAATGGTGGTAAAAGCTGATGGAGGACTGTTAAGCAAACCTATGGGTGAATGAGGAGGATGAGTATGCACTGGGAGGTGACAAGAAAACAACAACAGGGAGAGTCTGAGCAGGAAGGGTAAGTATGACCTTCCTCAAAGAAGTTGACATTTAGAGGAAATTTAATGATGGCTGCAAAAGAATTCAGGGAACACAGTGCAGTGAGTTGAGAGAGACTTGGTTCAATAGGATCTGAGGAAAATATTTGGTAAATATTGCTTCATTGTGGAAAACAATTCAAAGTTAATTGACTCAGACAAGTCTTCTTAGATTTTTAGGAGAAAGACCAGTGGCAATAACAATTATTATGAAATGCTTGCATTTATCATGAATTAATTATCTCTCTCAACCCCATGAGGTAAATATCATCATCACCCCAATATTTTGAATGAGGAAAGGTAGGCTTGAAGTGGGCTAGTAGCATCCCACACTTCAAACTCCTCCTAAAGGGGCCCCCTATTATAGCCAATGTGCCAGAATCCACCAGCACAATAAATCATGTTATAACAAACAATGCGTGAGAACCAAGTGGGTGCAGTGTGAACATCAGATCTGCCCAATAACCACTGCCACTTGCACACTTCTGGATGTTCAACCCAAAGCGTCCAGCCATGATGGGAGGTGATGGATTGTACTGGTGTCTTCTGGAAGATGTGACTTAATGATAAAATAGGTTAAAATGTATGAATAAATACACAATATGGAATAAAATATATCAAGAGGTAAGGAGAGAGTAAAAGAATACCTTCCATTTTGAAAGCATACTGCCTAAAATTTCCCTGGAGTGAGTTTCAGTTTTCTAGATATATTAAACATGAGTCAAGATACACTAGAAAGAGAATAGGTGGATAACAAAAACATTTGTTGATTGGTAAACATATAAACTTACAGGGATTGTGGAAAAGGTTTATAAAAATGTATAAAAATCTGGGGATGAAGTGGGTCCTGAGTCAAGATATTCTCGAGACATGATTGTATTGCTTCTAAAAGGGTGACTCTGCAGTGTCTTTTGGTACCATCTCATCTGGTCCTTGTCAGCGTGCTCTCTCCTCTTCTGGAGGGAGGCAAGGACATGCTGCCTCAGCCAGCGGAAGGTCCTCCTGAGGTTCAGACAGGATGCAGTGTGTGTGTCAGAGAGAGAGTCCTCTGGCTGCTCAACACAAATTGATGAGGTCGCTGTGGTGCTCCTGCTGTTGTTCTCAGTTGCCTGGCTTATTTCCTGCCCAGAAAAGGTGGATGAGATAGATACAAGTCCTGTTGGCAGTCATGGAATCAATATCTACTCATTTATGGACCTCAAATCACCAAAAATAGCCCAATTCTAAACACAAAGTTACAATTCTCATTAATAGTTACACACTTTTGTAATAACATTATTAGTAGTGCTTCTTGTTCCTACCCTTTTCTCCCACCTTAGTGGTTCTCTTTACTTTCCCTACAACTCTACCCCAACTCCTCTTGGCTGTCATCCTTCTCCTACTGCTAGTCATGTCAGACACCTCATACCTCCCTGCTTCGCACACCAGGTAGGGAAACTCCACTGCCCAGCCTGGTCCTCTTACTAGGCTGTCCCTTTCATTCTTGTGAGGCATCACTGTACTCACCACAGCAAGCTGATGTTCCTTAGACTGAGGAGGAATCTCTGGGAACTGAATGACTTCTGCATTTTCTGGTGGTTTGCACTTGGGTAAAACTTGACAAGCATCATGTTCTTTGTGGTTGATCTGAATCATATGAGTTGGGGAGCTGGTGGACAGCTGGAAATCTTTTTCCTGACGAGATTCAGGGAACAAGGAGTCATCATTCTTGTCATCATTCTGATCATCTAGAAATGTCTCAGGCTTTTGTGTTAGATCATCCAATTTGCAAGGAGTCAGTTTTTGCTCTTGTGGCCACTTGTCCATCCAGTGGTGGTTTCTATTTAGATTCCAGTTAGCTGTTGGGTCTGCCTGCTCAAGCCCTATATCAATATCCCAGGCTAGGGTGATGCTTAGTTTGCAAAACTGCCCTGGGTCATCCTCAATCTGATCTCATCTCTTGACGAGTCTCTTGATACTCTTAGTCCACCCTTTCCCTTGGAAAGGAGGGAGGAAGTGAACTGGTGAATCCATAGAAGTTGTGTCTTCATAGGAGGTTGGGTCCTCATAAGAAATAGGGTCATCATAGGGGAAGTAGCCCACAGAGAGACTCAGGTTAGATTTGGATTCCTACACATCGTCATCCTCTGTGTCAGTGTAGTCGCTGCTGGAGGGTGAGGTTGTCATGGCTCTCAAGGGCTCCTATCTAACATCTCACTTGACTCGGAACTTCAAAAGAAAAAATGGATAGTGAGGAGAAGAGAGGCAAGTCCTTAAGTGACAATATGATCCATGCCCTTTTCTATTTGGAACTCTCCCATTCAGATAGAAGTTTGTCCTAGGTTTGTACTTTCCATTGAAAGTCAGAAGAGGTAGTTCTCTCTCCTTGAAAACTGATTTAATTATACAATAACCTTCTACTGAGCATCTGCATCTGACATCTCTCACCATTCGAAAGAATTTAAATAAAAGCAAACTGTAAGTGCATACAATTTAAAAGATACATGAAAGTGTGAAGATGAAAATAAATATATCTAAGATCCAACCATCTAGTGATGATAACCATCATTAAGAGAGATTGGTGGATTTCTTTATGAGCTTTCCTTTTCTTTATACACACACACACACACACACACACACATATATATATATATATATATATATGTTGGTATGTGTACATATATATAATACTCATGTATGTTGGAATCACATCAAGAGGAAATAAGGTTGTTAAATTTTATGGCACAGCCTTCTATACACACAATCGGATGTACACACAGTCATTCTCAAGTTCTTAACTACTTAGGTATTTACCTAAGTAAATAGCCATTATGTTAGGTGATTAATGATGATTAGATTATTAAGACCATTCATTAGGTGTAAGTCTGTAGTTACAGCCCTGTCCATAAATCTCTGTATATCATTATATTCCTATACATCATAACAATCTTTCAGAGATCACTAGTATTTAAAGTCTTATGATAGTTAATATGAAAATGTGTTCCAGAAAGTTTACAGTCATTTAAATGTCCACCCTTCCACAATCTAAGGTATATTTAGCTCAGCTTTTATATGAAACCCCAGTAAGAGGAACACAGATACACACAACACACCACACAAACAACATAGACTCTGTCATGTGCTGTTCTGATGGCTGCCTACCCAAGAGAAGGCAACAGGATGTTAGAAATTCTTCAGGTCCAAGTCTCAGTGGCTATAAGTCCAACTGCTCAAAGTCTGTGTTCTGTGACAGTTGGTTACCACGGCAACAGAGGGACCAACTTATAGCAAGAAAGGGATAGGAAGCCATAGAATTCATCCCCTTGCTTCCAAAATAATGTTCTATACACATAATAAGGCAGGTTGAAGAGGGTCCCTTTTGAGGGCATAAGGACAAATGCCATGCTTATTACTTCCCTCTTGTCATGTGAGTGTCTAAGATGGTGTCTGCCCTTGGGGAGTGCAGCGCCTATTTGGTAGAATAATAATCTTAAGTACTCTGTTATGGGGCAGGGTGGTCAGTGAAGCAAAAAGCATTTGAGGATAAGGGGATGAAGGGCAACGAGGGGCAACTTGTGCAGCCAGGCTCGTAGTGGAGTTGGGGCACCAGGAAGACCTCTTGGTTCCCTTGTCTCAAAATTGCAGGTGGCCGTTCTTGGGACTTCTTAGCCTCCACAACTCCATGAGCTGATTCTTTACAATTAATCTTTTTCTGTATAAAACTCCTATTAGTTCTGTTTCTCTAGAGAATCCATACTACTTTTTTCAGATTTTGAAATAATTTGGTGGAGCATGCCAGCACTTGGGAGGCTGAAGCAGAAAGGTCACAAATTTGAAGCCAGTATGGGTCACATAGTGATACCCTGTCTCAAATAATAATAAATAAAATATGACTGATGCACAATTGTGTAAAGAAAAAAAAGGTAGCCCAGGTGAGACCACAGAATCATGAGAAAGAATAAAAGGTGTTTGTGAGGTTTGTTAAGCATCTATGGCTCACAGGAACTGGCTGCCAGAAGCCAGTGATAAATTGCAGAGTGAAAACGCTTCTTTAGCACAATAATATTCACAGTATAATGCCATTTAGTTAAGACCATGTGTTTAAAATGTTATGCATTTCTGTGCATCTCAATGTGTAAGAGTTAGATCCTGGGTGGGGGTGGGGAGGGTTTGAGGTGTTGCTGGGATTGGTGGAGTGCTTGCCTAGCATGCCTGAGGCCCTGGGTTTGATCTTCAGGACCACACACACAACAAATTGTTTAGTTACTTAGCCCCATTTGAGGTGATCAGCAACCACTGAACTAGTGACTACTTTATTAGACAGGGCAGAAAAGCACTCCTATCATCAGCGAGAGACCTCATAGACAGACCTGCTCTAGAATGTCCCTGTGTTCTTCCCTTTGGTGCATTTGGACGGCACTTTGAAGGAAAGGAAGTTTCACTAGATGCTGAGGGAACCCTTTATCAATATTTGGCTAACTTTCCTATTAGGATGAGATGACAAAATTTCCTCTAAAGTATCTAGAAACAAGACTTGTTGGAATCTTCATCCAAAGGCATCATTCTTTTTTTTTTTCATTTTTCTTTTATTATTCATATGTGTATACAAGGCTTGGTTCATTTCTCCCCCCTGCCCCCACCCCCTTCCTTACCACCCACTCCGCCCCTTCCCTCTCCCCCCCTCTCAATACCCAGCAGAAACTATTTTGCCCTTATTTCTAATTTTGTTGTAGAGAGAGTATAAGCCATAATAGGAAGGAACAAGGGTTTTTGCTGGTTGAGATAAGGATAGCTATACAGGGCATTGACTCACATTGATTTCCTGTGCGTGGGTGTTACCTTCTAGGTTAATTCTTTTTTATCTAACCTTTTCTCTAGTTCCTGGTTCCCTTTTCCTATTGGCCTCAGTTGCTTTTAAGGTATCTGCTTTAGTTTCTCTGCGTTAAGGGCAACAAATGCTAGCTAGTTTTTTAGGTGTCTTACCTATCCTCACCCCTTCCTTGTGTGCTCTCGCTTTTATCATGTGCTCACAGTCCAATCCCCTTGTTGTGTTTGCCCTTGATCTAATGTCCACATATGAGGGAGAACATATGATTTTTGGTCTTTTGGGCCAGGCTAACCTCACTCAGAATAATGTTCTCCAATTCCATCCATTTACCAGTGAATGATAACATTTCGTTCTTCTTCATGGCTGCATAAAATTCCATTGTGTATAGATACCACATTTTCTTAATCCATTCGTCAGTGCTGGGGCATCTTGGCTGTTTCCATAACTTGGCTATTGTGAATAGTGCCGCAATAAACATGGATGTGTAGGTGTCTCTGGAGTAACAGTCTTTTGGGTATATCCCAAAGAGTGGTATTGCTGGATCAAATGGTAGATCGATGTCCAGCTTTTTAAGTAGCCTCCAAATTTTTTTCCAGAGTGGTTGTACTAGTCTACATTCCCACCAACAGTGTAAGAGGGTTCCTTTTTCCCCGCATCCTCACCAACACCTGTTGTTGGTGGTGTTGCTGATGATGGCTATTCTAACAGGGGTGAGGTGGAATCTTAGCGTGGTTTTAATTTGCATTTCCTTTATTGCTAGAGATGGTGAGCATTTTTTCATGTGTTTTCTGGCCATTTGAATTTCTTCTTTTGAGAAAGTTCTGTTTAGTTCACTTGCCCATTTCTTTATTGGTTCATTAGTCTTGGGAGAATTTAGTTTTTTAAGTTCCCTGTATATTCTGGTTATCAGTCCTCTGTCTGATGTATAGTTGGCAAATATTTTCTCCCACTCTGTGGGTGTTCTCTTCAGTTTAGAGACCATTTCTTTTGATGAACAGAAGCTTTTTAGTTTTATGAGGTCCCATTTATCTATGCTATCTCTTAGTTGCTGTGCTGCTGGGGTTTCATTGAGAAAGTTCTTACCTATACCTACTAACTCCAGAGTATTTCCTACTCTTTCCTGTATCAACTTAAGAGTTTGGGGTCTGATATTAAGATCCTTGATCCATTTTGAGTTAATGTTGGTATAGGGTGATATACATGGATCTAGTTTCAGTTTTTTGCAGACTGCTAACCAGTTTTCCCAGCAGTTTTTGTTGAAGAGGCTGCTATTTCTCCATCGTGTATTTTTAGCTCCTTTGTCAAAGATAAGTTGGTTATAGTTGTGTGGCTTCATATCTGGGTCCTCTATTCTGTTCCACTGGTCTTCATGTCTGTTTTTGTGCCAGTACCATGCTGTTTTTATTGTTAATGGTTTGTAATATAGTTTGAAGTCAGGTATTGTGATACCTCCTGCATTGTTCTTTTGACTGAGTATTGCCTTGGCTATTCGTGGCCTCTTGTGTTTCCATATAAATTTCACAGTAGATTTTTCAATCTCTTTAATGAATGTCATTGGAATTTTGATGGGAATTGCATTAAACCTGTAGATTACTTTAGGGAGTATCGACATTTTTACTATGTTGATTCTACCAATCCATGAGCATGGGAGATCTCTCCACTTTCTATAGTCTTCCTCAATCTCTTTCTTCAGAAGTGTATAGTTTTCCTTGTAGAGGTCTTTCACATCTTTTGTTAGGTTTACACCTAGGTATTTGATTTTGTTTGAGGCTATTGTAAATGGAATTGTTTTCATACATTCTTTTTCCGTTTGCTCATTGTTAGTGTATAGAAATGCTAATGATTTTTCTATGTTGATTTTATATCCTGCTACCTTGCTATAGCTATTGATGATGTCTAGAAGCTTCTGAGTAGAGTTTTTTGGGTCTTTAAGGTATAGGATCATGTCATCTGCAAATAGGGATATTTTGACAGTTTCTTTACCTATTTGTATTCCTTTTATTCCTTCTTCTTACCTAATTGCTCTGGCTAGGAATTCCAGTACTATGTTGAATAGTAGTGGAGATAGTGGGCATCCTTGTCTTGTTCCTGATTTTAGAGGGAATGGTTTCAGTTTTTCTCCGTTAAGTATAATGCTGGCTGTAGGTTTGTCATATATAGCTTTTATAATGTTGAGGTACTTTCCTTCTATTCCTAGTTTTCTTAGAGCTTTTATCATGAAATGATGTTGGATCTTATCAAAGGCTTTTTCTGCATCTATTGAGATGATCAAGTGGTTTTTGTCTTTGCTTCTGTTAATGTGGTTTATTACGTTTATTGATTTTCGTATGTTGAACCACCCCTGCATCCCTGGGATGAAGCCTACTTGGTCGTGGTGAATAATCTTTTTGATGTGTTGCTGAATTCGGTTTGCCATTATTTTGTTGAGGATTTTTGCATCAATGTTCATTAAGGAGATTGGCCTATAGTTCTCCTTTTTGGAGGTGTCTTTGAAAGGCATCATTCTTTACCCCTATCTTTATTGAGGTGTGATTGATGAATAAAAAATGTATATATTTAAAGTGCACAATGTCATTTGGTATACATATTTACTATTGTGACATGTGTGTGGGGTGTGACAATACTTAAGGTTTTCCTTAGCAAAATTCAAGTATATAACAGAATGTTATTAACTATAGTCACCATGCTGTAATTCAACTTCCAGAACTTATGGTCTGAGGGCAGCACTTCCAAAGGTTTAGACCACTGGACTGTCAGAATCTTAATTCCATTTTGTACTATTGTGGGAATGTCTGTATAATACTCATAGCCCATGGTGAACATGAATGCCATTTTATCAATGAAAATAAGTTGCTACAGACATTATGCTAAATAATAACCCTCCGGTGTTCATCAGAGGGAAACACACTATGGCTGACTTGGTTTTCTATTTACTTGAGCTTCTGATTAGTCAGTTTTGAATGCTTACTACTCTAGACCATAGATTTAAAAATAATTATCACCCCCATATCACAACAACCCATACTTTGAAAGTTCACAGACAATGTAATCCTATGTGTATAAATTGTCTCATTCAGGCTTTAGAATGACTCTTTCCAGTAGGCATTGAAGGTATTGAACTCATTTTAAGCTTGTTTGATTGAATCCCCAATGTCTTGTGCCCAGTCTGGTGAATGATAGTGTCAGATGCTGAATTGATGTGTCAGTTTCTAAGGTGAGAACTAAATGCAAATCATTTTTAATAGTTATCAAGTATATGGCTTTATATTTCCTACCATCAGATTCTAATTTTCAGGCCAAGTCTGATAGTGCCTCATGTAATACTGGCAATCTATTTGACTCTTCTAGTTCAATGCCAGAATACTTTCTGTACTTTTGCATTTAAAAAAATTCAATGACTCTGTGCCTATCATGTTCTAGTCCCTGTATCCTGACACTTATAGCAGAACTTTTAATCTTTGTGGAATCTGTATAATAGAGAGATTATGTCTTCTTTGCAGGGTTTTTAGGATTATTAGAGACTGTACTTATGGGATCCTCCATAAGTGGTCAATATCATTGCATAATTGAGGAAAACAACTGCTTCTTCTGTCTTGTAATGGGACCACACCTCTGGAGAAATGTTTTTGTTTTATTCTAAAATTCCACATGTAGACTAGTTTTCAACCCTGATTGCATATCAAAATCCTGTGTATTAAATAGTTATATTTCAATTTTTGTGATTACTTGACTGTCATCTCCACACAGGGAAGGTGGATCCATGTTCTTGTAGAACATGGTACCTGAGCGTGGAATTCCTGCACCACTATAGCAGTTGAAGTTACGAACCAGAGTTAGCTTCCTTTCCCAATATACCAAGAGCATGAGTGCCACACTGGAGACTTTTCATTTCTAGTGCACTCTGCCTTCAGAGAGGAAATGCCCAGAAAGAATCCTTTGGAAGCTAGGTCTGGTAAAATGTGTAATCTAATTTGGTTGTTCAGAATTCAGAGAGAAATTGTTGGAAGCCAACACCATTCTAAATTGGGTAGAGACAATCTCCTTGGTGGATATTATATGCCAGTGTGAAATGTTGTGGGACAGTGTTGAGGATCCTTGCCTTCACAGGCCAGAGAACTGTCTTGTGAGGCAGCTGATTGACTTGTGAGCCAAAGCAGGTACATGAAGTAGGATTTATTAGAAAGAAAGGAAAGGCTATAGCTACAGCAGTGCAGTGGAGCCTGGAAACCAGTGGCTCCTTATTCAGGTGAAGGGTGGGGATTTTTATGGATGCTTTAACTCTGGGTTAGGGTCTCAGTTAGGTGGTTTTTTTCTATTGACTGTGGATTCATGGGCTCTCTTAGATGAACTTGTCTGTTTGCCCCTTATTGGAGAGTAGGAAATAACCTTAAGGATATTCTGTTTATCAGCCTCGTGGCAGATTTATGAGACACTGTATCTCCTCCTCAGGGTTCAGGAATGCAGGTTTACAACTCCTTCTCATGGTGTGGGGCTAATAGTGCTCTCCATGGGGGATGGGATACCCACTCATCTGTCCTTTAGTTTCCCAAATCCAACAAGTTCTTCCCTCTGAGACAAGTACCCAGCTGCTATTGGGGAGAGGGGCAATGACTTGTCTAACTACTTCATGCTGGCAATGGGCGATAAGGGTATGGGTGGTGGCACTTGTCTCAGAAGTTGACCCATGTAGTCTCCAGAGGCCCCTGATAGAACTGGATGCAGGGCTCATGTGTAGGCAGAGGTGAGTATTCCTTGACTAAGAGCTGGAATTTGATCTGTTGGACCTGTTGAGATATGAATCTGGAGAGAGCATTTATTATATAAGGCCCAAATAAGAGTATTAGAAGGAGCATAAAACAGGGGCCAGCCATAGGTAGTGCCCAAGGAGCCCAGCTCCATATGCTGCTCCAGAAGGACCACAAATTGACTATCTCTTGTCTCCTTTTTATAATGCATTCTTGTAACTGTTGGGCCATGTCTTTTACCACCCCAGATTTGTTAGTATAAAAGCAACATTCCTCATCTAGGAAAAGGCACATTCCACCCTTCTCAGCATTAAAAGGTCAAGTGCACTTGACCTTGGAGCACTACTGACACAAGTGAATCTACCTTGTCTTGTAAAGCCTCTATGGACTGTGTGATCCATTCTTTGTCATTAGTAAATTCTCTTGAAAGCTTTTGATAGGTAAAGACTGATGAGGAGATGTCCCCCCAATGCCAGTACCTATTCCAGCTGTGATCCCCATAGCTACCAGTAGGGGAATGATTTGAATAGCTCTCTTTGATCAAGTATAGGCCTTTAGAGGAATAAGAAGGGACTGGCTACCAGAGACAACATCAATTTGTGGGGTTAGAAGAGCCTTAGTACAGATTCTCTTCCATGCGGGAGGTAGGCAAGTGTAGGTGGCAGTTCTGCAAACAAAATAAATTCTAGGAGAAAACAAACACTTAGTGTCATTTGTTGACTTTGTGATATTGATGCAAAGGCTCTTGGAGATTTCCCCCAGTGGAATTGACCCCTGTAAACTTTGGAAGCACTGGGGATCAGGATGGGTTAGTTTTATATTGGTAATATTAGGTCTTGTTAGGGGACGGTTTAATTTATTACCTGGTGAGACCTCAAGTGAGGCCATGGGGTTGTCAATACCTGTGGAGGACTTGTAGAGAGACAAAGCCAGAAATCCTCAGCCAAAGTGGGGTTTGTAGAGTTTAAAAGATGATGGATCAGGTTGAGTAACCTGTACAGCTGGGGATCTGGATTTATGGATGGTTGAGGCTGCTGGGGTTTTATTGTTTTTCTGGGAGAGGGAGTGGAAAGTGGGAGTCTCCATTGTACATAGTTTACATGATCCTCATGTGACATATCAGCCAGCATTTCAACTTTTGTTTTAATAGTTTCTCTCTCTCTCTCTCTTTTTTTTTAAAATTTTTTGCCTTTGTCCCCTCTTGTGGCCAACAGACCCACTGCCCTGCTCTCCCAAGGCATTGGGTGGGACCATAATGCCAACAAAGCCTGTGCCTAAGGCCTTTCCATATAGTTGTTCATTTTTTAAACAGCAGAAGTTGCTGTTGCAACTAGGCACAGCATTATAATAACTGCAATCATGGGGAGAAGGAGGGAGACCCTCAGCCAAGGTGCAGACTGTAAGAGAGAGGAGAGCACAAACAGCAGGGTACACAGGATGAGATACCCACCATGTAAGGCTATTTGTTGGGGCCATATCCACTCAGGGGGAGAAGTTGCCTACAAACTGACACTCAGAATAAGGGGGCCAGAATATAAACAGCCCACAAAAAGAGAGAAAGTGAAGACATAAGTTAAGATGTTTGAGGTGTTCCTTTTGAAAAGGTATTTGAGGTCTTCCACTGGCTCACAGTAGAACACTGGTGGAGCAGGATGTGGCTCCAGGGTGGGTGCGTCAGGCTCTGGTGTCCAACGTTTGGCTTAGGAGATGTGAATCCAGGAGTCTAGCCCAGTGACCTTAATTCCTATGGGGATTGGATAACAAGACCAGGTATGGCCCTTCCCATGGAGCTTTAGAGAGACCCCAGGGGTCTCTCTAAGAAGAAGAAAAATTTGATAAGGACTATATCTCCAGGACAAAAGGAAGCTGGGGAGAGACCTTGGGGCTCCTCTCTCCCTACTTCAGAGAGGATCTGCTGAAACTTGGCTTGATTGAGTGATATGAGAGACTAGGTTAGTTACTTTGGGATCTAAATTTAATCTTTTTGGAGAAAGGGTCTCCCATACAAGGCTTCAAAGGGAGTAAAGAGGAATTGCTCTCAAGAAGAGGGGCCTGAACATAAGGACTCCTGGCAGCCTCCTTCACTGCCACATCAGCTCTCTGGTTTCCCTTAGTGACCTGATCCTCTGATCTTTGATGTCTGGGACAGTGAATTACTGATATTTGCTTTGGAAGAAAAACTGCTTTTAAGAAGTTTAAGACTTCCCTGGAATGTTTGATAAAAGATCCTTCAGTAGTTAACAATCCTCACTCTTTCCAAAGAGCTGCATGGGCATGCAGGACCAGGAAAGCATACTTAGAGTCTGTATAGATGCTGGCAGTTTTCCCCTCAGATAGTTGCAATGCCTTGGTGAGAGCTATCAGCTCAGACAATTGGGGACTAGTGGAAGGAGGCAGAGGTCCAGCCCATAGGGTCTCAGTGAAAGAGACCACAGCTGCTCCTCCTCATCTAGTTCCCTCCTGGATGAATGAACTTTCATCTGTGAAGAGAGTGAGGTCTGGGTCTGGGATCAGCTGGTCAAGGAAGTCAGGCCTAGCTAAATAACATTCAGCTAGCACCTCCTCACAGGAATGCGTGAATGAGTGATGCTGGATTTAGGGCAGAGCACACCCAAAGGCTCATGTCTGGACATTCTAATAATTGGGCCTGGTACTTAAGTAGCTTCTAGTCCAATAACCATTGTCCTCCTTTAGCTGTTAGAAGCCTTCCTAGATCATGTGGAATATATATGGTTAAGGGTCATCCAAGAATTAATTTTTGGGCCTCTGGGATCAAGAGGCAGGTTGCCGCTAGGGCCCTTAGGCATCCAGACGACCCTTTAGCCACATATCCAGTTCTCTGCTCAAATATCCCACTGGCTGTGGAGTGGTCCCTCAGAGCTGGGTTAGTACCCCTAGGGCTGCCCCCCTTCTCATAGACAAATAGCTGGAAGTGGTCTTTGGTGGGCAAGCTCATTCCTTGGGCTGTTTGGATGCCAGTTTGAGGGCCTGAAAAGCTTTTGTGTTCTCAGGGTCCCATTCAAAAGTGATTGAGAGCCTTGCTGAGCATCTTTTAGGAGCTGGTGTAGGGGTCTGGTAAGGGCTGCATATCTAAGGATCCAGATTCTGCAAAAACCTGTAACTCCCAAGAAAGCTCTAAGCTGCTTTATGGTCTGGGGGAGTGAGTAATGGAGGATCAGGTTGATCCACTTGTGACTCAGAGAGCAAGTCTGTCCCTTTAAGACCATCCCTAGGCAGGTGACCTGAGGGAGGCATAATTGAGCATTTTCCTTGCAGACTTTGTATGCCCGAGAGGCTGGAAAGTTTAAAAGGGACTCAGTCACCCTGGAGATAAGGGGTTCTGTGGTTCTGCACAGAAGTAAGTCATCAACATATTGAAGAAGGGTGGCCTCTGGGTGGTGCCAATCTAATAGGTCTCTGGTTAGGGCCTGTCCAAAAAGATGAGGGCTGTCTCTAAACCCTTGTGGAAAAACTGTCCAAGTTAGTTGCTGTGAAAGGTTTGTGGAATCTTCAAAGGCAAACAGAGGCTGACTGTCAGGATGTAGAGGAATGCAAAAGAAAGCATCCTTTAAATCTAGACCAGAGTAATATTGGGCTTTTCAGGGTATTTAAGCCAATAGAGTATAGGGATTGGGAACAACTGGGTGGAGGGGAATGACTGCTTCATTAATGAGTTGGAGGTCTTGACCAACCTCCATTTATTTTGCTCCTTGCAGACAGCAAGAATAGGAGTATTGTAGGGGCTGGAGCAACTAATTAGTAGCCCTTATTTTTTTTTAAGGAATTTATGATAGGCAAGAGGCCTCATTGTCCCTCAGGCTTGAGGGGATACTGATTTGATGTGGAAACTGTGGGAGATCTTTGAGTTTTATTTGAATTGGGAAGGCCATTTTGGCTCACCCTACAGTCATTCCATCAGTCCACACTGTGGGATCTACTCGTTCCTGAAGAAGAGGGCAGCAGAGATAGTCCCTTCGGAGAAGTAGAATTTGAGCCTTTAGTTGAGATAGTAAATCTCATCCCAACAGGGGCACTGGAGTTCCGGGGACTATGAGGAAAGAGTGACAGAAGTGGAGGTCTCCCCAAGAGCAGGCCAGAGGCTGAGTAAAATAGTGCTCTAGGGGCTGGCCAGATATGACCTGAATGATAACCTTGTCATTGGACTGGGCACTGGGAGAGAATGGTAAGACAGAGAAATGGGCTCCACTGGCTAGGAGGAAGATGACCTTTCACTTCTCTACTATTATGGTTACCTGAGGCTCCTCAACATTGATGTTAAGAAGTGGAGCCTGGATGGGAGGCCCTGAGACCCATCAACCCATAGGAGGTGACACCCTGCCTTCCATCTGGAGATGAGGGCACTTAGACCTCCAGTGTTTACCTTTTCAGAGAGGGAAAGGTCCTAGTGGGGGCTGGGGATGTCTCCCAGGCTGTCTCCCTTTTGGGCATTCTCTGCAGAAGTGTCCCTCCTGTCCACAATGGTAGCAAGCTCAGGATGTAGGCACCCATTGGGTGGGGCACTCCTTGAGAACTACAATTAGGTCATGGTGTTTTTTTATCTTTTTCTTTCTTTTTAGTGATGTTCTGGTGATAGTATACAGACATGGCTAATTGCATTAGTTGGTCCAATGATTTTTCCCCTTCAGCCACAGACTTTTGGAGTTTTCTCCAGATATCTGGGGCTGACTGAGTTTGAAATTTATCTTGGAGGAGAACCTCTCCCACCTGTGACTCTGGGTCCACCATGGTATGCTTTTGGATAGCTTCCTTAAGGTGCTGTAGAAAGGTCAGGGGGTTTTCATCAGGGCCTTGTTGTACTACAATCACCTGGGAATAGTTTAGAGGTTTAACTTTGGCCCTTTATAGCTCTTCCACTATAAGATGGATGAAGTGGTGTTGATGCCATTCATCATCCTCATCATTTTGATCCCAATGTGGATCTGCCAAGGGGACTGCCTGTCCCCCTGTGGGCATAGGCATATTTATTTCATCAGTTCCAAGTGCCATCGGTATTGGGGCTTGTTGTAGATGGAAATTGTTTCCAACCTGAGTGGCCTAGGTTATAAACTGTCATTTTTCTAGTGAGGAAAGAGTCAGGTCCAGAAGAAGCATGATATCCTTCCAGGCCAACTCAAAGGTTTGGATCACAGAAATAAAGGCCTGGATATATTGGTCTGGGGCATCAGTATAGCTACCCAGATTCTTTTTAGTCTCTCTTAGATCTGATAATTGGAAGGTGACATGGACTTGCCCTCTTCCTACCATTGCCACCATTAAGAGGTTCCAAATATTGGGTGGCTTAGAAGGTGGGGCAGAGGGTGGAGCAGTAGAAGGAGAAGTAGGATAGGGGCCTTGTCACTGATAAGGGGCTTTTCTGGTCCTCCTTCCCCATGTTTATCCTGTGGCTTACAAAGAATGGCCAGTGTTTGAGTATCTAGATAGCAATTATGGAGCCATACTGGGTGGTCCCAGAGATAAAAGAAAAGCTGTATATAGGGGACCTCAGTCCACTTTCCCTCCCTTTTACAGAAAAGAGCTAATTGGAGTATGGTATTATAATTTAAGGAGCCCTCTGAAGGCATTTTTCTTGGTCACCCAAGGGATATTGAGGCCAGGCCTTAGTACAAAGAATGATGGGGTCTTTCTTTCTTTCTTTCTTTCTTTCTTTCTTTCTTTCTTTCTTTCTTTCTTTCTTTCTTTCTTTCTGAGATTAACAGGGTCAAGGTCCTTCCAACACTTCAGTAGACAGGCCAGCAGAGACCACTTGGGTACTGAGGCCAGAAGACTGAAAGGAGCAGGTCCCATCTAGAAGAACAATGACAACAAAAAACTGGGGCAGTTCCCCTTCCTGTTGGCATTGGGGACTGACCTGATGGGAGCAGATGTCCCTGTCTTGTGATTTCTTTCCACCGCCCATGGCCAGGACTGAAGGAAATGCAGTGACTGGTAGGACTGCGGCCACCCTTACCTATGAAGTGAAAAACCTCTAGGATTCTGCCTTTTAGCCTGATATTACCAAAAGCAGGCAGCCTTCTTAACAAAGGCTACCTCTTTAACAAAGGGATGCAGCAGCTGGAGAAGTGCCTGTAACATTAGACAAGAGAACTCAGAGGAAGTCCCAGGGCAATCACTGTGCCACAAAGAGACTAGTGTCAATATTTGGAGGAAAATTTTTCTATGCTGAGGCCAAAGGTGTGAGAAGTTTTAAATGAGAAGTCTCGAGATGCTACCAACATCTTTTTTTTTTTTTTGCTGTTTCTGGAAGGTTATGTTAATGCTTCTTGGGGGGCATAACTTTGAGATAAAAGTTGGCCCCAAGGAGTAGGCTGGTCAGGCTCAGGTGTGAAGTGGGGCTGGGAGTGGGGCTTGCACAAGGCACCACTGCCCTCCCTCACACCCGGGATGAGCAACCCTATCTGCTCAGGCTCACCCTGTAGCCTGTTGTCCCTCCTCCCCTGTATGCATGCCTGTGTGCATTTATTTTTCCTCTCATCCCTTTTTGGGGGAGTGGCAGTGGGCAGCAGTCATCGCTGTGTATGACTGGTGCCTTTGGATGTGCACGGGACCCTTTTTATGGATTGCTATAGATGTAGCCGGCATTACCATTGCACCCAGGGAGTCCAGTGGGACAGGCTGGTGTCCCTGTGCCGGCGTGCTTTGTTAGTTTTCCCTCCTCCCCTTGTGGGGATGGAGTTAGGGCATGTGTGTGGTGAGGCCTCAGCTTACTGCAGGCACCTTCACCTCTGCCAGCACCCAGCAGCCAATTTAAAGTTGGTTCAGACCAAGGGGCATGACAAACTAGGTGTGGGAGTAATGCATGTAAGTCATAAGGTACCATGGTACAAGTTTTGCATGCAAGGCTAGGGTCCCAGTAAGCACAGGAGGGGAAGGCAGACAGAGATAAGCAAGGTGGTGGGACTAGGGGAGCAAAAGTATTGCTGCTTCTGGTGGGGACAGAAAAGGCAACCTGACATCCTAGGTAAGGGAGGGGGAACAGAGCTTGGAGACAGGACACATGCCTTAGGGTTTAATGATTAATCGTGCTATCAGTGCATCCCACTAAGTGGTACTGGAACACTGTCAGCCACACAAAATCTCCACTCTCAGGTCACTGCCTCAGCAGAAGTAGGTGTTGACATGTGGGAGAAGACAAAGGTCATCAGGTGTCAAAACCAATCAGGTCTTCCCCAACGTAGCATAGGCATATGCTCAGTCTCAGCCCACAGGGAGGGAGCAGGAAACACCTCCAGAGCTGGAATCTCCATGAGGCCAAAGTTGGCTAGGAGCTGTTGGTTTGATACCATGATGGGAAAGTCCCTCAGGAGGACAGGAACAGAGAGAGACAGGGAGAAGCGCAAGGAAGTCTGCTTTTGGCTAGTCCTCAGCAGGGGGTTTCCCCAGCAGGAGCATCCAGCACGGTGCTGGAGGCCCACAGCTGCACCTTAAGCAAGCTCTTGCTGGTATGGTGCTCAAGTCATACTGACCTTGATCCAGGAGAGATGTCCCTTCGTTTGGTCACCAGATATGTTACATGCCAGTGTGAAATGTTATGGGCCAGTGTCAAGGGCCCCTGTCTTCACAGGCCAGAGAATTGGCTCATAAGGCAGCTGACTGACTTGTGAGATAAGGCTGGTACATGAAGTAGGATTTATTAGAGAGAAAGGAAAGGCTACAGGTATAGCTGTGCAGCTCAGGTAAAGACGGCTTTTTATGGACACTTTAACTCTGAGTTAGGGTATCAGTTAGATGGCTTTTTTCTATTGGCTGTGGATTTGTGGGCTTTCTTAGATGAGCTGGTCTGTTTGCCCCTTATTGGGGGGGAGGACAACCTTGAGAGCATTCTGTTTATCAGCCCCATGGCAGATTGAGCTCCTCCTCAGGGTGCAGGAATGCAGATTTATAACTCCTTCTCAGGGTGCAGGGCTCATAGTGCAGATGGGATGCTCACACATCTGTCCTTTAGGTTCCCAGACCCAACAGTGGAAAAAGTTTTCTACTGAAAAAAAAATGAGGAATGCAAAGGATGTAGACTCCCTAGGAAACAAGAAACCACAGAGCAGAATGGGGAGTTGGCATTTTATGACCTTTCCTTAAAAGATTAGTAGTAAAATGCTTAAAATGTGAAAACCTTAGTTCTGGTCTCTAGAGGACTGCAAAGATAGGGCAGAAGTGGAAGTGAGGGCTGGAACTTCTCAAGGTTGATTGCCTGAGAAAGACAAGTTGGCTTTCATATAATATATATTCTGAAAAGCCAGAAAAATTTTAGACTATCTGAAGAGTGAGTGGAAAAATGCAGGTGAGTAGGAACAGGTGACAAGAATGCCTATTATAAATAATTCACCTCAGTTTAACTAGGAAGGACCAGAAGGAACAGAATGGGAGCTGACAAGGCCAGGATGGGAGTGAGGCAAGATGAGGGCTGGGCACCTCTGCATCTCTCTGGACACTGGCATTAACCACCACAGAGTTCCCGCTAATAGACCTGCCTGCTGGCCAGAACATCCTGCCATTGCTACCCCTTCCCTCAAGTGATTTGCTGTTCAAATGCTTTGCATTTCTGTCCAGCCTATTCTTAGCACAGATAAAGCATTCTCTATCTTTCCTGAGGCTAAGTAAATATAAGCTCTGGCTTACATTGCAGTATCTCCTGCAGCTCTGTGAATAGATGCTGTTGTGTGTGTGCAAGGGTGTGCATAATGGTCCCTATTCAATTAGGAATCACTTGTAAAAATCCCTAGGAAGACAGTTCATTGCCCAAGATGCAATTGTGATGGCTTATCATCTTGGAAATGTGTTAATAAGAATGATGTTGATTAATGAAAGGTATACATAAGACTTAAAAATAAGTGACGTTAAAATTAACTGTAAAAATTGTAAAAACAATACAGGACGGTTATAGAAAAAAGTGCCTCTGAGATAAGGGGAAATATTTTCAAAGCTTCCTCAAAATAAAATTTCAAGGGTACAAATCAGATCACTGATTGCCAAGAAAGGGGTAGGGACATAGTATTCACTACAAGGAATAGAAATAATGTATGTCATACTGTCAATAAAAATGCAACTTTAGCCATAAATGCAAATCATTAGTTTTTATCTTAATTTTTTTCCTAGGTACATTTAAAATAGGGCAAATACACTTAGAATTAATTTCATTGTGTGTTATAGAAGTCTTGAAACATTATAATTTCACTGTAAAATAAATATGACATTATGAAGAACCTCTTTTTCATTTTCTTTTTTTTCATTTTTCTTTTATTATTCATATGTGCATACAAGGCTTGGTTCATTTCTCCCCCCTGCCCCTGCCCCCTCCCTTACCACCCACTCCGCCCCCTCCCGCTCCCCCCCCAATACCCAGCAGAAACTATTTTGCCCTTATCTCTAATTTTGTTGTAGAGAGAGTATAAGCAATAATAGGAAGGAACAAGGGGTTTTGCTGGTTGAGATAAGGATAGCTATACAGGGCATTGACTCACATTGATTTTCTGTGCGTGGGTGTTAATTCTTTTTGATCTAACCTTTTCTCTAGTACCTGTTCCCCTTTTCCTATTGGCTTCAGTTGCTTTAAGATATCTGCTTTAGTTTCTCTGCGTTAAGGGCAGAGAAGAACCTCTTTTGCATTTTCTTAATCTTTCTTGAAGTCTGGTGTGTATTTTGTACTTATAGCACATCTGATTTTGGACTGCCCTCACATCACGTGGTTAGCCACATGTGGCAGCTCTATCCAGGCAACACAGCTTTGGTAATGATTAAACAACTGTATACATTCATCAGAACTTGTTGAACTGTACAATTATGAAGGGCAATTTTTACTCTACGTAACTTCTGCCTTAACTGAAAAATTTCTAGAATGAGCCAATATATGTGCCACACATGAACATATGTTTAAAAAACTATTTTCTTAAAATTAATCTCAGAAATGGAATTTGGAAATTCCATTGTCAAGTTCCTAAAGTAAATGTTGGGATCATGTATCAGATTCACCCAAGGCTAATACTTTTCATAAATTTCAGGTGTTGTGCATGTGTGTGTGTGCTGTGTATACATTTTGTTGTGTACAGGTTAGTGTGATGGGTAGGACTGATGAAAATTTAGTGCTTTATTCTTTACACTGTAGTCCCAGGGAGTGTTCACTTCCTGAACTAAAGGTGTGTAAAACCAGCACCCTTCACTGAATTAATCCTAAACATATATCCAAGGGTGTTTCTCCCAAAGATATCCATGGAGAAGAGGGTGAGTGGCCACTTTCAGAAGATGTTTTTATTGTGGCTAAAGGTGAGTAATAGGTGTTGACAAAGTGCCACGGATCATCCATAGAGACTTTGGCAAACTAGAAAATAATGCCCCTTCCAGACAAATGCAGGCCCTGTGCAGAATCTGGCTGACTAGATTTCGCCATGTAGTGGCTCAGGTGAAGGCAGGCACTTTTGCAGGGCATGACCTACACAACCAGAGCAGTGACCTTGACTCCAGGTGTCCATCAGTTAGCCTACAAATTAAAGTGGGTCGGCTTGACCTTTTTAGAAGTAGAAGAACAATGAGTAACTTTTGGAAATCCCTGACAGCCTAGACATTTGATAATAATAATAAAAATGAAAGACTTTCACTATGAAGCTATAGAAATTGTTCTTCGTGTGACTAAGCTGACGTGGTGTATGTGCCATTAAAGCCAGCATAATTATTTATATCTATGCTGCTTACTCAGTCGCCATGTTTCATAGTTGAAGATCAGGTGTGCTTTACAAGGTAGACTATCTCTAACTGATGGCATCAAGTTTGGAATTTAGCACTTGAAGTATCCAGACTCTGGTTTTACTGTGTGGAGGAGGGCACAACTCGCCAGGCGTGACATTCTTTCATCTGGCATGTTTTCTCTTGAGGAAATGGCTTGAAGTATTTGAGACCTAGCAATAGAAGAAATGGGAGGAGGACCAATTCTTGCTAGGCATGAGTCATCCTATAAAAATACAAATTGAACATTTTATTCAGAAATTTCACTATTGATATAAAACTATTAGTCAATTATTAGATTGCTTTGGTGTACCCGTTTTACCTCTATGTGTCTTATGCCAGGAATCTAGCATAAGCCTCTCTTTGATAACCACTGAATGGATAGTGCTGTGCTTTATGTTGCTTATAATTTTGTCTGATTTGGGGACAGTTTTCTTGTTTTTTAACTCTCACAAGTATGAGTGTCACAACATTTTATTTAGTGGGGTTCCATGAAAAGCAAGTACATGTGCACAGTACGTTTGTAATTTCAAACTCTACTGGACTCTTACCTGTCTGTAGGTCATTGTTGGATCAATCAGTAGTAATAGAATTAGAATCTGGAAGCAAGTAATCGCTTTGAAAGTGTGATATTGAAATTGATGATATGCTTAATTTAATTGAATTAGAACTCTGTGTTCATTATTGGGGCATAAAAATTAGGTAGCTCAATGTTGTCACCGACAAGAATATATCTATGCCTAGATAGAGCAGTCAGTGAGCTTTTATAGTCCCATTGCTCTCTGAAAAGTTGTGGATGCCAGAGGCATTGGTAAGATTGGATTGAGAAGGAAGGGTCTGCTCCAAGTTTCTAACCTTGTCTCTGGCAGGCAGATTCCATGAGATGGACTTGATAGGAATCCAAATATGAAAATGGACGGTGTTCAGTAAAATGAAAGTTCCTAGTGCCTGCACCAGCTTCTGGTACATGGTAGATACAACAAACTCTTTTTTTTTTTTCCTGTGCATGTGTGTTACCTTCTTTTTTTATTCTTTTATTATTCATATATGCGTACAAGGCTTGGGTCATTTCTGCCCCCTGCCCCCACCCCCTCCCTTACCACCCACTCCACCCCCTCCCTCTCCCCCCCCTCAATACCCAGCAGAAACTATTTTGCCCTTATTTCTAATTTTGTTGTAGAGAGAGTATAAGCTATAATAGGAAGGAACAAGGGTTTTTGCTGGTTGAGATAAGGATAGCTATACAGGGCATTGATTCACATTGAATTCCTATGCATGTGTGTTACCTTCTAGGTTAATTCTTTTTGATCTAACCTTTTCTCTGGTTCCTGTTCCCCTTTTCTTATTGCCCTCAGTTGCTTTTAAGGTATCTGCTTTAGTTTCTCTGCATTAAGGGCAACAAGTGCTAGCTAATTTTTTAGGTGTCTTACCTATCCCCACCCCTCCCTTGTGTGCTCTCACTTTTATAATGTGCTCAAAGTCCAATCCCATTGTTGCATTTGCCCTTGATCTAATGTCCACATATGAGGGAGAACATATGATTTTTGGTCTTTTGGGCCAGGCTAACCTCACTGAGAATGATGTTCTCCAATTCCATCCATTTACCAGTGAATGATAACATTTTGTTCTTCTTCATGGCTGCATAAAATTCCATTGTGTATAGATACCACATTTTCTTAATCCATTCGTCAGTGCTGGGGCATCTTGGCTGTTTCCATAACTTGGCTATTGTGATAGTGCCACAATAAGCATGGGTGTGCAGGTGCCTCTGGAGTAACTTGTGTCACAGTCTTTTGGGTATATCCCCAAGAGTGGTATTGCTGGATCAAATGGTAGATCAATGTCTAGCTTTTTAAGTAGCCTCCAAATTTTTTTTCCAGAGTGGTTGTACTAGTCTACATTCCCACCAACAGTGTAAGAGGGTTCCTTTTTCCCCGCATCCTCACCAACACCTGTTGTTGGTGGTGTTGCTGATGATGGCTATTCTAACAGGGGTGAGGTGGAATCTTAGCATGGATTTAATTTGTATTTCCTTTATTGCTAGAGATGGTGAGCATTTTTTCATGTGTTTTCTGGCCATTTGAATTTCTTCTTTTGAGAAAGTTCTGTTTAGTTCACTTGCCCATTTCTTTATTGGTTCATTAGTCTTGGGAGAATTTAGTTTTTTAAGTTCCCTATATATTCTGGTTATCAGTCCTTTGTCTGATGTATAGCTGGCAAATATTTTCTCCCACTCTGGGTGTTCTCTTCAGTTTAGAGACCATTTCTTTTGATGAACAGAAGCTTTTCAGTTTTATGAGGTCCCATTTATCTATGCTATCTCTTAGTTGCTGTGCTGCTGGGGTTTCGTTGAGAAAGTTCTTACCTATAACTACTAATTCCAGAGTATTTCCTATTCTTTCTTGTATCAACTTAAGAGTTTGGGGTCTGATATTAAGATCCTTGATCCATTTTGAGTTAATGTTGGTATAGGGTGATATACATGGATCTAGTTTCAGTTTTTTGCATACTGCTAACCAGTTTTCCCAGCAGTTTTTGTTGAAGAGGCTGCTATTTCTCCATCGTGTATTTTTAGCTCCTTTGCCAAAGGCAATTTGGTTATAGTTGTGTGGCTTCATATCTGGGTCCTCTATTCTGTTCCACTGGTCTTCATGTCTGTTTTTGTGCCAGTACCATGCTGTTTTTATTGTTATTGCTTTGTAATATAGTTTGAAGTCAGGTATTGTGATACCGCCTGCATTGTTCTTTTGACTGAGTATTGCCTTGGCTATTCGTGGCTTCCTGTGTTTCCATATAAATTTCACGGTAGATTCTTCAATCTCTTTAATGAATGTCATTGGAATTTTGATGGGAATTGCATTCAACATGTAGATTACTTTAGGGAGTATCGACATTTTTACTATGTTGATTCTACCAATCCATGAGCATGGGAGATCTCTCCACTTTCTGTAGTCTTCCTCAATCTCTTTCTTCAGAAGTGTATAGTTTTCCTTGTAGAGGCCATTCACATGTTTTGTTAGGTTTACACCTAGGTATTTGGGTTTTTTTTGAGGCTATTGTAAATGGAATTATTTTCATGTATTCTTTTTCAGTTTGCTTATTATTAGTGTATAGAAATGCTAATGATTTTTCTATGTTGATTTTATATCCTGCTACCTTGCTAGCTATTGATGATGTCTAGAAGCTTCTGAGTAGAGTTTTTTGGGTCTTTAAGGTATAGGATCATGTCATCTGCAAATAGGGATATTTTGACAGTTTCTTTACCTATTTGTATTCCTTTTATTCCTTCTTCTTGCCTAATTGCTCTGGCTAGGAATTCCAGTACTATGTTGAATAGGAGTGGAGATAGTGGGCATCCTTGTCTTGTTCCTGATTTTAGAGGGAATGGTTTCAGTTTTTCTCCGTTAAGTATAATGCTGGCTGTAGGTTTGTCATATATAGCTTTTATAATGTTGAGGTACTTTCCTTCTATTCCTAGTTTTCTTAGAGCTTTTCGCATGAAATGGTGTTGGATCTTATCAAAGGCTTTTTCTGCATCTATTGAGATGATCAAGTGGTTTTTGTTTTTGCTTCCGTTAATGTGGTTTATTACGTTTATTGATTTTCGTATGTTGAACCACCCCTGCATTCCTGGGATGAAGACTACTTGGTCGTGGTGAATAATCTTTTTGATGTGTTGCTGAATTCGGTTTGCCATTATTTTGTTGAGGATTTTTGCATCAATGTTCATTAAGGAGATTGGCCTATAGTTCTCCTTTTTGGAGGTGTCTTTGCATGGTTTTGGGATAAGTGTAGTACTGGCTTCATAAAATGTGTTTGGCAGTTTTCCTTCCATTTCCATTGGCTTGGTAAATCTTCTTCCAGTCTTTCATCCTTAGCCTATGCTTATTTCTGTCAGTGAGATGGGTCTCCTGTAAGCAACAAATTGTTGGATCTTCCTTTTTAATCCATTTCGTCAAGTGGTACCTTTTGATGGGTGAATTAAGTCTGTTAACATTAAGTGTTAGTACTGATAGGTATGTGGCGATTCCTGTCATTTAGTTGTCTTAGTTGTTTGAAGGTTTGATTGTGTGTACCTAAGTTGAGGTTACTCTCTACTGTCTTGCTTTTCCTTTTCCTGTGGTTTGGTGCTGCCTGTCTTTTCATGGTTAAGTTGGGTTTCACTTTCTGTGTGCAGAATCCCTTGAAGAATCTTTTGTAGTGGTAGCTTTGTGGTCACATATTGTTTTAGTTTCTGCTTATCATAGAAGACTTTTATTGCTCCATCTATTTTGAATGACAGTTTTGCTAGGTAGAGTATCATGGGGTTGAAGTTATTTTCATTCAGTGCCCGGAAGATCTCACCCCACGCTCTTCTTGCTTTTAATGTTTCTGTTGAGAAGTCTGCTGTGATTTTGATGGGTTTACCTTTGTATGTTACTTGCTTTTTCTCTCTTACAGCCTTCAATATTCTTTCCTTAGTTTCTGAACTTGTTGTTTTAATGATGATATGTCGTGGGGTAGTTCTATTTTGATCTGGTCTGTTTGGTGTCCTGGAGGCCTCTTGCATCTGTATGGGTGTATCTTTCTCTAGATTTGGGAAATTTTCCATTATTATTTTGTTAAATATATTACGCATTCCCTTCATTTGCACCTCTTCTCCTTCTTCGATGCCCATGATTCTCAAGTTTGGTCTTTTGATGGAGTCGATGAGTTTTTGCATTTTCTTTTCACAGGTCTTGAGTTGTTTAATTAATAGTTCTTCAGTTTTTCCTTTAATTACCATTTCATCTTCAAGTTCTGAGATTCTGTCTTCTGTTTGTTCTATTCTGCTGGATTGGCCTTCCGTTTTGTTTTGCAGTTCTGTTTCGTTCTTTTTTCTGAGGTTTTCCATATCCTGGCTGTTTTCCTCTTTAATGTTGTCTATTTTTGTCCTGAGTTCATTTATCTGTGTATTCATCGTGTTCTCTGTTTCACTTTGGTGTTTATACAGTGCTTCTATGGTTTCCTTTATTTCTTCTTTTGTTTTTTCAAATTCTCTATTTTTGTTGTCTTGGAATTTCTTGAGTGTCTCCTGTACATTTTGGTTGAACCTATCCAGTATCATCTCTATAAAATTCTCATTGAGTACCTGTAGTATGTCTTCTTTTAAATTATTCTTGTGGGCTTCATTGGGTCCTTTGGCATAGTTTATCTTCATTTTGTTGGAGTCTGTATCTGAGTACCTGTTTTCTTCATTCCCCTTCTGGTTCCTGTACTAATTTTTTGCTGTGGGGAAACTGGTTTCCCTGTTTTTTCTGTCTTCCCGTCACTGTCTTTTGTGTTGGTACTGTCCCTGTACTGTGTGCAATTAAGTATTTTCTAGCTTGTAATAATAGCAATAGTAATATTTAGAATGGAAGGGTGAGCTGAGATGGAAAGCAAGAAGTTAAAGAAATGGGAAAAACAAATACACAGACAAGATGGAGGAAACAGAACAAGGTGTGAGACAAGAAGATTTCAAAGGTATAAACAGGGAGCTTTAGTGTACTAATCAACAGTAAGCTGAACAGACATTAGAGAGACAGAGAGAGGATTGAAAATAAAAAATAAAAAAAGGTAAAAATGAAAATAAAAAATAAGTAAATGAAAGAAAAATCTATTTATAAAAATGTATTAAAATAAAATGAAAAAATAGAAAATTTACAAAAACCAAAAAACTAAAAAACCTCCAAGTTCAAATGCAGTGAAGTCTCAGTCTCCAATCCTGGACATTGTGCCTCAGATGTTGTTCTGTAGTTGTCTCATGAAAGGGGACACATAAAGAGAAACAAAACTACACACACATGCACAAAAAAAAAACCCACCAAGTGTCCCAAGTTCAAATGCAATACAGTTTCAGTAAGTTTTTCAGCTTGCAGGTGTAATTCGGTTGTTCTCTCATCAAATGTAGGGAGACAAAGAAAGAAAAAAAAAAGAGTCTGGAGACAGTTCTGAGAATGGTATCTGCAACTGTGGCTTGCCTGCCTGCTGCTGTCAGCCTGCTGTTGCTGGAGGCATTATTTATGCAGATCTCTGGGGTGAGGTTAGCACTCACCTGGCCTTGCAGGATTTGTTTGCTCAGATTTCTCCTGTGCGTGAGCCTCTGCTACAAGCTTTCCCCTTTCCAAGCACTGGGAAATGTGACACTGCACCCACATTCTCAGGCCTGTGTATTTATTTACAGTTCATGTGGGAGGTGGGTCTTCCCCCCTCTCCTGTGCAGTTCTCCTCCCACCTCTGCTTTCACAAGCTTTCCTGCTCCTGATTACTGGGTGGTGCTGCTGCTCCTGCCAGCCACCATGTTTGTTTACAATTCACGTGGGAAGTGGGTCTTCCCTCCTCTCCTGTGGAGTTTTTCTGCCTCCGCCACTCTCACAAGCTTTCCTGCTCCTGGTTGCTGGGCATGCGCCCCTGCTCCCACCAGAGCCTCTCTGGCTTGCCCAGCTTGTTTATTTACAGTCCTGGGAAGGATTCCCTTCTCCCAATCTTCAGCACTCAGGGCACCCCACCCTCTTTCCAGCGTGTCTTTATTGCTCTTATTGCTTATTACTCAGTTTCTCTTTTTTCCCCAGGTGGAGGTCAGTCTGTCCAGGGGGCTATGCTGCTCTGGCCCAGGCTTGTCTGTGGGAGTACCATGGTTCTGCGAAGCTTGCCTGGTCCGTGTCTTCCCAAGCCATTTGGGCGCCAGCGACTGGTGGCCTGGGGGCCCTCCTTGTTTCTCCGTTTAACGTGAAGTGGAGATTCTCTGCACCGGCTGAAGGTGTGGAGGGGTCAAAGTTTTGCCTTTTCTCAGTGATTATGCCTGCAAAGTGTGTCTCCAGCGTCTTTCCAAGATTTCACTATAGGAGGCTCACTTTCTGCTTCCTCCCTCTAGCCGCCATCTTGGAATGTGTCACAACAAACTCTTTAAATAAAGTGTGTATGTGTTTGAATGTATGGGCTTACCCATGCCATGTTGGAGTACTATTACTGCCAGATACAGTAAAGTATCAAACAACCTGATCATATTGGTCATTTGGTATCTCCCCCTACTTATGGTAAAAACCAAGCTTTCCAATTTGTATCAGGGCAATTCAACATACTTGCTCTCTTCAGCTTTTCATCTCTACCTCCCCCATTCCCTCTCTCCTGAAAATTATTAGGAGGGGATTAAGTATAGTGTTTCACACCTGTAATCCCAGCTATTCGAGAGGCAAAGATCAGGAGGATCAAAGTTCAAGGCCAGACCTGGCAAAAAGTTATGGTGATCCCAATGTCAATCAATAAACCAAGCATGATAGCCGAGCCTGTCCTCTCAGCTACATGAGAGGTGTAGGTAACAGGATCTTTTGCCAACAAAAACATGAGACCCTACCTAAAAAATAAACTAAAGGAAAAAAAAAATAGTCTCAGGCATGCTTGGCTTAAGTGGTTGAGTACCTGTATAGCAAGTGTGAGACTCTGAGTTCAAACCCCATTACCACCCCCCCAAAAACCAGGTTGTCATAAGTTTTAGTAAAATGAAAACAAAACCTAGCTTAATGATCAAAGACAATAAATCCCTTCCATTTAGGGAGCATACTGCTTAAAATTTCCAGGGAATGAGTTTCAGTTTTCTAGATAACATCCTTTCAGCCTGAGTCAAGATAGTCTAGAAATGGATAACAAAAACACTTACTTATTGGGAACAAATATATGAACTCCAAGGGATTGTGGAAAAGGGCTATAAAAAAGTGTAAAAATGTGGAGATGAATGGGGTCATGAGTCAAGGCATTCTCAAGGCATGATTGTGTTGCTTCTAAAAGGGTGACTCTTCAGAATCTTTTGGTACCATCTCGTCTGGTCCTTGTCAGCAAGCTCTCTCCTTCTCCTGAGGGAGGCAAGGACATGCTGCCTCAGCCAGTGGAAGGCCCTCCTGGGGTTCAGACAGGATGCAATATGTGTGTCTGGAAGAGTGTCCTCCTCTGGCTGCTCAGCAGAAATTGAGGAGGTCTCTGTCATGCTTGTCCTTTGGTTTTCAGTAGCCTGGCTTACTGCCTGCTCACAAAAGAAAGATAAGTTAGAAACAAGTCTTGTTGACAGCAGTGAAATCAATATTTACTCATTTATGGACCTAGAATTCAGTTACCAAAATTAGCCCAAGTGTAAACACAATTTTATAATACCCATTAATACTTAAATGCACACACTTTTGTAATCACATTATTATTATCATTTCTTGTTCCTACCCTCTTCCCCTCAGTGCTCCTCAGGATTTTCCCTACAACTCCACCCTGACCCCTTTCCTTGCTGTCATCCTTCTCCCCTTGCTAGTCATTTCAGACAACTGGGGCCCACCCTGCTTCACAGCAGGTAGTAAGGTTCTACTGTCCAACCTGGTCCTCTTACCAAGCTGTCCTTTGCTTTCCTGTGTGGCATCTTTGTGTTTACAAGAAGTTCATGTTCCTTAGACCGAGGAGGAGTCTCTGGGAGCTGAATGACTTCTTCATTTTCTGGTGGTTTGCACTTGGGTAAAACTTGACAAGCATCATTTTCTTTGTGGCTGATCTGAGTCATATTGAGTTGGGGAGCTGGTGGACAACTGGAAATCTTTCAGATGAGATTCAAACAGGGAGTCATCATTCTGATCTTCTAGAAATGTCTCAACCTTTTGTATTAGATCATCCAATTTGCAGGGAGTCAGTTTTGTCCACTCTTGTGGCCATTTGTCCATCCAGTGGTGGTCTCTATTTAGGTTCCAGTTAGCTGCTGGGTCTGCCTGGTCAGGGCCCACATCAACATCACAGGATAGGGTGATTCTTAGTTTGCAAAACTGCGCTGGGTCATCCTCAATCTGATCTCGTCTCTTGACAAGTCTGATACTCTTAGTCCACCCTTTCCCTTGGACAGGAGGGAGGAACAGGAGTTGTGTCTTCATAGGAGGTTGGGTCCTCATAAGAAAAGGGGTCATCATAGGGGAAGTAGCCCACAGAGAGGCTTAGGTCAGATTTGGATTCCCAAACATCGTCATCCTCTGTGTCAGTGTAGTCACTGCTGGAAGGTGAGGTTGTCATGGCTCTCAAGGGCTCCCGTCTCACTTTTCCCTTGACTCAGAACTTCAAAAGAAAAAACGGATAGTGAGAAGAGAGGCAAGTCCTTAAGCAACAGTATGATCCGTGCCCTTTTCTGTTTGGAACTCTCCCATTCAGATAGAAGTTTGTCCTACGTTTGTACTTTCTATTGAAGGTCAGAAGAGGCAGTTCTACCCCCTTGAAAACTGATTTAATTATACAATAACCTTCTACTGAGTATCTCCATCTGACATCTCTCATCATTTGAAAGAATTTAAATAAAAGCAAAATGTAAGTGTACACAATTTTTAAAATATAAGGAAGTATGAAGATGAAAATAAATATGTCTAAGATCCAACCATCTAATGATGATAACCTCATAGACTGAGATTGATGGACTTCCTTGGTGGAGGAGTTGATGATGCATAGCCCAGTGTCTTAGAGTTAATGACACAACCCAGTTTTTTTAGAACTAACCATTTCCATCTCTGTAGATTTCGTAGAAATCTCAAAACCTCCAGCATAGTGTTTTGTTTTCTTTTCTTTTTAAGTCCTTTTACAATTCCATTCAGAGAGTGTACTTTTGCTTTGTTTTTACTTTGCTTTACATAAATTTATCCCAATCCTCATATCAGTGCAGCAGCACTCCTTGTGCTCAGCTGCTCATTGCCTCTCTGTGTTTTAATAAATTTGCTGTTTTCACTTGTCTTAGTAAATTCTTTTTATTAATTTATTATTGTTGTGCTGAATGGGTGTACATTGGAGTATTTACAAAAGTTCTTACAATGTATCAAATATATCATACTTAAATTCACCCCCTCCACTGCCCTCCTCCATCTTCCTCCCCAGATGCCTGGTACAGTTTCAATAGGTATCATTTTCAAGTGGTGGTGCACCTGCCTTAGTAAATTCTTTTACCAACCTGTAGTATTAAAATTTTCTGGCACTTATCTTGACAAACCAAAATATTTCTTTAAGTCAGTTTTTTTGTAAATGTTATTAAAAGCAGAATAATATTTTTAAGATAGTCTTGCTGTTATGGTTATTGAGAATTAGGTTCTACTTTAATATCAGTATATTAAATTTTAACCTTAGAAAACCTTTTAGATAACTCCTAGGTTACATCAACTTAATTACTTACACAGGCCTTTATGTAAGTCTCCATCTTTTTATGACGACCTACTCTGCACCATTATGACAACTTGCTTTGTCCATTCATATGACTTATTCTAACTTTTATTTTCATTTTGGGACAATCCTTGAGGACAAATGCTTTTTCTTTTACAGAATCCTTTCTCATCCTAAAGTACTCTCTTTTCTTTAACCTTTCTTCCTCAATACCCTTCTATATCTTTTCCTTAAATCTCCTGTTGACTTGCATCTTAAAGTTACAGAATCCAGTTACATCCAGTAGGAATAGTATTCCCCATATCACTGTCAGGTTACAGTGCCTGTCAGTCATCGTGGCCATTTCCTCCAAGGAGCAGCTGGGGAGCAGTTCTCATCCCATGAGATCCTCTGCTTTTGGTGAACTTGTTGCCTGAATATTTTACTAAGACTAGTCCAACTAGTTATTATAGTTGGACTATAACTAGTGTTACAGTCCAACTAAGGTGGGGTGAGATAACAAGCCTTTTAAATGACCTTAAACAGCAACACTTTCAGCACAAGCAAGGAAAAAAATGCAGACATGATGAGAAATATGCCAAGTCAAAAATCTTCACATTTTAACCCTATAATTGCTATTTCCCTCTTTTCCTGTTTTTTTTTTCCCTCAAGTTTTCCTCAAAACCAAACAAGTATTGGGAGTATGGATGCACAGGAATGCAGAAGAAAGCATGCTTCAAATCTAGGACTGTAAACCAGGCTGCATCTGAGATAATAGGGTGTAGGGGTAGGGACCACAGGGTGAATGGGAATGACTGTCTTATTAACCATCCAAAGATCTTTTACTAGTTTCCAGTTGCCACTTGGAAACTGGAAACCCCAGGTTTCCAGTTAACCCCAGGGATTGGAGTGTTGCAGGGTCTATTGGGAAGGCACTAGGAGTTTTCTGCTGTTTTAACCTCTTTATTATTTTAGATAAGCCTTTTCTTGTCTCCTGATGAAGGGGAGGGATATTGTCTCTGATGGGGATGTGCTGCCCCAGGTTTAAGATGTATTTGTACAGTGGCACAGTGGTCCCTGTGCTCTGTCAATCTTTCCGTTATCTTCCCAGACATCTGAGTTAATCTGTCTCCACCAGAGGCATCATCCTTTTAATGGGACATGAATTTTCATTTGAGCTAAGATGTCTCTATCCAAGAGAGGAGTGGAAGTTTCAGGCATTGTTAGAAAGGAGTGTATGAATGGGACACCCGTTCACAACTGAGAAGCAAGGTAAAATGGCAAGTTAGGGGCTAGCCAGAGACTCTTTGTACTGTTGTCTTTTGGGTGGACATCAGTCCCAAATAGGAAAGGAGAATCGAATACAAGGTACCTGTGTCCCTCCATTTCAATAACTACCTGAGGTTTCCATTCAGTGATCTCAGGTGGGAACAAAGGGAACTTGTGAGGTGGGAACCTCCTCGGGAGCCCATCAGTCCTGCTTCTGGACCATCATGGAGGAGTCCTTCCCTTGGGACCTTCATCTCTTGGGGCAGTCCATGTCCAGTTGTCCCCTTGGCAAATTGGACAGGGCCAGGGAGGTCTCTCAGGTCAATTCTTTTTAAAGTGGCCTGCTTCTTGCATCAGAAACAGATGTGGCCATTTTCTCTTTTTCCTCTCCATCTAGGATTGTTCTCTCTCATGGCCGACACAGGCTTCTGCCTTTTCCTTTTGTTTAATCTTTTGAGTCCTTAATTTCTCCTCTGGAGTAGAACATGTCGGTGACCAATTTTAAGAGGATTTTAGTGTTGTTGCTTTTTTTTTTTTGGTGGGCCCAGGGTTACTTGAGCCACACCTCCAGTCCATTTTTCTTCAGTTTTTTTTTTTTGGAAATGGGATCTCATGTAGCATTTGCCTCTCATAACCTGTTTGACTGAACTGGCCTCAAACTATGATCCTCCTGATCTGAGCTTCCCAAGTAGCTAGGATTGCAGGCATGAACCACTGGTGCCTGGCTATAAGCGTTTCAATTCTTAAAGTCAGAATTATTTCTGGCTTCAGGCCTAAAACATTACAAAGCTCATAGCATACTATCAGTGTTTTAAATGTCAAGAAACTTTATTAGGGATGATTTTGCCTCAGAAGAAGACAGTCTGTATTTATTTTAGACAATGAACTATAATCCAAAGACAGCTAGATCAGAAAGTCTAGACCCTGAGAAAGAAATGAACACAAAAGGTGTTGCTAGTGAAGACCCCCAAGTCCCCTGACCTGTCAGGAAAGGATCACACCCTCAGCATGGCATCCTAAGCTTCACGTATGTCATTGTTACTTGTATTGTCACAGGAAAGCTCAGACAGAGACAGGAGAAGGCACCAAAGCTTTCAGGAAGCAAGTTTATTGGGCAGGCTGCCAGCAACTCAGCAGACTCGAGTCTGAAGGCTGAGCCCCAAGAATAAAGGGGGCCTTCATTACATACCATTTAGAGCAGGTTACAGAAATGGGGGGGTACACCTTGTCCCATATGGTCACATATTATTTCATTGGCTCCTCTAACCTCTGGGGTGAGGTGACCCTTTGTTGGTCTCCAGGTAACATTTCCCAACTCTGGTTTTTCTTTGTTTCACTGTAGCACTCATCCTCTTCCTTACCCCTCTCTGCCTTCCTGCCACAATATGATGCTTTAAAAATCTGAATAAATAATATATAAGTAAGCTGTTATCACTGATTAGCATTTTTTTTTTTCTGTGCAGGACATCATGTGAGTTCAGGGAGTTTCACTATTTGAGTTGTGTATTTAAAAGGAGAAAATGTATGTGTGGAGCAGGGTGGAGAAAGACAGAAAGGAAGAAGGAGAGAGAGAGGGAAGAGGGAGAGAGAGAGAGAGAGAAGGAGGGAGAGAGAGTAAGAATTGTAGTTTTCTCCACACCTCCAGTCCATTCTGCTTGGGTTATTTTGGAGATGGGATCTTGTTTGCCTTGACTGACCTCAAGCCACGATCCTCCCAAACTCAGCTTCGCAAGTAGCTAGGATTATAAGTGTGAGCTACTGACACTCAACTTTGGAAGTTTCCTTTTTAATTTATTATTGTATCACAGATTTGTCCATAGTGCACATACAGTGCTTTTAGTTTGTTTTGACGACTGTGTGTCATGCCAGCCTGTGATTAAACCAGATTATTCATCCCCTCTCACATTGATGGACATTTTGGTTATTTCCATATTTTTGCTTTTGTAAAGATTCCTTATGTGAGTATTTATGTACTGTTCTTGGTAGACACATTGGAAGTAATATTACAATATTGAAACGAATTTGAATGTTTAATTTTAGATGATAGCACCACACTATTTCTCAAAGTCGTTAAGTAATTTTACAGCCCACCAAAATTTTATATTTTTTCTTTTATTTTATCATTTTTACATTTACTTACATGTGTATAAATTGTTTGGACCACCTCCCCCTTCCCCATCCCATTTCCGGGCAGAACCTGTTCTGCTCTCTTGTTCTCCGATTTTGTTGATGAGAAAACATAAGAGATAATAAGAAAGACATAGAGTTTTTGCTAGTTTGAGGTAAAGATAGCTATACAGAGAGATTCTTAGCATTGCTTCCATGCACTTGTGTATTGCAACCCATACTGGTTCATCTCTACCAGACCTCTTCACTATTTCCTAGTCCCCTTCTCATAGTGGCCTCTGCCAGTTTAAGATTACTATATATGCTCCTCTACAGTGAGCACATCAATGACAATTAAGTTTTAGGTTTCCTTGCCTTCCCCTATTCCTCTCATGTTCATTCTCCCCTTAGTGTGTGATCCATGTCCAATAATATTACTGCATTTGTTTTGGATCTATAATCTGAATATTAGGGAGAACATACAATTTTTGGCTTTCTGAGCCTGGCTAACTTTGTTTAAGATGATGTTCTCCAGTTCCATCCATTTACTTGTGAATGACACAATTTCATTCTTCTTTGTGGCTGAGTAAATTCCATGTGTGTAAAGACCTCATTTTCTTAATCCACTCTTTGGTAGTGGGGCATCTTGGCTGTTTCCATAGCTTGTTTATTGTTACTAGCACTGCAATAAACATGGCTGTGCAGGTGCCTTTGTAATAACCTGAGTTGCATTACTTTGGGTATATCCCCAGGAGTGGGATTACTGGATCATATGGCAGATCTATGTTTAGTTTTTTGAGAAGCCTCCATATTGTTTTCCAAAGTGGTTGTACTAGCTTACATTCCCATCAGCAGTGTATGAGGGTTTCTTTTTCCCCACATCCTCACCAACATTTGTTGCTGGTGTTTTTGGTGATGGCTATTCTAACAGGAGTGAGGCAGAATCTTAGTGTGGTTTTGATTTGCATTTCCTTTATGGCCAGGGATGGTGAACATTTTTTCATGTGTTTTTTGACCATTTGGACTTCTTCCTTTGAAAAAGTTCTGTTTAGTTCAGTTGCCTACTTCTTTATTGTTTCATTAATTTGGGGGGAGTTTAGTTTTTTAAGCTCCCTATATGTTCTGTTTTATCAGTCCTTTGTCTGATGCATAGCTAGAAAATATTTTCTCACACTCTGTAGGTGTCTCTTCAATTTAGAGACAATTTCTTTTGTTGTGCAGTAGCTTTTTATTTCATGTAGTCTCATTTGTCCATCCTTTCTCTTAGTTGCTGGTCTGCTGGAGTTCTACTGGGGAATTCCTTGCCTATACCTGTTGCTTCCAGAATATTCCCTGCTCTTTCATGTATAAACTGCAAGGTTTTGGGTCTGATATTAAGGTCCTTAATCCACTTTAGGTTGATACTAGCACAGGGTAACAGGCGGGGATCTAGTTTCAGTTTTCTGCAGGTTGATAACTTTTCCCAGCAACATTTGTTGTAGAGGCTGTCTATTCTCCATTGTATGTTTTTGGAGACTTTGTAAAAATAAGGTGGGCATAGCTGTGGGGATTCATATCTCTATTCTGTTCCATTGGTGTTTGTGTCTGTTTTTGTGCCAGTACCATGCTGTTTTTATTGCTGTGGCTCTGTAATATAGTTTGAAGTCAGGTATTATGATACCTCCAGCATTGGTCTTTTTGCTCAGAATTGCCTTGGTTATTTGCAGTCTTTTGTGTTTCCAAAATGAATGTTAGGGTAAATTTTTCAATCTCTGTGATGAATGTCATTGGGATTTTATGGAAATTGCATTGAACATGTAGATTGTTTTGGTAGTACAGCCATTTTTAATATGTTGATTCTGCCAATCCATGAGCATGGGAGATCTTTCCACCTTCTGTAGTCTTCTTCAATCTCTTTCTTCAGTGGTTTGTAGTTCTCCTTGTAGAGGTCATTTACTTCCTCTGTTAAGTTTATTCCTAGTTGGTTTTTTTTTTTTTTGAGGCTATTATAAATAGAATTGTTTTCCTATGTTCTTTCTCAATGTGTTCATTGTTGGTGTATAGAAATGCTACTGATTTTTGTAAGTTGATTTTGTTTCCTGCTACATTGCTGAAGATGTTTATGGTGTCTAAGAGTTTTTGGGTAGAGTTTTTTGGGTCTTTGAGGTATAGGATCATTTCGTCTGCAAATAGAGATACTTTGACTATTTCTTTACCTATTTGTATTCCTCTTATTTCTTCTTCCTGCCTTATTGCTCTGGCTAGGAATTCCAGGACTATGTTGAATTGGAGTGGGGAGAGTGGGCATCCTTGTCTCATTCCTGACTTTAGGGGAAATGGTTCAGTTTTTCCCCACTAAGTATGATGTTAGTTATAGGTTTGTCATTTAGTTTTTTAATGTTGAGGTACATTCCTTCTATTCCTAGTTTTCTTAGAGCTTTTATCATGAAATGGTGTTGAATCTTATCAAAGGTTTTTTTCTGCATCTATTGAGATGATCAAGTGGTTTTTGTCTTTGCTTCTATTAATGCATAATTAATAAATTACATTTATTGATTTGCATATGTTGAACCATCCCTGCATCCCTGGGATAAAGCTGACTTGGTCATGTTGAATGATCTTTCTGATACGTTGTTGGATTAGGTTTGCCATTATTTTATTGAGGATTTTTACATTGATGTTCATTAAAGAGATTGTCCTGTAGTTTTCCTTTTTGGATGTGTCCTTGTCTGGTTTTGGAATGAGTGTAACGCTGGGTTCATAGAATGAGTTAGGCAGTTTTCCTTCCCTTTCTGTTTCATGGAAAAGTTTAAGGAGTGTTGGTATCAGTTCTTCTTTGAAGGTTTGGTAGAATTCAGCTAAGAATCCGTCAGGTCCTGGACTTTTCTTTTTTGGGAGAATCTTTATTGCTGCTTCAATTTCATTACTTGTTATAGAAGTGTTTAGGTTGTTAGTAACCTCTTGGCTCAGTTTTGGATGGTCATATGTAGCTACAAATTTGTCTACTTCTTCAAGATTTTCCAATTTATTGGAATATAGGTTGTCAATGTAGTCACTGATGATTCCCTGGATTTCCTTAATGTTTGTTGTTATCTCCCCTTTTTCACTTCTGATTTTACTGATTTGGGTCTTTTCCCTTCTCATTTTAGCGAGATATTCCCAGAGGCTTGTCAATGTTTTTTATTTTTTTAAATAATCAGCTTTTTGCGAGAGCACACAAGGGAGATATTAGGATAGGTTAAACACCTAAAAAATTAGCTAGCATTTGTTGCCCTCAATGCAGAGAAAGTAAAGCAGATACCTTAAAAGCAACTGAGGCCAATAGGAAAAGGGGACCAGGAACTACAGAAAAAGTTAGATCAAAAAGAATTAACCTAGAAGGTAACATACATGCACAGGAAGTTAATGTGAGTCAACTCCCTCTATAGCTATCCTTATCTCAACTAGCAAAAACCCTTGTTCCTTCCTATTATTGCTTATACTCTCTCTTTGACAAAATTAGAGATAAGGGCAAAATAGTTTCTGCCGGGTATTGAGGGAGTGGGGGAAGAGGGAGGGGGTGGAGTGGGTGGTAAGGGAGGGGGTGGGGGCAGTGGGAAGAAATGACCCAAGCACTGTATGCACATATGAATAAAAAAAAATCAGCTTTTTGTTTTGTTTTTTGTTTTTTTTCAAGGTTGAATTAATATTTTAATTTTATTTTCAGTTTTTACGGGTGGGGGGGGTTCATAGTATTGCTATTTCTTTGCATGTGAGTTAGCTATTGTTTTTTCTTTTATTATTCATATATGCATACAAGGCTTGGGTCATTTCTCCCCCCTGCCCCCACCCCCTCCCTTACCACCCACTCCTCCCCCTCCCTCTCCCCCCACTCCCTCAATACCCAGCAGAAACTATTTTGCCCTTATTTCTAATTTTGTTGTAGAGAGAGTATAAGCAATAATAGGAAGGAACAAGGGTTTTTGCTGGTTGAGATAAGGATAGCTATATAGGGCATTGACTCACATTGATTTCCTGTGTGTGTGTGTTACCTTCTAGGTTAATTTTTTTTGATCTAACTTTTTCTCTGGTTCCTGTTCCCCTTTTCTTATTGGCCTCAGTTGCTTTTAAGGTATCTGCTTTAATTTCTCTGCATTAAGGGCAACAAATGCTAGCTAATTTTTTAGGTGTCTTACCTATCCTCACCCCTCCCTTGTGTGCTCTCGCTTTTATCATGTGCTCAAAGTCCAATCCCATTGTTGCGTTTGCCCTTGATCTAATGTCCACATATGAGGGAGAACATACGATTTTTGGTCTTTTGGGCCAGGCTAACCTCACTGAGAATGATGTTCTCCAATTCCATCCATTTACCAGCGAATGATAACATTTTGTTCTTCTTCATGGCTGCATAAAATTCCATTGTGTATAGATACCACATTTTCTTAATCCATTCGTCAGTGGTGGGGCATCTTGGCTGTTTCCATAACTTAGCTATTGTGAATAGTGCCGCAATAAACATGGGTGTGCAGCTGCTTTTTGTTTTGTTGATACTTTGTTTTTTTTTTTTTTTTTGGTCTCTATTTCATTAATTTTGGCCTTTATTTTCATTATTTGTCTCCTTCTGCTTGTTTTTGGGGTTTGCTTGTTCTTGTTCTTCTAGGAGTTTGAGATGTAGCATTAGGTCATTTATTTGAGATCTTTCTGTCCTTTTAACGTATGCTCTCATGGCTATAAACTTTCCTGTTAGGACTGCCTTTGCTGTGTCTTCCAGGTTCTGGTAGGAACCCACCACAATTTTATAAGAGACTTCTGAACCTACATCCTCTACAATGCTTTGAAGTGTCAATTTTTGATTTTTTAGGTTTTTGTTTTGCCCATTGTGTATAAAACAATATCACACTCTTAAATTCCTTAATTATTGACATTAAGCATCTCTTCACAATTTTATTTGTTGAAAATATTTCCTTTTCTTTTAAAAGTCTGTTCATGTCTTTACCCCTTCCTCTTTTTTATAAACTTGTAGGAATTCTACGTTTGGCATGCCACTGGACCTAGACAACTGTATGTAACTTCTTTTCCATTATTAGATAGATCTTTGGCCTTCTAATCTGTCACTGCACTCTGATCACCTATTTAACTTGCAAACCCCTCCAAAGACTGGACCTGTTTATCCTGCTCCATCTCCTCCCCCCTTAGCACCCATTACCCTTGCCATATTATATATGTATTTATTACTTATGTCTTACTATCTTCTCCATACTGCTACATGGAGGCTGCTATGGGATAAATACAGACTGAGAATAGACGTCTATAAACTTTCATAGCGATTTAATATTGTCATCGTGTTCTTCTTATTATTAATAATGAATTGGTCTTTCGTAAATTGGAAGTTTTTAGGAATACTGTTTCTTCTCTGCCTTGGCAAGCATGGTCTAGGTGGTCTCACCCCTTCATATCATAGCATTTCAAAGGCTCACTGACCAGAACATAGGTGAAATAGTAATATAGGTGAAATAGTTGTTTTTCTACTTTAGTTGAGGTGGTGAGTATGCTTTTCTAGTGTGGGCATTACTGTGTTTTATTGATATAAACAATATCAATGAGTGTGATTTGTATCTCTTTTATATATAAAAGTGTATGTGTGTGTGCATGTGGGTGTAAAAATGTGGCAGGATAAATGTGTCCAAAGTTTGGAAGGGTTTGAAAGTTAAATAGAAGGTCAGGTGTGTGTGTGTGTGTGTGTGTGTGTGTGTTTGTACTTTTTAAATTAAAAAGAAGGCCATCCACTTAATTATATGAAATGTGTGGATTGCACACAGTCTCCTGTTTAATCCTTTATGCTCTTAAGTTTTCATGTTTGATTTTTCCAGTATGAAATGTGGTTATTGAATTTGTGCCCTGCCTCTGCAGACTGTGCACTAGCTGAAAGCATAAGTAAATTTTTTAGAACCATTTAGGTTCATAACCTAGTTTCTTTATCCCTTTATTTCTGGTTAGCTATAAACATGTACCTGGAGTATTTTTGTGCTATATTATTTTCCACATAAAATTGTAGTGTTCTTTTATGCCTTTTGAAATTCTAGCAAATCCTTAGCTAAAACTACTATAAAATCAAAGTGTGAACCTCCAGTATTTTGAAGTGCTTTGCCTATCAAATAAATGCCTGCTTGCTCTTCTTGTAAGCTAACTTTTTTTTTTCCAAAAAGGTAATATTTCTGAAGAAGTATATGATATTTTATTAGAATAAATGCATAGTAGAGAAGTGGTCCTAGAAGCGGATTCCAGAACTATAAATATATTTGTGAAAATAGCATGGTAAGATCTGGCTGCTTAGAAACAGAGGACAAAAGTGTGTTAGGCAGCATGCCCTTTATTCACCTGGTATTTATGATACTGCAATACCTGCAGACTAGCAAGAGCTTTATTCAGGCCTGTTGGGAGACTCTACATGTGTTAATTTTGGTTCCCAAAATGCATTAATTAATGTTGAAAAATACACATTATTGACTTTCCTCTCAGTGACCAAATTTTTTGCAAGTATAATTTCAACACATTTTTTCCAATGGATAAAACAAAAAGTGATGCTTTCAGAATAAATCTATTCTTGAGATCAGTTCCAATGAACAGAAATCCACCATTATCATGGAAGTCAGATGGACCTAGGTTAAAAAACTAGTCTTTGAGGTTGGGCACTGGTGGATCACGCCTATAATCCTGGTTACTTGGGAGACAGAGATCAAGAGGATCTCAGTTCAGTTCCAGCCTGGGCAAAAACCAAACCAAACAAACAAAAAAACCCTATCTCAAAAATATCCAGCACAAAGAAGGGCTAGTGAGTGGATCAAATGGTAGAGGGGCTGAGTAACAAGCATGAGGCTCTGAGTTCAAACCCCAGTATAGCCAAAAAGAAAAAAAAATAATCTTTGCTGTATTTACTTGCTACGTGTCCATGTAAATATCAAACATTATTCGTTTTAATTTATAAAATGGAGAGATTAACTTATTTTATATAGCATTATTGTCATGGTTAAGAATTATGAATAATTGACTGGCAATGTAGCTTGCCCAGCATAATACATTTGTCCATTTGGGGTTTTTCTGGCAGCCCTGGGGCTCGAACTCAGGGCCTCACACTTGCTATGCAGGCACTTTAGCCCTTGAGCCACTCCTCCCGCCCACATTTGGCTATTTATAGTCACAGATTCAACCAAGTGCAAATGGAAAATGTTTGACAAAATGATAACATTTTTACTTCAACAAGTACAGACTTTTTTTTTAATCATTAATCCCTAAAACAATACAATATAGAACTATTTACATAGCATTATATTAAGTGTTGTAAGTAATCTACAGATGATTTAAGTGTGTAGGTTCCATGCAAATGCTACATCATTTATATAAGGCACTTAAGAATCCATGGATTTTGGTATTCAAGAGAGTTTCTGGAACCAATCCCCTGCGGTTGCCAAGGGACAGCTATACATATGTTACTGAACCCTTTTTTCACACAATTCTTATGGTAAACTCTTATAGAGATTTTAAAAAGCAAAATTAAGAGGGCAGAGATTGGGTGCGACTGGTACAGGGGGAAGAAGTCTTGCATTTCAATACCCCTCATGACCCTCAGCAAGCTTCCACAGCCCCACTCCCACCCCCATGCCTTTTACAGAGTCAGTGTGGATACCATTTTACTGGGATTTATGTATGTATGTATTACAGTGCTGGGGATTGAGCCCAGGGCCTTACTCATTCTAGGCAAGTGCTCTACCATTGAGCTATACCCCCTGAACTTAAACAACCGCGAGTACAAGAATCATATATTACTTATTTTATTAACTGATACAGGTATAGGTGTGGTATTACACTACAGTAGGTGATTGGCCATGGCCAATCAGCTAAATGAGTCAGTTAATTCAGCTCCACTATGTCTAGTCTCTCTCTCTCTCTCTCTCCCTCTCCCTCTTTCTCTCCTTGACTACTAAGTGGAATTTTAATTTGAAATAGAATAGCAGACTCACTAGCAAGCATATTCCTGCCCTGGGAATGTCCTTTCAAATGATTGAAGGACTTTTATGTAGAAAACAGATTAGACTTATTCTGTCATGATGTCAGAAAACATAACTAGAATTGATCCTATGCTCTAGCCAGACTTTTACCCTTACACACATAGAAAAACGCAGTTGAGAGACGTGATCTTTCTGAAATAGTATTTGAAGGATTACTCTATTAGATTAGATTTGAAGGACTAATCTATTAGATTAGTGTGCTTGTTTCCTAGCTCCAGCAGGACTTCAAGACACACATTATAGTAATTAAGAAAAATTAAGATTTTCCAGGTCCCACCTCAAGCTAAACCAGTGAGAAGCATTGTGAGTGGGTAGGACCTGGGTTTATTCAAGTTGACATCAATAATTCTGATGTAGGAAGAAAGGAGGAAAGATGATTATAAATGCCTGGAGACTTTCTAAATTCACATCTCTCCCTATGCCTACATAGTCCTATGATGGGGACTTAATGAAGCGGAAGGCTGTCATGGGGATGTGCATTTTTTAATGACATCAGGTGATCTTAATGCTTAAAACTGCTGGAATAGAAAGAACCCTGTAACTTGTATGGGTTTTGATGCTCTCCTGCTCCTCCCGCCTAATGACATACCTTCCTCAATTTACACCTTTTCTGGATTCTCATCTCAACCATATGGGATCCCTGAGGAGATTAATCCAGAGGGTTACGTGAAACTCAGCACTGCATTTGACATATCAGCAGTGACTTTGGTATAGTTGAGCAGATTTTTGGTCCAGTGTTAGAAAGATCAATGGGATGGACTAGCTGAAAGAGAATTCCTGAATCCATCAGTAGACTTGATCAAGCCAGGCAGCCAACTGGAGAGAAAACTCACACATTGGCTTCACCCAATTGTAAGAACTCCTGATTTCTGAGGCAATAGCATAAATATAGTAACTGCTATTTAGGTATAAAAGTAGCATGTATATTTGACAGACCAGGAAATAAAAATCAAAGAGATGAAAAGGTATGTATGATTGCTTTCAGAATGGCTGTTTGGGGCTGGGATGTAGCTCAGTGGTACAGCGCTTGCCTAGCATGCGTGAGGTCCTGGGTTTGATCCCAGCACCAAAAACCAAACAAACAAAAAAACCAGAATGGCTGTTTGTCAGTTGTCTGAATTAAAATAGTGGAATTGCTTTTCTCTTTAATCTAAAGCAAAAATAGTTGTGAACCCTTTTTTAAAGCTCATGTTAGCAAAAGCATTTGATACTGCATTGCAAACAAAATATGGAAAATGCTTATGTACCTGTGTTCACACATACATATACAATGTACACATGTAATTCACTCAGCTTCAGAGATTAAATACTGGTAAGTTAATGGGGAACTGGCTCTTTACCTTCAAAATTAGGCTATGGAATTTTCTACCTCAGTGTATATCTCCTTTACAGGGAATTTGAAGCTTTGTGGTCTCTAAAAGTTGTGTTTTCTGGAAGGAATGGCTCTTCTGACCTGTCACCTTACCCATTGTTTCCTGAGGCAAGCACACCTCACCCCAAAACCCACTATGCTCTTTTTCTTCTATAACATAACTGACCTCGTTGTTGGGCCACTGGTATTTACCATCAGTTATGTGGTTTTGTTTTTCTAACCAATAACTATGTCTTGGAGAGATTTATATGATTGACTTATTATCTTTTCCCTGTTTTTGTTTGATTATTCCTTGTGACTAGACTGGTTTTACCACCTTCACCTCTGGTGTTTTATCTAACATAAATCATATTGCTGTCTCTGATTTTTTTAACCGAGGTTCTAAGGTTCTGGAATATTCCAATGGGCTTTTTGATTGTCAGTCTCCTACCTCTCCATTCATGGGAAGTTTGCAAGCTCTGTACCTTATAGAAGACCTGCGTGGATTGTTAGAGATGATGGAAACAGATGAGAAAGAAGGCTTGAGATGCCAGATCCCAGATTCAACAGCAGAAACACTGATTCAGTGGCTTCAGAGTCAAATGGTAGATGTCTGCATGTTACTTATCTATGCTATGGATCTTTTGTTGCTTATTTCAAAATTCGGAGCATAGAGTATCTGATCAGAATATGAAAAAAATCCAGAGAAATAGGTTTGCTTCTCTTTTATCACTGATGAAATCCCTATTCCTCTTGACTCTAAGGATAGCTTATTATGGATGCCACAGGTCACCTGATTTTGCCTATAAAAGTGGGCTGGTTTTTAGGTAGGGCTTGAGTGATCTAATGTAACTTAAAACTAGTAGTCCTATAAGGGAAAGGACCTTGCTCATAATAGATACTTTTGCAGTCATAATGAAATGTTCACTAAAAAGGACTCAGTGGCAATTCTAAATGAAAAGCGTAATAAGCAGACACTTCAAAAAGTAATAGAGGTTTGTAGTGTATTTGGCAAGAAGTGCCATCTAGTGGTTTGTGCCATTGCATCAAGTTCAGGTTTTCAGTTAGGTTGTGGAGTTTGACTAAATGGTGTCACTGACCAACAACCAACAGGGCCTGTTTCTAGGCATCCAGCTCACAAATGGATGACACGACTATGCTGCCCTTTCTGTGGACACCATGATATTACACCATGGTTTAAATACATGTTGAACACGGGAAATCTAAAGAATGTGACAAAAAGAGACAAAAGAAGGATGGTAAAGGTGATCTAAGTATTTAAGGGATGCTCAGTTTTCGGTAAGATGCAGGGATATGCTTATGATTTGGTTGTTTCCATTGAAACTAATAGAGATTGCGAAAGGATCAAGGTCTGCTTCTGGATCATGGTGGAAGTGAGAGCCACTTGCTCTGGGACCCTGTGCAGCACACCCCACAGCTAAAATGTTTGCATGCGATGTCTCACAGCCGCTGGTGCCCACCTGTCCTGAGCTGGATGGTCTCTGTCCATGCCATTTGCCTCTCCAGTTCTCAGTGCTACACCAGCTACACAGCCCTAACAAGTACAGATAGTGTCGAAATACTTTATATTTGCTCTGTGAGAATCTCCCACGGACAGTTAAGGGTCCCCGCTTGCTGATTTCTTTGGAGATTTTTTTCATGCTCTAACAATTCAGTGTTTCCTGCCATATTTATTAGCTTATTTCTACTTCTTCTCTCATCCCTTCTTTATTCCATGTTTTTTCTGACTTTTAGCATATAGTAAGAGAAATTTCCTATTATAGAAGAACCTTTTCCTAGCAACTTTCAGAGGCCACCAATGGTTGGATTTTTGACTTATGCCCAAAATATTTCCATTAACTGCACTCAATCTGTTCTACTAATGTATTTCTGGAATGGCAAAAAGAGTGATCATGATGATAATCAAGTGTAAGTTAGAACATGTCTTTAGAAACTGCAATGGTGACATCACTAACCCTCAAACATGCACTTCCTGTTCACAGACTAGAAAGCTCTGTCTCCAGTTAGCTGTTTGGCTAGCTTCTCTCATTCTTCTGGTGTTTACTCAAAAGCTGTGCTCTCAATAAGGCCTTCCTGTGCCGTCCTATCTAAAATTTTTATTCTTTGTCCCTGCTTCATTTTTTCTTTTCGGAGCAGTCACTACTTTCTTACATACTAAGTAGATATTTTGTCATTCTTTCTCTTTCTCTCTCTTGCTGGGATTTACTCTTTCTTCTCTCTCTCTCTCTCTCTCTCTCTCTCTCTCTCTCTTTCGCTCTCTCTTTTGAGGTACTGGTGTTTGAACTCAGGGCTTTGCACTCACTAGGCAGTCACTCTACTGCTTGAGACGTGCCTCTCCAGCCCTTTTTGCTCTATTTTTCAGATAGTGTCTCTCTTTTTCCCCAGGCCTGCCTGTACTGTGATCCTCCTATTTTATGCTCCCCAGTGTAGCTGGGATAACAGGCACACAGCACCACACACAGTTATTGCTTGGGATGGGGTCTTGTGAATGTTTTAGTCCAGGCTGACATTGGTCCTCCCAAGTAGCTAGGGCTACAGATGTGAGCCTTGGCACCTGTCTCTTTTCTTTTTGTTAATAGGATACCTAGAATAGTTAAATTCGTAGAGACAGAAAGTAGAATGTTGATTGCCAGGGGCTGAGGGAAAGAGGGAATAGGGAGATGATATTTAATGGGGAAGAGATTCAGTTTTGAAAGATAGCAAGTGTTCTTTAGATGGATGATGGTGGTATTTGCAAAACAGTGTAAATGTGTATAATATTACTGATCTGTACACTTAAGATGGTAAATTTCACAGGTTTATTTTACTACAATTAAAAATAAAATCAATAGTGAGATAAGAACTGAGGGAGCACAGAATCCTAGCATATTCCTCCTTTATATTATATGTGGAGAAAAAGAAAATCAATAAGGAGAGAGAGAGAGAAAGAGAGGGGAAAAAAGAGAAAAAGCATTGTAATGAAGAAATTTCTTAAACAATAAAGGAGGGCCTTATATAAAAAAAGCAGCAATGGGCTGGCAGAGTGGCTCAAGTGGTAGAGCACCTGCCTAGCAAGTGTGAGGCCCTGAGTTCAAACCCCAGTTACCACCACCAAAAAAAAAAAGTGAATGACAAAGAAAGCAGATCCAGGCTCTGAAGGTAGCAGACCTGAATTTACATGTTATCTCTAACTCATAGATGATTGTATTACTTTGGAAATGTATCTTAAGCTTTGCGTCTAGTTTCCTTATCTATAAAGCATGGACAGTGGTTTCTGCCATGCTTGTCAGTGAGCCTGACAGGTGGCCAGTCACAAAGGTAATGCTGAAGAGTGGATCTTAAAGAGAAAATTCTTTTTTTTTTTTTTTTTTTTTCATTTTTCTTTTATTATTCATATGTGCATACAAGGATTGGTTCATTTCTCCCCCCTGCCCCCACCCCCTCCCTTACCACCCACTCCACCCCCTCCCGCTCCCCCCCTCAATACCCAGCAGAAACTATTTTGCCCTTATCTCTAATTTTGTTGTAGAGAGAGTATAAGCAATAATAGGAAGGAACAAGGGGTTTTGCTGGTTGAGATAAGGATAGCTATACAGGGCATTGACTCACATTGATTTCCTGTGTGTGGGTGTTACCTTCTAGGTTAATTCTTTTTGATCTAACCTTTTCTCTAGTTTCTGGTCCCCTTTTCCTATTGGCCTCAGTTGCTTTAAGGTATCTGCTTTAGTTTCTTAAAGAGAAAATTCTTAACAGGATCCCTTTATACTGAGGGCAAGTGAGTTGTTGAGTTATAAGGGAATTAGGTTATAAATCATCCATCCATAGTTCACTTATTATGAAAAAAAGGAGACTCCCACTGATATTTTAGAAACACTTGTTAATGGTGCCAGTTACATAAGTAAGTCTTTTTTTTTTTGTGGTACTGAGGTTTGAACTCAGGACCCCGTGCTTACTAGGCAGGGACTCTACCACTTAAGCCACTCCACCAGCCTTTTTTTGTGTTGGTTATTTTTCGAGATAGGGTTTCTTGAATATTTGCCCAGGCTGGCTTTGAACTACGATCCTCCTGATCTCTGTTTCCTGAGTACCTAGGACTACAAACATGAGCCACCAGTGCCTGGCTCATAATTAAGTCTTTATTCATGTTTAATGATGGCCAAGTTTCTCAACTTGTACTTTAAGACTGATGCTAATCTTTTCATTAGTACAACTGGGCATCTGCATTTCTAGTTATTATTTTGGACAGGCCAGGGAGATGCCTGGTTTCAGTTGTTTCTTCACTACTAATTGTTGCTGCCTGCTTAATTATTTTATATGATCAGAAGCTCACACGCCTGTAATCCCAGCTCTTGGGAGGCAGAAGCAGGATAATCATGAGTTTGAGGCCAGCCTTGACTACATATCATTATCCACAGCAAAGGGTGGAGCCTCACTGCCCACCTGTCCTCATCCTGTCTCATGATGAGAGGACTTGGGAGCAGAACACTGCCTCTGCCAGGTAGGTTGATTTCCAACATTGCTGGTGGTGTACTCTCTGGCTCTTTGGAGACGTGGCAGTGTGAGATGCCTTATTGTGTTGGACTCAAATGAAATATGACTGCAGGATTCACGGGGAAGGATTCAAGTCTTATCTTGATCTTCAGTGTGTGCCCACTGGAGAGCAGGCATACACTACATGTTTACATGCAGGGGTGGAGCTGCAATACTGGTGAGGACACAGAGCACCTGTACTAGATCCTTCTTTTGGCGGCTCGAGGTAACGCTTAATTAAAGGAGATTTAGTATGCTCAGCCTAAATGTTCTTCCTTGATACTAAATTTTTACAAACAGAATTATGAAATCCAGACTGTGGGACAATTTTTTAGACCTGTTTTAAAAACAAGTATATTGACTAGATGGGATTTGTATGTATGTAATAATATTATACCAACTATATTTAACATTTATTTTCCTTATAAGAGAACTATATTTTCTCTTCCCATTTAAATTTAGATGCCATCCTGGTTTGGGCATGTTACATCCAAAATAAGTTGCTGTGTTATAGATAAGTACAACAATTGTGGCAAATCATAGCTTATGTGTTGGTTTTGGATTTAGATAAGACAGCAGAGCTCAGGAAAAAAGAACAAAGCAAAATGAAGATGGGAAACAGGGAAGACAACTAGAAACTAATGCAAAGAAATAGAACCCGGGGAAATATTAAGTCAAATAACATTTATGGTGAATTAAAAGCTGTTGAAATAAGCAACATGTACTTGGTTTCATCAAGCTAGGCCCTCTCATTTACATATACTTGAAATTTTCTGTAATAAAAATATTTTAAGAATGGGGACACAAAGGCTAGATGCTAACAGTTATTACATCTTTATGTAATAAATTATTACTGTGTATTTATGTTTGATAACTACAAGTAACTTATATAAAAAGACTTTTCACTTTGGTGGTCAAGGGTAACGTAGGTGTTTGATGTTGTATAGCACCTGCCACGTAGGTTCAGGAAGTTCATACTTCCAGGTGAGATTACAGGCTAGCCCCAGGACTTTGTAATTCTCTGGTTTGTTTTTCTCCTCATCATGCCAGGAAAACATGGCAGACACCCTCACAAGGCCTTAATTAGGTCAAAGTATCAGGGTTACAGCCAAGCTGGATTGCTACCCTGATCCTCAATATGCATTGTTGGTTGGATAGTGTCCTGTTGAAATGCCCAAGGTGATTCCAACTTTGACTTAAACTTTCATCTGGATTGAATGTGCGCAATAGGGGTTGTACCATGGGAAAGTATAAAGGGTTATTTTGAAGGTATTTCTGAGGTTTTGAAGAAAGTAATTGAGGCCACTTTTAAAAATGATTTTATTAGCATATAATAGTTGTACAGGGGAATGCATTGTGATATTTACATATGTGCTTACAGTGTATCTTAGATTTACCCTCTCCATTGTTCTCTCTCTTTTCTCTTCCCCTCCTTCTTAGAACAATTCCAACAGGTTTCATTCTTCTATTTTCATATATGAATACAAAATACATCCACCATATTCATCCTCTCTCCCTTTCCTTATGCCCATCCCCCCCACTGGTACCCACCCACGTATCTTACCTTCCTGCCCTTCATTTTTTAAAATAAAGTGTATATTAATAGTCCAAGGGGCTTTCGCCTTGTTACTTCAGGTCTGTTTATATCATGCTTTTATCAAATTAAACCCCTCCCTCTGTTTCTTACTTACTCTCTATCACCATGCTCCCCTAATATTCAAAAGCTTACTGTAGAGTACATTATATTATACTCATCTTTGGATGAGTTGTTTCAATATTTTCCATTCTCTAACATTTTCTTTTTCTCTCCCACTTCCCATAGCCCCTTTAGACAGACTCAATACCATTTTGTTCTGTTACTATACGTGTATGTGTGTGTGTGTGTGTGTGTGTGTGTGTTTATAATCTTATATGTTTCTATATATACATTTAACTTATAGGTCTAGCTTCTACATACAAAAGAAAACATGCAACCTTTGATGTTTTGAGCTTTGTTTAACATGAAATTCTCCAGTTCCATCCATTTACTTACAAATAACATAATTTCATTTTCCTTTATGGCTGAATAAAACTCCATGGTGCATATATACTATATTTTCTTAATCCGCTCATCAGTTGTGGGGCGTCTGGGCTGCTTCCAAAGCTTAGCTATTATAAATAGTGCTGCAGTAAACATGGTTGTGCAAGTGGCTCTGCCATTTCCTGGAGTGCTTCTTTCAGATATGTGCCAAGGAGTGGTATCACTGGATCATATGGTAGTTCTGTTTTCAGTCTTTTGAGGGACCTCCATATTGCTTTCCATAGTGGTTGCACTAATTTACAGTGTAGAACCATTCCTTTTCCCCTACATCCTCGCTAGGCCACTTTTTAATGCTTTGCATTGAACAAGGTTTATGATGCTAAATACATTTTTAATTATGTGCTCAGGATTTTGTGAGCATCATGGAAGAATCAGAAGACATGTAAGAGAGGTTTGCACTGAGAGACAAACTGCCACGAAATTGCTCTTTTGAGCCATTACTGGCAGAATGTGATGAAAAGCTACATTGTGAGTTACACAGGACACAGAAGGCACTCCAAGAGAGGGGATAAAGGAATGGCACAGTGTAAGAGGAGGCAGTGGGAGTTGGGTATGAAAGATGGATTATATAGGCAGAGGAGTGAGAGGGGAGTGTAGCACTGGACACAGGTTCTCTGAATAAATGTTGGAAGAGAGAGTTGAAGAGAATGTGTTAAGCAGAAGAAATTGAGAATGAGTGGAGGTAACAACTATAGGTCTAAAGGGAAACAGGAAAATTGAGGTTCCAAAGTAGATGTGGAAGATATGCTTTTAGGAAGGGAATTCTTAGTTCCCCGAGACTGGCAGAAGAAAGAAAGGAAAGATGTCAACTGCAGTATATAATACTGTGCCCAACAAGGTGTATTCAGGAGTTCACACGAGATGGCCTCACCTCTTGTCCTTTATAAAGATTCTGGGACCACCTCTTAACCACGGTGGGAAGAAGAGTGCAGGAGAAAGGAGCTAGTCCAGAGCACAATCATGGAGTACTGGGTACCAGGTTTAGAGGAAACCTGAATAAAAGTCTCACCAAGAAGCAAGTAGGCCAGATTAAAGCCAAACACATTCTCTTATCCTCAACCAGTGTTTACTGAGCACTTATCCTCGTTCCTTCATTCAGCAGTCATTTAGTTAGCACCTACTGTGCATCAGATGGAAAGACAAATCTACTCAGAAAAAAATACTTCAGATCTGTTAAAAAGAGAGGGACACGTGAAGCCAAGTCTAATCACAGTCCATTCAGTGTGATACCTGCTGTAATGAAAGCTTATTCGATGCTGTAACTGGCATACGAGTGAACCCTGAATCAGGGGAAATCTTCACAGACTGGGCTCTGATGGAAGTGGACCTTTAAGGCCTGAGTAAAGAATGAGAAAGGGTGAGAAAGACAGTCCATGCAGAAGGAATAAGATTAGTGTGGGAGAGAGCATGCCATGTTTGGGGAGGTTTTCAGTGATCCTATAGGTGGAACAAGGAGCCAAAGAGAATAGAGGTGATAGGGTATTTATTTACCAGATTTACCTCCAACATTCTTAGGCAAAAGTAACAAATAGGCAGAAGTATAAACAAACATATGGATGTATATACCTTTACCTATTGAGTAAGTTAACACAAGTGTGTAATTATTCCAGCAGTGACTCCTAAAATTTAATTTGTTCTATGTTCCTGTGGTGACAGTGCTTTAAAATTTAATCTCGAGTCTTATCAGTGCAATAATGAGAAATGTTAGTACACTTATTTTGAGTCAACTTTCAGTATTTTATTTTGGAAAACTTGTTTTGCAATATCTCATTTCTGTATCATATTTAGCCTGACAGTAAATACTGCAAATCTGGCTCTAATTCCTTCCAGTTAGAAAGAAGGGCTAGAGATTGTAGCTTGGTGGTACCGTGCTTGCTTACATGTGTGGAGCCCTGTGTTCAATCCCCAGCACCACCAAAAGAAAAAAAATTTGGTTGGGCATAGCGCCACATGCCTATAAACCCAGCTATTTGGGATGATGAGGTTGGAAGATCACTTGAGGTCAGGAGTTCAGTACCAGCCTGGGAAACATAAAAGTAAATAAATAAAAGTTTTACATCTTTCCTCACTGAACAAGAAGCATATTTTTCCTACCTAATGAAATGTGTGCTTACAAAACATTGCCTGTGTGGAGTTTTAAAAGCAGACACCTGCTAATGTTCATGATCAAAACAAGGAAGTCAAAACCGTACAGGACCTGCCTTGGCACTTTGTAGATTGAGAACAGGCATCAGTTCTCAAGTTTTGTAAAGTTCATTTTCTCCATTGTCTCCAGGGATGGGCGTCACTCCACCACACTTGTAATTTAATTCTGGGCTTTTGAGTTAGCAACGTGAACAGTTATGCTGTGGTAATTGTGCAGGTGTGTGTCGAGCAGCTGGCATTAGCATTTTTATCCACTGTAAATCATATTGCACACTTACTGCATTAGCTTCTGGCTCCTTTGAGGGGACCTAGTATTCAGCATACTTAGGTTTTTAAAAGAAACATCCTGGGTTTTTTTTTTTTTGTTGTTGTTGTTGTGTTAAAACCCCATTTGTTTTCTTTTTCCTTCCCAACATTATGACGTTTGTTATTCCCAGAACTGATATAGGGACTGCACTGATGAGAAAGGTAGAGCAAATAATACCAGTTAATTCTGGAAAAACAAAAGATGTCATATCTGATGTACCCCACCGAGTAAGTTTGTATTTTTTCTAATTCTAAATCTAAAAGGGTTATTTGCTTTTTCAGTTGAACTCTAATGACCCCATCTATTCATTTTGGATGTCAGCTGGCTTTAATTTCTGTTGCATTTGAATGAAGAATCAGGAAATTCTGTGGGTATTACGTATTAAATGGTTATGAACTATTTTGAGATTACAGAGACACATCACAAGCCGAACATGGTGTGCACACCTAGAAACCTATATAATCTCAGCACTCGGGAGTCTAAGGCAGGAGGATTGACATTCAAGGCTGGCAGGAGCTGCATAGAGACCCTGTGTCAAAAAAAAAAAAAAAAGAGACATGTAACATACACTGCTACTATGTTTCAAACTGGCATTTTCTTGTTTTCCACTTTTTGTAAACCTTTTCAAGCATCTCATGATTTGCATATAAGACATCCAAGAAAAAAGTCTGTACTTCCTTTGGTATTCATGCCTTGCATAAGCATACCTGAATCTGATTTTCTTTAATAAAAAGGAGGAGAAGAAAGAGTGAGCATCAATATTGGCAGAGCCAGACACCATGGAGGTTGCAAGATGATACCGTTCACAGGCTCTGCTGCAGGAGCTAAACATAACATTATACAAATGAACAAACTTACGAGAAGTTATTGGGGTCAAGACAGAAAGGGATAAGATGCTGTAAGCACTGATGCTAGTCAGTGCTTGCTGCCAGTGGAAGTCACCGTGGACTGGGTGTTCAGGCTTTTGGGGGAAGAGAGAGAGGCTTCCAGAGGCTCAGGGGTTTAGAGTGACAAGGAGGATTTGCCCTGTGGTCTGGAGTGAGCATGAAGACGCCTGTGGCATATGTTGGTCCTCCTGTCCCCTGCTTCAAAGCAGGCATTTGCAGTCCTGGATGTGAAATCTGGGGATGGGGATGGCAGGAATGGAAGGCCATCATGGGTCATAACCACTGCCCACACCCAGAATTAGTGACACTGGGCATTTAAAGAATATAGGGATATTGTACCCATCACACACTCACAAAACTTCACATGTCCCTGGGTTGTGCTTATTATCACTGAGAATATCAGCAAGCTGCTCTTTAGAGTCATTATTTTCTGCTTGGGAGAAGTTGTTTAGCATGTCTAAATGCCTAATGTGCCTGTCTTACCTAATTTGAAATAAATGAATTCTCACATTTTCCATTAATGGCAGTGACAAGTGTGCTGAATTTAATTCAGGCTCCTTGAATTTAAAATATGCAAATTTCATTTATTCAAAATATGTCAATCTTAAAGGATATTTGGCCTTACCTATATTGTTTCCTTTTTTTAGACAAATGGGCACTTACCTGGGAATGGAGATGTGAATCAAGAAAGGCTAGCATGCTTAGAAAAATGATAAAGAGCCCTCATTCTTCAGACAAATGTTTTGTAAATGTCACTCTTGTTTTCATGAGATGCAGTTGGCCTTCCCAGCTTGGATCAAAAATATTTGGAAAAATTGAGTTTGTAGTAAATATGTGCAGACTTTTTTTCTAGTCATTAGTCCCTAAAAAAATAGTATAACAACTCTTTATATAGCATTTGTGTTGTATTAGGTAATCTAATGATAATTTAAAGTGTACAGTGATCATTTAAAATGTTCTATGCCAACACTATTCCATTTTATATAGCAACTTAAGCATATGCAGATTTGGGTATCTGTGAGGATCCTGAAGCCAATGCTGCAGATACTAAGAAGATACTGTACTTGCAATGACCATACTAAATCTAGGTGGTAAATTCAGATGCTTACAGCAACCAGGCTGCTAAACACAGTAGTGCAGTGGCCACCTGTATGCAATAAGGAGCAGTGATGACTGGTGGAACAAGGGTGTGACAAACCCAGGCCACGGGGAGCAGCTCTTAGCCTCAGCTCCAGAACATGATGAATACAGACTCAATGCCATCTGACCGGAACTTAAATATATTTTAATATGTAATAGAAATCCAGATATATGAACATCTACAATATACAAATCTCAATACTATATATTTTTAATGTATTGAATGTATATTTAATTTTTCAATTTTTAAAATACCATGGGCCAAATAAAACACAACAGTGACTGGAGTCTTGCTTGGGGGTTACATTTGTTTGCTTCCTCATGTTTTAAATGCTGGACAAATATTTTTATTTTGATGTTTTGTTTGTTTGAGACAGGGTCTTGCTACATAGGCTGGTCTCAAATTCACCATCTTGCTGCTTCAGCCTTCCAAGTGCTGGGATTACAGGCATTACCGTGTCTGGACTTTATTTTGGTATTATGAGCTAAATGATAAATTAAAGTATATTTACTAGGCTGGTGATCGTTGTGGAAAGACAGGTTTTCATTTAACACTGAGGATGAAGGACTAACCTTTTTTTTATGGACTTTTGAGCATGTTTGCATTGCACACTGACCTTTTCCTCCTCCTGTTTTTTTGTTTTTGTTTTCTCATTTTTCTTGTGCTGGGCCTTGCACATGGTAAGCATGGGCTGTAACACTGAGCGACACCCACCCCTGTACTGTGGCTCTGAATGCATTTGTGATCAGTATGATCTTAAGAAATTTGAATTCCCTGGAGTCTTTTCCTTAAGCCCTCCCTCCCCATTCTTCCTGAAGTATCAGATTTGAATAGTCTTTAATATCTGTTTCAAATATTAACTTTATTTCCTGTACTAACCTCTAATGCTATCTCCTTCTCCAAAAATACATAATTTAAATGCTTTTAATCCATGATGTATTGCACATTCCTGACCAGCAATAACTTTCTCATAAATGAACAACAGTCCTTGGATCAGAAAGCAACACAATAGGGTGGGAATGTAGCTCAGTGATAAAGCATTTGCCTAGCATGTGTGAGGCCCTGGGTTCAATCCCCAGTGCTGCAAAATAAAGAAAAAAATCAACAGATAAACAGGAAAGTAAAGGATCACTATTATCTTTTACCTCTCAGATTTTTTTTTTTTTACCCACCACATGAGTGGTGAGGTCATTAGTTTTTGTTCCATTCAAAGAAATGAGTATGCAGTGGGACTCAAATTTTTTCTAACTCATTGCACTATTTTACTGTACATACAGGTAAGTGTGCTAACAGACCAGGTAGAGGCTCAAGGAGAGAAGATTCGAGACTTGGAGTTTTGTCTTGAAGAGCACAGAGAGAAGTTGAATGCTACAGAAGAAATGCAACAGCAGGTATCTACGGAGCTAGCATGGGGAGGCAGTGCTCCTGCCGACCTGTTTTATTAAGGATGCTACATTTCTATCTTTTTTTACTCTGATGCAGTGATAAATTTCCAGATTCACTTAGACTGGCACATTTTAAGCCACTTAAAAATCTAGAGTAGCAGGGTCTTAAAACACCTAGCCATAATATAAAATGTTTATGCAATTAGTATCAAATAAAATGTTATTAGGATTGTAAGTTGATTTTCTTCTTTTTGCATTCATATGGTTTCCTAACTCTCAACCATGATAATATATTTTATGATTAAGGAAAAAGATAAATATCGTATATAACCTTTGTTATTGGAACAGAACTCATGTGCACTGTACTCATAGATGAGAGGACCTATGACGCAGTGAGTAAAGTACACCCTGGAGTAAAACTTCTTAGGTCTGAATTACTGCTCTGTCATTTCCTTGCTGTATGAATTTTGACAAGTACTTAACCTGTTCCTCAGCTTCCTCATCTGATGAATGAGAATAATAAGAGTTTCTACCTCACAGGGTTGTTGTGGGGATTGAATGACATTAATGTCACATTAGTACCCCTTACAGAGCAAACGTAATTATCATCATCAGTGTCATTGTTGGGCTTAGGAATACACAAAGGGTCAACATGTGTCTTCTCTAATAAACTGACACGTTTGGTTCTGCTCAAAGGAGGGTAACTAAAGGACATAGCTGTTTAAGATGTACATTTGTAGAAATTATTCTTTGCTGCATCCTCGGATCTCTGCTGCTTTGCAATTGTGAATGACACAAGTTCGCATGCAGCCATTTATAGTTACTTGGTTTTTGAAGGCTTTTCTTAAAACTCTAATAGGAGCTTCTGAGTAGAACATCCTTAGACACTCAGAAGTTGGATCTGATGGCTGAAATAAAACTGACAACAGTAGAGAAGGATAGATGGATTATGAAGATAGGTTCAGAGACACAGAGGTAAGTGGCACCATCTCTGTCTTCTGGTCTGTCTGTCTCTCTCTTTCACACACATGCCTGGAGGTATGAAGGGGAGGTAATTACATTGTGCCTGCTTCCTGCTTTTAGAGAATAAACTTTAGGACTGGAGTGTCGCTCAGTGATAGAGCACAACATACTCAGCATGCATAAGAGCCTGACTTCCAAAACCCCCAGAATAAACTTTAATTAAATTGAATTATTATCACCAAGTGCTAATGGCAATTTTTATTTTGAAACCATCTTTTTCTTTCTTTTGGTGTTACTGGGGCTTGAACTCAGGGCCTCACGCTTGCTGCTATAAGTGCTCTCGCACTTGAGCCACACCTCCAGCTCAATTTTAATTTAGACCTTTGATTTGAAATACTCACCTTTCCATTAGCTGAGGAAATACTTTGACTTCGGGTATTTGTATCATTTGTCCAACAGTCCGTACTGGTTTTCTCAGTTTTGTAGATACTGTTCTTAAATGCGTGGTTTTTCTGCGAGTGTTTATAAACATATACAGACAACAAGCTAATATTATATAATCATGAAATCACAAGGCCTTTTAGGGATTGTTTAATTTGGCCTTTTGATCTGTTCTGCACATAAATCATTCTAATGAAGTCAAGCTCACTGCATTTTTATGAAATTCTGGGTAGATTCTACATCCTGTGGCTAAACAAACTTTGCTGTTTGTTCTCACTCTTTACTAATGAACCAGGTCTTGTAGTTTGCTGTTTTATTGTAGAGGGGCAAGAGCAGAACCATTTGAAATTTATTCATTTAAAATGAAATATAGGACTGGGATATAGCTACACAGTAGAGTTCTTGCCTAACATGGAAAATCTTGGTTATATTTCTTGCTTCCCAGTAGCAAATGGAAATCTGTAACCTGGTTCATGATCTAGTCTTAAAGTTCTTTTGTCTATCCATTTTTATGAATGTATACCTCATTGGATTGAGACTAGAGATCTTAAACAGAACTTAGAAAGTTACCCAGTTCTTTAAAATTCATGCTTTTGTGCCTTTTTTAAAACTTCACTCAGATATTTTCCTCTATTCTGTCATTCCCCAGCCTCACGGTTGTTGCCTAACAGAACTCAGTCAAAGGCTGGGGGCATGACTCAAGTAGCAGAACATCTGCCCAGCAAGTGTGAAGCCCTGAGTTCAAACCCCAGTACCCCCAGAAAAAAGAAAAAAACTCAGTCAAAAAGTAGCCAACATGACAATGGAGCTAGTTCTGCTACAGAGGAAGAAGTTCCAGGATACCAGGATCAAGAGTAGGCCTTCTACATTGTGTCTGCAAAGTTAGAGGACTTCTTAACTTACAGGACTGTTAATAGTTTAATTGGGGTACAAGATGTTAAACAAGCATTGGGACTAAATTGCAGTGGATGTTCTGTGAGTTTTTGGTAAGATTCCAGAACAATGTATAGTCTGCATTTTGTATGAGACATTTTTCCATCGCCTCTTCCTCACTTCACTCACATGTTCTCCTTCATGTGCCTTGTGGTGTTGTCATCTCACTTTCTAGTACACAAGCCCCATCGTTTTGTTAAGTGTTCAGTACTGTGGTAAATTGTAGTATGTACGTATCCACAGACTGTAGAACAGTGGTAAGCATTGTGATGTTATATCCAAGAGCAATTAAAATTTTCTCCAAAATGTTCCAGTGATTGTTCCCATAATAGGAATAAAATGTTTTCCCAGCTGTTATAGGAATCACAAATCCTTCAACTTTGTCTAGAATTTTAGATTATCTAGATGTTAATTTCTAAGAGAAATTGAAGTGGGGAAGAAATATAGGCATTTCCAGAAGACGGTCGGTAAAAGACTTTTAAACCTCACAAGACAGCACTTGAAGGTCTCAGAAATTGCTGACGATAGTTAGGTCGTTCAACACTGCCCTCTGCTGGCAAGAGCACAGATGTCAGGAATGGAATTGCTCTGGGAAGCCTCCAGGGTTCTCTGAAAGGGAAAGGAAATGTATTCTTTCTCTCTTTTGTTGTTGTGTTTTTTGTTTCTTGCAGTGCTGGGGATGGAACCCAGGGCCTTGCACATGCTAGGCAAGCACTCTGCCACTTGGCTACACCTCCAGCCCAGGGATCTTTAGGACTTGTTCTTCTGATAAGAAGTTAATTGAAGTAACTTGCATTCCATTTTTTAAAATTTCTTTTATTCATATGTGCATACAATGTTTGGGTCACTTCACCCCCTTTCCCCCTCCCCCTCCCTTACCCCCTACCCCCTCCCTTAACCCCCAACCCCTCGCTACCATGCAGAAACTATTTTGCCCTTATTTCTAATTTTGTTGAAGAGAGAGTATAAGCAATAATAGGAAGGACTAAGGGTTTTTGCTAGTTGAGATAAGGATAGCTATACAGGGAGTTGACTCGCATTGATTTTCTGTGCATGTGTGTTACCTTCTAGGTTAATTCTTCTTGATCTAACCTTTTCTCTAGTTCCTGGTCTCCTTCTCCTATTGGCCTCAGTTGCTTTAAAGTATCTGCTTTAGTTTCTCTGTGTTGAGGGCAAAAAATGCTATCTAGTTTTTTAGGTATCTTACCTATCCTCACCCCTCCCTTGTGTGCTCTCACTTTTATCATGTGATCAAAGTCCAATCCCCTTGTTGTGTTTGCCCTTGATCTAATGTCTGCATATGAGGGAGAACATACGATTTTTGGTCTTTTGGGCCAGGCTACCCTCACTGAGAATGATGTTTTCCAGTTCCATCCATTTACTTGCAAATGATAACATTTCATTCTTCTTCATGGCTGCATAAAATTCCATTGTGTATAAATACCACATTTTCTTAATCCATTCGTCAGTGGTGGGGCATCTTGGCTGTTTCCATAACTTGGCTATTGTGAATAGTGCTTGCATTCTATTTTTAAAGACTTTTGCACTAAGGAACTATTGCCAGATTTTCCAGCTTGTGTTGTCATGGGAAGATGTGACTTCTTCCAAGTACGGAATTAGATTCATATTTAAAGTATTGCTGTTTCAAAAACAGCAGAAAAATGATGCCAGTGTATAATCCTGTTTTCTTCAGTTGTTTGTTCTTCGCAAACTGCCACAAAGGGAAGTAGTAAAATGTACAGAAGTGTCAGATAGGAATTCAAAGCTGTACCCTTAACAATAAGAAAACAGGAAATATACACCAAAAATATCAGATGAAGGAAGATCACAACTCATTATTCAAGGATGATTGGTTAATAAAAGCTGGGGGGTTTTTCCTTTGAATTTGAATTCTGAACTGATAAATAAGGAATTGTATGGCTGGAGATTTGGTTCAGTGGAAGAATGCTTAACTAGCATTCACAAGGCCCTGGATTTGATCCACAATATTGCAAATAATAATAATAATAATAATAAATCATAACTAAAATATTATTGAATAATGTCAAATAGTTCTTGACCTCATATGTGAAAGAGAGAAGTAGATTTCTTCTTATTGGAGCCTTGTATGATTGTTAACAGGCAATTACATAGGGTAGGTAACACTTTTATACATTTCACAAGAGCCAGTGGGTTTACTGAGAAGCATATTTCTTTGTAGTGACCTTTTCCTAGCTTTTATGAGCTTGAGTCCTAACAGTTGGGAGCTTAGACTAATCACTGTTAACAAAGTTGTGTTTCTTACAGCATTGTTCAACTCGTTTCTTGGTTGTTTTGTTAGGGTTTTTTTTTATATATATTTCTACACTCTATGAATTTGAAGGAATAAATGTAAGAACAGAGGAGCTAAAACTTTAGCCATTGGAGGGAACTTTGTGGTATGTAGTATTAAAAAAAGAAAGGAAAAAAGTTTGCTACACAGCGTATCTGAGCTGTCTTTTGAAATAGTATTGTTTTATATTCCAATTTTCTTTTCCCTACTCTCTTGACTCTGAAAAAATATATATACAGACTTTATCAGACTACTTAGGTAAGTGTTACAGGCAAATTAGATGCATTTAAATGGCAGTAGAAAAGGAGTCATAGTCTACTATGGAAACATTGGATTGTTTTCTTTTCCAATCTTCAAATATAAAATTGTATTGTGATACTGAATATATGTCTAAACTATTGTGCTTTCATCCATCTCCAAGTTGAGAATCTATGGTGTAAAAAATTTAAATTTAAATCTGTATTTTTTCAGACAAAGGAATAAATTATTTTTAGAATTTTATAAATCCACATGTCACTGAAACGCTCTTGAGGTAAATGGCTTTACTAAAGAGTTTCTGTGGTTTATTTTAAAAGACGGATTTTAGTCTAGGAATATCTGACAAGTGATAATGAGTCAGATGTTAAACTGTGTTTCTGTATCAGTGAGCTTTCCATCACCATAAAAACAATACTGAGATAGTCAACTTAGAGGAAAGGTTTGCTTTGGCTCACCCTTTTGGAAGTTCCAGTCCATTATTAATTGGCCTCATTGCTTTTGGATCTGTGGCAATGCAGCACATCACTGCGGAAGTGTGTGGCAGAATAAAACTGCTCACCTCGTGGTGTCCAGAAAGCAAAAAGAGATGAAGAGGCCAGGGTCCAATAATCCCCTTCAAGGGAACGCCCCAAAAGACCTAAGGATGCCCTGCTAAGACCCTTTAAAGGTTCTACCACCTCCCAACAGTGACACAATGAGGACCAAACTTACCCTCATACCCTGCGCGTTAGGGGCACTCAAGATCCAAACTATAACATCTTCTTAAAATTACAGTCATCTTTTGCTTTTGTAAGCACACCACTGAGGGCAGAGGCATTGGGAATTGAAAGTGTGTTTTAAATGGGAAGAAGGCCTGGTTCTCAAGGAGATATACTTACTACATTTCTATGCATCACACTTGACTTACAACTTTAACTCTATGAAGTGTGGCTTCTGAAGATTTCCAAGCTGCTCTTTTGGGATGGGTAACTGTGTCACCCTTTTCCTGATGCTTTTCCTTATTTCTTTTTGGACAGGGTCTAATGCAGGAGATCAGTGATTTGAGGTTAAAAGTCAGTGAAATGGATAGTGAAAGGCTTCAGTATGAAAAAAAGCTTAAATCAACCAAAGTAAGTTTCTCACTGGCAAAATTTTTTTTAAACAAATGGCTCCACTACTCATCTGTGAGCAATAATATAAGTAAAATAATTTCTACTTAGTATAAAATGACAAAGGTATTTCATAAGTAAATGAATTTTTTCCCTAAAGTAGAAACCTTCTTGAACTTAACTTAATAAGGCTTAACTAACTTGCCATTTCTAAATTATCTAACCTCCTTTATAAACTGATTCTATTTTCTTGGTTATTTAGCTTGCCTTTTTCTATCTAGTTTTCTTTTTCTCCTCTGTCTCTCTACCAGTCTTTAAGGTCCAAACTTTCTAACATGAAAATCAAGGTGGGTCAGATGCAGTATGAAAAGCAGCAGATGGAACAAAAGTGGGAGTCACTGAAGGTGTGGTAGACTTTGGTGATGGGCTTCATGTCATTGCTTTCTGGCTTGTGTCGTTTTGCTGTGGTGATGTCTTTAGTGCCATGTGCATTCATTTTCTATGTGTGTGACCTGTTTATTAAAATGTGACCAACACTGACTAAAGGGACAATGAAATCCCTAATATTGTTTCCAGAAACATCTGAAATAATTACTGAAAATAATAAACAGGTAAAATAAAATCATTAGCTTAACCTTTTTAGGCTGTCTGAGTTCCAAGCATCATAAAATAATTGTAAATGTTCACCTGTGAAAGAATTATATTTCTTATATCAACAGCATTGCATAGCTCTGTTTTCTGTGTTAAATACAACCAACAAAATGGAGGGTTGCTAATGCTCATTCTCTACCAAAGTGGAATTGAAATTTAAAATGTTAACAGTTCAATGGGCTCAGAAGCTTTTTCAGTTATATAGTTTAAATAAAGAGGGCTTAAGATGTTTTCTAGATACATTTTTCCCTGTCATTGTCAGAGATTCTGTCCTTTTAATTAGTGATGAGGATGAATTATTTAGCCCCTGATTTGGCTAAAGTTGTTTGTGATTTGTTGCTTTGCCCACTCATTAAGCTCAGAGCTCATCCCAGAAGCATGACTGCCATCATGAAATGCTGAGTGAACACCAAGCCTTTTCCAATTTGCATCTTATTTTGCTTTTATGACACTAAGTATCTGAATTTGATTATCTTCTTTGACTAAAACTTGATCAGATTTAGAACTTAGGGCTATCCTATTATATTTTAAAAGATTTCTTTTTTATTTATTTACAAATCTGCTATTATTATACTATAATAATTATAAAGTGGTCTTACATTAACAGTCTTGCTTCCTGTTCAACCATCTAATTTCTGATATTTGTGTCTAAATTCTTACAGATTTTTGTTTTAGTCTCATAATTTAATTATTGATTTAAGGAGCTAATAGGCTCCTTAAATATTCCCTTGAGTCATAAACTACAATTCTAAAATGAATTTACAATTTGTAGGATGAACTGCATCTTTAAAGGAGCAACTGGAAGAGAAAGAATCTGAAGTAAAAAGGCTGCAAGAAAAACTGTTTTGCAAGCTGAAAGGAGAAGGGATCGAAATTCTTGATAGAGGTAAGAATGTCAGTTCAACATGTATTATCTTTATTAAAATTCTCAAAGTCTAGGAAGAAGCTGGTGTTAGTCAGTGTGTAATTTTAGCATCAAAGGAAAGAGTAGCAGAGCCACCTAGGCTCTAAGGAAATTCTTAAGACCATACTGCGAGGGAATCTGTAAACTTGCTCTTCAGCAGCTGGAGAAGAGCAGTGTTGTACTTTTTTGGGTGATTATTTTAGATTAGTACATTGTAAATTCTCATCACAAGAACACAAATTGCAATTTCAAAAGAATTAATAGGGGACTGGGGACGTGGCTCAGTCGCAGAGTGCCAGCCTAGCATATGAGAAGCCCTGGGTTCTGTCCCCAGCACTACAAAATAATAATTAATTAAAAATTACTACATTGACCTGGGCACTGGTGGCTCATGCCTGTAATCCTCAGGAGCAGAAATCAGGAGGATCGTGGTTCAAAGCCAGCCCGGGCAAACAGTTCAAGAGACCCTATCTCAAAAAATCCTGTTACAAAAAGGGGCTGGTGGAATGGCTCAAGGAGTAGGCCCTGAGTTCAAACCCCAGTACCACAAAAAAAGAAAATAAATTACTGTGTTCCAAGATTATTTTCCTCTGAACTGAACTTGAGACAATGTAAGTAAAGGATTTAAAAATAAACTCTGAGAGCGAGAAAAGAGGAATGGCTCTATATCTTTGGAAATCAAAGAAAACTTCTTAGAAAAGAAGAATGGCTCCATGTCTTTGGAAAATCAGTGAAAACTTCTTTCCATGGGTTGAGCCCTCAACCTTTCAGAAAACAAAAATAAGCTAATTCTGCTTTTGGAAAAATGTGTGAATTTATCCATTTTTTTCATATTTGAGACAGTTGGTTCTTATATATGGTTTGTAATTCCTAATAATGTAGGTTATACATAATAGAAAATAACTTGAATGAAATGTGTTTTTAAATTATATTTAGAAATATTTCTTTGTGATTACAAATGACAACCACAACATTACAAGACGTCAAAGCAACTTCTAAGTCATTCAAAACAAAATAGATTCCAGTTTGTGTGGTTTTGGCACTTTTTTATGTATCATGTGAAAATGAATAACATTTATACCTATAGTTACTACACTTCCCTATCCATCAGAAAACTCAATTTATCAAACCTGAGAGAAATGGATTTCCCTCCTGATTTTGTCATATGTAAAATGTTGTTAAACAATGCTCAGAAATAAGCCATGTTTTTAGGCTTATTTCCCCCAGACCCTGTGTTATTCAGTCAAAACAATTTGCCATCACAAAAGGTTAGCAATTGGTAATTGAAAACATTATGTCAATGCTAAATTATGTAATTTACTACTATTTAAAAAATTATCTTTAATAGTGTCTTTTCTCAGAAGCAGGTATCCTTAGCTGAATGTTTTTTCTGTTTCCATTTTTTTCTCTTTTTTTGTGGGACTGAAGATTTGAACTCGGGGCTTCACACTTGCAAAGCAGGTGCTCTACCACTTGAGCCACACCTCCAGTCCATTTGTCTGTGATTATTTTGGTAATGTGGTCTCACAAACTATTTGCCTTGGCTGGTCTTGAACATGGATCCTCCTGATCTCAGTCTCCCAAATAGATAGGATTACCATGTTTAAAATATTTAAGTTTTTATTATTCAGGTAACATGCTTTTGTATTTGAAAATCAAACTTTAAGGAAAATCACATTGACCTACTTTGGCTACTATGTCTTGGTATCTGTTTTAAAATGAAGCTTATGGATTAATTAAAGTCTGTATTATGCTTCTGCAAGGAACCTACAAGTAGCTTCTCAGCATGACTACTCATGAAATTCCACATGCCATCAGATTCTTACCATTGTGTCCCCATCTCGCTTACAACTGAGTATCATTTTCTCTGCTTTTGTCATTGTATGTATCACTTATGCTTTCACTTGCTGCTTTATAGCTTCCTTTTTGAAAAGCCATGCTTTCATTGTTTTAGCATCCAACTCTCATCTTCAGTGTCTGATGAAGATTTAGTCATTGCTTTGAGAGAGGGTTAGTTATTACATACCCATATTGTTTCCTTTCTCTTCAGGTGACACAGAAAATGTTCATCTTTCAAATTTCCCTACAAGCGAATTTGGGTGCTAAATGTGTCCTTTTAAAAACAAATAAAACAAATCATCAACATCTTTACCTTAAACCACCTCAGTCGATTTCATGTGGTGTCGATTTCATATCAAAGTACAAAAAATGAAAAAAGCTGTGGAGTCTCTGATGGCAGCAAATGAAGAAAAGGTATCAGATAAAATTTAAGTACTTATATGGGTGCTCTGTAACACCATTTTTATCATTCCATGTAATTTCTTGAGCCTCAGTTGGAAAGTACATACCCCAAACTCTACTGTTACTGAGCAGTCTTCTGTCTCCCTGTCCGAGTGTGCAGTCTCGGTGATGGCAATTGTGATTGTGGCTGTGTGCACAGGAACTAGCAGCACTGATTCCAATAAGAATCTTGCCCCGCCCCCTTCACGGATTTAGAAAATGTTCACGTCATCAGAAGAATGCTTACGTTCGGGTGACAAGAGACAATACATTCTACAGTATATACTGGAAATTCTGGGCTCAAGTATGAACTCTGAAGGAGTTTGCCCATGACACCGTTAACCCCAGTCATGCCGATTTTCTCCTTCCTATGGATATTACTTCCTCCACATTCCTGGTCTCTTTCACATGTAGAATTATCTGTGCTCTCCTGAGAGGTGAAATACCAGAAGACAGCGGCAGAGGCTCCATGGAATCATGTTTGGGTCTGGCCTAATACTTGTCTCTAGGGCTCTTTCCCTGATTGGCTCTCGTCATGCACATATGGTACTTTGTCCTGCTAGGAGCAGGGTGGGGTTACCCCACTAGAACAGTGTGTTTCTGTTCCTACCTGACCATCCAATGTCTAGGAGGCAGCAACTGTCAGGTTCAGCTCCTGTCATTAAGACTAATCTCCCCTTGTGGTCCTTTAATGAATAGAACAAGGGGAATTTTCTCAATAAAAGAGCAATTTCAAGGAAGTAACCAAAGAATAAAATGCCAAAGAATTAGCTTGATCTTTGTTATAACTTTCTTTCTCTATTTCTTGCCTACTCTGTTTTTTTTTTTAATCTCTGTATTTTTGCTTTTTATTATCTTTACTTGTTCTTCATTTCATGGAAATAAACTCATTGTCATACTTACCCACCATTATGTAGGTTTCTTCTTGCTAGTCTTCCCCACTATGAATACAAAAAAAAGTAATTAGCAAGCTACCCTCCATACTTTTTATTTCAAAAATCCCTGAATTTATTGTCTTAATTTATCTCCTTCAAAAATCAACAACAAGCAAAACCCCAGTGTTGAATGATGCTCAAAGTGCTATAATAGGAGCATCAAAAGTGACATAATGTTTTTCAGCATTCCAGAAGGCTTCAAAGAGGACATAGTTAAGCAAATTCTGAGCAGGAGCGTGAGTTGTTCATTAGGAAAACAAAGGCATCTAGGCAAAGGGTCCTTGAGCCAATACACATCTCAAAACCCAGGCTTGGAAGGGCTTGGTGCATGCTGGGAGAGTACTCGAACATGAGGTAGGTGGGGAGGGAGGTATATGAGGCTGACCAAAGAGCTCAAATAGTAGGTGACTTTGTATGGTGGCCTTATGATCGGGGTTTTAGCTTATAGATCTTGGGAGTAACACAATTAAATTGATATTTTGAAAACTAGCTTTAGTGGCTGAATGGAGGCAAGAGTAAGGGAGAGAGTATAAAGACAGAGCAATTAAGAAGCTGAGAAAGTAGTCTGAGTGACAAATTAAGAGGGCTTGAAACCAGGCAATGCCAGTGAAATAACAAGGAAGGAAGAAATCTTTGAGAAAGTTGCAGATCAACAAGAGTTATAGATCTCTGGGTTGGAGAAATGAGAGTAATTTCCAATTTGGGCAACTGTGTAAGCAATGGTACTTTCCAAGGATTAAGGAAATACAAGCAGAGGCCTAAGTACTGGGGGAAATAATAAGCTTAATTTAAGATATATTCAATTGAATGTGCTCACAGAGCATTTTAAAGGAGATTTATCATAGACCATTGGAATATGAATTGAAATTTTAGGATTAGTGAGAAGTGAGCCTCATCAATTTTAGGAGGAATCCAGAATTGTAAATCACTGGAGGCTAACCTACAGTTGAGTTGCCGGTTAGCTTATGCTCCATAACATACCACATTTTTTTATGTCTCATACTTCTGTGAGTTGGCTAGATGGTTCGTCTGGTCTAGGCTGGCTGAGCTGATGTCTACAGTGACTTGGCAGCTCAGAGGGACTGGATGTGATTTAACATATCTGATGATTGGCATCCCACATGGGATGACTCCTCCTATCTCCAAATGACCTCTCTTTCTCCAGTAGATGAGCTCAGGCTTCTTCATACAGTTCCTCAGTTTCAGTGTGCAAATGCTTCGTTGGCACCTCCTTGGCCAAAGTTAGTCACATGACCAGGCCCAGACTCAGTGTAATTGGAGCTAGGGAGACCATTTTTATTTTAATTCATTTATTCACATGTGTGCACATTGTTTGGGTTATTTCTCCCCCCTGCCCCCCGCCCCCATCTTCTCCCCTCTCCCCACTTGCTTCCAGGCAGAACCTGTTCTGCACTTTTCTCCAGTTCTGTTGAAGAGTAGAAATAAGCAATAATAAGACAGACATAGCATTTTTGCTAGTTGAGATAAGGACAGCTATACAGAGAGATTTCAAATGTGTTTCATCCCAGGTTGATTCATCTCTAACTGATCTTTACACTGGTTCCTGATCCCCTTCTCATGTTGACCTCTGTCGCTTTAAGGTTTCTGTATTAGCTCCTCTGGAGTGGGCACATCAAATGCTTTCATGTTTTGGGTTTTCTATCTAACCCCATACCTCCTGTATATGTTCTCCCCTTGTCATGTAAACCAAGTCCAACAACATTTCTATATTTGCTCTAGATCTGAGGGAGAACATATGAGGGAGAACATACGATTTTTAGTCTTCTGAGCCTGGCTGACCTCGCTCAGAATGATGTTCTCCAGTTCCATCCATTTACCTGCAAATGATAAGATTTCATTCTTCTTCATGGCTGAGTAAAATTCCATTGTGTATAAATACCACATTTTCTTAATCCATTCATCAGTAGTGGGCCATCTTGGCTGTTTCCATAACTTGGCTATTGTGAATAGCGCTGCAATAAACATGGGTATGCAGGTGCCTCTGGAGTAACCCGTGTCACAGTCCTTCAGGTATATCCCCAGGAGTGGGATTGCTGGATCATATGGCATATCTATGTTTAGATTTTTAAGAAGCCTCCAAACTTTTTTCCAGAGTGGTTGCACCAGCTTGTATTCCCACCAGCAGTGTATGAAGGTTCCTTTTTCCCCACATCCTCGCCAACACATGTTGTTGGTGGTGTTTTTGATGATGGCTATTCTAACAGGGGTGAGGTAGAATCTTAGTGTGGTTTTGATTTGCATTTCCTTTATGGCTAGAGAGAGTGAACATTTTTTCATGTGTTTTTTGGCCATTTGAATTTCTTCTTTTGAGAAAGTTCTATTTAGTTCAGTTGCCCATTTCTTAATTGGTTCATTAATTTGGGGAGAGTTTAGTTTTTTTAAGTTCCCTGTATATTCTGGTTATCAGTCCTTTGTCTGATGTATAACTAGCAAATATTTCCTGCCACTCTGTGGGTGGTAGGGAGACCATTTTTATTGTTGGTTTTTTGACAGTACTGGGATTTGAATTCAGAGCCTTGTGCTAGTTAGGCAGGTGCTCTACCTCTTGAGCCATGCTCCTAACCCAGGGAGACCATTTTTATACTGTGCCACATTGAGGGCATGGGAAAAGAAAATAAGGTTAAGGACAAAATTGAAGCTATAACTTTTTATCAACCAGGCTGGGAAATAATGTGAGCTATAGAAGTAGACTGTCTAGGGCTAAATGTCATGCAGTGACAGGGTGTTTATCTAGCATTCATGAAGCCCTGGGTTCAATTCCCAGCACCACCATCACCCCTCCCCTGCCAAAAAAAAAAAAAAGAATTAGAATATCTTATCTAGTTGAGGGGTTCAGAAATAAATAGAAGAAAGAGTAGACAGAGAAGTAAAGGGAGGAGTTAAGAGTGTGGTCAATAAAGTTTTTTATGGAAGTTAAATTAGAAAAGGGTAAAAATACTCATTTTAAATGGAGAGAAAAATCACTGGAAAGTTACACCATCAAAGCAACTTTGGTGGTGTTTTGAGAAGGGAAGAGCTAGCTAGTGATTGATGATAGCTAATAAAGATGGAAGAAATAGGGTCTTCTTTCAACTTACAAATTAGAGAGGAGAGTAATTAAAGCTGATTTTTTTCTTGTTTTTTTGTTTCATATCTTACTACCTTGTTTTGTTTTTGTTTTTTAAGGATGGCAACTTAAGGATAGAATCTCTAAATTTAGAGATACTTTTTCCATCTCTGATGTGTAAGAAACATAGATATTACCAGTTTTACGAAAGTGTAGAAGTATTCTTTGAGTAATGTAAATAATTCATGTCTACTTACTCTTTCTGTTTTAAAATCATAGTATTAAAGATAATTTATTTTATTCATAAAATCAGAAAATAGAAGATCTCTGACAATGCCTGAGCAGGTGCAAGAAAATGCAAGATGCAGTGGCCCAGGGTAAAACAGGTAGACCTCAGCTCTAAAGACTTCCCTTCTTTAGTTGGTTCTGAGTGGCTGTGGACTTACACATTTGGCCTCAGTTTCTTTAATATATCATACCCATTATCACACTAGGTGTCTCATTCATTCATTTATTGAACAATATTATTAGGTAACTGTTCTCTGCCAGAAAGTATACAGGCTGAGGAGTGAGTACACTATAGATTGGTTGGTGAGGGAGAACATCTCTAAGAAGCTGATTAGAGAGAGAGAGAGAGAGAGAGAGAGAAAGAGAGAGAGAGAGAGAGAGAAAACATGTATAAAGAGCCTAGGAGGAAAAGGAAGTGAAAGAAGACCAGTGAGCAAACATGGTTGATGTACTTTGTGAACGTGTATAAAAATAGAACAATGAAACTTGTTGAAATTATTTTTAAAAGGGGGAGGTGGGAGAACGATGGCGGGGGTGAATCTAAGATGTATGGTAAGCGTATATGTAAATGTCACACTGTACATCCTCCCACAACTATTATATGCTAATAAATAAAGAAAGACCAGCGGCTCAGTCAGACAAGGTGAAGTGTTCAGCTCTTGTTCAAGTGCAGAGGGATTCCCTGAAGGGTTTTTAAAACTCTGAGTATGATCTTCGTAACAAATGGACCATGGAGGAGGACTGTATTGGGAGCAGGGGAAAACAATCAAAAGACTTGCAATATTCTGGTGAAAAGATCTGGTGGAACTGGGTGTGATTGGGAATGTGTTACAGTGTTAGAATCAACATGGTCTGATGACTTAGATGAGGAGAGTGAAGAAGAAGGAAATAAAAAAAAACAAGAAAGCCTGGTATTTTTGGTTAAAGCAATGCCACAGATTCCATTTATTAAGATGCAAGAGGCTAGAGAAGAAATACTGAGGTGATTAAGGAAGGTGAGTTCAGCTCTGAACATGGGAAGTTCAAAAAGTCCTGAAAGACAGTAAGTACAGGTAGCTATGCATTTTTTTCCATTTGTTACTGGTTTAGCTGCAGATGGGCCAATTGGCTATCCCAAAGGTGGGAAAAACTTCAAGGGCAATTTAAAATAAAAATGTTAGGAATTTTGAATGCTCTTGTTTGCTAGCAATGCATGGGTAGTTATTTACTCAAAGGAAAGTACTGGAAAAAACATGTCTTTTGAAAGTATGATGAAATGCTCAAAATTTGAATTTTTTTTTTAACAGTGCTGGATCCAAACCCAGGATCCAAACCCTAGCATGGGCTAGGGAAGCACTATATATACCACTGAGTCTCACCCCAGCCCCCCAAATTTTATTTTGTTGAGTTCACAAAGAAAAACAAATCCTGCTATGGGCCAGGATTTGTTTGTTTGTGTTTGGTTTTGAGTCAGGTTCTCACGAGCCCAGGTTAGCCTACAGCTCATGATTGTTCTGTGTCATCCTCCCCAGTGGCTGGATTATAGGCATGCACCACCATACCCAGCTAAGATATTTGGGGGAAAAATGGATCTTCCTACTTCTTGTACACAGGGCCTGACATATGAATATCTTATAAATATCTAAATAAACAAATGAACCCCTAAGTATCAGTGTCCACTGAGGTAATTCTCATTGCTTAGCATTTTCCACGCTTTCAAAGGAATTTCTGTTTCAAGGAACACTATAAATTTGCAAGTGATTTTTACTTGTGGTTACATTCAAAATAGTGTTTGATTTTATAGAATTTCAACACTGCAATCTTTATGTTTAAAGCCTAAGAACTACATAGTATTTGGTTTTTGGCTGAGGTTGTTTTTTATGGGGTTTTATGGGCAGTACTGGGGTTTGAACTCAGGGCTTCATGCTTGCTAGGCATAGGTGCTCTAGCACTTGAGCCACTCTGCCAGCCCAAAAAACCCAAGAACTGTATTATAAAGCATTTGGGAAATAGAGATGAGGGGTAAAAAATTACTCATAATTCCACCAGCATGGTCATTCTTCTGCATTTCTTTCAAGTCCTTTTTTCAATATATATGAACATGTAGATTTAAAAAGTAGGGTTTTTTTGCTGAGCATAGTGGCACATACCTGTAATCCCAGGGCTCAGGAGGTTGAGGCAGGAAGATCACAAGTTGGAGGTCAGCCTGGGCTACATGGTAAGGCTCTATTTCAAACAAAATAAACAAAATAGTAGGAGTGTGTGTGTGTGTGTGTGTGTGTGTGTGTGTGTGTAGTTTTTAATCATTGTTGGTTTTTGTTTGCTTGTTTGTTTGTCCTTAACGGGGTTTGAACTCAAGGCCTCCCACTTGCTTGGTAGGCATTCTACCACTTGAACTACGCCCCCAGCCCTTTTAGCTCTAGTTATTTTTGAGCTAGTGTCTTGTGTTTGAACCATGGTGCTCCTGATCTCTGCCTCCCAGTTAGCCAAGATTACAGCTGTGCGCTGTCATGGCCAACTTGCATGGGGTTTTTTGTGGTGCTGGGGATTGAACCCAGGCCCTCCCATATGCTAGATGAGTGCTGTACCACTGAGCTACGACCATGACCTGTATCTAGTTTTAAACCAGATGCAGGGTAGCTTTTCATAAGCCATTAAAAATTATGTACTATTCTAATGAAGAGTTATAAATATGAAAATAAATGAGAATCTTAGGGAGGATACTTAACTCTTCACACAACTCCAATAATACCTAAATTCTAGTAAAATTAGGATAAAATTCTAGTAAAACCTTCTACTAAAATTAAGAAGTTACGGTCTGGCTGGGCATGGTGGCAGATACCTAAAAATCCCAGCACTAGGGAGACTGAGGCAGGAGGACAGCCTGGCCTACATTGTAGCAAGACACTGACTTAAAAAAAAAAAAGAGATCTTTAAACAGGTGTATGATTTGCCATTCATCAGTATGTAGAGATTGGAGTTTTAAGCATCATTCTTTCTATTTTTAAAAATAACTGTCTGGCATTCCACTGTTCAGCAGTCAATCCTTTTCATTTACACTGATGTAAAAAATTCTTCAAGTTACTGCCTTGCTGGATATGTGGTTCCTTTCTTCTGTTAGATCTGCTTTAAGAGAGCATAAAAGAATTCTTTTGAGGGGTCAAATGTCATCTGTCTATTTTTTTTTTTTCCTAATTTTCTATGTATTTTCAGCACAGCAATGCTGAAAAATGAGCTGTTTATGTAGTGATTTTGTTGCTATTCAGAATCAGTTTGTTATACCAGGTACTCCTTAGCTTAGTTTTTTCCTACACTAGTATTTTTAAAGCCCTAAAATTTTTAAACTGAATTACAAGAGGGTTGTTGGAATAAATTAACTTACAGTTTTCTTTCAATCTCGCACATCAATGATCATATCAAATGTGACTTCACCTGCTAACACCACTGCTTGTGCTCAGTGCAGTCTGATCCTGGGCCGCAAGTACTCAGGTGTTCTTGTTTGGTTGGTTTGGTTTTTGTGTGTGTGGTACTGGGGTTTGAACTCAGGGCTTCACACTTAGTAGGCAGGTGCTCTGCCTTTTGAACCACTCAACCAGCCCATTTTTGTGTTAGGTGTTTTCAAGATAGGGTCTAGTGAACTGTTTGCCCAGACTGACCTTGAACTGTGATCCTCCTGATCTCTGCCTCCCAAGTTGCAAATTTGCCTCATCTCTTACGACTCTTCAGAAGTCACAGCATCTCTTCTGCTGTGGTCACATGCAAGGAGTGGGAAAGCAGAGCCTACCTCATTTTTTCTTTAAACTTCTGAATTGTTTATTCTGGAATTTTTCTTTTGATATTTGTGGGTCATAGTTGACCTCAAGTAACTGAGACAAGATAAAATGAAACTGAAAATAAGAGGGGAGTGGTACAAATTAAAGTGACAAGAGTTAAATTGTTGCAACCCTGTGAGGTGGGCATTGTTCTCATTTAGAGAGATGACTAACTCCTGGCTAAGGAACTAGGTCATTTAGGCACGTGTGTCAGAGCCAAGATTCCACTGGGTCTTAAAGTTGCCAGTATTTGCTATTACTTTGCTTAATATTCGGTTTCTTATTCAGAACCAAATCCTGAGTAATTAAAAAGTTACCTTTCTCTGTAATGTTTTCTGTGATCAATACTTCTCTAAAATAGATGCGTATTTTCTGAAGCCATTTTATAAATGTAAGAATAGAGTTCTAAACACAGGTACATGCAATTTTACTGATAGACCGCTTAATCATGTTATTTATGTTTTGTTACTCTGCGGCTTGTGTTTTGATTGCTCGATTGATATTTGTTTTTAACTTTATTACAGTTCCACACCAGCATCTTGCAAGTTTCGATCCCTTTATTATTGCCAGCATCTATAGGGGCAGAAACTGCTGAAAAATCAAAGTTGCCTCCTAAATCAGAGACTTCATTCGAAGAGGAGTATGTCATTTATGAACTAACATTGCAGTGTAAAAAAATAGATCAACCAAAAATAGACGAACCAAAAATAAAGGCACATTGTACTTACCCAGAGAATAAGAAAGAAGAAGAAATGTGCCAGGGGTCCTTTCGTCAGTTGTAATTATTGAAATAAAAGGTGTGAAGCAGGAAGTAGTGGGAGGTGCAGCTGGTGAAGTGAGGTAATGTGGTTAGAAAGGGGTTTTAAGGAATTTGGATTTTCTTCCTGCTGCATGGGTGACCATCAATAGGTCTTAAGCAGGATAGTAAGAGTCCTGTGCCACAAAGCCATCTGAAGGATGAATATGAAAGAAACAGAAGAAAAAGACAAAATAATTTCTCTGTAGGCAAATAGAAATTTTTGTCAGCATATTTCAAGTTAATTGCCTAAACTTACATTTAGGTCAAAATAAAGTAGAATATTTTACAAATTAGAAATAACTTCCTTTGTGCATTTTTGTTGTTTTTGACAATTCTGTTCACTTAGAATATGTACAAACAGTCCTAACTGTGATGGTTCAACTTAGTGATGATTCAACTTTACAACAGAGCTGCTTTTTCACTTTTAGAGCAGCATTCAATAAATTGCATGAAGTATCCAACAATTCATTATAAAGCAGGCTTTGTGGCAGATGATTTTGCCCAGCTGCAGGCTAATGTGGATTAAGACTGGACAGTTTAGCTGAGTTGTTTGGCAGGTTAGGTATATGAAAGGCATTTTGAACTTACGGGGGCTTATGGGGGCTTACTACCCTTGTAAGTCAAGGAGCATCTGTACAGTCTTTTGCGCATGCTACTCATACATTCTCTTACATTTTAGTGATGGAAGAATAATCCTTGGTGCTGTGGTTGAAGCCCAGTCGTGTGATAATCTTCTGTAAATTGTGTACTACTGAATGTTTTATAACTGAGGCTTGAGAAAGATCGTTTGTAATACCAATGCTAATGAATACTAACAGCAATTGAGGTGATAAATTCATGGATAAGCTAATGGGGCTGTAATGATTGGCTGGAGGTGGAGGGCTGTGATCCCTGTTCATAAAAGAAAAGGAAGGGAGGGAGGGAGAAGGAAAGAAGAAAGACTAAGCTGGGCACCACTGGCTCTCCCCTGCAATCCCAACTACTTGGGAGGCTGAGATTGGGAGGATCTTGGTTCAAGGCCAGTCCAGGAAAATAGTTTGCTGAAACTCTGTCTCTAAAATAACCAGAGTGAAATGGACTGAAGGTGTGGCTCAAGCGATAGAGTGCCTGCTTTGCAAGTGTAAAGCTCTGAGTTTAAACCCCAGCCCAACCAAAACAAAAAAAAAGGAAAGAAAGAAAAAGAAATACTCATTTATCTTTATCTTATGCCAGTTTTTTGTGTTTGTTTGTTTATTTTGGTAGTACTAGGGTTTGAACTAAGGACTTCACACTTGCTAGGCGGGTGCTCTACCACTTGAGCCACTCCACCAGACCTTGTTTTCTTGTGTATTGGGTATTTTTGAGATAGGGTATTGCAAACTATTTGCTTGGACCCCCAAATCCTCTGATCTCTGCCTCCTGGTAGTTAGGATTACAGGCATTAGCCACCATTGCCAGACTCATGCCAGGTTTTTACAGATCTTTAACCTTCATTGGTTTTCATTCGAAGTTCAGTACTTTTCTTTTTTTGCTGTGTAACTGAGACTGGCCTCAAACTTCTGATCCTCCTGCCACAGCCTCCTTATATGGATGTGCCACCATGCCTAACTTTTAATTATTATTGATTTTTCTGCAGAGCTAGGGATTGAACCCAGTTCTTTAGCATGCTAGGCAAGTGCTATACCACTGAGCTACACTCCCACTCCTATAATTCATGTTTATAGTGATTTGTGGTTTTGATTCTCGCAGAAAAGATCCCCAGAGAATTATATGATGGCTGGAAAAGCTGAAATGGGTTTTTGCACTTTCAATTTAAGAAACTAACATGAATGTTTATCCAAGTTGAAGTCTGGATTAAATTAGGAAAATCTAAAAAATATCAGGAAAGTCTATTTTCAGAGTGGTGCTCAAAGATGAGATTGTTTCTTTTTTCATTTTATTTGGTAGTCAACACATCTAGCAACTTACAAACATGTAAATACAGGAGAAATGCCTTTAAAAGTTTGTGTGTTTATTTATATTATTCTATTTGTTAGAGCAGACACATTCTCTCCCCAACCCCCTTTGCACTGGAGATTAAACACAGGGCAGTCACTTGCTTAATAAGCATACACTCTCGCACTCAGTGCACCCCCGGCCCTCTTTCTTTAAACAGTTCCCATATTCCTGCCTTTGGTTTTTGAGTAAGATCACCTCCAGCTGTGCATACCAAATGCTAATTATGCAAAAGATATTTATAGCCTGTTGTGCTTTGACTAGAACTATAATTTCTTTGCGAATGGATAATTGAAACTGTCTGTATTTTAATTAGAAGGATTAGATTTAGCAGTGCATGAGTGTTTTAGCAGTGTAAGTGTATAAATGCAAAGGATGCATCACTCATCCATGCAAGGGCTGGCAGAGTGGCTCAAGCAGTAAGAGCACCTTCCTAGCAAGCATGAGCCCTGTGTTCAAACTACAGTGCTGTCAAAAAATAAATAAATAAATAAATATATATATATAAGGGCTGATGGAGTGGCTCAAGTGGAAGAGTGCCTGCCTAGCAAGCATGAAGCCCTGAGGTCCTGAGTTCAAACCTCAGTGTTGCCAAAAAATCCCAAACAAACAAACCCCAGTTCTGTCCCCTGCCCACCACCCAAAAAGAAAGAAGGAAATATAGAAAAAGGAAACTATGTCCAGTTAAGGATACAAAAACCACAACAAAAAAAGAAAACTAATCCATGGAAAATGCTAATCAATTTTCAAATATCAATATCACAAGGATAGTCCCTAGTGTTTTTCCAGCCATTCTAACATGTGTCAGACATTTAGAGTTATTGGCAAGACAGTTAACCACCCCGCTTTTAAAAGAACTAAATGTGATAATTTAGTTAAGCACATTGTTAGGGTCCAAGGTTGACCACCCCCCAGAGGAACAAAAAGACACTCACGATAATGTAAGCCACAAAAGGAGGTTTATTTCCAGCCAGCTGGGGTCCGGGTATCCGCCTGATGTAGTGGGTTTCAACACGGACCCCGAATACAAAATTCAAGCTGCTTTTATATTTTTTTAGACATTAGTCACGGTCACACAGCAATTTTTATGGTCCCTGGGGTCACATATTTCTGATATCACCCACATCTTGGTGGTGGGGCAAGATTACTTGAAGATTATTTATCAGGAATTTGGTAAACACCAGGTGTCTCAACTCATTGACTCACATACTGTTTTAGCAAGATTAACCAGAAACAGTCCCTGTTCCCAGAAACCATCCCACCTCCCTTAGTTCCAGTAAGTGGTGGCTTGGGTCATGTTAGCCATGGCCGGTTTCAGGCTGAGTGGGCTGCAAGCCTCAAAGGTATCCTAACATTTGTACCCTAACATTCCCCCCTTTAGTTGTTCATAATGAGGAATCATGCTCATCTGGGCAACGAGCGTAAACATCCTCAGGGCTAGGTAACTGTTCATATTGCTGCCTCAGGACCATTAGTTGGACTGTACTAATTCGATCTTTTACGAAGGTCACTAGCTTATTCAGAATACAAGGACCAAAGGTTAAGATAAGCAGTAGTATGACCAGAGGGCCCACCAGGGTAGAGACCAAGGTAGTGAACCAGGGGGACCTATTGAACCAAGCTTCGAACCAATTTTCTTGGGCTTCCCTTTCCCGTTTCCTTTTTGCCAGTCCTTCCCTCACTTTAGACATAGACTCCCTAACTACCTGTGAATGGTCAGCATAAAAACAACATTCCTCCCCTAAGGCGGCACATATTCCCCCCTGCTGAAGGAACAATAAGTCTAGGCCCCAACAGTTCTGAAGCACTACCTAAGATAGAGAGGTAAGGGATTTTTCTAGGTGACTAATGGAGGCTTCTATCCTCTCTATATCCTCGTCTATGGCCGTGTGCAGCGAGGACATCCCTTTATGTTGAGTAGCCAGGGAGGCTATGCCAGTTCCTGCCCCAGCCACCCCTAGGCTAAGTAGGGTAGCAATGGTTAATGCAGAAATAGGCTCTCTCTTCTTTTTCTCATCTGTTCCTGTATTCCAGTATGAATATAGGCTCTCCTCAGAATGATAGATGATGCGAGGCAGCACAGCCACTAGGACACAGAATTCTTTAGAGCCGTTAAACACATTAGTTGATAGACAAGGGGTGAGCCTGGACTGTGAGCATATCCACCATCCATTGCCTTTTGGAATTACCCACTTAATACCATCGCCCCAGGTGGGGTTGTTTTCTACAACAGCACATAGGTCCTGTTTTCCCACTGGCACCTTCCCTAAGCAGGTTCCTTGGCTGCTCACTTGATGTATGGTCAGACCTCTCTTATGGTCTCCCCAGGAACATTGGGTGGGGTTTTCACTAGTCAAGATATCATAGGTGACATTTAGCCCTATTGCCTCATAGAATGGGGGCCTCACATCATAGCACAGCCAGCAGGAGGTAGTCATATTAGGGTTGGTGTGTCAATATTAGGAATGCAGCATTTACCAGATTCCAGAGGGGGTCTGTGGACCCGGTCATGAGACTGGGCTTCACCAAGGGAGGGCCGGTGCCTAATGGTCCTGGAGTTTTAATACTAGCCTTTGTGTGAGGCTGGGTAGGGACTGGGGTTGTGCAAGGTCAGAGAGGTGGCTCTACATAGGGTGGCTTAAGTACTTTGTTGGGGCCTACCATTTTGGACGGTGGCCCCATGGGCTCAACTTTTAATCTGATTACTACGGTCGAGCCAGAATGTCCACCATATTTATAAAACACAAGTCCCCACACCTTACCTTGTATCCACCTGGGGGTGTCCTCTTTGCCACTGTCAGTGAAGGTGACCTTGATTCTATCCGTATCTGTGGGCTGGCATTCATGGGTGGGTGATGGAATTCTGCACCCCCAGGGTACCCCATTTACAAAGGCAAATTTGACAAGCTCCGGTTTTGATATCCCCCACTTCCATTCACCATTGTTGGATGTGACACATGCCCATGACTTACAGAAGGAGTATTGTATCCCCCCACAGTCCTTGTTCTTTTTGTGGCCGGGGCAAGCATAAAAACCATAACGTCGGGCTGACTCCGGGGCAGTAGACTTGTAGGCAGGATTGATGTCTCTGAAGCAGAATTGAAGCTCCAGCCACCAAGTTCCTATGGGGGCAGTGCGAGCAGTCTCGTTAAGGGTGGTATGAGTCTCCCCATCAGTGAGTATCCAGGTTTGCTTATAGGGCTGGTGAGGATTGGTTTCTGCGAGTTCCTGCTCCGGTCATTGAGCAAGATCAGAGTGACCAGCCAACCCATCCATGGCTGCTCTTGAAGACTCTGCATGTTCCCGGGGTCGCAAAAGCTTCAGCTTCAATGGGTTATCTGGGTGCTGCTGTGCGGTCCACTCTCTAGCCTCTTTCTGTTCCTGCTGATTGGCTTGACGCACGTGGGAGTGATGGACCCAAGGCCCGATGCCGTCAACCTTAAGAGCAGTGGGGGTAACCAGAATGACCAGGTAAGGGCCTTTCCATCTTTCTTCCAGAGTGCGGGCTCTGTGCCTCTTTACCCATACCCAATCCCCTGGGACGATCCATGTTCCGGGTTCAATGTGTCCTTTGTCTCATACGAGGCGAGCCCTGGCGCTGCCAGACCCTCTAAAGCCCTTCACCCTCTTTGTAGACGAAAGAAGGGGGATAGTGAAAGGGGTACTAACGCAGCGCCTAGGGCCCTGGAAGCGGCCAGTTGCTTATCTATCCAAAAGGTTAGACCCAGTTGCAGCGGGCTGGCCCGCATGCCTGCGAATCATAGCGGCAGTTGCCCTAATGGTAAAGGACGCAGATAAGCTCACTTTTGGGCAACATCTGAAGGTGGTAACCCCCCATGCAGTAGAGGGAGTCCTAAAGCACCCTCCAGGTAGATGGATGACCAATGTCCGACTGACTCATTACCAAGGGCTCTTGCTGGATGCTCCCTGAATCCTCTTCTCCGACCTGGTTTCTCTAAATCCGGCCACCTTGCTGCCAAATCCGGACCTGGAAGCCCCTCTACATGATTGTCAGGAGATTATAGCTGAAATCACCCAAGTGCGCCCCGATCTCCAGGACTCAACCCTACCCAACAGTGAGCTGTTATGGTATACAGATGGGAGTAGTTTCGTCTCGGATGGGGTGTGTAAGGTGGGCGCAGCGGTGGTGGACCAAGGTGGGAACATAATTTGGAGTGCCCCACTGCCCCCGGGGACCTCAGCCCAGAAGGCCGACTGATCACACTGGCAGAGGCACTCGAGCGGGCTGAGGGAAAACGAGTGACTGTTTATACCGACAGCCGTTATGCTTTCAGCACCATCCATGTACATGGTGCCATCTACCGGGAAAGGGGTTTCATTACAGCGGAAGGAAAGGAGCTACGTAACCTCCCGGAGATCCAGAGACTACTGACTGCGGTGCAGAAGCCCCAAGCTGTGGCGGTAGTACATGTTCCTGGTCACCAATCTGCCCAGACTCCAGAAGCTATGGGGAACCGGCATGCAGACATAGCGGCCCGAAATGCTGCTTTGGCCTCCACGACCCTAGCACTGACCTTACCCGTGTCCGAGCTTCCACGCTTGCCACCGCGACCCAAGTACACCCTGGAAGACAAACAGTGGATCCAAGATCACCGATGCCCAGAGCCCAATCAGCAAGGCTGGTATCATGATATCGAAGGGCGACTGATCCTGAAAAGTTAGGACTGTTTCTCCTCTCCAATTTACATCGAGCCAACCATTCAGGCAAGAAGAAACTACTCGCTCTCCTCGAGTCAGCCTGCCTCCGGTTCCCGCACCAAACAGCCCAGATTCAAAAGATTGTGGACCAATGTGTTGGGTGCCAGGCTATGAAACCCAGCAAAAGGGGACTCCTACATACAGGTACACGGGTACAGGGGAGGGCGCCAGGACGGAGCTGGGAAGTGGATTTCACTGAGGTGAAGCCAGGAAGGTATGGGTATAGGTATTTGTTGGTTCTGATAGACACCTTCTCAGGCTGGGTAGAAGCTTTTCCTACAAAACGAGAGACTGCTCAGGTTGTAGCTAAGGTTTTGCTGGAGGAAATCATACCCAGATATGGCATCCCTGAAACTCTAGGTTCTGATAACGGTCCGGCTTTCATCAGTAATGTCCTACAAGGGCTGGCCCGGGCAGTGGACTAATTGGAAACTGCATTGTGAATATAACCCCCAGAGCTCAGGGAAGGTAGAAAGAATGAATCGGACCCTGAAGGAGACCTTATCTAAATTAGCCATTGAGACTGGCAGAGACTGGGTGGCCCTCCTACCCTATGCCATCTTCCGGGTTCGAAATTCACCATATGTGCATGGATTGACACCTTTTGAAATTCTATACGGGGCTCTGCCCCCCATTATTGTCCAAACCCTACCGGACCAAGACCCCAGTACAGCCCCAAATTACTTGGCCAGCTTAAAAGCCCTACAGGAGGTCCAACATGAAATCTGGCCTCGTCCTTAGTTGCCTCATATAAGGGTTTTGCCAGTTCAGCATACCCCAATATCCACAGCCAGCAGTAGCCCGCCGTCCCCAGGAACTCGCAGACTTCTCGAGCTGAGGTGGGGATGGGGAGTCTGAGAATAGTTTCTTTCATAGCATTCGTTAACCATCTGGTTCCCTCTTTTAGTTCATACCCCAGGCAGGTGACTGTCTACAAATTTGAGCCTTCTTTGCACTGGCCCGATAGCCTAACTTCCCCAGCTCCTGGAGGAGGTCTCCAGTGGCTTGCCAGCACTCAGCTTCAGATGCAGCTGCCAGAAGCAAGTCATCTACATACTGCAAAAGTGTGACGGAACTGTAGCTCCAGCAATATGAGTCCAGATCCTGATTAAGAGCCTCATTGAACAGAGTAGGGGAGTTTTTGAAAACTTGTGGAAGTCTAGTCCATGTTAACTGTCCAGGGGTCCCCGTATTTTCATCATGCCATTCGAAGGCAAAAATGTGTTGACTGTTGGGTGCCAGGGCTATGTTAAAAAAAGCATCTTTCAAGTCCAAAGTGGTATACAAAACATGGGAGGGGGGCAAATGCTCAGCAAGGCATAGGGGTTGGGGACTGTGGGGTGGATGTCCTCAACCCTCTTGTTTACTTCCCTTAAATCTTGGACTGGCCTATAGTCTTTTCCCCCGGATTTCTTAACGGGGAGAAGTGGAGTGTTCCAAGCAGAACAGCAGGGCCATAATATTCTGGCCTCCAGGAGATGGTTTATGTGAGGGGCAATCCCCCTCCATGCCTCGGAAGACATGGGATACTGATGGACTCGGATGGGCTGAGCCGAAGCCTTGATCTCTATTATTACCGGGGCTCGATGTTCTGCCAGCCCCACACCTGCTATTTCTTTCCAAGCCTGGGGGAAGGTTTGAATCCAATAAGCCATTTCAGGGGACCACTCAATAGGTTTCGGGGGAGGGTCCCACAAGGAGAACAAGTGATGTTCATCCTCGAGAGACATGGTCAAGACTTGGAGGGGCTGTCCTTGTCCATCTGTCACTTTGATACCGTCCGGCTAAAAGTGAATGTGAGCCCTCACCTTAGTTAGCAGATTGCGTCCCAGAAGGGGGGCAGGGCACTCAGGAATGACCAGAAAGGAATGGGTCACCTGATGTCAGCCCAAATCCACCTGACGTTTGCTAGTCCATTGATATGCCTTGGATCCAGTGGCTCCCTGCACAAGGATAATTCTCTGGGACAGTGGCTCAGTAGGTTTATTGAGGACTGAATATTGGGCTCCTGTGTCCACCATGCATCTCACGGGCTTCCCCTCCACATATATGGTTACCCAAGACTCGAGGAGGGGGTCCGAGTCCCGTGCCCTCCAGTCACTGTCCATTCCAGCTAACAGGACTCGGGCATCATTATTGGGCCTGCTATTTGGTCCCGGGCGACCCTGGAGTTTGGGACATTCCTTCTTCCAGTGTCCATATTCCTTACAATAGGCACATTGTCCCTGGTCTAGCCTGGGTCTATCTCTTCGGGGACGTGTGGGGCCGGTCCGTCCAGAACTTGGTCCGGCCAGACCCTGGACTCCTGCTAGCAATATCTTAGCCATCTCTTTTTGCTGTTTCTTGTTTTCCTTACTCTGGTGTTCCCTGTCCTCCTTCCGAATCCTTTCTTGTAGTTCCTGAATCTCCTTCCTGATTCTATCCTCTCATTCTTCTGGGGTTTCTCGGGTGTTAAAAACCCTTTCAGCTACTTTCATCAGATCCCAGATAGTCATTTCCCCAAGTCCTTCCTGCTTATATAGTTTCTTCCTAATATCAGGGGCAGCCTGATTTATGAAGGACATTATCACAGCTGACTGATTCACCTCCGCTAGTGGGTCTAGGGGGGTATACTGTCTGTATGCATTGTAAAGACGCTCAAGGAATGCGGCTGGGCTTTCATTTTCCCCCTGCATTATTGCCTTTACCTTAGCCAAATTGGTAGGGCGGTGTGCTGCCGCCCGGAGGCCTACCATAAGAGTCTGGCGGTAGACCCAGAGACGCTCCCTACCTTCTGTGGTCCCATAGTCCCAGTCAGGTCTGTTTAAAGGAAAATGATCATCAATCAGGTTTGGCAGGGTGTTCGGTTGCCCATTGTCGCCGGGGACATTCTTTCTGGCTTCAGTGAGAATCCGCTCCCATTCCTCGGTGGTGAATAGGGTCTTAAGGAGCTGCTGACAGTCATCCCATGTGGGACTATAAGTATGCAAAACAGACTCGAACAGATCAGTCAGGCCTCTAGGGTCCTCAGAAAAAGGATGATTCTGGGCTTTCCAGTTGTACAGGTCACTACTTAAAAAAGGCCAATACTGATAGGTGCATCCCCCATCGGGGCCAACACCACCCGGGCCCGCACCGGGAGGATGGGGGGCCCGGTGAAAGTGGAGGAGGGCTCCTCCTCTGGGGTTTCTTCTCGCTGCCTACGGGGCCTAAGTCCCCTCGCCAGTCCGGAGACCGGAGCAGGGGGTGCAGACGGGGAGGCTGATGAGTGGGGAGGCTCAGAGGAGCCATCTGCCTCTGGCTGGAGTGGTGCGGCAGCGGCATATGGCGGGGGATTTACTTCACAATCTAAGTCTATCAAGGATGGATGGAGAGTTGGGTCTTCCTGCAGAATAGGCTTCTTAGGGGAATTAACGGGAGTGGGGGTGTTCCCCGACACGGCCAGTACTGCGGGCCGGTCTGTAGGTGCTCCATGGATAAATGGCCGCAGCCAGGAAGGGGGGGTCTTCTACTAAAGTCTGCCACATAAGGACGTAGGAATACTGATCAGGGTGGCCATGAAGACCGGGTCTATTAATGGCATCTTGGACCTTCTTAATCGTGTCCAAGGAGAAGGTACCTTCAGGAGGCCAGCCTACATTAAAGGTTGGCCATTCTGCTGAGCAAAGGGTGTCAAACTTACCTTTCTTAATTTTCACGCCATAATTGTGTCCCTTAGCGCGGATTTCTGAAAAATGACTCAGAAGAAGGGTCTTAGGAGTTACCTGAGCCTGTCCCATGATGATCAGGAGAGAGGGACAGAGGAGACAGCAAAGAACAAAAGAGACAATTCCAGCAGACAAACAAATTCGCACAGGACTCTCTAACATACACAAGTACCGGCCGGTCAACCAGACTACTCTCACAGGCACACTTCCATTCACACCAGATTCAGGATCCTTACCCAAAGACCGCCCAAACGGCGTCCACTGAGGATGCTGGTGGGGCTCCTGACTGTCGGGGATGTCTCCCACGACTTCCAATAGTGAAGCCTCCAGGGCTGTAACCCCTTCCTTCCACTCAATGAGAATTCTCAACCAAATTCAGATGGGGACTCTAAGTCCCTCCAAACAGAGGTGGCCAATCCTCCTTCCGCGGTCTTTCCCAATTAAACCTTGGTATCGGAGGCCGTTTGTTCCTCTCAGGGGCTGAGATCTCGGTGGGACCTCCAGATGTTAGGGTCCGAGGTTGACCACCCCTCAGAGGAACAAAAAGACACTCACGATAATGTAAGCCACAAAGCGAGGTTTATTTCCAGCCAGCTGGGGTCCGGGTATCCGCCGGACGCAGTGGGTTTCAACATGAACCCCGAATACAAAATTCAGGCTGCTTTTATATTTTTTTAGACATTAGTCACGGTCACACAGCAATTTTTATGGTCCCTGGGGTCACATATTTCTGATATCACCCACATCTTGGTGGTGGGGCAAGATTACTTGAAGATTATTTATCAGGAATTTGGTAAACACCAGGTGTCTCAACTCATTGACTCACATACTGTTTTAGCAAGATTAACCAGAAACAGTCCCTGTTCCCAGAAACCATCCCACCTCCCTTAGTTCCAGTAAGTGGTGGCTTGGGTCATGTTAGCCATGGCCGGTTTCAGGCTGAGTGGGCTGCAAGCCTCAAAGGTACCCTAACATTTGTACCCTAACACACATAAGTGACTACCGGATTCCAGATTTTCTTTTATTACCAGGATTCAACCCACACACAGTTTTAATTTCTTTATCTACTTAGAAATGCAAACATCAGAGCCACTTATTTTTCATCCTAATTATTATTGTTGCTATTTTTAGAACTTCAAGTCTGCAAAAATCCAGCAGCCTGGGCAACCTGAAGAAAGAGATATCAGATGGGGTGGATTTTGTATTTTGCCTCTTACCTTAGGAACAAAAAATTTAGAGATCTGCACCTTTTCCCATTTTGCAAATAAAAGTCTTAAGAAGAGTTTGTGGTTTCTCTAATGGGAAATTATTAACTGTCATGGTACAGTTAACAGTAATTACTATGTATAAATACAAAGAATTGAAACCAAAAATTGAGACTTTAATAAAACATTGTAGAAAGTAAATGAAACTAAGAATTATGTAGCTTAGAAGTGATGTGATCTTTTTCTTTTTTACAGAAGTATACATAACAAATTCTAAATATATAAAAGATTTCTTTAGCGCCTTAAATATCGTTGTTTTGAACAGGAAAAGGCTTCTATTCGGAAGCCTTTTTCTAACCAAATTAAAGTACAAAAGCGTTTTTCATTATTATTGCATGTAAATTGCTTAAATGTTTTTATAAACTAAAATTCTCAGAATTCCCAAAACATGCTAACTGAAATCATCTCTACACAAAGGTCAGCCACATTCTGCATGCTTCCACATCTATGAATATCCAGAATAGATAAATCCATAGAGACAGATTGCAGGTTGGTGGAAGCAGTGGTAAGAGGAGGGAAATAGGGAGAAATGGCACAATTGTGAGAAGGCTGGCTTTAGAAAGATGGAAATGTTTTGGAACTAGATGGGGTGGTGGTTGCACGGCATCAGTAGTACTAAATTCCACTAAATTAACTCAATTAACTTTAAAATAGTTAATTTTTTGTTATGTGAATTCCACCTCTATCAGTCATGAGAAAACTGAACTCATGGTCACGCTACTTGATGATCTCAGTGACTGTATGAACTTCTCAGGCTTCACAGAAATCCCTTTTAGATGGCCAGTGGTTCATTTTATACAGTCATCGTCCATTTGAAGCCAGCATTGTAGTATTTGTAAAGATATCAGCAGCTGCTCCAGGTCTTCTTTCCTGTGGTTTTCTACTATGACCCTTGTAAAGGTTCCAGTTGTATAGACAGGCTAATTTCAGGTGCAGTCTCTTGACTGTCAGCTCTTAGCGTCTGATCATTGCAGACAGAACTGGCAAAGCAGTCATGGAGACAGCTGTCACTGAGGTCCTGTTTGTCTGTCACTGCAGTGAATGGTGAAAGGATTTGGCATCAGTGTTGAGACACAGATAATAACAGCACTCTGTTGTAAGCAGTAGATAATGTAGAGCAAAGTCGCCACCTTAAAGGCCTTTGTGCCCTGGCCCTTTTCTCCACTTCTGCAAAAGAAAGAAATAGAAAGCAAGCAATGTTAGGGAAATGAGAACATATAAGCAGAAGAATCTCTGGGTAATACTTAAACATATCAATATATCACCACAATTACCAATTCAAGTCATCAGAAAGTTCAAAATAAACAGTTGCTGATTCTACTCTCATTATTCTTTAAGAACAGTGTTTAGAATAGCTAGAGTAGGATGTCCTTATATCGCTAGGGTAAAAGTGGGTTAGTTAATGCCTGCTTTATAGGAGAATTATGCCAGGCTTCTATTGATGTCCTTGTAACATAGACTGTGAACTGTATCATAACTGTATCATAGCTAGAAAAATAAGAAATTTGCTATTCAAGTTATGTAATATCTGTGCTTTTTGAGGACTGAGGCAAACAAAATTAAAATAAAACTTGAATTTCTATATTTATCTTAAATAGTTAAAGCCCTAAGTACATTGATTATAGATTAATGATGGACATCTTTGTCTTGCTGCTGCTGGGGGTTTTTGTTTGTTTTTTTTGCAGTACTGGAGATTGAACTCAGGGCCTCGCACTTGCTAGGCAAGCACTCTACCACATGAGCCGTGCTGTCAGCCCTTTTGCTTAGTTTGTTTTTCAGACAGGGTCTCAGCTAACTTTCCTTGGGATGGCTCCAAATGTGATCCTCCTGTACCCTCCTCCCAAGTAGTGGGGATTATAGGCCTGTACTACCACACCCAGCCCTCTGCTCCTGCCTATAAGGTAGCATTTAGAAAGGCTTTTTTAACCTCTAATATGCCATTCAATACTAGGAATCAGTTATTCTCTTAAATAAAGTCGTCTCTGTAACATGCTGTAATGTTTCATGTGGAGCCTGACCTGCCTTGATGATTACACATGCTAATGCTCTTTCATCATTGTCACCTCTCTCAGGATAAAGCTCCAGTAGAAAGTCACACATTTGGAAGCCTCCCTCCCAAACTTCCAGGACACCATGCCTCTGTGGATGACAACCCCTTTGGCACTTGAGAAGCCAGATCGTCCTTTGGCCGGGGGTTTTTTAAAATCAAAAGTAGCAAGAGGACAGCAAGTGCACCAAACCTGGGTATGTGTGGCCAAAATACCTGTGCTGTAATCAGCTGGAGTCCCATCCCTTCCCTTCTCTTACACATCCACCTATATATTTCTTTCTCATCAGTAAAGGTGAATGACTTGGGGGAAAGTTAGCAAAAGATACTTCAGTGGGCTTAACTTAGCAGTGAAAAGATATACTGACCTCGCCCTGACCTTCTCCTGTGGCATAGACCATGAAAAACCTAAAACCATGAATCTTTGCAGTTTCATTTTAGACAGTTTCCATCCATTCTGATGGGATAAGGTAACCCTGTGTGGACAACCCTGGTGGAGTCTGTGTGTAACCTCAGAAGCACAGTGCATGCCAGTCCTCCACTGTGTATATCCTGAGGAGGAGTCTCATCTGTGTTTCATTTTGTCACCCTCCTGTGTTCTCTCCATTGGGCTGCGTGTGATTGTGTGCGTTGTTGGGATATCTGAAGATCGTAAACGAAGTGCCAGTGCACCTTCCTTAGGTATTGTACCCTTGCATGCTAGCCTTCACCAGTGCTGTGCTCCAAACCCATCTAATCCCCGCTCTTGGCCTCTCTGATCTCTAGAAAGCAAGCTGGCAGCAATCAGAAGACATAGTTCTCTACTCCAGAGTGTTCCTTCCATCTTCGGCTAAAGCAGACGTCATACTCCTTAGAGTCTTTGCTTCCAAACCCACATGCTGTTTTAAGCAATGCTATTGACACCTTGTGAGCAGCCCTGAGAAGCCCTTCAAGTGCCCAGCAGTCCATGAAGTATGGGGCAGGAATGTGCATGCATCATACATCCCAGCTCTTGACACATAACATCACACAGTAGCTCCCTCGTCCTTGCAGTCCCTTCTCCATGTGCTCATTTTCCCCCCAAAAATGTTTGAGCCAGGTAGGGAGGATTGTAGGAGAAACTGAAGATGATAGTTTACACTTACTTATCTTAGGAGAACATCCTTCTGACATTTTATTGCTTTGAGACAGAGATAATATTTAGTGATGTCAGAGGTAACTTTGTGTGTTATCTAAGGAGTTGGCCAGAAAGTGGTTTTCCTCTTTGTGGGGCAATGAGCAGTAACGGGGAACAGAAAAAAGTCCTCAAGAGAAAAAAGATACAATGCTTTTTAAACGAAAGGTGAGCAAGGCAATGTTTTTAGAGGTACCCAACCCCCCCTTAGGTTTTCCCATTCAATGCTGTCACCTTACATAGATATCCACATATCTATTCATATGGACTAGCTAAGTGACATTACTTTCTTTGTGCATTAAATGTTTAGAATGAGCACTGGATGCACACAATAAGCTGATTCATCCAGACAGCTATTTCCAAATAGTCTTCCATCTTTCTGGAAGAACTGTTGTCCATGCTTAGAGGCAAATGCTGCTTACTATAACCTGTAATCACGGCCTGCTTGTAGAAAAGTCAACTTTTGCAACTGTGTATCTTGCTGAAACACTGACTCTGTGATTTTTGAACAACTTTTTCTTTCCTTTATAAAACATAAAAGTCTCACATTGAGAAACATAGGAGCCCTTGTGTTTGCTAGTGTGTGATTGTCCACTAGGGACAGCTAAAGGAACTCAAGTAATTCAGACTTGGAGATCTGGCAGTGCCAACTGGGGATATTCTTTTCTTTCTTTCTTTTTTTTTGGCAGTACTGGGGTTTGAACTCAGGGCCTCACACTTGCTACATAGGTGCTCTGCCACTTGAAATTTGAGCCCTCTTCAGGATGGGATATTATTCTTTCAAGGTAAAATCAAGAAGCACTAATTTTATGTCAGAAGAAAAGCATCTACATATCCAGTTCATTTTTTTCTCAGTGCCTAAGACTTTCTCAGATGGGATAAATTATTTTTGAAGGGACAGTACTGGAGTTTGTTCTCAAGGCTTTGTACTTCCAAGACACTCTACCACTGAGACACAGCAGTAGCCCTTTTGCCTTAGTTATTTTTTGAATAGAGTCTTGCTTTTATGCCTGGACCAGTCTGGACTGTTGTCGACCTATTTATGCTTCCCTACTAGCTGAGATGACAGGCATGTGCCACCATCCCCAGCTTTTTATTGGTGAATTGGGTCTTTCTAACTTTTTGCCTTGCCTGGCCTCAAACACTGATCCTGAGCAGGTAAGATTACAGATGTGAGCCACCATACCTAGGTGATAAATTTCGAAAATACAAAATTGCTAATACTTGGTAATTGATTGGATCTAAATGCCAAAGGAGAAGAAAAAATTAAAATGAGCTAGAGTTTGGATTGGAACAACAGGAGAATATTAATTAAATGCCAAATAAGAAAAATTGAGATAGGAGAAGACCCTCAGGGAAATTGAACGCACTAGATGTTCCTGGCACATTGCACTGGGAACATGTACAGACGTTCAGAAATTGGAGCTGGGGAAGAGGGACTGGAGGAATGGCTCAAGAGAGAGAGCACCTGCCTAGCAAGCATGAGGTCCAGAGTTCAAACCCCAGTACCACCAACAACAAAAATGAAACTGGGAGAGAAATCAGGCCCAGAAATTTTGATGCACCTGCTTCTGAATCAGTAAAGCCTTCATTTGTGCTGAGCTTGGAGTGGGTGAGCTTGTCAAGAGATCCAAAAGAGGTGACAAAGTACCTGCCTAGCAAGCACGAGGCCAAGTTAAAACTGCAGTACTGGAGTGAAATGGAGGAAGAAAACAGTATGCTACACAAAGAAGAAACTATCAGATGACATCTAAGAGCATGTTGTGACAGAAGCGAAAGGTGATGGTGATTTTAATGGAAGTAGGAGGTAGTCAGTGGTACCAACTGACCATCAAGATTGGTACCATCAAGATTGAGAATAAACTCAAGGAAAGCGTATGTCAGGGGCTGAGAATGTAGTTCAGGGGCAGAACACTTGGTTAGCTTGTGTCAGGCCCTAAGTCCAATCGCCAGTATTGCCTAAAAAGAAACAAAAAAGGAAGGACTATGACATTCCTGTCCCATTTAATCTCAAAGAGAATTTAAGTTAATTAACTACACAAGAGAAAACTCTAAAAAACACACATTCACATTCCATTTTTCATATTTACAGGGTGATCTCTGTAATTCATTGATTTATAGACCAACAGAAGAAGAATTCTTAACAGTTGCTAAAACCAAGAAGGCTAATAGCTAATCATGTTCATTCCATAGTTTAAAATTCATCAGGTCTTTATTCTGTTCTTGGAATAGCTGAAACAGAAAAGGAGATAGCGGAACACTTAGATTTGGCTGGTACATCTTTTCGGGCCAAAGACTCACAGGGGACCGTCCATTCCAGATGTCTCCACCATCTCCAGATTCCAGAAAGAAATCCAGAGGTATCATGAGACTCTTCAGAAAGTAAGTGAAACAGAGAATAGGTGGGTGGTTCTTGTCTCACACATTGCTCAATGTAGGGGTACAAAGAAAATTGGCTGAAAATGGTTACCAAATTAGAAGTCTTTCACATTCTTTTTTGTAAGAAAGATTATGATTTGGGATTGTTAATTCATTGGGCCTTAGTTAATGTTTAAATTCAAATATCTTCTTTAAAACACCTTCTGGGGCTGTCAGTGTGGCTCAAGTGATAGAGCACTGTCTAGCAAACATGAGGCCCTGACTTCAAACCCCAGAACCACTGAAAAGAAAAAACAAAAAAGCATGTTCTGATTAACTGTAAAGTCTAAGGCTTGCTTAGGTCTAATTCACAGTCATCTATGTTGTGTGTTCATCAGACTTAGGAGAAGTCAATCAACCTCATTCAACCCAGAAGACATGTCTGAACCTGAATTCAAAAGAGAAGGGACAAGGGCAACTGCAGGGTCCCGACTGGGTTGGTCTTGAGATTTGGGACAGTCCAACAAGTAAGAACAGCCAAGTGAATGGACGTCAGCATCTCCAACCAAGCATCAAGGCCTTGTGAACATCTGCAGTATTGGGACTGTCTTTGGGTTAACTCATCAAGCCATGGCTTCCTGCTGTGCCCAGTGGAGGGATCTGTCATCTTTAGAGCAGTGTGGTTTGTCAGTGGTTGATAGTTGCTATGCAGAAGATGAAGGCTGTGTGAGCTATGTGAGGTATCAGTGACATCTCTACTAGAATGATTCTTACACTTAAATTTTACACAGCTAATAATTACATTAGTAACACTCTAAAGCATTGCCTTGGAAAGGTACCATAGCCTAGTAGAGTTTAAAAAAAAACCCACTATGTTCTACAATCAGAGTGCTTAGATTTGGTTTTTGGCCAGCCAGGTAACATTGAGCAATGACTTGCATGCTCTATATCTCAACCTTACCATCATCATTATCATAATTAGTACCTACCCCAAAAGACAATTCTAAAGATTAAATGAGTCAGCCAGGCATCGGTGGCTCACACCTGTAATCCTAGCTACTTGGGAGCTGACATTGGGAGAATCGCAGTTCAAGGCCAGCTCAGGCAAAAAGTGCTCAAGACCCTGTCTCAAAATAACCAGTGCAAAATGGACTGGAGTGTGGCTCAAGTAGTAGAAACCCTAAGTTCAAACCCCAGTCTCACAGAAAAAAAAAAAAAAAAACTTAGTTACTACATGTTAAGTATCTGGGGCAAGTGATGACCATTCACTAAGCATTAGAGATTAATGCAGTCTTTGAAAGCTCTTAAAGACAAACCCTGTCAGAATTCTTAGGCTTATCAAGACCTTGCAATTGTTTACCTATTAGGACTCTAAGAACTTTTCTTATTCCCTTATCAAGGTGTAGAGCTGGTTTAGAACTAACTACACTGACCTACTGAGCATAAAAGGGTGGGGTTGGCAAACAGCAGTACAGGCCTTGATACCAAACCTTTTAAAATGGCTATAAATACCTATAAACGCAGGTGGAGCCCTGGACCCAGGTTTCATTAAGGAGGAAATTCTTTCGCCTTTTTCAAATACCAAATGGTCACGTTTGCCATATGTTTTCTTTGAACACAGTAAAGGAATTCCCTGTGCTATTAAAAATATTTTAAAATCATATTCATCTTCACTTTGTGTTTCAGTAAAAGAAAACAAATTTTGCCTTGGTTTTTCTTCCCTCTCTTGGTGAGAGTGTATTATCCTCTTCCTACTGATTGCCGGTGAGAGAGAAACCACAGTTCTGCCAAAGTTATTCAAGTTAGACTTGAATTTCCTTCAATTCAACTGAGTGTTATCTATTTGGAAGTATACCCTTCAAACAGCATGGTAGGGTCTGGCGCAGTGGCTTACATTGTTTCAACTTGGTGTCTTTCTATAGAATTTGTTCTTGCTAACTCACATTGAATCTTTTGTTGTTTCATTTGAAATGAAGGCAATGATCTTGGAAGGAAACTTTCAACTCTAGTGCTATCTCCTCCTCCTCTAAATATGTACTAAAAATTAAGCTTTTCATGGTCAAATGTGTATCATCAGAGGATTTCCATGTCTGTTGAACGTGTAGTTGTTTCTCATACCATTCTTCATTTTCCTATAGTGACTCGGATATGCCATTTCCAAATGGGCCAAGGAGCAAGTTCGCAATTGGCTTTCAGAAAAAGGCTTGGGGTCCTACCTGAATTCTGGCAAGCACTGGATTGTATCTGGCCAAACACTTTTGCAGGATTCTCAACAAGATCTAGAGAAGGTGACTGTTTTCTCTTTTCATTTACAAAATCCTGAGAGAAAGGGTATGAATATAAGATTGTTTTACATTCCAAAGAGGGGTATGGGTGAGATCAGCATTTCTGCTCTTGAAAAAATTTGAGTTTTCAGGTGCTTCATGCTTATCTCTTCTGACAAACTTAAAAGGTAGGGTCTAGTCTTAATGATTCTTTATGGACACTTAAGCCATAAGTGATGGCTTATCTAATGTTATAGCCACAATAATAAACTGTAAGATCATATGTTCAAAATCATTTTATGGCCTTTTCACTGACTTATCTTTTCAATGTAACATATTGCAATTCAACTTTACTTTGCAAAAGGAAAAAGGCACCCTGCATTTTGAGTCCCAGATATTTAATATTTTGTACAAAATAAATGAAATTCCTATTATACATGCTACATTTCCTGTCTTACAAAGAAAATGAGTCACTAAAGTAATTGTGGTCTTGGCTATCTAGCAGCCTCTTATTCAGCAACATCTTACTAGCCTCAGTTAGTATTCTACTTTAATGTAGAATGGGTTTACGTACACACCTAAGGTAGTATTCTAATCTAATGCAGAATTAGATCTTTAATGCTAGCTTCATTTAGGAGAAATTTGCATCTTTGCCAGTGGATCCAGTCAGTATAGATAAGAATTATAAGGTCAGTCTTTCTGTTTATTGTTTCAGAAACTTGGAATCAGGCATTCACTTCATCGAAAGAAACTGCAGCTGGCACTGCAAGCCCTGGGATCCAAAGAAGAAACAAATCACGGAAAGCTGGATTTCAACTGCGTCACTAGTAAGAGGTTTTCATGCTTAAAAAATAATAACTATTGCCGTTTTTTCTTTTTAGTCCCCAAACAAGTGTTTATAGCCCAGTAATGATACTAGTTTCTCTTCTTTAGGATGGTTGGATGATATTGGTCTCCCCCAGTATAAGACCCAGTTTGATGAAGTGCAGGTGGATGGTCGAATGCTACATTACATGACTGTTGTAAGTGATTCTCCATTGGGATTCGAAGAAGTAAATTTTTTTCTCTGAGAAGCACGGAAACAGAGTAGTCAAAAACTAGTGTGTTCGTTCACAGGGGTTCCACTGGAGTTTAAAGGTTGAGGAGTCAGTAGGAAAGTCAAAGTCATAGGGCTTGGTGATTGTAACAGCTTCAAGATAATTTGAAACCCCAATGTAAGCTAGGCAAAACTTAATTTAAACCAGCCTCCCCAGAAGGTTGTTTTGGTTTTGTTTTTCTGGTTTTTTGGGCATGTTTGTTTTTTTCTTTTTGCTGTACTGAGATTTGAACTCAGCGCCCAGCACTTGCTGGGCAGGCACTCTACAGCCCCAGAAGCTTGACTTTTATACATAATAAACAAATTAAATATTGAAGTACACACCTTGAATGAGTAAATTTGCACACTCAGCACTTTTGGTTGTATATTGTTTTGAGACAGGTTCTTTGCTGGGGCTGGCCTCGAACTCTCAATCCTTCTGCCTTCTCTTCCTGAGTAGCTGGAATTATACGCATGAGCCATTAGGCCTGGCTTCATAAAGATAGTTCTGAGATAGAGCTAAAAGCTAGTGGCTCACAACTATAATCCTAGCTACTCAGGAGGAAGAGATCAGGAGGATCATGGTTCGAGGCCAGCCTGGGAAAATAGTTTGCAAGACCCTATCTGGAAAGTACTCAACACAAAAAAGGGCTGATGGAGTGGTTCAAGTTGTAGAACAACTGCCTAGCAAATCCAGGGCCCTGAGTTTAAACCCCAGTACCACCACCACCAAAAAAAAAAAAAAAAAAGATATTTCTAAGATAGAATGTGAAGCTTTGTAACACTAGTAGTTTCTGTGTTATGTGTCCCTATGCAGTGACCAAGGCCTCCCTTTGACCTGATATCCACAAAGACTTGTCTTCTCCTTTCACTTTCCTTGGACACCAGTTGCTTGAAAAGCTTCTCCCTTAGCTCAGTTCTTCCAGAGAAGGAGTTACTGGGGTAAAGGAGAACAGAGAACAACTAGACTTTTCCTTTAGTTTCTTCACCATTGGACATTTGTAGCTTCTAGCCAGTGAGCAGAAGTACAGTTGTGCTCACTTTAAAGCAATAAGAGAGATTGTTTCCAGGAGAACTTGGTTCTAGATTCCATAGTACAATTCATGTTCTACGGAGGATACTTTCATTTAACATTTTGTAAATGAGGCTATTAATACCACAGGTATCTTCTTTGGTAAATAAGTGGAAAAGTGGAAGTTTAACCAGCTAACTTAGGTGGGAATTTCTCGATTTTAAACAAATTCGAAGTTTGCTTTTTTGATTTTGTTTTGTTTTACAACTGGGATTTGAACTCAGGACCTCAAGCTTGCTAGACAGGCACTGTACTACTTGAGCTACAAAAGTCAGTCCTTTTTCATGCTGGCTGTTTTTGAGATAAGGTTTTGCTAACTCTTTGCCCAGGATGGCTTTGAACCTCGATCCTCCTGATCTCTGCCTCCTGAGTAGCTAGGAATACAGGCGTGAGCCACTGGCTTCCAGCCAAATTTGAAGTTTAGCTGGTGGTATTTGTTTTCTTCTCTTATCATTGAACCAAGGTCCTTATGTTGGCGGAAACGTTGTGCAAACTTGCAGGAATAGACTCATATGTTGTAGTATGTCCCATATTTACTGTTCAGCATCTTCCTCATACTAATACTCAATTCTCAACCACTCAGAGTGAGTGCTATTCTCTTTAGATGAGGAAACAAAGGAATCCAGACGTTAGGTAACTTAACCAGGTTTACACAGTTAGTAAGTAGTAGGAGTCACTACTTCAAACAAGGCTGGTTTCAGATCCATCTCTTACTAGCTGACTTTTCTGCCTGGAACACATTCAGTACCTATTGCCCTGCCTATCTAGGTGTGAGCATGTTCCCCTGGGAAAGTGAGCAGATTCAGGCTTAAAATCAAGGCATATATGCATAGCTTTCATGGCTAAAAACAATAGTAAATTACTTTAGAAAATTTGACCCCCCCAAGTCCTAAGTCATAAGACATCTATTTTAATAAGTTGTCCTGGAGTGGATCCTGAAACAAAAAAAGGATCTTAGTGGAAAAACTGGTGAAAAATAAGAAATAAATATTCCCAAAAATCTATACTTATTACCTAGGTGAATTTCTTAGTTTTGATAAATGCATCATAGTTTTATAAGATAGCAGTATTGGGGAATCTGGATAAAGAATATACAGAACTTTATACTATTTAGCAACTCTTTGTAAACCTAAAATTATTTTAAAATGAAAAGATTTTAAAAGTCCAGAAATAAGGAACCACAAAAAATCGCTTATTTAAAAAGAAACAGCCCTTCCTTTAAAATCCTTCAAATTATGAAGATTTTCAGAAATAGCTAGCATTTAATTTACATTGGAAACGTGCATTTAGATTTTTTTTGATGACATTAGAATTTGAACTCAGGGCCTCATGCTTGCTAGGCAAGCACACCTGAACCACTCCACCAGCTCTTTTTTGTGTTGGGTATTTCTGAAATAGGATCCCTCAAACTATTTGCTTTTGTTGGTCTTGATCCATGATTCCACGATCCTCCTGATCTCTGCCTCCTGAGTAGCTAGGATTACAGGCGAGAGCCACCAGAGCCCAGCAAGATTTTTTTTTTTAATCTGGTAGACTTCAATTATATGAAAATAACACACACTGAAATATTTGGAATGGCTATCTCATCTTAGGTTAAACACTGTTTTTTTTTTTTTTTCTGATTTATCATATAATCCTAGTTTTAAAAAAATCAACCCAGAGAAAATTTCAGTTAGTAGCCTTAAGGATTTAAACTGCTAACATTTTTATGTTAAAAACATTTCTATAGTAAATTAATTTTTTCTTTTTTTCCATAAGAAATATTTTATCAGTGAGGTGTGCCTCAAATGGATATTTCCCATGTTTATTTTCTGGGTGTGTTTGGAAGCAGACTGGTGCTTATCTTGGTGGTGTGTCCCAAATTGCCCTCTTGTGAAACAGTTTGTTTGGGTGTGTTGGACATGTTTGCAGATGTTCCCAGTAGTCACAGACTGGTGGCTTGCTTGAAGGGTTGATTGTTGATATATGTTCACACTTATAATTTCTTCATTTCTCCTCTCCTTCTTACTAGCACCAAAACCTCTTAAGGTCAGGGAATGGTGTACTCAGGGTGTTCCTCTGATTTTCTCTGAAGTATGATGGGTTTACATTCAGAAAACCAACCCTGGATCATCAGTGAACATCATTGGCTCCCAGCTAGCTGCTGAAAGGAAAGGAAGAGGGCATTTGGCCAGTGCCTTTAGCTGTGCTTAGGTGTCCAGATAAAGTTCTGGAACAAAGGGATTCTTTTGTTAGCAGAATGTGCAAATTAAAGCAAATGGGGCCAGGGTGTAGCTCAGTGATATAAGGCTCTGGGTTCAGTAGCCAGTAACTCCCTCAAAAAAAAAAAAAAACAAGAGCTGGGCTTGGTAGTATATGCCTGATATGCCTGAAATCCCAGCACTCAGGAGACTGAGGCAGGAAAATTGAGAGTTTGAATCCAGCCTGGCCTACGTAGTGAGACTCTATCTCAAAAACAAAAACAAAAACAAAAAAGGCAGATTATCTTCCATAGTGACCATGGGGGAGAAAGAAGCAGTTGGTAGCCAGCTTTTTGGCAACAGCATTAACTTGGGGTCCTAGAGAGGATTAGTTCCGAACAGGAAAGGGGTTCTGTTGCTAAATAAAAGCACTGGACACTCTCTGGCAGGCTCTTGGGGCATATTGTTTTTAGTGGCTCTTCTGCTTTTATTCCAGTTTTCTGAACTTTCCCTTGGAGGGTCCTCCTGCTATGGGCCAGCACAGTGAGCACCAACTGTTGTTCTGTATTGCAGGACGACTTACTGTTTTTGAAGGCTGTGAGTGTGCTGCATCATCTCAGTATCAACAGGGCCATCTAGGTCCTGAGGATCAATAACTTCGAACCAAACTGCCTTCGGAGGCGGCCATCTGATGAGGTAGCATTTCAGATGGAGGCTTAGCACACACGCCATCATGCGTGTGACTGCATGTGTACAGCTGGTCCATGTGGCCCATTTCTTCTTGGGGCCTGCAGGCAAAGCTGGTCTCCTCAGGAGCCTCAAATCCAGCTTCATTCACTGCTTAGGCTTTGTTTTCCTGTATCTCTTCCTTTTCTCCCCATGGTGGTTCCACTGTGTCACTAAAGCCAATGGTTATTTTTCATTTATGCTTCCAACTTTTCATGGGTTTGGTTGGTTTTTCCTGTCTCCTTGATCCATGGAGTTAACTATCAGTATTAAAGACTCCCTTTCCTGTTTCTTTTCTGTGCATAAGAAAGCTTGAGACTCTGTATATCAGTTTTTTAAAACAGAACTCAAGTTAGCAAAGACCTTTTACCTTTCTTTAAACATTTCTTGGGATGTTGAGCAGTGATGCTCCCCTGGGCAGACCTGTTAGACCGTGCCTGCAGGTTTAGTATTGAGGATCCTCTCGTCAACTGAAGCTCATGGAGTTTGTTCCTGCAGAATAACATCACGCCATCCGAGGTTGAGCAGTGGACCAATCATCAAGTGATGGAGTGGCTGTGCTCTGTGGACTTGGCAGAAAACATCCCTAATATCAGAGGCAGTGGTGTCCTTTGTGGTCTCATGGTAAAGCTGATTGAATTGAAAATTGACTTCTCGTTTTATTTCCTTTAGTTTAATGTGTAGGATACAGGATGAGGATCCCTAAGGAGGATACGTTTGTTTGCTTGTCATAATCCTAAAGTCATGTTTCCCAAGCCTCCTGCACTATTTCTAGTGAGTTTTACTTTAGAGTATTTTTATTTAAACTGTAAAACTCTAGATTAGATTTAAGCCCATTTCTCTTTCACATTAAATAACATCCAGCTGCTGTCTCTCATATAATTGTGGTTTAAAACCCCTACAAAGATACAGATTGTATTTCTACTCATCTATGTTGCATAAGGGGTTGGTGTAAGTGCTGCCATTGTAAAACCTGAAGCGTGGATTACAGCACCAGCTTCACCACTTGCTAACTCAGGCAAAATAAAGAAAAGAAATGTGAACTAGAGATGGAAGTTCATACCCTGGGCTGTCGAGAGAGTCATGGAGATAAATAACCCAAATGAAAGCACTGCACAAACTGTAAAGCACAATGCAAACGTATGACCTATGGTACCTTTTAACAATCTTAATTTTTCTTATAGGTTTTAGAACCTGTGAGAAACAATGTAAAAACAATGGCTCAGTTATTGAACATCCCACCTAATAAGATCTTGCTGCAAAGACATTTGGCCACTCATTTCAACCTTCTGGTTGGTGTGGAGGCTCAGCACCAGAAGTGAGATGCCGTGGAGTTACCAGACTATGTACTTTTAACAGCCACTGCCAAAGTGAAGGTGGGTTCAAGCTTATACCATTTAATAATTGCATGAAGTTTGCAGTGGCTCAGCTGAGGGAATATACATCTTTAACAGTAATTAAGAGAATACATTTTTGAAGGTTTCTGCTGATGTCATTTATTTTAGAGTTGACAATAATAAAGATCATGATGCTGGTTTCAATAATTAATGTATTGCCAATGCAGAGAGCCTGTGACTTGTGACTTGGGTCCAAATACTGATTGCAGTTGTTCTGCTTTTCCTATGGATATCAGAGGAACATTTGGGAGCTTCAGATGTAACTCAGGGGTAGAATCCTTGTCCAGTATGTGCGAGGCCTGACTTTGATCCCAAGTACTGCAAATTAAACAAATGGAAAGATTTCTACCTATACAGATTAAGCTTGTCTATCTTATAATTGGCCAGCCTTGCAGTTTAGGGAAAGATATGCAAGAAATGACTGTGGGCACGGTCTCTCAGCACTTAGGAGGCTGAAGCAGGAGGTTTATGAGTTCAAGGCCAGCCTGGGCTACATAACAAGACTCTATTTCAAAAAAGAAAAAAGAAATGATTCAAGGTAGACAGAAAGTGGGTGTTTCCTAATTTATTAGAAATCATGGATTATACCAAATTGAGATTACTTTTTCTTCTTTTAAATCATTCCTACATTAACTCTTCTGAATATGTTGTCTTAGCCTCCTTAATGTGAAGGTAGCACTTAGGGGTTCCTCCAGAAATATGTGGCAAGTTCTTTTTGTTTGTTTTTTACCCATTCTATCTGCCTTTGAGTCCCTTTCTCCTTTAAAAGTTGTGCCAGATTTGAAACCTGTGGAACAGTGTGTTCTGTTTAAAGTCAGTCATTAGCCTGATAGTCACAGGGACTGGATGGTGACTAAGATGGAGTTTCTCTTCTAAGTATCACTGGAAGTTTTGTCTCCAAAAGACTGGGGAATTCATTTACCAATCACCAGTCCTGTTGTGGAAGCAGAGAAGCAAATGACATAATCATAGTTTTACCCAAAAAGAAAATACAGTAAAGACCATTTTCTTTTGCTGATCTGAGATGAAAAAACATGGACGCTTGGATTCAGCCCTGAAAGTCTTATGTCATCTAAACGTGTTTTGCTTGCACATTAACTATCCAGTTAGTTGGTGTGAATAAGAAGAATAACATTAATATTCTGAGCCAAAGAAACTTACCTTTAGCAATTTTGGCAATCTGAGAAAGAAGAAACAGGAAGATGGAGAAGAATATGTTTGTCCAATGGAATTGGGACAGGCATCAGGAAGTACCTCTAAAAAGGGATTTAAACCTAGTTTGGACATGGGCCTGTACAATGAAGATGATTTGAACCTTTTAGAGCAGGTAAATGCAACACCATAAACCTCTTTTAAATGCCTTCAGCCACTATGGGGGGCCTTTATACGCAATATCCACTAATCATGGATGTTCTCTTCAAATGCCTAAAAATAAGGATAATAAAATAACAGTGAACACTTACAGACTGCTTACGCTACTCCAGGTCCTATCCTAAGCACTTAACATATAACAATGTTTGTGGTAATCTGAAAACTTAGAATTATTATCCACATTTGAAAACCAAAGCACAAAAGTGTTCTGTTGCTCCCACCCCATCCAGCATCACTGCATTGTTTCTGCTTAGACTTTTGCTCATTTTGCTGTACTTTCCTTGAAATCATGAAAATGGGTATGGCATGCTGTGGTTTGTTCTTTGCAGATGGAAGATTCAGAAGGGACAGTAAGACAGATAGGTGCATTCTCTGAAGGCATCAACAACCTTACAGTAAGTTAATTAAAAATGTTACTCTAAAAGTAACCCCAAAGCACTGCATGTACATTGGTGAATGTGTGGGTCCAAGCTCTGGACTCACAACATGTGACTCCTTATCTGCTTGTCTTCCTGCACATATTAAAGGAAGATGACATATTTAAAGATTTTGCTGCCTGCTCCCCCAGTGCCAGCATTACAGATGAAGAATCAAATGTTTGACCACAGCACCTGGATGAGCACTAGGAACCTACCTTAGTTTTCAAATAGTGGGTATAACAAGCAACAAATTGTATATTGTTTATTGTTCAAACTTCTCATTCAGAAGTGGAAATGGAAGGCAGGGGAATCATGCCTGTTCTGAAGTTGCCACAAAAAATGAGACACTGGTGAATGAGAGTATAATTGCTTTACTCTATTTAGTGTAAAAATCTGTGAGGTATTATATTTAAAGCTGCATTTAAGATGAGTGTTTTACCATAGTGTTTCATTCACATCCCCAGTGTGGAGGGCTTGGGGAGCAGTAACCAGTATGTGAATGACTTTGTCACATCATTGTGTTACTGCAGTCATATAAGCAGGACATCTGTGCTCTCAAAGTAATTCATCATGTGGAGTTTCCAGAAGCATTCATTGTGCCTGCTAAATGCCAACTACACCTCTGCTTGCCTCTTACTTTTTGTTTTTATATATTTTCTAAGTATATGTATATATACCATACATTAAAATAGAACTTTTATTTTGTGCCATAAGGAAGACAATGAAAAGATCATATTAAAAACAAAAGCAAAAGAACAGTGATCTAAATTTTCACATAGCAGTTGATTCCTGAAGAGATCAGAATAGTCTTTCTTTTTCCACAGCTGAATTTTCACAATGTTCATCCTTCAGACTAAACTAATATACATGAAATATGTGTCTTTGATGACAGCATAGAATTGGTGAAGTTTGAGAACTTCTCCCTTGATCTTCTCACTGATGAGGCACCAGTGGCTCATGCAGTAGCCTAGCTACTCCAGAGGCAGTGATCAGGAGGATCGCAGTAGGAGGCCAGCCTGGGCAAATAGTTTACAAGACCCTATCTCAAAAATACCCAGTACAGAAAAAAGGGGTGGTGGAGTGGCTCAAGGGGTAGAGCGCCTGCCTAGCAAGCATGAGGCCCTGAGTTCAGATCCCAGTATCACCAAAAGAAAAAACTTCACCATTAACCTTCGATCTATTTACTTTATAAGGAAGAACTTGAGCAACATTAATATACAGTTAACTTGAGTGATTTGGAAGCATTCACATCTCCCTCAAAAAAACAGTTGTAGAAATAATCAGAAACAAAACACTTTTACAGTATTGAGGTTCTTGTTTTCCTCTTTGCTAAATACATCATTACATTCACATAGTAACCGGCTGCCTAAACGTATTAATTGTATATTCCTCAGCTGTCAATAAATGGAGTTTTATTTTATTTCAGTAAGAATTCAAACAGTCTGAGGCTGCAAAATTAGTTTTCTAATGGTTATTTTATTAAGTAAAGTATAACTCATGGCTTCTGTAACTCTGGACCCAAATATTCTTTATAAAGAAAATAGAAAACTGAAGCAAAACTGTTACTGTGGGTTTTCTTTAAGTGATATTGGAAAAATCTACTTTTCATTCAGGACTACATTATCACTCATACTAGCTAACTGCAGAAAAGACAGGTGTTCACAAATTGGGGTGGAGGTGGGCAGTTCAGTTTATGCCGGTGGATTTGGTTACAAACTATTTTTGAATACTGATGGTATTTTCTTTTACACTGTCAGCAAGTTACCAAACTATTCATCAAGGAATGTATAATACCAGTTATTCATAACTGAAATCATTTGATGCTAACAATGCTTTACTTTGAACTCTGTCATTCATTATTTGGTAACTGTATTGGATTCTTCTGGTATTGGGGTTTTATTTTAATGTGAATATACATCAGCATTTGAAAAACTCAATTTCTTATTAGAACCTGGTTGAAAATACCAGGAAATTGGTACAAATGCCAACATTGTTTATTCAGGACACTATAACATAGCTGATGATACATGATAAGGTTAAAAAATTTTGATATATTTTATTTGCAAAATATTATACACTGCTGGTATTACCTTATGAAAGAAAATAAAGTCAATTGATAATTGCCTCATGTTTGCATTGTTATTATTTAATTTTCCTTTATTCAAAGTAACAGATGGGCTTGGTTTCTGATTTTGAAAATAACACAAACTCTTTCTAGTTTGCAAACGTTTGTAAGTTTGTTTGGACATGTATTAGCAGAGAGAAAGTTGAGGTCATTGTTCAAGAAGCCTTGATATGAAAGGGGGCATAAACAACTGAGCTGGAGAGTGAGGAATCATGTCAGAGGGATGTAGGAAAAGCAAACAGAAATGACACACAAATTTGAAGAAATTAGTTGTAGAAAAGGTGTATGGACCTAACCTTTTAAAAAACTAACTTATTGTTTTTTAACTTAACTGAATTTTGGAAAGAAGACACATATCTAGGAAGAGATTACCAAAGATTAAAAGTAGAGTGAATATAACCTAGAGAAAAACTTATGTTTTATGTGAAATTTAGTATCTGTAACTTAATAAACCAGCAGGAATCTGTATGAATACAACACACCCAGTTGATAAACAGGGAACCTTCACATGTTTGTTTAGCTGTATGTCTATATGCTTAGCTACACAAAGGCACCTCTAGAGTTGGGACACTGTGACCACATTAACTGAGGTGGTTTTGTTGCAGAACTTTTCCTCTCAAAAAGAAGAGATTCTGAACAACGCTCACATGCTTGATATTTGAGGGCAGTATTGACTGGGTGTGAAAAAATGGGACAAAAAGCATCACAACAGTTGGCTCTGAAGGACAACAAAGAAGTTCTTGGCATCTGTGAGGTGGTCAGTGAGGCTATAGTCTACGCAGCTCAGAGACTGAAGGAGTATCTTGGATTTGAGTATCCGCTGACTAAACTCTGTCCTGCTGCCAGTACTCTGAATGAGATCTTCTTAATCCACTTCATCACTTTCTGCCAAGAAAAGGGAATTGGTGAGTGGCTCACCACCACCAAGATGACCAAGCACCAAGCCTTCCTGTTCGGGACAGATTGGATTTGGACCTTTTGGGGATCCAATAAGCAAATAAGGCTTCAGCTAGCAGTTCAGACTCTGCGAATGGCTTCTCTTCAATCTGCGGACTTCTCCAATCCAGAGTCAAGGGTAGAGGAATCTTCCTGGAAGAAAAGTAGATTTGATAAACTGGAAGAATTCTGTAACCTGATAGGAGAGGACTGTCTAGGCCTGTTTATCATCCTCGGTGTGCCAGGAAAGCCTGGAGATGTTCGGGGAGTTGTCCTGGATAGTGTCAGAAGTGGGATGGTGAGCAGCCCTCTGCCAGGACACCAGGCTGTGGAACAGTTTGTCCTGGAGACAGAAGATTGTGTGTCCATCAAAGAGCTGCTCGGAAACTATCTGAGTAAGAAAGACGGGCTGAGAGAGGTGGGCAAGGCTTATATTAGCATCCTCTGAACTGCAGATGTGTGTTGTGACTGGCCTGTAAGGTGAAAAGAAAAAATACTTTATTCTCTAAATCAAGCTCTTCTATTACACCATTCCATCATGGGACTGTTTCTTTTTTAAAAGTTTTGGGTTTTTTAACCCCTGTTAGTTGAAAATGATTACCTGGGTTGAAGCATACTAGTGTCACAATTATGGAAAGAAAAAAACCTGCCAGCCTTATTTCTGGAAAATGTATAATTTAGTTTAATCTTTATTCATTTATTTAATAATAACAATTGGAGAGGATAATAAAGTTTGATTTTCCATACAAAAAGTGTTTGTTTGAAATTGTAACTCTAATGCTCACAAGTATAAAAGATACTTTTAGAGCAGTGGAGGGGGTGAATTCAAGTATGATATATTTTACACATTGTAAAAACCTTTGTAAATGCTGCAATGTAGCCCACACACAGCACAACAATAAAAAATAATTAATTTAGAAAAGATCCTTTTACTGCTTGTTGGTGGGAGGTGGGCAGGATAGGGTGGTAGTGAGTGAGGAAGACTTCAGAGCATGTTTAATTGTAGTAATGATACCAGGTCCAGTTCTGGCCTCCTGCGCAAAACTGCACACCATTTCTTTCCTCTGATCCTGGACCCTCTTGTGCCTTGATAGCAGCTTTCTCTGGTGGGATTTACTTGGGAATGCAATTAGTGTTAGCTTTACCCTGATTTAATAAAAGTATTCCTTGTTATATTTAGCAGCATTTGCAGTAAGGAATGTATACTCACATACAAAGGCCATTTTTTCTTAAAAGCCTGTGTGGGATTTAACAGTACAAAGGGGAATCGCCATTATTTATTGAACGTATATGCCAGGTCATGTTACTTACATGTATTATTGCAGTTTACATACATGCTTTGCATTTCTAAGAGTTTCTAATTAACGAAGAGGGTAAATAAATGTCAAGGTCATAAAGAAAGCTAGAGTGGCTCATAACAAAAAAGTCTGCCCAGTAACAAAGCCCTAGTTCTTTTCCAGAGTCATGTAAAGTAAAGTCTTGGACTAAGGTGCCGGAATTGCTGAGGCCACAAGGATGTTCAGCTGGCTGCCACTGCTTCTTTCACAGCCTGGCCTTATGCTGCAGCTGCCCCTCCTGCTGGTGACCAACCTGTTCCCTGGTGAGCAGCTTTTGCAAAACAAGGGCCAACAACTCTGAACTGCATCCAAACTCTGAACTTGGCCCTTTCTGTGTTTTGGAATTTAGGCAGGGCTCTTCCTGTGAGGCTGAAATCATCTGAAGGCAATATGATATCAGGCAGTAATAGGGTATCATATCTTATGGGGCTGCTATCCAAAGTGAAAACTACATTTGTTGTGATCTGTATGACGAACTCCCAGGGCACTCATATTTTCTGTTCCATATCATTGTTTTTTTAAATGCTCATCAGAAATCACTAAATTGGTATCAGGACACTTGCCAAACCTCTGCACTGATTTTTCTCAGTTTGGATCTCCCCTCCCTTCCCTCTGCCACCTTCTCTGCCTTGCTGGACTGTGACTGCATCTTCCCTCTCCTCAGGTTTCCAGTCAGAAGTATGCAGATGAAAGAACAAGATCAGAGGACAGGAAGGTTGGGAATTTATTACTTTACTCTTCCCTGTTTCACTACTCTGGGTTACTACATAGCTCCTGTTCATCAGCCCTCCTGTTGTAGGACGGCTCAGACAGACAGACAGTGCACCAAAGCTTTCGGGAAGCAAGTTTATTAAGCAGGCTGGCAGCAACTCAGCGGGCTCCAAAGGATGAAACTGAGAACAAAGAGAGCTTTCCTTATATACAATTTAGAACAGGTTACAGAAATGGGAGGGGTACAGCTTGTCCCATACATAGTCACATATTATTTCATTGGCTACTTTAACCTCTAGGGCAAGGTGACCCTTCTCTTGTCTCGCCCCAGATGCTACTTGACATTCCTCAAATCTGGTTTTTTGTTTTGTTTTTGTTACTTTGTTTCTGTTTCACTGTTGCACTCATTATCTCTCACTATCTCTCTCACTGTCTCTCATTATCCCCCTCCCTGCCTTCTTGCCACACTCCTTTTGGACCCTACCTCTTCAGGCCATTGACTGTTCCCTGGGTGATTTGTTAGTCCCCTGCCCCTGTCCCCAATCTGTAGACATTTCTTTTTGTAATTCAGTGAAACCTTTGGAGCAGTTTGACTTCTTCTGGCTCCCAAATTCCTTGTTTTCCCATCCAAAAGTTGAATGAGGGTGACAAAACCTGCCTTATAGGACTGCTATTAGTTACACAAAAGTACAAGTAATGAAAGTTCTGGTACAATTATCCTAATCCACTCTGATTCTTTGTCCTGTCCACACAGGGTTCACAGAGAACCTAGAGTTGCATCATTAGCTTCTGTCTACACTGAACCTGAAAAGGCAGCTCCTATTTTCTGTCCAATAAGCCTAGTGTTCTTCAAATTAGGATAAGCCTTGCTGCATGAGGGAACACCAGCCCCCAAATCCCTTGAGTCTTTTGACTCAAGCCCTGGGGGAAAAGGAGGAAGGGAACTTCCACAAAGTCCGTGATGCCTCCTTGCTTCAGGAAAGAAAGGGCACCAGGGCACCTCAACCTTTTGTTTTACCTCCTCAGAATATATATGCACTTCACAGCCCTTCCCTAGAAAGCCGGAAAAGGAAGAACACAAGCAGCCCCACCCATAGTTGTGCTACATTAGAAATTTTTGTGTTTAATATGTCAATAAAGAAGTATATTAATACTGCACAATCAGCTGTTAAACATTTTTTTTTAAACTGGGGCTGTGGATGTATCTCAGGGTAGAATGCTTGGCTCCAGGGCCTGGATTGGATCTTCAGTATACAGTCAATCAGTCAATCAGTCAATCAGTCAATCAGTAAATAAATACAAAAGAACATGGGGATTAGTAGAGAAGCCCATTTTCACTTTCTGTTGGCAAGGTCTCCAGCAGCTCAGTTTTTGTGAATTATGCTATACTGTCAAAAACAAAACTAAGTGCTTGAAGGCATAATTGGAAGATAGGTTTATTCACACATTTGCTAACCCAGCAGTGAAAACAAAGTCCCTCTTCATGGGGAGTTTCCATCTTGATGGTGGAAGATGTAAATATATGTACATATACTAAAAATGCATATTTAGAATCGACCAGGGGTGCTGTAAAGGAAAAGCAGAGGGAAGAGGATGAAGAGTGAATGTGTGCTATTTTGTCTCGGTGGCATGAGGGAAGGCCTCAGTGAGGATGGGGCAACTGGCCAGAGATCTGAAGGTGGGGAGACAGCCTCAGTGCAGGCATCTGGGGAAGTGCTGGAGGGAGAAGGAACCACAGAGGCCAGCCCCGAAGGGGAGGGACCTGGTGTGATCAAATCTCGCAAAGGAGGCTGGTGTGGACCCAGCAGAGTCAGTCAGAGCTGTGGGAGATGAGTTGAGAGGAGTTGCCAGCAAACATCACACTGATCAACTGCCAAGCCAAAGTATGGAGTCTGGATTTTCTTGAGTGGTTTGGGAAGAAGAATGCCTTGGTCTGACTTCCGCTTTAAAATCCTCACCTAATAGCTGTGTGGAGACTAGACTGCACGGAGGAAAGAGAATGAGAGCCCTGTCAGGCAGCTTTCCAGTTGTCATAGTAATCCAGATAAGAAAAAAAGTTGGTCTCTACCAAGGTGAGAGAGGAGGAGGAGCGATAAGTTCAGATTCAGGCTATTGTTGAAGGCAAACCAGATAATATTTGCTGATAGTTGCAAGAGGGGTATGAAACATGCTACAGTTAGAATACTGAACTTCCAAACTTTTAAGTAATGATGATATATAACTAAGATATGGAATCAACTAAGTGTCCACCTACAGATGAATGAATAAAGAAAAATGTGGTATATATACACAATTGAATAGTAGTCAGCCATAAAAAATGAATGAAATATCGCCGTTCGTGGCAACATGAGTGGACAAGAAGGACATTAAGTAAAATAAACCAGGCACAAAAAAGACAATTATTACATGACCTCACTCATGTGGAATCTAAAAGGGTTAATCTCACAGAAGTGCAGAGTAGAATAGCAGTTAAATAGTGGTTATTAAACACTGGTGAGGTTTGACGGGAGGGGAGCAGATAGGGGAGAGGTTGATCAATGGGTACAAAATTGCAGTTAGATGGGAAGAATAAGTCCTGATGTTCTGTTACACAGTAGGCTGAGCACAGTTAGTGAAATTTATTGCATATTTGAAAATTCTAGAAGACAGGATTTTGAATGTTCTCGTCACAACGAAATGATAAATGAGGTGATGATATGCTAAGTTTCCTGATTTGATCATTACCCAATATAATGTATCAAAACATCACACTGCACTAGTTCTATTAAAAATAAAACCAAATTTATAAAACTAAAAACCGTTTGCTCCCAGATTAAGGGAAAAAAGGAATAGATGCAAGTGTAGAAACAAATTTGTCTTTGACATTTCTTCATCCCAAGGAGTCAAAAGATCAAGAAAATCATTTCACCTTCTGCTGTTGGTAAACTGGGCATGAAGTTAAGCAGCATTTACTTCCACTTTGAATGTTTACAATCACTTAATATATACAGTATACAATCACTTACTGTTTCCTTGGTGTAGATGACCCCTGTCTGCTGTGTAGAGTATTCTGTCAAGATGGTGGTGTAGAGTACAAAGAATATGCATCTTGGAATTGGGTGTAAGTTTGAGTCTCATTCTCATGAGAACAGAGTCAAGTACCTTAACTCTCTCAGTTTCTTACCTGTAAACTGGGAGTGACTTCAACTAAGTCAAAGCAGACAGACTGTGAAATATATACTAAAATGTAAGCCTACCAAAATTTCAGAGAAGCTAATTCAACTTATAAGCATTCATGGCATTAATAACTGGAAGATATAAACCAAAGACTTGTTTTGGTTTTTATCCTAAGTGAAAATAAAAATGTGAAGTTTTTGGTGATTTAAAAAATACTTCATCCTTGGGGCAGCTCAAGTGGTAGAGGTTTTGCCTAGCAAGGACGAGGCCTTGAGTTCAAACCCCACTACCGCTGAGCAGCAGTGGCTCACACCTGTAATCCCAGCTACTCAGGAGGCAGAATCAGGAGGCTCATGACTTGAAAATATCCAACACAAAAAAGGGCTGGTAGGGTGGCTCAAGTGGTAGCATTCCTGCCTTGCAAGCACAAAGCCCTAAGTTCAAGCCCCAGTACCACCAAAAAGAAACCCAGTCCCACCAAAAAATTAACTAAATAAAAAAATACTGCATCCTCAATTTTTTAAAGCTGCATTCTTGGGGTAAATAAAGTACAGAAGTGAAATTAAAGTGCAAAAGTGAAGTCCTCAGGAGTCACACCCGTGTTGGACAATGTTCCTGGGTAAATAAGTGTGGAAGGACTTACTTGTGCCTCATGACTTCAGTCCATGGTTGCTTCTTGGAGCAGCATGGTGAGCATAACAGCATGGTGGGCAGCATGATGGTGCAAAATGGTCACTTATGGTGGACCAGAGGCTGAAAGCGAGATGACGAGGGGCAGGAAGCAGGTACACCCTTCAAAGACAGGCACCTGGTGACCTACGTGACCTACTTCCTCTAACTAGGCCCCACCTCCTAATTGTCCATTCAGCTATGAACTCATCAATGGGTTAACCCATGAGGAAATGCGTGCCCTCATGGTCCAGTCACCTCTCAAGGCATGTTTCCTATTGTCCTAGTGCAAAGGACTTGGCTTCTTCATCAACTCCACCTTCCTTGACCCCAACTTTACATGTGTTTCTTTTCTGGCCAAGCTGTGAGTTTTTCAAATTCTTCTGTTCTGCGTTTTTACTCTTGATTGTCATTGTAAGTCTGGCTCAAAGCAGCCAGAATGCCCATTCCACAGCCAGAAATGGTGTGTTGCCTTGAAATCTCCACCACATAAAGGAGTCCAAAACCTATATATTCACCCTCCTACAAAGTCTCAGGGCATGGACAAAATGTAGATAAGCTTTTTGCCAGAATGTGACACAAATGTCCAATTCCCAGTGGTCCTCATTTCCATCTGAAACCTCATGAGTTCTGTCTTTACTGCCTAGATTCTTAGTAGCATTTTTTTTTTTGGTGGGACTGGGGTTTGAACTCAGGGCTTCATGCTTACAAAGCAGGTGCTCTACCACTTGACCCATACCACCAGTCCATTTTGCTCTGGTTATTTTGGAGATTGGATCTTGCAAACTATTTGTCCTGACTGGCCTCAAGCCACCATCCTCCCAATCTCAGCCTCACATATAGCTAGGATTATGGGTATAAGCCACCAGCACTCCTAGCAGCATTTCTTATACCTGAATATTTACATGTTGTCTATAATACTTGCAAACAGACATACTTCGTTCACATATTTTTAATAAAGAAGTTTTAATTAAAATAAATTTAGGGTTTTTTGTTTTGTTTTGTTTTGAGTAGGATCTTGCTATATAGCCCAGGCTGGCCTCAAACTCACAATCCTCCTGCCTCAGCCTCCTGAGTGCTGGTTATAGGCATATACCACCATACCTGGCTGTAATCCAGGCTTTGAATATGGTAAAAAATAAAACATGACAAAGCAACAACAAAGAATAAAACAGTGGCAGTTCAAGACATCAGAGAGTTTAATATTTAACATTGTTAGATATAGGATTGGCTACATGATTTGCATGGATTAATGTAAATAAGGGTGGAATCCCTTGTTCAAATATTATTAATAACTTTAAGTCAGTTGGGCACTGGTGGCTCATGCCTATAATCCTACCTACTCTGGAGACAGAGAGCAGGAGGATTAAAGTTCAAAGCCAGTCCAGGCAAATAGTTCTGAGACCTTATCTTGAAATTACCCAACACAAAAAAGGGCTGGCAGAGTGGCTCAAGTGGTAGAGCACCTGCCTACCAAGGGTGAGGCCCTGAGTTCAAACCCCAGTACCACCAAATAGTAATAATAGTTTTAAGTCAGAGATCACAGAGCATTATGTCACACACAGGGCCCTTCTAAGTGCAGGTCATATGCCCCAAAGCCAGCCTGGGTTCTTTATCATGTTAGATTATTCATTCAAAAAGCCTGAAGAAATATGTTTATCATAAGTGAGTGCACCTCCAAGATCCTTTCCAATTGAAAAAATAAGTAATTCTTAGTAACTTTTATGCGCATAAAAAGTATGTTATTGACTATTGATAGCATTACAAATGAGATTTTAATATTTAATGTAGAATGAAAGTCACTGTTCTTGATTCCAGGGAAAACAATAAAAAGAACACATAGCAAGGTACAATTTGGGACTAATAATTTTCTGATTTTTTTTTTTTTTTTTTGATGGGACTGGGGATTGAACTCCGGGCCTCAAGCTTGCAAGGCAGGCACTCTGTCACCTGAGCCATTCTGCCAGCCCTGAGTTTTCTGAATACAATCATATTCTCTGTCACTAAATTTCTATGGTTTATGTCTTTTACTTTATATACTAATATACTCACTAAAATACACAAATTTGAGAGCAAAAAAAAAAAATGAGGCAACTGAATTGACCTTGAGCTTAATCCAATGGCCACCATTTGTACTATGTCTTCTGAACCATATCTCAATCACAACCATACCAAGAGAGAGAGACATTGTTACATTTTCCTTGAATCTGAAGCTCAGAGAGCTTAAGGGGATTTCCCCAAGATCACAAAGAAGCCCCATATCCACCTTACTTTAGAGAGACTTGCAACTGCTTGGCCCTCAGAGCCTTCAAAAGGAACCAACCCTGAGGACCCCTAGGTTTCAGACATTGAGATTCCAGAACTGTGAGAGAATAAATTTCTGTTCTTTTGGGCCACCCAGGGTGTGGTCTTTGCTACAGTGAGTCCTAGGAGACTAATGCCCAGTGCTTCTGCTTTGGAGCAATAGTGGGATGGAAAGAGGTCAGAAAAGATGAGGACAGTGATTAATGCAAATGCATACATGTCATGCCATTTGTGCCCTGTGTAGGAACACACATACTGTTTGACTCTCAGGCACGGTGAATGCTCACAGCAAGAATGCCAGGCACGCTTGTGGTTCACACCTGTAATTACAGCTACTCAGAAGGCAGAGATCAGGAGGATCGTAGTTCGAATCCAGCCAAGGTAAATAGTTTCCAAGACCCTATCTCACAAAAAAGGGCTTGTGTAGTGGCTCAAGGTGTAGGCCCTGAGTTCAAACCCCAGTAAAAAAAAAAAAAAGAAAAGAAAACAGTAGTATGTTTGCCGGATACTCCAGCTCTACCGGTTGTATGCTTCCTGAAAGTTGTTGTTCTTATAATTTTGCATTTTGCTATAAAAATAGAGTAATTTTATAAAGGGTTGTATGTTAATCCACCCTACTCCTGTGCCAGCTGAGGTCCAACCCCCACCACGCCAGGCCTCTGTGAGCCATATTCCCCCACTCCCTATGGTCCTCATTCGCAGTGGTCTCTGAACTGATTAAAATCATTGTTTTTCCTTCCATGACTTTTATCTATCCTGGGGTATCATCTGCCCTTGGGCTCTGGCATTGGATCCACACCAGCGCCCTGCAAGTATTTGCATGCGAGGGGCGTGGCGAGACAGGACACGCCCACCGCTCGGCCCCCGCCCCCCGACGCACAGCGTGCCGTCCCTTCCCCGTGCGGCATGGCGCCTGCCGTGTTCCTGCTGTGGCTCGGCCCGCGGCCGGTGGTTAAGAGCCTGCGCGCCTTCTCCACCGCCGTGAGCCCGGCCACCCACGCTGCGAGACCCAGTCCGCGTGAGTATCTTGCGTCGCCCACGGGCCTGGGCTTGGTGAGGGCGAACTGCGGCCGCGGAGACCGATCCGCCGCCCTTGCTGCAGCGGGTGGGGAAGCCGCGAGCTGGGCCTTTCCTCTCCCGGGTCCATGTGGTTACGGCGCCCCAAGTGCTAGTCCCGCACAGCTGTGCCAGAGGAAAGGACAGCCCGATACCAAGTCCTGAGAGGACGACCTTCACCCGCGGATTGTAGGACGCTCCGCGGAGGAAAGGACGCTGGCCAGGCTCGCCCTTCAGTGCAGCGCCCCTCCCGCGTTCAGTCCTCGCAGGAGCCGGAGGGGGACGTTCAAAACTCAGATCTTGTCTTGCTACTCCCGGGTCGAGAATCTACAAGTGGCTTTCGGATAAATTACAAATTCCTAGATACATCCTAATGGCCCTTATACCTGCAGGACCTGTTTCTAATTTTTTCTTCTGTTATCCTGAGTACTTAACTCCTACTGTATGTGAGGCAGTGTTGTAGACACCCAGTAGGGTACGTTCTTTTGGGGAGTTCAGAGGGCAAAAAAGTAAACAACTACATAAAATGTCATAGTGTTTATTAAGAATGATGTACTGGGAGAGTAGTGGTTGTAGGGTAGAATAAGATAGGGTAGTCAGACCTCTCAGAGGAAATGGCATTTGTTTGTTTTTTGACGGGACTGGGGTTTGAACTCAGGACCTCTTGCTTGGTGCTCTCCCACCTGAGCCATTCTGCCATGAGCAGAGCCCAAAGCCATGCAGAGATTTGGGACGAGAGCATTCTTGGCCTAAGGAAATGTTAGGTGCAAAGTGAGGACAAGGCTGGGGTGTGATCCAGGAGCAGAAGTAATGCCAACCTGACTAATGGGGAGCGTGGCAGGTGAAGAGTGAGACAGTTAAGTAATAGTCTGATCTTGTGAGGGCTTGAAGGCATTCAGTTTTGATATATGGCTGGATTTTTTTATGAGTTGGAGTCACATTGGAGAGCTTTGAGTAGGGAAGTGATAAAATGTAACTTACACTTTTAAAAGATCATTGGCTGCTTTGTGGAGAACTAATTTCAGTGGTTCAACAGTGGAAGTCACAGACAGGTTTGGAGGTTGTTGCAGTAGTCCAGATGAGGTGATGGTGATTTGGGGTAATATTAAAGAAGGTGATGTAGTTGGATTCAGTATAGATTTTGAAGGTAGAGCTTATAAAACTTACTGATGGATTTGATGTGGTTCTGAGGACAAGTTTCAAGGAAGCCTGTTAGATTTTTGTGCTGAATAATTAGGCAAATGGCAGTACCGTTTACAGGGATTGGGATGACTGCAAGGAGGAAATCAAGCAGTCTACCAAGCCTGGTTGAGAAGCCCAGTAAAGTCTTGAGCCTCTCTGTTCTGCTCTTAAATATCAGCCCTACTGTATTTGAAGCTGGTTACTTCCCTTAGTTTTCCATGTTCTGTCACTTCTTGGCAACACTTTTTCTCAATGCCTGTTTCCATGGCTGTCTTCTGCTTATCCTTCAGGTTTTAGCTCAAAGCTTATTTTCTCAGGTGGGATTCCCCAGTCATAGTAGACAGTGTTCTCCAAGAGGCAGAACCAGTAAGATGGATAGATGGGTAGATAGGCAGATGAGAGAAGATTCAGTAGGGGATGTGCTCACGTGATTATTGAGGCTGAGAAGTCCCACAGTAGGCAACACAGGATGTCAGTAACATGGCTCAGTCTAAGTGAGGAGAACATTCCAGTGCTGGGAGAGCAAGAGAACAAATTCACCTTTCTTCTGTTCTGTATCTCCCCCAGAACACCTCCAATACACACACACATTGAGGGAATTGAGAATGGATTTTCCCCATTCAGTCCACCAACTCACAGACCTGACTATTGTCTGCTCTGGAAATGCCCTCACAGACACCCAGAAGTAGTGCTTTACCAGCCATCTGGGTATTCTTAATATAGTTGAGCAGAAAATGAAGTTCAGAGAAAGGCTGAAGGGCCAGGTACTGGATGTTCACTGTTAAGGGAGATGAAGCTAGAGATGGTGAACCAGAGTATGAAGAATCTTGTATGCTTTGCTCATGTCACCCTTAATTTATTATTTATTTGGCTGTACTGTGTTTGAACTCAGGGCCTCATGCTTGCCTGGCAAGTGTTCTATCACTTGAGTCATGCGCCTTTGTACTTCAATTATATTTGAGAAAGTGTCTTGTATTTTTGCCTTGGGCTGGTCAGTATACCTCCCTCATAGTTGGGATCACATGTATGTGCCACCATGCCCAACTTGTTGGTTGAGATGTGGTCTGGCTAACTTTTTGTCCATGAGGATCCACAGTCCTTGCAATCTCAACTTCCTAGGTAGCTGGGATTATAGCTGGTAGCCACCATACCCATACAGTTTCTTGCTCTTTAGTTTTTTTTTTAAACTACAAATGACATAAATAAGGATAATAATAGTTACTTGTGTTAGTTATAGTGAATGAGATGAGATAATGATGAATGAAAAGCATTTAGCTCAGGTTCTGCATGTGGGAATGCTTAATATCCCTATTATTTTAGTACAGTAAAACATTTAGAGAGGCATAGGGTAGTGTTTTAAAAGGTGTTTTCTATATGTGAGTAATCTGTCCTCTTCTGTTGTCATGTGACTTAGGAATGGCTGTGGATTTTGTTACTGTAGCATTGGTAGTGTTGGGGTTTTGATTTTGTTTTTTGAGACAGTCTCACTATGTAGTCCAGGATGGCTGGAAACTATTGATCCTCCTGCCTCAACCTCCTGAGTGCTGGGCTTACAGGTGTGTGTCACCATGCCTAGCACATTGGCAGTTCTCATGTACAATAGAAAAAGAAAGACTGAGGATTGTCTTTTCAGTAAGAAAAAAATAAAGTAATTCCAAATATGAGCAAGTATATTTACAACTAGGGAATTTCAAACCAATTATTTTCTTAACCGATTATTTTTAAAGATTCAAAATACTTCTAAGTAGATATTTTAATTTGTGGAAGTGAGCTTATTTTGTTGTGAATCTTAAAGCTTATGAGACTGTTTCTTTAGATGATGAGTTCACTACACCAGCAATCACAATAAACTATTGAAATAGCTATAGGATTTTTTGAAATACTTCAGACTTTTTGTTTTCATTAAGATGATTTTAGTCTCTGAACTTAAAATAGATTAGTTTCCTTGTTTATTTCACTGCATCTTAAATTGTGTTAGAACTTGGAATAATGATTAATGTTGAATATTTCTACATTATTAAATTCTCTATCACAATTACGTCCTTGTAGGTACAACAGGAAGAATATCCAGAAGTGAAAGGCAACTGAGAAGAAAGGTGAACAGTTTATGTACTTTAGTGGCTTCTGAAATCCTGAAGTGAGGTAGTACTCCAGAGCAGGCTTCCCAAGGTCACTGGTGACTGCCACAGCCCTGATGGTGTTAGTTTTTGACCTTTCTTTCTTTTTTTGTCTATATCCAGAGAATGGGCCATCTTTGAGATGCAGAATGACCCACATACTCCCAGGGAACAGATATATAAGCCAGAATAGAGAACTGGTTTTGATGATGCCGTTAGCATCCATACAGCCTGAGTGTTTGCATTAGACATCGGTGGGCATCTCTACAGGGATCCAGATTACATGGTCAATTGATGAGTATGGAGTCAAAGGCACGTTACTTGGAAGTTAAATGGCATCGAATGATAGTCATTGAGAACAGTAATTTTCACAGGAGTATTGGCTGCTTCTTATACTTCATGGTTTTGAGATGGCTTAGTTGGGCACTGCTGGATTTTGCCACCTTAAACCCTACTTTTGTATGCTGGCCACCCTCTTCTATTTCATATCGTATTTTAAAATATATATACTAATGTGATTGACTAAGCTATCTAGTAATTTTTCTCTGGGCCTAGGAGACATATAATTTCTTATTATGTATTTATTCAGTTTGTTTACTCCTAATTTACTTATTTCCAAATTCTTACTCTTTGTCTTCCTTATTTTCAAGTTCTTAATGGCCCCTCATGTACTGTCTTCCATCAAAGAAGTTTTAAAAATTACTTCAAAATATATTGTTAACACTTCAGAAACAAAATATAAAACTTTTACTGAAAGCCTCAACTTTTAGTGAAGGAAATTTGACATTAAAAGGGATTTTTGCCAGAGGGTTTGAAGCAACAGTACAGAAATATTTATACAGCGGTAGTGTTTCTTCATTTGAATAGCAGATTTGTTGGAAGTCAGATTTTATATAGGTGGCAGTTCTAATTTTTATGTCTCATAATTGCAGCATTTGCTTTAAGTTAAAGAATTTGTTTTTATTTAAAATATGTAAGTATTTTGTGTTTCTTAGGCATTACCTCCTAGGACTGAGAAAATGGCTGTTGACCAGGACTGGCCTAGTGTTTACCCTGTGGCAGCTCCATTTAAACCCTCTGTGGTGCCTCTACCTGTTCGAATGGGTTATCCAGTAAAAAAGGGTGTGCCCATGGCAAAGGAGGGAAATCTAGAACTTTTGAAGGTAAGAAATTCCTAAGTGAATGCTGATCTTTTCTCCATTCTACTCTCTCATACTTCAAGGTTCAGCATAGAGCAGCTTGCCATACTTAATTTTTTTCAGGCAGTAATGGATGTTGCATTTTGATTAGCCTTTGGAAAGAAGAGTCAAAGAACCCCAGGCATTTAAGAATGGCCTTTCTACATATCTTCTTTATATTCGATCTTTCAAGCAGAACTAACAAAAGCTAAGTAACCTAATTTGAGACAGAATTGGGAAGTGAGGTTCTACTTTTAAAAGACGAATTATAAAACTTTCTTTCCAGAAAGGTAGAATGTTATTTAAATTTATTTTTCTAGTCTACCAACTAATTTTTTTTTGGTGAGGTACTAGGGCTTGAACTTGGGGCCTTGCACTTGCTAATAGGTGCTCTATTGCTTCAGCCTCAACACCAGCCCCATCGACTAACTTCTTTACTACTTAAAATAAGTAATATTATGTGCTTCACTTGATAACATCTATAATGACTTGTGATGAACTATAGGGTTTTTTAAAGAAAGTATAAATCTTACCCTGGGAATGCGTGTTTTCAATGGTACCATTTTACATACAATGGAAGTTATCATGTAATAGGAATGAACTTTGGTTTTCACTAGATAAAAAGGCTGCTAAAAAACAAAAAATTGCTAAAAGTTGTTGTTGAAAAATGAGACAGAGCTGGGTGTGGTGGTACATGCCTGTAATCCCAGCACTTGGGAGGCTGAGACAGGAGAATCAAAAGCTTGGGACCAGCCTGGGCTACAAAGCAAGTTTGTGGCCAACCTGGGCAAAATAGTGAGACCCTGTCTCAAGAAATCCACCCTCCCCTTAAAAAAAAGAAAAGAAATGTCTATGTTTTTAAAAATGAGACACACAGGGCACAGAGGTACTCTCTTCTGGTAATAGAAGTAAATGAAGTTTGGAAATGAGAATATTTTATAAGACAAACATTGAGGAAAGCAAATCTTCAAATTAAGAGAAAAGAACTTAAAGATAAGGGCTAGGAATGTGGCTCACGTGGTAGAGCAGTAGCCTCACAGGGATGAGGCCCTGAGTTCAAACCCTAGTACTGTGAGAGAGGGACTGAGAGACCGTCTTTGGAAGAGGTCACTAGGTGGGAGAGAGCAGCCGTAATAATGCTGATGGCTGTGAATGCTGTGTTAACAAAGAAGTATGCAATATTTCGTGCATTCCCTATATTCCCAGAGATAGAATCACTGAATGTGCTAACTGACCTAAAGTATGCAAAGTGCTTAGAATGGAGCCTGTGTAAGTTCATGCAAATGTTAGCTATTATTGTTTTCCTTTTATATTTTTTTTTAGGGGCACGGTACTAGAGATTGATCACAAGGTTTTGTGCTTGCTAGGCAAGTGCTGTACCACTTCAGCTATACCCACAGACCTGATCTTGAGGTTTATATTTTCATGTTTCAGAACCACTCAGGTGGAGGTTGAGAGGATTGTGGTTTGAGGGCAGCTCTAGCAAAAAGTTAGTGAGACCCCCATCTCAACCAATAAGATAGGCCTGTTTGTGTGTACCTCTGGTTGCAAACATGTGGGAGGCAGTAGGTAGGAGGATTGCAGTCTGAGGCCACCCCCATGCAAAACAAACAAATTCAAAACTGTATCTTAAAAACAAAGTAAAAAATATGGCGGTGTGGCTCAAGTGAGGCCTTGAGTTCAAACCCCAGTACTACCACCACCAAAAAGAAAAGGAGTACAGAAGATGAATCCACCCATCCAATAATCCTAATGTTTGATATCTATTTTCTCTTGATTAAAAGAAAGATTTTCTAATCAACACTCAAGATTGCTGGCTTGATTCCTAGAGTAACTTTCTGCTTGTTAAAATTTTCATTTCCAAAAAAAAGCTAAATTTTTTATTTACATGTTTGCTACTATTTAAGAAATGTGTTAGTAAATGTTAATTTTATTTGAAGGAATCCAGTTTCCTTAAATTCTCGTTGATTTCATGAATGACTTGGTGGCCTTTTATTGTATCATCATGAGTATATTCTTCATTAAACTGTTAAGATTTGCTTGCTTTATTCATTCAGTTCACAAATGTGTATTATTTGCAAAGTGTAAGTAACACCATGCTAGACATTGTCTGAGAACTGGGATGCCTAAACAATGACCAGTGTCCTGGAGTGCTTTCAGTTTTTTAAGTATACCTATAAATTGATGACAGAAAGAGTGCTATAAAAATGATGCTTATTTTTCTAGCATGATTGTTGTAAGATACTTGATAAAAGACAATTTATACCATCTGAAGATGAACCAGAGTATCTTTATAAGCTATTTGGTACTGAATCTATATTTTAAGGAACTTGTTTCTTGAATTGACAACACCTGTGACATAGTATTGTAAAAGCACTGTCAGATTTTATTTTCTACATAAATAAAATGTGTTGTGCCTGTGATTTAGTTTTGTGAGAAAATTATCTTTTTCATATTTTCACGACATTTAGTAGTCGGGTGTGGTGGCACATCCCTGTAGTCCCAACTACTCAGGGGGCTGGGGCAAGAGGATGTCTTGAGCCCATGAGTTTGAGATCATTTTGGGCAACATACTGAGATTTTATTTCAGTGAAAAAGTTTTAAAAAGACATTTAACTATAATTTATTCTTTAAACTTCTCATTTTAGATCCCCAATTTTCTGCATTTGACTCCTGTAGCAGTTAAAAAGCACTGTGAAGCTCTTAAAGGTAAGCCGTTTGTTTTCCTATCATAAACATTATGTTGACCTTGGACATAGAATTAGGAATCTCAGCTCTAATGAAATATAGCCTTGTGTTCTGAGGCATTGTCAGTTTCTCCCTTCTTAAAGAAAGATTTTTAAGTTGTTTTCAGTGAACTGCTAATTTCAAATCCACAAACTTCTTTTGCTAATCACTCGACAAGTGTTATGAATACCAAGTAGAAGCCGAAGGCTAAGCTGGGTCGTGGTGGTGCACACCTGTAATCTCAGCTGCTTGGGAGGCTGAGGCAGGAGGAGTGTGAGTTGATGGCTAGCCGAGCTGCAGAGGAAGAGCCTGTCTCAAAAACTGAAAACCTAAGAACAACACGAAAGAAAGATGAAGCCAGAATTCAGGGACTTATTGCTGAAAGCGCATATGTAGTAACTCTGAAGAAAGTACTGCAGTGTCGCCCGTGTTTGCAAATCTATACAGTTCAAAGTGAAGGTAGCGAGAGGATGCTGGGTAGCAGAATAGTCAGCGGGTTCAGTGACGGGATGCCACACAGAAGAAAGAATCTTCCTGAGGGAGCCGTTTAAAATTTTAGAAAATTTAAAAGTGGTACATGTATGTGGTGACTCAAATAGAAGAGGCTAGCATGGAAAGCAGCCCCTCACCCAGCATGTTCTCTTTGAATCATTATTTAACTCTAATAATTACTTGCAGAGAAGGAACTCACTTATGCTTGTTTATGATACATACTCTTGCTGTTGAGTGTGTATGTGAGTAGGTAATACAAGTGACCGCCAGCATATGATTACATCCCCAGCTCAGTAGATGGATTCTGAACAGTATCTGTGGATCCCTGGTATAAACATAGATTTCATGCACTTATGCTTCTACTCTTTCTCCTTCCCATGTGGGGTGAAGGCAGACTTTTTTCACTGTTAAATTTCATTACTATGTATATATTCCAATTTAATTCTGATCTAATTTGCATTTGTACATAGAATAAGCACATTTGAATTGTTTGTGGTTCGCACAAGTGATTGATTGTGCCATTTAATTCAAAAGAATCAGCCCCTTTGGTTAAAGTCTTAATGTGTTCATGCTGATTTAAAGGTGTGTAAAATATTCAATGACATTTCTGGAAAAAAATGAAACCCAGATACATTTCATAATTCTATTGGAAGGAAAAATAGGCCAATTAATGTAATTATGATTAAATTATGTAATTATGATTAAATTTGAGCTTTCAGGAGGGCTTTGCATTAAAAAGTACAAGGAAGAAAATAGTTGAGATCCTTAGGAATAGTAATCTTACTCCTGAAATGAGGGAAGAAAACTGTTTTCTCTCATTTATGGGTTTGTCTGCTTTATGCCATTAGGATGTTTTCCTGTCCCTTTTCAGTGTCTGTTTCTGTTCACCTGTTCTTGGAATTGGAAGAAAACTGGAGCACTCTTCCAAATTTGTGCTCTGCTTGGCTCAAATCATATACCACTTTTTGATTCTTTGTAAAAATCAATTAACAAACACATTTCTGTGCAAATCCCATTTTTTCCTTTTTAAAAATTATCTTTAAGTATGCTTATAATCTAGCAACTGATCTTTCTTTTGATGTGCTGGCAACCAACCATTTTAATGAAATAGTTCTATAATCCTAATTTTTTTTGGGGAGGGTGGTACTGGGGTTTGAACTCAGAGCTTCACACTCAAAGCAGGTGCTCTTCTACATGAGCCACACCTCCAGTCCATTTTGCTCTGTTATTTTTGGAGATGGGGATCTCATGAACTATTGGCCCTGGCTGGCCTCGAACCAAATGTTTAAAAAGATACTATACCAAGCTGGTGTTCTCCAAATTAAAACTGTTAATGTGATAGCCTTTTACAGGTTTGTGCATGTGTTCCTAATTGTAACAAGGCAAACTTAGTGGCGCTTATGTAGTGCTGTCAATCATAATTATTATCCTAAAATGTTATACACAATAAAAATAAACTATTAAGAATATCTGCACACAGTTGTTTACAGCAGTTTTATTCATAATTGCCAAAGGTTGCCAGGTGTGGTGGCTCACGTTTGCAATCCCAGCACTAGGAAGGCTGAGACAAAAGGATTGTAAATTTGAAGTCATCCTGTGCTACAAGATGAAACCCTGTCTCAGAAAAACAAAACAAAAAGCAAACAAACAAAACTAAAAAATTGCCACAACTTGGAAGCAACCAAAGGACCTTCAATAACATAAACTGTGTCATTCTCGACAATGGAATATTACTTAGCACTGACAAGAAACCTGTCCATAAAAAGAGACACAATAAATGCATATTGCTGGGGAAAAGCCAGTCTGAAAGGTTACATGCTGTATAATCCCAAATGTATGACACTGTAGAAAAGACAAAACTACCATAACCTATAGACATTGCTTTTCTTTTTTCTTTTTGAGACAAGTTCTCACTGCACAGCCCAGACTGGCCTAGAGCTCCCTGCATAGCGGAGGCTGGCCTGGAACTCATCATCCTTCTTCCTCCATATTCTGCGTGCTTGGCCTGCAGCCATGAACTTTCATGCGGCCAGACTGTAGATCTTAGTTAATAACGTATCAATATTGACTCATCAAGTGTAACAAATGTACCACACTCATACAAAGGTTTAACAATAGAAGAATCTGGAGGAGGGAACTATATGTGAACTCAGTTATTGTGTAAGCCTGAAACTGCTCAAAAAAAAATCTATTAATTAAAATAACCTTTGCTTCCTATGTAACTGTCTGACTCAAGGCATGAGGAGACACCAAAGATGCTGTGGCCACAGCACAGCAATTATCAGATGCCTGTGAATATATGTATGGACAGCCCAGTGTTTGTCCTGTTAGAGATGGGAAGATAGACATCTGTAAACTCATGTCCTGGGTTTTGGCCTATGGCAGGAGGCAAAAAGCTTTTCTTTGCTTCTTCTTGGTTGGCTTCAGATCAAAATACTGCTTCAGCATTGTTTAAGGTGACATATTTTGGGGTGACATATTCTGGCCTCCTACAGTGTGTTATTTTTTTCTGTTATAATTAATTTTTTCATCATGGTCTTAATCCTTTTAACACATGCAGGGCATAACATTATCTTCTAATCCTGGGGATAGGAAAGTATGGGCTGGTAACAGGAAGAGGAAAATCATCCTTTTGTGAGTGTCAGAGACCCAAGTGTGATGTATATGAAAATGCATGTAAAGTCATCCAGTTACCTCTGCAGGGAGAACTCTGCCATGGGCCACACACCCCCTGATACCCAAGGCTTGCAGGAAAAAGGCCTCCATGGAACAGAAATTCACAGTCTTGGACTGAACAACTCTTGCAGCAATTTTTGCCCAGGATGCCAATGTGGACTGAGGTTATCACTCCAGCTAGCCTTCTCTGTGTTAGTCTTCCTACTCCCATTACGACTTTTCTGAAACCTGGTCCCTTGACCACCTTTGTGCATTTCCTGGAACATTGCTGCTGTCTGACCTCTTGTGATGTTCTGGAGACTCAAGTAAACCTCTATTTCCTTCTCAAATTGTTGGCACCAATTCCACAAAGTGTCCTGAAACACCTTATTAACCAGAGGCACAATGGTACAAGGGAAGGATTTTATAATTAGGTTTCAGGCAAGCTTTGAATTGTTCATTTGTTTGTGGAAGGTGAACTTTATTGTTTTTCTTAGACTTACATAGGTTTGATACCTGCATGTTTGATATCTGCTGTTGAAACACTGTGTTCCATTAGATGTTCTTGTTAGGTTCCTCTGTAACTGGAACAGATGTTAAAATCACATTTTCCTCATCTAATTCCTCCTCATAGAAATTCTCGCTGATACTTTTACTTGAATCTGACATCTTCAGGATTGCCCAGCAGTACTAAGATTACTTGCATTGTACTCTCCCCCCAGGTAGCTTCATTTTTTTTACAGAACTTAAATAAGTGTCTTATTCTTTCCTTAATTACATCTTTACACTTCTGCCAGTCTCGGGATTTAAATTGTGTCATCCAAATAACTCAGAATTTTAAAACATTTCAATTTTCTTTCAAAGTAGGTCAGTTCAGATTTTATATCTGCCATGCAAATGGAAAATTTGAAATACAGGAAAGTAAGCCAAGGTCTTTTAAAGTCTAGTCATTTGCTTTACCTATCAGATGAGTAAAGGCTAATGGGAATCTATTATGTACTTTCCATTTGGCTGTGGTTTTTTAGACATAATTTAGGTAGTTTAATTTAAAAACTGTAATTATCATCTGGTGATTGAAATGACTTATTCAAGGTTTAAAAAGAAAAAAAAGATTTTTGTAAAACCAAAAGCTTATATAATTCTCCAGAATAGTCTGTCTATTATAAAGGGCTGTCACTTGGGCTGGCAGAGTGACTCAAGTGGTAGTGCCTTCTTAGAAGCATGAGGCCCTGAGTTCAAACCCTCTACCGCCAGAATTAATGAATGAATAAATAAATAAAAGTGCTGTGAAAATGGTACATCTTTTAGTGTAGCATATTGAAATTAGGCCATGATGGGGATGACATTCAACCGAGTCTTACTGTGCTCATTGTTTTAAATGTCAAAATGTTCTTAATTCCAGAGATACTTCTGTCCCCTCAAAGTGACTAAGTATTGATCTTTTAAACAGAAAGTTTAGGGAATGGTGTGATGCTGCTTAATTTGTGAGCATTTATTTAGTCCCAGATATCAGAGAGTCTTTGTAACCCAAAGTGATATTTTACTTACTGATTTTAAAGTCAAGCCCAAAGGGAGCAAAATATAGTACCTACCAGTTGAAAATTGTTAGCTTGGGGAAGTGCTATTGGCAAAGTACCTCTCGCTGTGTCTTAGAAGAGCTCCCACATCTGCCTGTGATTAGATCAGCCTCTCTTGCAGTGCTTTATTAGAGAAAGTATGGATCCATGAGATTCCACGTGTTTGACCCCTCAAGTCAGTACCATGCTCAGCACTTTGAACTTTCTGTTGCAGCCTGGGTCTCAGGCCCAGACCCACCTCCTCACTGGGCTTTCTTGCCTGCTATGAGGACAGAGCTGTTTCTGCTTCCACTGAGCCCCATTGGCTCATTGAAGCCACATGCAAGAAACGAGTTATTTTAAGGCTACACATAAGGATGACCCATGCTTTTAAACCTATTTGAGTTGAAGCTTTCTTTAGGTTTTAAAATTTTTTGTTAGCATAAATTAACTGTACAAAGGGGTTTCATTACAATACTTACATACATGCATACAATGTTCTTTGATCAAATTCACCCACCTATAGTATTACTTTTTTTTTTTTTTGGCAGTTCTAGTTTTGAATTCAGGACCTCTTGCTTGTTACACAGGTGCTCTCCCACTTGAGCCACTCCGCCAGCTGTTATTACTCTTTCTTAACCCCTCTCCTTCCTCCCCTTGAGTTGAGGCTTTCTGTAACTCAATTTCTGAAAGATTTGCTGACCACACTTCAGTTACCTCTTAGAGATTCTCTAGGGCTTCTTTCAGTTCCTTTCAGCTGATCTTTACTAGTAACCTTCATTTGAGAGTGAATTAATATTATCTGTCACTTTTCATAAATAATTCTCTGGGCACTGAACTATTTTCTTTTAATTGGTAGGGAGCAGTTAAACTATCCCATAATAGATATATGCAGAGCCATAGTACACTGCCATCAAGACACAGTCTCTCTCCTTTCTTTTTTATTTTTCAGTACTGGGGCTTGAACTCAGGGCCTACATCTTAAGCGACTCCGCCAGCCCTATTTTTGTGATGGGTTTTTCGAGATAGGGTCTCTCAGACTATTTGCTTCGAACCACAATCCTCCTGATCTCTGCCTCCTGGGTAACTAGGACTACAGGTGTGAGCCACCAGGGCCTTTCTTTTTTATTCTAAATTTTGGTGTTGGTAATTGAACTTCATGCAAGTAAAGCATGAACTCTATCACAGAGCTACACCTCCAGCCCCATAGTTCCCTTTAACTGAACATACTACTCCCCACTAAACCTAAAATACTCAAATCATGCTCTTGATTAAATTCCCTAACTAGGATGTAACTAAGAAAAAGAGATGAGAGGTGATGCTGTGTATGTGGCATGCAAGCGAGATTCTGTGCTTTTGCGTGTGACCTGCGAGCGGTGTCACTAATAGGGTATTGTCTGTTAGCATGCACTGCAATGAGAATTTACTTGCAAAAGAATAATTGAGATAATTTTTTAAAATTCTCAGATTTTTGCACTCAGTGGCCAGCTGCACTTAGCAGTGATGAGAAATGTGAGAAGCATTTTCCAATTGAAATCGACACAGCTGATTATGTCTCATCAGGACCATGTATTCGAAACCCCAAAGCTCGAATAGTAACCCTGAGGGTAAGAGATTTTTTAAAAAACAAGAATCATTATAGTGCATTATATAAAAATGCATTTTGTATGTGACTACAAAACTTAATACATGTTTATTGTGGAAAATATGAAAATTTTAAATTACAGGATAAAATTGCCTAAAAATATACCACTCAGAAATAAGTTCAGTTAACAACAGTAGCTCATTTTATTATATATACAGACAGTCTTTGTGTATTTTAATGGAATGATGTTAGATGTGTTTAGTAATCTTTTCTTTTACTCTTAATAAGAATTAAACATTTCGTAATATTATTAAATATTTTTTAATTTTACTTGTAATGTCTACATAATATATAAGTGAGCATCTATTCGAAACAGTGTTTAAAGCTGAGGGTGTGGGGTTTTTTGGTTTTCTGAGCCTTACACATGCCAGGCAAGCACTGCACTGCTGAGCTACATCTCTAGCCCATGGGGATACAGTGTTGAACAATTCTAATATAATTCTTTTTCTGAAACTGAAATGAGAGATACAAATAATGTCACAGCTTAGATCTGTCATAATGTATTAAGTTACTCATGTTATGGACATTGGATTTTTAATAGTTTCCTTTTTGCCAGGTGTGGTAGCTCATACCTGCAGTTCCAGCATTCACAGGAGAGTGAGATAGAAGGTTCACAAGTTTGAGGCCATACTGGACTACATAGTGAAACTTTTATCTCAAAAATTAAAAGAGGTTTCAAGGTTGCCCTTCCTGCCTTCCTGCTTCCTTCCTCCCTTCTCCTTTCCTCCCTTCCTCTCTTCTTCCTCCATCTCCCCCTCAGCCCATGCTAGGCATGCCCTCTACCACTTGAGTTACACCCTCAGCCTCAACAGTTTTCTTTTTTGCATGAACTGGGGTTTGAACTCAGGGCTTCACGCTTACAAAGTATAAAAGACACTACACTAGTAGATTATAGAGAAAGCCTATTTTTCTGTACATTCACAAGGTTAAATTTTTGTAATTAAAAATAAGTGTTTTGCAAAGAGGTAAATTCTCAACCTTTTAGTATTCAGACATATAATTTAGTACTAATGTGGTTGAGAATTTATTCCTTTGCAAAATGCTTACTTTTGTTGTTTGCCCATTTTGATGGTGTATTGGTTTCTTTTATACTTTCATTTCTTTCAATTATAGCGTTATTAAGATGTAATTCATGTACTACAGAATTCACTCTTTGAAGTATGAAATTTAGTAGTTTTTATTATGCTCACAAAGTTGTGCAATGATTAGTACTAACTCCAGAAATTTTCATCACCACAAAAGAAATCCTATTAGCAGCCACTGTCAATTTACCCCTTCTCAAGCATCTACTCTCTGTCTTTATGAATTTGTCTGTTCCTGACATTTATTCATACTGTATGTTTTCCATCTTGAAATGTTTTTCCACCTTCTGGTGTAGATCCCTGCTGTAGGTCTTGGCATGGGAAGCCTGGGGCACTGAGGAGCCCAGTGAGGCACTAGGACCTTGAGTCCTGCCTCCTGCTCTGCCCTGGTGCATTGGTATTCACATTTTAGATCCAGAGAAGGAAAGTGGTTTTGTTTTTCTCAGTAATCTTGAAGTAGTGTCAGAAGTAAGTGCACCTTATGTTTGCTGAGTGTGGTGGCTCATGCCTATAATCCTAGCTACAGAACAGTTGAAGACTGGGAAGTCACAGTTCTAGGCTAGCCTGGGCAAAAAAGTCAGTGAGACCCCCATCTCAACTGGACATGGTGGTGCATGCCTGTGGGCCTACCTACGTGGGCGGATGCAGTCCCAGGCTGGCTGGGCAAAAACACAAGACCCTAGTGCTTGCCTAGTCAGCATGAGGCCTTGAGTTCAAACCCCAGGACTGCAAACAACAACAACAAAAAACCTACCTTACATCTATAAAGTGCTTTCTTCCGTTAATGTGATTTATTACTAACAAAAGTCCTGTGTGTTAAATTGTCCTGAGGAAACCTAGTCTTGTGAGGTAAGATGATTCATTTGAGTCACGTTAACAAGAGGCAAACCTAGAAATCAAACTGTGTCTTGTCTTATGTGTAAACACCAGACCTCTTTAACACCATATTTGCAACCTAGTAAGATATTCCATGTGCTTAGACATTTCTCAATTTTGTGTAGGTCTTTTGTGTTAATAACAGATACTTAGAGACACATATAACAGTATCCTGTGATTCGAAATGTCAGTATTATTTTGGGGATAATGTTAATAGCACAATACCTGTTGTTTGCCCTATTCTTTGAAAAATAGCAACTTGAAAAAAAACAGCTGTTGAATTTTGGTGAAGAAAGACAATGAATGCCACTCAACTTTGGAGCCAGTGTTCGTCCAGATTAAAGACTACAATTTTGCAGTGCCTTTGAGTGCTAGCAGGTGGTGTGAGTGCACCACACAACTGTTTATGAGTTTCTGGCATAAACTGTGCAGTTATGTTAATGTGAATGAGCGGTAAAGCAGTTGTTATGATAAGAATCAGCATCACTGCCACATTTGACCACTTGCATAAAAACCTGGGACATGCAAAAAGCTTAAAAATTTTAATGTATTGTTAAATATTTTGATTTCATTGAAGAGAATTTTAGAAGGAAAAATCACTACTTTCTCACTATTCTGATGTAAAAATTGTCATTTTTGTCTGCATACATGCATATGTATGTATACATGTAGTTTTAAGGTAGGTACATTTTTTTATTTTCATATCAGTAATCGTCCATGTTACTAGTAGTCGGTTATCATAAAATGGATTATTTTAGCTGTCAGGCTGAAAATCAGTACTTAAAATTACATCTTTTTAAAAATTTACATATTCATTCAGCAGATGTTTATTGAATGCTTTTCAAGTTCTAGGCCCTAGCTAAGAACAAAACAGACATTATTCCCACTCTCAAAGGCTTGCAGTTCAGTGGGGGAGAATGGGCAAGTAAATAAACTACTGTGCTGTGGTATCTTGAGGGAAGTGCAGAGTTAGTGAAGCTAGAGATAAGAACCAGATGGGATTTAAATGTCCTGTTTAGCCTTTTTCCTTCTTCATGGAGTTACAACTTTCTTATTCTTGATGCTGTCCATGGGAAATTAATTTATGCTTGCTGTGATTTGAATATGGTTTGCATTGGGAACTTGTTCCCCAGAGTGGTGATGTTGGGAGCAGATGGGACTTTTAAGAGGTAGGGCCTGAGAGAGGCAGAGGTGGTTCAAGCCTGTAATCCTAGCTACAGCGAGTTTTTTCTCTCATTCCTGATTATTCCTGAACCTAACTGGGCCTAATGGGTTGGAGGGTGGAGGGGTAACTGGAGATGCAGAAAGGACACAGGATAGACAGACTGACAGACAGTGGGGCCATGTGTGTTGGGTGCTCGTTTGGAGACCCACAACCCTCAATGCTTCTTTTTCTCTATTAATCTTCATTTACTTGCTTCTCTCTATCTTTATTCTTTACAATTCTTTAAAACCCTGCTTTTAAAGTCTTCTTTTCTGTTCTTTAAAGTCTCCTGAGACTCACACTGTCCCATGTTAAGTCTGCCCCCAGACTTGCACTGTCCCATGTTCTCTGTCACTTTTCTTTAGCTTAGCTTTTCTAAAGCCTATGTATAAAGTTCTTGGTGCAGACTTTCTATAACCCCTCTTTAGCAATTCTTTTCCCTTCCAAAGCCTCCCACATCAAAAAGCCAACAAGCAAAAGCCCCCAAAGCAAAAGCCTCATGTCCTCCTTCAGGCTGTCTTTTATATCCAGTGGTAAACAGGGTGGAGCAGCGGGGAGGGGCGTGACATTGTACAAGGAGAAACCTGTTCCCTGCTTCTCTGAAGGTAAACAACTTAGGAGAAGAAGGAAACTGTTCTGCATTTTCCTCTTTTGTGCCTGAGGCTGTGTCAACAGATAAACATCTTAGGAAAAGCAGTAGAGCTGCATCTCACCTTGCTAATGTCCATTTCTCATAGGTTTCTCATAATCTGCTCTCCACACTAGCTATTTGGGAGGCTGAGAGAGGATCCAAGTTTGAGGCCAGCCTGGGCAAAAGTTTGTGAGACCCCCCCCCCCCCCAATCTCCAAAATAACCAGAACAAACTGGGCTGGAAGAGTGGCTCAAGTGGTAGAGCTTGTTTTGCAAGCACAAAGCCCTGAGTTTAAAAACAAAAAAAAAGGTGGGGACCGGTGGGAAATCCTTTGGCTACTGGGGTGCTCTTCTTCGATGGGATTTGGGCAGTTTTTGTGGATCCTAATCTAATTCTCTAGAGAGTGAGTTGTTACAAGAGCAAGAGGACCCCTGAATTGTTCTCTGGCTTTCTGTCTTGCAGTATGATCATTACTTATTGTATGAATTTCAGTCTTTCTGATGGCAGTGCCATACCCTTGAATCTCCAGAAATGTGAATAAATAAACCACTCTTCTTTATAAGGTTACCCAGCTGCAGGTATTTCTTTATAGTAACCAAAAATGGGCTAATACAATGCTTTGCTTTACTTAACTGTATTCAGTGTCAAATCTGTTCATCTCTAGATAGATATACCTTCACCCCATGCTGAAATTCTCTTCAGATTAAATAATGTGCATATTTAGGCCAGCATTTCCCCAAATATATCTTAATGAAGACGAATTTTATGAATTGTCCTTGAAAAGTGGAATCTGAGGTCAAATAAATTTGAGAATCACTTGCATACTACATCTTGAAATTTAAAATTCTCCAAGAAGTATTACTGTAAAGAACCCAGTTTAGAGCTGGATGTGGCATACACCTGCAGTCTAAGCATTTGGGAGAGTGAGGCAGGAGTATCATGAGTTCAAGGCCAGCCTGAACGATATAGTGAGACCTTGTCTCAAAAAATGAGCCTAATTAAAGTGAGAATATTCTGTGTTTTGAAAAATAGCTCTTTTTAAAAACACTTTTTGGCAGTGTTGGGGAATAACTCCAATTCCTTGTACATGTGAGGCAAGTTCCTCTACCTCTGAGTTGTCCCTACCCTTAAAAAAGAATTCTTAACAGTCTGTGGGGCTGATACTAATTTTTGAAAATTGATTTCAGATGTTTTGATCCTTTTCTAATGTGATACTCCAGTCTCCAGGAGATAGCTGTAGCTTTTAAAAGTAAATGTTCCAGCCAGATGTGGTGGCGTGTGCCTGAGGCAAGAGGATCAAGAGTTTGAGGCCAACCTAGATTGCGTAGCAAGACCCTGTCTAAATAAACAAATAAATGCCCCAAAACCAGTTGCAGTGATGCAGGTCTTATCACTGCATGGCAAAGATACTAGTGGGGATGGACCTCGGGGACTTGTGTTTGCTAGGTGAGCACTCTACTTCTTGAGAATGCACCAGTTCTTTTATTTTTAATTTGTTTTTCAGGTAGGGTCTCTTGCTAACTTTGTCAGGAGTAGCCTTCAGCCACTGCTCCCAAGTAGCTGGGATTACAGGTACTTAAAGCTACTATAGTCTTATCTAGTTATTTCTGTAGTCCAGCTTTACTAACACCAATGAAGTTTAATTTTATTGATGCATCATAATTTTACTTATTTAAGAGATATATCAGTTCTTTCAGAGAAGGTACTGATTCTTAGAACTTTCAAAGAACTCCAAACAGTATATTCACTTCCTTTTTTTTTTTTTTCCTGTGAGTACGATCGTAATGTTAGTACTTCTATAATGTACTAACTGCTGACTTTGTATAGAAAGGAGTTTAGAAAGGTCTAAAAGTGTGCTTGATGTTAATATATATAACATTGCTTCCTTTTTCAAAATTAAATCATATGAAATGATGCTTTCAATAATATTTTTCTTATATTTTCAAGGTTAAACTGTCCAGTTTGAATTTAGATGATCATGCAAAGAAGAAATTTATTAAACTTGTAGGAGAACGATACTGCAAGACCACAGATGTACTTACCATCAAAACAGATAGGTAAAGAAAAAAATTGGAAAGACTGTTCACATGTATTTCTTTATTGTCTTCCATCCCCTGTAGGCCTCTTTTGAGAAATCATATTAAGATAGGAATGGTGGCTAGGCAAAATCCTAGCTACTTGGGAGGCTGAGATTGGGAGGATCTTGGTTTGAGGCCAGCCCAGGGAAATAGTTTGCAAGACCCCGCCTCCAAAAATAATCAAGCAATAGAATGCCTGTTTTGCCAACATAGATTCCTGAGTTCAAACCCCGGTCCCACCAAAAAAAAAAAAAAAAGATAGGAGTAGCTTTTATTACATCAACTTTTATTAGAGAAGTTGTGCAATTCATATTTTTGAAATCCTCAAACTAGCCTACTTTCACTATTCTTTTTATGTATGGAGAAGGACTTGCTTAGTTGTGTTGTTATTTTTAGTCCTCACTTTCATATACCTATGTATGTAAAACTTGGAAGATGTTAAAAGAAGACAAAGTATGATTTGCTAGTGATTAATGCTTAAATAGGCGGGAGTTTTTTTTTTTTCTTAATTGGCTTTATTTGTGATTCTAGACTGGGACAACACTTCATTCTATGAAATAGAATAAGTGTTCCCTTAAATAGGTTTTTACAAAGTTGAGGTATGGAGGCTGGGGTGTAGCTCAAGTGGTAGAGCTTTTGCCCCAAGCAAGAGGTCTGAGTTCAAACCTTAGTCCTAGCCTAAAAAACAAAGTCAAGGTATGTAGTTCAAAATTAAATTGCTAATTTGCACATATGAAAATTTGTCAAGGCATTGTAAATAAGCAGAATTTCAGAGTCAGGATAGTCATTTATAAAAAGAGTATTAAAGTTATCAACTATGAGTTTATAAGTTAGATGATTTTCATTTGATATAAAGAAAGGTTACTGGTATGTTTTTACTAAATGGGTATTTTATTTCTAGAATTTACTTTTGTTGCCTCTAAATTGTGTCAGAATATAAAACAGCTCCTTAGAGAAAAGTGAGTGGCAGATCTCCCCACCCATCCTAAATTTCAAAGGATTTGGAGGCATCAGAATCAGGTCTCATAACCTGTTTCTTAGTGGTGGGAAGAAGGCTCAGGACAGTATGCAGAGAGAGGTGGTGAACATGGTGGAGGCAGGAAAAGCACAGGAGCTGTGGTTTCTGATTATTACCTTAAGAGGGAAATAGATTTGAAATATATTTTAGTGTCTTTAGAAAATGCAAGGTAACGTTGCACTTCTAATTTATCCAACTTCTAAAATACCTTTAACATGTTATTTCCTGAAATTCTGTAAGTTCTGATAAGGTTGCTTTATCTCTTGGTTGACAACATCTATACACACATTTCCTGTAGCAGCTATTCAGAGGACTATTAAATACAAGTAAAGAATAATCACTACAGTTAAAGTTATTTGTCATGCAATAGTTTTATATTTGTAGAAACTAGAAGCAATTGTTTCTTTTTCTGTATTACCTTATTACCCTACAAGCTTAGTATACTGTCTCATACGTGTGTAGAAGTTTTGCTTAATTTTAGGGTACTAAAATTCTTTTTTCCCCCATATTAATTCTATTTTAAATATAAATGTAGCAGCAACATTATATGTATGTGTTCATTTTAAAAAGAATCAGCTCTGAAGAAATAAGATTAACATTTAAATTAGCATGTATCACCTGTCTAGCTCATTTTTAAGTTAACTCAGATATTCTCATGCCATCAAGCAGATTCTCAGCATTGAGATGGTAGAATGAACCTGGATTGAACACAGTCCTGTTAAAAAATAGCTTAAAGCTATTATCATATACAGATATCTCCATTAGTGATGAAAGCAAAGATAAAAGTAAGCCCAGTACTCAGTATTTTCAATTAATGAGCTACACAGACTATTCTTAGAGCAGAATTTCCTGAAGTGGATAGAGAATTACTGAAAATGTTATCCTCTGTTTTAGTATATTGTATATTTTGCAAATTATTCTATATATTATTTCTAGAATTTTGACTTCCTCCCTCTTTCTCTTTTGAAGGTGCCCTTTAAAGAGGCAGAATTACGATTATGCAATGTATCTACTAACAGTTCTGTACCATGAGTCTTGGGTAAGTGTGGGTGAATGTTCCTGGATTTTGCCAGTGGAATTTAGATGATGCCAGAATACTCTGTGGTGAATACTCAGTTGAGTATTTGGTGAGCCACTAACTGAGCATGTACGAATCTCCTATTGGTACCAAAAGTGAAGATCTTGAAATAGATTTCAATCAGTTATAGGACCATACTGAAATCATGTGTCTAAACCTTTAAAACTCCGTTTCTGAAAAATTTGGAGTTTTTATTTGATTTTTTTGTTGTTTGAGTTTGAATGAAAGTTCTCAGTTATGGAAGAGTAACCATCATATGTGTAACTTGAGAATTTGTGATTTTTTTCCTGTTTTCTAAAACTTGGTAGAAAGGTATTTTAAATGTTTATTGAAATTTTGGGTTAGCACTGAACATACTGGCTATTATACATTAGGAACAGTTAAGAACAGTTCATTATTTAAATAATATTAAAAGTGTTGTGTCTGTATACTTTTAGTAGAAGTATGTTTGTTTTTGAGGGAGATTTTGTATACTTAAGCATCAACTTTTTCTTTGTTTTTGGTAGCACTCGGGTTTGAGTTCAGGGTCTCACACTTGCTAGGCAGTCACTCCGACTGCTTGAGCCACTCTGCCAGTCCTTTTTTGTGATGGGTTATTTTAAGATAGGATTTTGCCAACTCTTTGCCCAGGACTGGCTTTGAACCTCAATCTTCCTGATCTCTGCCTAGAGGATCCTGTAGCTAGGATTATAGGCATGAGCCACTGATGCCTGGCTAAGCACAAACTTCAGAATTCAAGTTGGTATCCAACATGTTTATGTAACTCAAAGTTTTAAGTACTGTTTTTAAAATTAAAATAATTATCAGTTTGTATTCAAACTAAATTTTTTTTTATAGTTTGCCCAACATAGAAGACTCAGTAGAATTTCGTAATTAGGAACATTTGAAGAAATAGAGATAGCTGGAGAAGAGAGGCACTCTCTTTATATGTTCATAGAACTTCATATCAAGAGAATTTTTTTTTTTTTTTTTGAAGGGGAGTGGTTTTGGGAGGCAGGATCTTGGTATGTAGTCTAGGCCAGCCTTGAACTCATGATCCTCCTGCTTTAGCCTTTTTAGCACCACCATACTCTGCCCTGTATTTGTTTGTTATGACTCTTAGAGATGCAACAAGACTTCAGTTTATTGAGTACCACATTTCTAAGATCCATCCAAAGAGGCACTGGGCAGAAAATGTTTCATGTATTGGCCACTTAGCCAACATACAGTAAAAGAAACATATTCCTGAGATTTAGTAGTTGCATTAAATTGCCTTTGGAACCTCCTTCTGGCCCTGAGATCCTGTGATTCTGTGAACACATGCAGCTGTTATTCAAACTGCTCACAGCATTTTCATTGGTGTTAATAATAAAACTTTGTTGCTGTTGTTGTTAAGACTGAGGTTGAACTCAGGGCTTCATGCTTGCAAAGTAAGCACTCTACTACTTGAGCCACATGTCCAGTCTATTTTGCTCAGGTTATTTTGGAGATGGGTCTGGAGAACTATTTGCCTAGGCTGGCCTCGAACCTTGATCTCCTGATTTTAGGATTACAAAAGTGGGCCACTGTACATGGCTAATAAAACAGTTTTAACATAAGAGAATGAGTAACAAATGAAGGAGGAAGGTGAGGAAGAGGTTTTATTTCAAGTTAGTGAACAACAAAAAGTAGCTACTAGCTCTTTTCTTTTACAATCTTCTCTCTGTCATAATTTATCTAGATTTTCTAATTTCTGGTATCAGGAGCAACATCATAACAGCAGTTAATCTCTTTCTTGTCAGTTGGCTTTAGAAATGCCTTTGGTTTAAGATGATTAAGCTCTCTTTTGAGTCAGTTCCCTAGCTGCTGTTAAGAGTAAATAGCCAACAATAAAAGCCAACTAGTTTGAGTCTCTTATTTTGCCAGCAGCCTATAAAGTGAATTTGCCCCAAAGGAAATGACAGGTATAAATAAATTCAGTGAAAGTTTTCTTACCAAATTCTTTTTTGTGGTTCCATGACATAGAATCCAATAAGCTTGTATTCTGAATTCATGCAAAAACCTTTGATCTTTAATGCTAATTAGTTGATGCCAGGACAAGGAGCCACATATAAGTGTCCTAAGCAGATATAATTGAAGAATTCCCATATTAAAATTGGCTCTTAGTCTTTTGTAAACAAGTACCATCAGTGAAGAAGCTTTAAGAGCATGCAGATGAGCCATGAAATTTTGCAGAGCTACTGGAACAGAATTTTTATTGAATCGAAATTCTTTTTTCCTTCACCAGCATTGAATTCATGTTTGAAATTGGTGTTACCACCTGGTATTCAATCCAACATTTGGAGAGCTTTGCTTAATCCATTGCTTTATGTTTTTCACAGGCTAGCTTCTGAGCATTTAATACTCAAAATATGTGTATCCTTGGCTTTTCAGCCTTTCCATGGAGGTTACTTCTAAGTAACATTGAGAGGAGAGTATTTGGAATCCTTCTGGAAAAGTATTCATCTAGACGTTCATATAAGGATGCTACTGTAGTATAATATTCAAGCCAGTTAACTATAGAAGTATCAAAGTTGACTCTAGTACATAGACTTCACAAAGCATAGGTTTCAAGCATAGAGGCATAGTAATCTTCAAAGAATGATTATTTTAGTGCCGAGAAGGTGATGAAGACACAAAGTGATCAAGACACCGGTCTGCTTGTCCTCAGCAGTTTAAAGAAGCAAAGAGGCTTCTAGAAATTCAGATTAATATTTCAGCATTACATACTGTTAGCCTAGGAATGAATTACATTTCAACATTTGGAGCCACGGAGACCTGGGTTCCAATCCCGTTCCCATTGCTTTTTACATGTGTAATGTTTGTCAGCCATTTAGCCTCTGAGGCTGTTTTTGGGTGGATCAGGGAGAATTTATGTAGCGTCTAGGAAATAATGGACTCTCATTAAATGGCTAGTAACTGATAATAATGTTAAAAATGAAGAAACTTTTTTCTTAGAATTTTAAATTCATTTGTTCTTGATTTCTGTGTATTCATTTATTTTTATTCCGGTGTTCAGTTTTACAGTTTATATAGTCAGATCTGTACCCTACTGTATGTAAACTTTTAGAACATGTATCCTATTCACAGTCTGACATAACGGATAACAAAACTTACTAAATTTTAACTTGTGTACAATATTCTTTTCTTGCCTCTCCCCCTGTGTAATTTTCTTTAATCTAAACCTACAAGTGGATAGGTTAAGAGATGATTGAAGGAAATATTTTGTAAAGGACTTGCACAAAAGAAATAGGCTAAAACACAAACACTGGGCCAAAGAAAAAAGCAACTGCTTTAGAATATACAGAGATCTGAAATTTGGATGCTTTTGATAGATTCAAGGGCTGGGTTGCCCTTGGGAACTACCTCTTCTTCACCATCCCCTGTCACCCCATGTCAACTTCTGCACAGACTGGGAACCTGCTCATTCTTTCAGGATGGGCTTCTCTGCTCACAGTTCACGCCAAAACCCCTAAGACTTAGTCCTTTCGCCTATGTTCTCTGCTGACATCCCCAATAAAGGATAAAATCTGAAAATATTTTAAAAAACAAGAAGAAAAATCTCTTAATTATCAGATTTTATTATATCAGATCTATCAGATTCAATTTATGTATATGTTTATATTAAACAATGTTTACTATGTTGTTTAATCTTACATTCAATAATTGTTTAGTTTTTATGTACCATTTGTCTTCCATATCCATAAGTTCAATCAACGTTGTATCAAAAGTATTTTTTTAAAAAATTGCATTTATGCTGAACTTGCATGGACTTTTTATTCTTGTTGTTCCTAAATAAAGTTTTAAAACTATTTACGTTGCATTTACATTGCATTGGGTATTGCAAGTAATCTAGAGATGGTTTAATAAGTATACAGGAGGATGTGCCTATCAGATACTGTGCCATCTTATTTAAGGGACTTGACCATCTGCAAGTTTTGCTGTTTGCAGAGACTCTTGGAACCAATTCCCTTTGGATATTGTCTCTCTACAAGGTATGGTGCTAGGAGTCAGTAAGACCATCAGAATAAATCAACCTTTACCCTTAGGAACCTTTGTTTCTGGAGGGAAATTGATGGTAGTAATAGTCTCTCAAGCTAGATAATGGTAACGGGAACATAGTGTTATAGTGACACCAACTAAGATTACTTGTACCTGTGAGCATCAAAGACGTGCTGGTGATTTGGGGAAGTGAGTAGGAGTGAGTATTAAAGAAGTGGGTGAAGGCCTTTGTAGGCCTAGTGGGTTTAGAGAGCAGGCAGAAGCTTGGTGTGGCAGGGAATAGATAACAGCAGAGGCAGAAGATGAGGCAAATTATAAAGACGATGTGCAGCTTACTTACAGTGAACATTCGTAATCACAGGGCAGCAGTGTCTGATGTAGCATTTTGCTAATTGTTTGAAAAGGCATTTCTTTCACTAGCTTAGTGTTTATGAAAAAGTAAGCCATCTTTTGTCAGATGTCAGGTATATATACTTTTCATCCAAAATGACACATACTGGCTGGCAGAATGACTCAAGTGGTAAAGCGCCTGCCTAACAGGCTTGAGGCCCTGAGTTCAAGCCCCAGTACTACCCCCAAAAAAGAAAACAAAATATGTAAGCTGAATACATAAAATATGTAAGATAAATATGTAAAAATATATATTTATTGCCAGTTGTTTGCTTGGTAGTCTTGGATTCAGAGGTTAAGATGTAACAGGAAAAATAGCCCCCAGTTGAGGAACATGCTTGTGGAAACCAGTTGGTTTAGTAATAAATATTTTTAAAAGTGCTATAAGGGTTGTCTTAGTCAGTTTGAGCTGCTCTAACAAATTACCATAGATTGGATGACTTAAACAACAGAAACTGATTTCTCACAGTTCTGGAGACTGAGATCATGATGGTTGGGTTAGGATAAAGGCCCTCTTTCTGGTTTGTAGTGGCTGTCTTGTTGTGTCCTCATATGGTAAGGAGCAGAGAGAAAGGACACCCACTCTTGTCAAGCTCCAGTCTCTATGACCTAGCTAGCTACCTTCCAAATGCCCCATCTCCAAACACCATCATATTGGGGTTTGAAATTTCATCCTGAGTTGAGCGGGGAGGGACACAGAAATTCACCCAGAGGAAGAGTTGTATAATTTACTATTTGATTTAAGTAAACTTCTTTTTCAGTAATATAAACTATAGCATACTTGATAGATGTTAGTAATAATTAGCTTACTCATATAGATATTAAGTCAAACATTATAACCTATTTTCAGTATATATCTTTACAATAGTTTAAGATTCTTTTCATGAATATAGAATTTGAATTATGTGTAGATCAGCTTTATTTTTCATTTGATTACATTTTTTCAAATGTTTAAAAGAAAGTATTCTAATTTTTCATTATTTTGAAAGTTCTCCAAAAATGTTCCTATGAGTTTATTTCTTGATACATGTTTTTATTTGGCAAAGTTAATAAATAAAATCTGTATTATAAAAAAAGTTAGTTTCTTCTATCAAGATGCGTCCCTTTAAATGAAGTGTGCATTTTATTTCATATTCTGCATAAACCTAATTTTAATGACTTTTAAAGAAATGCAATTGGCTAAGCATATTAATTGCACTCTCATAATGAGTCTGAACATTAATGGTGTACCAATAGCAGTAAAAAAGTGACTATATACCATAGTTTTACTTGAATCCAGATAAATCCATCTGACCTTTGTTCTAAAAGTGGATCTGGGGTGTTACAGTGAGAGTCACTGTGAGACTTAACTATGAGAGTCAGCTGTGTTACCAGGAGAATCAGCTGAGTTTTCTGCTATTTCAAATGATCACCTTGGGCTAACACAAAAAGGAAACCAAAAAGGGGGTGTGAGAGGAATTGTTCCCTTTTTAAAAAGTGCTAAGAGTCGGACTATTTTCTTCTAATATCTAATACATGGCCAGGTCTTTTCAGTTTTAGCTTTTAAATGTCTGTTAAAACTACTCCTCTTAGGTTTTTATCATCTTTTACCTGAATAACTGTAACAGCCTTCTAATTGATATCTCTGTCTGAGTCTGCCTTCCATATTATTGTTAAAGTAGTTGTTCTAGAAAACAAGTTACTGTATCACACTCCCTTATAAAACCCTTCCTTGGTTTCCCATTACCTAAGATAAAGTCTAAACTCCTTAGCACATTATTCACAGCAATTTGGCATTTCATTACCAGCTACTCAGGAAATAATAGGCTCTGTACCCTATTCCTCACCTATAGTATAAAAGTTATGTTCATAACATATTCTTTCATAATTCTTCATGTGTTATTCTCTTTGCATATTCTTTTTCCAGTTGATCAGCCTGGCAAATTGATGTGAATCTTTTACACCTCATATGTAATCTGTTTTAGATGTTTCCTACCAATCCTTTTTCCTTCCTCCAGTTAACATTCCGTTTATTACTTTTATGGCAATTGCCTGTATATAATGTCTCTTCCCTCCATTGGACTATGTAATCACTGGGGGCAGTGACTGTATTTCATTCTTCTTTATTTTCCCAGCAACTAGTATGACGTCTGGCATATTAGTGTTCAAGAAAATTTTTTAACTGATCTAAATTGAATTGAATTCCTTGACATACTCAGTTAAAATTTAGCTTTGCCAGCTAAATTGGCAGTTTTTTTCACTTTGTATCCGTTATGCATATTTGCCTCTCCTGGTTTTTTTTTATATTCATATGCCTTGGGATTTTTTTATATGGTTAAACTGTTTCATATAGCACAATGCCTAACTTGTAATCATGAGACGTGAAACTTAACTGTGATTCATGTGCTAAGAAAGGGAGTTGTAAGTAAGATAGTAGGAGGTGACAAATTTGTCATTTAGTGAAATAGAGCATCTGCTATATGTTAGATCCAAAAAGATTAGATGTAATTTTTCCCAAGTTTTGTCCCTTCCGTCTCTTTTCCTTATTCTGCTATCTGAGGAGATATAAATTATACATATGCTGATAACTCTAAACTCTTTGTATCCCAAGGTCTCTGTCCTGAGCACCTTGTACTAATTGAGTTCTCCTTGTTGTAAGTTATGGAAACTCACTCAAGCTAGCTTAAGCAGAAAGATAGGGCAAGGGTACTAAGGGATGTAAGAAATGGGCATGAGTGGAAGCTGGGCAGAGTGAGGTTCCTTAGTTTCAGGGCTCTGCTACCATATGGGCAACTGAGCTTTATTGTCTCTGTCTATAAACTGACTTCCTATCCTGCTTCAGTCTACAGGTCTGAAAGCATGACCTTGACTATTTCAGGATTTATAGGACTGAAAAATTAAAATAAAATTTTATTTTTCATTGGATTCAAGCTGAAAGGGAGGTATTGTGCTTTAGTCAGGCTTCCTCCAGTCACTGCAAAAGGATACCTAACAGGAAATGTCCCTGTGAGGAGCCAGTAATCTGCGGCTGACAGACTGAATGCATGAAAAATTGACCCAGCTTCTGCCCTGTGAATCAAATTAATAATGCTGTTGCAGTTAGAATTTTTAGAAGTCCCTATTTTTTAAAGACAGATACTGATATGCTACACAAGAAATGACATAATGCCTAAAATTTCCTTCACAGTCATTTAGCGAAGGTTTGGGAAGGGGGCAGTGGTAGAGGCATATATGAAATAAGAACGACCGTGAGTGAATCATTAGAGCTGGGTGACAGGTACATGGGAGTTCATTGGCTGTTCTCCGTACTTTTGTGTGTTGTTGAGACTTTTTAAATAAGAGACTTTTTATAAATCATGAAATCAAAATTGTATTTAATAGTTAATAACCCTGTATAAAATGATTGGTTTATAAATTAGTTTTGTTCTACTAGCTGTGTTTTCATGTTTGGATAATGAGGTGTTTTTGCTTTAGCCAACTCTTACTTTTTATTTTACCTGAAGGGAAATTCAGCAGTTGTTTAATATGAAAAGCCAGCATACCTTTTTCTAAGATATGAAGCATTCATTTAAAAATGCTAAAGCAAGGGTGTCCTAGAGATTTCTGCCTTCTCATACTGCCCGAGCATGTGGTAGGCTCTCTGTAAATGCTTTTTTAAAGAACGTCCTGGGCCAGGGGTATGGCTCAAGTGGTTTCAGAGCGCCTGCCTAGCAAGCACTAGGCCCTGAGTTCAAACCCCAGTATTGCTAATAGTGATGATGATGTGTTCCAGAATGGTCATAAACCAACAGAGAGAGTTGTGTTGTGTCTTGACATTTGTTGTCCCTCAACAACAAACTGCTTTTCTTTGCAGTTTATGTGTTGAAGAAATCTTGGTGTGTGTTTCCCTGTAGGCTCTCCTATCATTTGGATTTTGCTGATAGCGTCACATAGTACTGTACATCCCACTGTTCTGTGTTTCCTGTAAATCGATGCATAGATCTAGAGGCTTACTCACACCCTAATTAGGTTTTTTTTTAAGGGAAACTACTTTATAATTGGTATTGTAGACTTCCATTAAGAAATAGAATGTCTGTTTCTCTTTTTGTGAACTTGGTACCATAGCTTTTTAAAGTCAGAAATTAGAGAAAAATTATGGGCTTTTGAAAGTAAAACCTATATGTTTTTATAGTAGTAACAAGTATTGTATAAACTCAGGAATTGCTAATGCAGACTAAGTTCTTCAAATTATATTTTAACAATCTTACTTAAATATTTTACAATTTCCTCTTCATATAGAACATATAAGAGTTGCCCCAGTTTCACATTTGTTGAACTTGTTAAACAGAATCACCATAAACCTTAGGGGAAGTTAATTAGTACAATATTTTTAAAAAGACTTCTCCTAGTTGTAATCCCACAGTACAGATTTCATAGTTATGTTAAGTATCTCTAATATATATAACAATATAGTTTTCTGTTGCTCTTTGAGGTCATTAATCCTGCCTTCTGCTATATCCAGATCATTTTAAACCCAGACAGTGATTTATTAATTTTGGACATTTTGTTTTTCAATTCTACATGTTCATTCAGTTCTATGTTAAAATTGTTCATTTTTATTTGTTGACTTATTTATTATGGCTGTACTGGGGTCTGAACTTGGCCTTGTGCTTGCTAGGCAGGTGTTCTGCCTCTTGAGTCACCCCTCCAACCCAAAGTTGTTCATTTTAAAATCCACAGTATTTATCTTTTTCTCTGCATTCTTTTTTTCTTTGAAACAGGGTCTTGTTGCATAGCCCAGGCTGGCCTTTATCTCAGTCTTCCTGCCTCAGCCTCCCATGTGCTGGTATTACAGCCATGTGCTGCCATACCTAGTCTTTATTTTCTTTAACACATTAATCATAGATATTTTAAAGTGTTGTAACCTGTTATTATGATCAACTGAATGTCTGCTGCTGTCATTTGTTTTTCCTTGGTTATTAATTACATTTCCTTGGTTATTATTTTCTTTCCTTCCAGTCTTTTTTTTTTTCCTTCCAATCTTTATTACATGTCAGACATTGTGGAGGGTTATTTGTTTGTTTGGTTTTAGCTTTTTTAGACAGGGTCTCACTATATAGCCCAGGATGGCCTCAAATTTATGATTCTTCTGCCTCCACTTTCTGAGTAGCAGGAATTGCAGGTGTGAGCATTGAAAGACCCATAGAAGCTGCACTTGATATTGACCATCAGAAAGGATCTCCTCTTTTTTCTCTTGAGCAGATAGCAGTCAGGGCCTTATCATTTTAACTCACTCATGATTGAGTTGGACTAGGGCTAGGTTGCAGGTTTGTAAGATCTAGTCCATCTCTGGGTTGTCCCTTTTCCTGAGGCACAGCCTTCCAGGCTTGTGATGGGAACTTGGTGAGTCTGACTCCACATCTCTGAAAGACTGCTGAGCGGTCACTTGCTCCTTCCAGAAGTTTTGGGCTTAACTTGTTAACTTAGCCCCTAACAGCTTCACAATCTAGCAAATGTCTTGAGAGGAAGATTAGTCAGAAGAGGACTTCCTACCTCATCCAAATAGTATGAGATTATGGGAGTTTATACACTGCCTTTTAGAAGCCTGGTCCTGACTTCCAATTCCTCTATGTAGCCCAGCACTAAAACTGGTCATATCTGTGGCTTCCCAAATTCTAATCTGTCATATAAGTCGTGGCTGATAGAGCAGACCTTACTCATTTCTCTTTTACTAAATAAAGTCCTTTTGCATGGACCGATTCTGTCTTATTCTTGTACAGAATTGGAAAATGTCCTCAAGGAGCAAAATGGCTGGGGCTTGAACTCATGGACTCTACCACTTAAGACACTTCACCAGCCCTTTTTTGTGTTGGGTAGTTTCAAGATTGGGTCTCCCGAACATTTGCCTAGGCTGGCTTCAAACCATGATCATCTTGATCTCTGACTTCTGAGTAGGTAGGATTATAGGCATGAACCATCAGCACCCAGCTTTAAAAATGTATTTTTAATTGACTCATTAATTGTACATATTTACGGAGCACAGTTATGATAAGTTGATAAATGTATCTGATGCACAATGATCAGATCAGGGTAGTTAGTATTTCCATCTCCTTAAACATTGACATTTCTTTGTGTTTGTGATTTTAAACTCTCCTTTATGAAATACAACAAGTTGCTGTAAACTGTAGTGACCCTTCTGTGAATTTATTTCTTGAACTGTCTTATTCCCTCTCTACCTTACCCTTTCTAGCCTCTAGTAATTGCTATTCTGTGTTCCCCTCTTCCATGAGATCAACTTTTTTAACTTCCATGTAAGAACATACAATATTTGGTTTATCTCATGTAACATATTAATCCCCGAGTTCTATGCATTTTGCTGGAAGTGACAGTTTTATTTCTTTGTAAATTTTTTTTTAATTTATCATGGGGCTTTAGAAATTAGATTTCTTTTTTAATCCTAACAGTGACCTGGTACAAAATCTTTTTAAGAGAGGCTTGCTTTGGTCTTATTGGTCATAAAATGTGACCTGAATGGATGAGGATCTATCTATCTGTCTGTCTGTCTATCTATCTACCTATCTATCTATCCATCCATCCCTTCTATTTAGAGATGGTATCTCCATGTGTCTGGGTATTGTAATCTGAGTTTGTTTAGACCAAAAAAGCTTACACCCAAAGGCAACTGCATGAACACTGAAGATAATGTAGTTATTCTAAAAAAGAGGTGTGTAAGAAAATTAATTCTGGCTGTGGGTATAGGTCAGGGGTAAAGTGGTGGCCGAGCATGTGCAAGGCTCTGGGTTCAGTCCGTAGCACTGCAAAAATGACATCTTCATCTGAGGTTCATTTATCAAGAAGATAGGAAGTAACAGCGTTATGAAAATACCACCTTGGGCAGTTTAATTATTTTTATTACTGTTGTACTGGGGTACATTGTGACATTTTCCAAAGTTCTTACATTATATCATAGTTGAATTCACCCCCTCCATCCTTCTCCTTTATCCCTTCTTCCCCCCATTTTCCTACAATAGTTTCAGAAGGCCTCATTTTTCCATTTTCAAGTGGTAGCGTTCTTACCTCACATCCATGAGTCCCTGAGGTCCAATCTCCACTGCAGCAGAAGAAACAAAAAGAAGAAAAATGTCACCTTTAGATCAGTGACAAAGAATTAAAGCCTCTTATTTGTGTATATTCTATCAGGTTTAAAGACACCAGTCATTTTGTGAGTGGGAATAAAATGAAAAAACATTTGGGGCAAGTATGTGTGAATTCGTATTACCTTATTTTGTTGTTGTTTGATGCCTAAACTGGCCTCAAACTCATGATCTTCCTTCTCTTGCCTTCTGAGAGCTAGGTGTGTTTACCTTTAGAGTTTCAACGTACTGCTTGATAGTGGCTGTGGTAGGCACATGTCATGTTCACTTTGAAGACATTCTCCAAAATGTTTCATAGAAACTCTCCCATAAATACTCCTCCCAAACCCTTGGCATAAGTGCATAGGTTCTGGAGGTAGGCAGATGTGTGTTTGCAGTTATGTTATCAATAACAAATATTTAGTTAGTGTTTACTGTGAGCCACGTGCTCTCAGTATATAGCCATCCTTTACTCTCTTAATGCTTGGAATAGCCCCGTGAAGTCTGAGCTGATAGAGATGCAAGCTCAAGGGACTTACTTATCACAGGTAAAGCTAGGATTTGAATTCAGGCTTGGGAAACACGAGCCTGTGTGTGTGTGTATGTGTGTGTGTGTGTGTTTGTGTGTGTGTGTTGTTATCCCACCTCCCTCCTCTGTGACATTGAGCAAATTTCTGATATACAGCTCTATATTTGTATTGTGAAATCCAGAATACCTTGGAATTTGATAGTCTTTTCATAACTTACTTGGTAGGAAGAATGGGTCCTGAAGGCTGGGGAGCTATTTTATTTATAATTTATTTTGAGATGGGATCTCACTGTGTCACCCAGACTGGTCTCAGATACCTGGGCTCCTGTAATCTTCCTGCCTCAACCACCCAAGTGGCTGGGACTATGGTATATGCCACCATCCCTGGATATTTGTGTTTTCTGTTTATCCCGTTTAATGTGAACCATTGATATGTGGTGTAAAAATAGTAATGGGTTAGATTAGGAGGTGCTGCTGTAGACCCTTTCTGGAGGAGTTACAAAATATATGGCATATACACTGCCATATATTTTAATTTCCTAAAATGCAGGAAAAGTTTAGGAAATTTAAATTTCCTAAAATACAGGAAATTGTGAAATCTGAAACCCTGTAAGAGATCGTGGCCCTCTATTTAACTGGTATACCGCATTGTTTTCTCATCATAGTAAGAATTACAGTGTATGTAATAATTAATGCATGTAGGTATTTGAGATACCTGGTGACAGGAAGCATTGGGTTAGCTGAGATTGTTGGATCATTCTGTTGCATTTTATATTCAGCTGTACACGGCTTGGACGCGAAAGCTCACGTATGTAGAAAATGTGAATTGTGTTCAGCTTGCAGCTATAGTTCAGCGCTGTATTGTAGTGGTAACAGGATAGTGAGAAGCCATGCCTTTTACAGAATGTGGCTCTTTGGGGGCAGTAGTGATTTCTTCCTGTAAACGTACATTTTCCTGTAGTACAGGGTTTCCTTACCTTTTCATGCCATTGTGCACTTGGAAAATCTCTTACTGCAATGAAATAGTGGAGAATGTGTTTCTCCCTGCTTCTGGAGAATCCAGAACTGAGGGGTCATTATGGCACACCTGTACCACCTTGGCAGAAGTGTATATATGTCAGGTGGAGGAGCAGGATAAATGGAATAGAAATTATTAGTGGGTTTACTTTGGCTACTTACTTCCAGTAAATATCTACTTTAAAGTATTGTAGAAAGTCCAGACGACACATGAATGAAATGTAGAATTTTTTAAACAGCCAGGTCACTTAATTTGTTGTCTTCTAGCAGTCAGGAATGAGATGGAGTGACTGTTTACTTAATGCTTTATAAAATGAATTCATTGGCTTCTTAAATTAAGCATATTTCACTTGTAAGTTGGAATTATGAAGAAATTAATGTACACAACAAAACAAATTCAGTTTGACTGTTAGAAATTATTCATGATGGGTGTAGAGAGGAGTACAATAAGAAGCAGTTTCACATGTCTACATCTCTCCGTGCCAAACTAAAAGCTTCCCTGCCAGATAAAAGGTGGGCAGAGGGTTGATTGTCATCTGGATAAATTATTTCTAGAACATGTGCTGGGACACTGCCTGCATCTATCAGTTCAGTTTTTAGGATAGTAGGGCAAACATGCAGCAGTTGTGAGAGCAGAATACCACACATTTTGGGGTCAGAGAAGACACTCTGTATCATTGATTTCCTCTCCTCTGCTCTCTCACTCTCTCTCTCTCTCTCTCTTTCTCATGCTCTCTTTTTTTGGTGGTACTGGGATTTGAACTCAGGGTCTCACAGATGTTAGACATTCACTCTACCACTTGAGCCACACTCCCAGCCATACTGGTTTCTTTCGAAGGATTCAGGGGAAGATTTGTTCTGACTGGTCTCTGTGTGAGGGGGAGCATCTTCCTTGAACCTCAATGGTTGCATATGCTAGACAAATGCTCTACCATTGGGTTACGTCCTCCTTTGTTTTCCAGTGGGCTGTTGTGGAGGGGTAGGGGTAAGAGGGTTGCATGGGTGGAAACTGTTTACCTGCTTGACACTCACACACTTAGCTCTGAGGAGCCTTGGAGCTCTCTCTGCTCAAGCTGGGGCCTTTTCAATAGAATTTTTCAGAGGTAGTATATTATTTCTTTCTTTTCTTTTTTTTTTTTCTTTTGTATTTTGTTTCCAAGCTAGGGGGTCTCACTAACTTTGCCTTGAACTCACAACCCTCTTATCTCCACCTCCTTGAGTAGCTAGATAACAGGCGAGTTGTTCCACCACGCCCACCTATAAATATACCTCTTGTAATAGATTTCCACCTTTGTAGTGGATGATTCTTTAATAGTACACAGCTCAAAATATTATGTTAATTTGGAATCTGTGAGCTAGGGCATATTACTTACTAGTTATGTTGTTTGGCTTTTCACAGAATGTTGCATCTCCACTAAAGCACAGATCTGAATTATATGACTCTTAAATCTGCCAGTGTGCCCTAAATAGCATGGTAGTAATTTTTGCAATAAAAAAGAAGTTCTAGAAGAACAAAAGAAACAAACAAAAAGAAAAAAGATGTACTGATGAAAATTCTTCTCATTATAGAAACAAAGATAAAATTCTAGAAGATATGGAGTCATGACAAAAACCATGCACTGCATACAAATGTGCACATATATTGATATTTTAAATTTTATAATTATTCTCTCCTGTCATTCCCACAAGCATGTTGCAAAGATAAGTAAGTCTCAGCTCATTATTTTTAACCTAGGTAATGTGAAGTGTTGATGTGTTAAGGTTTAGGGAATAGAATGCTGCAAATTCCCTGTATTTGTTGGAAAACAGGATAGCTGTATTATAGGTGAAATTTGCAAAGTAGACAAATTCTAAATTATATAGCTAGAACTAGTGAGAAGTAGCACAGCTTGAATGACTGGTGTCACAGAATAGAGTTTGGGCCCTATGGCTGGCCCAGATTGTCAGCCAGTCCAGATGAGGGGATCGGAGTGTGCGTACAAAGTGTTAATCGGAGATTCCACATTTTGCAGAATTCTCTTCCCCTAAAACAAATAAAAACACTTTGTCTTTTGGTAACATTTCCCAGAATTCAGATCTCTCTCTTTTTCTTTTTTCTTTTTCTTTTCTATTAGAAAACTGAAGAATGGGAAAAAAGAAAGACTGAAGCAGACATGGAAGAGTATGTGTGGAAAAATAGCTCCTCAGAAAAAAGTATCTTGGAAACACTTCTTCAAATTAAAGCTGCTGAGAAAAATTTGGAAGTAAATAAAGAAGAGCTCCTTGGTACTAAAGAAGTTGAAGATTACCAAAAGTGTGTTGTTAGTCTTAAAAATGAAGGGGAAAATGAGATTAACCTTTCTCAATACAAAGAATCAGTGAAGAGACTATTGAATTTGACATGAATTATGAAGTAGAAAAGTCTGCTCTGGCTTACTAATTTTATGCATGTAAGCAATATCTCATTTCACATAGAAGTGAAAATGTTTTAAAACCATCATTTCATGTCATTAAAATAATCTTTCTTACTAATTCACATTGACAGTGATTATTTTAGAGTTTTTAGTTTATACACCAGAACAGTTAATTAGAAGATCACTGATTGCTCAGACTCTAAGGTGTCTTTATTTCTATATAACTTTAATACTCATATTTTATATATATTTGATTGCTTGTCACTGCAGTATTTCTTTCCTCCCAGATTGGCATTTAGGGCTTGCTCTTGAACAGACTGATTATTTGGAAAGCCAGGCCCAGAACCCAGCTCCCTGACTTGCAGTTCAGTGCTTTGTTGACTTGTTTCCAGTTCTGGGCTGAATCAGGTCCTTGGGGATATTTTCTAATCTAAAAACTTGTTCCTTCCCTTCCTCCCTTTTAGGGGCACTTTTTGTTGATTCAGTTCTGCTTAGCATCCTGCTTCCTATGTTTTAGAGCTCATTTTGCAAACCCAGGCTGGAGGAAAAGTACAGTAGATACTACCTGGTGTTCACCCCTCTCAATGCCCCAGGTAGAGCTCAGGAAAGAGTGCCATGTGAAGACCTTCAGTTTAATTGGAGTAAATGACAAAGTGAAAACTGTGCTAAGAAGCATGCCATTGAGTTTGAGTTTAGCTGTTAAAACTTTTTTTTTTCAGTGCTGGGGATTGAATGCATGGCCTCATGCTTACAAACTCTGCTCTTGGGGCTAGATTCCTAGCCCAAGTCAGTGATTTTAAGTGTATTTGCAAGTCATTTGTTAAGACTTCCCAAGTTGTTGACAGGTTGTTCATTTACAATCACAACAAAGGAATTCTTGAGAGGTCACTTGCTAATAGACATATTTTGCCTAACAGAATTAGAGAATATAAATGAAAGTAAAAAGCTATCTCAAATCAGTTGTCTAAAACATTTGTATAAAATGAAGTATAATTTGGTATTAGCAAGGCCAAAGTCTACAGGTTATAAAAGACAAAAATGTGGCCTTGAATATAAAAGAAAAAAGGGAGTATGTTGAGTTCCATTGGATACAGATAGTGAATAAAAAGCAAACAGGTAAAAATGACTTCTGGTCATGTTTAGAACATTTAGGAAGTACGTCAGTACAGGTGCAGTGCACGTGAATAATCCCAGCACTGGGGAGGATTCTGAGTTTGTGGCCAGACTGAGCTAAATAGGAAGACCCTGTTTTTTTTTTTTTTAAATTAAAATATGCAGTGAAAGAAAATAGATACAAAATGGGGTTGAAGAAGGGAACATTTTGAAAACACTGGAAGCTGAGGGGAGACCATTTGGGTTAAGGGTGGTCTGTTGTGTACTAACAGTGCAGGTGAAAGCAGAGGGTGTAGTGTGTAAAAAATTCATCCTTGCCCAGAGAGACTGGTCTGGCCTTTATGCTCAGCCTCTGAGAGGCAATCTATATAATGCCTGATAGGGCCTTTATGTAGGGTAAGAGCCAGTGCAAAAAGATTTGAGGGTGGACCCAGCCATGCCAGAAAAACCAACTATATGATTCAGGGTGGGGGCTTTGGGTCACATGGTATCAGTCCACCTGGCAGCTGGGATCAGGTACCCAGGCAGTGAGTGAGTCATTCCTGTGTGATGGAGCCCCAGTAAAAACTTTGGACTTTTAGACTCAGACAAGCTCCTCTGGTTAGTAAGACTGTGCAGTTATCACATAATGATACCAGACAGTAGAGTCCTGACTTTGTAGCAGGGAGGAGGACCAAAAAGAAACAGGCCTGTGTTCTGATAAAGTACACAGGAAGGGATGGCATGGCAGAGAGATAAAACCTAAAGCATCCAAATGTGAAGAAAGTCATGTAGGACTAGAGGTAGAGGGGCACTTAGCACTAGGGTGAAGCAGCCTATAGAACTGCATGTAACCATATATGTGTTAAACCTTGTTTGCTTCTTTTATTTTATTACCTCTGTAACCTGCTTGCAAGGGTACATAAGGTGAGACCCCTTTGTTCTTGGGGCTCAGCCTTTGGACTCAAGTTGCTGACTCTGTGCCAGCACAATAAAGTGTTGCTTACTTGCCTCAGAGTCCCATCTCTGTTTGAGTTTCCTGTAACAACTCCAGAGAGGACCCCAGAGGCTAAGCATTGGAAACCTTCCTGGACTTCAATTTATTTGCTTTTGCCCTTGGATGTACCTTTTCTTTGTAATTGTTGCAGTACTTTAACTTGCAGCCCACCTAGCCTAAAAATCAGCTATAACTGGCATGACCCTTGGGTAACCCTGAGCCCCACTCCCTGGAACAAAGGGAGGTGGAACGGTTTCTGGGAACAGGGAGTGTTTCTGATTGATCGTGCTGAACGGAATGCAAGTCAATATGTTAAGACATCTGGTGTTCTTCAAGTTCCTGACAGGTAAATGTCTGGTGTTTTTTTTAGTTCCCAATAAGTAATCTTACCCCACCACCAGGATGTGGGCAATGTCAGAAAAATGTGACCCCAGGGGCATGAGGAATTCCTCTGTGCAATGATTGATGCTTTAAAGAGTATAAAACCTGTTTCAACTTTGCATTCAGGGTCCTTGTTGAAACCTGCTGCGTCAGGCAGATACTCAGGCCCTAGCTAGCTAGAAAATAAACCTTGCCTTGTGACTTACTCTGTCTCGAGTGTCCTTTGTCCTCTCAGAGGGTGGCCAGCCTCAGACCCTAACAGTAATAAACTGTACAAATAGTAGCTTTCATTGAGTTCTGTGAGTTCATCTAGTGAATTATCTCACCTGGAGATGGTATGCAAACACTCCCAATTTACACGCGGTGTCAGAAATAAGGACAGTCTTGTAGGAGAACTGTGCCACCTTTGCTTCAGCAGCTTAGCCAATTCCAAGAAATTACTTGCAAACTTAGGTTGCAGTCATTGAAGTCTAGTGGCAAAACCTTAAGAGCTGTAAGGTTAATACAGAAGTGTCTCAAAAAAATAGTTGCTGTTACTGTAATTTTAGCAATAATTAAGCAGCACTGTTTGTCATTAATTGATCCTTTGGGTTTTAAAATCTGTTAATTGTTGCAATACATACAATGAACATCCTCATCCATCATTGTGAGGATTCTATGGGATCCTCATAATACTTTTTTCTTTATTGGTAGTGCAGCCATTTTTTAACCTCAAATTCCTAAGTAGTGAAGCTCAGAAGTTTAAACACACAACTGAGAAACAGGTCAAATCCGTGCTGTTAATTTTAAGGTGTTTTACCTGTTTTTGTTCTTGTCACCAGTGCCTATTGGTTCAATTGAGTACAGAGACAGTACTCAGGAGACTCTTATTATTTCAGTGAACAGGGTTTTTATTCAAACAAACTCACACAGCACTTTCCTATGGATCCTAATGCCTGTCTTTTCTACCCTAGCCAGCCAGGGGTTACTCAGACCTTCCCCCAAGTCTCGCTCACACTCACGTGCAAAGTCTTCTCAGCCGATGAGGGGAGTGTAGCTGTGCCCCAGGGGATCCTCACAGCAGCCTTCAGTGCAGATCCAGTTCACAGTTCACCGGGGACACCCAGTGGTCGTTGGGAGAAGGGGCACGCTCACAAGCAGCGGCTGTCTCTACGTCAGGGTCCCGGACAGACTCCTGACAGCGTGGTCTCTGATGGCAAGGGGGCGAACAAGGCTTTGGGTTCTGGCCTGAGTTTATATACCCTGTGGTGACCTCACCACTTCTGTTATCCACACTGTCACCTTAGGGTTGGCTTATTAGCATATCAGCTTGTAACACTCTGGCTGGCTTCTGAGTCCTAACACACACTAGCTAATATTTCTTTATTTCAACAATTTTGCATGCTTTAACACAATACAATCCATCAATACAACAACAATCTTATATGTGTTCACCACAGTTCCAATATTTGTATTTTATAATACTGGATAATTACAGACATATTAGAAAGGACTGGTAAGAATGTGACACAGGTTACTCCAGAGGCACCTGCACACCCATGATTATTGCAGCACTATTCACAATAGCCAAGTTATGGAAACAGCCAAGATGCCCCACTACAGACAAATGGATTAAGAAAATGTGGTATCTATACACGATGGAATTTTATGAAGCCATGAAGATGAAATGTTATCATTTGCTGGTAAATGGATGGAATTGGAGAACATCATTCTGAGTGAGGTTAGCCTGGCCCAAAAGACCAAAAATCGTATGTTCTCCCTCATATGCGGACATTAGATCAAGGGCAAACACAACAAGGGGATTGGACTTTGAGCACACGATGAAGCGAGAACACACAAGGTATGAGGATAGGTAAGACACCTAAAAAACTAGATAGCATTTGTTACCCTCAATGCAGAGAAACTAAAGCAGATGCTTTAAAGCAACTGAGGCCAATAGGAGAAGGGGACCAGGAACTAGAAAAAAGGTTAGATCAAGAAGAATTAACCTAGAAGGTAACACACATGCACAGGAAATCAATGTGAGTCAACTCCCTGTATAGCTATCCTTATCTCAACTAGCAAAAACCCTTGTTCCTTCCTATTACTGCTTAACTCTCTCTACAACAAAATTAGAGATAAGGGCAAAATAGTTTCTGCCTGGTAGCAGGGGGGTGGGGAGGAGAGGGAGGGGGCAAAGGGGGGTTAAGGGGGGGAGGGGGGAGAAATGACCCAAACATTGTATGCACATATGAATAAAAAAATTAAAAATAAAATACTAAGAGGAAAAAAAAAAAAAAGGACTGGTAAGTTTCAATGTTGGGGAGATTTCGTGGTTATTTCCTAAACAGGCGTAACAACATTAGCCTTAGTTATTGATTGGGCCTTGAAGTTTTTGGTTGTTTCTTAATAAAATTGTAAATTTTATTTGGTTATCTTTGGATTCCAGTTATTGTGGAGACTTATAGCCCCAGTTATTTGTGTTTTTTGCCTTACTGTAGTCAAGGTTGCCTCTTCAGGCCAAGTTTACTGAGTTTATCTGAAGGATAGAAGTAGGGGCTGAGGAAGAAATGGAGTGTGTTTGTTTCCTTGCAAGGGTAGTTATATTTTTCTCAGGTGAACTTGAAGGAATGAGTAAAATTCTAAGAAACCCCAAGGAGGACAACATTTTTTCCCCTCTTAGAAGTTTTTGGAAAACTTCTAAGCAATTTGTACATAATTAAAATTATATAGGTTTTTAAGAGAATGAATGTACAAATAACCTATATGACAGTTTCCTGAATTATTTGTTTAAATATAATTTTAAGGGGCTGGGAGTGTTGGGGAACTTTCTTAACATGTGCAAGGATTTGGGTTCAAGCTCCAGCACTGCAAAAAAAGAAATAAAACCATAAATAGAATTTTATAATTTAAATCTTGATATTTCCTCCACCTATGAAATACTTTTTTTTCTCTAATGTATTAGGAAATAAATCAGTAAGATTTATGAGCCAGGCACTGGTGGCTCACATCTGTAGTCCTAGCTACTCAGGAAGATCAAGGTTCAAAGCCAGCCCCAGGCAAATAGTTTATGAGACCCTATCTTGAAAAACCCATCACAAAACAGGGCAGGTCGAGTAGGTGAAGTGGTAATGACACCTGCCTAGCAAGTGTGAGGTCCTGAGTTCCAACATCAGTGCCAAAAAGATTTGTAATACTTAATATTATGAATCACCAGCAAGTTAAGATTCACTGATTTTTTTGGGGGGAGGGGTAGAACTGAATTTTTAAAAATTTTTATTGTTTTATTATTCATATGTGCATACAAGGCTTGGGTCATTTTTCCTCCCTGCCCCAACCCCCTCCCTTACCACCCACTCCACCACCTCCCTCTTCCCCTCACCCCCTCAATACCCGGCAGAAACTATTTTGCCCTTATCTCTAATTTTGTTGAAGAGAGAATATAAGCAATAATAGGAAGGAACAAGGGTTTTTGCTAGTTGAGATAAGGATAGCTATACAGGGAGTTGACTCACATTGATTTCCTGTGCATGTGTTAACCTAGAAGTTAACACAAATGCACAGAACTGAAGTTTTGAACTTGGGGTTTCGTGCTTGCAAAGCAGGCACTCTACCACACCTCCAGTCCATTTTGCTCTGGTATTTTGGAGATGAGGGTCTCATCGACTATTTGTCCTCAAACTGTGATCCTATCTCAGCCTCTCAATCATTAAATTTTTAATCAGATTGTTATTTGTGGTTGATGTCCATTGCTAGAGATTTTGTATACTTCTATATTAAAAGAAATAGCAAGTTCCTTTTCCACCTAATTTCAATACATTTGAAGACTGAATACATTTAAAGAAAAACATCTTTTAAGACACTGGACAGTTAACATTTGATGAACTCCTGCTATCTGGTATTTATCCATACTAAACAGTATTTGTCCATCTTGTAATAGGATTTTCCCTTACCCTTTGTGCTTAATGGCTTTCTTTCAGAATGAGATGAAGGGCTAGAAGATGTGGACAGAGCAGGGCTGGAGATGGGGTTTGGTTGGTGTGGCATTCACCTAGTATGCAGGAGATCCTGGGCGTGATCTCCAGCACTGCCAAAACAACAAAAGATTTGGATGGATGCAAAAATACTAGAGATAATATTTATACCGGGGTAAACTATGCAAGAAAAGGATGCAGACTAAAATTCTCAAGCTTTATTCAACAGAAATCAATGGAAAACTCAAGGAGCTTAGTACCACAGTTACTGAAAGGCATCTCAGCTTTAGAAAATAAGGAAGGCAGAATGGGATTGAGAAGGATTAATCAATCAAACTTAAAAAGCAGGAAGCATTTGCTTATGGATTAGTTGGTAGCTAATAATACTTGTTGGTGCAAATCAGTAAAGTGATACGTAACAATAATGTGACCTTGTCGATGGCATCTTTTATGTCATGTTTATTGGAATAACAGTGGTTTTTGAAGTCTTTTGAACTAGATTGCCTGTGGTTAAATCCTGGCCTTACTGTAGCTGTGTGACTTCAGCCAAGATGCCTACCCGCTCTTCACCTCAGTTTTCTCATCTGTCAAATGCAATAGTAATTGTGTGATAACAGTATTATGCAATGGTAATGATTAATCACAGTCCACCTCTCTTCCAGAGTTGTAAGTGTGCAGGTAGTTAACACACTTAGAACTGTCTCTGACATGAGGCTAAATGACAACTGCTGGAGTGAGACTTATGTTTACTAAGCATTGGCCTTTTTAGAGGTTGGTAAGAGTGGACACCCTGGATAATTAATTATGTTTTTAACCAAATTCCTCATGGCTTACAGAAAACTGAAAATGAAACCCTTGAAAGCTTATAACCTCGTTCCAACTTTTAAAGAGTTCTGCCTCAATGTATTATGGTTTTTACTTTGTCTCGATCCTGACTTTCTCTGTCCTAGTGTATACTGGCCCTGTTGCTTCCGACAGCATCCAAATGCCAGGATGACTACACAATAGCAAAGGAAGATGACAGTGGTACACAAGGCCACAGAAGCCAGCCAGGTCTTTGAGGTCACAGATGCCCCACCAGGTATCTCATCTTCATTCTCAGATGTGTGATTTCTGCTGTTGGACCCCTTGGTCTTGTTCAGTAATTGTTTGCTACTGTTGAGTCGGGATGGGATAGGCACATGAGAACGTTTTGTGTCTGTGGGCACAAAAAAAGGAGAAATACTTTCATTGTCCGGATTGCTGATGAAGTCAGTACTTGGAGATTCCTTATTTACTTTGGTGGTAATGGGGTCATTTAGGGAAATGAATTTTTCCCCAAAATCTGTGGCTAATTCCTTGGAATAACCCGTATTGTTTGTGTTTGCAACCAAATCTTGATGTGTAGTTGATGATGGAGGCTCTATTGATGGCAGCATATGGCTGAGCATGGTGGTTTTTTGTTTGTCTAAATTCATAGCTTTTAGGATCCTTAGTCTGTCCCACCTACCAGATGAAGAATGGGTATTTAGATCAGAGGGAAATGATTGCTCAAAACCCAGCAAATCTGAATCTTTACCTGAAAGATAAATAAGATATGGAGGCAGGCTAGAAGTAGGAAAAGTTTGGGGCTCATGTAGGTTGCCCAGAGATGGGCAGACCACCCTCCCCTGCCCTCCTGTGGGGTAGTGTAGGATTTAAAGGCACCTGAAAAAGAAAAGCACTCTCTCTGCCGGCAGACTCCACCTGCACCCACCATGCTCTCTGCTGTTTCTTCCCTTTCCTCACCTGGCAGAACAGGTGACTCCCCTTTTCTCAATAAAGCTATCCTACCTCACCCCATCCATGTGCTCTGCTTGGATTTTTCCATTTGGAGCACAAAACCAGGATCTTCTGATCACAGACTACATCAGCATCAGTAACAATGTCATTTATTTTATTTTTAATTTCAAAGAGCAAGTCTTAAGACACAGTTTGGAGCATCAGGTTTTCCCACTCTGAGTTGTTGAACTAAGTTAAATTCAGACTCAACCACTGAAAATTTCTGAAAAGCTTAGACACATGCCATCTAAATTTCAGCTTATCTTAACTTCCTAGTGTTGGGTCTGGGGACCTAAAGAACAGATGACTGAGTGTCCCACTCTGTGGAGAGCACTATGAGCCCTGCACCTGAGGAGGAATTATAAATCTGCACTCCTGCATCCCGAGGAGGAGAAACATGGTCTCATAAATCTGCCCTGGGGCTGATAAACAGAATGCTCTCAAGGTTGTTCCCCCTATAAGGGGCAAACAGACCTGCTCATTGAAGAGAGCCTGCACATGTGAATCCATGGCCAATGGAAAAAAACAAAACACCTAACCCTTACCTAACCCAGAGTTAAAGCGTCCATAAAAAGCCCAGCCTTCTCCTGATAGGAAGCCACAAGTTTCTGGGCTCCACTGCACCACTCTAGCTGCAGCCTTTCCTTTCTCTAAAAACTCCTACTTCTTGTACCAACTTTGGCTCACAAGTCAATCAGCTGGCTCACAAGCCAGTTCTCTGGCTTGTGAAAGCAAGAACCCTAGACACAGCCCAAAAAATTTCCCACCAGCAGGTAACATTTCTGGTGACCATGAAGGGACATCGTGGACCAAAGTCAGTATGAGTGAGCACTAAACCATCAAGAGTTTGTCTAAGGTGAGCCTCGGCGCCTTGCCGACACTCCTGCTGGGGTAAGCCCCTGCTGAGGACAAGCCAAAAGCAGACTTCCCTATGCCACTCCCCTGTCTCTTTCTGTCTTCCTGAGGGACTTTGCCCTGGTGGTATTGGACCAGCAGCTCCTAGCCAACTTTGGCCTCAGGGAGATTCTGGCTCTGGGGGTGTTTCCTGCTCCCTTCATGTGAGCCGAGATTGAGCCCGGGGTTTAGTTGAGTACTCCTTATACTATGTTGGAGAAATCCTGTTTGGTTTTGCCACCTGGTGATCTTCTTCTCCCACCTGTCAATACCTACTTCTGCCAGAGGCAGCGACCTGAGAGTGGAGATTTTGTGTGGCTGACAGTGTTCCAGTACCACTTAGTGGGAGCGACCTGAAAAAACACCTAATTGTTAATCCTTCAAGCGTGTGTCCTGTCTCTCGGCTCTGTTCCCCCTCCCTCTCCTAAAATGTCAGGTCGCCCCTTCTGTCCCTGCCAGAAGCAGCAGACATACTTTTACTCACACATTCCCTCTCTGGTCCTGTCAGCTTGTCCTTCATCTCTGTCTGTCTTCCCCTCCCTGTGCTTACTAGGACCCTGGCCTCCCATGGGAAACTCATGCCATAGTACCTTATGACTTTCTTGTGTTACTCCCATGCCCAGTTTATCATGCCCCTTGGTCACACCAGTTTTAAATCGGCTGCTGGGCACCAGTGGAGGAAAAGGCACCTCATGAAACTGTGGCCCTAGGCAGGAGTGAGGATTGACACACAAGCCTCCAAGCCACAAATGTGCCCAACCCCCCCACCCAAACACACCCCCACCACAGCTAAGACAATCTATGCTAGGTCCCAGCTGGCATCCAGAACCGTCACCACCGCTGCTGCCAGCTGTGTGGCAGCAACCTGCGACCAGCAGCCACTCTCCAAAAAGAGCTGAGAAGGGAGATAAAGGTGCATGTGCACAGAAGGAAGAGCACCAGGCCACAGGGGCGGACCCAGTGAGGTTGAGGAGTGAAACCACCCCCAAAGGAGAGGAGGGAAAAGCATGCATGTGCACAGGGACACCAGCCTGTCCTACTGGACTCCCCAGGCATAATGATGACACCCACCATAGCTAAGACAATCCATTAAAAGGGCCCAGCATGCATCCAAAGCCACCAGTCATGCACTGCTGCAACTCCCCCAAAAAAGGGATAGGAGGAAAAATAAATGCTCGCAGGCACATGTACATGGGAGGAGGGCAACAGGCCACAGGGGCAGGCCTTGGCAGGCAGGGTCACTCATCTCAGGTGTGGGGGAGGGCAGGGGCGCCTTGCCCAAGCCCTGTGACAGCCCTACCTCATGCCTGAGACTGACTGACCAGCCCTTGGAGCCAATTCTTATTTCAAAGTTATGGACCCCAAGAAGCACTGATGTAACCTTCCCAGAACAGCCAACCCCCCCCAAAAAAAAACAAAGGGCATTGCTATGGTCTCTAGACTTCTCATTTAAAACTTCTCACATTTGGCCAAGGCATAAAAAAATTTTCCTCCAAATATTGACACTAGTCGTCCCTTTGTGGCACTGTGACTGCCCTGGGACTCCCTCTGAGTTCCCGTCTCTAACTCAACAGGCACTTCTCCAGGTGATGCATTCCTTTGTTAAAGAGGATGCCTGCTTTTGGAAATATAAGGTTAAAAGGCAGGGTCCTAGAGTTTTATCATTGCATCAGTACAGTGGCTCAGCCCAACCAGCCAGTTCATTTCCTTCAATCCTTGCCACAGATGGCAGAAGGAAATCATGAGACAGGGACGTCTGCTCTCATCAGGTTAATTCCCAGTCAGGATGCTGACAAGAGGAGAACTGACCAAGTTTTGTTGTTATTGTTTTTCTACATGGGACCTGCCCTCTCCACTCATCCGGCCTCAGTACCCTAGCAATCTCTGCTGGCCTGCCTACTGAAACGTTGAAAGGACTTTGACCCTATTAATCTTAAGAAAAAAACCCCTCATCTTTCTTTGTTCTGAGGCCTGGCCTCAGTATCCCTTGGGTGACCAAGAGAAGTGGCCTTCAGAGGGCTCTTTAAATTATAATACCATACTCCAATTAGACCTTTTCTGTAAAAGGGAGGACAAGTGGACTGAGGTCCCCTACATACAACTTTTCCTTTATCTCCAGGACCACCCAGAATGGCTCCATAATTGCTATCTAGATACTCAAACACTGGCCATTCCTTTTAAGCCACAGGATAAACATGGGGAAGGAGGACCAGAAAAGGCCCTTATCAGTGACAAGGCCCCTGTCCTACTGCTCCTTCTACTGCTCACCCTCTGCCCCACCTTCTAAGCCACCCCAATATTCAGAACCTCCTAATGAATGTTTTCCCCTTCAATAGGCAGTGATAGGAAGAGGGTAAGTATATCTCCCCTTCCATTTATCAGAACCAAAAGAGATTAAAAAGGATCTGGGTAACTGTACTGATGCCCCAGACCAATATATCCAGGCCTTTATTTCTGTGATCTGAACCTTTGAGTTGGCCTGGAAGGAGTCCTAGATCAGACTCTTTCCTCATTAGAAAAGCAACAGGTCCTAACCCAGGCCACTCAAGTTGGAGACGATTTCCATTGACAACAAGCCCCAATACCTGTGGCACCTGGAAATGAGAGAATAAATATGCCTATGCCCACAGGGGGACAGGCAGTCCCCTTGGCAGATCCACATTGGGATCAAAATGATGAGGGGGATGAATGGCATCAGCACAACTTCATCTATCTTATAGTGGAAGGGCTAAAAAGGGCCAAAGTTAAACGTCTAAACTATTCCCAGGTGACCATAGTACAACAAGGCCCTGATGAAAACCCCCTGACCTTTCTACAGCATCTTAAGGACTCTATCCAAAAGCATACCACAGTGGACCCAGAGTCACAGGTGGGAGAGGTTCTCCTCAAAGATAAATTTCTATCCCAGTCAGCCCCAGATACCCATAGAAAACCCCAAAAGTCTGTGGCTAAAGAGGAAAAGTCATTGGACCAACTAATGCAACTAGCCATGTCTGTATACTATAATTAGGACCTTGCTAAAAATAGAAAAAAGGATTAAAAAAGAGGTTATAAAAATGAAAGTTGAAATATTGGCTGACATCTCACAGGAGGGTCATGTAAACGTACAATGGAGACTCCCACTTCCCACTCCTCCTCCCAGAAAAAGAATAAAACTCCCACAACCTCAGCCACCCATGGATCTATATCCCCAGCTGTACAGATTACTCAAATCTGCCCACTATCTTTTAAACTCTACAAAACCCACTTTGGCTGAGGATTGCTGGATTGTCTCGCTCCAAGCCTCCCACAGGTATTGGCAATTCCTGTGGATTCACTTGAGACCTCACCAGGTAATAAACCCTCCCCTAACAAGACCTAATATTACCAATATAGAAACTAACCCATCCTGCTCTTCAGTCCTCAAAGTTTACAGGGGTCAATTCCACTGGGGGAAATTTCCAAAAACCTTTGCATAAATATCACACAGTCAACAAATGGCACTCAGTGTTTGTTTTCTCCTGGAATTTATTTTGTTTGCAGATCTGCCGCCTACACATGCCTACCTCCCAGCTGGAAGGGAACCTGTAATAAGGTCTCCTAACCCCGCAAATTGATGTTGTTTCTGGTAACCAGTCCCTTCCTATTCCTCTAGTGGCCTACACTTGATCAAAGAGAGCTATCGAAATCATTCCCCCATTGATAGCCATGGGGATCAAGGCTGGAGTAGATACTGGCATTGGGGGCAGCTCCTCGTCAGCCCTTATCTATCAAAGGCTGTCAGCAGAGTTTACTAATTATACAGAACGGGTCTCACGGGCCTTAGAGGCTTTACAAGATGAGGTAGATCACTCATGTCAATAGTGCTTCAAAATAAACGTGCACTGGAGCTATTAGCTGCTGAAAAGGGAGGAATGTGCCTTTTCCTAAACAAGGAATGTTTCTTCTATACTAACAAATTTGGGGTGGTCAGAGACATGGCCCAACAGTTACAAGAGCGCATTACAAAAAGGAGACAAAGAGCTAGTCAATTCGTGGTCCTTCTGGAGCAGCATATGGAGCTGGGCTCCTTGGGCACTACTTCTTGCTGGCCCCCTTTTTATGCTCCTTCTAATACTCCTATTTGAGCCCTGTATAATGCTCTCTGCAGATTCATATCTCAACAGGTCCAACAGATCAAATTCCAGTTCTTAAAGATATTCACCTCTGCCTACGCATGAGCCCTGCATCCAGTTCTATTGGGGGCCTTTGGAGACTACATGGGCCAACCTCTGAGACAAGTGCCACCACCCCTACCCCCTGTTGCCCCATTGCAAGCACAAAGCAGCTAGTCGAGTCATTGCCTTTCTCTCCAACAGCAGTTGGGTACTTGCCTCAGAGAGGGCACTTGTTGGGTCTGGGAACCTAAAGGACAGATGTGTGAGTGTCCCATCCCCCATGGAGAGCACTATAAGCCCTGCACCCTGAGAAGGAGTTATAAATCTGCACCCCTGCACCCTAAGGAGGAGATACAGGGTCTCATAGATCTGCCACAGGGCTGATAAACGGAATGCTCTCAAGGTTGTTTCCCCTCAATAAGGGGCAAACAGACCCGCTCATTGAAGAAAGTGCATGCCTTGTGAGTCCACCATCCATGGAAAGAAACCACCTAACCCTTACCCTAACCCAGAGTTAACGTGTCCATAAAAAGCCCCAGCCTCACCTCAGTGGGGAGCCATGGGTTTCTGGGCTCTGCCGCATGGCTCTAGCTGTAGCCTTTCCTTTCTCTCTAATAAATCCTACTTTGTGTACCCGCCTTGTCTCACAAGCCAATCAGCTACCTCATGAGCCAGTTGTCTGGCCTGTGAAGGCAAGGACCTCGACACCAGTTCACAACACTTCACACCAGCATGTAACACCAGGACACTTTCTGCTTTGAACGAATTGGGCTTGTGTGTGCCAGGGCTTTGGCCCAGCAATAGCAAGTGCTGTTGTAATGGGGAAACAGTAATCTTTTGAGATGATAGCTAACATTTTTAAATGCAATAGAATAAAATAGAGCCTGAGAAGGGTAACTATTCAAAATCATGAAATCCCTGAGGGTCTGGCTTTATTTTACTATTTTCTCAGTTTTTGTATGCTAACTCCTTTTCCCCTGACTTTACACAAGCCCAAACTGCTTTGTCTTTAAAGTGGAAGAAAAAAGCTTAACTACACACACAAACATCTCTCTCTCTGAAAGCATGCCAATTTCCATTTCCTTTCTGACTTTGTTTTACCTGTTACCTTGTTTCATTCCTCACCCTTCTGTCAAAATTATGCTTCTGAGGCCCTTTCTGTTTCCTAATCATTTGTACCTCATTGCTTTGGCTTTTCTGTTGTCCTTCGATACTGCTGACCATCCTTTTCTTGAAATTCTTCTCCCATGACTCCCTGGACCCCAGGCCCCCTGGCATTTTACCCCACTCCCTGCTTCCCATTTTTACTTCTTTTGCTGGTTCTCTTCTTGCTGTTAACTGGTGGCTGGTGTTTCCACATTCTTTAGTCCTTGGGTTTCTGTTGTGTTTTCTTTTCACTGCTTCCCAGCCTTCCACACACACAAGGAGATTGTCCTCAGTCTTCACACTACAGTGATGGACTTCAGTGTTTCAATGGAGGCTTTTGCCTGGACAGCTCACATCATCTCTAACTGAATATGTCTGAGCCAAAATCATTCTGCCTCCTTGTCTCAGCCAGTGGCATTATCACCCCATCACCCATCCTGGAATCTATGGCAAGAATGATTTTTGCCTTCTCTTGTAGTGGGGAGGAGGGGAAGACATGGCAGAAAACTGAAACTTAAGGAAACTGAACCTGAGAAGGTCATGTACCACTGAGGATGGAGTAGCCAATGAAGCTGGAAGTAACCATATATGGGTTAAACTTTGCTTCTTGCTTCTGTAACCTGCTTGCAGGGGTATATAAGCAAGGCTCCTTTGTTCTCAGGGCTCAGCCTTTAGATGGGAATCTGCTGAGCCACTGCCAGCATGCTAATAAACACTGCTTCCCTAAAAGCCTTGGTGTCCTGTTTTCCTGCTTGACTATCCCACATTCTCTCTTCATTTATTTCATTTCAAAGGTAACTAAGGGCTGGGGATGCAGCTCAGTGGTAGAGTACTTGCCTAGTATGCTCAAAGCCCTGGGTTCAGTTCCCAGAATCTCACACACAAAGTAATTAATCCTTCTTTCTGGTGTTCTGGTAATTACCCTTTTCATGACAACTACCATCACCTTGTGTAGATCAAGTGCTTTCTTGACTAGATTTTCGACTGTATCCCACATATGTTCCTAGACTAAGGGCATCAGAATTCTCCAATTGTGTTTTGTTAAATGCCTCATTAATTCCACATTCCTTTGTTGCTATTGTTGCTGAGACAGGCCAGCCTTAAGCTCAAAATCCTCCTGCCTCAGCCTTACGGTGCTGGGATTGAAGGGGTAAGACACTGCACCTGGCCTGATTCTCTCCTTCTGGCAGTCATTCCAAAACTCTATCCATAGACTTCTGGAAGGCCAGCCCCACCCTCTCTCTGCCATATTTCCATTGTAACTTCAAATGTGTCCTTATTGTAGCCAGACCAGCTTTTCACTTTCCTGTGGTATGATACACAACTCCTTACCTTGTTGCCTCTTCCAAGAAGCCTCCCCTGAATAAGCTGGTTTCCTTCAGTCTCCCTTTCTTACAGTCTTTGGACTGAGGCTGCATCACACATTTTTGTGTTTAGTTATATATTCTATATGGATTGTCTTAACTCATTACATCAACTAGGTTATAGGAAACATGAGGGCAGAGGTGTAGCTATTGAGCCCAGCCTGGAATTTTAGATAGTCAATGAATACAAATCAATAAAGAAATTTATCTCCTTTGTATTTTGATGGCAAACCCTATTCTTTTGTACATTGGCAAAGGATTCTTAAAGATGCATTTTTGTAGAATAAAATGCACTGGTTATCTTGACTAGTGAGAGGCTGATATGTCTGTTGTGGGGTACAGGGGGCCCACTCCAGGGGTTCTTGTCTTTGGTGGGCTTAGGAATAAGCTCACGAGACATGGATAGTGCACACACAGGTAGATTTATTAGAAAAAGAAAAGGCTGCAGCTAGAGCAATGTGGCAGAGCCCAGAAACCTGTGGCTCCCTGCTGAAGGCTGGGGCTTTTTATGGATACTTCAACTCAGGTTTAGGGTGAGGGTTAGGTGGGTTCTTTCCATTGGTTTTGGATTTGCTTGTGTAGGCTCTCTTCAATGAGCTGCTCTGTTTGCCCCTTATGGTGGGGGAGCAACCTTGACAGCATCCTGTCTATCAGCCCCGGGGCAGACTTATGAGACGATGTATCTCCTTCTCAGGATGCAGGACTCAGTGCTTTCCATGGGGGATGGGACACTCACTCATCTGTCCTTTAGGTCTCCAGGCCCAACATGTCCACGGTGTGTTTCTTGGTCCTTGACTTCCATCTTTGTAGAATCATTGTATACATTGTCCATAGACCATTAGCCAGCTTTCCTCCATCCCTCCCTCCCTCCCTTCCTTCTTTACCTTTGGGTCTTGCTCTATATCATAGGCTGGCCTAAAACTCAAGATCCTCCAACCTCTGCTTCCTTAGTACTGGGATTACAGATGGCACCCTCAGCCACCACAGTGGAAATGCCTATTTAGCTTTTGTTGAGAGTTCCTGAAATATGGTACTTTAAGTTCTTGTTCATTTGCCCATAATTTATCATCTGGAATGAACTTGTCATTTCTGACTGTGCCAAACTAAAGGGAATTTCCTTTCAGTTTTCTTTCCTGGATGTACAAACCGTCTCTAGACAGAGATCACTGGAAAATAGTGATGTAGAGCCTATCCATGGCCATTACCAGCCAGTTTCTAGACTATATGTCTCTTCTAGAGTATTTCCAGCATCCTTCAAAAGTCTTGAAATGCAGAATCATTACATCTTTTATGTTGTACAGAATGGCACCAGTTCCAGGCTCTAATATGCAGCTCTCCAACGTGGGACAGTGGATATGGAGGCAGTTGACATTGTCATGAATCAGATCATGGAAGAAGACAGCCAGGTTACAGGAAACTGAAAAGGAAACAGACAAAGCACACTTTCAGAGGATCTTGATTTCCACCAGTGTTTGCTTATTTGTTTGAGTCAGTCTTGTTATATGTCCCAGGCTGGCCTCACCATCCTCCTACTTCAGCCTCCAGAGTGTGGGGTGCAAGAGTGGGCCACCATGCCCAGCTCCACTCCCAGTTTGATAAGTTTTGAGTGATTTACATTTCTTTCAGGAACACTGGATTAAAACTATATTGTAGGGCTATATTTAGCCATTTTATAGAACATTATGATATTGTAATGCCTTTTTTTTATAATCACACATCTAATGATTTTCTCTAAGTATTCCTTTATATATTCCTTCCCACAAAAATACCTATAACCATTATATTTTAGTTTCAGCATTTTATGTTCATGAAAAATTCAATTTGCTACAAAATCTTCTGGAGGGTTATACAATAAGTTTGCCTTATTTGTGGGTTTATCACAAGTATTTTCAACGAACTACATTCAAAACATAAAAATTTTAATCAAAATTTCAAAAACATTTTAAGTTCCCATGCACATTCTGCAGTCACCGGATGGGGAGAAGCTCTGTGGATGATAACCATCAGTTGTGTTTAAATCATTGTGGGATCTGCTGATCAATCTGTCCTTGATTTTGTAAAAATACAGTATTGCTTCCCAGGAAGCAAATGCTGCCCAAAAAGCAAGATAAAAGTAAATGTGCTTAATAGAAGTGAAAATCTGGGATTTGCTAAAAGAGTATGGATTTAGCAGAAGTGGGGTGGTTTGATGGGAAAAATGAATCCAGCATCCACAGGACAGCCCTGAACTCTATCCACCCTGAATGTACAAGGGTTTCTTCCACATGGGCTCCTTGGAATCATGTCCCTGTAGATACCAGTTAACAAACTGGTATCAGATCATGGTTTTAAAATGTGTGAAACAAACAAGGGAATTACTTAATTTTTTTGGCAGTACTGGGGTTTTAAACTCAGGGCCTCACACTTGCTAGGCAGGCACTCTACCACTTGATTCACTCCACCAGCCCAGGAATTACTTTAAAGCATTTATTGTTTCTGTTGTTTCTTTCCAAATACCTTTAAAATCACAAGGAAAGTGAAAAGTAAATGGAAGAAATCTGTAGGCAATTGCAACCTGAAATTCTGCAAGAATGAACTGTTTTCCTAATTAAAGGCCTTATCATATTATATAGATAGTGTTTGCACCCAGATTCCATACTGCAGAGAAATAGTCTTTTATGGAAATGTGAGACTATGATTTAATTTTTTTGCTATTTGATATACATATCCCTATGTTTCAAACATGATTCACAGCCTTCCTGGCCAACGCATCCCGTGTTTTGTCAACCCAAGCAAACACAGTTCAAAAAGTAGTATGATACAATACTAATATCAACAAAAAGTACTTTAAAAAAACAAAATACTGCAAACATTTTTGAAATCATCTCTGCCATACCTGGGGTTATAAAAATGTTGTTAGTTAACCCTGGAGGAAATATTTTTGCTTCAACACTTCTTTGAAGAAAATAAGATTCTGGTTTCTGGAGGTCATGTGGCATTCTAAGACATTATTACATTTGTAAATACAGCATGCTAAAGTCAGTCTCAATCTCTCCCCCTCTCCCCTCCCCCTCTCTCTCCTTTATCCCAGTGCATCTTTTCTGGACCTTTTCACCTCTTCCCTTTCCTCCTTACCTAGGCCTTTGGTCTTGGCCGTCCCCCTTACTTTTGCTAAGGTATGTCATTAATACTTGCTGTCCTTCCTAAGACAGCAGCTCCTGCTGCACTTCTGGCCAGTGCTCTCAGAGTAATACTTCAAGAACTGGGCTCCCAGCTTCTGAGATTCCTGCAGCTCAATAAGCAGACCCAGAAATCGGTGGATCCAGCAGTCTCTGTAGAAAATGGCGGGTGAGCAGAGAGGGTCTGACACCCTGCCATGCTTATACATAAGCATTGCTCTGGTATGAAGGCAGACTCAGAGACAGTGTGACTTCCAGACTGATGCTGAAGGTGACCATTAGGGTTTTGGGTTTAGGACAGTCTCAAGATCTTTGGGCTAAGAGTGAGCTTCCTTGGAAGGCTTCTGGAGAGTCAGCCTGAGGAAAAAGGAGACCATTCTTTGCATACTTATTTTTCTTTTGTTTCTTCCCAGAAGAGTCCCTAAAATATTTTTTTTCTTAAATTTTACCACTTTTTATTTATTTTTTTATTGGGTGCTGAGTAGGGTACTTTGTAGCATTTACAGAAGTTCTTACAATATAACAAATATATCACACTGGAGTTCACCCCCTCCATCATTCTTCTTTATTCCCCCATTCCTGGAATAATTTCAACAGGTCTCATTTTTCCATTTGCATGCATGTGTAGACGGTATTTGCACCATATTAACCCTCCACATCCTTTCCCCACTTCCTCCTCACTCCCACTGGTACCAACCCCCCAAAAGGACCTCTTCTGCCCTCCTGTTCTCTGATTTTGTAAAAGAAAAAAAATGACACTTTTACTTGTTTGAGATAGCTGCACAGGAAATTTCCTTGTGGCACATCCATGTATATATGTATTATAGCCTGAATTGGCTCATCTCCTCTATTTTTCTTTCTACCTTAGTCACTTTCTTATGGTGATTTCAACAGGTTTAAAAATTCTATATTCATTCTGTATAGAGAGTACATCAACCATATTCACCTTCTTAACTTCTTTTGCTCTCCCTCTCTTGTATGTGACCTCCCCTTAGTGTGACCTGTTTTTCACAATATTGCTGTATTTGTATTAGGTCTATATTCCACATATGAGAGAAAACATGGCCTTCTGAACTTGGCTAACTTCACTTAAAATGATGTTCTCCACTTCCATACACTTACCTGCAAATGACAAAATTTCATTCTTCTTTGTGCTGGAATAAAATTCCACTCATCAGTAGTGGGGCATCTTGGCTGTTCCCATAGCTTTGCTATTGTGAATAATGCTGTAATAAACATGAGTGTGCAGGTGCCTTTGTTGTAACCTGACTTACATTCCTTTGGGTATAGCCCTAGCAATGGAATTGCTGGATAATATGGTAGTTCTATTTTTAGTATTTTGAGGAGCCTCTATACTGTCTTCCATAATAGTTACTCTAATTTACATTCCCACCAGCAGTGTATGAGGATTCCTTTTTCCCCACATCCTCACCAACATTGGTTGTCATTTGTATTCTCCATTCTAACAGGAGTGAGGTAGAATCTTAATATGGTTTTGACTGCATTTCCTTTATGGCCAGGGATGTTGAACATTTCTTCATGTGTTTTTCTAGCCATTTGGACTTCTTCCTTTGAGAAAGCTATGTTCATTTAATTTCTCCATTTCTCCATTGGGTCATTGACTTATTGGGAATTTAGTTTTTGAACTCCCTGAACATTCTGGTTATTCGTCCTTTGTCAGATGGATAGCTGAGAAAGGTTTTTCCCATTCTGTGGGCTGCCTCTTTAGTTTCGAGACCAAGTCTTTTGCTGTGCAGAAGCTTTTTAATTTCATGTAGTCCCATTTGTCAATCTTTCCTCTGAGTTGCTAAGCCATTTGAGTTCTATTTAGGAAATCATCACTTATGCCTATTAATTCCAATGTATCCCTCCTGTTTCCTATAATAGCTTCAGAGTTTCAGGTCTTATATTAGGGATGTTAATCTACTTTGAGTTGATGCTTGTACAGGGTGAAAGACATGGATCTAGTGTCAGTTTTCTGCAGGTAGATATCCACTTTTCCCAGCAACATTTCTTGAAGAAGCCATCTTTTCTCCTTAATATGTTTATGCCTGTGTCAAAAACCAGATGGGTGTAGTTGTATGGACTCATATCTGGATCTTCTATTCTCTTCCACTGGTCTTCATATCTGTTTTTGTGCCAGTACCATGCTATTTTTATTGCAATGGCTCTGTAGTATAATTTGAAGTCAGGTATTGTAATACCTACAGCATTGCTCTTTTTGTTCAGTATTGCCTTAGCTAGTCTCAGTCTTTTGTGCTTCCAGGTGAACTTTAGGGTTGATTTTTCAATCTCTGTGATGAATGTCACTGGAATTTTAATGGGAATTGCACTTAATATGTAGATTGCCATTAGTAATATAGCCATTTTCACTATGTTGATTCTACCAATCCATGAGCATGGGAGATCTTTCCATTTTCTGTAGTCTTCTTTGATCTCTTTCTTCAATGGTTTATAGTTTTCCTTGTGGAGGTCTTTCACATCCTTTAAGTTTATTCCTAGGTATTTTATTTTTTTGAGGTAATTGCAAATGGACTTATTTTCCTATATTCTTTCTCAGTCTGTTCATTGTTGGTGTATAGAAAGTTTACTGATCTTTGTAAATTGATTTTGTATCCTGCTACTTTGCTGAAGCTGTTTAAGGTTCTAAGAGCTTTGGAGTTGGGTTTTCTGGGTCTTTTAGTTATAAGATCATGTCATCTGCAAATAGGGATAGTTTGACTACTTCCTTTCCAATTTGCATTCTTTTTATTTCTTCTTCCTGTCTTAGTGCTCTGGCTAGGAATTCCAAGACTATGTTGAATAAGTGGAGAGCGTGGACACCCTTGTCTCCTTCCTTAGAGGAAATGGTTTCACTTTTTTCCCATTGGCTCTAGGTTTGTCATATATAGCCTTTATTATGTTGAGGTACAGTCCTTATAGTTCTAGTTTCACCAGCTTTTATCATGAAGGGATGTTGAATTTTATTGAAGGCTTTATCTGCATCTATTGAGATGATCATGTGGTTTTTGTCTTTCCTTTTCTTAATAAGCTGTACTACACTTAATGATTTGCAATATGTTGAACAATCCTGCATCCCTGGGATGAAACCAACTTCATCATGGTGTATGATTTTTTGGTTTGCCAATATTTTACTGAGGATTTTTGCATCAATGTTCATTAAAGAGATTGGTCTGTATTTCTTTTTTTGTTGTGCTCCTGTCCAGTTTTGGGATGAGTCTATTACTGGCTTCATAGAATGAGTTTGGCAGTGTTCTTTCCCTTGCTATTTCATGGAAAAAATTGAAGAATGTTGGTATTAGTTCTTTAAAGGTGTGGTAGAATTCAGTGGTGAATTTGTCAGGTCCTGGACTTTTCATTTTTGGGAGACTCTTTATCGCTACTTCAATTTCATTACATGCTATAGATCTGTTTAAGTGATTAAAATCCTGACATTCTCTTCGATTTAGAACCACTGGCCCCTGGAGGGATGAGAATTCTTCAAGTCAAAACTTTAATGTGACTATCACTATGTCAGACTGCTCTTTCAAAACTCCTGTATAGAGGATGCAAAAGGAAATAAACATTGGCAATATTATTATTTTTACAAAGTTCCCGAGCTTCACAGCCCAGTCTGTGAACCACTGCTATTTCCTCTGGTCTTCTACAGAGTCCATTGTTCACAGTGCAAGTACTCTACATGTGTCAGGAAAAGAGATCATTGTGTAAAAACAGGAGCCAAGAGCCAAAGGAGAATTTGTATGCTCTGGATGCTTCTGTACTGATTAGAAAGAAAGTACTAAGTAAAAGGAAAAGGTCATGCCCCAGACCTTGGCCAAAATATGCAGAGTAAGAAGGCTTCAGTGAAAATTATGACTATAGATAAATGAATGAATTCAGCTGTTATACATATAACAAATACTTATTGCAAATATGTCTGGATTATCTTCAATGACTTTAGATAGCATTACTAGTAATGTATGATTGAGGATAATGGGTAGACAAATGCAGGGATGACATGCTGAAGCAGACCTTTATGTCTTAACTGCTAACAACATTGATTGCCATAATTTTCAAACAACCCATACATGTAGCACATATTTTACGTCATTCACTTTTACTCACTGATAAAATATTAGAGACATAAACAATTAAGTAGATGTAACTTAGTTGAGGTGAATGACAAGAAGAGAGATCAGTATAACACAGGGTGGAAATAAGGCTATGAAAGAGCTTACAGATTGCCGTCAAAACACCAGAAATGACATATAACTCAAAAACTGAATCATCAGGTGGGATAATCCTTACCTGTTCCTCCTTTTGGAGAGAAGATAGAACATGATGATTGGAGTTTGCCTAATATGTGATTAACATCTCTGCATAATCAGGACTTACAACACTGGTTACTTCTGATTCTCCTGGCGAGCAAAGAAAAAAAAAAAAAAAACTGAGGCCAGGAAAGCATGTTAGAGCCAGTAATACTTGGTGATTTATATTTTAGCACTATATGTGTATGTGTATATGTATGTGTGTGTGTTTGTACATCTATGTATATATACACAATTTACTGTTGTTCTTCTCTAATTATATAAAATATATATTGATTAGTATATATAGTACAACCAAGTACTATACTAAATTACAGAATGAGAAAGGAAACCCCACAAATTATAGAATCTGCTTTCGGGTAATTTATAATTTAATTGTAGAACATATGGAGTGGCTGGATGGATACATGGATTTGGTGGATATGTCTATGGCCAGGTAGGCAGGCATAAAAGATACTTTGCAACATAAGCAGATAACATCAAGTGGATTACTTACAAATGAAAACAGGGTTTCCTCAAGGAGTAGTACACACACACAGACACACAGACACACACACACGCTTTATACTTTTCAAGCTTTTCTTGAAGAATGAATTGTAATTAGATAAAAAGAGATGGTAGAATCCAAGAAGAAGAAAATGATTTGAATAAAAGCTCAGAAATGAGAATGAAGCAGTCAAGCAAAGGGGACACTAATACATGGGCTGTCTTGGGAAACATATTTTGCAAAGGAGTTGGGAAATATAAACCTAAAAAAGGCCAGTTCATGTATGTCCTCAAGAGACCTATTTTGCTCTGAGGAAGACATAAAAATATCTGAAGCCAGAGTTATAAATTATTTATTCTTTGGAATAAATTTTCTTTTGTCATATTATTTTTGAAATGGGTGCATTGTGACATTTACAAAAGTTCTCACATCATAGTTGAATTCACCCCCTCCATTATTCTTCTTTATCCTTCCCTACCCCCATTCCTGGAATAGTTTCAGCAGCTCTTATTTTTCCACTTTCATACATAAATACATATTTCCACCATATTCACCCTCCTACATGCTTTAGCTAAGCATTGGAAACAGCCAAGATGCCCTACAACTAACTGGTGAATAAATTAAGAAAATGTGGTATTTACATACAATGGAATTTCATTAAGCCATAAAGAATGAAATTTTGTCATTTGCAGTAAATTGATGGAACTGGAGAACATCATCTTAAGTGAAGTTAGCTAGGTTCTGAAGGGTATGTTTTCTCACATATGTGGACTATAGACCCAATACAAATACAACCAGTATTATGCAAAATGGGTCATGCCAAAGGGAGGTCACTAACAGGAGAGGGAGGGTTAATGAAGAAAGTTAAGAAGGTAGAAAAAAGGACAAAGTTATAGAGTTTAAAGGACAGTTTCAAGATAATGAATTTGTCAGACGTATACATAATGGATGAAAATAGGGCATTCCTGGAAAGAGGCCACTTACTAGAAGATTAAAATAGACAAAACATGGTTAATAATAGTAAGGATAATGACAGTGGTTTCAAATAAAAGGGATGGGAGAGAGAACAGGACAGAGATACTAGTAGGCCTTGGTGACAAGGAAATATAGCCACGAACTACTCAAGGAAGAAGGAAGACTCAGAATTGGACTCAGGGAATTACCTTAGGAAAGTTAATGGAAAGGAAGTAAATAGAAAAAGTCATGAACCTCTATGGCATGATATATTATATTCCCTACAATATGCTTTCTTTTCTGATGCCTTAGAGAGATACATTGAGAAGAAGACTCTGCAGCACAATAGAGGGACCCTTTCATATGACAGCATCACAAAGGAAAAGAGCACACACTTAAAGTCTCCACTAACTTAAGTTGTATGTAAAGGTTAAAGGAGGAGAGTGTCTCGTTTTCACTCTAGGCTGATTCTCTAACAACACTGATAACAATAACTACTTCAATTATATACTATTTTATTCTAGTTTTTGGAGTGCATTTAACCACCACAAACTTTATAAAGAACTATACTATCTCCATTTTACAAATGAGGCAACTAAGGCACAGAGAAGTAACTTAGATACCCACGTGCATATACACACTATGGTGAAGGTAGGATTTGAAGCCAGGCAGGCTCATTCCAGAGCCTGTGCTCCATATTTCAGCAGTAGCCACTGCTGTTAAATCATTTGAACTACCCAAATGAGGATTCAGGTGAACTACCCAAGTGAATGCCCTCTGTTCACCTAGCCGAAGGCTAGGATGTAGAGGGTTAGAAGACAACAATTCCAGATTCAAAAGTTCTTTCCAGCATGAATGACACCATATAAAATCAGTGAGCAGGTCACACTTTGTGTACTCTCCCCAAGGTAGAATGCTTTCATGGAGAATATAAAGTTTAATAGGGACCTACAAAATTGTTATTGATGTAAGTCCTTTTATTTATAAAATATGTAGTCTTTATTTGTTTTGCTTGCAAAAAGGGGGTAATAATCTTTAATCCTGTAATATTTGCACTAGTCACTTGTGACATTTCCCTTTTTTCAGTCACTCAGATGGAAAACCTCTGAGTCACATTTAACTTCTCCCTTCATTGCACTCCTCACATGCAGTCAGCCATTATGTCCTGTCAGGTCTAATTCCAAAGTGTCATTCCCATCTGTCCTACCAGTGACATTCTCTGGTTCCAGGCTTTATTTCTTTTTACATGGAACTGGAAACCTAATTGCCATTTGTCTCCTATTCTTTTGCCAGTATACATCATCTCATCCAGTTTTGGTTGAAGTAGCTACACTCTCTGAGGCCTGCAAGCCTGATAGTCTGTACATAAATTCCAAACCCTGTGCTGTCCAGTGCCTGGCTATCTTATCTCCCATAATGCCTCTACCAGTAATTGATTGTACAAAACCACATTTTTCTGTACTCATTGGTAAAGCCCTCCTCTCCCTTTGTCACCTTGAGGTTTTCCTCCTACTTGTTTCAGTGTCTAATTCTCTTACCAGACTCCGCCTTGTCTACCAGCTTCAATCCTACCTGTGGTTCAAGACTAGGCTCAAGCACAATTTCTTCCAAAACTCACCCAGTCAATATGAAACCACTTGCTCTCTCACACTCACACTTTTTCAAACTTTAGCTCATGTAATATTAAATGTAAATATTCAGGTCTACAAGGGAAGGCCCAACGAATATTGTGTTATAAAAACCAAGGAATTTCTATTGTTAGTGAAATACACTTGAATTTTTTTCTTTTTTTTTCTACATTGACATAGAAATTGTCATCCTTTTGCTTGTGAGAAAATTTCAAATTGTAAAGCTAGTTTAGTAATTTCTTAATGAAAAGTAAATTATTTAATGTATTTACCAGAAGACTGGTGTTGCAGTCTCACAGGTTTTTGCATGCTTTCAGTAATACAGCAAAACCCACAAAATATATTAATTTTACCTTTTGTTTGACTACAAATTGCTATAGTTTATTTCAAAAGCTGTAACCAATATATTGGAGACAAGGAGACTGTGTTTTAAGTTTAATATTGGTTTTCTGTGATATGTTTATAACTTAACTTGGAAACAAGTTAAAAGGGCTTGTGAAATGTGTGACGATTCTGAAATGCTAAATAATTCTTGGATAAAATAGAGAGACACCCAGAATAGGAGATGGGTGGTAAAGGTTGTGTGGAAATATCTAGAGGGAACCAAAGCCAATGTTAAAAAAGATAATCTTTACAGGAATAGGAAAGGAAAAGAAGAAAAACTACTGCTGGACTTATAAAAATAAAAAATACTGGTCTATCTCTATCATGTACAGAAGCAGCAAATATAGAGGTGTTGACTTTTAGGCCTGTAGGCCATTGTCTATTTGCACAAGAATAAGAAAAATGACTCTTGGGAGACCACTATGACTGAAGATTCCAGAATGAGCTTTTGGGTCAAATATGAGCATTTGACCCACCCACTTCCATGAGTCTTAAGCATCATCCTTTCCTATGCAGACTGAATCCCAGCTGGGGATCCATATTTGAGGACACCCAATTGATCATCCTAGGCCCCAACCAGGCAACAGTCTTGTGGTGATGTTTGAGATGCAGCCCTTTCTCTTCCACAGGTGATTTCCATCCTACTCCCTCTGCAACACCACATCCTTAGATGAGGTGCTAGAGATGAAGGCGATAATGCAGGTGGACAGGCACAGGATCTGTCAGGGCCTGGTCTTCCAGTGTGTGGAAGACTCCAGCACAGTGCCATTGAGGCAGAGTGGAGTATTGTCAGTGGGAAAATGCTCTTCTCCATCTGGGTGTTCACCTGGACCTCATGCAGAATCCCCAGATTGTGCCCTGCATGAAAGGAAGGAAAACATCAACATCTGTGAGGGTTTGAATATTACTGTCATGACCTGCTAGGTTCCAGCCCTTGCCTGGTACCCACCCATCAGTCAAACCTCATCAAGAGGCCTGAAGAGTTTGGCTTTATCCTCGACAATGTCCAATCCCTGCTAATCTTCAACAAGACCAACTTTACCTACTATCTCAGCCCTGTGTTTGAGGCTTTCAGTCTCAGGAATCCTGTTGTGAAGCCCAGCACCCCCATTATCCCAATGGGCAAGAATGTGATCTCACCCATGACTGGGGACAATGTGAAGCTGAACTACACTGTGCTCTACACTGTGCTGCTTTGGGAGAACCCATGTACCATGACTGTGTCAAATGTGCAACTGTTCTGTGAGATACCCCCAACGTCACTAGCAGGCACAAAGTGATGGCTCATATTGGTGGCCTAGTGTACTCCCCAGGTGTAGGATCCACTGCCTCAGACAGCTCACTCAGCCTGCCTACCATCATCAATATCATACTGCTGGTAGCCCCATCAACATCTTCGTTGCAGCTGTACTCATGGCCTACATATGCAAGTCCCACAAAAACAACCTCATGCTGAAGCAGCTGCAGGTGCATGGAAGGCAAGGAAGCATTCACCAAGTTGCAGAAGGAAATCCATGAATTGACTGGTGAGGTGGATGGAGCAGAGATTCCCTTCCTGGACTGTAGAATCTGCAACATAGAGGTGCCGTTCCCCAGAACTGGAGACCACTCTGTGTCTGAGTGTTCAAAGTCCTGAGCTACTCATAGGCATGTGTGAAGAAAGGCCTGAAGCTCTTCAACACCAATGTGTTCCTGCTGTCCTTCTCCCAATGCTCAAATACCAGGAGAGTTTCAAACTTCTCCATGTGCAACTATGGCCACATGGCTTCACTCATGACAGTGCTACAGTGCAAGCTGGAGTATACCAATGACGTGCTCAAGCAGTTCCTGGCCAACCTCATCAATAAGAACCACCTCCAGCTGCTGCACAGGCCAGTCAGTGGCTGAGAAGATACTGACCCATTGGTTCACTTTCTTCCTCTACAACTTCCTCAAGGAAGAAGTACCCTTTCTCCCTGTTGTGTCATGAAACAGCAGATGGAAAGGGCACTATCAACACCATCTAATCCCCGAGCAAGGATAAGTTACCTAGCAGCAGATAGAGTACAAGATCTGGCCCTGAGCTGTGTCAGCACAAGACAATGCCAATATCTCTAAGATCCCAGTGAAGATCTGTGACTTCTCCTTCAGTTAAGAGAGAAGATTGTAGATGCTACTTTTAGAATGTGCCCTGGCTCCTACAATCCCAAGGATATAGCCATGCATCTGAAATGATGACTAGGAAGTGGGGCACGGATGACCCTGTAAGATTGAAGACATAACCACTGAGAATGAGAATGACTGGAAGAGACTCAACACCCTGGCCCCTGCCAGGTGCCACATGGCAGTGGAGCAGCTTTTGCATCAAGTAGATAATGGCCTATAACACAGTGAGAAACCACACCATCTGTAGGTCCTCAGAAAGTAAATTTGAAACCTAATTCTGTACACAGGTAGCCTCAACAACTTTCACTTCTAAACACCCATGATCACCTACTGCCTGGGCAGTCAAATCATTGAGTGGATATACTCAAGTAGTGTGAAACAGTTGCTAGTATGAGAATTTATGAGAACCAGCAAAGAAATTAATACATGAAGATACTACAAATATTAAACACAGACACAAAGACAGACAAATACACACAAAGATAAACAGACAGGTAGACACACAGACACACACACAAACACACACATACCCAGGAGCCCTGCCTGTATTCAAGGCATGTCGAATGTTATCGGCAATGGCTGAAATCCTCGCATTACCCTACCGAGTGCACACTTTCAGCACTTGAGAAAGGATCAAACATAGAAAAACACGTGAAGTGACATCAGCTCCACGAATGTCCTTAGAAGGAAGACATACTACCACCATTATACCAAAAGCAACTAAAGCCTAATCCAGAGTCAGAGCCTGAAGTCAACACTTGAAATCACTTCTACCAGGGTAACGATGCACGTACATACATGCATCATGATAGCCTGACATAACCTGGCCATATTCAAGGATCACTGAATCTTTCCTCCTCAGAGAATTGATTACAGTTGACCTAGGGAATAGCAAAGTGGAGAAAACCCCGAAATTACTGCCTTCCAGGAAGCATTCCTGAATGGCATTCAAGGAACAGAGCACCTAAGTGACACTGATCCAGGGAATATTTTAAACCACACATGTGCCCCCACATATAAAAACACCCACAGAGTGGCTGTGATCCATGAATATTAACTATTTTGTTGTAAGTGAAATTCTGGCCTTTATTCTAAGATAAGAACATTTCAGGAGAACCCATATTATGAGTACCTGGAAACACTGGGGAATGAGGTGAATGTCTTCAAACCTTCACTGCCTGTGATTTAATGCACCTGCAGATCAGAGAAGAAATTATGTGAGATCAACAGGTGCTTGTGCTGTGCTTCTATGTAACCATTTCCTCGCTTGCCAGTCCATTAGAATGATACGCTCAGATCACGTGGTCAAGATTGGAAGCAGAAACCAAGGCTGCCTGTACACCAGAGTGACATCCAGGAGGCCTGTTCTGCTTGGTGAGTTCCCTGCACAAATGACACAGAGGCCTCTGTACACTAAAAGCTGTGTACACAGACAGGTAGACACAAACACACACACACACACACACACACACAGGAACCCGGCCTGTATTTCAAAGCGTGTCGAATATTATCTGCAAAGGCTGAAATCCTGGCGGGAACCTACTCAGGGGACACTTTCAGCACTTAAGAATGGACAAAACTTAGAAAAACACGTGAGGTGAGATCGGTTCCACCAGTGTCCTTGGAAGGAAGACATATTACCACCATTTTGCCAACGAACAACTAAACCCAGGCTGCCTGTACACCACAGAGACATCCAGGCAGAATGTTCTGCTTGGTGAGTTCCCTGCCCAAATGACACAGAGGCCTGTGGACACTAAAACCTTGTGGCATGGTAGCTTCCGCTAGCTGGAAGGATGGAATGTCCCGATCCTGATGTGCTCAGTTGAATGTGTGCTCCTGCCATGCGTGCCCTGTATCCCTAGGACCCAATTAAAGGACAAGTCTTCCACACTAGACTGGAGCTCCTACCTCCTGCTTCCTCCTGCATAGCCAGCTGCACTGCCATGGCAACAGGCCATGCAGGAGCTGCCTCAGGACTCTCCAGGATCCTGGGGCTGTGATCCCACTGTGACATCACAGCCAAGTCTTTCCTGATTGGTCAGACCACATAAGCACTGCCTCTACATCCCCTCCCCCTCCAGTCTCCAGCCACTTGTGTGGCAGCTTCCTGGCAAGATCTTCTGATCTGGGGATTGGTTTCCTCCTCCATGTTGCCTCCTCAGATCATTCAAGGTTCAACTGGCATGACATTTCTGTCATGTTCCAAACTACTCCTAATCTGGAACCCACACTTTGGAGGACAGGAAGGCTTTCATGTGGTGAGTACAAAAACACCTCAATCCCTTTGAAGATAAATCAGCCAGGAAAACTCCCTGAACCTTGGATGAGGCAACTTCCTTCTCAGAACTACATCTCCCATCATCTGGGAGGATATTCCCTTACGTAGACCCAAACTATCACACAGTGAGAACCTGGGGCTGTTTTCCAGTCTTCTGTGTTCCTAACTTAAACAGAACATGGAAACGTACACACTGGCTGGCAAGAGCTTCAAGGTGACCACATGAATTCACTTCTTCTCAACACAGAGATTACTTCATTTGGATCTGACAGATACACAGGCACACACACGCTATAGCCAAGGAATGCTTAGGTTTCTCAACTCAGTAAAATTATTACCACCTCTCAGGAGAATGGCAGGTTTCAGGAACACCACAACATATGGAATAAGCATGAAGCTCTCAGGCAGGACCTTCAAGTCTGCAAAGGTTCTCTGAGGGACATCACAGTACACCTTTCATTCATTGAACTGACGACATAAAGTCAGAGACACACAAGGCTGTTCCTCATGTGATGTGGGGAAGGAACCTAATTTCTACAAATCAGTGGTGGTAAACTGAACAACAAATATCCCCCACATAGTCACACACAAAAAATTAGTGATAGACTAATAGTTATCTTGTATGTGAATTTCTTACATTCTATGGAGTTAATTACAACGGTGAGCAAGACCAGAAGTCATGGAACATCACACAGAGTTGTTCATTCCATCTATTTCCACAGTGTTAAAGATTACTATTCAAGGAGACTTCTGCATGCCTTTGCAGCAGATACACTCAACGAGTGTGAAACACTTGCTAGTATGAGAATATATGAGAAACAGCAAAGAAATGAATACATGAAGATACTACAAATATTAAGCACAGACACAAAGATAGACACATACACACAAAGATAAACAGAAAGGTAGAAACACACACACTAGCGACCACTAATTTTCTTCCTCAATATTCAAATATGAAGCCCACACATTCATGCTTCACAATATAATTTTAGAGCTCATAAAATGGTTAAGAACAACCCTCACTAGGACAGTGCTGAGAAGTCATGAAAAAATTAGTTAATAACAGAGGCTGGGCAGAGTGATTCATGCTTGTAGCAATACCAGCTACTTGGTATGCAGAAATAAGGAGGATCATGGTTGTAATCCAGGGAAGGCAAAAAGTTAGTGAAACCTGGGCTGGTGATATGGCTCAAATGGTATACTGCCTGCCCAGCAATTACAAAGCCCTGAGATCAAACCCCAATACTACAAAATAAAATCCCCAAAGTTAGTAAGACCCCATCTCAAACAGTAAGCTGAACATGTTATTGTGTGCCTGTATTCTTATCTGTGTCCCAAGTCCCACCACCCCCAAAATAATCCAATCTGTGTGATGTGGCATAGGGAGGAGGATCAAGGTCTGAGGGCCCACCCTGAGTAAAAACTCAAAAGACCATATCTGAAAAGTAACTAAATGAAAAATGGGCTAGTGGTGTGGCTCAAGTGGTAGAGCACCTACCAAGCAAGTAAGAGACCCTGACTTCAAACACCATTATTATCAAAAATTTTTAAAAAGAACAGAATCTGAGAATGCATTACTTGCCTAGCATAGTCAAGGAACTGGGTTCAATCCCCAGCACTGGAAAAAAACCCAAAAGTTAAATGAATTTCAAACTCATTATTTTGTAAGCCAACTCATTAGGAAACAAAACTGAGGATACTCAAAACAATGATCATGTGCACTAAAGGAAATTCCAAAAGAATTCTAACAATATTTGCAGAAATGAAAATATAACCGCATCAAAGGACACATTCCTCAAATACTACTATTTGATTGACTGGCTTCTAATGTATTCATTAATAATCCAGAGGAACTGTAACAGCACAATTATGTCAATTGAAAGAGATGACTTCAAATTATTGACTTTCCAACAGCGCTGGACCCAGTGACTCAGGCAGATACAGTATGAATTTGTTGATTAAGTAAACATGTGATGACATCAAATTCAGATCAAGCTTTTTGTCTGTCAATTTGCTCAGTATGTCAAAAAGCTGTCAAAAGTAGAATTATAAATACCATTTTGAACAATGCTGTATCACTTGGCCTCAGGAACAGTCACGTTTACCTGCCAATCTTTTTTTATATTTTGCAACAAAGCATAACCCAGGTGAATATAATCTTCAATGTCAGGGCTCTCAGGCATTGTTATGCTTCTGACGCTCATCAGCTGTTCTGCTTTTTGTGATATCTAAGTATTTTTAAAGTGCAGGCTTTTGTTGTGTGAAAAAAGAAAAGAAAATCTGAAAACCAGTGATACAAAAAATTGTATAATCACATTGTTTATTCACATCTAGATTCCACTTGCATACCTGCATCAGACTGCATTCTTTTACTGCTCAAAATGCTTCTCTTCCAGTACCATTCTTCTTGCCAAATTATAGCACTAATCATTCTCACAATTATTTTGATTGATGGCTTTAAAATATTACTTCTTGGGTCAGAGATGTAGCTCAGTTGTAGAACACTTGCCCAGTATGTGCAAAGGTCCTGGGTTTAATCCTCAGCACAGAGGGGAAAAAAGTATGTGAGTGTGTATATATATTCTTTACTATAATTTTTATTCTTTTCCAAGTTTGCTAAAATAAGCACATACTACTCATAGAGAAGAAAAGTATTTCATCTCTTGAAATATCTTTGTCTGAAATCTCCTTTCTAGCTACAGGAGTTTTTTTAAGACCCTGAACTTTTACATCTGGCTAGCCTTACTCTATTTCTTTTTGCAGTGGTAATGAAATTTGAACTCAGGGCCTCATGCATGGCAGTCAGGCACTCTTAACTGCTTGAGCCACTCTGTCTATACTCTCTGTACATTCAGCACCCATCTCTTTCTTTCAAGTAATTAAGGTCTCTAAATTCACTCCATCTCTATAAATAATTCAAAATACCCCTGCAGTGAGCTGCCTCTCCCTCTCCTAAGTTATTTCAGTAGAAAAATCAGAAACCACTTCCAAAAATGATTTCTGCTCAAAGATTGTAATTTTTGTCCAACCAAAGTTCCTAACATCTAGTTATCCAGTTGCAAGGTTAAATTAGCTTCCTCTTATCTGTCAGAGCATCATAGACATTTGGCAATAAAACTTACTCTTTAAGATCAGATATCTTCCTTCTGGAAAAAGCTTCAGTGGCTAAACATTTATTGACTATAGGCAATGATAGTGCATTACAGTGAGACAGCTTTCATGTGAGTGAGCAACAAATTGTAAGATTAATTAAAATCTGGGTTTAATGGTACATACCTATAATGTCAGCAATTGGGCAGCTGAGGTAGGAGGCCAGCCTGGGCTACACAGCAAGCTCATGTCTCAAAAAACCAAAAATAAGCTGGTGGCAGGGTTCAAGTGGTAGAGCACTTGCCTAGCATGCATGAAGCCCTAGATTCAATTCCCAATACTTAAAAGAATAAATAAAGTTGTGGTAAAACACAAAAATCCCATACCACTTACTTGACTAGAAAGGTTCTTAAAGACACTGTGCTGTTAATATTTACCTCAGGCAACTTTTAAGGGTGTTGAAGCTGGAATGTGGCTTCAGAGTTAGAGAGCCTCCCTAGCAGACACAAAGTCTGAATTCGCACCCTCGTGTCACAAAAAAAGTACTGAGCAAATGTGATGTGCAAAAGATGCCTTCGTTTACAAGTACACCATGACAGTGAACTTTCAGAATTCTAAATCAACATTTGACAACCAAGTTCCTGTGCACAATACAGTGAGCTTCAAAACTTCCTCTGGACTGAAACAATGCTCACCCTTTCTGTCCTCTCAGAGCTTGGTAGTCCTTGTCTTCCTGAAGGAATTTCTTGCACTGAAAGCACTCAGCATACTTAGAAACGACAGTTCTGGTTTTAAGTGTCCACTTTGATTTCTCAAGTCTTCAGAAGAATCCATCCCACAGAATATGATCTGCAGATTTTCTGAAATGATTCCATAAAAAAGCAAATATCAGAAACAGTTATTCCAACTACTAACAATTATTTCAGATAATACACAATCTTCCTAAAAATATTCTCATTTTGTTCCTCATAATCTCTCCAAGTTCAACCTCAGAATTTTCTGAAAACCAATGTGACCTATACCATAATTTCTACTTTCAATCAAAACCCCCCCAAATGATAGTACTGCATTTGTAGCCCTGGGAAACACAGTGACAAACCTGGTCTCAAAACAGCATCTACAAGCACCCACAGTAGCCCTGGCCGCAGAGCTGCTCTCCAGGACAGCAGTGCAGCAGGAGCCTTGCCAGGGCACATTAAGCCTCAGACCAGTTCTGGGGGAAGAGGCAGTGGATTCAGGGCAGGAGGAGAAGGTGTGACTTGCTTTCCCCTGTCACCAGCCAAGAGCACCAAGGGCGGGGCAACGCCTTCCAACTGTTCCTGCTCCACAGCACAGAGTTCATAAGCTACAAGTCGGAGCTCTGCGGCTTCGTCTGCACCAAGACCACCAGCTCTCTACGCAGTGCTGCTCCAAGGTTATCCATGGCTGTGCTTCCTCCGGGGTCTGGGGCTGGACCCCAGCGATGCCCACCCCGTGTCCGAGGTACTGCACGCCTGCCCCCCCACTGCCCAACGCACTGCCTGCTGACCCACGCTGCCTGCAAACCAACGCAGGGCACGCTGACCCCAGAACCCCGACACACCACACGCCTGTCCTCCGCTGCCCGCAACTGGATGCACTGCACGCTGACACCCCACAGCCCTATGCACCACACGCCTGACTCCCTCCGCCCGCATCCTGGCGGACCTCCCGCCTGACCCACGCTGTCTGCAGCTGGACCACCTCCGGCCTGACCCCTGCTTGACCTCCGCCGCAGGACGCACTAGCACGCCTGACCCCCGCCACCTGATGCACCGCTCGCCTGACCCCGCTGCCCACAACCTGACCCACCGCACGCCTGACCCCCGCCGCCCCCATCCCGGTGCACCTCCCGCCTAACCCAGGCCACACGCATCCCCACGCACCTCAAGCCTGACACCCGCCACCGGAAGCACTGCACGCCTGACCCCGTCGCGCACCCCTAAGCACCTCCCACCAGACCCCCACCGCGCACATCCTGAAGCACCTCCCGCCTGACCCCTGCCGCCAGAAGCACCTCCCGCCTGACCCCGTCATCCGATGCACCGCTCGCATGACCCCGCCGCCCACAACCCGACACACCGCACGCCTGATCCCCGCCGTCCGCAGCACCTCCCGCCTGACCCCCACCCCCCCCCACGCCTGCAGTCCGACCACCTCCAGCCTGACCCTCGCCGCCCGAAGCACTGCACGCCTGACCCCGCCGCCCGATGCACCGCTCGCCTGACCCCACCGCCCACAACCCGATGCACTGCACGCCCGACCTCGCCGCCCACAACTAGACACACCGCATGCCTGATCCCCGCCGTCTGCAGCACCTCCAGCCTGACCCCTGCCGCCGGAAGCACCGCATGCCTGACCCCGCCTACAACCCGACGCACCGCACGCCTCATCCCAGCCGCCCGCAGCACCTCCCGCCTGACCCACCCCGCCTGCAGTTCGACCACCTCCCGCCTCATCCCAGCCGCCTGAAGCACTGCACGCCTGAACTTCCCCCCCTCCCTCCACCCCCGCCCGATGCACCGCTCGCCTGACCCCGCTGCTCACAACCTGACGCACCGTAAACCTGACCCCCGCCACCCGCAGCCCGACATACCTCCCGCCTGACCCCCGCCGCGTGCAGCCAGACACACTTCCTGCCTAAACCCCGCGGCCTGCAGTCCGAAGCACCTCCCATCTGACCACACTGCCCGCTTACCCCGGCAACCCGACGCACCGCACGCCTAAACCCCGCCGTGCACAGTCCGACGCACCTCCCGCCTGACCCCCCCACCTCCTTCCACTCCCCCACCTCCTTCCACAACCCCCCCACCCCGCTGTCCGCAGCCTGACGCACTTCCCGCCTGACCCCCGCTGCCCGCAGCCAGACCCACTGCCTGACCACCCCCCCCCCATGCCCGCAGCCTGACGCACCTCCCACCTGACCACGCCGCCCGCTGACCCTGGCAACCCGACGCACCGCACGCCTGACCCCCGCTGCCCGCAGCCAGACCCACTGCCTGACCGCCCCTCCCCATGCCAGCAGCCCTACACACCTCCTGCCTGACCCCGCGACCTGACTCAATGTCCTGCCTGACCCCCCCACCTCCCCCCCCCACTTCCCGACCCGTCCCCACCGCACCGGCCAGGAGGACGCTCCTCAGATAGGAAGAGGGACCTACCATTGCCAAGCCCTGCTCCGGAGTGGTCACCCCACGCTGATCACCTTGCCCACTTTCTGAGTCTGTCTGGGCTTGTGGGGCGAGCGCTGCCTGGCTGTGGGGCCAACACAGCAAGCCAAGGCCTGCCAGTGGGCGTGGAGTTCGTGCGGAGGCCCTGCCCTTCTCGAGCTTCCAGCTTAGGCGCTGCTCCAGGGCGCCCCCTTGCCGGCCTTCTGCCAGCAGCCACTTTGCAGTAAACAAAGTTGAGAGTTTACTTATCTCATTCTCTAGTACACTTTATGCCCCTGCCGGGCGCTGGGAATGCTGGCAGCAGCCTAAGACTCCAAGACTGGGGCCCTGCTCGCCTCTGGCGCCTGGTACCACGCATGCAGGAGGAGAGCGTGGACCCTCATCTGGCCCTAGCCCTGCACCATGGCCACATCTCCAGGAACCCAGGGGCTCATCCCTTGAAGACTCCACCTCACTGGTCTGTCTGCAAGTCCTCCAAAGACGTCATCCTTCTCCAAAGCAACTTGATTTCCTGCTTGTACAGTAAGCCACAGTATTTCTTGCTGTCCCCTCCTGAGTAGCTGTGATTACAGGAATGAATAACCAGAGCTGGCTCTTCTACTTTTTAGGTGTCTCTGTGATAAGTCTGTTTCTCCTGTTACTAAATATTTAGAAAACGTGTGTGCTGCAAAAATATTATTTAATATTTTTAAATGAAATGGAAGGGTGGAATACTACAAATTCAACTAGCAAAAGAGAACTTTTTGCACAGGTAAGGTTTGACCTACATAAATTTAATCGGTATTTCTTTATATTGTTATCCATTTTATGTATTCACTTCATTTATTTAAAATTATCAAGTAATGTGCTATTAGCAAATTCACACATTGTAAGTTCAGTTGAATCCCCTCTCAAGTCTGACTCTCTTTAACCCCAGACCTCATAGAAATAGAATTCGGTGCGTTTGCATGTGTGTACTTTAAGCTAGTAAAATATGTTTATTTTCTGTTTGCACAACCATCTATGGTCATGTAGACTTTCCCCTCCTTTGTCATGACTGTTGTAAGATTTTCAAAAATGGCTTTACCACAGTGCAGTTGGTCCTATCCCACTGATGACTGCTTCCAGCTTTTCATGATTGTAGATGATCCTTGAGGATGTCTCTTATAGATGCTCAAGTGTTTCCCCCGGGTTCGTGGCAAAAAGTGAAGTTGCTGAATATTAAAGTTGTATATATTTAAATTTCAATAGATGCTCCTGAGTTGCTTATACTGATTTTAACTGTTAATGCTAGTGTCATTCAAAGACATCAGGGGAAGATATCCATATGAGAGGCATAAGAATAATTATGCATGAGACTTTAGAACAAGACAGTATAAGAATCATTGCAGCTTTTGTCTTGTAATTTTGTTCTTATTTTGTGGTTGGTACTCAGGGCCATGTGCTAATTAGGCAAGCATGCTACCACTTCACTTGAGCCACACCACTGGTCCTTTTGCTTTTACGTTGTTTTTGAGATAGGATCTTGCACTTATTCTCTTTCTCTCTCTCTCTCTCTCTCTCTCTCTCTCTCTCTCTCTCTCTCTCTTTCTCTCTCTCTTTCTCTCTCTCTCTCTCTCTCCCCCACCCCATCTTTGGCCTGGATTGGCCTCAGATGGAGATGATCCCAAATATTTGGGATTACAGGACTGATCCACCATGCCTGACTTGTTTTTAGATATAGAGTCTAACTTTTGCTTGGGCTGACCTCAAAACACAAACCTTCCATCTATTCATCCACAGAAGCTGGGATTACAAGCATGTGCCACTGCATTAGAGCTTTTACGGTTAAAATTCTCAAGTTAATTTTTCAAGGAGAAATGATTACTTTGGAAACTTTAAAAATGGGAAACATTTCAGAGTGTATAGCTCAGTGGTAGAGTGCTTGCCCAGCATGCATGAGGTCCTGCGTGCAATCCAGCACCACACAAAAATGAATATCCCAGTGGGACTTATGGTCCATTTGTGATGAAAGAGCCCTGAGATGGCTGCTGGAGCAGAGTACTTGTGTGGGAGCAAAAATAAGGAGAAAGGCCTCCTGCTTAATTCTGTGCTACTCATTCACCTACAGGGCAGTGGGCGACTATAAATGAATTATGGATCTATGGAATGTGTGGTACAGCAGTCAAGTAATGTTCTAAAAGAATGTAATGATGTGTGGGAAAAAGATACCCAATTATACCCATAGGGTTGTCTAAATTGTGTTTTTTTTTTTTTTTTTTTTTAACAGGACTGGAGTTTGAACTAAGGACCTTGCACTTGCTAGGCAGGCACTCTGTGACTTGAACCACCCCACACAGATTGCATTTTAAAATTTATACGTTTATATACAAAATGAAGCAGAAGTACACAAAGTGTTAAAAATAGAATGTGGAGTAAGGAACATGTTGGGTTTTTTTTGCTGTTTGCATTTCTTTGTTTTCTAGTTATTTTCCAATGAAAATGTCTTGTGCGTTCAGAAAATAGATCACGCTGTTAGCAATATATTTTTGTTTTTAATATAATAGTGCTGATTTAGGGTCACCTGAAGAGAAATGCACAACTAACTACCCTGGGTGATTCTACTTTAAAGATTGGCAGGTAAAGTAAAATAGCATCCATACATTTGGCAAATACGTATCCAAAAAGAACTATAGGAATGTAGTGTTTATTTTTTAAATTGTAAATAATACACCATGTATCATGTCCTCCCCTTAACTTCTTTCCTTGTATGTGTTGTCCTGTTCAGCACTAAGGTTATCCCTAGACTATTGAATAGAGTTGATTTGAATATTAAGTGTAAATCTGACTTTGAGAGCCAAGTGTGAGAAATTGTCCTGAAGTGAGTCCTAGCTACCAGCAACCTGAGAGATTTTTAATCTTTTAAAGACACTTGAGGGTTTGTGCAGATCTTATTGTGGTAGCCTTCTTGGCTAGTCCTTTTGCAGGATACCTTGGCTACCTCAATCCAGTGTTCCACCACCCAGGCTTGATCTGAGTCCTTCATGCTCTGATCTTCCAGGGAGGTGGTGATGACAGAGGAAACCATGGTGTCAAACTTATTGGTGGTGGTGTGGATGCTGGGTGCTAGGTAATTCTTATACTTCATGTCCCACTGAAACCAGATGGAGTCCAGGCAGTAGTAGGGCACCACCATTTTAAGCAGCACTTCTGCTTGAATTACACATGGACAGAGACTGGGATTGACCAGTTACAAACATGTGACACATCTTTGTCACAAGCATGATTGTTACACAAACATGTACAATTAGTCCAGCACTCAGCGGATGACCACAGTCACCACAGGGTTCACTCACTGCTTCCTTTCCCTGAAGGTGCTGGCTCCTCAGAGGATTGGTCTCCAGAAGCAGTTTTCAGTTAGTGTTTCCCTGTCCCTAGAAGCACAGAAGAGACACAGGGGCCTTAAACACATGAGCCCCACTGCAGCCTCATCACCAGTTCCTGCCTTTCCTTGGTGCCTAGGACCAAGACATAGATAACCTCATTTGTTGCCTGTGCCAGGATTTCAAAATCAAGGGTGAGTCATGAGATAGCTGCCCACACTCATTTTATGAGTGGGACAAGGAAGATCCACACCAAGGTATTGTGTAGACAGGTTAGCGATGGGTGTTGGAATTCCAGGAAAGACACTTAAGTGTTTGACTAGCAACTGGGTAGCTCTTTGAGAGGGAAAAGAGAAGTTGTGGTCACCTTAGGGAGACCCTGGGATTAGAATGAATGTGTGTACATGTATTTTTGCCTCAGTGTGCCTTTATGTGTGGGTCTAATCACACGTGCACATGAACTTCTGTGACAGCATTTGTACTTATCTGCATCTGTTTGCAAATGTGTAACGTCTCTGTGTGCACATGAATTTGTGTTCATATAAGCCATTGTGTCTGTATGTATTTGTCTCTGTGTACACACTTTTGATTTTCTCTAGATAAAGCCATGGAAATCAAGTCTCTCAAGTCTATGTTAACTTGGGGTTCTCTGGGTTTTTTTAGAGTCCATGTATGGCTATCTAGCCCAGCCTGGATATGAACTTTAATACTCCCAGCCTCATCCTCCCTAGTTTTGAAATTATAGTTGTGCAACACCTCATCCAATCTATATTCCATTCTTATTGCTTCCCTTCTTCTAAATTTCCCAACACTCACTTAGTGCATTACCTACATGAATCAACTGCCTGAAAGTGTCACAGGAAATACAGGTACTAGACACGATGAAAAACTGGTGACTTTCTGGGCATTGGATGCTAGGATGATCCCCCAGGGAGCAATCAGGAAGACTGGGAAGGTCCTGAGATCCCCAGTGCTCTGCTGAGAGTCACATACCTGGTTTAATTAATGTAGGTGCCATCTCTGACCCCAGCTCTGTGTCCTCAATATTGGAACAGTGATGGTACACAGACCACTGGGGCGGGCTGTGTGAGTCAGACTATGCCAACCTATCCTATGAGCTAGACTGGGGGGTAGGGGTGCAACATCCTACTAGACCTTGGGGAGGGCTTGTCTGAAGAAGAGTTTCAGTTGCGAGGACCACTAGAGAAGCCCTCACTTTCTGGATGATGGACCATAGAATGTTAAATCCTGATGACCAGATGCCCACATTCCAAACAAACTGTAGCCAGATCATTTTTCTGGAGACCATGTAGATAAAAGAACACTCTCTTGCTATCTCCCTGTGTGTGGAGGTTCAGGCTGCAAGAGAGCCCAGAGTGGAGGCATAGACCATATCAAGTGATACTGGGTCAACCCTCAACCAAGATGCTTCTGGAAAATTTATCAAAGGACCTCAAAGGGGACATAGACCAGGCCAGGGCAGGCAATGGTAGGTCACCTCAATCACTCTGATCCCCCACAGATAACACCAGCGTGTGTGTGTGTTTGTGTGTGTAATACTTTTAGTGTCACAGTGTATTAATTTCTTTGCTCTTTCTAATAAATTCTCATACTGCACACTATTTCACACTCATTGAGCATATCCACTCTTTAGGCATGCATAAGACTCCTTGAATCAAAATCTGTCTTTCACACTGTGGGAATGGATGGAATGCACCAGGGTGTTCTGTTGCTCAGTGACTTCTGGTATTGTTCAACGTGGCTATTCAGTAGATAGAAGTTAAGAAATTCATTTACTAGATAACAATTAGGATATCATCACTTTGTGTGTGTGTGTGTGTGTGTGTGTGTGTGTGTGTGTGTGTGTGAGATATCTCTTGTTCAATTTGCCATCACTGATTGGTAGAAGCTAGGTTAGTTCCTGAAGTCACTTTGAGGAACAGCCTTGAGTCACTCTGACTTTATGTGTTCAGTTCCATAAATGAAAGGTGTAGTGTTTGTCTGTGAGAGAATCTTTGTAGAAATGAATGTCCTTCCTGAGTGCTCCATGGTATTCCATAGTTTCTGGTGTTCCTCAAAGCTGGTGTTCACTGGAGAGATGGTTACAATTTCACTGACTAGGGAATATTAAGCATTCCTTGACTACACACTGTGTGTGCCAGTGTATTTCTCGGATCAAAGTGAATTCATTTCTTTGTCAACATGAAGTGCATTCTCGTGGTCACTTTGAAGCTCTTGGCAGCCAGTGTGTGCATTTGTGTGTTTTGATGGAGTTAGGAACACAGAAGCCTGGAAACACAACCCCGTGGTTCCCAGTGTACTCTATTTTTCCTCACATAAGGGAATGACCTCCCACATGATGGGAGATGTAGTTCTGGGAGGGAAATTGCCTCATCCAATGTAGAGGGAGTTTTCCTTGCTGATGGAACTGCAAAGGCCTTGAGGTGTTTTTGTACTTACCACCAGAATCACTTCCTGATCTCCAAAATGCGGGTTCCAGATTGGGAGTTCTTTGGAACAGGACAGAAGTGTCATCCCACTTGAACCTTGAACTAGCTGACTAGGAAACCTGAAGGAGAAAAGCGATCCTCAGATCAGAAGATCTTGCCAGGAAACTGCCACACAAGTGGCTGGAGCTGGGAGGGGGCAGGGCCTAGAGGGACTGCTTATGCAGTTTGACCAATCAGAAAAGTCTTGGTGGTGATGTCACAGTGGGCTCACAGCCCCTGGAACTTGAAGAGTCCTGAGGAAGCTCCTGCGTGGCCTGTTGCTATGGCAGCCCAGCCAGCCAAGCAGGAAGAAGCTGGAGGTAGGTGCCCCTGTCTTGTGTGGAAGACTTCTCAGTTAAGTGGGGCCTAGGGAAATGGGGCAGGGACAGCAGGAGCACATGGGTGACATTAGCACGACAGAATTAGGGCATTCCATTCTTCACCTGCTAGCCTAAGCTACCATACCCCACAGTTTGGAGTGTCCACAGGCTTTTGTGACCTTTTTGGGCCTGGAACACACCAAGCAGAACAGGCCACCCTGGATCTCATTGTGGTACACAGGTGGCATTGATTTTAGGGGCTCACCCTGAACAACCGATCTCACGGTGTGCTGCTAGTGGACTGGCAAGGGAGGAAGGAGGTTACTCAGAGGCTCAGACACCTGTTACTGTGACATCACTTCTTCTCTGGCCTGCAGGATACATTACACCGTGTCAACAAATGTCTGATGGAATTACCCTGGTTCACCAGTGTTTCCTGGTATTCATGAAGTTTTGGTGCTGCTGAAAGGTACTTTACTTAGATGAAAGCCCAGAAATTCACTTACACTAGAATACTTAATATTCATGGGACATAGCCATGCTGTGGGTGTGTTTATGTGTGTGAGGGTGTGCGCGTGGGTGGTTGTAAAATATTTCATGTATCAGTGTCTGTTAGGTACTCTTTTCCACATAATGTAAGTCAGCAATGCTCCCTGGAAGTCACTAACTGCAGGTTTGGCTCAACATTGCTATTGCGAAGATCAACCCTAACATATTGTCTGAGGAGGAAATATTCAGCATTCATTGAATATGCCCAGTGTATATCCGGGTATCCTGATACATGTGTCCATGTGTATCATTGGCTTGCTAGAAATGATTTCAATTCCAGTGATCGCTTCAGGCATAGATTTTGGTGGATTAGGGTTTCCTTCCTCATTGGCATAGAAGTGGTAGTATATCTTCTTTCCAAGAACATTGGTGGAAATGTCACTAAACGTGTTTTTCTATGTTTGATGCTTTTTGAAGTCATGAGTTGAGGACGAGTTTATGAGCCCCGTCTCCCTTAGCATGTATGTATCATTTAAGAATTTTTCATCAACACTCCACCAAATGCACTGTAGCATTTTTTCAGAGGCCATAGATGCTTTCTTCCATGGCAGGTATCAAGATGCCCCTGGGCTCCCAGTGCAAGCTCCTAAGGTTTGTGGAACAGTCTTGGATGCCCCCAGTAGTTAGCAGATGGGCCTGCTGAATCAATGCTACTCTCTGATTGCTTGTCTTGTCTTCTCCTATCATTTGATACTGCCCATCCACTAGTTGTTTTATTTGTTTTCGTCTTCTGTGTGCAGAATTCCTTGGACAATCATTTGTAGTGGTGGCTTGGTAGTCATATATTATTTTAGTTTCTGCTTATTGTGAAAAATTTTTATTGCTCCATCTATTTTGAATGATAGTTTTGCTGGGTAGAGTATACTAGGGTTGAAGGTATTTCCATTCAGTGCCCAGAATACCTCACTCCATGCCCTTCTTGCTTTTAATGTTTCCATGAAATTTGCTTTGATTTTGATGGGTTTATGTTTATATGTTACTTGCTTTTTTCTCTCTCTTACAGCCTTCAGTATTCTTTCTCTATTTTCTGTGCTTGTTGTTTTAATGATAATGTGTTGATGGGAGGTTCTACTGGAAGCTTCCTGTACATGAATGGGCATAACTTTCTCAAGATTTGGGAAATATTCTGTTATTATATTATTGAATGTATTATTAATCCCTTTTACTTGGAACCCTTCTCCTTATGCAATGCCCATGATTCTCAGGTTTAGTCTTTTGATGGAGTCCGTGACTTCTTGCCTATTCCTTTCACAGGTCTTGAGTTGTTTGACTAATAGCTCTTCAGTTTTTTCTTAACTTCTATTTTATCTTTGAGTTCTGAGTTTCTGTCTTCTGCTTTTTCTAGTCTGCTGGAGTGCACTTCCATTGTGTTTTTGTGTTTGTTTCATTCTTTTTTTCTGAGGTTTTCCATATCAGGAGTCTCTTCCTCTTTAATATTTTCTGTTTTCATCATTAATTCATTTATCTCTCTATAGAGTTCTCTGTTTCACTTTGGTGCTTATTTAGACCAACTATGAGTTCATTTATTTATTTCTGTGTCTTCTTGTATTCTTTATTTTTGGGGTCTTGAAATTTCTTTAGTGCATCTTGTACATTTTGGTTGACCATGTCTAGTATCTTCTCCATGAAATTCTCAGTGATTACTTGCAGGATTTCTTCTTTGAGGATGTTTTTAGGCCATTGCTGGGTTCCTTGGTGTTGTTTATCTTTGTTTTGTTGGGGTCAGGAGCTGGGTATCCATTTTGTTCATTTTCCTGTGAATCCAGTATTAAATTAATTTTTTGAGGAACATAGTTTCCATCCCTTTTTGTTCTTCCCATTGCTCCACTTGGTATTGTGCAACTATGTTCTTGACAGGTTAGTTGGTGGTTTTAGTCACCTGTTTTCTTTACACTAATTTAATTTTTGTTTTGTGCCTGTCTTGGTTCTTAGCCAGGTTGGTGTGCTATTTCTGTCCCTGGTCTGGGTGTAATTTAGTAACAACTATTTCACAGGTTCAATACCCAACCAGTAGTTTATATGTTATATAGAAGGCCCCTTGGTGGTAATTATTTGTAAGTAGTGCAAGTTGGGGGGGTTAATGTTTTTTTGGCTAGGTATAGCAATTTGGGGAATTGGATAGGGTGGCACTAAAAGGGGATGTGGGAAGTGGGGTGGGTGAGTGTGGGAAGCAGTGCAGGTCTGCTGTTTTTTTTGTGGTCCTTGTGTGTTTGGGTGTGTTTCTGTTGTAGTGGAAGGTGCTTGTGCCAGGGGTTGCAAGGGTTTAGGGATGTGTAATGTTGGTATAGTAGGTTGAACAGTGGGGTATAAGTGTGTAGGATGGAAGGGTAGTCTGGTGACAGGCTGGGAGAAGGGAAAGTGAAAGCAGGGGCAGAGAGTGGGTGAGAAGGGGCAGAATTAGTTGTTGGGAAGGAAAACAATGGATTTTAGCACAGGAGAAGGAGGGAGAGTGAAGGGGATGAGAGTGGGGATGAGAAGATGATGATGGTACAGTTGATAGTATAAAAAAAGAGACAATAGGAATAGAAATAAAGACAGAGTACCCACAATAACAAAACAAACAAAAAACAAAAAACGTGGCAAAATGAACAACACCAACAAAAACACCAGGTTCGGGAACAATAGAATTTCAGTTTTAGTTTAAGGTTCTGGAGTTATTCCTCCAGCATCCAGTCCTCTTATCGTCATATAAGCAGAAGCTCTGATGTGGTCTCACCAGGTGATTCTCTTGTGGCTAGTGTTTTGTTTTTCTGTATACCAGTTAAATTGAGATTGTGATCATGCAGGGTGGTCAGAACTATTGATTTCCCCAGCTGATAGCTGTTACCCTTTGGCTGCAGCTGTTGCTCAGCTCCTCCCCCAGTAGGGTGGGGCAGTTCAGTTTTGAATGTGGTCTCTGGGTTAGGATATCAGCTCTGCAATCCACTACTTGCCCTGCTTTGGAGGTGGCTTTTCACTGTGTTTGTGTACTGGGATTTTCATGCTGGGGGCTTATTTCTTTGCCCTGCCCCCTTTCTTTGGGGCAGGTTCAGTGTTCCATCAGCCCCCTCTGCTGCTCATGTGCTATGACATTTCACTGTTTGACTTTCAGTTTGTGGGGCAGTTCAATTTTGGGGGCTGCTCACTGGCTCAGGAGATGATTTCTGTGATCCCCTTCCTGCTCTGCTTCGGGAAGTGAGTTCACTCTTTGTTATTCAGTTTTATTAGGTGGGGGTCATTGTGCCCAGGGGCTGTGCTGACTTATGCTCCTGGCAGTGGCTGGGGCAGTTCTGTGTGGTGTGTGGTACTCACCTGTTTTTCTGTCAAATGATGTGCAGGCAGATTTGAAGTTGGTGGTGGTGGCAGCAGTGAGGAATGGCTCCAAATTTTTTCAGTGTAAGGTGGCATGGGGAAGCTTTCCATGGGCTAGGGGTTCAGAGTATTGAAGGTTTGATTCTGGTTGGTGCTTTATTTATGCTTGATGGAGGAAAGAGAAGAAAAGGAAAGAAAAAAAGAAGAGGATAGAAAAAAATCGCCATGGGAAAGGGGGGTTTCCCTGGGGCTGGACCTACCTTTCTGGCTGTGCAGCGGGTTACAGCTGTTAGATGCAATTAAAGGCTGACTTGTGGATCAGTCTTTGAAATTTTTCCTGCAATGAGTAAGATAGCAGTTGTTATTTTGGCTAGAACCAGTCAGAGTAATCCAGGTTTGGAGACACAGAGGTTAGGCTTTCTGCTTCCATAACCTATTCACTATCTTGGATCTCCTTAGGTCCTCTTTCAAAATTTACACTACCATGCATGCCCTGCTATGGGGACTAAGCCTTTCATACATTAAATTTTAGGGGACATTCAACATCCAAATCATAGGAAGTGCTGCACAGTTACAAAAAAAATGCCTGTAATCCTAGCTATTCAGGAGGCAGAGATCAGGAGGATTGTAGTTTGAAGTTAGCCCAGGCAAATAATTCTTGAGACCCTATTTCAGAAGGAAAAAAACACATAAAGTGTCTGCTAGGGTGGATCAAGTGGTAGAGCTCTTGCTGAGCAAATAGTATTCTAGATTGACTGAGTCTGGACAGACCATCCAAGATCTCAGATTATAGGAACACAGGTAAAAATTAATGGGATAATGCCTCATGGTCACTTGATAAAATTTGACCCTATACTTATTCTGGCAACTAGAATAACCAAATCACAAAGTAAATTGCTGAAACAATTTTATCAAAAGCTTTTGAAAACATGTAAGCCCGCAGGTGCTGACAAAATGAAATGACAAATCATTGCGTAGCTTGAATCATGCCACATTAATGTCAAAGAGATTCAGAAAGATAAAAATGGACTTAAGGTGGGCAACCAGAGAAACTGAACATAAGGTCAAAGCTAATAAATAGATAAATTTAAAAATATATATTAATAAATCAAATGCATGTAACACAAGTTTGGTTATTAAACCAAGAAAGAATTGAAAATTGTATACTAATGTAATAAAATCAGGAGCACACCAAACACAAAATTAAAAGTATATAAATTAATGAGTCATCAATTTCAAATATCTGTTTTCCTTACATCCTGAGGATCTATCTCCACCTGACATCTTGGCTGAGAACTTATACTAGGATTAGTTTATCAGATGATGTTTTAAGAACCCCAACAGTGGACACTGATTACAAGTGATGACTGGTTGGAATGAACAACACTTTATGATAGAATGTAAAATCAATAGGTAACTTCAGATACAATTAAGGATGGGCATAGAGAAACAATATGAAGAAATTAGTTTCAGTTATGGTAATTGAGTGGTTTACCCATTGGATTGAAGTGACATTAAAAGTAAACAGTAAATCTAACCCAGTCTTCTATAAAATGCTACAAAGTTCAAATAAAATATATGCCAAACTTATAGACACATTCCCTTTATAAAGTTAGAAACTATTATTTATATGTTGCCTGGAAGAATCATCAAATATAATATCTTATTATTAATAAGATGTCCTTATTAATGATTTATTGAACAAACTGAGAGCTTACTATATTATTCATAAACAAGTTCAAGATCAGTGGAGCAGTTACTTCTCAAGAGTGCACTGAAGAATTTTTTTGTCAACTAACTAGATTCATAGCCACTTGACAGTCTCTGAAAGTCAGCAGGAGGCAAAGGCTACTTGCTAATTGCTGAAGAGAGGTAAGAAAAAAATTTATTCAAGCCCCAATTTATTGACTCATTTTTTGTATCAAAGTGTACTCACAACAATAGTGAACATAAACTTATCAACAAACTCCTGGAGTGGAGGCTCAAGTTCATCTTAGATCCTCAAATTGTTTCCTCCACAAATTGAGCTGTGGTTACACTTTGCTAAATGGAAAAGTTTCTAATTATTTTGAGCACAGAATTTATATGTGATTTCTCTTAATTTGTTTGCTTAGAAAGGTTAGTGACTAGAAGCTTGAGAAAAGATGGAAGTCAGTACAAAAAGACAGGCATATTTACCACAGAAATAAATAACACTGATCCTAAATGTTAGAGCCTTTCAAAATTTCTGATACTAATATTATCTATCATTCTATGCAGAGAGAATCAGGGTGAGTAACTCATTTTATTGATAAACTTTCAGATAAGCAAACTCTTTCTTTTTATTGGCAATATTGTCTAAGGCAGCAATATAGTTTCACTTTTAAAAACTCTGAATAACTATGAACCAGAATTCCCACATTTACCTTCTTTGATCTTCAAAATTGACTGAAGTTGAAAGGTCAATATAGCACATTGAGTACATTAAATAAAAGTATATAATCATTCTTATATTGGCAAGATTGGGGAATTTTTGGCTGAATCAAGTTTCAGCATTTATTATGTACACCATTTGAGTTTGGGTTATGTGCATGTTTTGCTTAGTTAAATGATTTTGTACATTCTTACAGACTTTGCTTGTTTATCTATTCATGTAATGCAAATGTTGTCCAGTTCATGAAAAGAACATTTAGACTTGGCCTAGTTGCCTTGAATAGAAATAAGTTCAGGATGGGAGATGAAACCATTGAGAAATAAAATATATTTCTCATTATGAATTTTAATCCCTTAGCACAATTTATAGGTCAAAATGTTAGTTTACTAGCTCAGAAAATTGATAATTGAGATAACATTGCATGCAAGGTGCATAGGTATTGCTACTTTTTGATTTCTCATTTACCATTTTACTTCCCACATTTTATACCCTCAGTTCGTGAAAGAGGTTGATAACACCAAGGATTATGAAGATAATATCTTGCTCTTCAAATATCCTTTTATTGTTGAAACCTTTATTGCCATTACTTAATTTTACATTATTTATAACAGGGTGATTAGAAAAGATTTTTAACCTTTTGACTTCCATATTCCTGTTTTACAAGACATTAGTACAGTCTCCAAACAAATTTCAGGAGAGTGCTATAAAATAAGTCTTCCAGAAATAATCACAAAATACGTGTAAAACATGTAAACAGAAAATTATAAATTACTCATCAAGTCACATTAAAGGAAACAGTAAATAAGATTTCAATAAACCTTACACATGAGATAATGGCACTGAGATGCCAATTCTGTTGTAGTTAGTTCATAAATTCAGTGTAATATCACACATTTTAGTGGAATACTTGTGAAATAGAGACAGTGTTTAGGTATTCTTCTTTGATAGTTTGGACTGGGAAAAGATTTAATTTTAAGTAGGACTATGAATAAAAATCTTTCATGCTGAGAATATAACTATTTCAGAAAACCCTTGTTTTCAAAAGGGCAAAATAAAAATTTGTTCATTTAGCTGATCAAAAGAAAGTGGAATCTAACAGAATTCAACTAATCAGAATCCCTGTGGCAAAATATAATTTTCAAAGTTCATTAGCTGATTCAAAACTCCTACCTTATCTGTATCAGTTATCCCAGAACTTGTAATACTGTGCACAGACAAATCTGAGATAGCAATTCAGAGTTTTCTGAAGTGGCTCTATACATGCGAGTGAGTCATTAGTTACATATATGTCTACAAAACCTAAGCATACAGACTATGAACCAGAGGGTGCATAAACCTGAGCAATTATATTGAGGAGCCCAGTTGTAATACCAAGGATTAGCTGACAAATTTCCTGCTGCTATCAGTGGTTTTCAGGTTATGCACATGTCCTCCAACATTCTTTCTTCAATGAAACATAAAAAAAGGTATAGAATGTTTAAATAGAAAAGTACATTTAATTGACTGTCTGAATTAAACATATGTCATAGTTATTATATAAATTCCATTTTCTTATGAAACTTTGAACTATAAATCTGGTCAAGATACATCAAAATATAATCACAGATTTGATTTTATTGCTTCTCTTCACATTTTTATTTTTTCTAATGCTTACACATTAGATTATATTCTCTCAGGAATCAACACAATGGCTTCCCTTATGTGAAATCTGACATCAAATACAAGTCTGTCAAAATACAAAGTCGTCATACTGACTGACTCAGAGAAATATATTACTTCAGTGTGAAAATATTCCCAAGGAAAGCAGGGCTGGTGCATGAAGAAGAAAAATTTTGTCTGCAAACATTTTTAGCAATGGCTAATTTAACATAATATGCCAATTACAGATAAAGTGCATAAAAATTCTTACTTGAATTGTACAATAAAAAAATCCTTAAGAATGCGGATCAGTAACTGATGTGAATAACTTCAAAGAAGAATCATCTTGTGATTTGAACAAATTGAATGAAAGGGAAACCATATTTCATTTAGAAAGGACTCTGTAAATCATAAAGGCAAAGTATTTCCCAAATGTATTCTGAAAAGGGATTTCAAGTCATTTAACAAAAATGGAATATCAAGAAGTTCAAGAGGCCAACAGATGTTTGTAAGGTCAATACACACACACACACACACACACACACACACACACACACACACACCCTTGTGGATTAAATTTCCACTTTACTACATGAATAGATTGCTAATAAAGAATAATTAAGAGTGTTTATAAATGCAAATCTGGCCCAAATTTTTATAATAAGTCACCATTGAATGTTCTTTCTTTTTCTGTGATATTGTGGTTATAAATTAGTTTTGTATTTCAAATTCTGGAGATCATAGCCACAATTCACTAATAAGTATTTCTCAAAAGTATCGTCTAGTTTTACAGAGAAGGATTTTCAAGACAAGTACCGTAGATGACACTGAATGAAAAAAAGTCACAAAACAAGAGAGTAGTTTTTCTTAAAATAGCAATTTGCAAGTTTTTCACCAAGTTCCAAGTGTATGAAGCTATACTCAAAAATAATTTTGAAATTAATTAAAACAGAAGTTTCCAGATAATTTCCATTCACTTAATGTGCTTTATTTATTTCATTTATCACTGGTTTCATAAAGCTCTATTCACCATAAAAAGAATGGGGAATTAATACAATTCAAAATGATTGCTTTACTTAACACAACGCAGAATATGGTTGCATAATTAGAAAGGATATGTGGTTTTAAAACAGTCATTTCATCAGTTAAAGAGCACTTTTCTAACCATGTACCTGTAAAGCTTTTGACATGAATCCCTGAATCTTTTTTCAGGAATCACGTCACCAGTGGCTATAAGAAATTAACTGTATTTCATATAAAGTGCCCTTTGGTACAATGTGAGAATCTTTATGTTATGTGCATTGACAATCATAAACATAGAGTAAGATATATATTTACAGAAAAAGATTACTCTTCACTGGATTTATGATAAAATGCCAAGTTCTGATATTTGTAAAGGGTAAGATTTTAATGTGGCAATATCTCCAAATATATTGTGAAGACTAATTCTCTAGTTATACAGTAGATATAGTTTAGCTTCCACACATAATAAAAATAACTGCCTGTGGATGATTAAAAACAAATTTTCTCAAGACAGAATTTGGAAAGGAATACACAAAGCCCAGATCCTGTGGAAATATTCTTCTGTAACAGAGCTGGTAACTTTCCAATTATGCAGAGAATAGATGTTCACTAACTTAACCACCTTAATTCAATAGTGATGAAAGAGCAATGATATTTTACTGAAAGAAACTGCTAAGCCTTTGAAAATCAACCGAAAGATTTTTAATGGCCCACTATTTTCTTCTTTTAATTTCCTATAGATTTTTAACAAGTGAAGTCTCAAAGTAAACTAATGATTTCACAGAATAAAGGAATTCCATCAGTTTTATAGCTATATATTGTATTTATATGTGTATGCAATAAAAACATAATTAATCAGTGAAGTAATATCTCCTAGAAAGTCGTTCCAATTAAATGTGGTAAGCCCTATAGAACAGAGCCATTACAATAGTATCAAAGATGCATTGACCAGGATTTGGGGAAATTGGAGGCCTTGTGTACTGTTAGGAATATGAAATAGTGCAAACACTATGGAAAACAATATAGAGGTTCCTCAAAGACCTAAAAACAGAATTCCCTTATGATCCTGCAATTCAATTTATGTCTACTTATCAAACAATTGAAATCAGGCTCTTTAAGATAGGTCTTCACTCCTATGGGTATTGTATCATTATTCACAATAGTCAAGATATGGGAAACACATACAATTGAATATTATTCAGATGTAAACAAGGAAATCCTGAAATATGTCACCACAGGAGGAAACTCAAGGACATCATTCTAAGAGAAATAAGCCATTCAAATCAGCATAGTGTATGAGTACATTTACATGAGGTATCTAAAATAGTGACATTCATAGGTGCAAAGAGCAGACTGGTAATGGACAAGTACTAGAGGGGAGAAGGAATATTGATTTGCTGTTCAAAGAGTATAAAGATTCATTATGAAGATGAATAGGTTATTCATGGTTGCCATCCAAATTATGCCTATAGTTAACAATATTGAACTGTGTACTTAAAATTTCGAGAGGGCACACCTCAGTTTAATGTTCTTACCACAATTTTATTTACATTTTATTATTGTTGTAGGGGGGTATATTGTGATACTTACAAAAGTTCTTACATTATATCATTGTTGAATTTACCCACTCCACCATTTGTTTTATCCTCCTTCCCCCATTCCTGGAATAGTTTCAACAGCTCCCATTTTTCCACTTACATACCTGTGTATATGGTATTTCCACCCTATTAACCCTCCTACACCCTTTCCTTATCTCACTCCCATTGGTACCAAACCCCAGACAGGACCTGTTCCACCCTCCTATTCTTTGATTTTGTAAAAAAAGAAACAAAATGACTTTTCATTTGTTTGAGATAGCTGTACGGGGTGTTTCATTGTGACATTTACATGTATATGTGTTTTATAACCTGAATTGGTTCATCCCCTCTATTTTTTCTTTCTACTTTAGTCCCATTTTTATGGTGGTTTCAACAGGTTTAAAAATTCTATGTACATTCTTGTGTAGGAAGTACACCCTTCTCTCTCTCTCTCTCTCTCTCCCTCTCTCTCTCTCTTGCTCTCTCTCCCTCATTTGTGACCTTCCCCTTAAAGTGACCTGTTTTTCTATTTTGCTTATATTTTTATTAGGTCTATATTCCACATATGAGAGAAAACATGCAACCTTGGCTTTCTGAATCTGGCTAACTTCACACAAATGAGCCTTTCCATCCCTTTATGTGCAAATGACAAAATTTTATTCTTATTTATGGTTTAATAAAATTCCATTCTATATAAATACCACATTTTCTTTATCCATTCATCAGTGGTAAGGCATCTTGGCTATTTCCATAGCTTAGTTATTGTGAATAATGCTACAATAAACATAGGTGTGTAGGTGATTTTATTGTGACTTGACTTACATTCCTCTAGATATATCCCTAGGAGTGGTTTTGTAAAATCAGGAAGGAGACAAGGGTGTCCACTCTTCCCCCTGCTATTCAACATAGTTTTGGAATTCCTAACCAGAGCAATAAGACAGGAAGAAGAAATAAAAGAAATGCAAATAAGAAAGGAAGAAGTCAAATGATCCTTATTTGCAGGTGATATAATCTTATACCTAAAAGACCAAAGAAATGACACCATAAAATTCCTGGACATCTAAACACATTTAGCAATGTAACAGGATATAAAAATCAATTTAAAAAATCAGTAGCCTTTCTATATACCAAGAATGAACAGACTGAGAAAGAATATAGAAAAACAATTCCATTTACACTAGCCTCAAAAAATATAAAATACTTAGGAATAAACTTAGTAAAGAAAGCAAATGATCTCTACAATGAAAACTACAAACCATAGAGGAAAAAAATTGAATAAGACTATAGAAGATGGAAAGATCTCCCATGCTCATGGATTGGTAGAACCAACATTGTGAAAATGGCTAAACTACCAAAAGCAATCTACATGTTCATTGAAATCTCCATCAAATTTCCAATGACATTCATCACAGAGATTAAAAAAATCAATCCTAAAGTTCATTTAGAAGCACAAAAGAACAGGAATAGCCAAAGCAATACTGTGCAAAAAGGAATGCTGGAGGTATCATAATACCTAATTTCAAGCTATACTCCAGAGCTACAGCAATAGAAACAGCATGGTACTGGCACGAAATCAGACATGAAGACCAATGGAACACAATAGAGGACCCAGATTTGAATCCATGAAACTATGCCCACCTGATTTTTGACAATGGTGCCAAAAACATAGGATGGAGAAAAGATAGCCTCTTCAACAAAAGTGGCTGGGAAAACTGGATATCTGAATGCATAAAAATGAAACTAGATCCATGTCTTTCACCTTGTGTAAGTATAAGCTCAAAGTGGAATAAGGACCTTAATATAAGACCTGAAACTTTGAATCTAGTGCAGGAAAGAGCAGTGAATACACCTAAAGCAATGGCATAGGCAGTGACTTCCTAAATAGAACTCATATGGCTCAAAAACTAAGAGAAAGGACCCACAAATTGAACTTCATGTAATTAAAAAGCTTCTACACAACAAAAGAAAGGGTCTCTAAATTAGGGGCTGACCACAGAATGGGAGACAATTTTGCCAGTCATACATCTGACAAGGGATTAATAACCAGAATATACAAGGACCTCAAAAACTAAAATCACAAAAAATCAATGAGCCAATGAAGAAATAGGCAAATGAACTCAACAAAGCTTTTCCAAGGGAAGAGGTCCAAATGGCCACAAAAAAAACAAAACAAAAACAAAAAAAACCGAAGAAATGCTCACCATCCCTGCCCATAAGGGAAACTCCAATCAAAACCAAATTAAGATTCCACCTCACTCCTGTTCGAATGGCTATCAAGTACACAACACTAAATTTTGGTGAAGATGTGGAGAAAAAGGAATCCTCATAGACTGTTGGTGGGAATGGAAACTAGGACAACTCTGGGAACAATATGGAGGCTCATCAGAAAACTAAAAATAGAATCATAGTTTTTTAAGGAGAGGTCTTTACTTTATCTTCTCTTCTCTCCAGTTTAGGTGGTGTTGGATTTAGAAGCCATAAAAACTGAATGTGTTACTCATCTTTCTATAACTTGAGCAAATGTGTAAGATAACAAATTTACAAAGAGAAAATATGTATTTGGTTCACAGTTTTAGAAGTTCAAGTCCATGACCAATTGGCCCCACTGATTTTGGGCCTATAGCACAATGTTGTGGAGATCATTTGGAAGAGTGAAATTGCTCAACTCATGGCCAGGGTTTGAGAGTGAGAATGTGCCCCTATGGTCTAAAGACTCCATCAGCTGCCAAAAACTTCATTAGCTAGGGACCAAGTGTTTATCACATGGACTTCGAGGGGGACACTTATTCAAACCATAGTGCTACATATTTTAAAAAAATGATTAGTAGGGCCAAGTACTAAGATTACATACTTGTAATCTTAGCTATTTGGGAGATGGAAAGGAGAACATGATTCCAGATAAGCCCAGAGAAAATGGTTAGTAAGAGCCTATCTCATAAACAAGCCAGGCATGATGGCATGTGCCTGATAATTCCAAGTATACAAGAGGCAAAAGTAGGATGTTTTTGGTCCAAGACCAATCCTGTGCAAAAGCAAGACCCTAAATGAAAAATATCTAAAGAAAAATGGGCAGGGGACATGGTTCAAGTGGTAGAGTTCTTGCTTAACAAGTGCAAGGCCCTGAGTTCAAACCCAGTACTTCAAAACATTGTAATACAATTATCCAGATAGTGATTTATTAATAAGCAGTAAAAGATTTCTTATTAATGAATAATGCTGATCCCATATGGGAGAAGTATGAAATTGCCTTAGAAAATTGAAAACATCCATTGGTAGAGTTGTAATTTATGATTAGTAGGAGAATAAAGACAATTTTATATTTGATTTATATCTAAGCTGCAAGTTTTAAAAATCTTACTCATTGGCATTTTTTGAAATCACTGTATCTGAAATTTAATCTTAAAATATTTGTTTCACATTTACATGTTTACTACTTGACATTGTGGATTGAAAGCAAGGGCCTTCCACATGCTGAACAATACTGTACTAAGGAGTTACACTTCAAACTCCTGTCTCACATTTGTTAACTGAACCCTGCTTTAGCAAACTAAGTTGCAATATCCCTTTAAGATAAACAAAGGCATCAACTGAGATTCAGTCAATCTCAGTGAAGTTTTGCACATGCATTCATCTATGAGACAGTCATTTTGGTTTAAGATATAGAATACTGTCATCTCCAAATAATATACTTTATGCCTCTCCCCAGCAAATATCAATAACTTAAATACATTCCTTTTATCCTATCAGTAGGCATTAATTTTGTTTGTTCTCAAGCTGCAAATGAATAAAATTATACAAGATATGCAATTTAAGCCCGACTTTCTTCAAAGTTTAAGTCTTTGTGTTGTTTCCATGTTGTTACATGTAGCAGAATTTTTAACATTTTCATATCAATGTAGTGTTTTTGAAAATGAAGACAATGCAATTTTACTTCTCCTTTCTACTGTTGATGAGGTTTTTATTTTGATGAGGTTTTTAAAACTGATTTTCATTACTGATCTCATGGTATAACAGTTGTTGACCCTAGATACAGGCTGTGTTATAAGATAGAAGCATATTTAGGTGAACCATTGGAATTTTTCAAGTTCATTCTGCCCATTTATGAACACTCCACAAATGTAAGAAATACCAGTTGTTATATTTCCAGAACAACAATTGTCAGTCTTCTTAATAGCTATGCTAGCATATCTGCAGTGTTTAATCATGGTTTTAATCATTAATTTCCTAAGAACTTGTGCTATAGAACACCTTTTTTACTTTTACTCATTACATCTCCCCATGTATGCAGGGTCCTCCATACCTTTCTTACCATTTCATGGAGTTCTGTGAATATTGAGAAAATAGATCATATTGAAATGTACAGTTATAATGTGTGGCTTACATGTTCCTTTCTAATTTCTAACTTAATGAACAGACAATTACATTTAGTAGAGTCAAATCAATCACTTATTCTTTTTGGTACTTTTTCATAATATTGAAGGCTATGAAATAATCTGTATTTTTTATGGTAATATCTCATTTTTCTAGTACCATTAACATAAGGCCATCTTTCTACTTAATTAGATCAAAGATCAGGTGACTGCATGTTTTGTGAGTATTTGGGACTCTGTATCCTGATTAGTAGTTTTTTCTTTTCTTGCACTAGTACATTTTAGGTAAGGCCAAATTTTATTCAGCCACTAAGAACAATGAAATTTTGTCATTTGCAGGTAATGGATGGAGCTGGAGAACATCATATTAAATGAGGTTAGCTAGTTTCAGAAGGCCAAAAGCTGCATGTTCTCTCTCCTCTGTGAAATATAGAACTAATACAAATACAGCAATATTATGAAAAACATGCTAAACTAAGGGGAGGCTACATAGAAGAGGGGGAAGGTAAAAGAAGTTAAAAAGGTGAATATGGTTAATATACTGTCTATCCAATAATAAGTGTAGAATTTTTAAACCTGTTGAAATCACCATAAGAAGGGGACTTAGGTGAAAAATAGAAAAATAGAGGAGATGAACCAATTCAGGCTATAATATGTATACATGGAAATGTCACAAGGAAACTACCTGTGTAGCTATCATAAACAACAAAAATGTCATTTTGCTTTTATTTTACAAAATCATGGAACAGCAGGGTGGAATGGGTCCTGCATGGAGGGTTGGTACCAGTGAGAGCGGAAGGAAATAGAGAAAGGGTCTAGGAGGGTAAATATGGTGCAAATACTATGCACACATGTATGAAAATGTAAAAATTATATCAGTTGAAACTATTCCAGAAATGGGAGAAAAGAGGGATAAAGGAGAGTTGTGGAGGGAGTGAATTCAAGTATTGTCCATCACAATCTAATATCTGCTTCCCATTGATTTGTCTGGTTAGTAATAAGTTCTGAACAATAAGTCAAAGGAGTACAAAAAGTCCATGCAGAAGGGAAGCCCATTACACAATTACAAATATAAGGAAACATTTTACAAAGGTTCATTACTATAAGACCATTTCCTTTTTGTCCAAACTTAGCACAAATGAAGAATTTTTTCCTTTACTATAGGAAACAAGGCACAAATAAATATGTCTGGATTCAGTATGGTCAAATACTTTAAATAATTTAAAGGCACAGAAGTTCACATTATTAGCTAAGTCCAAGTTTCTTACATAACCATTCTTAAGTTAGGTCTCCACCACTTCTTTAAAACACCTGTGTGTTAGTTCAGCTGTTGGACTTATTCTTACTCCCAGCATACATTATCCATTATAAAGCACAGAGGATATGAAACTCTTCCATCATCATGCTGGTATTTATTTCTATACACAGTAAAAAAGGTGGTTGCTCAGGTAGTTCAACTTCAAGTTCATGTGGGAAATGCTCTCATATTCCTTGTCCAGTAACACCAGGCATTTGTCCTTGTCAATTCTCATTAGAACAACAACATTGTTAGTTTCTTTATGCAGACAGAAATTTCTCAGCTTTTCCACTAAATCTTGTCCAAACTGCCAAGGAATTACTTCCTTTCTTTCCAGCTTTCAATAGCCCATATATGTATGTATGTATGTATGTATGTATGTATCAAACACCTACATAAAGAAGGGATATAATAGTTAAAAATCACATAAATAAGCTGATGGCTTTGATTTTAATTTTCTCTAGGAGCATTCCTTATTCTAGGTATGGTCTGAGGAGTTGGCCTGACAAACAACTTAGGGCTGCTTTTCCCTACTAACTATGGGGTTCTCAAGAAGTTTGGGGAGCTAGAGGCAAAACATTCTTTTCCATGTCTACTTAGAAACTCATGTCTCTATATTTTTAAATACAATACATTTTGTATAGAAAAGTAAAATTTAAGATAAAAAATGCTTGGCGCATGAGCCCATGGCTATAATTCCAGCCCCTTAGAGGCTGAGGTAGGAGGATCATGATTTCAAGGCCAGCTTGGGTCATGAAGGGAGACACTGTCTTTGAAAAAAATAGGAAAATATATTAAGATAGAATATATTTGATTTAAGCATTTTCTCCATGCTTAATATTCTTCAATATGCTTTCAACATGTCACAGAGAACAAGTTCCTACTGAACATGATTGCGTTCACTGTCACTCTGTCCTTCTATGACAGTTTTCCTGCCCAGATCTTAGCTCTTGTCCATGATATCCCAGGGCCCTTTCTTTGGTCAACTGTTTTGGATGTTGTTTATTTGCTTAGGAGAAATTGTGACAGATTACATTGATTTCATACTTACAAACATTTGATGAAATCTTCCTACCTATACTGAATAAAAAGCATTTATAATAGTTTACAACTTCAATCATGGAAGCATTTGCAGTACCTCATTTTCAGAATGTGAGTGTACCAAGTTACATTCATATTTCCATTGAATGTTATTGCTGCAAAATGTCTTTTCATGTTTTTGCTCTTCATAATTTTAGGTTTCTGCATTATTTTCTTATTGGCTTCTATTGATAGCTTAGTTTGAATATAGAGATGTTAATTTTTTATATTAAATATTACAAATATAAATTATTTTTGTCTTGTAAAAGTATTTTTATTTGATGTAATGATTCTTGGATTTCATCTAATCAAATCTCTCAATTTTTAAATTTTAACTTATTTTTTGGTAGAACTGGGTTTTGAACTTTAGTTTTCATTTTAATATAATACCAACTTGAATAGGAATAATTGTTTAAATAAAGTTTAGAAAGGAGTAAAATGTTGTATTAAACTATAACCAGAACTAGTAACAATTATTTTGGTTTCTTGTGGTATGTTTGTGTATAAAATATTTTCAGTGAAACTGCTATAATGTGTGTAGTATTTTATAACACATTTCCTATTGATAGTAAAATGCAAATTTATTTTACTATGTTAATGGTGATCTTTACAGAAGAAAATTATTCAGAATTTCTAACAATAAACAATAAAGTTTTAATGGCAAATGGCATCTCTTCAGATTCCCTTGATCACAACAGATATCTATACATCTATATGTATATCTATCTATAGCTATGTCTATATCTATATCTCTATCTGTATCTATATCTGTCTCTATGACATCTATATCTATATCATCTCTCTCCAAAACACAAATTCTAGGGCTATTTTTTAACCAATAAAAATATTTGTGACTAAATGGCATATGTAATGTTTTAAAACAACTAAAAATTTAATAATATGTTGGTGTAATCTTGGAAGCTTTGTATCAAAGTAATATCAAATTGCCAAGGATGCGTGTTCAGAATTTACATAGGCCTAATGACAAAAATTAAAATGATATAGCCTTTTAAATATGATATATCACGTAAATATTTACAAAGCATGATAAGGTAGCCCAATCATATAATTTCAATTAAAGTAAAAAGTCTCAAATCAATATTCCTTGATATTGAAATATCCACTTAGTTTCCATTTAATTTCATTGCTTGTGACATATTATATCTTGCATAGATTGTACCATTTAAAACTGTGAATTTTCCACCTATTCAAGGCTGATTACTAATACACATGCACACAATCAAGGCAAAAGAAGGTTCACCCTTGTGTTAGTTATAGGGAGTATAGGAAGAAGTCCTGGCAGAGCTCTGCTGCCTCTGACATTCACTTCCCACTTCATAACCCTGAAGCTTTCTGCAGACAGTTGCTATGACTTACTTTAAAATGTTTTGTAAAAAAGAACATGTCAAATTCACTGCAATCATAGGTCAGATTTGGGAAGAGTATTTTCCTTTAACTAACTTTTCCATTTTATTTTCCTTGATGTTCCAAAATGTTAATAATTTTTGTAAGCTATATCATAAATTACAAGTATATATGCATGTATAAATAAGACACATACTGTAGTCATTAAAATGTAAGTTGCTTTAAAGTATTACCCCTGAAAATTACATTTGTCACAGATGATATGTAAAGTATTTGTTAAGAAAAATCACATACCTCCAGAATTCATTTTTCTGCCTTCTTTGAGGAGCAAAGTGTTATCTTGTATAAGCCAGTACCTAAAGTACAAGAGCTTCCAGCTGCATGTTTCTGGAAACAGTTCTCCTAGAAGTAAAACCTTTCAAAACCACCAACGAATTTATCTTCTGCACTGTATTTTTCTCAGGATTTTAGCCATGGATGATTATCTACAAAAGCAACATGTTTTAAATAAAAAGCTTAGTTTTAAATGCATGATAAGGGAATCAAAGAATACTGGAATATTATATTGGCGACCTTACATACACCTATGCTTTCTTTTTTCATAGGCTTACTTAAATAGATATTGAGCCCACAAATTCTAAATATGTTGCTTAAAGAAAAACATAGTCATTGGTAAGGTCAGGTATTATTTATCACCAAGACTTTGCAGTCTCTTTGCAGTGTTTCTTAAATTCTTATATCTTCAGTTTTCAACATAGGTATAGATTATACACAAATACACACACACACACACACACACACACACACACACACACACACACACACTTATTCATTGGCTTTACTGAACATTTCCTGTTCCTAAAGTGGCTCATGAAGATGGAAAATAACTTGCTTCATTTCTGTAATGATATAGAACCTTGAGTATTTTAGTCATATGCATTTGAATATTATCCAATGTGGTGTGAATCTAAATTTCTGATGCTTCATTAAACTGATAAGCTATAATAATCACATTGAAAGACCCCTCATATTTCATGCTTACCTCTCAAAAATGTAAATTTCTCTACTCCCTTTACTGTGACTTTTGGTGGGAAAGACTTCTTACTTAAAAGGCTCAAGTGACTACTTTAGATCCAGTTCTGGATCTTATATTTATAATTTTAACTAATCAGTCTTATAATTACCTCATTCTGAAATGAAAATGGAAGAAGCTGTCTTTCAAACTTAACTTATCTAGAATGTATACTTTTAGCTAATGTATTCTATCCTATGTTAAAAATCTCCCTACTAGTATGATAAACACTTCTGAAGACTGCTTTCACTCATATAAGTTAGTTGAAAGGAAAGAAAATTCCATTTTTTACTCCATTCTAACTGAATCACAAGCAATGGAATACTCAAATGTATAGATATCTCTTGGTTGTAACTCTATTACATGGCACCATGTGCATACTAAATAAGTACATGTTCTACAAGTGTCTACCATCATTCTAAGCTAAAAGTTCACACATATAGCTATTTACATGCTTCAAATATGTTTTTATTTCATTGATATGAGAAGTCTTGTTAATTACTGTGATTAATAGATTCCAATTATGAAACAAAAACTAATTTGTTGCAGTATTTAGAAAACCCTACTTAACTCTGAATAACCATATTTTAAAAGTTTTGCAAACCCTGTAGCACGTAACTGCATGCTTACATGTTTAAAGATACAATCCAAAATTGATGATTACTAGTTCTGTGTGGCACCATTTGATCTAAGCATTGATAACTGATCCCAGGTAGACAAGGATTCTCCCCCAACATACCTTTACTCTTCTAGAGTGCATCATTTAAGTAAGTACTTCAGAGATGAGCATAATATTTCTTATAAGCTAATTTAATTTAAATTGAGTTTATTAAATTTTTAATCATTAATACCTAAAGATTTGTGTTTTATAAGTTTTAACTGTTGTATCAAAACATAAAACTTATACATATTAATGGGTACCATGTAATGTTCAAAATACATAAATATTACCTAATATAAGATCAGGTTAAACATTTATCTCCTCAAGCATTTACCATTTATTTGTGACAAAACTTTGAAAATCCTTTCTTAAGCATTTTAAAATATATAGTACATAATTGTTTTGTATGGTTACTATCCTATAAAACAGAAACTCATACCTTGCTCCTGAAAACCTAATGATTAAATAAATTAGTCTAAATCAAGTGATATTTTATTTAAATACTCGTTTTTTCATACCTGAACAAATATTCAGTTATCATAGTTTCATCACTTCTAATGGAAGACTTGATTCTGATTAAAATTGCTGGTGGAGTGGCTCAAGTGGTAGAGTGCCTGACTGATTAAAATCAACTATTGGGGTAGGTAGCTATTTTAGCAAGAGTATTAAACTCAAATTTCCAGCTGATCCAAGCAGATGTGGTATACAATGTAAAGAAAAATGAGTGTAGGAAATAAAATCATATTAATGATTTCTTTAGAATAGCAAAAGCAAGAACACAGACAAAACATTTATCTCCTGCTCTTTCAGTCAGTTATTCACACCAAGGAGGGAAGTATAAATATTTGCTGAATTTTTAAAACACAGTTGTAAAGCTAAGAATATCACTGATGTACAATAAACCCTTGAAAAGATAAAGCAATACATATCCTTGTAGCTTTCTGAGGAGGTTCTGAGAAGTTTAAAGAATGGTCATTCTATCAGAATGAAAAATGCTGTAAGTGTGAGGAGAAATTTAACATTTGTTTCACATAAAATCTTTGTAAGATGGGCATGTTGGCACATGCAATTGAGGTTAGCTTAGGCAAAAGTTACTCAGATTTTCCTCAAAACAAACCAGGCATGGTGGCACGTGTATGTAAGCACAGCTACTCAGGAGGCAGATTTAGGAAGATTGGAGTGCATACAGCCCACCCAGGCAGATGTGTGAGACCCTATCTGAAAAAGAAACTGAACAGCAAAAGGGCTGGCAGTGTGGTTCAAATGATAGAGAACATCCTAGCAAGTGCAAGGCCCTGAGTTCAATCTCCAGGATCACTCACAAAACAAAAAAGAAAAAAGAAAAAAAAGGAAGAACTTTGTGTGAATCTGGTTTAAAGTAGATGTAAATCTAAAAGTATACACCACCATCCATAGTTCCCCTGACTCTCACCCATCATTGTTACTGAACTAATAACAAATGAAGTTCTCTTTTATTTTTTTTTGCAAAGTCTGAGAACAGGAGGGCAGAACAGATAGTATCTGCAGGGTTGGCACATGAGGGAGGGGGAGGAGGTGGGGAAAGTGCGTGGGGGAGTGAATAAGGCGCAAATACTGTGTACATATGTATGTAAATGTAAAAATGAGACCTGTTGAAACTATTCCAGGAATGGAGAGAGGGGGATAAAGGAGAATGACAAAGGGGGTGAATTCAAGTATGATATATTTGATATATTGTAAGAACTTTTGTAAATGCCACAATGTGCCCCAAGCACAACAATAAAAAAGAAGAAACAAAAAGAAGTTACTGAAATCTAGGTCATAAGATAGTATTCACTCATCTTTACCAGAAGCAATCAACTTGATAAAATGATGCAACCTACAGAAGACTCAAGTAAAATACCAGCTTTGGAATATCTCCACACAAGGTTGGATCACTGTTATTTGGACTGGATAATATGCAGTAATGCTGACCAATGTATGGTGCTATGCACCCAGTATCATTCAGGATTTGATACTGAATAAGAGTTCCTAGTCTTCCAGACCCCTCTCCATTTGTGATTCCCATCTGTACCACTTTAGGTTGTACTGAATTATCAATCCCATTTCCCAGGTGATGGGCATTTCTGACAAAAAACACAGTAGTAATGGGATTGCCTGGGAGGTGTAGCTATTTGGTAACTTTGGATTTCAATTATCAATGGAACTTTGATAAGTTTCCATTTTCTTTCATTAGGTGAAAGGAATTATATATTGGCTGAGGTATTCATCCTGGATTGCCATAGGGATCTATGGTTTTAAATGCAAAAGATGGCAGAGGTGATGTGCCCAGAGTTCAGCAGTTTCCTTGGGGTCACCACTAACTATGTTATGCTCACTAATAAATGTCAATAGTAACTGCAGTAACTTCTATTCAGTAAAGACAAGAAAAGGTGAAATTGAAGGTCTAGGTTACCTCACCGACATGTATTCCAAACCAGTCAATCTAGTGTTTGAAGACAAGGGAATACCAGAATAGATGAAGGACAAAGTTGATTACTCTTAACTCCAGTTACCTCCACATTCAGTTAACCTCAGGACTTGGCTCAAATATCTTTCTCTTTTTATTTGCTTCCTAATATTCTCTGCTCATTTTATTTTTCCATTTCTCCTCTTTGTGATTATATCTTACAATAAATAAAACATCAACACAGTTTTGCCTCATGCTCTATGTTCTAGGGAACCCAGGCAAAGACATTCCCTGAGAACAAAACAAAGCTAGTAGAGTGTAGGTAGTTTCATGAGAACAGAAAATAAATCCTACTTAGCATAAATTCAATAGGGAGCAGTCTTGGAAATGACTCACACTGAAATATATCAATCAAGTACCCACATAAATATAAAATAGCTACAACAATTATCCATTATCCTTCTATACATAACCAATTTTTCTTTGAAACTGTTATTTCAATTAAAATATATTTGAAGCTTACATTTTGGTTAAATGTAAAATTTCTAGCAAATAAAGACTGCAGAATAAATAGCACATCTATGTAGCAAGCAAGTCAAAGCGTAATTAATAGGGAACAGACATTAGAATCCTCTTTAAAAGGAAGTCATTTGGGATTTAAGTGTCCTTTTAGCTGATGTTCATTTTATAATAGACTCAATTATGCAAACTCCAAAGATTTTTTGCTAAGGTCAAAGAATTCATATGTGTGCATGCTTTTCTCCTCATTATTAAAAAAGCCATTTAAACTATTTTTCCTCATGATCCCTTGAGATTATATCCTGATTTAAGGGCCCACAAGAACTTCCAAGTCAAATTGTCTATTGTAATACTGTAAGTATCAATTTTTGCCCAGAAAATGTATAAGGTTTCAGGCAATTCTTAAATATTGAATGTTCATACATTCCCAAGAATTGGTAAATGGAGTCAGGAAACAGAAGCCAATAAAATACAGAGGTGCATTAGGTTACCTTATGGATAAACTGAACAGTATTCAAATAGAGTTCAAGCTCCTATATGAAAACATTTGCCCACACTTTGTAACTCTACCATATTCAACAGTATTTTTCCTGTAATGTCATATGTAGCATTTTTCTTTTATCTCTACCTCAGTGTAAATGTTACCATATTCTTCTGTAGTGCTTATGCTTCTGTAGTGCTAAGCCAAAGGCCTGACTCTGGGAGTTTCAACATGTCAAGTCTGCCTACTTATCTGAAAGAAAGTAAACAAATATAATCATGAAAAGGAAAGAAAAAATTTTAATCAAAAATTTTTGAAAATGTTGGGAAAATGGATGTTAGTCATTTCAGCCCATATTTGAGGTACTGACATGAGTTTTAGGTTTACATACAGGCAGAATTGGGGTAGGAAGCAAGAAGTAGGCATAATTAAGCAATCTTAGTCATAGTGTACTCCCATTCATTTTTATCTCAGTTCTGGTTCTACAGGAAGACTCTGCAGAAATCATTATCACTTGAGGGGAAAATCTTGTTCCTCTGAGATTATTATGGGATGATCTCATCTTAGAGTGATCTGTCTGTGACTCTTTGTTTTTCTGGGAGTCCAAGATGAATACAGACTTTCAGGTACTTCTTAAGAGTTCTGGAATAGGGCATTAAAAACACTGATGGAAGAATGTTTAATTTCTCTTACTTTTGTGCCTTCATCCGAGAAGGGGTATGAGGTTGGTTAAGTATCATCAGTTTTTAGACAGACAGGCCTTGAATGATCTACATGCCTAGAGTTAAGCAGGGGTCTGTCCCCAAGTTCTAACAAAAGGAGACAGATGTAAACTGAAGGCAGGATACCATACTTTTTTCTTGCTTACTTTGTGGTACCAGGTGAAGAGTCAGTGTTTTTTTGTTTGTTTTGTTTTTTTAACAAAGGGAGTTTCTAAGAACTTGATAAAATTTTGCTTCCTGTTCATGCTTGCAAACAGTATATGAAAATTTAAGCCTTAGTGTATTATACACTTTGTACTAAATGTTGGATATCAGTGTTTTTGCCTCTGTTTACCATCAAATAAGTAGATAAGCAAGGATTTCTGTTCCTCTGAGAAAACAATAATTCCAAAATAGAGGAGATGGACCTTTTTGGGTTATAGTACAGATATACATAGAAATGTTACAATGAAACCCCCAGTATAGCTATAGTAACAAGCAAAATGTAATTTTCTTTTTAACAAAAGTGGAAAACAGGAAGGCAAAACAGGTCCTACCTAGGGTTGTTAGAACTGTGAATGGGAGGATCCAAGGAAAGGATGCAGGAGGATGAATATGGTGGAAATATTATGTACACATGTATGTAAATGGAACAATGAGAATTGTTGAAACTGGTCCAGGAATGGGGAAGAAGGAATAAAGGAGAATGACTGAGGGGGTGAATTCAACTACAATATATTGTAAGAACTTTTGTAAATGTCGCATTGTACAGCAATAATAACAAAATAAAAAAAAAAACAACCAGTGTAATGTATTGTTACTGTTTGTTTGTACTTTGTGCTTTAAAACAGTATGTGGACAAAGGGATTGGACTATGAGCACATGATAAAAGCAAGAGCACACAAGGGAGGGGTGAGGATAGGTAAGACACCTAAAAAACTAGCTAGCATTTGTTGCCCTTAACGCAGAGAAACTAAAGCAGATACCTTAAAGCAACTGAGGCCAATAGGAAAAGGGGAACAGGTACTAGAGAAAAGGTTAGATCAAAAAGAATTAACCTAGAAGGTAACACCCACTCACAGGAAATCAATGTGAGTCAATGCCCTGTATAGCTATCCTTATCTCAACCAGCAAAACCCCTTGTTCCTTCCTATTATTGCTTATACTCTCTCTACAACAAAATTAGAGATAAGGGCAAAATAGTTTCTGCTGGGTATTGGGGGGGGAAGCAGGAGGGGGCGGAGCGGGTGGTAAGGGAGGGGGTGGGGGCAGGGGGGAGAAATGAACCAAGCCTTGTATGCACATATGAATAATAAAAGAAAAATGAAAAAAAAAACAGTATGTGGTATTAATGCTTCGTAATTTATTCTAAACAATGTACACCATTACTTTATTAAAACATTTCCTTATTGGTAAGCTTTGATGTTTATTCATTTTAACACCACAATCCAGAATTTGCCATACACCTGTAAGTAAATTATATAAAGAACAACACCCTTTAACATAATTGCTTAGGTTTCTTCTTCTGAGGGTTAGATCTTTGTGTCTTTTTCCCCCCAATTTTGCATTTTTTTCTTTTTTAGTTTTTGGTATTGTATTTAACTTTTGTCTCTTGAGGAGTAGAAGCTCTTTTTTACAATAATCATGTTAGTTGTTTATCTGTCAATTGTAAAGCAAATAATTTCCAAGATAATATGTTTTTAAACCTGCTGCCTTTCTCATAATTTTAAAATTATTTTATAAATGGAATATTTCAAGAATGAAAAATTATATAAAACATTAAAACAGACTATAAGAAACACAGTAATGGTATTAAAACTAGATAGATATATTTGCTGAGGAAAAGTTAAATGCCTGTAGAGAGGAAGTATTGTTTAACTGAGAATTAAATGATTTGCTGTGTCTGTTATCATAAGTAGAATATTTGCAAATAAAAACATGTTCAACAGATGATTACCACACTAGATTATAATTGTGTTCAATTTCTGCACTTGTATTACAACTTAAGTTTATTAGTATATTCTGGCACAGTGACCAGTAATATACCATTATTTTTTCATCCTGAAAAACAGAGTAAATTTGTGTGTGTGTGTGTGTGTGTGCGTGTGTGTGTGTGTGTTCAATACCATTTCCCCAAAAAGATGAACAAATCATAGAGCCAAACAAATATACCTCTTCTGTAAAATGTTGAATATCTAGGTGTGTTCCATAAGACTATTACTTACAATGAGTTATTATAGATGTGTAACAGAGAAGACAGAAACTTACTTTTGCCTTCCCTCCCTAAACCTATCCTTAATCATTTTGTGACTCAGAGACCCCTATAATACCTCCTTCTCTCTTTAGGACATATGAATTGAATTTGAGAAATTTAACATGTTTGACTGAAAAGAAAATGCAGCTGCTTACCCTAGGAGGTCAATATCTCGTGCTAAGGAGAGGAAATCCCGTCCAAGAAATGGATTTCCTGCTCATTGTCTCCTGCAGACCCTTTATGTCTCATGAAAGCCCTGCACACCCTGCGGTGCTCATTGTTTTTCAAGATCAGAGCATTATTGTTTGTATTCCAATGTTTATTCTCTCTATATGTTGTCAAAATACAGTTTTAATATTTTTATCTAGATGGTACATTTTAGTTCCTTGCTTTTTTGTTATCTAAACATCCTTATAATAGGGGAGGAAATGCAATTACTTACATTTTAAGATGCTTAGCTCTAAAGTTTAAAGATTCCATTTTAAATAACTTAGATCATTCTAGGATTGTTTCAGTACTTTATCTGACTTTTTGTTAACATTAATTCATGTACTGAGAACACAAAATTAAATTACCATCTTCAAGAGCCAACTGGAATAGCATTGATTAAAGTATTGAATCATTATCCTTTTGAAATTTGGATAAGTAAATCCAGAAGTCTATCTGTTACATCATTTGAAATGATAACAAATTGTTGGATATTTATAAATGACTGAATATTAATGTAAATATATCATAATTTTGAGTCCCAAAATAATATAGATTAAAAGCAGTACTGTTACCAGAAATAAAAGTAGTAGTGTTACCAGAAAATTGGCCTAGAAAATTCACCTTGGTTCTTGTATACATCAGGGGAAGAATTCAAGCAAGATGCAAAGATACAATAAAATTAATAGGAAAAAAGTACTCTTTCGACAGACTGAAAGCAAGTTGTCTCTAGAATGAGAGGAATGGGGTTGTAGGAGAGAGAGACATTTCTTGTTCCCCTACACAGGAATGGGAGCAAAAACTCAAAATCTTTTTATCCCACCTATTCTTATATTGGAGAGCTGGGGGAATACACAGGTCAAAGGTAATGGATTTTGATGACTAAAATGGTTGTTAAAAAAGGGAAGGGTCATTTTGGCCTCTGGGATGATTTTCTGGGTTTGGGTCATTGTCTTATTAAGAAATATATTGAATAATTTACTAGTTCCTGTTCTACTTGATAGATAATTTCTGTTTAAAAATTCCTAACCTTTGCTTTATCTTAGGTCTTGATGTTTAGGGTATGGATTACCCATGGATTGAGAGTGAATTAAGTATTAGGGTAGTGGCTAACTTCAAATCATCCTGTGAGATCCTCTGGGCTCTGGCTACCTGATCTTAAATAGAGATTAGTGGATTTGGGAAGTTGAATTAAAATGATTTTTTTCTACGTCTTCCTCTTGTGGCCACTGCTTATGTCTACCTGCTACCTGTCAATTGTACTGAATATGCATACATATATGTTGCAATTGTACATATTTAAATTATATGTATATATAATAAGGTTTTATTAACATTTTTTTCTATAATTAATTATTTGGTAAGTATTGGATGGCAGTAAGTTTAAGATTGTCCTTCCAATAATAATTTTGAATGAAGTTGTTGTCCCTTGCAGGTATGTGTAAAAGTTATTAAATGTCCAGCTAGAACATACTAAAGTTGCCCTTGTTAGTCATCCTTGTGAAAATGAAGGATCCCAGCAAAAACATATTACTTAGTTAGAGCTTGGGAGGATGTAGTGTGGCAGGAAGGTGGGGAGGGGGAAGAAAGATAATGAGAGGTAATGAGTGCAGCAGTGAAACAAAAAAAGAACAGATTTGAGGAATGTCAAGTAGCATCTGGGGCATGACCAGAGAAGGGTCACCTCCCCCCATAGGTTAAAGTAAATAGTATATGACCATGTATGGTACAAGTTGTATCCCCCATTTCTGTAACCTGCTATAAATGGTATATAAGGAAAGTCCCTTTTGTTTTTGGGGCTCAGCCTTGGGATGCAAATCTGCCTAATGAATACTGGCCTGCTTAATAAACTTGCTTCCCAAAAGCTTTGGTGCCTCATTTCTGTCTGAGACTTCCTGCAACATTTCCAGGGGCTCATGTCCTGGATTCAGAAGTGGTATTTTCACCTCCTCATCACAGGCTCAGCAGCCCCAGGAGGGCTGACCTTGCCAAGCACCACAGGATGGTGGTTGATGTGATGGGAGGGAACCTCTCTCTCAGTGAACTAAGGTGGTGAGATTTGGTCACACAAAGGAACCCAGAAAGGCTCAGGAACCAACTTGGGAGCCCCACTCATCAGACTGGTAAGAACCCAGGTTCAAATTTAGGCCTGCCTTAGGAGGCAGAGATGGAGTCTGATCAACTCCAAGAGACACCTGAGTAACCCCCTTTTGGGGCAAAACCATGTCTCTTAAGTCCAGGCAGTAGGGTGGAAGTACTGTGCTGTGTGAGAATGTGTGAAAGTGCGAGCCTGAGATGTAGCCCAGCTGCAAAGTGAGTGAGAAATCCTAAAGCAGTTCCATGGTGATCCTCATATAGTCTATGGTGTGTGGCCCATTTGGGGCTCCAGTACATGGTTTATATGGTCTCACTATGGCTAAGAGGTGCCTATGTCCTCACAAGGGGAGTGGCCAGAGACAAGGTGAGTGGTGTTGTTTTTGCCTGTGTACCAGAAAGGAGGACCCCTTACCTCCTTTCCTACAACCCTCATACATTCCATTTCTGTCTCTGTCTTGATATCTGGTAACTTGAGGAATAGGAGGAGGTCACAGTAAGAACAACCCCTCTGAGTGCATGCTTAAGAACTTTAAAAAGGGATTTAAGGAAGATTACAGAGTCAAGCTGACTCCTGGCAAGCTTAAGACCTTCTGTGAAATAGACGGGCCTGCTTTTGGTGTAGGATTGCCCTCAGAAGGGTCATTAGATAAGGTCATAGTCAATAGAGTTTTTGAAGTGGTTGTAGGGGAGTCTGGACACTCAGATCAGTTTTCTTATATTGATTGCTGGGCAGGATGTGGTCTGCAGTTGGCCCTTGTGGCTAAAGCCCCATCTAGAGTAAGCATCTAGGGTCATGGTAGCCAGGATGGCAGCAGCTTCCATGTGCAGGGAAAAATGTGAAAAGCCACAGAAACCCATATTAGTGGGGGACCCCAAGGAAATCTTATCCCCTTATGTGCCTCCGTATCCATGTTTGCCACCACTTTCCACCCCTTTGCCGCCACCCTCAGAAGGGGAAGCAGCATCAGACAGGGAAGCCCAGCAGCAAATACGCCTACAAGGCTGGGTCAAGGAGTCCTTGAGCCTACAACAATCACACATTCCTCAGACTCTGAGCCCACCAGTCCTCACTCCACAGCTCCTTGTGAGACCAGCCCCTAGGTCCAACTAGGAACATTTGAACAGTCCCAAAATGGGCCTAGCCTCTCCCTTGGGACCCACTTCCCTGCAGATGCCCCTGTGAGAAGTCCAGATCCCAATATATTATGACCAGCATGGTCAGATACAAGAAGAAAGGCAGACATTCGTCTACCAGCCCTTTATCACAACAGACCTCCTAAATTGGAAGCACCATATCTATCCCCTCCTTCATGGAAAAGCCTCAAGATCTGATTGATCTAAGTAATCCATCATCCAAACTCATAATTATTCCCACCTGAACAGACTGCTGACAGCTTCTTCTGACTCTATTTAATACTGAGGAGCAATGCTGTATAACTTTGGCAGCTCTAAAGTGGCTGGAAGATCATGCACCTGCAGGCACTTTAAGTGCCCAAGCCTATGATCATGGCAAGTTCCCTGAGGAGGACCTCCATTGGGACCCTAATGATGACTGAGATTTGCCAGCAGCTTGAATGGTATCTGGAGGCATTATTAGGAACCATGAAGTAATGTATGTGTTCCTTTACCTTCCTGATTGCCCTATGGCTTTGATGGGCAAAGACTTATTGTGCAAACTAAGGGCCCAGATAACTTTTGACCCAATGGCACAGCAGCCTTAAAGCTGCGAGGGCCTGACACCAAGATTCTAATGCTCATGGTTGCACAGGAGGAGGAATGGCAACTCTACGCCCCTGAGAAAGAGATTCCTGTCATGCCTGAGCTTCCTTCTAAGATTCCAGGGATATGGGCTAAGGACAATCCCCCTAGACCAGCTTGGAGCATACCTCCAATGGTGGTAGAATTAAAGCCAGGAGCCATTCCTGGTAGCCAGAGGTCATACTACATTCCTTACAAGGCCCAAGTTGGGATCTAAAATCATCTTGACAGGCTCCTAAGTATGAGATGCTTCGGACTTGTTAAACTCCCTGGAACACTCCCTTTCTGTGTGATCAAAAACAAGGGACTGAAGATTTTAGGCCAGTTCAGGACCTCTGTGCAGTCAACTCAGCAACTGTTACTTTACACCCTGCAGCCCCAAACCATATATGCTTTGGGGCCTTTTCCCAGCTGAGGCAAAGTTCTTAATCTGCCTGGACCTGAAGGACACATTTTTCTGCATCTGCCTGGCCCCACAGAGCCAACCCATCTTTTCCTTCCAATGGGAAAGTCCTAGTACTGGAGAGAAGGGACAATTGATATGTACTAGGTTGCCATAAGGCTACAAAAACTCTCCACTCTCTTTGGGGATACCTTGGCATCCTACCCAAAGGCCATCTCAGCTGACCAGCATGGCTGCACACTCCTCCAGTACAAAGATGACCTTCAGTTGGCTAGACCAACTCAGGAGGATTGTATGGAAGGAACTCACCTCCTTCTCTCCCTTTTGTGGAAGAGAGGACATAAGGTTGCCCAAAAGAAGGAAGGCTCAGATTTTTCAAATACCTTGGGTTTCACCTGTCACAATGACAATGTAGACTGGGCCCTGAGAGGAAATAGGCCATCTGTTCCATTCTGGTCCCCAAGATCCGTCAACAGATTAGAGAATTTCTAGAAGTACAGGTTTCTGCCTGATCTGGATCCCCAGTTAATCTCTCTTAGCAAAACTCTTTTATGAAGCTAGAAAGGGTGGAAAACAGAAAACCATGGTATGGGGAGAGGAGCAAGAAAAGGCCTTTAAAGAAATTAAGAGGGCACTCACAAATGCCCCTGCTCTGGGCTTGCCAGATGTGATGAAGCCCTTCTTTTTATATGTACATGACAGACTGGGGACAGCTGTAGGGGTATTGACCCAGCTGCTAGTTTTCTGGCACCATCTGGTGGCCTATTTATCAAAGCAACTTGTTGCAGCTTCCTGAGGCTGGCCACCCTGCCTGTGCACCCTGGTGGCTACTGTCATCTTGGTGACTGAAGCAGACAAACTTACTTTGGGACAAAAACACACAATTCCCTACTCTGTTTTGACTCTTATGGAATATAAAGAAAATTATTGGCTGACAATCTCCCAAATGGTCAGATATCAAAGCATGTTATGTGAAAACCCATGTATCCAATTAGAGGTTGTTAAGACCCTAAACCCAGCCACCCATTGCCGATTGATTCAGGCCCCCTAAGCATGACTGTTAAGAGGTTATGGATGAAATGTTCTCCACCTGGTGGGACTTGACTGATCAGTCTATCAGTCATCCAGACATTGAGTATTTCACAGATGGCAGCAGCTTTGTATGGTACAGCACATGTTTTGCCAGATATGCATTAGTGACTCTGGATACTGTCACTGAAGCATGTCTACTGTCAGTCGGGACCTCTGTACAAAAGGCTGAGCTTATTACTCTCACATGGGTGCTCCTGCTCACTGCAGGAATGCAGGTAAACATCTACATGGACTCAAAATATGCCTTGCTTGGGGGATTAGGTCAAGCCCCACCAAGTGGACAGGTCTCTCCCCTTTTGAAATTCTTTTTGGGTGCTTACCCTCTTTAGTCAAGGGCCTGTGAGGGGACCTTAAGGCAATAGGTGACCTCACTCCAAGACAGCAGTTGCAGGTCCTTGGGTTCACACTCAAAACTCAATGACTTGATTAGAGACAGACTCCCCATTAGACTCACAACTCCCACATAGCCTTATAAATCATGGGATGCTGTTTGGGTAAAGGAATGGGATGGCCAACTGCTAAAGCCCCACTGGAGGGGCCCTTTTGTTACTGTTTTATCCACTTCCATCGCAGTTTAGGTAGCAGAGATCATTCCCTGGATCCCCCACAACCAAGTGAAGCCAGCTTCCCTCAAATGGGATTACCTAGTCCCATCATGCAAGATCACCCTCCAGAACACCTGTGCCCTTCCTTGGCAAGACTCTGCTTCCCAGGAGACAAGAGACCACAAACAATGAGGCATCAGCCCTAATTATGATTTCAAAGAAATATTGAGGAGTTTATTCTTCAAAATATATAACAAAAATTGTTATAACAAAATCTATAACAATATTATCATATCAAAAGGCTAAAAAGCCCTAAGCAATTCAATTTATTCCTAATGATTTGATTTCATTGGGTTTTACACTTGAATACTTAAGCCCTAACCATGTGTATATTTCTTTTCAGAATATTTCTTTGACAACTGAATTTGAAATATGTTTGAGAGGAAATGTTATACTTTTAGGAGATTTGTTAAACTAATAATGACTAATATTCAAGGTAAGAGAGTATGACATATAAAAACTGAGTTATTATTTGATTTAAACTAAACTGGACTATGTAATTATAATTTTGAAAACAATTGGAAGAGTGGCGCTTACAATCTTTAGAAACTCTTGAAAGGATGTGAGAAACATTCTCCAGGCCACTAATTGTATTGTGTGTTTTAATGTGGAGTACTGTGTAGAGGGTACAGAAGTACCCTTATTTAAAAGGAGTTCTGGAATTCACCAAGTAAAGGTAATTGATATTCATAATATTAAAATATCAATGCATTGATGACCAATTTTTGTCTATAAGAAAGTATTTTTTACATGAGATGGCAAGAATCAAGATTGTCAAGGAACAGAACTTATAAAGTGAGCTTTGAACATAAACAATTATTAACATATGAAAGAAGTCTTTTCTTAAGTAAGAGTTGCTAATATAATTTGACTCCTACATTAATATTACTTTACCTGACTTTTAGTATTTCCAGTCTAATCCTAAATGTACATTACCTCTTAAATACCATTATCAAGTCCATATCTGTAATGACGGTGTTAGGACTTGAAGAAAGCAGAAGAAAGTTAACACAAATATCTAGATCCTCCTTGGCAAGTGAGAGCACATTCTTAGAAAGGTTCTTAACTAAAAAAGGAAGTGTTGACATAAAATGATATCAAAGGATTTAATTACACAGTGTTCAAGGTGTCAGCCCATATGTTAGATTAACTGCTGGTTTGTGGTCTATTGTAAAGAACATGCCATGTTGCAAAAAGTAATCTACAGATTCATTGCAAAATTCATCAAATTCCATTTTCATTCTTCACAGAAATGGAAGAAAAGTCCCAACATTCATGCTTCTTTATGGAAGCATAGAAGACTCCTAATAACTAGGGCAATCCTGAGAAAAGGTGCTGGAAGTTATCCCAAGACTTGACTTCAAACTATACTACCAAACCACCACAACAAACACAGCATGGTACTTGCACAGAAATAGACATGTAGACAATGGAACAAAATAGAGAACCCCCAAATAAGTCCACATAGCTACAGTCACCTGATTCTTGACAAATGAACAAAACCATGCATCAAACCAACAAAAAAGCACATGCTCTTTCACAGGGTATTGCCAGGAAAACTGAATATTCACATGTAGAAGATTGAAACTAGATCCTTACTTCTCACCCTGTATAAAAATCAACTCAAAATGGACTTTCTTTAATGAAAGACATAAAACTTTGAAACTAGAGGAAAACATAAAAGATACACATCATGGCATAGCACAAGAAAAAACAAGGATTGACAAATGGAATTACATCAAATTAAAAAGCTTCTGGACAGTGACAGAAAAAATTATTAGAGTAAAGATCTTTGTTTATCTAGCAGAAGATTAATATTCAGAATATATAAAGAAGTAAAAAAAATTAAACTCAAAATAAGTAAATATTCCAATCAATAAATGAGCAAATGAACTTAATAGGTTATTTTTTTTTCTGTTTTGAGAAAGGATCTCATTTTGTTGCCCAGGATGATATTAAATTTGAGATCCTTTTGCTTCCACTTCCTAAGTGCTGGGATTACAGGAATGAAATGAATATACTCTTTTCAAATCAAGCAAAAATGGCCAATAAATACATGGAAAACATTCAGCATTCTTATTCTTCAGAGAAATGCAAATCCAAACTTCCTTGAGCATCAATGTCCCCTGAGTCAGAATGATTATCATCATGAAAACAAAACCCAGCAAAGAGTGCTGAAGATGTAGTGGAGCAAAGAATGCATTATACCCTGTTGGTGAGAATATAATTTAGTGCAGCCACCATGGAAATCAATGTGGAAGTTTCTCAAAAAATGCAAAATACAACTACAATATGATTTGGCTATACCAGTCCCAGACATGTATTCCAAAGAATGAAAACAAACTTGAATAGAGATACCTTCACATCCATTGCAGTACCATTTGCAATTGCCTAATTATGGAGTTCGTCAAGGTGTCAATCAACGGATGAATGGATAAAGAAAATGTATATATATCTTTCAGGAAAGATGAGATTGCTGACAGGCACCATTTCCCTGTGTCTCTACGAATCTGAAATAATCCCTCCTGAATAATCAACAACCCTTTGCACATAAACTGAACAGACAATTTTCAAAGGAGGAAGTTCAAGTATGTGAAGAAATACTCCACATCTCTGGTCCTAAAGGAAATGCAAATCAAAACTACATTGAGATTTCACCTCACCCCTGTCAGAATGACTATCAATAATACAAACAACAAAAATGTTGATGCAAATGTGAGGAAAAAGAAACCCATAAATATTGTTGATAAGAAGGTAAATTAGTGCAATCATTATAGAAAACACTATGGACATTCTCAAAAAAATATTAATAAGAGCTACCATATGTGTCAGCCATACCATTCCTGGGCATAAATCTGAAAGAATGTAAGCCAGGAAACAATAAAGACACTTTTCACATCCATGTTTATTTCAGCACCATTCACAATACCTAAGCTATGGAAATAGCACAGATGTCTTCCAATGATAACTGGATTAAGAAAGCATGGTATATATACACAATAGAGTATTATTCAGCCATAAAGTAGAATCAAATTGTGACGTTTGCAGGAAAATGGATGGAACTGGAGTTTGCCATGTTAAGTGAAATAAACCAGATTCAGAAAGACGAAGTTCTCATGTTTTCTCTATAATATTGAAGACAGATCCAAAAGATAAACATATACACAGTGCAAACACGATTATAAATGACATTATTATATTTTAATGTGATTTTTTATTATGTATTTTTATAGATGAACTTTAACTATATGTAATATACATATATTACTATAGAACATTATTATATATGTATATATCATATTATTAATATATGTATGTAGATAATATGTACTGTTATTTAGATTGTATATTATGTTACATATTATATATTATATAGTTTATATATTATACATATATATGTTTGAGGAGACAAGGGGCAGGAGGGAGAAGAAAAGAGAATGATAGAGAGTGAATGATATTGAAAAACTTTGAATACATTGTGTTGGAAGATGGCATACAGAAACTCACTGAAAGCTGTTGAATAATAGGAGTAGTAGAAAGGGGTAAGGGAGAGAAATAGAGGGGATTAGTCTGATTAAATACAGTATATTTTTGGGTGAAACACCATAGCAGAACCCCTTTGAACAATAAATATACTCTTAAAAAATGCAGGACAAAAATGTAAAGCAGGTCCTGATAGGGGTGGGTATTAATGGGAGCCTGTGGGTGAATGTAGAAGGTGAAGGACGGTGATTGTGAACCATTTAGTTTATTTTATGAAAATAAAACAATGTAACCTGTTGAAATAATTTTCAGTAGGGGGAGTAGGATGAGCTAGAATGTTGGTGGGGATCCTAACCAAGGTACATTGTAGGTATATATTGAAATATCATAGTGAAGCCCCCTGTATAACTAATATATGGTAATACAAATATTGAAAAATTAAAAAAGAAAATGTGGATGTGTTTAAAGAATGAAATTTTGTCATTTGCAGGAAAATGGATGAAACTTGATGTCAAAATATTAAGTGAAATAAGCCAGACCCAGAGTGTTTTTCCTTATATGTAGAATTTTGGGGAAAAAACATGAAATTAAAATGAGGACTATTAGGGATGTAGAAGGGGTTAAGGAATGGGAGATAATAAAGTGTAATAGACAGAAATATGATCAAAATACATTATTTGCTGTATGAAATGTCACAATTAAACCTGCTACTTTGTACAATTACCATAAGCTGAATGAGAGTTTGTCAAGTTCTCCCCACCTCTACCTACTCTCAAAGGAAGAACTGATACTGTATGCATCGAGGACCTAATTCTAAAGCCTTCAAGGGCACTTCTCTGTGTTTTCAGAGTGTCAAAGAATGACATTTATGTGCTTTTTTCTCCAGTGTTTACTCATGAATTATAGTGATGTTTCCTTGACAGCAGGCAAGAAAAAATCACAAGAGAGCAGAATAAGAAAATCAGCTTCAACCCTTGCGAATGATCAGAAAGAGCTATTCTGGCTACATAACCAAAGCAGAGCCAAGTCGTCACTGCTGATGATTGGCTACAACACTCAGTATCTGCCACTACCCATGCTTTGAGGGCAGTCTGCAATCATACTACTTGAAATACTGCTATTCCAAGCAATGTCAGGTAGATGAGATTCTGGCCTAGATGTAGCAGTGAACAATATAGATAAATGTGGCTTTCAAAGGAATTACAGGAAATACAAACAAACAATAGCTACATAATATATAATGTACATGAAGAGGTTGTGATAGTGCCTATTATTGCTTATACTCTCTCTACAACAAAATTAGAAATAAGGGCAAAATAGTTTCTGCTGGGTATTGAGTGGGGGGAGAGGGAGGGGGCGGAGTGGGTGGTAAGGGAGGGGGTGGGGGCAGGGGGGAGAAATGAACCAAGCCTTGTATGCACATATGAATAATTAAAGAAAAATGGAAAAAAAAGGCAGAAAACAAAACAAAACAAAACAAAAGAAATCTATGACAGTGAGACAAAAAAAACACTTTTGAAAATGATGTAGTATAAGTAAATATCAAAATGCATGGGTCAAGGCAAGGGAACTATAATAACTGTAGTTACTATTTTGGCTTCTCTAGGGAAACTGAAAATCCTTTCCTATAATAAATCCCTACTAAATCCATCTACACTATTCCAGACTGGTAATTCTAACACATTATCAGTTCTTATTTGAAGTATCCTTTAATCTTGGTCCTTTGCTCTCACATTGCATGAGAATGATCTTCACAGAAAGACAAATACAACATAATGTCACTAATTTGTGAAATCTATAAAAGCTAATCTGACTGAAGTAGAAAATAGAATAGCTGTTATTCTGGACATAATCATAGAGTATCCAAGGAGAGCAGAGGGGGAAGAATGGTCAGTAGGTACTAAATAACAGGTAGGTAGGATACTAACTTCTGCTATTCTATTACACAGTAGGTTAGCAATATATATTTTACTATATGTTTCAATATAACCAGAGAGGAAAATTTTATATGTTCTCACAATAAAGAAATGATAAATTTTTGAAGCAATGGGTATGCTCACTCCTATTTTGATCATTACACAAAACAAAATAAAAGAATAAATATTAAGTGGTGATTTTGCAAGTATCAATTAATGTGTTTTTGCTGAAAGTACCTGGAGTACTTTTTGTTTTCTTTATAAGACTATATACAAAATGAGATATAGTTCCAAAAATGTCTTCAAGAACTAGATAATCAAAAATGGTAATGGACAATAAAAATCTTTCCAGGTGTTTTTGATAAATGGTGGAGTCTCCTTGACAGTGGACAAGGGATACTGATTTTCTGTGGCATGTAGTTCCAAACGACTATTTAAATCATCATGTACACTCCAATAAACTGCCTTTTGAAGTAAGGATTAGGTAGTCACTCAAGACTTTCATGATACTTGGCTACTTTTGTCAATTGACCCCACTTAGAGAAATAAAATAACATGTTTATGACTTTAAATTCTTAGTCCATGCACTAACAGAAGTATTCAACCTTAAGTGATATTTTATGTTTTGTATTTGCAGAACATAGATGTCTGAAAGCAAAAGGTGATTAATTCTATAGGTTCCAAAATTAAGAGGTGATTGAATGTATGGAATAACTAAATTGCTTACCTAAAATTTAGGGCATTGGTTAGGTAAGAGTTACACTCTAAAACTTAAAGTAGATACATAGTGAAGGGCTTAGGTCACTGTGAACATGGAGACTATCTGCTGAATATTTTGGTTTTTGCTGGCTATTGTAATGATCAGAATGACAGATTTTCCTACATGTTTGTAAACAGAAGATTTCCAGGGATAACTTCCTTCCTTGTCCAGTTATCCAAGATGACCAAATTCAATGCTGTCATAAAGGTCAACGAGACTACTCCACCAAATAAAGAGAATTACTTAAAATGACAATTAAGGGAAAAGAAGACATGAACCAAGTAGTGGAAGAAGAAAATTAAATGCACCAACATCTCATGACTAATTGAAGGCATTTGATGTAAAACTAGACATGTTCTTTTATTAGTTTTTGTTGGCATATACTAACCATTGTTTTCATTTATCCTAGGTATGAGTTAGGTATGAGTCAAGTTGCTGATTTACCTTATAGCTGTATCTTTGATTATCATAAAAGAACTTACCATCTCAGAACACATTCACTTGTATGAGTGGTCTGTGTTGCATGAGACCAAAGTATGCTATTGCTGATTTTGCCATTGCTCACAAGTTCAAATATACTGTAGGCAGAACTGTGGGAGAGAATGATTGTTTGGCAATGAGCACCAAATCCTAAATCCTTTGTGCTCTGTCTATTGGTGTAAGGACTGTGAGCTGAGGACTGTATATCTCGATTCCCTTTCGTCCTGTTTTCTGGGTGAAAATTAATTTCCACTTTTGAGGTCCAGAGGGTACAAGGGAAGTAAATGTCATATTAATGTTCATCAGTGGTGGTAAATTGATTGCTTTTATTTATTGTTGTTAGTTTTTTTGTTATCAAACTTATGCATCCTCTGTTCTGCATTCCTCCATGCTGCATGCAGAAGTAATAACTGGTGATGGTATCTTGCATTGGGAGCAGAAGAGGAACAGAAGCTCCCTGATTCCCTCTACAAAATTTGATGAGTAAAATCTGGAAGCTTTGACATCTCGCATTGCCTTTCACTTTATTAGTCACTAAGCAATTTTGTAAGTGCCTGATTCCATGTATTAAATACCATTTTTTCTTAAAAACAAACTTTAATATTTCTCTTTTCCAGAATAAGTATTAATTGGTTTGAATAATCAGTTAACCATTAACTCAAGTCAAAATTTTTTCACTAGAAAGTGATATAAAGTTCTGAAATTGTGGATGTGCAGCAATAATATTTCTAAAACCTCTTATTAGTATCATTCATATGTTACTGAACTGTACATGACAATACCACATATTTATAACTAACTGTTAAGTATTGCCAACTATTTATGCTTCCTAGGTTTTGGAAGATGTATGGGGAGCACATTAAAATGATCCTCAGAATGCCAAATACAAGAAATTATTTCCATACCCTACAATCCTTCTAAAAGCAACAAATAGTCACGTGTGCATTGGGACTGTTGAAGCCTTTGCCCGGCAAATCCCTGAGTGACTTGTAGCAGAAAACCTGAAATGTCCTAAAATCCATTGCTGGGAAAATTTTAATCTATTAAAAGGATGCACTCAAAATTACCCATTACAGGACTATAAATCTTCAACCTAAATTTTGGATGATATTTTTATTTCAAATTTTGGTAAAGGATATTTTGAGGGTTTATTTCCATTGCTTCAATTATTTAAAATAAAATAAGTAGTTCATATGAATATGCTTTATAGGCATTTAAATATGAATGGATAAGTTGGGTTGTATGAATTGCCTGTATTTTATTAGTAATTATGAATAAGAAATGTCATTAAATATACAAGAATATTTTGTGTAAACAACAATAAAAAGTAAGTAATAGAAATTTCTAAAACTTGTCTACTACATTAAAGAAACATTGAGTTGAAACTAATGTAAAATAAATCTTCTATTAGCTTCATATATAAATGTTTTAATAATTTATAAAATGCATTGAGCAATAATGAATATATTCAGAATCGGAACATTTTTGTAAACTACCACCTAAATGGGCCTTTACTGCTTTCCCCATGTAATGTTATAATAGTGTTTGCAACAAAAAGAAAAAAAATCACCATCAAATAATTCATCATTTTATATCTGCTTAATTATTTCTGTAGGTTAAATTTAAAATCAGAAAATACTGGGCTGGGATATAGCTCAATGGTACAGCACTTGCCTAGCATGCGTGAGGCACTGGGTTCAATCCCAGCACCAAAAAAGAAAAGACAAAAAAAAAAAAAAGAAAATGCTAAAAGATTTTAGTATTTAGTGAAACAGTTAAAGGCACATGGCTATTTTTCATTTAGATTGCATTTTCTTTTCAGTATTTATTTCTTATTTTAAGAAGCAAATACCTTCCCCTCACATCTTTGCTCAGAAAGCAGAACTTATTGCTCATATGTGGGCCTTACAAAACAAATAAGATATTACACATCTACATAGATTCCAAGGATATGTTTCTAGTATTTCATGCTTTTTAGGGAAGGAGAGGGGAATGTTAATGACTACAAATTTCCTAGTAAAATTTAAGATACAATCTTAGGACTCCTTAAAGCTATACAATTTCCTAAACACGTGGCAGTTTTTCACTGCAAGTGACATCAAAGGGATAGATCCTTAGTAAGCCAAGGCAATAATACAGCAGATAAGATTGCAAGATCTATAACTAAAACCCAAGCACCATGGAGGATTCCACAGAACTGCATAAACATATGGCTTTAGTGCCAGATTTTCTAGACTTAGTCAAAAGGCCCAAATACTCCTCCTCAAAATTACAAAAATGGAATAAATGAGAAGACTGTAGCTGGCCCATTCTTTGTTTGACCTGGAAGTTAAAGGAACCCATGACAGAATCTCTTGCCAGGTTTTCTCCACACAGCCCTTATTTTAGCTGCACCCATTATCACCTACAATTGTTCCTCACTACCCAGTGTCTTAAGGGATTTGAATTTTACTCAGAATCAGTCAATATATCCTCCCCAGGGCTATAGATAGATAAATGGATAAGCTGATGGGTTTCTCTCAAATACTCAGTCAAAACTTCAAATTGTGTCTTTTGAGTTTTGGGTGCATTCATTACCAACATTTTGTAAGAAACTGCATTTTGGCATAACTAGTCCCTGCACAAAGCATAATCTATAATAAGAATCATTACATGTGTCACACACTAAGGGGAGACCACACATGGGAGGGATAGAGAAAGGAAGAAAACCAAAAACTTGAATGTGGTTGATGTGCTCACTGTAGAGGAGCTAATATAGTAACCTCAAATTGTCAGAGGCCACTATTTGAAGAGGACTAGGAAGTAGTAAAGAGGTCTGGTAGAGATGAACCATTTTGGGTTGTATTACACAAGTGCATGGAAGCAATGCTAGGAATCTCCTTATATAGTTATCTTTATCTCAAACTAGCAAAAACCCCATGTTTTTCTTTTATTTTTTTTCTTCAACAAAATCAGAGAACAAGAGAGTGGAATAGGTTCTCCCTGGAGACTGGGGGTGTGGGCCGGGAGATGGCCCAAATAATGCATACACATGTAAGTAAATGTAAAAATGATAAAATAAGATTAAAATGAAAAACAGGGGCCCTAGAACACAATGGTATAAATGTGCTATAGGGCCAATTCTTTCAGGAGCTATGGGAGGAGTTGCATTTCCTGTTCCCTGGAAGAGCTTCCCTTACCATGAATTCACACTGAAAACCCTACCACAAGCCACTGAAAAAAATAGGAAAAAAAGTATGACAAATGTGCTGTCTGGCCTCAATTTCTCACTAAATTCCTTAGACAATACTATAATTGAAAATAGAAGAGTAGGAGGTGTGGTTCAAATAGTAGAATACCTGCTTTGCAAGCTTTATGTCCCAAGTTCAAACCCCAGTCCAATTAAAAAAAAATAATAGGAGAGTAGGACTGGAGGTGTAAAAAAATAAAATAGGACAGCAGTGCTTTGAAGGTAGAGGGAGGAAGATTACAGTTTGAGGCTAACCCTAACAAAAGTTAGTATAACCCTATTTCAAAAATAAGCTGGGTATGGTGGTAACACCTGTAATCCCAGCTAGCAGGAGGTGAAGGTAGGAGAATCATTTTTGGTGGCAGCCTGGGCTACATAGCAAAACCTTATCCAAAAAACAAATGAAAAGCAAAACTATTGCAAACATGGTTCAAGTGGAAGAGCACTTAGCTGAGTTTCACCTCCAGTACTACAAAAAAAGGAAAGAAAATAAGGGGTCCTTAGGTTTTTTATTGGCAGAACAAGGAAGAGTCTGTGCAGTCCTAAGCTTCTGGTATTCTCAGATAAAAACCTGAGTACAAGTAGAGGCCAATATTAAAGGAATATGCAGGGAAGCTGAATGGCTGTACAAATATAGCCAGAAGGGACCTCTTTAGCCAAATGCTGCCTAATTTTGCCCATCTTCTACCACGTTTTGAACATTACTGACCATAATTCTACTCTTGATTTTTCACCCATGTTTGTTTAGTTTGCTGATATAGCTGGTGTCTTCCAGATTCTAGGTTATTTTGTTTGTTTGTTTTGTGGTACTGGAGTTTTGAACTCAGGGACTTGTGTTTGGTAAGCAGGTGCTCTATCACTTTAGCCACACCCCAGCCTTTTTTGTTTTACTTTATTTGTCAGATAGGGTCTCATGCTTTTGCCTGGGCTGGCCTTGGAATGTAATCCTCCTACCTTCTCCTCCTAAGGGACTGGAACCATAGGCATGTGCCACCACCTCCAGTCCTCTGCAAGTTCTAAGTCAAGTTGATATTCACCAGTGGTTTTTAACCCATCCTAGGTAGGGAGCCTATGTCACTAATCTAGTCATCCTTAGATCAGTTGTTTGTGGATTCTATTCCTCCTCTAGGAAGGGTCAAAAGTCTAACATCAGCTTTGAAGTCATTCCAGAATATGGTCTTCCACGCTTCAGCATCCTCTTAAGATTAAAGAGGAAGAAATCCTTAAGGGGAAAACAAAATAGAAATAAGAACCCCCATGGAGACAAGAAATGATAGGTTCTCAATTCCTTATTCCATAGCCTGTTATCTACCAACCTGTCTCTCATCCCCTTATCACATGAAAAAAGAAAACACCTGGTGCAGGGCGGTGCCATAATGTGCCAGGGAAGAGCTCATTACTGATCTGCACCTTCCATAGGGAAATTTTAAGCTATGAGAAGAGATTCCTTTAAAAAACGCCATCCACATGATTAAAATGACCAGACCTCAGACTACTCCAACAACCAGACAAAGTGCTTGTACTTTTCTGTGTTGTGGAAGCCTGAATCTCTCACATTCAGTGCTGTCACCCTTTCCTTGACAGTCTCTTTCTTTCCAATTAAAATATTTGCCTGAGAATCTGTGTTCACATCTCAGATTTTATTTCTACAATCTTGAATGAAATTTCACTCATATCTGTTATCACTGGGATTCTCTTTTATGAAAATTAATGAAAGAAAAAAGTCTTCTTCACAAAATCCATAACAGCCCTTAGCTCATAGTATTTATGGTTAGCAGGTATAATTAGAATCTTCACAAGTGATTTTCTCCAGCTTAGAGTTATTTCAGTATTTTCAAATAATTTATCCAAATTATTCAAAAAGCTTACCAAATTTTAAAGATAGTTATTGAATTAAATATAAGAAAAATTTTTGACCACCCACATGTTCTTTAGTTGAAGAAAATACTGTTTTGCAAATTGGATCTTCATTCAAACAAGAGTTAATTCCTCACCATTGAAATTAATGATAAGGCATATGTATTTTACTTGCACATTAATTTAGTAGTTTCTTTTAGCTAACATTTACTGAGTAGGTCCTTCCTTTTCTTAGAGAACACCTACAAGTTCATTACCAGGTCAATGGACACAGCATTAATTTGATTTGTTCAAATAAATGAGTCAATGGTATGCCATCATTATTGCTTCCAAAATATCCAAGATTTCTTGGATATATAAATCAGGTGTTTTATAAGCCACTCAGATAATTTTATTAATGTATCAGGCTATTTCTGATTCATGTGCTCTTTCTTAGAAAGAAGTTGTATCACAATACTAAGAAGTTCATTACTCCTCCTAGAATACCACTTCAGATACAGTCATGACTATTAATAGAAAGTCTTCCTTGAAACACCTAGAGTTTTCTTCCTATTAATAAAACTGCTTTAAAGGCAGTACTTAATCTTTTTATATAAATAATGGCAATTACATCTTTCTTATTCTACTTTATTATAACCAGAACTAACAAAAATATTTAAATTTTGCTTATTTGACAATCAAATGAAAATTTTGCATGTTATAAAGAAGTAACTAATTAGATAAAAGGACAATCACAGTCTGGAAATTATATATATATATATAATATGTTAAATTATACTATTTTTTATGAGAAGAAACAAAGCTGAATTAACAGGACACTATGTAAAAGAGTAAAAATGGCTGTTAAATATGTCCCTTTTAGGTAAAAGAAAATAAAATTCTAATAAATATTAGCTTTCTCCAAAGCGTTAACAGTTATTCAAAGTAGCTGTGCTTCATAAGAGATTATTTATGTTCAGGGATTCTGTTCTACACTAACTTTGACAACACGATTTACTTTTGTTTAATTTGGAGATTACATCTGTTGTCTTTTCCTTGGGTTGATGACTGAATAAATATGTGCTTTAGTAACTTACCAATATGTTTGACTTCAATAATATTATGCATTTTCATTATTAGTAACTCTTCCAAAGTGAACAGTTTTCATGAGTCACTCAGCACACTGAAGCTTTATTCCACTAACTATATGGCTGTTTTCAAATACAGATAGAGATTTACCCCTACAAATACCTGAAAGACAATTGTGGAGTATCTCCGATAGTGTGAATAGAAGTGAAGAATAAATGCTTTATATCTGGGCTTCTTTAACCCTGTTTTAGATTAGGCAGAAATTCTAATAAAATGCACATGGCTTTATTGTCCACCATTATATATACTTTGACTAGATCATTAGGATAATTCACATTTATTAATTTATATCCACTCATATGGAAGAAGGGAGTATTGTTCTGCTTTGTTTGTCTTTGACAAAATTGTTAACGGTCACCTGCAATTAACTCCAAGAATGCTGAAAGAAGAGATGACGAAGGGAGAAGAAAGAATGAAAAGGAGGCAAAGAATGCAAACAGAAAGCAGAAGGAAACTAGGAAAAAGAAAAAGGGTTTAATAAAGCCATACTCGAAGTCACTAGTGTGGTAAAACTTTACAAATCTCTTCCTATCATCATTTGTACTATTCAATAAACATTTACCATGAAATCATATTAATGACCCCAAGAGGCCTTTCCTTTCTTGTATTAATCAAAAGTTCTGTTATGTCTTCAAGTCACCTATATTGTTCCCATAGGCCATACAAGTTGTCTCACACTAACTTGCCAGCCTCACTTCCATCACAGTTCTGTACTTACTGTAGATGTTTCTGTACTCAGATACCAAACCTAAACTTTAAAGAAATGCTGTGTATTCAAGATCCTTTACTTGCAAGAGTTGAACATTTTGATTGGCAACATCTTTATCCTCCTCATGCATCTGGAATTCTTGGTGACCCTTCAAGAACCTGCCTGTGTCTCAAAATTGTCCACACTGTCCTCTACATTGTCATCCAAGCTCACAAGGTAATTTAAACAGGACTTTAAAATTAAAATTTAATTAAAATTAAAATACATGAGATTCTTTCTGTTTTGGAGGTGTTAGGGTTTGAACTTAGGACCTTTTGCTTTCTAGGCAGGGACTCTATTGTTTGAGGAATGCCTCTGGCCCTTCTTGCTCAAGGTTGTTTTTTGACATAAAGTCTCAATATTTACCCAGGCTGACAAGGACCTTGATCCTCTTTCTTAGGCTGTCCATCATAGTTTGGATGACAGAAGAACACTACTGGCCTAAACTGGCCTGAAACCATGATCTTCTGGATCTCAGCCTCCTAACTAGCTAAGATTATAGATACGAGCCATTGGTGCTGGTTATCATGGATTCTGATGTCAGATTGTGGGACTGAACTTAATCTTTTTGCCCTCTATCAAATTTATTTTCTCCATTTCCATTTACAAGAATATAATAGGTATGATAAACAAAACCTACTTCATCAACACAGTGTGATGACTAAGGTAGTGATCACAGCAGTCTTTGGTTACTGAAAGAAACACAAGGAGATCCCACTGACAACTCTACACTTCAACTGTTTATTTAATTTTCATAAGTTTGTTAATTTTCTTGTCTTGTATATCTAAGATTTTGTGAGATCATAGAAGTGAACTATTAAGATTTGCTTATGCCTCATTGGGGACAGGTCGGTCCTCATGTAGCCTAAACTTAAGGTAATGCCTAGTGTCAAAATTGTGTTTACTAATCTTTAAATGAATTGAATCCTAACCAACCACATGGCTAGATTGAAGATTTCAATAATGCATGTTAATTGCTTTGCAAAATATGCAATTGCTATATAAATAAAAGTTGCTATACTTAAATGACTATAACCAGAATTTACCATTTATTTTTCACTCCAGTCTTTTAAAAATGCTAATTTTTTTCTTCCTTAGGAAAATTGGATGAGTAAATTCTGTCAAATTTAAGACAAATTTTGAAAAACTTGAGAATGAGCTCCCTGGAGAAAATATGCAAAGACACCATATGTTCTCCTGGTTTTACTTTTCATGATTTATGAGTCCAAGAGATATGTTGCTGCAGACATAAACTCCATAGGAAACTAGACAAATTATGTACCCCCAGTAAGAAACATACCTAATGCCTCACATTTGCAGATTTAAGATGCTGAGGAAATGTTTTTTGAGCTCTAAACTTACTGAATATTTTACACTCACCTGTGACATTGCAAGAAAAAATTTTAACCATAAAATAATGTAAGTAGCCATACATATTACATGATTACAAAAGTATTCTAAAGATAAACATATTCAAAAACTTCAAACAGAATCAAAGTATTTACAGGTTTACCATTTATAAGACATTTTTATAACTTTTATGTACCTAGAAAATATATCAATAGGTATTTTAGTGAATCTATTTAACTTGCACCAGGACTTTGCAGCTGCCTACCATACAGAAAATATATTGTAACAAATTCTGTAATATGGTATGGAACAACTGCTAAAAAAGGGGCAGAAATCATAAGCAGGTGGTATTTCTCTGTTTTATTGTATAATTCTCTATTTTCTTGCTTTTGGCTACCCTCACCTACCAGATGTGCTTTTTATTTTTTCTTTTAATTAAAAAAAGTTTTCAATCTGATCTATTTCTTTACCTAGTTTCATACTCCAGACAGAAATGATATCAGTTTACATACTGTTTAATCACTTGATAAAAACTACTATAAGCTTTAAAGAGGAGTAGAATGAAGACATATGTACAAATGGCTCTCTAATAATATTACAATCTTTTCTTCTTACAGTCTTTTCTTTCTTTTTGATGGTACTGATGTTTGGATTCGGGGTCTTTTGTGTGCTTTGTAAGCAGGTGCTGTACCACTTGAGCCATATTTCTGTCACTTTTTAAAAAATGTAGTTTTAAAAATAAGTTAAAGTTTCAATGTGTAAGACATTTAAAAGTTGTGCATTTACAATAGTGAATAAAATATAATTGTGCTACTGATATACAGTATATCTGTATGCTGTATATCAACCTTATAATTGCGGATTGAACACATCATCATTAGAATTTTTGCTATTGCACATAATTGACTTGAAGAAATGGAGGCAGCATGCTAATTTGTATTACATAAGGCAATTCATTTTTCTCTTACATCTGGAAGATGAAGGAGGAATGAAAGAAAGCTGTCACATCCTTTAATTGAGTTTAACTTTATGTTAAATTAGAATTGGTTGATCATTTTAATTACACTTTCATACATTTGTAAAATCAATAAAAACAAATCGAAAAATAGGTAGCGATTATAACAGATGTTAAGTGTACAGTTCCCATCCATGTACAGGAAAAAATTCTAAGTCCACAGGGGAATCAAATTTTATAAGGGATTTGAGCAAAGGATTGAAGGGATATATATAATTTTAACTTACAAATAAAGATAAGTGTATATACTTGATTACTAAATCACATTTTTGGTTTGATATTCCTAATGAAGTTCTTTATTTTCTCAGTTAAATATGTGATTTTACAAATTAGACTTTGGTGGAGGGAAGTACTGGGGTTGAACTCAGGGCTTCTTGCCTGTGAGGCAGGTACTCTACCCACACAATGCACACCCACTGCCCATAAAGTAAGATTATTTTTATAACTGTTTTTAAATTGTTTTCCTTTTTATTTTCAGGTTGCTTTTGTTCTAACTGTTATACCCTCACTGTTAATAAGCAGATCTGTTGTGTGAAATTGTAGATGGAAAAGCAATTATAGGCAAAGCCTTTTACTTATGTCAGTGTTGGGTTGTGTATACAACTGGAGGGTGAATTTAAAAGATGTCTCCTCTGTCTAAACTCAGCCAAACACCATTGCTAATGACTTCTGGGTTTTACTACCTACAGGTAATTCCATTAATACAGACTGGAGGCATATTTAATTGATGGTGATTTTGAAGGAAAAGAAGGATTTTGAGTACTCAGGACAGCTGGCTCTTCCACTCCAATCTGATACTAACCTAAGGATACACACACCAGCTGTCACTGCCATTTTGGAAGAGGAAGAAGAAAGTGATGATTGGCTCCTGGCAGCTCATAGAAACAAGAGGCCAGTGTTAGCACTCTGTAATTCTCTATGCATCTCATATTCAGTTAAATATCCATTTTAATGTTGATGTGTATTTAATTTGCTTCCATCTTTTTGTCTGAAAGTTGCCTTATGAACATTCCTGTACTTATCTCTTTCAAAAACAGCAATTCTAAAGTATGTATTCTGAGAATGTAAATTTTGGGACAAAAAATTGGGCTTCTTCAACCTTTCCAGATACTATCTGAGTACCATTGAAAAGTGTTATCACATACTTATATGTGAGCGGTGTATAAAAGTTTACTTCTTACAATTTCAGCAGAATTATTATTATACCCTCACTGTTAATAATTTTTAATTTTTTTCTCAAATTGTTTATTTATTTATTTATTTTCTTTCTTTTTTTAAATTGTTTTGTTATTCATATGTGCATACAAGGCTTGGGTCATTTCTCCCCCCCTGTCCCCACCCCCTCCCTTACCACCCACTCCACCCCCTCTTTCTCCCCCCAACCCCCTCAATACCCAGCAGAAACTATTTTGCCCTTATCTCTAATTTTGTTGAAGGGAGAGTATAAGCAATAATAGGAAGGAACAAGTGTTTTTGCTGGTTGAGATAAGGATAGCTATACAGGGAGTTACATATTTATTGTAAGTATTATAGGTCTGTAATGATATTACCTAAGGCTTTTAATTTGAATTTTCCAGTTTATCAATGAGATTGTTTATCATTTTACTACTTTTCCATTTTGGGGGTTATATCTTCTGTGGACGTTCTGTCTGGCCAATATTTTATCAATTGGGTTATTGATGTCTACATGTTTAATGTAAATACTTGGGACTAGTAGTTAATAGTTATATACATTGAATTATTTTCATAGATTTTCCATACCTGTGTGTATTTTCTAGAATTTCTTTTTGTGACAATTTGAAATTGCAATCTATCTATATACATTGTCTAATTATCCTTTATCTATTTTTAACTATTTAGTAAATTCTTCCCTACATATAGATTCTAACTATATGATCTTGTATCAGATAGAAGTTGAATATGTAGTTGGGTTGTTTGTTCATTAGGGATCTAATTTTTCCAAGTACTGTTACTAAATGTCTTTCATGACTGTATTGATTAATAAATATTCTCCATTATAAATTATGTTTCCTTGTTGCATTTATTGCTTTCTGTCCTTTTCAGTTGTCTTCAATGTTCTCTTTATAATTCCCTATGTCATTACTACAATCCCTTCCTTAAAATATAATTAAAATAAGTCTTTATAATTTGTAGGACAAATGATCTCCTTGTATTACTTTTTATTCTCCCTTTTGCTTGAAATTATGTTTATTATAAAGATTATTTAAAGAAAATTGGCAACTACATAATATTACATCATCCCACTTATACCCATCATTTTTGCTTGAAAGCATTTTTTCTCTCATTAGTATTGTTTTTATTAGTATTTTAGTGTTTAATATGTTTTCATTTCCATATTCTGTTCTTCCAGTTTTTTAATTCAGGGGCCATGAGAAACAAAACATATGTTCCTTTAATGAGCTTTATTTTCGATTAATAACTGTAAAACAAGTGGTAAATAAAATATATCTGTGGTGTTTTTTAGTATATTATTAACTTGAATTCAATGTGTAATGTAAATGAATCATGAATGGTTAATGAAAGAAAGTTAACACCTGTGAGATTATCATTGCTTTTAAGTAGTACAAAATTACTTCCTCTATAGCACTGAGGTATGTGCTCTGACAGTTTATAGTCTCACTTCACTTTTCACGAAGGTCACTCCTCATCACTGTTTGTGCACTCTAACCTTGACATCTTAAACTGCTTTGTCTTGTATCAAATATTTTATTAGCAGTTAAGTATCATCCTTTTCATGAACTCACTTTCCCTTTTCCGTTCTGTTAGGAAAATGCTGCACACCACACACAAATTAGCCTCATGAGAGTTATCTCATGTCCAAAAGTTTAATAAGGAGGGAGGCTGGCTGAGAGAAAATGGCTCAGTGGCTTCTCTGGGCTGGTCTGGTCTTAAGTAGCATTTGGGAGAAAGCAAGGGCAAGGGATGGTCTTTGATCTGCAAAGGAAGAGACCAGCTGCAGAAGCAAGGTCTAGGAGCTAGCAAAGGGAGGTGGCAAGAGATAAGGGACAGAGGGCTTTGATCAGCAAAGGATGAGATCAGCTGCTGAAGCAAGGTCTAGCGGTGGGCAAAGGAAGGGAGTGGGAGATAAGGAAGGGAGGACTTTGTTCTGCAAGGAGTGAAACCAGCTGTGGCCTATGCTGCAGAAGGGGCAGTTCTTATCACTTCCCCATTTTTTGTTTAATAATGATGAGGGTAGGGGCTGAGAATCAGGAATTGGGGTGAAGCATCGGTCTCTTTAGCTGCTGGCAGGGGCATTGTATGGGGCAGGATCCTCAGGCTCCTGTGGCATCTTGGATGGGGACTTTATGTAGTTTTTCCAGGTGGTTTTGGAAAGGTTGATATCCCTGGAGGTACAACTGGTTAAATTTTTGATTAGCAGTAGCAGACATGTAGTATGATACAAGGGAGGAAGCTTAAGAATAGGAGAGCAAGAAATATAGGCATTAGGATGGGCATTAGCCAGGAGAACCATGGCAAAATGTTGTTCCCTAGAGGATTCTAAGTGTCCATTCCTTAAGAGAGTGCCACTGGGGGATCCTACTGAGCCTGACAGCAGTGGGTGTTGTGAGAATGACCAGATGAGGGCTGGTCCACCAAAGTTCCAATGGAGAGAGTAGAAGATCCTTTAAGAGAACAAGATCCTTTGGTTTAATAGAAATTGTTATAGGGAGGGGCAGGATCTGGTCTGTATGTTTTTTGAGAAGTTCATTGAGAAGGTTAAGATAAGGTAGTAGTCAGCCAGAGGAGCAGAGTCTGTTGGAGGCAAGTTTTCTAAGAGAAATGGGTGGCCAGACATTATTTAAGATCCAAGTAGGAATATTAGGAGGAGCATAAAAGGTGTCTGCTAAGGGACTGCATACCTAGGGATCTAAATTCTGTAAAATCCTATAACTCCCAAGCTTGCTGTAAGCTGTCTTATGGTATGGGGAAGGGAAACGGAAGATTGGGTTGATTTACTCATGACTCAGGGAGTGAGTCTGTTCCTTTAAGAACACACCTAGGTAGGTGACCTGAGGGAGACATAATTGAGCCTTAACCTTAGAGACTTTGTATTTCCAGAGGCCAGAAAGTATTAAAAGGGACTCAGCTGCATTGCAGATAAGGGACTTTGTGGCTCTGCATTGAAGAAGGGTGGCCTCTGGGTAGTGCCAATCTTAGAAGTCTCTGGTTAAGGCGTGTCTACAAAGATGAGGGCTGTCTTTAAATTCTTGTGGCAAGACTGACCAGGTTAGTTGTTATGAAGCGTTTGTGGGACCTTTAAAGGCAAATAGAGGCTGACCGTCAGAATGTAAGTTAAATGTAACACTTTTGGATAAAAGAGAGAGTTAGCTCATCATTTTACATAAATTGACACTTTTAACTCTGTAAATGTTTGTACCATATTTAGGTAAAGTCTAGATATTGAACACAGTTATACGGTGGTCATTTAAGAGACCGTTGCATGAGCAAATATATAAATAAACTCTGATTTAGTAGTACTTAAAGTTTGACAAGTTCAACAGAAAACACAAATAATTTCTTGATAAAGTCTTTTCTGTAGTGGTTTTTTGTAGATGTTACTCAGAGCAGAACAATATTAAGATAAATGTTATTTTATAAACATAAAGAATTTGATTTTAGTTTGACATGACCCTAAAAATCTTTTAGGCAACTCTTAGGTTATATTTAACTTTAACTTTATTACATATTGAAGGTTATTATTATACATTTTAAAAACTTACTTAGACCTTTATATATTATATTAAACCCTTTGAAATCTTGTCTTTATCCCTACTATTTGAAACAATATTTAGGACAAACCCTTCTTTATAAAATCCTTTTTTATCTAAAAACATTTTTTTAACTTCTTAAAAAATACATTTATTATGTGTCTATATCATTTTTGTTGTTTATTTGTAACTTGTATTTTAAAATTAACTTTTATAAGAATTTTAAATTTATTATAGAGGCTGGAGTAACTAATTAGTAGTCCTTGTTTTTTAAGGAATTTATGATAGGCATCAGGCCTCATCATCCCTCAGGCTTGAGGGAATATTGTTTTGGGTGTGGAAACTGTGAGGGATTTTTGAGTTTTATTTGAATAGGGAGGGCTGCTAAGTCTTGCTCTACACTTATTTCATCAGCTTACATTGTAGGATCTATTTGTTTCTGAAGGAAAGGGCAGCAGAGATAGCTGCTTGGGGGAGGAGAATTTGAGTTTTAGTTGTGATAGTAAATCTTGTCCCAGCAGGGACATTGGAGTTTTAGGTACTACAAGGAAAGAGTGACAGAAGAGGAGGTCTCCCAAAGGGCAGGCCAGAGGCCAGGTAAACTAGCGCTCTAGGGGCTGACCAGATTTTCCCCAAATGATAACCTTTGTCATTGAACTGGGGACCAGGAGAGAAAGGTAAGACAGAGAAATGGGCTCCACTGTCTAGGAGGGAAATGACCTTTCACTTTTTTACCATTATGACTATCCCAAGGCTCCAAGAAGTAGCGCATGGACAGGAGGCTGGGGCCCATCAATTCATAGGAGGTAGCACTTTGCCTTCCATCTGGAGATGGGGGCACTTAGATTTCCAGTGATTACTTTTGCAGAGAGGGTAGGGTCCTGGTTGGGGGTGGGGCTGTCTCCCGGGCTGTTCCCCCTTAACCATTCTTTGTAGACGTGCCCCTCCTGTCCACCATGGTAGCAAACTCGAGACGCAGGCCCCAGTGGGGTGGGGGCAGCAATGAGGTCATGTCTCTTATCTTTCTCTCTGCTAGTAATGTCCCAGTTATAATATACAGACATGGCTAGTTGTATTAGATCAATTAAAAGTCATTGATCCAATGACTTTTCTCCTTCAGCCATAGACTGAGTTTTTTACAAATATCAGGGGCTGACTGTTAGAAATTTATCTTTGAGGAGAACCTCTCTCAGCTGTGACTCTGGGTCAATTGTGATATGTTTTTTGATAGCCTCCTTAAGATGTTGTAGAAAGGTAAGGGGATTTTCTTTAGGGCATTGCTGTAAAGCAAAGCTGTTATCTTACATTGGTACCTGGCACTCTGGAGAGCAGGTCTCTGAACTGTTTTGGGCCTCAGTTTCCTCATTTTTAGGTGTCACTATGTATTGGGGCTTATTGTAAATAGTTATCATTTTTAACCTGAGTGGCTTGGGCCAGAACCCATTGTATTTTTGATGAGATAAGAGTCTGGTCTAGTAGAAGCATATGTCAATTGAAAAGTTTGGATCACAGAGGTAAAGGCTTGATTGTATTTGCTTGGGCATCAGTATAGCTGTTTAGATGTTTTTAAGATTTTTTAGATCTGATAGCTGGAAGGGGACATAGACTTGCCCTCTTCCTATGATTACCTGTTGAAGGGGGAAGCACCCATTAGGATGTTTTGGATATTGGGGTGGCTTAGAATGTAGGGCAGAGGGTGGAGCAGTAGGGGTGGGCCTTGTCATTGATAAGGGGCTTTTCTGATCCTCCTTTCCATGTTTATCATGTGGCTTACAAAGAATGGCCAGCATTTGAGTATCTAAATAGTAATTGCGGAGCCACTCTGAGATGAAAGAAAATTTGTATGGGGATCTTGGTTTACTTTTATATAAAAGATCTAATTGGAGTATGGCATTGCAATTTAATGAGCCCTGTGAAGGCCACTTCTCTTGGTCACCCAAGGCATATTGAGGCCAGGCCTCAGTACAAAGCTTTTAACCTCTACAAGCCAGAAGACTGGAAGTGTAGATCTCATCTAGAAAGAACAAAACACTAGGATCCTGTCTTTTAGCTAACAGCAGGCAGCCTCTTTAATAAAGGCTACTTTTAATAAAGGAATAAATCATGTGTAAAGTTAGAGAATGGCATTCAGAGGGCATTTTGGGCCAATAACAGTACCATATGGGACAGATAGTGTTAATATTTGAAGGGAAAAAAATTTATGTTGAGGCCAAAAGTATAGAAAATTTTAAATGAGAAGTTCAGAGACCACAGTAATGTGTTATTTGGGGGACTACAACCTTGAGTTAACAACTGGCTTACAAGGGCTGGGTCTGGTGCCAGGTGTGAGGTGGGGCTAGGAGAAGGGTTTGTGCAAGGTACCACTCCCTCCATACATACCCAGGACAAGCGAGCCTGTCCACCTAGGACTAATCCTGTGGCCTGTCACCCCTTCCTGTGTACTCTGTGCATGTTTATTTTAGGGGAAGTGGCAGCAGGCCACAGCCATCACCATGTGTGGCTGGTGGCCCAGGATGTGCTGGGTCCTCTCTATGGATTTTCTTAGCTATGCAGGCATTTTTGCTGTGTCCAGGAGCCAGCATCCCTGAGCACAAGCGTGCCTGTTTGCTTTCCATCCTCCCCTTGTGGGGGCGAAGTTACCATGTGAGTGTGGCAGCTGCAGTTTTGTAAGTGCTTTTGTAAAGCTGCTGATTTAAAGTTACTTAAGACTGAGAAGTCTGGTAAACTAGTTGGAATAACTTAAGTCATAAGGTACCATGTTTGAAGGTTTTCATGGGAGACAAGGTCCCAGTAAGCCCAGGGAGAAAAAGGCAGATAGAGACAAAGGACACGTGTTGAGACTCTGGAGGAAGCAGAAAAGGTGTCCTGACATCTTAGGTGAGGGAAGGGAAGGCAGAGCCTGGAGGCATGACACACTTGAGGGATTAGCCATCACCTGTGTCTCTAGGTGGCTCACATTGACTGGTACTGGAACACTTTCAGCAACATGAAACCTCCATTCTCTGGTCACTGTCTCAGGAAAAAAAGGGACACTAGACAGGAGGAGGGGAAGAGAAGCAGTCGTCAGATGCCATAATGAAACAGGATTTTGCCAATGTAGCATGAGGCATACTGAGTAAACTTGGGGCTTGGTCTCAGCACACAGGGAGAGAGCATGAGCTCCCCAGAGCTGGAATTGCAGTGAGGCCAGAGTTGGCAAGGAGTGCCTTGTTTAACTCCATGATGGAAAAGTTTCTCAGGAAGATAGGAAGAGACAAGCAGCGTGAGCAGCACAAGAAGTCTGCTTACGTGGGGAAGGAGGAAGTTAGGGAGAGGATTTGGTTTGTTGGCATGATCGAAGGAAGGGAAGGTTTTAGAGTCAGTGATGTTAATTGGGGTTTCTGTGGCCAGAAGGACTTGGGCAGGGGAGCAAGAGGTGCAGAGAGAAGGCTTAGAGTGGGGATAAGGGAAGGTTTGGACATAGGGAATTTCCTTTAGTTTTCCAGTGTGTTCACAGAAGTTACATCCCTGAGAATGTTAGAGTAAAGTGTGCCATCTAGTGGCCATTTAGACTCATTGTCCAATTGGTATTGTGGCCAAGCCTGATTGGAAAGAAAAATGAGGGTTTTTGTCTTCAGATCAGGTGAGAGCCATAGGGGCTTGAGGTTGACCAGAAGACAGCCCAGAGGGTGTCTGAGGGAATTTTGGAAAGTCCAGTGCCCATGGTAAGACCCGGTCTGAGGAAGAATATGGTGGGCACCCCCTAGATATTGCTTTCCTGGACAGTACAGAGAAGTGGAGGGACCTCAAGGGAACATTTTCTCCAAGAGGATCGCCCATGCCTCAAGAACCAATTACTGAGCTAAGTGAGTCAGGACCTAGTACTAGGGTTTTTGACCAACCCAGAGAAAGAAAGAACCATGACTCAAGGCGTGGTAACACAAGGGAACTCACCAAGGGAGGACTGAGTAAATCAGCCAGTGGTGGGCGAGTTACAGGAAGTGCACTGACCTTGAGGAAGTTCCCTGTGAGCAATAGTGGTGATGATGGCACTAGTCTAGGAACAGGGGTCCTGGCAAAGCAGCTCAGATCCCAGTAAGTTTATCCAGGCTTAAGGAAGGCAGATCCCACCTACAAGGACGTGAATTTACTGACTGGGAGAGCAATGTCAATGCCGGAAGCTCACCTGTTCCTGGCCAACGCACCAGGAATACGCCGCACACCACACACAAAGGAGGCTCACCAGAATTATTTCATGTCCAAAAGTTAAATAAGCAGGGTGGCTGGCCAAGAGAAAATGGCGCAGCAGCTTCTCTTGGCTGGTCTGGTCTTAAGTAGCATTTGGGAGAAAGCAAGGGCAAGGGATGGTCTTTGATCTGCAAAGGAAGAGACCAGCTGCAGGGGGAAGGTCTCAGGCAAAGGGAGGTGGCAGGAGATAGGGGACAGTGGGCTTTGATCAGCGAGGGATGAGACCAGCTGCTGAATCAAGGTCTAGGGGAGGGCAAAGGAAGGGAGTGGGAGATAAGGAATGGTGGGCTTTGTTCTGCAAGGAGTGAAACCAGCTGTAGCTTAGGCTGCAGAAGGAGCAGTTCTTATCAAGTTCTGTGCTCATTTTCCTGCATGACTGTTTGTTTAGGTCCCAAGTTTTTAAGTGAAACTATTTGAACCTATATAAATGTCCAATTTCATCTAATTTTGTCCCATAAATTATTTCTCTTTGAAATAAGAGAAATTACTTTCTATTTGAAATATTTTGCAGGAAAATTAGACTTTCATTTATAATTATGAATATGTCCCTTATAAATATTTCAAGTATGTAAAATTATTCTTCAAACATTAATGCTTATCAGGAATAACCTAAAATTTCAGATGTTAACTTTTTGATAATTTTAGCATGAAATATAAAAAAAGATTTTATTGAGAATTCACTGTCATTGGGAGATTTTTCTCCTCCTCCCCCCTCTTTAGCATTGTAAAATCATATACCTCATGAGGAACTATTGTTTAAGAAGGGTTTTGCAGCGTTATTTACACAATATTGAAAAAATACAGTTTTTTATTGTTTGAACTCAAATCACCCCTCCTCCCGCACTTTCAAGCCTACCCTAGTAGCACTTACAGTGAAGGTTACAGCAGGGAAGCAGGTGGACAGTGCTGGCAGAGACCATCCCTCCCCAAAGCAGTTAGAAGACAGTGATAGGTAAAGAGCACCATTCCATGTTAAATAGTTAATCCCTCCCTTCCAACAAGCCATGCGTGCTAGAGATAAGGCAGTGCACTTAACTGCAGCTCTACAGAACTGCACTTATTCAAAAGAAAACCTTTTGTTTCATGCCCATAATTAACATAAAATAAGCAAATTCTTTATCATTTTATTTAGGAAAATAATCATGTTAAAAGCAAGTTGTACTTTATGTAGATTTTCAAAGAAAAGAATGATTGTGCTTTTTGAATTAAAAAAAAAGACAGGGTATCTTCCAACCTCATTGACTTACACCTTGTGGAATATAGTACTTCTAAACTAAAAAACACACATCAAAAAGAAAAGTTACCCCAGTGGGACATTCAAAAGTTGTTCTGCTAGTGTCCTGCTGGTTGCCACAAAAAGCACATAGAGCTGCTAATATTGCTTCCTAATTCCTTCCAGATTCAGCAGGCAACAATAAGCTCTGAAAGAAGCTCTGGGCAACCTGGAAGTGAGTTGGTTGAGCAACACTGGATCAGCAGCAGGCATTTCAAAGTGTCTGACTCTCTTAAGGCATGGAGAAAGTGTCCTCTCTTCGCAACCCATCTCACAGCATCCTTTTCAGAATCCCTTCTTCCTAGTCCATCACACTCTCTGAAGAAAGCTGTGTTTTTCACAGGTTGAGCCATTTTGGGTACAATAACCTCTATTTGTTTCAATTATTATTCACTTTAAGTTTTGAATGTGTTTTGGGTCTGAAATACCCATTTCCCACTCCCACAGGCAGATGATGACCAGGCTGCCCCCACTGTAGGAGCGTGCCCAGGGCCTCGAGGCTTCAGTGGGTCTTCTTCCCATGACTACTAGTCCACTGTGGGCTTGTCCAGGGAGAAGACCATCTTTTGCCAGGAGTAGATTAAATTTGTAGCCTAAGCACAATTCACACAAAACAGAAAACCAAAAAGAAACACCAATCAAATGAAAACTCTTCCAGTTTAAAGCTCTCAGTCCAGGGAAGTGGTCTCAAACTAGCCCAATACAGGATGTGACTGTGCACGGGTCTTGGATGAAGAATCATCTTCCTGTCATTGTTCCCCTCCTTTCCTGTCCTTTCAAAAACAGGTCTGATGACAAGTTATACCCCAAGAAAAAAGAATCAGGTTCAGAGAACACTTCCCAGTGGTTCTCCAAAGCAAAACACTGTGGCTGCAAGTCTAGTAGCAAGAATGGCAGGAAGCTACATATAAAAATGTGCTTAAAATCCAAGTCAAAAAATCATTAAATTCCACTTCTCCAGTTAGCTCCCTGTTTTCCACTGCTGCTCCACTCCACAGAAATGGGGTACCCAGGCCTCCCAGGGAGGAGCAGCTGATTGGTACATGGCTGGTTCTAAGTGCTCCCAAAGCAGGCCTCTTCCTCCCCACTGTTTTTCTCTTCACTCTGAAAAAGCACTTATTCTATCTTCATTCAACAGCTGGTAGGTTTGATTTGTTTCTTTGGAACCATCAATAAAAACAGTAACTTTTTCCTGTAAACTTTACTTGTGTCTGTCTATCAGAGGGCTATTTCTTTTGACAGTTCAGTAGCACATGGGCTGACTTGGCCAAATGGACTTATGAATGCATGCATTCAGACCACATACTGCTACCGAAATGGAATGTAGGGTATGCTACACACCTCAGGTTGAGAAATGACCAAGGAATCAAGATCTAAAGGGTGATATATAATACATATATATCAGTGCTATTATTCATTAAAAACCTTGTTTAGTAATAAAAAAGTTGCTTTGTTTAAATATGAATATTATAGTCTGCTTCTCATGGTTAGGAAGTAATAGTCTTTCTGAAAAGCAGGTGCTTTTTCTACTACAACTCCATGTCATGGGCTTTGTCTTCTGAAAAGTCAGACATAGAACTCTCCAAAAAACTGTCACAGTGCCCTCTTCCTGCTACTTCAGGGCCTCCTCCCTTGTGTATTTCTGGATGTACTCTTTAATTTTCTGCTTATATTCTTCTTGTCAGTGGAGGTACATGGCTACAGCATCACCATTGAGAGGATCTATGTGGTTTGGACATGCCAACAACTGGGGCAGGAAGGACTCAAATATTTTGGTAAGATCATAGAGAGCTCTCCAAGTTTGATTAATTACATCTAGACACACAGTTCCTGAGGCTTCATCAATGTTGGGATGGAAAATTTTATTCATGAATCCTCAAAAACTTTCTCATTTTGTTTGCTGGCAGAACTGGAATTACCAGCTTCAAGCATTGTGCTAGAGTCAGGTCCCCTTTATCAAACAGAATGAAAACTCATGTGGTAGCAATTTTCCTATATTAGACATTTAATCTTATGTATGAGCCCATTCTGCTTTATTTAGATTTCTTCATGTACATAGTTATCCTGAATTTAGAAAAAAAGAGTGATATCTAAGCTTGAAATAACAGCTTATTGACTCATTTGTGTGGATTGGATTTTCACACTGTGTAAAAGTAAGAAATAGTATGTACTTTTATCTAATATGTATACAAACTTTTCCCTTATCTTGAATTCTTTCTATGACATGTATTTCATTGTTTTACTTTTATTAAGAAAATTTATAGCAAATCATACAGAAAGACATTTTCTAATATACAATACCTTACAGGAGTCACACAAGTAGTGACCTTTCACTCTGGTCTATAAGGACATTATTAGAAACTCAAATGCTATGAAAACAAGAAACTTAAGGAAGTTAAGTACCTTAGGAAAGAAACCTAAGTTTTCACTGCTGTCACTAATGTTCATCTGATAATTATATTCAGTTACTCATGAATTCATATGTATTTGTTTAGTATTAAGCACTATCCAATCCAAATACCTTAAAATGAGGAAAACAAGTAGCAGATTTGTACTGTTTGTTTATAAGACTTCATAGCAAATCCAATTTCATTATTGAATCTAAGTAAATTAAAATTTTATACAAAAATTTTTACAAAATATATTACATCAAAATTGTGAATAACCTGTAAAACTCCTAGAGTACCATTAAATTTTTTACTCAATTTTAATTGTATTTGCTACAATAGTTTTTAGTTTGGTTATTTCTCACATAACACTGTGTCCTGTAATTGGATTATTCCCATCAGATCCCTCAATTGTGAGAAAGCACAGTTCAATAAAGATTATTGCATAAAAAAGCTTCTTCTTTGTACTGTTTTCTAGGGCATTTAAATGTCTCTGGTAAGAATATCCACTTTGTCAAAATGATGCCTTGATGGTGCACAAATCCTATCATTCTTTGGCTGCAATGTCAGTTATGATGACTTTGCTATTAACATAACTCTTCATTACTTTCAATAGTACTTGGTCTGTAAAACAAACTATGTATTCTGCTATCTCACCATCATAAACTAATGTCAACCATGAAGACTCCTGAATTGCAACTTTTAACTCATTAGAAAAATTAGATGGGGTAGAGATTTTTAGTCAACTTATTGAGCAGTAAATATTAATCAGTTTCTAATTAAGGGTTAAGTCTGAACTTTACATAAATATTAGAATAGAGAATATAATTAGGACCTCTGCTTAAAGGCAGTAGATAAAATACATTCCCTTACACTCATTGGTCATTATTTAATGACCATAATTTAAAAATGAATAATTACATAAGGACAGCAGCAAGCATGTTAAAAAAATTAATTTAGCAATAATAAAAATGATCCCAGATGATGAGCTGAATTTATGACAATTATTAGTACATTATACGCCTTATAAATTGGACAGAATATTGTTTCACATTTTACAACATGAAAAAGAGATTTCTTATCTTTGCAAAAATCTCTATTACTTAATTTTCTTAGTTTTTTTGCTTTTTTTTTTATCCTACAGCCTTTTAATTAAATAGTGTATAGACATTTATTAAGTTACACAGCCACACCAATTTATAAGCAACCAATAAATTGTGAAATGTCAGGAATAAAGTTACACTTTAAATAGTTTACCTTGTCCTTTTCCTTGTAGTATTTTTATATTCATGCACCCCACTTATTTTTTCACTAGACTCTATTGGATTCTAGAGTTAAGTATGGCTAAGCAGAAAACAAAATAGAGATGGGTGTCAACACAGTTGTTGAGCTTTATCAGTGTCTAAGACAGTGTAGCTATTCTCTGAAAGACAAGTTATGTAGCTCAAGGCAAAATGGAGAAAGTTGGATTTGAATCTTGGATTCTTCATAGTTCTACCTGTCAGATCCATGGGAACATCACAGGCCCAAGTTTGCACGCCACAGGGTTACAGTGTCACTGGAATGTCCACTGGCTGAAGAAGGACCCTGGAGTGTTCAGGCTTTTGGAGTGGTACACAGAAGATAAAATGGCATTACACCACTTAGGTAATAATCTCTAAGGAACTGCCCATTTAAATTGTATTGGCTATCTCTACGTGAAGAACTTAGGCTAACAGTTCTACAATCTCAATCAAAAGATAACTATTTAACCACTTTTCTGCAGTGAATCAATAGACTAATGTCCTATAGCGGGAAGATTACATAAGTTCTACCTTGAGACTCTCATGCAGGGCCATTACCTGACACATTCAGGTAAGGAAGCAGTCAGTGATACACAGGTGAGAGCAAGGTCAAGCCTTGCAGCATCTCACTGTTAGTAACACCAGTGTTGAATTACTTCATTACTTTTACTCCAGTCCCTGCTTTTGGCCCTGCCACTTCGTTCACATATGGAGTCTGAGGTATGTTGTCACTGCTGTCATGTAGCTATTTTTCCACATTATGGTTCTATTTCTGCTAAGTCATTCCTACAGTCTTATCAACTTTTTAAGTTTTTAAAAAACTGTCTTTTTAGAGCTCTGGAACAATACAAAAAATTAAATTTAAAAATTTTCAAATACAGTAAAATTCTGACATATTGGATGCTAGATAAGTTATTATCAGATGGTCTCCATTTACCTAATGTCAATGTTGTAAGAGGTTCAACCAGACTGGTATTTAGTGAGGTGAGTTTCAGCTATTCTGAAAATGGTAAATTAACCTCTTATTTGTATGTGAATCTAAAGTGTGCCCCTTCTAAGGTTATTTGTAAATCAAAATAAAAAAAATAGGCAGATAATTATTAAATATGTTAACAGGTACAATGAGCAAAAAACTGAAACTTTTCCACTGAACTGACATCTGCTTACTTTTTATTTAGTTAAATACAAAGGCCCAGTTAATCAACTCACTAGACTGGTCAAGGCAAGACACCTGAACTGCACAACAGGATTTAGAGCAGGTGGTTTGTAGCAGTCCTCTGACGCACGCACACACACAGACACAGACAGACAGACACACACACGGTGGGAGTACTCGAGATACTGAATTTCCCCATAATTTTGAATAACACACTGTTCATAACCTGCAGAATTTTGAAACTGTATCATTTGGACATGGCCAAATTAGAGATGTCTAATAACCTTATAAACTATTTGGAACTTCAGCTATATACCCAAATGGCTGACTTTGGGTACAACAACAAGGAGCATCCACTTAAACAATGAAAGACAGGAATATGAAACAGGTCATGTTAAGGGAGGAGATTAGTGGAAGGGTAATGGAGGATGTTTAAGTGGATGCTCCTTGTTGAGTGGGGAGATGTCTTTTCTTAAACAAAGAGTAAGGATTGTTTACATAATTCTCAACTTCTAATTTATTAATCCACATTATTGACTTCAGGGCAATTTTTTCTTCCCTTCTCTGTCTGGACTGGTGTGAAACATTGACCTGGACCTACAACACTAGGTTGTCTTTTATATAGTCTGCATAGGTACAGAGGTTCTGGATTGGAATACTAAGATATAAAGACAGCCTTCTGTTTTATTCTTTTACATGGTGACATCTTTGTCTTACTTCAGTCAGATGAGAACCTGAGTAATCAACAGAAATGTTATTTATTCAGTCTCATCAATTATATTACTTTCTATCATAAATATGGATTTAATTGTATTTTAGAGATTGTATATTTTATGCACTTAAACCTTTATCTTGAATTGTTTTCTACATGTTTTTCTCTCTTGTATGTAGGAATAACTATAATAATAACCACTTTAGAACTTATTGGATGTAACAACTGTTTTAAACACTATATGTGGAGATTCCAAGATGGCGGCTAGAGGTAGGAAGCAGAAAGCGACCCTCCTATAGTGAAATCTTGGAGAGACGCTGGAGACACACTTTGCAGGCATAATCACCGAGAAAAGGCATAACTTTGACTCCTCCACATCTCCAGCCGGTGCAGAGAATCTCCACTTCACGTTAAACGGAGAACCGAGGAGGCCCCCCGGGGCCGCCAGTGGCCGGCGCCCATACGGCTTGGGAAGACGCGGACCAGGTGAGCTTCGCGGTACCGCGGTTCCCCCACAGACAAGCCTGGGCCAGAGCAGCATAGCCCCCTGGACAGACTGACCTCCACCCGGGAAAAAAAGAGAAACTGAGTACTAAGCAATAAGAACAGTTAAGACACGCTGGAAAGAGGGTGGGGCACCCTGAGCGCTGAAGATTGGGGGAAGGGACTCCTTCCCGGGACTGTAAAGAAACGAGCCGGGCGGGCCGGAGAGGCTCTGGCGGGAGCGGGGCGCGCCAGCAACCAGGAGCGGGGACGCTTGTGAGAGGAGGGAAGACCCACTTCCCACGTGAACTGTAAATAAACACGCAGGCCTGACAACGCGGGGCAGTGTCACCTTTCCCAGTGCTTGGAAAGGGAAAAGCCTGTAGCAGAGGCCCCCCTCCCCCGCACAGGAGAACTCTGAGCAAACAAAGCCTGTGGGACCAGGTGAGTGCTAAGCTCACCCCAGAGATCTGCATAAATAACGCCGCCAGCTACAGGCTGAGAGCAGCAGGCAGGCAAGCCACAGTTGCAGATACCACTCTCAGAACTGCCTCCAGACGCTTTTTTTTCTTTTTCTCCCTACCTTTGATGAGAGAACAACCGAATTACACCTGCAAGCCGAAAAACTTACTGAAACTATTGCATTTGAACTGGGGACACTTGGTGGGGCTTTTTTTTTTTATTTTTTCTTCTTTGTGTGTGTGAGTGTAGTTTTGTTCTACTTTATGCATCCCCTTTGATGAGACAACTACAGAACAACATCTGAGGCACCAACTCCAGGACTGGAGATTAAGACGGACATCCAAATTATTAAGACTGAAATTGCATTGCATATAAACTTGGAAGTTTTTTGGTTTTTTTTTTTTTTTAATTTCCTATTTTCCATTTTATTTTAATTCATTTTTATAAATAGATATTACTTTCATATACTTATTTTTTATTTTTTTTATCTTTGATTTTCAATCCTCTCTCTGTCTCTCTATTGTCTGTTCAGCTTACTGTCGATTAGTACACTAACACTCCCTGTTTATACCTTTGAAACTCTCTTGTCTGATACCTTGTTCTGCTTTCTCCCTCTTGTCTGTATATTTGTTTTCCCCTTTTCTTTAACTTCTTGCTTTCCATCTCAGCTCACTCTTCCGTTCTCAATATTACCATTGTTATTATTACAAGCTAGAAAATACTTAATTACACACAGTACAGGGACAGTAACAACACCAAGGACAATGACAGGAAGACAGAAAAAACAAGGAAACCAGTTTCCCCACAGCAAAAAATTAGTACAGGAACCAGAGGGGAATGAAGAGAACAGAAACTCAGAGCCAGACTCCAACAAAATGAAGATAAACTATGCCAAAGGACCCAATGAAGCCTACAAGAATAATTTAAAAGAAGACATACTACAAGTACTCAATGAGAATTTTATAGAGATGATACTGGATAGGGTCAACCAAAATGTACAGGAGACACTCAAGAAATTCCAAGACAATAAAAATAGAGAATTTGAAAAAGCAAAAGAAGAAATAAAGGAAACCATAGAAGCACTGTATAAACACCAAAGTGAAAGAGAGAACACAATGAATAAATGGATAAATGAACTCAGGACAAAAATAGACAACAATAAAGAAGAAAACAGCCAGGATATGGAAAACCTCAGAAAAAAGAACGAAACAGAACTGCAAAACAAAACGGAAAGCCAATCCAGCAGAATAGAACAAACAGAAGACAGAATCTCAGAACTTGAAGATGAAATGGTAATTAAAGGAAAAACCGAAGAACTATTAATTAAACAACTCAAGACCTGTGAAAAGAAAATGCAAGAACTCACTGACTCCATCAAAAGACCAAACTTGAGAATCATGGGCATCGAAGAAGGAGAAGAGGTGCAAGCGAAGGGAATGCGTAATATATTCAACAAAATAATAACGGAAAATTTCCCAAATCTAGAGAAAGATATTCCCATACAAATGCAAGAGGCCTCCAGGACACCAAACAGACCAGATCAAAATAGAACTACTCCACGACATATCATCATTAAAACAACAAGTTCAGAAACTAAGGAAAGAATATTGAAGGCTGCAAGAGAGAAAAAACAAGTAACATACAAAGGTAAACCCATCAAAATCACAGCAGACTTCTCAACAGAAACATTAAAAGCAAGAAGAGCATGGGGTGAGATCTTCCGGGCACTGAATGAAAATAACTTCAACCCCAGGATACTCTACCCAGCAAAGCTATCATTCAAAATAGATGGAGCAATAAAAGTCTTCCATGATAAGCAGAAACTAAAACAATATGTGACCACAAAGCCACCATTACAAAAGATTCTGCAAGGGATCCTGCACACAGAAAGTGACACCCAACTTAACCATGAAAAGGCAGGCAGCACCAAACCACAGGATAAGAAAAAGCAAGACAGTAGAGAGTAACATCAAGTTAGGTACACACAATCAAACCTTCAAACAACTAAGATAACTAAATGGCAGGAATCACCACATACCTATCAGTACTAACACTTAATGTCAATGGACTTAATTCACCCATCAAAAGACACCGTTTGACAAAATGGATTAAAAAAGAAGATCCAACAATTTGTTGCTTACAGGAGACTCATCTCACCGACAGAAATAAGCATATGCTTAGGATGAAAGGCTGGAAGAAGATTTACCAAGCTAATGGCCCCCGAAAACAAGCAGGAGTAGCAATACTTATCTCTGACAAAGTAGACTTCAAACCTACATTGATCAAACGAGACAAAGAAGGACATTCCATACTAATAAAAGGGGAAATAGACCAAAAGGAAATAATAATCATCAATCTGTACGCACCCAATGTCAACGCACCCAATTTCATCAAACATACCCTAAAAGACCTAAAAGCATATATAAACGCCAACACAGTGGTTGTGGGAGACTTTAACACTCCATTATCATCAATAGATAGGTCATCCAAACAAAAACTCAATAAAGAAATCCAAGATCTAAAATATGCAATAGATCAAGTGGACCTAGTAGATGTCTATAGAACATTTCATCCAACTTCTACACAATATACATTCTTCTCAGCAGCCCATGGAACCTTCTCCAAAATAGATCATATCCTAGGGCACAAAGCAAGCCTCAGCAAATATAAGAAAATAGAAATAATACCGTGCATACTATCTGACCACAATGCAGTAAAAGTAGAACTCAACAACAAAAGTAAAGACAAAAAACATGCAAACAGCTGGAAACTAAATAACTCATTACTTAATGAAGAATGGATCATCGATGCAATAAAAGAGGAAATTAAAAAGTTCCTAGAAGTCAATGAAAATGAAAACACAACCTACCGGAACCTATGGGACACAGCTAAGGCAGTCTTGAGAGGAAAGTTTATAGCCATGAGTGCATATATTAAAAAGATTGAAAGATCCCAAATCAATGACCTAATGATACATCTCAAACTCCTAGAAAAACAAGAACAAGCAAATCCCAAAACAAATAGAAGGAGAGAAATAATAAAAATAAGAGCTGAAATCAACGAAATAGAAACCAAAAAAACCATACAAAGAATTAATGAAACAAAAAGTTGGTTCTTTGAAAAAATAAACAAGATCGATAGACCCCTGGCAAACCTGACTAAAATGAGGAGAGAAAAAACCCAAATTAGTAGAATCAGGAATGCAAAAGGGGAGATAACAACAAACACCATGGAAATCCAGGAAATCATCAGAGACTACTTTGAGAACCTATATTCAAATAAATTTGAAAATCTAAAAGAAATGGACAGATTTCTAGATACATATGATCATCCAAAACTGAACCAAGAGGAAATTAATCACCTGAATAGACCTATAACACAAAATGAAATTGAAGCAGCAATCAAGAGTCTCCCCAAAAAGAAAAGTCCAGGACCTGATGGATTCTCTGCTGAATTCTATCAGACCTTTAAAGAAGAACTGATACCAACCCTCCTTAAACTGTTCCATGAAATAGAAAGGGAAGGAAAACTGCCAAACACATTTTATGAAGCCACTATTACACTTATCCCAAAACCAGGCAAAGACACCTCCAAAAAGGAGAACTATAGGCCAATCTCCTTAATGAACATTGATGCAAAAATCCTCAACAAAATAATGGCAAACCGAATTCAGCAACACATCAAAAGATTATCCACCAAGACCAGGTAGGCTTCATCCCAGGGATGCAGGGGTGGTTCAACATACGAAAATCAATAAACGTAATAAACCACATTAACAGAAGCAAAGACAAAAACCACTTGATCATCTCAATAGATGCAGAAAAAGCCTTTGATAAGATCCAACATCATTTCATGATAAAAGCTCTAAGAAAACTAGGAATAGAAGGAAAGTTCCTCAACATTATAAAAGCTATATATGACAAACCTACAGCCAGCATTATACTTAACGGAGAAAAATTAAAACCGTTCCCTCTAAAATCAGGAACCAGACAAGGATGCCCACTATCTCCACTCCTATTCAACATAGTACTGGAATTCCTAGCCAGAGCAATTAGGCAAGAAGAAGGAATAAAAGGAATACAAATAGGTAAAGAAACTGTCAAAATATCCCTATTTGCAGACGACATGATCCTATACCTTAAAGACCCAAAAAACTCTACTCAGAAGCTTCTAGACATCATCAATAGCTATAGCAAAGTAGCAGGATATAAAATCAACATAGAAAAATCATTAGCATTTCTATACACTAACAATGAGCAAACGGAAAAAGATTGTATGAAAACAATTCCATTTACAATAGCCTCAAAAAAAATCAAATACCTAGGTGTAAACCTAACAAAAGATGTGAAAGACCTCTACAAGGAAAACTATACACTTCTGAAGAAAGAGATTGAGGAAGACTATAGAAAGTGGAGAGATCTCCCATGCTCATGGATTGGTAGAATCAACATAGTAAAAATGTCGATACTCCCCAAAGTAATCTACATGTTTAATGCAATTCCCATCAAAATTCCAATGACATTCATTAAAGAGATTGAAAAATCTACTGTGAAATTTATATGGAAACACAAGAGGCCACGAATAGCCAAGGCAATACTCAGTCAAAAGAACAATGCAGGAGGTATCACAATACCTGACTTCAAACTATATTACAAAGCAATAACAATAAAAACAGCATGGTACTGGCACAAAAACAGACATGAAGACCAGTGGAACAGAATAGAGGATCCAGATATGAAGCCACACAACTATGAGCAACTTATCTTTGACAAAGGAGCTAAAAATATACGATGGAGAAATAGCAGCCTCTTCAACAAAAACTGCTGGGAAAACTGGTTAGCAGTCTGCAAAAAACTGAAACTAGATCCATGTATATCACCCTATACCAAGATTAACTCAAAATGGATCAAGGATCTTAATATCAGACCCCAAACTCTTAAGTTGATACAAGAAAGAGTAGGAAATACTCTGGAGTTAGTAGGTATAGGTAAAAACTTTCTCAATGAAACCCCAGCAGCACAGCAACTAAGAGATAGCATAGATAAATGGGACCTCATAAAACTAAAAAGCTTCTGTTCATCAAAAGAAATGGTCTCTAAACTGAAGAGAACACCCACAGAGTGGGAGAAAATATTTGCCAATTATACATCAGACAAAGGACTGATAACCAGAATATACAGGGAACTTAAAAAACTAAATTCTCCCAAAACTAATGAACCAATAAAGAAATGGGCATGTGAACTAAACAGAACTTTCTCAAAAGAAGAAATTCAAATGGCCAGAAAACACATGAAAAAATGCTCACCATCTCTAGCAATAAAGGAAATGCAAATTAAAACCACACTAAGATTCCACCTCACCCCTGTTAGAATAGCCATCATCAGCAACACCACCAACAACAGGTGTTGGCGAGGATGCGGGGAAAAAGGAACCCTTTTACACTGTTGGTGGGAATGTAGACTAGTACAACCACTCTGGAAAAAAATTTGGAGGCTACTTAAAAAGATGGACATCGATCTACCATTTGATCCAGCAATACCACTCTTGGGGATATACCCAAAAGACTGTTACTCCAGAGGCACCTGCACATCCATGTTTATTGCGGCACTATTCACAATAGCCAAGTTATGGAAACAGCCAAGATGTCCCAGCACTGACGAATGGATTAAGAAAATGTGGTATCTATACACAATGGAATTTTATGCAGCCATGAAGAAGAACGAAATGTTATCATTCGCTGGTAAATGGATGGAATTGGAGAACATCATTCTGAGTGAGGTTAGCCTGGCTCAAAAGACCAAAAATCGTATGTTCTCCCTCATATGTGGACATTAGATCAAGGGCAAACACAACAAGGGGATTGGACTATGAGCACATGATAAAAGCGAGAGCACACAAGGGAGGGGTGAGGATAGGTAAGACACCTAAAAAACTAGCTAGCATTTGTTGCCCTTAACGCAGAGAAACTAAAGCAGATACCTTAAAGCAACTGAGGCCAATAGGAAAAGGGGACCAGGAACTAGAGAAAAGGTTAGATCAAAAAGAATTAACCTAGAAGGTAACACCCACACACAGGAAATCAATGTGAGTCAATGCCCTGTATAGCTATCCTTATCTCAACCAGCAAAACCCCTTGTTCCTTCCTATTATTGCTTCTACTCTCTCTACAACAAAATTAGAGATAAGGGCAAAATAGTTTCTGCTGGGTATTGGGGGGGGAGCGGGAGGGGGCGGAGTGGGTGGTAAGGGAGGGGGTGGGGGCAGGGGGGAGAAATGAACCAAGCCTTGTATGCACACATGAATAATAAAAGAAAAATGAAAAAAAAAAAAAAAAAAAAAGAGTAGGTAAACACTATATGTACATATGTATATGCATATATACACATATTATAATTTTTCTCCAAAACAATTCTATGAAACAGATAATACTATTAACTCCATTTGCTGACAACATGCAAAAAGTATAATCTTTGCTGGGTCATAGTAAAGGGAAATGTCAGTATTCAAACTCAAGCAGTCTGATTTCAGAGTTCAAGCTGTTGAGAATTTGATTTATACAGGGATTTTAGTAGAATTCTTCATTAAAATTACATATGATAATAATAAACTGAAAGTTCTGCTTTTGAAATGAATCTATATTCTAAAACAAATAAGATCGTTTTTCCAATTACTAATGTACTTACTCCTCATTAAAATTTAAGAGTAAAAATTAAATTATTCCCTGCAATATCAATGAAGTACAGAAAAAGACATTGAATAACAAAAGATTCATATAAAGCTCTTGCCTTGTATTTTATTAGTGAATTTTTATGAATACACAGCATCTGTTTTCATACAAATACTTATAGAAAAATAAAACACATTTATTTAAACTCTGTGAGTAAGTTCTATTATTAACAAAAATGTTCACTGAACTGATATATTTCCCATTAAAAGGAAAAGTGAAATAATTGTTTTCTGCAATGATTTAATAACAAAAGGTTTCTACACTGGGGTTTTTGTTCTGCCACAATGGGATGAAACACTTAGACTTACTCCTACTATAAACAGAGATGATATCTGGAGGAAAGAAACACAAATGAAAACAAGTAAATGAAAATTAGATAATGGATAACTAATAGCACAGAAATATCCTAAAAAGTAATAAAATCAGCAATGATGTGAAAAATAAAATTTCCAGGGGACACATTGTAGACCCCAGTGCAAAGTCAGAGATCCCACGTTGAGCACAATACTGTCACAGCTCTAAGAATCTGCTGATGAAAGTTCAGAAAGGGAGGTAAGCCAGGAGGCTGAGGCAGGAGGATCCTGAGTTTAAGTCTAGTCTGAGCTCCACAGCAAGATTCTGTCTAAAATAAAAAATTCAGAAAGGTTGAGATAGTTTAGTTGCAAGATATAGTTCAACACAGGAAGAATCTATAAAGGAAAAAGCACTGAAATTCTGCAGCACATTCATACCAAGTTTTTCCAGAAAAATTTGACTTGCTTATGAGAATGATGAAGATTTTTGAGATCAGGCAAAAAATGACAGGGACATAGTATAAACTGGATAACTGCCAGAGTTTGCATGGGATATGGGGGTGATCCCAGCTCCAAGTAGCATTCATGGAGAAGTCTACTCAAGAAGTTGGGCATGCAACTTAGATTTCAGAAAGTTTACATTTAACTAGCAAGCCCAAATTCCTCCCAGGTAAATCATTCATAGTTACATTCACAACCCTTAAAAATAAGTCCTTAGAAAAATCAAGTGGAAATGCAAGTAATTTAATTACATTTAAAATAAGACCAAGCCCTCTTTTAGGGACAAAAATGATTCTAGATATTCAACAATGTAAGAGGTGTAATGTTAAACATTCTATCAAAATTGCTAGATATTCTAGAAATTAGCAAATCATCAATGGAAGGGAAAGTAAAGCTAATAAAGATGAAAGAATATAAATATTAATTATCCTAAAATCAGAAACATTAATAAAAAGGAGCATGTGCAATTTGAATTAATAAATACAAGTTTGCTTAAATGTAACTGGAGTTCAAGAGAAAGAGAGAGGAGTAGGATATTAGAAAGAAAATTGGCCACATGTCTGACAATAGGATGACACTGATACCCCAAACATAAAACATTCTGTGCACCTTAAGAATATTACACTATGGTAAGTATCTAAAAATTGTCCAGGTAAAAAAATAATTTAGTTTATCTAGTTGGAAAATAAAAAAAATCACACAAGATTTATTATCTTAGGTTATGTAAGCTAGAATACCATGAAATGACTTCATTAAAGTGCTGGGGTTAAAAAAAAAAGACATTTAATGTAGATGTTTATATTTAGTAAAAATGTCCTTCCAAAATAAAGTTTCCTGAAACCTTTTCAAAGACAGGGTTTCCTTTGCCAAAACCTGACTATATAGAAAATTCTATCATTTGAGGGAATGGATAGATTCCTGATGGTGACTTTTATCTAGACAAATAAATCAAAATGCTCTAAACAAAGAGGGTGAGGCAATGTTGTAAACTTCCTGGCTAAGTGCTGAAGTGTCCCAACACAGAAAATTTTGAAAAGAATGTGGGATATTTATTTTTGGGTACTCCAGGCAAGTAAGGAAGTCTCTGAGAAGCACTAAATGACCAACAAGCTTGTAAATACTTTAGTGGTCATACAAGTCAAAGAATAAAACTTTTCCTTTAATAGTTTTTGAACAGTCACCAAAAATGAAAATGCAAAAAAATTGTCAGTAAACCCTGTGTAAGAGATAAATGTGATTTCTAGAATTGCCAATTTATAACATTCAAGCTGTCCAATTTGTAACCAGGATTCTAAGGCATTCAAATAATCAAGAAACAATATTCAGTATCCAAGGAATAGAACAACCAAAACCAAGCATCTTTGACCCATCATACTCTTTGTATGATCCAGATAAAGGCACTATGTTAGTGCTATTGAACATGTACAACAAATAAGAGAAACTGTAGTCAGAAAATGTGATAAAACCCTTATCAAATGGAGACTTTCAATAAAGAAATTAAAAAAAAATTAAATTAAACAAATTTTGGACTTGAAAATTACAACAAGTGAAAAAATTACTGTAGGATTTCAGCACATTTGAGGAGGTATAAAAAAGGATCACTGTAATTAATGATAAAAATTGGGATGCTAAACTGAGATAGGTGAAAAATAAAAGAATAAAGGAAAATGAGACAGAAATCTGTGAAACATCAAAGTAAAAAATATATAGATAATGTGAGTACCAGAAAAAGAGATGAGGAAGAAGGCAAACATAGGAAACAATAGAATCACTGAAATAAAATTCATTTCTTGAAAATATTGATGACATTAAGAAACTTTTGGCAGAGACTAAAATTTTGTGAAAGGCATGAATCCAGGCATTTAATTAGAACAGTATGCTCACAGGTGGACTAACCCAGAGAAACCAATGATAGGATATATTAAAATCAGACAGCTGAAACTCAAAGAAAAGAGAAAAAATAATGATGGCTGTTATCAATGGTATATCTTCTGTAACAGAAATTCTAGACAGTCTTTCAGGCTGAAACAGAAAAACTCAAATGCATATGAAGATGACAAGCATTCTGCCAAACCTAACTATATAGATAAAACAATTTTTACATTTTTATAAAATATGAAAATGCCTTTTTTCTGTATAACTTAATAGACAAGAAATCTGTTAATGGATATACAATGTAAAAAATATAATTAGTAACAATAAAACCAATCTGTAGGGAACCAGAGCTGTATTAGGACATAATTTTGATTTAATTCTAAAGCTGTCAGTTGTAATTCAAACAAGGTGGTTATAAATAAATTTAAGAGGTCAATTAAAATATCCCATTAATCACTAAGAAAGTAAAAAGGGAAAAAAACCTAAAATATATACATAGAAAAGAAAGTGATGAAAGCCAAAACTGTATACCAGAGAAAAGAAATTTGATACAAAATAAAGCTGTAGTAGATAAGTTGAGGAATAAAAACATAAAAGCATAGAAAAAATAGGAAAATGCAGAAATAAGCCCATCATTATTAAATTCTTTGAACATATTTAACACTCTAATTAGAAGGCAGACATTGGGGAATGAAAAACAAGAAGACAAAAATCCAACTACTTATGATCTCTAAGATAATTTGATTCAACAGAGATAATTCTTTGAATTTTGGTCTTTTCTATGCTACCAGTCGCTCAGCAGAGTCTAAATACTGCAGTGAGCCACTGCTGATTAGGGTGGTAAACAACTAGTTTTCTCCAGTGTACAGTTGTCAGCATTTTCTGAATATTATCTTTTCTGTTTTTACATTCCATGATTCTTCAATATACCCATCTGTGTCTCATATACCCACACAACTCTTCTGTTTTTCAGTTTCAAACAGCATAGAATAAATTGCATGAGCTCTTCAGCATTTTCTTATTAAGTAAGATTTGTGTTATATGATTTTGCCCAACTATAGGCTAACTTAAAAAGTGTTCCAGGCATGTTGAAGTTAAGACAGGTATCATGTTGTGAAGCAAACTGGGTGTTCCTATAGTGCAAAGTATGTATGATGGTGAGGATATTAGGTTTAATAGATGAATTTTTATGCTATTTTAAATTTATGATGAGTCTATCTAGATGTATCTCATTGTGAGTTGAGAAGACAACTGAAGTGAAATACTACTATAGAATTAAATTAGTGCACTTTCTTCTGATTAAAATTTACCATACGATAATCCATCAACATCTTCTGAAACTAAATTCAAGGAGTTTTGGTAAGTTGTCATGGGAGTGTATCTTAAGAGTGGGTGCAAGTTTTATTTGGCTTAAAGTAACATGGCAGAGAACAAAAATCTGGATGACAACATGGTGCATGAGCTCTTCCTGTTATAATTACAAGGGTTCACTTTAACAACTTAACTCGTTTATTGCTTGAGCTAAGCACTGGGCATCATTGCATTTAGCATAGTAAAAGAGCTTAACTTTGTGTGGAGATTTCCATAGAACTTATTGAACTCTTAAAACTTTAATTACACAAATGTAAATGCAGTATAAATAGATTGTTCTGAGGAATATAAACAACAAAAGAAGTTGTACATTTATATTAACAACATTATTATTATTTGATTTAAAGCATTCTTTTTACCAAGGTCTAAAAATAATTTTGAAACAAACTTAGTTGTCATGAAACCTCTAAATGGAATCAGGGAAAAATTAAGATTTTAGGAAAGTCAACATGTGTTGTGCATTATATATGGAATTTCTTTGTTAGAGAACTAAAATGATTGCTCAACTGCCTTTTATACAGTACTTTGAGGTTCTTCATTGTTACCCATAACAATACAGAGATTGTCTCAAATTTTTCTAATGGTTCTAATCCATGTGCAAATAAATGAAAAATTCTAAACACCACAGTATGTGTTCTTTAGCTGACCTTAATATAGAATGTGATATATTAGGTTGCTAATGTATTAAAAAGGATCAAGTATCCTTGAAGGAAAAATACTCATTAAGGCAAATTGATTATTGAAAATTGATAAGCTAACTTTTAGCCTTTTGTCTAAGTCAAAAGCTTGGATGTTAATCAATCCAACTATAAAAGATGCATGAAGATCAGTCAGAGAATTTATTAGACTTCCATTCTGTTCAAAGGCTAGTTAGACCAATCTATGAATGTATCAATCCCATAATTACTCAGACTAATTATATTAATCATCTAAAATATGTTCATGAGAAACTGCTAATGTTTAACCTTGTGGTTTTGACATGACCTTAGCTCAATTAGGACATGGATTTATGTATGACTTACTGAGTATAGTTTATGATAATTAGACAGAATAAGAAAATTAAAGCCAAGGTACAGCTAAATAACAAACGTACAGGTAAAATTGGGTTAATAACATGATTTCACAAATCAGTTACCTTCCTTTGTACTCTAGGAGCATGCTTTATGACAATAATACAAAATCTAATAACATACAGAAATCTTTAGATATTTTGTTTAGACTCAAATAGAAAAGGCAATACGTTAATATTAATATGCTAATATGGAGGGAACCTTTATCTCTGGGCTGCAGCTTATCATCTCTTTTTTTTTTCATATTTCTTTTATTATTCATATGTGCATACAAGGCTTGGTTCATTTCTCCCCCCTGCCCCCACCCCCTCCCTTACCACCCACTCCACCCCCTCCTGCCCCCCCGTCAATATCCAGCAGAAACTATTTTGCCCTTATCTCTAATTTTGTTGTAGAGAGAGTATAAGCAATAATAGGAAGGAACAAGGGGTTTTGCTGGTTGAGATAAGGATAGCTATACAGGGCATTGACTCACATTGATTCCTGTGCGTGGGTGTTACCTTCTAGGTTAATTCTTTTTGATCTAACCTTTTCTCTAGTACCTGTTCCCCTTTTCCTATTGGCCTCAGTTGCTTTAAGTTATCTGCTTTAGTTTCTCTGCATTAAGGGCAACAAATGCTAGCTAGTTTTTTAGGTGTCTTACCTATCCTCACCCCTCCCTTGTGTGCTCTCGCTTTTATCATGTGCTCATAGTCCAATCCCCTTGTTGTGTTTGCCCTTGATCTAATGTCCACATATGAGGGAGAACATACGATTTTTGGTCTTTTGGGCCAGGCTAACCTCACTCAGAATGATGTTCTCCAGTTCCATCCATTTACCAGCGAATGATAACATTTCGTTCTTCATGGCTGCATAGAATTCCATTGTGTATAGATACCACATTTTCTTAATCCATTCGTCTGTGCTGGGGCATCTTGGCTGTTTCCATAACTTGGCTATTGTGAATAGTGCCGCAATAAACATGGATGTGCAGGTGCCTCTGGAGTAACAGTCTTTTGGGTATATCCCCAAGAGTGGTATTGCTGGATCAAATGGTAGATCGATGTCCAGCTTTTTAAGTAGCCTCCAAATTTTTTTCCAGAGTGGTTGTACCAGTCTACATTCCCACCAACAGTGTAAGAGGGTTCCTTTTTCCCCGCATCCTCACCAACACCTGTTGGTGGTGGTGTTGCTGATGATGGCTATTCTAACAGGGGTGAGGTGGAATCTTAGTGTGGTTTTAATTTGCATTTCCTTTATTGCTTAAGATGGTGAGCATTTTTTCATGTGTTTTCTGGCCATTTGAATTTCTTCTTTTGAGAAAGTTCTGTTTAGTTCACATGCCCATTTCTTTATTGGTTCATTAGTTTTGGGAGAATTTAGTTTTTTAAGTTCCCTGTATATTCTGGTTATCAGTCCTTTGTCTGATGTATAATTGGCAAATATTTTCTCCCACTCTGTGGGTGTTCTCTTCAGTTTAGAGACCATTTCTTTTGATGAACAGAAGCTTTTTAGTTTTATGAGGTCCCATTTATCTATGCTATCTCTTAGTTGCTGTGCTGCTGGGGTTTCATTGAGAAAGTTCTTACCTATACCTACTAACTCCAGAGTATTTCCTACTCTTTCTTGTATCAACTTAAGAGTTTGGGGTCTGATATTAAGATCCTTGATCCATTTTGAGTTAATCTTGGTATAGGGTGATATACATGGATCTAGTTTCAGTTTTTTGCAGACTGCTAACCAGTTTTCCCAGCAGTTTTTGTTGAAGAGGCTGCTATTTCTCCATCGTATATTTTTAGCTCCTTTGTCAAAGATAAGTTGGTTATAGTTGTGTGGCTTCATATCTGGATCCTCTATTCTGTTCCACTGGTCTTCATGTCTGTTTTTGTGCCAGTACCATGCTGTTTTTATTGTTATTGCTTTGTAATATAGTTTGAAGTCAGGTATTGTGATACCTCCTGCATTGTTCTTTTGACTGAGTATTGCCTTGGCTATTCGTGGCCTCTTGTGTTTCCATATAAATTTAACAGTAGATTTTTCAATCTCTCTAATGAATGTCATTGGGATTTTGATGGGAATTGCATTAAACATGTAGATTACTTTGGGGAGTATCGACATTTTTACTATGTTGATTCTACCAATCCATGAGCATGGGAGATCTCTCCACTTTCTATAGTCTTCCTCAATCTCTTTCATCAGAAGTGTATAGTTTTCCTTGTAGAGGTCTTTCACATCTTTTGTTAGGTTTACACCTAGGTATTTGATTTTTTTTGAGGCTATTGTAAATGGAATCGTTTTCATACATTCTTTTTCTGTTTGCTCATTGTTAGTGTATAGAAATGCTAATGATTTTTCTATGTTGATTTTATATCCTGCTACCTTGCTATAGCTATTGATGATGTCTAGAAGCTTCTGAGTAGAGTTTTTTGGGTCTTTAAGGTATAGGATCATGTCGTCTGCAAATAGGGATATTGTGACAGTTTCTTTACCTATTTGTATTCCTTTTATTCCTTCTTCTTGCCTAATTGCTCTGGCTAGGAATTCCAGTACTATGTTGAATAGGAGTGGAGATAGTGGGCATCCTTGTCTGGTTCCTGATTTTAGAGGGAATGGTTTTAATTTTTCTCCGTTAAGTATAATGCTGGCTGTAGGTTTGTCATATATAGCTTTTATAATGTTGAGGAACTTTCCTTCTATTCCTAGTTTTCTTAGAGCTTTTATCATGAAATGATGTTGGATCTTATCAAAGGCTTTTTCTGCATCTATTGAGATGATCGAGTGGTTTTTGTCTTTGCTTCTGTTAATGTGGTTTATTACGTTTATTGATTTTCGTATGTTGAACCACCCCTGCATCCCTGGGATGAAGCCTACTTGGTCTTGGTGAATAATCTTTTTGATGTGTTGCTGAATTCGATTTGCCATTATTTTGTTGAGGATTTTTGCATCAATGTTCATTAAGGAGATTGGCCTATAGTTCTCCTTTTTGGAGGTGTCTTTGCCTGGTTTTGGGATAAGTGTAATACTGGCTTCATAAAATGTGTTTGGCAGTTTTCTTTCCCTTTCTATTTCATGGAACAGTTTAAGGAGGGTTGGTATCAGTTCGTCTTTAAAGGTCTGATAGGATTCCCTTCCCCCAATCTTCAGCGCTCAGGGCGCCCCACCCTCTTTCCAGCGTGTCTTGATTGTTCTTATTGCTTATTACTCAGTTTCTCTTTTTTTCCCTGGGTGGAGGTCAGTCTGTCCAGGGGGCTATGCTGCTCTGGCCCAGGCTTGTCTGTGGGGGAACCGCGGTACCGCGAAGCTCACCTGGTCCGCGTCTTCCCAAGCCATATGGGCGCCAGCCACTGGCGGCCCCGGGGGCCCTCCTCGGTTCTCCATTTAACGTGAAGTGGAGATTCTCTGCGCCAGCTGGAGATGTGGAGGAGTCAAAGTTATGCCTTTTCTCAGTGATTATGCCTGCAAAGTGTGTCTCCAGCGTCTCTCCAAGATTTCACTATAGGAGGGTCGCTTTCTGCTTCCTACCTCTAGCCGCCATCTTGGAATTCTCCGCTTATCATCTCTAAGCAGACTGTCAGAAAAGGAAGACCACCACAAGCTGGAACCCTGTGGCTTCAAGGGCTGAAGTTGTTTGTTCCATGCCTTGATTGACACAAGCCAACTAATCAAAATGCTACTTAGCAGAGACATTGCAGCCACTCTCCCATTCCTGATAGGTGCACTGCATCTCAGATTCTGGGAGTCTTTTTTCCTTCATGGAACTGAGGTTTGAACTTAGGGTTTCATGTTTGCATAGCAGGTGCTCTATCACTTGATCCCCAATGCCAGTCCATTTTGCTGTTGTTATTTTGGAGAAAGGGTATTGAGAACTATTTCCCTAGGCTGGCCTCGAACCATGATCCTCTCAATTGATCTCAGGCTGCCAAGTAGCTAGGATTTCAGGTGTGAGCCAGCAGTGTCAGGCATGATTCTGAGACAGCCCAATCAGCACATGTGGATAAGTAGTCTCCCTGTGAGAAACAGCTTTGGTTTGCTGCTAGAAAGTAGGGACTTAATGCTTAATCATGGGCTGTGAAGTTATTGAATCCGAAGTGCCCAAAGCAAGGCAAAACAAAACAAAAGCAGCCCAGTGTTCTTTTTCACTATAAATCATTTTCTCTCTCTCAACTTGAACATATGGCTTCCATGGCAAGTTACTGAGGAAGAAAAATCTTGAGCTCATTTTATAAACAGTCCTACAAAGTATGTGGGTACCTACCCCAATGCTGACAACTGTAACACTGTGGCCCTTTGCTGGGACACCTGTGAAGGACACCCTCCCAGTGAGAAGAGCTTTACTCAGTGCAATTGTTTATTTTTGTCTGGAAGGAGAGCTGGCCAAAAGATCAAGTTTATATAAATTCATGGATTAAGGCTGACAGTTTTGCTAAATGGTTAGAACTTGGAAAGCACACAACTTCAATGTTGGTTTAAAAAAGAAAGGTCTTGGGAAAGATATGTAGAGAAGCCCCTTTCAATGGATATATGATATAAAGATATTTGTATACCATATGAATTATCATAAAACTCCTTTAAACACAGAGGAGGTGTTAATAATGAAGTTTATAAAATGATTCATTCTGTAAATACCAGTCTGCATCTTCCAACCATTCTTCTATTGCTCAATAGCTCATAAACAAAATGCCAATGTTATCAAGGATGAATTTTGACATAGGATTAGCAAAATTGTCCACCACTTGCCAAGGCTGACTGGATAATAGCCACTGTTGATTTTCTCAAATCCCAATAAAGGAAACTGACACTAAGTTCTGATATAGTACCATTCCCTGAGGTGATAAGCCAGCTATCTGGTGACAGGTTGATCATTATTGCACTTTCATTATAAGATGGGCAAGTGATTTGTTTGTATTGGAACACCAACTTACTCCAAAATTGGTTTTACCCTCCTTGCTCACCATTCTGCTCAAACAACCATGACTGTCATATCCAAGGCTATGATATTCCACACAGCACCACTTCTGACCAAGGAACTCACCACAAATAAAGGTGAAAAAGGCCATACTTACAAAATTCATTAGTTGTGTCTTGCACCTCCATCTTAAAACAGAATGGACTTTCAAGTTCTCAGTTACAATATGTGCATGTGGCAAAACTTTGTATGTCTGGGACAGTGTCCTCCAATATGCAGTGAGTTCTCTGAATGAGTGTCCAATATAAGATGTTGCTTCCTAGCAAGTGTTCCCAGGTTCCAGGCAACAAGGGTTGAGAATAAGAGTGGATCCTTTCACTGTTACTTTTAGTATTCCAATAGCAAAGTTTTGCTTCCTGGGCATATGACTTTAGGCTCTACTGGTTTTAGAAATTATTTCAAATCATGATTCTATTAAGCTGAAAACTGTGGCTATATTTAGTCCTTTTCATCTCCTCATATCTCTAAATAGAAAAAGAATGGGTTTACTGTACTGAATAGGCTTACTTATGTTTATTACCTGGGGGAAGTGAGTTTGATGATTCATTAGAGATATGTAAGAGTATGTCTGAGATGAAGAACTCTCCTAAAGTATTTGTTATTACTATCTAAAATATGTCTGTCCTATAACTGAGTCTATAGAAAATATTCAGGTGAAGACTGGTCATAGTCCATATCCTTCAGAAATGAAAATTTAGGTCATCTCACCAGCACAGACCCATGGCCACCTAAGATGTTTTCTAAGGACAAAGGAATTATGGAGTGAGTAATGAAATATGGACTGATTAATGGCAACATAAGGAAAGAAGATAATTGTAATTATCATCAATGACTGTGTAAGCCATTGCACAGTAAGGACTATAATAGTCAAAGCTATTTATTTCTTATTTTGATATAAATATTTGTGTCTCCAGATATATAATGTTATACATATGTAAATTATGTTTGAATGTTTATATCTAACCATATATACCTAAACATGTAATTATATAGTTTCCTTCCCTCTCAAATCCTCTTATTAGTTAACATAAGGTCCATTATTAATGGCTAACTTCACATCTCAGTACTTGAATTACAGCGTACTAAGAGAAAAGACATTGTATCTTTTCATGAGGTAAATGTTAGGATGTTTTAGGATGGTTATGTCATACTTGCCAGAAGTAAGTTTTTATTACCTTTACTTACATATTAATTATGGTTTAAATAGATGCATTTGACTGCTAAATCACTGAAGTTTGGAATACGAAGCCTTTGTGATGCACAAAGTATGTCTAAACCAAACTAAATCTCCAGTGTCTTCCTTGTAGTATTTTCTCACTTCAGGTGGTCAACAAGAGATGGGGTATACTCTTGTTAAAATTCAGTGGGCCTCACATATCCATACACACACATCAGTGATTCAGTCACACTAATCTTGGTACTATGCAATTATATTAAAATCTCTAATCAGTTAACTTTAAGGTCATGAAACGGTGCATCATTGGCTTGCCTGATGTAATTGATAAGAAGGGGATCAGATTCTCTATGCTTCAGCCCATGCACATACATTTCCAGCCTAATCATGACTGCCCCTTCCTCATAAGCATAGTAGTTATTTATAAAAGTATAATAGAAATTGTATTTTACTGTATTTTTCTTATTTCTTTTCCCTTATTATTTTAGTTACATTTTATATTTGTGTATGTAATAACTTACAAATATATAGAAAATTATATAATAGTTACAAGTGCTAACTTAATATCCAAATTATATAATATAACTTCATCAATTTAAAAAATATTGACAACTTAACAATTGTTTTTGTTCATAAAGAATGATGATACATCAGTGGTAAAATATTTGTTGGTTTTGATGATTAGAAGCTCAAACTTTGAAGACAATTAAAAACTCTATAGGAATCCTGGCTCTGCCACTAGCTAGGTATATATCCTTTTAAATTATTTCTTTTAAAATACAATGCCTTCATCAATGAAGACAATAATTTCAGTAGACTATAAAATAGCTGTAATATGTGGTATCGCCTGGTGTCAGGAAACAGATTTTTTTCTCACTATTTAAATCTGAACAGCTCTGTGACTTGCTCTGATCAATGGGAGAGTTTGGAAGTATGTTGTGTGCAGAAGCAAGACAAGGATTTCTACTTTGGGTTAATCTGTTGCTCTTGGAAACTGTCACTGACACTACATGAAAAAAACCCAAGGAGCCAAGAATGGAGACATATTTTGCTTTTACTCCTGTCACTGCAGTAAGAATCAACTGAAATACAAAACAGAGTTTTGTATTTGTTGACCAGCAGCTGACAAATGCATGAGCTTAATATGAAATATCAGAAGACATCTCATATAATCCCAGTTTAACTTTTGGTCCTACAGGATTATTTAAACAAGCAGCTGTATTGTGACACTAAGCTTTTGCGTCATTTGTTATGAGAGGCTAAGGATAACTGATACAATAACTGAACATCTTCTGAAAGTTGTTATGTAGACTAATTAATCAGGTAGTATATTTATCATGTTTAGAACATAGTCAATAGTGTTGCCCATTGGATTTTTAAAAATAGACAAAATGATCAGTCAGCTGTGGTTCTGGTCTTCTTTTACCTTTACCAAGGACCTTTTTCTTTTTCTTTTTTTTTCTTTTATTATTCATATGTTCATACAACCTTTTTCTTTTTCTTTTTTTTCTTTTATTATTCATATGTTCATACAAGGCTTGGGTCATTTCTCCCCCCTGCCCCCACCCCCTCCCTTACCACCCACTCCACTACCTCTCTCTCCCCCCTACCCGCTCAATACCCAGCAGGAACTATTTTGCACTTATTTCTAATTTTGTTGTAGAGAGAGTATAAGCCATAGTAGGAAGGAACAAGGGTTTTTGCTGGTTGAGATAAGGATAGCTATACAGGGCATTGACTCACATTGATTTCCTGTGCGTGGGTGTTACCTTCTAGGTTAATTCTTTTTGATCTAACCTTTTCTCTAGTTCCTGTTCCCCTTTTCCTATTGGCCTCAGTTGCTTTTAAGGTATCTGCTTTAGTTTCTCTACGTTAAGGGCAAAAAATGCTAGCTAATTTTTTAGGTGTCTTACCTATTCTCACCCCTCCCTTGTGTGCTCTCACTTCTATCATGTGCTCAAAGTCCAATACCGTTGTTGTGTTTGCCCTTGATCTAATGTCCACATATGAGGGAGAACATACGATTTTTGGTCTTTTGGGCCAGGCTAACCTCACTAGAATGATGTTCTCCAATTCCATCCATTTACCAGTGAATGATAACATTTGGTTCTTCTTCATGGCTGCATAAAATTCCATTGTGTATAGATACCACATAATCTTCATCCATTTGTCGGTGGTGGGGCATCTTGGCTGTTTCCATAACTTGACTATTGTGAATAGTGCTGCAATAAACATGGGTGTGCAGGTGCCTCTGGAGTAACCTGTGTCACAGTCTTTTGGGTATATCCCCAAGAGTGGTATTGCTGGATCAAATGGTAGATCAATGTCTAGCTTTTTAAGTAGCCTCCAAATTTCTTTCCAGAGTGGTTATACTAGTTTACATTCCCACCAACAGTGTATGAGGGTTCCTTTTTCCCTGCATCCTCGCCAACACCTGTTGTTGGTGTTGTTGCTAATGATGGCTATTCTAACAGGGGTGAGGTGGATTCTTAGCGTGGTTTTAATTTGCATTTACTTTATTGCTAGTGATGGTGAGCATTTTTTCATGTGTTTTTTGGCCATTTGAATTTCTTCTTTTGAGAAAGTTCTGTTTAGTTCACTTGCCCATTTCTTTATTGGTTCATTAGTTTTAGGAGAATTTAGTTTTTTAAGTTCCCTATATATTCTGGTTATCAGTCCTTTGTTGGATGTATAGCTGGCAAATATTTCCTCCCACTCTGTGGGTGTTCTTTTCAGTTTAGAGACCATTTCTTTTGATGAACAGAAGCTTTTTAGTTTTATGAGGTCCCATTTATCTATGCTGTCTCTTAGTTGCTGTGCTGCTGGGGTTTTGTTGAGAAAGTTCTTACCTATACCTACTAACTCCAGAGTATTTCCTACTCTTTCCTGTATCAACTTTAGAGTTTATGGTCTGATATTAAGATACTTGATCCATTTTGAGTTAATCTTGGTATAGGGTGATATACATGGATCTAGTTTCAGTTTTTTGCAGACTGCTAACCAGTTTTCCCAGCAGTTTTTGTTGAAGAGGCTGCTATTTCTCCATTGTATATTTTTAGCTCCTTTGTCAAAGACAAGTTGGTTATAGTTGTTTGGCTTCATATCTGGGTCCTCTATTCTGTTCCACTGGTCTTCATGTCTGTTTTTGTGCCAGTACCATGCTGTTTTTATTGTTATTGCTTTGTAATATAGTTTGAAGTCAGGTATTGTGATACCTCCAGCATTGTTCTTTTGACTGAGTATTGTCTTGGCTATTCATGGCTTCTTGTGTTTCCATATAAATTTCACAGATTTTTCAATCTCTTTAATGAATGTCATTGGAATTTTGATGGGAATTGCATTCAACATGTAGATTATTTTTGGGAGTATCAACATTTTTACTATGTTGATTCTACCAATCCATGAGCATGGGAGATCTCTCCACTTTCTATAGTCTTCCTCAATCTCTTTCTTCAGAAGTGTATAGTTTTCCTTGTAGAGGTCTTTCACATCTTTTGTTAGGTTTACACCTAGGTATTTGATTTTTTTGAGGCTATTGTAAATGGAATTGTTTTCATACATTCTTTTTCCGTTTGCTCATTGTTAGTGTATAGAAATGCTAATGATTTTTCTATGTTGATTTTATATCCTGCTACCTTGCTATAGCTATTGATGGTGTCTAGAAGCTTCTGAGTAGAGTTTTTTGGGTCTTAAAGGTATAGGATCATGTTGTCGGCAAATAGGGATATTGTGACAGTTTCTTTACCTATTTGTATTCCTTTTATTCCTTCTTCTTGCCTAATTGCTCTGGTTAGGAATTCCAGTACTATGTTGAATAGGAGTGGAGATAGTGGGCATCCTTGTCTGGTTCCTGATTTTAGAGGGAATGGTTTCAGTTTTTCTCTGTTAAGTATAATGCTGGCTGTAGGTTTGTCATATATAGCTTTTATAATATTGAGGAACTTTCCTTCTATTCCCAGTTTTCTTAGAGCTTTTATCATGAAATGATGTTGGATCTTATCAAAGGCTTTTTCTGCATCTATTGAGATGATCAAGTGGCTTTTGTCTTTGCTTCTGTTAATGTGGTTTATTATGTTTATTGATTTTCATATGTTGAACCACCCCTGCATCCCTGGGATGAAGCCCACTTGGTCGTGTTGAATAATCTTTTTGATGTGTTGTTGAATTCGGTTTGCCATTATTTTGTTGAGGATTTTTGCGTCAATGTTCATTAAGGAGATTGGCCTTAATGAAGGCCAATCTTAATGATTGGTTCTCCTTTTTGGAGGTGTCTTTGCCTGGTTTTGGGAGTAATACTGGCTTTATAAAATGTGTTTGGCAGTTTTCCTTCCCTTTCTATTTCATGGTACAGTTTAAGGAGGATTGGTATCAGTTCTTCTTTAAAGGTCTGATAGAATTCAGCAGAGAATCCATCAGGTCCTGGACTTTTCTTTTTGGGGAGACTCTTGATTGCTGCTTCAATTTCATTTTGTGTTATAGATCTATTCAGGTGATTAATTTCCTCTTGGTTCAGTTTTTGATGATCATATGCATCTAGAAATCTGTCCATTTCTTTAAGATTTTCAAATTTATTTGAATATAGGTTCTCAAAGTAGTCCCTGATGATTTCTTTGACTTCCATGGTGTTTGTTGTTATCTCCCCTTTTGCATTCCTGATTCTACTAATTTGGTTTTTTTCTCTCCTCATTTTAGTCAGGTTTGCCAGGGGTCTATTGATCTTGTTTATTTTTTCAAAGAACCAACTTTTTTGTTTCATTAATTCTTTGTATGGTTTTTTGGTTTCTATTTCATTGATTTCAGCTCTTATTTTTATTATTTCTCTCCTTCTATTTGTTTTGGAATTTGCTTGTTCTTGTTTTTCTAGGATTTTGAGATGTATCATTAGGCCATTGATTTGGGATCGTTCAGTCTTTTTAATATATGCACTCATGGCTATAACCTTTCCTCTCAGGACTGCCTTTGCTGTGTCCTATAGGTTCTTGTAGGTTGTGTTTTCATTTTCATTGACTTCCAGGAACTTTTTAATTTCCTCTTTTATTTCATCAGTGATCCATTCTTCATTAAGTAATGAGTTATTTAGTTTCCAGCTGTTTGCATGTTTTTTGTCTTTACTTTTGTTGTTGAGTTCTACTTTTACTGCATTGTGATCAGATAGTATGCATGGTATAATTTCTATTTTCTTATATTTGCTGAGGCTTGCTTTGTGCCCTAGGATATGATCTATTTTGGAGAAGGTTCCATGGGCTGCTGAGAAGAATGTATATTGTGTAGAAGTTGGATGAAATGTTCTGTAGACATCATCTAGGTCCATTTGATCTATTGCATATTTTATATCTTGGATTTCTTTATTGATTTTTTTGTTTGGATGACCTATCTGTTGATGATAATGGGGTGTTAAAGTCTCCAACAACCACTGTGTTGGTGTTTATATATGCTTTTAGGTCTTTCAGGGTATGTTTGATGGGTGAATTAAGTCCATTAACATTAAGCGTTAGTACTGATAGGTATGTGGTGATTCCTGTCATTTAGTTGTCTTAGTTGTTTGAAGGTTTGATTGTGCGTACCTAAGTTGAGGTTACTCTCTACTGTCTTGCTTTTTCTTTTCCTGTGGTTTGGTGCTGCCTATCTTTCCATGGTTAAGTTGGGTTTCACTTTCTGTGTGCAGAATCCTTTGCAGAGTCTTTTGTAGTGGCTTTGTGGTCACATATTGTTTTAGTTTCTGCTTATCATGGAAGACTTTTATTGCTCCATCTATTTTGAATGATAGTTTTGCTAGGTAGAGTATCCTGGGGTTGAAGTTATTTTCATTCAGTGCCCAGAAGATTACACCCCATGCTCTTCTTGCTTTTAATGTTTCTGTTGAGAAGTCTGCTGTGATTTTGATGGGTTTACCTTTGTATGTTACTTGTTTTTTCTCTCTTACAGCCTTCAATATTCTTTCCTTAGTTTCTGAACTTGTTGTTAGAATGATGATATGTCGTGGAGTAGTTCTATTTTGATCTGGTCTGTTTGGTGTCCTGGAGGCCTCTTGCATCTGTATGGGAATATCTTTATCTAGATTTGGGAAAATTTCCGTTATTATTTTGTTGACTGTATTACGCATTCCCTTCTTTGATGCCCATGATTCTCACGTTTGGTCTTTTGATGGAGTCAGTGAGTCCTTGCATTTTCTTTTCACAGGTCTTGAGTTGTTTAATTAATAGTTCTTCAGTTTTTCCTTTAATTACCATTTCATCTTCAAGTTCTGAGATTCTGTCTTCTGTTTGTTCTATTCTGCTGGATTGGCCTTCCATTTTGTTTTGCAGTTCTATTTCGTTCTTTTTTCTGAGGTTTTCCATATCCTGGCTGGTTTCCTCTTTAATGTTGTCTGTTTTTGTTCTGAGTTCATTTATCTGTTTATTCATCGTGTTCTCTGTTTCCCTTTGGTGTTTATACAGTGCTTCTATGGTTTCCTTTATTTCTTCTTTTGCTTTTTCAAATTCTCTATTTTTGTTGTCTTGGAATTTCTTGAGTGTCTCCTGTACATTTTGGTTGACCCTATCCAGTATCATCTCTATAAAATTCTCATTGAGTACCTGTAGTATGTCTTCTTTTAAATTATTCTTGTGGGCTTCATTGCGTCCTTTGGCACAGTTTATCTTCATTTTGTTGGAGTCTGGATCTGAGTTTCTGTTTTCTTCATTCCCCTCTGGTTCCTGTACTAAATTTTTGCTGTGGGGAAACTGGTTTCCCTGTTTTCTCTGTCTTCCCATCATTGCATTTGGTGTTGTTACTGTCCCTGTACTGTGTGCAATTAAGTATTTTCTAGGTTGTAATAATAACAATGGTAATATTTATAATGGAAGGGTGAGCTGAGATGGAAAGAAGTTAAAGAAAAGGGAAAAACAAATACATAGACAAGAAGGAGAAAACAGAACAAAGTATTGGACAAGAAGGTTTCAAAGGTATAAATAGGGAGTGTTAGTGTACTAATCAACAGTAAGGTGAACAGACATTAGAGAGACAGAGAGAGGATTGAAAATCAAAAAAAAAAGATAAGTATAAATATAAAAAATAAGTAAGTGAAAGAAATATCTATATATAAAAATGTATTAAAATAAAATGAAAAACAGAAAATTAAAAAAAATAAAAAAACCAAAAAACCAAAAAACCTCCAAGTTCAAATGCTATGAAGTTTCCGTCTTAATAATTTGGGTGTACGTCTCAATCTCCAGTGCTGGAGTTGGTGCCTCAGATGTTGTTCTGTAGTTGTCTCATCAAAGGGGATGCATAAAGTAGAAGAAAACTACACACACACACAAAAACCCCACCAAGTGTCCCGAGTTCAAATGCAATACAGTTTCAGTAAGTTTTTCAGCATGCAGTTGTAATTCAGTTGTTCTCTCATCAAAGGTAGGGAGAAAAAGAAAAAAAAAGAGTTTGGAGACAGTTCTGGGAATGTTATCTGCGGCTGTGGCTTGCCTGCCCGCTGCTGTCAGCTTGCTGTTGCTGGCGGCATTATTTATGCAGATCTCTTGGGTGAGCTTAGCATTCACCTGGCCCCACAGGCTTTGTTTGCTCAGAGTTCTCCTGTGTGGGAGCCTCTGCTTCAAGCTTTTCCCTTTCCAAGCACACTGGGAAAGGTGACATTACACCCACATTCTCGGGCCTGCATGTTTATTTACAGTTCATGTGGGAGGTGGGTCTTCCCCCCTCTCCTGTGGAGTTTTCCTCCCTCCACCACTCTCACAAGCTTTCCCACTCCTGGTTGCTGGGCATGCACCCCTGCTCCCACTAGAGCCTCTCCTGCCTGCTCGGCTTGTTTATTTACAGTCCTGGGAAGAATTCCCTTCCCCCAATCTTTGGTGCTCTGTGCGCCCCACCCTCTTTCCCGTGTGTCTTTATTGTTCTTATTGCTTATTAGTCAGTTTCTCTTTTTTCCCCAGGTGGAGGTCAGTCTGTCCAGGGGGCTATGCTGCTCGGGCCCAGGCTTGTCTGTGTGAGTACTGCGGTACTGTGAAACTCATTTGGTCCGTGTCTTCCCAAGCTGTCTGGGCGCGGGTGACTGGCGGCCCGGGTGCCCTCCTGGTTTCTCCATTTAATGTGAAGTGGAGATTCTCTGCGTTGGCTGGAGGTGTGGAGGGGTCAAAGTTATGCCTCTTCTCAGTGATTATGCCTGTAAAGTGTGTCTCCAGCGTCTCTCCAAGATTTCACTGTAGGAGGTTCGCTTTCTGCTTCCTCCCTGTAGCCGCCATCTTGGAACCTTAAGGACCTTTTTCATGTAGATAAATATTTTATAGTGTTAGGAACTTACAGGTATTCAGGAATTACAACTTAACCATACTTACATATGATCCTGTTGTTCTATCTTCATCCTGAAACTAAATGGTTGGTACTAGTATCTCCTTTTATTATAAATAAACTTAAACTTAGTGAGTTTATTTGTCCTTAAGTCAGCTAGTTATGCTCACAGCCAGTCTTTGAGTCAAGATTATTTAACTATAAATATGTAAATAAGAATTGTTTTAATTATGCTCTAACCAAATAATAAATCATAGCATTAAAGTCTTATAAGAAACAATTCATACAAATATCTTCATAACTTCTTGCATTTGAAAAATGTTCACATCATAAAAATCATATTAATATTTAGGGCAATAACATATCCAAGGGCAGAAATGGAGACTCTATGGAATGACAATGATGACTTCTTTTGCAGGGAAGTGGGAAGAAACCAAGAGATTCGGGGATAAGACAAAAATAATGAAATAGCTGAATTAATTGGATTGAAGCCCAATCTGTGTGATTCAAAATTAAGTACAGGGAAGAAACTGGGGTGACTGCACATAAGAATGATGCAAGAAAATTATCCTAAGGGCAGGTAGTGATTGACTTGTTTAGATTGGCTTTGATGAAATTGACTATGTGACATACATGACAATTTTTAACCTAAGATTAGCACTTATAATCCTTGGTTTAAATGCCCAGTCCTATTAGTTTACCCATTCCTTGGGTGGAAAAATCAAGAATACATTTATATATCCTTCCCCATAGTACAGCACCACCACAGAGTAGTGACTTAGAAATGCAATAGATGGGCTGAATTCAATAATGTTTGGATTGCATTGTTACCAAACTAATCCTAGTTGTGTCAATGACAGAGGCAATTTGGAATTTATACATATCTGAGGTCAAAATATCAAAAGTAGAGCAATTCAAGGCCAGTTGCTTGTCTTAAATTTTTCAATCATAGTGTTTGAAATCTGATTAGAAAATACATTCCTATTTTTTCTCATTAGGAAATTGCAAAGATAAGCACATGATTTGGAACTTTCACTTTTCTTTCTTTCTTACACTATTTTACATTATGACTCTTTATTTTAAAATACATTCAGACAGAAGAATTGAAAGAACCACTGATTAAAATGTCCATACTACACAAAGTGATCTACAAATTAATGTGATCACTACCAAAATTTACCATGTTATTCTTTCCAGAATTAGAAAATACCATCCTCAAATTTGTATGGAAATAATTTAAAGAATAACCAAGGCAATATTGAGCAAAAGAACAAAGCAGGAGGCATAATATAACTGGACTTCAAAATATACTACAAACCAGCAATTAAAAAAAATACCGTGGTATTGCCATAAAAACAGACTACTGGAAAACATCATGTGGAAAATGTCTTCACTCCAAAGCACAGGAAATGAAAGTGAAAAAGGCCAAAGGGATTGCCTCAAACTAAAATGCTCTGTACTGGGGCGTGGTGGAGAAATGACCAAAACAATGTATGCACTTGTGAATAAATGAATAACAACAACAAAATAAAATAAAATGCTCTGTACTTCATGAAAGAGTCAAGACAGAGAAAAGACAGCTTACAGAAGGGAACAAAATATTTGCAAAGTATCCATCTGACAAAAATATGATATCCAGAATATAAATGGACCTCCAAAAACTCAAGTGCAGAGAATAAATAATATCACTTGAATGGGCAATAGATCCATATAGCATTTCTCTAAGGAAGACATAGGCAACAGATGTTTGAAAAATGCTCAACATCAGTAATCATGAGGTAAATGCAAATCAAAGCCACAATGAATAGCTGCCATCAAGAACACACACAAAAACAAATGTTGGTGAGGATGTGGAGAAAAATGAACTCCCCTGTACTGTTTTAGGAATATAAATTAGTACAACCACCATGGGAAAGAGTGTGGATGCTTCTCCAAAAACTAAAAATAGATCTTCCATATGATCCAGCAACACCACTCTAAGGGATATACCCAAAGGAATGTGAGTCAGATTACAACAAAGGCACCTGCAGCACTATTCACAATAGCCAAATTATGGAAACAGACAAGATGTCCCACTACCAATGAGTGGATTAAGAAAATGTGGTATTTATTCACAGTGGAATTTTACTCATCCACAAAGAATAATGAAATTTTGTCATTTGCAAGTAAATGGGTGGAACTGAAGAACACCATTTTCAGAGAAGTTAGGTAAGCTCAGAAGGCCAAAAATTGCATGTTCATCCTCATGTGTGGAATATAGACTTAATACAAATGTAGCAATAACATGAAACACTGGTCACACTAATGAAGGTCATGTATGGCAAGGGTAGGGCTAAAGAAGGAAACTAAGAAGATGAATATGCTTGATATATTCTCTATACAAAACTGAATATAGAAATCTTACACTGCTGGAACCACTATAAGAAAGGGATTGAGGTAGAATGAAGAAAATTAGATGAGATGAGCCAATTGGGGTTCTAAAACATACATACATGGAAATATCACAAGGGAATTCTCTGCATAGCTACCTTTATCTCAAATAAGCAAATATGTCATTTTGTTCCTTTTTTTCTTTTTTATTCTACAAAATCAGAGAAGAGGAAGGCAGAACTGGACTGTGGGGGTGGGAGGGTATACCAGTTGGGAGTGATGGCAGGGAAAGTGGGTAGGAGGCTGAAAATGTTGCAAAAAATGTGTGCACATGTATGAAAATGCAAAAATGATACCTGTTGAAACTACTCCAGAAATCAAGAGTTGGGGGGATAAAGGAGAACAGTGGAGGGGGTGAATCCAAGTATGATACTTTTAATACAGTGTAAGAACCTTTGTAAATGCCACAATGTACCCCCACTCAGCACAAAAATAAAAGTAAAAATGCCATGATGATTTGTTGCATCACTTCAGTAAGAATGATTATTATTACAAAGGACTACAATTAACAAGTTCTGGAGAGAATGTGCACACTGTACGTGGGAATGTAAATTAGTACAGTCATTAAGGAAAACAGTATTCAAAATCCAATTATCATATGATCCTGCAATCCCACTCTGGGTATACAGCCAAAGAAAATAGAGTCAGTAGATAGAAGAGACATCTGCATTATCATGTTCATTCAATGCTGTTCACAAAACCAGTGTAGACAAGCTGCCAGCTGATGAAAGGGTAAAGAACATGTGGCGCGTATACTATTTAGATATAAAAGGAATGAAATCCTGCATTTGTGGCAACATGAGTAAAACTGGAGATAATTATGTTCAGTGAAATAGACTAGGCAGGAAAAAACATTTACCACATCATCCCACTCATATGTGATTAACAGACAAATCAATTGCATAGAAGTAGAGAGTACAGTGGTGTTGCCAAAGGGTGGGAAGAAATTAGGTAGGAGGGAAGAGAAGGGAAAAGTTGATCAAGGGGTACTGAGTTACACTTTGATAGGAGCAAGCTGTTTTTGTACACTATTGCATGGTAGGGTAGCTGCTTTATATTTCAAAAAGCTAGAGGAGAGGATGCTGAATGTTATCCCCATAAATAAATGATTTACGCTAGTGCTGAGATAGATATGTTCACTCTGATAGGAAATTTATACAGTATGCACATGTATGGAAATATCAAATGGTACCTCAATGATATGTAGAGATTTTATGTTTTTATGTCTCAGTTAAAATAAACTAAAAATGTAAAACATATCTATGTTTTTACATATATAAACATATATAATACATATATACAGGTACACTATAGCTACATATATATGTATGAAGAGAACTTTAATTAAATGCATGTTGGCCAAAAGGAAAATTCTGTCTTGGCCAATAGGTAAGAGCAGATGTTTGGGGAGATATGAGGACTTTAGGAAACTCCTGAAATTCAGAAAGTTAACATCCCATGCCTGTATTCAGTGATCTTATCCTTCTTGAGACACATAAGGAAATAAACACAAATTCAGATATTGAAATTGTGAAATACTCAGCTGAATTTCCACATACCTTAAGATACATAGGTCTGTCTATTTATACTTATGTATTTTAAAGCAGATTTTTAAACTTAGGACAAGGATTTTATATTCAACTTCAAAATACAACTTGATGATTTTTGATAATATAATCTGCTTATAGAAATAGCATAGCATTAGTAAGAGAATTTTTGCATAATGTCTTTACTCAGAAAACCAAGTGACACTCAGGAACCTATCCAATAATACAGTAGTCAACAGCAGACTAATGTATAAAGCAAAGCTCCTTGAAATAATCACTGTGTTGTTTATTAACTAAAGAACAAGAAAAAGGTAAAAAGTACTTTTCTAATGAAAATTTAAATCTCCCTAGCAGTACCCTCTACATTTTTGGAAATTTTAATGCTCAGAGTGGTAAGGTACAAAATATTTTCTATGGCCACAGAATGATAAAATGGATTGTTATGCAACAAAGCTTCAGGACACTATTTTAATTTTTAATATTTTCTTATTACATCCTTATTATATTCACATTCTGGTTGATATTTTAAATGTCTCATATTGGTTTTGGTATAAAAGATTAAAGGTTAAAGAATCCATGAGGTCTGAAACAAATGTATTTCATTAGCACTGAATTCAGTTTGTTTAATATTATCTATACCAAAAACCTTAAAGGTAAGAAATTTAGAACATTATAAGGCAATCCTTTAAATTTTATCTTAGAGAGCATAATTGAGGTAACAGTCAATCCAGCAACCCACTCCTGGGGATATAACCAAAGAAATACAACACAGATTACCCCAGAGGCACCTGCACACCCATGTTTATTGCAGCACTATTCACAATAGCCAAGTTATGGAAACAACCAAGATGCCCCACTATTGGTGAATGGATCAAGAAAATGTGGTCTTTGTACACAGTGGAATTTTACTCAGCCGTGAAGAAGAATGAAATCTTATCGTTTGCAGGTAAATGGATGGAACTAGAGAACATCATTCTGAGTGAGGTCAGCCAAGCTCAGAAGACCAAAAATCATGTGTTCTCCCTCATATGTGGACTTTAGATCTAGGGCAAATGTGGCAATGTGGTTGGACTTGGATCACATGATGAAGGGAGAGCACATTTGGGTGATATAGAAATAGGTAGAAAACCCAGAACATGAAAGCATTTGATGTCCCCACTCCAGAGGAACTAATACAGAAAACTTAAAGCAACAGAGGTTATCATGACAAGGGGATCAGTAACCACGGTAAAGATCAGTTAGAAATGAATCAACATGGGTCATAACAAGTGTACACAAAAGCAATGCTAGGAATATTTCTCTATAGCTATCCTCAACTCAACTAGCAAAAATGCTTTGTCTTCCATATTAGGCTTGTGTCTTTTCTCCAACAAAATTAGTGATAAAGGCAGAACAGGACCTGCCTGGAACTGAGGGGGGAAGAGAGGAGAGGATGAGGGAGGGGGGCAAGAGGGAGAGAAATGACCCAAACAATGTATGCACTTGTGAATAAATGAATAAAAACAAAAAGTCAGCATAAAAGTAGAAATAAGCTATTGTCAATCTTTTGGAGTCAAAATCAAAACTTGTCATTAAAATTTAACATTATTCATGATTAGGACATGTAGTTTTGCATAGAATTTTGTGTATAGTTCCCTTAATTAAAACCTGAAATTTTAATTTAGAAAACAAATATTTAAGACAAATATTAAAATTTCACTTCACCACATTTGATTTCACTTCCCTCTCAGAGTCATGGCCTGGATGACAGGTATTCATTTTGTCCTTTTTCTTATGCATTTCTGTAACTAATTAACATGCATATGGTTTTCATTTTAATAAATGTTCTAATGCAGTACATACAATTATTGTGGCTTTTTTGATGGTGGTGCAGTTAATTTTATATAAAGTGTCTTATCTAATTTAAAATGCAGCATGCAGAGCCAATGGGAAAGAATGCTGGAGGTAAATGTCTCAGGGCTGGGCCCTGGAGCCTGGGTTTGTTTGATACACAACAGGCAAGGCCACCCAGGCTCTCAAGAGACAACCACAAAAGGTAAGCCCTGTACGTCTTTTTCAGATGCCTTCCACTTATCCATTATTCTTGGTACACTGATATGAATGCCTTTTTTTATGAGACTAGAGGTACTGAGTTTTAATCTCATTATTGTTAATGAATAATCATTATATTTCTTTTTCTGTTGTGTCAAAAGTCAAGAGAACAGCATCTGCAAACAGTTTACTCTGCTTTCTTTCTAGCATGCTTCCCCTAGTAAGATTATGATTCCATAATTTCCATAAGTGAAAACTCACTTGAGTCTGGCCATGGTGGTTCATGCCTCTAATCCCAGCTATTTGGAAGGTGGAGAGTTGGAAGACTGTGGTTCAAGGAAGAGAGTGAGACCAGATCTCAAACAAGAAGCTGGCCATGGTGGTTCATTCCCAGAATCCAGCTATACAGGAGGCATAGGCAGAAGGATCATAGACCCAGTTAAAAAAATGTGAAAAATCTCTATGAGAAATAAAGCAAAAAGGACTGGGGTATGTTTCAAGTGGCAGAGCACCTGCTTAGGAAAGATGAGACCTCAAGTTCAAACCAGAGTAGTGCTTTAAAAAATGATAAAAAAGAAAGATTCACTTAAATTGATAACTATTCATGGATAAAAATATATGTATTCATTTGTGTAATCCTATAAGAAATTCAAAAATTTCTGTTTCAAATAATTACTTATTTTTTCACTTAGTTTGTCCTTTGTTAAATTACCATGAACAAGTGGGTCACAATGCCCTATATAAAGGAGGTAGGTACAAAGGCCTAGGGCACTAGCTATTTCTGAGGGCCTGAGGATAAAATCATGAAGTTAATGAGTTGAGCAATTATGTTTAGTCATGGAGTTAATTAATTTCAAACACACTTTTAAGTTATTAATGATACAAAAATTATTTAGTACCATTCAGTGTAAATATTCTAGTAGAGATATTTCATCTCTTCAGTTCTGAGTCACATAAACAATTCTGAGAATATTTAAAAGAATAGGATCCCCAACTATCAGTGCACAAAAGCACAGTTCTCCATGGCTTTAACACATTCTTCTCACATGTGTACACTTTGTTTACTACAATACAATTGCATCCTATTGTGTAAGTTGCAACACAAGATTTTAAATTATACATCGTCCTCCTTGAGGCTCATGTTTAGAGTCAGAGGAGAACAAGCTATGCCTTGTTGAGCTCTTTGAAACACATAGAAATAGTTGGAACTGAATAAATATCTTTAGAGAAATGTCCTGACAAAGCAATAATGAAAAGGTCATGGCATATTTCATGCAGCATTCATCTTGTTTAATAAAAGTTGTGTACCAAAATTAGCTTCAATTCCTGATAATAAGAAACATTATATTTAAAGAGGAAATCAGGGCCAGCTTACTACTAAATTAAGCACATGGGAGTACATTTTTTATTGAAATGACATCCTTTTGTTTACAGCATCCAAATTTATCTTTAAAGCTTTTTAACTTTTCCTAAGCATCAAGGGCGTAGAATTTTGCAGTTTCTATTTTATTGAAAATCAGGACAAGTTTTTGACTGTTATTACTTTAAGAACCATGGCTTATGTCTGAAGACAGACAAGAACCAGTCATAAGAATACCACATTATAAATTTAATTGAATATGTGCAGAATATAGAAAACCCATAAATACCCTAGAATGTTTATTATACTCTACCACATGACTTTGAACAATAAAATATATAAAATCTTAAGTTGTAAGAAAGAACAAAATGGAAGCCAAATCTTTCATGTGCTTGTTATTGAGTTTCCTAGTAAGAGTTATTTTAAATATAAAATGAAGCTGAAATAAAATTGAAAGGGTAATAACACTGTTCCTTTTGCTGAGGTCTTATTTTGGGCAAAATTCCAGTGAACATAAAACAATTTTAAACAATTGGACACTGTTGCAAAATTCAGAATTCAGCTGGAGTAAAATCTTAGCAATAGCATATGTTATCTTGCTTACCAAAGGTAGGCTATTTATTTTTTTTTAATTTTCAATTTTTTTCATCTATAAACAGAGAAGATTGTGTGTGCATCTTAGTACTGTTATAATGTGTAAACAAGGTGGTGTGACTGCAGCAAGATAGCCTCTCAGAAAGTGTGCTATCTTTTCATCACTCCTGTCAATGGAGATTTGGAAGTTTCCTATGTTTTGGTCAATGGCTATGTTTTTTGTTTGTTTCCTTTAATGCATACACACATACTTTAAATATTCCTAATTCAAACTATGAAATTATGTCTTATAAGAGTTTTCCAACGTGCTAATTGACTGTGAGATTGTAAAGGATATTTCAGTATAGAATCATCTAAGAGAGTGAGAGAGAATTTATATAAAAGTTATTGAACAGTTTCTAGCTAAATTCCAGAAAGTGACTTACCTAAAAACTTACCTAACTTACATGTTTGGTGAGGTGAGGGGAACAGTGCTACTGGAAAAGAAGCTAAATTTTCTGAGATTAGTGTTTTAACTTATTGCAAAGCAGAATATTATTCAGGGTTATTAACTAATTATATATTTAAACTTTTTAATATATAAAATATATCTAAGGAAAAAGATGAAGACATTAGCTTGATATATATTTGCATGTAAAAATGTTTATATGTCAGATATAAAGAAGTCACATATAAAGTAATATACAAAAGAAAATACATCATATGTAAAGAAGTATAGGTGGTACTTAACATGCTTGGAAGAACTCAAATGGCTTGAAATGCCATGGCTATTAGGTGAAAATTATGCTTTCAGAAAAATATTCACTCTGTGTCCTTTTTACTGATGTAAGAAACTTGTTATAGTCATCAAGTAAGTATGTCACCACATTTATTGTGTTTTGAACAAAATTTAGCATAAGAGAATGCATTCCTGAGGATGTTGGATACTATTTGAACTCAGTGGACTGAGGCATGAGATGACAAGATATGCCTGAGAGCTCAGGAGGAACAAGATTAGACTTTATAGGTCAGAGAATGAGACAGGACTGATGTACAGGGAAAGGACTTCAGGGATCTGCAGGAAGACTCTTCTCTGCCATTCAGTAAGAGCTGGTTAGTGTATGAGTGTAAGGACCTGGTGTGACAAGGCACCCCATTTGCTCAGGGCCAGGAATAGTACATGTTCTCACCATCCAGAATGGAGAATCTCAAAATTTAGACAATGTTGGTGTTGTGTTCAGAGGGAATTATTTCAGTAGTAGGGAGTAAATAGTCTTAAACAGAATACTGCAGACTTCCCAAATTATAAATCCAAAACAAAAACCAAAAGGATTCAAAGATTTCCTCCAAGACATTTAAATAAATCCCAAAATGAAGCATGAGAGTATTTACAAAAATAAATACACCAAACATTCAAGTATGTAAAACCAACCATGTCAGAGAACAAATATGCTGTTGAAAGTGTACACACAGATATTTTAAAAATGTCACCTGTATCACATGTGTTCAGAGGTAAGTGGAAATAAGATATGATGTGGTGCAAATCAAATGTTGTAGCCTCTACAGATGAAAACTGCAATGTCTAAGATGAAAAAAGACTGGATATGGTTAAAGAAAGATTAAACATTGTCAAAACAAAGATTAGGGAATATGAAAGCATAGCAGCAAACCCATCTAAAATATGGTAATAAAAGAGAAGTGAATGTCATTATTGTCTATAAAACTGAAACCATTTGTAGTGAGACAAGTCATCTTGGGTGTCTGGAATAACTTCTTGTCTTTAGAGCTGAGGCAATGAGTGCTATTTTTACAGAATACTTTTGAAAAAAATGCCTGTATCACAAGCATCTTTTGTGGAGATCATCTCTCCCTCCAGAGCAAAGGGCAAGTGTGCTGCTTAAACAACATAGCAAAGATTAGAACAAAGGTCAGGTGAACCCACCATAAAAGATTCAGGTCAGTAAACTCAGAGGTCCTGTCTTGTAATTCATCTCATTCCTTAAACTTGTTTTTCTTTCCAATATCACACTGATAATTTTGGCTTGTAGGACCAGCAAGAACTCTGATATGTTACCACAATAGCTGTGAGTATCAAACTCTCCATTGCTCTGGCCCCAGACTCTGGTCTCCTAAGACAGCACCTATAGAACTGTGGCAGGGCAACTTGTTAACTTGCAGCTAGGGCAAGACCTTGGACCTTTCATTGCTATTGACATCATTATACTTGTATTGAAAGTCAAAAACTGTAGGGATGACTTTACTCAACGAAGGGCAGAAGTTTAAAGCTCACAGCATACTTTTCAGAAAAAAAATTCCTGAAAAGCAATGAACTTTGTAGAAACTTCATTGTTTTAATCTAGGCTTTGATTTTCTACCTCATTTTGAACAAACTATTCAATATTTTTGGCTTGATATCCTCATAATACTATAAAGCCTATTGAATTACTAGCTTGTGTTTTCATTTTTTCTTATCCTTATTTTCTTATTTATACAATATCATATGTGTGCATAGGAGGACAATATCTAAAACACATTTTAATAAAAATGAAAGACCTGGGCTGGTGGAAGACTTAAGTGGTAAGTGCATCTGCCCAGCAAGTATGAGGCACTGAGTTCAAATCTCAGCACTACTCAAAAAATGAAAAAGCTATTTCAATGTCTTGCTAAAGAAGAAATAAGTCCCTACTTGCTTAGCTATTGACTACTCTAAGAATTCCCACAAGGTACTCCTTCACAAGGAGGAGAAAGTAGATTAGATAATTCCCAATGCAAAACTGGTATGATATAAAGTTGCTATTATGTGACTTATTCCAATTTAATATAAATGTATTATTTTAGAGAAATGTAGTAGAGTGAGTGAAATTATTAGAAAGTATTAATTTTCACTTAAATCCAGGCATGTTTGATTGGTCATCTTTAACAAGGAAATGGCTTGCTATAAATCTTGAATATTAAAAATATGTACAATTAAAGTTGAGTATTGTCACTGAGAAATTCCTGAATACCTTTATAGGATTCATACTAGCAAAACAAATGATTTTAGTGCTTGTCATATAGATCTATTCATTAAAATAGGGATTATTTATAACATTATATTGAGTTTGATGCATTACTTTACCTGAACTTATCAGTTGGCTCCTAGCTTTGCTTCAGTGCTTTAATATATAAACATATACATCTAAATTTCTTCATTTGTCTCCCTATTACAGTATCTAATCATTTATTTATAAAACAAATTAAATTTCTTAGTCATGTTTAAATAACAAACTCTTCAATATCAAATTTGATCTTGAAATATATTTATTTTTCCCAGTGAGCAGGTTGCTCATAATCCTCAAATACTATGCTGTTTCACCAACAACATGTGTTGGCAAGGATGTGGGAAAAAAGGAATCCTTATGCACTGCTGGTGGGACTGCAAACTAGTACAACGTCTCTGGAAAAAAATTTGGAGGCTTCTTAAAAATCTAAACATATATCTGCCATATGATCCAGCAATACCACTCTTGGGGATATACCCAAAGGAATGCAACACAGGTTACTACAAAGGCACTTACACACCCATGTTTATTGCAGCACTATTCACAATAGCCAAGTTATGGAAACATCCAAGATGCCCCACTATCAATGAATGAATTAAGAAAATGTGGTATTTATACATAATGGAATACTACTCAGTCATGAAGAAGAATGAAATCTTATCATTTGCATGTAAATGGATGGAATTGGAGAACATCATTCTGAGTGATGTTATCTAGGCCCAGAAGACCAAAAATCATATGTTCTCCCTCATATGTGGACTTTCAATCAAGGGCAAACACAACAAGGGGATTGGACTTTGATCATATGATGAGGTAAGAGCACACAAGGGAGGTATGAGGATAGGAAAGAAACCCCCAAAAAACAAGATAGCATTTGATGTCCTCAGTGCAAAGGAAATAATGCAGAAACTTTAAAGTGACAGAGGCCAATAGGAGAAGGGGACCAGGAACTAGAGAAAAGGTTAGTTTGAGAAGTATTAATTTAGAATGTAACACATATGTACAGGAAAGCAATGTGAGTAAACTCCCTGTATAGCTATCCTTATCTCAACTAGCAAAAACCCCTCCTATTATTGCTTATACTCTCTCTTCAACAAAATTAGAGATAAGGGCAAAACAGTTTCTCGCTGGTAGCGAGGGGGTACGGGGGGAGAGGCAGAGGGTTGGGGGGAAAGGGAGGGGGCAGGGGGAAGGTGGGAGAAATGACCCAAACATTGTATGCACATTTTAATAAGAGAAATTTAAAAACTACTATGCTGTTCTTATCCATTAGTTTCAAAAACATCTCAACCAAGGACAATTCTAATAACTCAGGTTATTAGTTAATGGCACCATAAATACACCAGATTACAATGAAAGTCATGTAAAAGAAATTTATAACATTCATGTGGTTGTATTGTGAATTTATAATGTGTCAGATTTTATACTAAGTAAATTATTAAAATAAACTACTACCTCTATTATTCCAGTGGATTGAGAACCCTTATCTGAGCAGAAATAAAGTAATTGTCCTTGCTAGACAGTTCTACGTGAGTGCATAAGCTTGGTATCATATATGCATTTTGGGCCATGGTGCATAAGATTTATCCACTCAAAAAATTAAGCTCTCCTCATAAAGTTACTATTTCTTACAAAGTTGCTACAATATTTATAAGCATGTTAAGATTAAATGTGAACTGTAGTAATTCATATCATCTTTGATACATTTCATTACTTTTTAAGCTTTTTGAAGGCTTTGTGTCTTCCAGATATTTTGCTATGTTCTAGAAAACAAAGAGAAAGAAAAAAAGGATATGGTTCTTGTATTCAAACTGAAATATTGTCTTCATAGGATAGAAAAATAACAAGATTACTAGACTTTAAAAGTCAATTATGGATGTAGGCACAGGAAAATATGATTGCATAGGTAAATGTGTGTCTAATTCTACATGGAAGAATCAAGAGAGATTTTCACAGATGGAGTTCTTCACATTTAATGACCAGGTTAACTAAGCAGATGGAAGCATCTGCAAATATGTGTAGTAACTGAAGGAGTTCAATGCTTCTGGAGAAAACTGTACATGTGTGTGATAATTGACATATGTGTGGAAGAAAGATGGAATAAAAGCTTATACTGAGTCTAGAAAACATCCTAAAGAGATCTAGGGAGCTATTGAAAAATTGGGACTGCAATAATGACATATTCAGATTTATATTTCAAAAAGATAACATTGATAGCAGTGTGAAGGGTGGATTGCATCATAAAAAGTTTTACATAAGGAAGGAGAGATGATATTGTGAACAATCATGTAGACTGAAGGCTAAAAACTTGCTTAAACAATGTCAACAGTAGTCTAGATAGAGAAACATCAACCTACGATGATGCATCAGTAATAAGGAAGGGTGACAAGGTCTAGTAAATAAGAGAAAAGAGTTCAGTAAGTCACAGGTTCCTGAACAAGGTAAACAAATAGAAAGTGGAACTACTCACTAAATGGGAATTAGTTACAAGAAAGCTGCATTGCATTCATTGTGCTAGTAGAGTATGCTACTGAAAATATACAGAATGATTTGTATGAACGTACACAATATGTACACCTTTTGAACACTATGAGGCACATATGGTTCTATGGTACATACTAGAACATTATGAAAGAGAAGTATTTATATGCATGTATTGTGTGTGCATGTGTGTGTGTGTGTGCATGTGTTACTGGGGATCAAACCAAGAGTCTTTCATATTCTTGGAAAGTACTCTACTCTCTATCACTAAGCTGTATGCCCAGTAAAGAAAAATATATTTTGATATAGATAAGTTTAAATTTAGAATGCAAATGATAGGAATACCTTCTATATGGACAAAATTATCTAGGGAGAGAGTACAGACAACACAGGAACATCTATCAAGGAAAACCAACAACTAGGAGCCAATAGAAGAAAGAAGAAACTGTAAAACAGAGTGATGGGCCGGTGGAATGACTTAAGTGGTAGAGCATCTGACCAGCAAGCATGAAGCTCTGAGTTCAAACCCTAGTACTGACATAATTGGAAAGGATGCAGAAAAGACTGAGACAATGGAGAAAGCCAAATAAGAAGTTATATTAAAGTGCACCAGTCATAGTGATGTGATGGAAATATTATCGGCTTGCTTGTGGTAATCATTTCAAAATGTACAGGCTTATCAAAACATCATGATGTACATTTTAAATATATATAAATTTTGTCAATTATAGCTGGAGATAAAAAATTGAAAGTGAGAAATCTTCTATTTAATTTTTGTAAGTAGATTGTTAAATATAAAATAAATTTAAATTCAATCTCACATCCAGAAAACATAAAAATTAGACTTTGATTTCCTAGATCTCTTGTATTACAAATAAGGATTTTTTTGGAAGGCAGCAATGCTCACTACTATACTACCAATGTGCTCAAGGATATTTTTACTAAATTTCTGCTACTTTCTCTCCCTACCCATCTCCCATACAATTCGTGAAACTGCTTTTCTATACCCTCAAATATACCTCATAAAGCATTTTTATTATATGTACATTATAAATATTTTGAAAGCTGAGACATGTTGGACAGTGCCAAGAGGATCCTGGTTGGAGTTCCCCTAATGGATGGTAGTAAGCTGTTGTGGGTGACACCTACTGAGTGAAGTACAACCCTCAGCTTCATCACAACCATATTTGTGTCAGGTGTAGGGTGTGGATGCTGTCATGAAATTCTTCACACACAGTTTCCAGCATTAGAGGACTCTGCTTCCAATGTGGCTTTGAAGCATTCAAACAACACCCCAGAGTCACTGTCTTTCTATGGTCACTCCTCTGGTCTGAGGTTCTGAACTAAAAAGTGATGCTGTAATTACTTTTGAAGCTCTTTCTCCTTCCCTTTCCAATTCTGATTGACTCCTGTCTCCATCCTCTTCAGTGCCTACATCTTTCTTAGTGTGAAAATATTTGTTGGTTTTATAAAAACCTTTCACTGTCAATAAGGAAACATCTCAATTGCACCTTAAGTTCATGAAAGCCCTATGCAAAGCCATTAACAACAATAAAATATGTTTTTTATTCCTTAACAGACTACACAATTGAAACTTACAAGGATTAGTCTTAAGTGGATACTTGAAAGGGAGAATTTAACTGACTCTATGGCATAAAACACAGATTTGCTTATTGATATCCACAGCTACTTCCTAGAGGACAGGAGGTCGAAAATTGCATTTCTCAGACCACTTGCTTGTGATCTGTATTGAGCTAGGCAGGATCACCAGCAAGAGACTGATACTGCAGAGTGAACAGGGACAGGTGGTGATCTTGATTCAGGTGAACAGCTGTGTAATGCTGGACAGTTCTTTTGTGACAGCTAAAATAGAGATTTTTTTTTCTTAGATCACTTTACATCATAGGTGTTCAGTGGTAAGTAGCATTATCAGTGGGCTATCAGGGTAGAAAAATTGAGTCTTTTTCCAGGTCATGTGGCTCTAAACTGTGTAGTATCTATGCTTGAGTCTCTGGATTTTCCAGCAATCTTGAAGTTTCTCAATAATTTGTGTAAATCTCTTTCTGCTTAAATTATATATGATGAATATTATTTGGTGAGCTACAGTGGTAACCAAGACTCTGAATAATATAAAGATAATATTGAATATATATATATGTATATATATATATACATAGAGAGAGATGGTAATAGGTCAAAATTTTGCTCAAATTCTTGAACTCTCCCCACAGCCACACATTTTTCACCATGTGACTTTCCAGTTTCTTGTATAAACAATGAAATATGTTTCTCCCCCTTTGGATTTGACTTGGCTATATGTCTTCTGTGGACAATGGATGCTAATTGTCGTGCAGTAAGCAGTAGTTTTATATATGTTTATTCAAATGGAGGTTGGTCTCATGCATTTAGGACATGTTACAAAAAGTGTCCTAAATAGCTTCCATCCCTGCAGTCTGGGTTTCATGGTCTGCAGAAGAATCAATCAGTGTGCATAAGAAGTACAATCATCACAGATGTTGCCATAGTTTGAAGCAGACCAACTGAACCTCAGATCCCTAATAAAAATAATTGTCATTTTGAGCAGCTGAGTTTGAATTGATTGGTTGAGTACTGCTATCATGACAATGGGCAACTCATATAATATTTAGCTGCATGCTGCATATAAAACCAGTCATTAACTACATTTATTTCACTCTTATTCACTTGCTCATTCATTCAATAAGTATTTTCTAAACAGTATGTATTAAACCTAAAAAGCTGGGGATATAGTGCTCAGCAAAAGAGCCAAAATGGCTGCTGTTCTGAGGCTTATAATACAGTGACAGAAAATATTAAACACATAATTACAACATTTTAAATCACTAATCTATACAAAGTAAAACCATGGAGTCCTGTGAAATGGTAGTATTATCATGGAGAAATATTTAAAAGAAGGCTTTCTTCGGTATTGATTTTTATAAGAATCTTTGTAAAATAATAAGGAATAAGGAGGAATGAAGGTGTAGTCCAGAGAGCCTGGTGTGTGAGGCACATTGCCTAGCTGGCTCATTGGACCAAATCAACAAGTTCCTGGAATTTCTGATAATTTGTCATTCTAGAATTAGGCTCTTGATCTTACTGAATCACTCACAGTGATAGAGGAATTATATTCTGAGGTTTGAGGAAAGCTTGCTCTTTATTTGACTAAAACAATACTTTCATTATTTAGCCAACAACCAAAAGAAGAAGAATGGAACCTGCAATCTGAGATGATTAGAGAATATTTTTATATTGTCTAGTTAAATGTTCCAATAATCCCTCTTCTTCAGCTAAATATACTAAGTTTAAAATGATATTTTATGTCATTTCAGGGGGCAGAAAAAAGCAAGCATCTGAGGTCAGGTTCACTCTGGACTGAATGGGTTATGAATGTGAATCTAGCTCCTGTGCGCCTCCATGATGTGTCTTGATTGTTGGCATCCTACCACTGTGACTTGCTAGGATTCATTAATGCCATTTGAAGCTCAACGATTCAAAGCTATTTTGCCTCTTCTCTGTTTTTTTCTGTACTGTCTCCTGTCTCTGCTTCCTTTTATTTGTGTCAGAGTCTATAACTGCTATTTTAAGTATTTGTAATTGCTACTTATTTATCATGAAGAAAATAGGCATTGGAAAGGCTATTATGTGAAACATAAGGAAAAGACAGTAACATACTTCCTAGATTCATTGTCATTGCTGTTATACTCAATAAGAATAGAAATGAGAGAGTTTATTGTTCATTTATTTTCATATGTATTGTAAATATCTTATAAGAAGAAAAGACACCACATGTAAAAGTCATTGCATTTTACTCAATATGCCCGTTGTAAAGAGTAGTCTGAAATTTAATATTTAATTTGCCAAGAAAAATAACCATATTTTCTATATCACATTGAAGACATTAAAACAAATTTTATATAATATAAATAAATGTAAAATATTTCTTTCAATGCACTGACACATAATTTATACCTTTAGAAATTAATCCTAAGCAGAATCCAAATTTTATAAAAAAATTAGAAAATAACTCTTGCTATGGTTTGATTTGTAATCATGATTATAAGAAAGAAATTACATATCAAATTTAATTTTATATAAATATCTATTGATGTAGATATTAGGAAAGAAATATGTCATAGAACATCAAGTAGTGATCTGTGTTTGAAGAAAAATAGAATAACTGGATGTATTTTAATCTATCTTAGTATATACAAGATTTTCTGTAATAAAAGCACAATCATAATAGGGTTTACATTTATAACTTCCATATAAGGGAAAGATGTTTTCCTAAATCACTATAAAAGGAATTTTATGCAATTGAAATTGAATTGCTGATTCTTCATATTCTTATTCATGCCATACATTAGTGTTTGTGTCAGAAATTTTGAAGAGTGGTGAAAATTAGCTGCAGTAAGTGGCAGTGAGTATATAAAAATTAAATGACCACATTCTTAGCCTACCAGAATTAAAATTTTGGGATTTAGTGATAAATTTAAATAAATTTATTGATCATATCCTAATTGTATAATTCAAAACACTTTTAGTCCAAGGATTTTATCATTATATTAGAATGTTGTGAGTTACAAATTTGTATACCACATAGATTTGTAATATTTGTAACCATAATTCTTTCTCTCAAATAGTGTAATTCTGTGGGCTATAATTTGTCTGACAGCAAAATGATTAGCAGTAAGAGAGATTTAGCAATTTTATTTAGGGGGTATGTACTACCTACTACTCCTAGTTTTTAATAATTACATTATATTTAAGCTTTACTTCAAAATGAAAGACAAATATTTGGTAATGCTATTCACTTTTGTTGAGCCAATCATTCAATTTCTCTCTCGTATTCTCTGACATAAGCCAGAACGTTATAAAAAGAAGTATTCCTTAATAGGTTATTAATACATCAATGAACCAGGAAGAGAGAAAACTATTAAAATGAGAATCTCAAAAGCTCATTATTATTCATTGAAATTTGGATTAAGTATGCTGTCTGTGTTAAATGTTACTTTCCTCCAAGTAAATAATAAAGCTTTATCCCGTTAATGCTTTTTTGCTATTTTCCTATTATATGTAGACACATTTTTCCACATTTTAATTTGTGGGAATCTCAATATTTGGGAATAAGTGCTTTCATTAGTCCTCCCAAAATTAATTGTTCTTTCTAACAAGAGAAATTTTACTTTGTTGCTAAATCTAAGAACTAGTATTTGTGGCATATCTACTGCTTGAATTTTTTTCCACCAAAACCCAGTATTTATCATAACCATAATACATTTTCATAATTTAGACCTTTGTTTTGTTCAAATTTGTTATAAAATTTCATATGTGTTGTATAAAAGACAGCATTAATTGGTTTGTGCTTTTATTTCTGCTGATTCCATTTGCTTTAAATTTAGGTGAGCAGGGAAAACTACTTAAGGTTCTTTTTCTGTCTGAATATATTATATTCTATGAAAAAATGGGCAGGGTGATTGGAGGGGTAGGACCTGTGGAGTCATATGCTGTTTCAGTAATTTTAACTCATCCAAATTACTTTAAAAAGCTTTCTTTATTTTTTAATTGAAAATATAAAACACTTATTGAATTTTTATAAGGTTTTTAAAGATTTCAAATAATTTTCCAAGTATATTTATAGCAGGGTATACATATGTAGTTTTGTGACATTTCTTCTTTTTTTAGCTTTTCCTTCAAAGGACTTGTTGTTTAACATCTTTTCATTCTCCTGCCTTCCTCCTTCTTGTCATTGTCATTATTTGAGGGTGATTACCATTATTAGCACTAACATACTGTAATTATGAAATCCTCAAAAAAGTCAAAGACCTCACTTATTCACTTTGCATTGATTAAGTACCAGAACCACAGTGTTATAATTCATTCTAAGTTTTAAACAAGAAAAGACACAGTATATCAAATTTCCAGGGGTTAAGAAGATTCCCAAAATACGTTCCTTCACTCCTTGCATTTTGAGGCTTGGAAATGAGCTTTTATCTTAAATTAATAGTATAGTTTCCTAAATGAATATTTACTCTCTCCAGTTTTGGGAATATTTTTATAATTGGATGCAATGATGTTTCTCACAGATGTATAGCCTGTGAAGACTGGTTGACTACATCCTTGTTCAACTCTTCTGGGTTGTCTTTTCTTGTTGATCTTTTCCAAGTTCCAATCCTTATTTTTCTTCCTTTACAAAATCACTTTGACAATTTACTTAAATAGAAATGTCCCATGCCACCAAACTGCTATTATTTAAATTGGTCATAAGAAGTATTCACGTCTTTGTTAAAAATCATTTTCTATTTTTACTGTTTTATTTTACAGTTGTATAAATTGTAGAACCAAGTCCCAAGTAGCCTTAGGATGTAGAATTTGTATATTTCCTACACATAGAATACCTTTATGGACTTTATAATCACTGTTCAGTTGTTATTTATTATGTAATTTTAATCATCCTAACATAAGCTGATAGAGAAAAGTTACCTATATGCATTTAAAGCATACTTTATGAAATACTTAAGTAGAAATATTTCTAACTCAATTGATTTATATTCCCTACACACTTTTGAGTGTCAACTACAAATATTGTAAATGTATTTTCTAGGCATCACAAATCTGTGTGACTCTGACTTCCTTATTTCTCAGATATTCTATGAATTTATTTATTTATCATTTATGTATTTTTCTGTGTAATTAAGAATGGATCAAAATAAACAAAATCTCTCTCAAAGTTAGATGAAAAAGTTTTCATAAAAAATTTCCTAATACACATATATAAATAGAAAGGCAGTTATATATATATATATATATATATATATATAATTATATTGCCAAATGGTCACTTGACATGTGAGAAGAACTGTCTCTACAAAATATACTCATGCATGTGAAATGAAACAAAATTTGATATGTGGTGATTTTTTAATTAAAATTATAGTGACAATTTTTCAATACAGTGATACAGGCATTATTATAAGAGACAGGCAGAGATATATGTAGTAATATTTTAACATAGAAAAGAGAGTGACATACATCATAGACTAAATAAAATCATGTGAACACTCACTATAACCAGTGAAGTACTTGACCTTAATATTTTACCAAAGACGTGTTCTTTCTTCCATTGCTGTTTCTTAGATATTCACAGAAATACCTATATCCTTATAAAATGTTCTTTCTTTTGAACTTCATGTCTGTGGAAATGGATTAAATAAAGCAAGATGTATCATGAAAAAAAATCAGCAGGCAGTTCTCTTGGAGACCCAAGCTGCATGTGGTGGTAAAACTGAAAAATCATACAGTTACATAATTAAAGCATCTGTTTAGAGAATACAGAGCTATTCTAGAAGCACATACTTATTTTAAAGCATTTAGAGAGGGTATATTTATTTTTTCTGTACAGCTTAGAATAACTTTGGAAAATTTCCTTACAGGTTTGCTTGAAGGAAATATTAAAAAGTACCTAAAAGGAAGTTTAGTTAAAGTAATATTCTTGGCAAGTTATTCTTCTTAGGTTCTCTCTTATTTTTGTAATTTTTCTTTGCTTTGATTATTTTATGCTTTACACAAAGTGCAGTTCTTGGGAAGGATTTGACCATTAAATTGAACATGGGCTTGGGAAGGACTGTAATTATAAATGTATGGGCTTTAAAAAATGCCTAAAAATGATATCACCATTCCAATATAGTGATGAAAATATTATGATGAAAAACATCTATTCTGCATAGAGTAAAACCCAGGTATATTTAATATCAATTATATAACATTAATATCAATGCTGATATGATAAAGATAGCAGTATTATATGATAAATGGGAGAAATAGTACTTTTATTTTTATTTTTGTATGAGATAAAATCTACAAATAAGATTATCAAATTGACATACATTGGAAACACAATTTATCAAGGTGCATCTCAGTGGTTAAAACACTTGCCTAGCATATGAAAGGCTTTTGGCTCAACACACAATAGTACAAAAAGAATAGAAAAGAGAAAGACAAGAAAGAAACTGAAATATAACTTTCATTAATGAATATCTAGATGATTTATTTAGAGAAAGCAGAACTTGTGAATTTTGGCTAAAACCTACAAACACTTAGGCCAGAGATGAATTGAGCTTTAATGTGTACATTCTGGAGTAAGTTTTGTTGTCTGGAGTAAGTGGTGTGTCTATTCAATGACCTGACATGATGGAAATATTTCTGAGTGCTTCATAGAGGTAGTTCAAACTGCCAAAGACTAATTAAAATCAGATGAGTGTGAGTTGTTAAAGTTAGGACTTGATAGTCTTTTTCCACTAACTAGTCTGTTGAATCCTTATGGTTCAGGGACCCTTGACATCTGTGTTGCCATTTTCTTCTTCAGTTACTACTGATGTAGCTTCAACAGAGTGAAATGAATGTTGATCTGCCTTGGATGCTTTAGAATTTAATTTGATTTTGAACTTCAGACTTAAACTCTATGAAGCAGAAGTGTCAGAAATAAACACACATTTATGTATTCTTGTGCGATGATTCAGCTCATCAGTGCTATACTTAGGTGTATAAATCCACAAAACAACTCAATTCTCAATTTGCAACTACAGAGTGTCAAATGGAAAATAGATCCTAAAATGTAAAATCTAGGGCTTTCAAAACCCAGCTGCTTTGACATGATATAGGCAAAATAAAATGAAAAATGACTTTTAAAAAATATTGGATGCAATTAAAAATTAAAGAATTAACCAAATTTTAACTTATGTACACTCAACTGTTTATGTTATCTCTTTTATATAATTATGTTATCTTTTTTCTCTGCACATATTAAATTGTTTTTATTAATCCAGAATGGCATACTACAGATACTGTACAGCATGAACATTTATTCATTACAAAAATGGCTTCCAAACCATTAAAAATGAATTTGAAATAAGAGCATGAAATGGAAGAGTAACATCACAACTGTTAGGAAACATTCAAAGTATTCACAAAAAATTTTATAGTTAGCATTTTAATAAACCAGACAGTTTTACAATCACTTCATGCCAACTACCATGGCACTGAATGAACAGGTTGCAGCTCTATACAGCATTTTGCAACATCAACATGCCTACATTTTTATTTTATTATTATTCTTAAAGTTCACTACCTACTTTATGTCATATGCGTACATAAAAGCGGCTGCTGGTTTTTCATTTAAGAGTAATCTAATATGCTGACTTTTGACCCTTAAGGGTTTATGCCTCTTTGTTTAAAATGCTTTCTGGATAATCTGCTACTAAACACATTTTGTTATAGGTGACATTAAAACTACATACAAATCTACCTATATGACATCACACCAAAACATGATGAACAGAAAGTTCAGCATCAAAATAGGGAGAAAGCTAAAGTCACAGAGAATTTTGGCACATAAAGTTTTGCACACTGTCAGTCCCTGTCCTAAGGGCACAGGGCATTTGGCTAGGAGTTCATGGGAGAAACGGGCAGTTTCCACTGCTGCTCAGACAGCATCTAACATTCCCTCACTAATGTTCAAGTCTTGTTGTCCTTAATGGCTTTTAAATCAACTTTGTTAATGCTACTGATTCTTAATGCAGAAATTAATGTCCATTTGGTAGCATCTAGGTTTCATACAGGAAAAAAAAGTCAAAAAGGGAAACAAAAAATATATACACATTTTATATATAAACTTAAAAACCTTGTACAAATGAGTTGTTATATATAAGATGCTTATGCTAAGGGAAAAAAACTTTATACAGTTTCAAGAAAAATATTTAAAAAGGGACAACATACAGGTACGAAAAGCAACATCTAAAGCAATAAATATTAGTGGTCCAACAGCTCTGTGATTTCATTAAATGATGAATAGCACCCCTTTCCCCCAAAAAGAACACCACCATGGAACAAGGTATATTAACACATTTTAACTCTTTGTTTCTGTACTTTTAAATGATAACAAGTAACATCACAATAAAAGTTGTTTCACACAGAAAAAAAAAGGCAGTGGCACTGCATTCATTGTGTCCTTGTGGTTTAAAAAACAGGTCTAAAATGATTGGTTTGCAAGCTCACATTTAATACAAATAATACAGAACCAACTTCTTCTGGAGGGCTGCTACAAAATTGCTTCTCTCTTTTTTTTCTTTTTGTTTTTTAATCAGTCTTTTGAAACTTAGCTATCCAAACTATGTAACAATTATGTATACGTATATATATATATATATGTATGTATATATTTATGTTATATATATATATTTTAACACTACAAAGACTTTAAACAGATGTTGATAAAAATTTCGGTAGAATCATGAGGTTGTTCTCTCATCTACATATGTAAAAGGAGATATTGAAATAAGAATAGGTCATATATTGACCAATGAACTCAATAAACATCAACTCATGTAGCCATATGGCACAAAATTAAGAGTACAAAACAAAAGTTTTCAGAGTGGGGTGCGGGTCAAACCAAGAACCTGGAAGAAAACACTTAGAGCTGACTCTAAAGCTATTCTAACGACTTGGTTATGAGGCACAGAGGTTGGGGCTGGATCCCAGCCAGTGAGTTGTGGAAATGTAAGGAAGATGTTGATGGCTGTGCGAGAGATGAGGAGGGGACGATGGGCGGCTGCAAGGCGGCAGGTGGCAGGTCCAGGGCCCCCGTTGGGACAGATGGCAGAGGCCTTGCCATGGGTGGTCTCGGCCAGCAGGAGCGCAGGTGGTGGAGGCATCATGGACAGTTGCGCCAGGGGGTCAGGCTTCAGGGACAGGGACAGAGGCTGTGTCTGTTCAGCCTGTGACTTGGCGTCTGGCGTGGGGACCCTAGTAGGTACAGGGACCGGGGTGGCGAGTCTAGTAAGCGTCCATCTGAAGAGGGTGGGCTGAGGCAGGGTTTGCACCATAAACACTGTGGGTCAAGCCGGAACAGAGCCCTACACTTCTTTGGAGTGTTTGCATCAGCAGGGGCCTCACCAGTTTGTCTGCTGATCAAGGCACTCAGCCACGACCTTGGCTCTCATTTCTTTTTTTTTTTTCTTTTATTATTCATATGTGCATACAAGGCTTGGTTCATTTCTCCCCCCTGCCCCCACCCCTTCCCTTACCACCCACTCCAGCCCCCTCCCTCACCCCCCCACCCCCTCAATACCCAGGAGAAACTATTTTGCCCTTATCTCTAATTTCGTTGTAGAGAGAGTATAAGCAATAATAGGAAGGAACAAGGGGTTTTGCTGGTTGAGATAAGGATAGCTATACAGGGCATTGACTCACATTGATTTCCTGTGCGTGGGTGTTACCTTCTAGGTTAATTCTTTTTGATCTAACCTTTTCTCTAGTTCCTGGTCCCCTTCTCCTATTGGCCTCAGTTGCTTTTAAGGTATCTGCTTTAGTTTCTCTACGTTAAGGGCAAAAAATGCTAGCTAATTTTTTAGGTGTCTTACCTATTCTCACCCCTCCCTTGTGTGCTCTCACTTCTATCATGTGCTCAAAGTCCAATACCGTTGTTGTGTTTGCCCTTGATCTAATGTCCACATATGAGGGAGAACGTACGATTTTTGGTCTTTTGGGCCAGGCTAACCTCACTAGAATGATGTTCTCCAATTCCATCCATTTACCAGCGAATGATAACATTTTGTTCTTCTTCATGGCTGCATAAAATTCCATTGTGTATAGATACCACATTTTCTTAATCCATTCGTCAGTGGTGGGGCATCTTGGCTGTTTCCATAACTTGGCTATTGTGAATAGTGCCGCAATAAACATGGATGTACAGGTGCCTCTGGAGTAACAGTCTTTTGGGTATATCCCCAAGAGTGGTATTGCTGGATCAAATGGTAGATCGATGTCCAGCTTTTTAAGTAGCCTCCAAATTTTTTTCCAGAGTGGTTGTACTAGGCTACATTCCCACCAACAGTGTAAGAGGGTTCCTTTTTCCCGCATCCTCGCCAACACCTGTTGTTGGTGGTGTTGCTGATGATGGCTATTCTAACAGGGGTGAGGTGGAATCTTAGTGTGGTTTTAATTTGCATTTCCTTTATTGCTAGAGATGGTGAGCATTTTTTCATGTGTTTTTTGGCCATTTGAATTTCTTCTTTTGAGAAAGTTCTGTTTAGCTCACGTGCCCATTTCTTTATTGGTTCATTAGTTTTGGGAGAATTTAGTTTTTAAGTTCCCTGTATATTCTGGTTATCAGTCCTTTGTCTGATGTATAATTGGCAAATATTTTCTCCCACTCTGTGGGTGTTCTCTTCAGTTTAGAGACCATTTCTTTTGATGAACAGAAGCTTTTTAGTTTTATGAGGTCCCATTTATCTATGCTATCTCTTAGTTGCTGTGCTGCTGGGGTTTCATTGAGAAAGTTCTTACCTATACCTAACTCCAGAGTATTTCCTACTCTTTCTTGTATCAACTTAAGAGTTTGGGGTCTGATATTAAGATCCTTGATCCATTTTGAGTTAATCTTGGTATAGGGTGATATACATGGATCTAGTTTCAGTTTTTTTGCAGACTGCTAACCAGTTTTCCCAGCAGTTTTTGTTGAAGAGGCTGCTATTTCTCCATCGTATATTTTTAGCTCCTTTGTCAAAGATAAGTTGCTCATAGTTGTGTGGCTTCATATCTGGATCCTCTATTCTGTTCCACTGGTCTTCATGTCTGTTTTTGTGCCAGTACCATGCTGTTTTTATTGTTATTGCTTTGTAATATAGTTTGAAGTCAGGTATTGTGATACCTCCTGCATTGTTCTTTTGACTGAGTATTGCCTTGGCTATTCGTGGCCTCTTGTGTTTCCATATAAATTTAACAGTAGATTTTTCAATCTCTCTAATGAATGTCATTGGAATTTTGATGGGAATTGCATTAAACATGTAGATTACTTTGGGGAGTATCGACATTTTTACTATGTTGATTCTACCAATCCATGAGCATGGGAGATCTCTCCACTTTCTATAGTCTTCCTCAATCTCTTTCTTCAGAACTGTATAGTTTTCCTTGTAGAGGTCTTTCACATGTTTTGTTAGGTTTACACCTAGGTATTTGATTTTTTTTGAGGCTATTGTAAATGGAATCGTTTTCATACATTCTTTTTCCGTTTGCTCATTGTTAGTGTATAGAAATGCTAATGATTTTTCTATGTTGATTTTATATCCTGCTACCTTGCTATAGCTATTGATGATGTCTAGAAGCTTCTGAGTAGAGTTTTTTGGGTCTTTAAGGTATAGGATCATGTCGTCTGCAAATAGGGATATTTTGACAGTTTCTTTACCTATTTGTATTCCTTTTATTCCTTCTTCTTGCCTAATTGCTCTGGCTAGGAATTCCAGTACTATGTTGAATAGGAGTGGAGATGGTGGGCATCCTTGTCTGGTTCCTGATTTTAGAGGGAATGGTTTTAATTTTTCTCCATTAAGTATAATGCTGGCTGTAGGTTTGTCATATATAGCTTTTATAATGTTGAGGAACTTTCCTTCTATTCCTAGTTTTCTTAGAGCTTTTATCATGAAATGATGTTGGATCTTATCAAAGGCTTTTTCTGCATCTATTGAGATGATCAAGTGGTTTTTGTCTTTGCTTCTGTTAATGTGGTTTATTACGTTTATTGATTTTCGTATGTTGAACCACCCTTGAATCCCTGGGATGAAGCCTACTTGGTCGTGGTGAATAATCTTTTTGATGTGTTGCTGAATTCGGTTTGCCATTATTTTGTTGAGGATTTTTGCATCAATGTTCATTAAGGAGATTGGCCTATAGTTCTCCTTTTTGGAGGTGTCTTTGCCTGGTTTTGGGATAAGTGTAATACTGGCTTCATAAAATGTGTTTGGCAGTTTTCTTTCCCTTTCTATTTCATGGAACAGTTTAAGGAGGGTTGGTATCAGTTCTTCTTTAAAGGTCTGATAGAATTCAGCAGAGAATCCATCAGGTCCTGGACTTTTCTTTTTGGGGAGACTCTTGATTGCTGCTTCAATTTCATTTTGTGTTATAGGTCTATTCAGGTGAGTAATTTCCTCTTGGTTCAGTTTTGGATGATCATATGTATCTAGAAATCTGTCCATTTCTTTTAGATTTTCAAATTTATTTGAATATAGGTTCTCAAAGTAGTCTCTGATGATTTCCTGGACTTCCATGGTGTTTGTTGTTATCTCCCCTTTTGCATTCCTAATTCTACTAATTTGGGTTTTTTCTCTCCTCATTTTAGTCAGGTTTGCCAGGGGTCTATCGATCTTGTTTATTTTTTCAAAGAACCAACTTTTTGTTTCATTAATTCTTTGTATGGTTTTTTTGGTTTCTATTTCGTTGATTTCAGCTCTTATTTTTATTATTTCTCTCCTTCTATTTGTTTTGGGATTTGCTTGTTCTTGTTTTTCTAGGAGTTTCAGATGTATCATTAGGTCATTGATTTGGGATCTTTCAATCTTTTTAATATATGCACTCATGGCTATAAACTTTCCTTTCAAGACTGCCTTAGCTGTGTCCCATGGGTTCCGGTAGGTTGTGTTTTCATTTTCATTGACTTCTAGGAACATTTTAATTTCCTCTTTTATTGCATTGATGATCCATTCTTCATTAAGTAATGAGTTATTTAGTTTCCAGCTGTTTGCATGTTTTTTGTCTTTACTTTTGTTGTTGAGTTCTACTTTTACTGCATTGTGGTCAGATAGTATGCATGGTATTATTTCTATTTTCTTATATTTGCTGAGGCTTGCTTTGTGCCCTAGGATATGATCTATTTTGGAGAAGGTTCCATGGGCTGCTGAGAAGAATGTATATTGTGTAGAGGTTGGATGAAATGTTCTGTAGACATCTACTAGGTCCACTTGATCTATTGCATATTTTAGATCTTGGATTTCTTTATTGAGTTTTTGTTTGGATGACCTATCTATTGATGATAATGGAGTGTTAAAGTCTCCCACAACCACTGTGTTGGCGTTTATATATGCTTTTAGGTCTTTCAGGGTATGTTTGATGAAATTGGGTGCATTGACATTGGGTGCATACAGATTGATGATTATTATTTCCTTTTGGTGTATTTCCCCTTTTATTAGTATGGAATGTCCTTCTTTATCTCGTTTGATCGATGTAGGTTTGAAGTCTACTTTGTCAGAGATAAGTATTGCTACTCCTGCTTGTTTTCGGGGGCCATTGGCTTGGTAAATCTTCTCCCAGCCTTTCATCCTAAGCATATGCTTATTTCTGTCGGTGAGATGAGTCTCCTGTAAGCAACAAATTGTTGGATCTTCTTTTTTAATCCATTTTGTCAAACGGTGTCTTTTGATGGGTGAATTAAGTCCATTAACATTAAGCATTAGTACTGATAGGTATGTGGTGATTCCTGCCATTTAGTTATCTTAGTTGTTTGAAGGTTTGATTGTGTGTACCTAACTTGATGTTACTCTCTACTGTCTTGCTTTTTCTTATCCTGTGGTTTGGTGCTGCCTGCCTTTTCATGGTTAAGTTGGGTGTCACTTTCTGTGTGCAGGATCCCTTGCAGAATCTTTTGTAATGGTGACTTTGTGGTCACATATTGTTTTAGTTTCTGCTTATCATGGAAGACTTTTATTGCTCCATCTATTTTGAATGATAGCTTTGCTGGGTAGAGTATCCTGGGGTTGAAGTTATTTTCATTCAGTGCCCGGAAGATCTCACCCCATGCTCTTCTTGCTTTTAATGTTTCTGTTGAGAAGTCTGCTGTGATTTTGATGGGTTTACCTTTGTATGTTACTTGTTTTTTCTCTCTTGCAGCCTTCAATATTCTTTCCTTAGTTTCTGAACTTGTTGTTTTAATGATGATATGTCGTGGAGTAGTTCTATTTTGATCTGGTCTGTTTGGTGTCCTGGAGGCCTCTTGCATTTGTATGGGAATATCTTTCTCTAGATTTGGGAAATTTTCCGTTATTATTTTGTTGAATATATTACGCATTCCCTTCGCTTGCACCTCTTCTCCTTCTTCGATGCCCATGATTCTCAAGTTTGGTCTTTTGATGGAGTCAGTGAGTTCTTGCATTTTCTTTTCACAGGTCTTGAGTTGTTTAATTAATAGTTCTTCAGTTTTTCCTTTAATTACCATTTCATCTTCAAGTTCTGAGATTCTGTCTTCTGTTTGTTCTATTCTGCTGGATTGGCCTTCCGTTTTGTTTTGCAGTTCTGTTTCGTTCTTTTTTCTGAGGTTTTCCATATCCTGGCTGTTTTCTTCTTTATTGTTGTCTATTTTTGTCCTGAGTTCATTTATCCATTTATTCATTGTGTTCTCTCTTTCACTTTGGTGTTTATACAGTGCTTCTATGGTTTCCTTTATTTCTTCTTTTGCTTTTTCAAATTCTCTATTTTTATTTTCTTGGAATTTCTTGAGTGTCTCCTGTACATTTTGGTTGACCCTATCCAGTATCATCTCTATAAAATTCTCATTGAGTACTTGTAGTATGTCTTCTTTTAAATTATTCTTGTGGGCTTCATTGGGTCCTTTGGCATAGTTTATCTTCATTTTGTTGGAGTCTGGATCTGAGTTTCTGTTCTCTTCATTCCCCTCTGGTTCCTGTACTAATTTTTTGCTGTGGGGAAACTGGTTTCCTTGTTGTTTCTGTCTTCCCGTCATTGTCCTTGGTGTTGTTACTGTCCCTGTACTGTGTGTAATTAAGTATTTTCTAGCTTGTAATAATAACAATGGTAATATTGAGAATGGAAGAGTGAGCTGAGATGGAAAGCAAGAAGTTAAAGAAAAGGGGAAAACAAATATACAGACAAGAGGGAGAAAGCAGAACAAGGTGTCAGACAAGAGAGTTTCAAAGGTATAAACAGGGAGTGTTAGTGTACTAATTGACAGTAAGCTGAACAGACAATAGAGAGACAGAGAGAGGATTGAAAATCAAAGATAAAAAAATAAAAAATAAGTATATGAAAGTAATATCTATTTATAAAAATGAATTAAAATAAAATGGAAAATAGAAAATTAAAAAAAAAAAAAACCAAAAAACTTCCAAGTTTATATGCAATGCAATTTCAGTCTTAATAATTTGGATGTCCGTCTCAATCTCCAGTCCTGGAGTTGGTGCCTCAGATGTTGTTCTGTAGTTGTCTCATCAAAGGGGATGCATAAAGTAGAACAAAACTACACTCACACACACACAGAAGGAAAAAAAAAAAAAGCCCCACCAAGTGTCCCCAGTTCAAATGCAATACAGTTTCAGTAAGTTTTTCGGCTTGCAGGTGTAATTCGGTTGTTCTCTCATCAAAGGTAGGGAGAAAAAGAAAAAAAAGCGTCTGGAGGCAGTTCTGAGAGTGGTATCTGCAACTGTGGCTCGCCTGCCTGCTGCTCTCAGCCTGTAGCTGGCGGCGTTATTTATGCAGATCTCTGGGGTGAGCTAGCACTCACCTGGTCCCACAGGCTTTGTTTGTTCAGAGTTCTCCTGTGCGGGGGGCCTCTGCTACAGGCTTTCCCCTTTTCAAGCACTGGGAAAGGTGACACTGCCCCGCGTTGTCAGGCCTGCGTGTTTATTTACAGTTCACGTGGGAAGTGGATCTTCCCTCCTCTCACAAGCGTCCCCGCTCCTGGTTGCTGGGTGCGCCCCGCTCCCGCCAGAGCCTCTGTGGCCCACCCAGCTTGTTTATTTACAGTCCCGGGAAGGATTCCCTTCCCCCAATCTTCAGCGCTCAGGGCGCCCCACCCTCTTTCCAGTGTGTCTTAATTGTTCTTATTGCTTAGTACTCAGTTTCTCTTTTTTTTTCCCCGGGTGGAGGTCAGTCTGTCCAGGGGGCTATGCTGCTCTGGCCCAGGCTTGTCTGTGGGGGAACCGTGGTACCGCGAAGCTCACCTGGTCCACGTCTTCCCAAGCCGTATGGGCGCCGGCCACTGGCGGCCCCGGGGGCCCTCCTCGGTTCTCCGTTTAACGTGAAGTGGAGATTCTCTGCGCCGGCTGGAGATGTGGAGGAGTCAAAGTTATGCCTTTTCTCGTGATTATGCCTGCAAAGTGTGTCTCCAGCGTCTCTCCAAGATTTCACTATAGGAGGGTCGCTTTCTGTTCCTACCTCTATCCGCCATCTTGGAATCTTCCTCATTTCTTTCACATACAACATGAACGCATTAACGGGCTTCTTTATGTGGGGCTTCTTCTTTTCTTCTTCCTTTTTGGAGGCCTGATGCTTTGAGCTATGGAGTAAGCCGACGTCACTCTGGGAGGATTCCTGTTTGACTGTTGCTGTGACTATGGTACCGTGGGGTATGTCTGTCGTGTGTAGAGTACGATGTGGTGGAATCGTGTGGGGAGGGAACCTAGAAGACAGAAAGCTGGACACGGAAGCATTGATGGGATAGGGCTGTCTGAATCCTCCTGTAGTGATTGGGTACTCCGGTTGACCTTGCTGTGGTACTAACCATCCTAACGGATGGGGGATTTGTCCTATGGTTCTGGGTGATAGCGGTTAATATGGAGATATGTCTGGAGGGTGCAAAGGCCGTGGGATTCCTGTTTTGGGGTCCAAGTCAGCTGGTAAGTGGAGAGGTGGGTTCCCTGGGGTGAAGTGTTCATTGCTGTAGGTGATGAGAGGCGTGAGTGGGTGAACAGGATGGGGGTACTGCACCACCGGCACTTTGTTCGTGACAATGTGCGCTGGCGATGGTGAGTGGTCATCCTTGAGGGCTTGTCTGCTCTGGAGGCTCCCTGCCTGGACACCAAGTAGCAGCCATTTCATCTAAAGACAGGTTCAGGCGGTGGGCGAGAGAGATCCGTTGGGGAAGTAGGGGCTCCTGAGGTCGGGGATCATGATGAAGGACTAGCCAGGATAAAGTGACCCCTTAAAGAGCCCTCTATCTTGCCTTTTGGCGGCTTCCTCCAAAAGTTCCTGGGATTTATCCCAGGAACTTTTGGAGCGAAGTGGAGGCCGTCTTTCTGCCTCGGAATCGGAGGAGCTATTCTGATTTGTTTCTGATTCATTGACTGGAGACGACTTTACATCAGCTAAGTCCCTCTCTGCAGAGGAGTTGTCCCAGCTCTTCTCCTCCTGCTCACCCTCCTCTTTGAAGGAAATCTAATTATGTTATTTTTCTGTCCAGTTCCAATCACTAGCAACTTGAAATTCCCAATTAAATCTGTCTGCCTTCTTACTTGAAAAACCTCACTATGACTAAATTGTCTTAAGGTTTTTATTAATATAGAAACCTGATTTGAAGTTATGGTGACCATTAAGAAGTTTTTTCTCAGTTAGATGCTAATTGTAATGAAAACTAGCACCAGTACTTTAAAAAAGTCAGAATTTTACAAATTTATGGTCTAATTTTTATCTTGAAAAAATAAAAGTTGACAGCTCAAAATATTCTAAAGAGTAAATTTGTTTCCATGAAGTTATTCATTTTGTTCTTTCATTATTGACCACTACTAATAAATGATACTCACTCATTCTGATAGAAAATTATTCTCATTTCATAATAATTACCTTGCCATAAACTAAGAAAGTCTTAGTCCATAAAATATATTTATTTACAATATATGTTTTGAATATTATACATTATTTTTTGCAGTTGTCCAAAACATTTATATCTATCAAAATGGGATTATGATGTTCCTGAGTGACTTAATTTTCCAAGTAATTTTATTGCACAATATTCATTCATCCATTTTCAAAAAATGTCTTGAAGATCTGTTAAATACTAGGCACAGTTCTAGGCAGAATAGATGTAGCAACTAAAACAATAAAGTCCCTATGCATCATTGGCTTTATATTATGAATGAGGGGAGGTAGATAATAATGGGTAAATAGAGTCTAGTAATTTTATGCTAATTGTTTTGGAGAAAAACACAATAGGGAAAACTGGATAAAAATAGTCAGATGGGCTAAGGTTCATATTTTATATTATGTAGTCAAAATGTTCTGATTAAGAAATAGAATTCATACTAATTTTATAGGGAAAATAGAATGGAAATAATTAGCTATGAAAGAGAATTGGCTCATAGAGTAAATGAAATGCTAGTAGCATAAGGGATTGGAGAGGCCAAGAGCAGCCTAGAACTGCAATGGAGCATACAGTGAAGAGTCCAGCTAACTTCCAAGACTGAGTGAGATCCAGTCCTTGCTGGAAAGGGCATGTGTATGGCTTGTCTCATGGCAAATAAGTCACTATGGAGCCACACCAGAGGAATTTGCTTGAAATCTGTCCTCAAGGTCTTGAGCAAATTTTTCATTCAGAGACATTTAACAAGAGGCACTGAACTGAAGAATCACTTGAGCAGAGTTCTGGGGATAGTTACTGTTTTCTGGGTATAGCAGGTGACCTTGCTGGTGTTGTAGAGATGAGGTGTGCACAGAAGAAGGATATGCTTCTGCATGGTCCAAAACAAACACAAAATTCACTAGCACAAGGCAGTGTGTAGAAAAGTGTCTCAGAACCAGGAAGCAAAACTCTCCTCTTGCTACATCTCTCCAGTTATCTCTATTAACAAACTGTCCCTTTTCACAGATTACACAACTAATAATGGTTTGAAGCTTAAAGCAATAGCTGACAGACATGTAGAAAGGAATCATGAAAATTTGTTCTGATGAAGTGAAGACCCTGAAGAAAATAAGAGAGTAGGTTATGCACATATCTATGGAAAGAGCATTCCAGAGTGATGAAGCAAGTGTAAAATGGCATAACTCAAGAATGTGTTTCACATATTGTGACATAACAAGGATGTCAGTTTTTCTGGAGCAAGCAAAAGGAGAAAGGTGTAGTTGAATATGAGTTCAGTCAAGTAGCAGGAGCAGAAGTAAGACTAAATTAGGAATATGTGTTTAATTTTCACTGAAAAGAGAAACAGGCCTCTCTTGGTGTCTCGCTTCGACCTCACCATCATCCCGGGGCCCCAAGGACTTTTGTGTGCAGCAGTGGGTGGGAGACAAGGGAGCCTCTGCCCATCTTCTGCTGGGAGCACGTCTGTAGGCATGACCTGCCGGCCAACAAGTGGCTGGTCATTGAGCGCAACATCAGCCGCTGGGTGCAGAGGCACCCAAGGGGCAGCCGCCTTATTGGCCACCACAGTGCAGAGGTCGCCAAGGATGCTTTCCATGCCTTCCACCAAGATCTCCATTTTGTGCACAAGTTCCTGTGGCCCCTGCTGATAGGAGAACTGGCCTCAAAGGAGCCCAGCTAATATGGATCTCAGAATACCCAGCTGATCAAGGACTTGTGAGCACTGTGCCAGACAGCCAAAGACATGAAGCTGAGACTGATCCCATCTTCTTTGCTCTCCTGCTGGGCCACATCCTAGTTATGGAAGTGCTGGGCTGGCTCATCGTCTACCTCCTGGGCTCTGGCTGGGTGTCCAGCACTCTTGCCGCACTTATCCTGGCCATCTGTCAGGCTCAGAGCTGGTGTCTGCAGCAGGACCTGGGCCATGCCTCCATCTTCAGGAAGTCCCAGTGGAACCAGGAAGCCCAGCAGTTTGTGATGGGGCTCCTGAAGGGCTTCTCTGCCCACTGGTTGAACTTCTGTCACTTCTAGCACCATGCCAAACCTAACATCTTCCACAGGATCAGGATGTGACAGTGGCACCTGTATTCCTCCTAAGGGAATCATCTGTGGAGTAAGGCAAGAAGAAACACAGATACCTACCCTACAGCCACTAGTACCTGTACTTTGTCCTGATTGGCCCACCACTGCTCACCCTGGTGAACTTTGAGGTGGAAAATCTGGCATACATACTGGTGTGCATGCAGTGGACAGACTTTTTCTGGGCCACCAGCTTCTACTCCTACTTCTTGTCCTACATCACCTTCTACAGTGTCTCTGGGGCACTCCTCCTCTTTGTTGCTGTCAGGGTCCTGGAGAGCCACTGGTTCATGTGGATCACACAGTTGAACCACATTCCCAAAGAAATTGGTCATGAGAAGCACCAGGACTGGGCCAACTCTCAGCTGGCAGCCTCTTGTAACGTGGAGCCCTCACTCTTCATTGACTGCTTCAGCGGGCACCTCAACTTTCAGATCGAGCACCATCTCTTCCCCACAATGCCGAGGCACAGCTACCACAAGATGGCCCCTCTGGTCAAAGCACTGTGTGCTAGCATGGCCTGTATTATGAGGTGAAGCCTTTTCTCACTGCCCTGGTGGACATCATCAGGTCCTTGAAGAAGTCTGGTAATGACTGGCTGGATGCCTACCTCCACCAGTGAAGGCAGCATCTGCCTGGGTGGAGAAGGGATAAGGGCCCAGGGCCCCAGAAATCACTGAGCCACCCCAGGCAATATGTGCAGTTCCACCCTCACCCCACCATGGTGTACCCTGCCTGCCCACCTGGTCCTGCCATCTTCCCTGGTCAGCAGCACTATGGCTGTAGCTCTGTGGCCAAAAGGACCAAGGATAGAGGGAGGGTACTCAAAGCCACATGGTGAGCAAAGCATCTTTTCCTAGAACAAGATTTGGAGGAGAAACTGTTATTTTAATATAAAAATCAACCTAGATATATTAAAAAAAAAGAAAAGAAGCAATTCAATAGTTTCTAACAGAGAATTAATTAAGATGATATCTGTTCAGATAACTGATTACTTTGTTGAAAATAGAAAATGTAAGTGGAAATGGTGGCCGGTTGTCAGTATTCTAACTCACATGTACAGGTACACACATACAATGATGACACCACAGAAACAGAATGAAAAAATATGCACAGGTTTCAAGAAAGTGCTATTGTATTTTGTAAAAGAAAGTAAGTGTTAAAGATAGCTCCATTTTGGTCTTACTAAGTAGACAAATAGAATTGTCAATTCTGAATGGGAAGACTACATGATGTTTTGAATGGAATCAGTTTTCTTTTTACACATCATGATTGATAAGTCTATCTGTAGAGATACCTGGAAGTTATCAACTGTGATAAATTTGTTTGGTTCAATGAGAATTTTCATGATTGTCCTTTTCTTGCAATAACATTATAATTATAGGTGACCTTTAATAGTGCCATTTAGTGAATGTGAGTATATGAAAGGCTGATTATCAGATAAATTCCAGAAAGAAGAATGTGTCAGTCACAATAATGTAGAAAAAAAAATTTTTTCTTTCTCTGTTTTAAAATTATTCATATTTTAAAATAGAAATTATCATTATATGCATAAATGTTGATGGAAATAAATGAGTAGAACAAAAAATATGATTTGAGATGGGAGGCATAAATCTAACGAAATTTTATACACAAAAATGGTAACATAAAATGCAAACGTGTTAAATTTCTCTCCATTGCTTTTTGATGACACGAGGTGTTTGAGAAGAGAGGATTATAATGTGGGGAAATTTGGGGGAAAGTGAACAATGTAACTAAACATTAAGTTTGCAGAGCAACACCAGATTGCTGCTCTGTCTTCACTTGACACACATTGTTCTCTAGATAAATTTTTTTTTATCAGTGAAGAAGGGGAGAAAGAGGAGAGTTATCTTATCAGAACTGGCTTTTCCTAAAGCAGATACCTTAAAGCAACTGAGGCCAATAGGAAAAGGGGAACAGGTACTACAGAAAAGGTTAGATCAAAAAGAATTAACCTAGAAGGTAACACCCACGCACAGGAAATCAATGTGAGTCAATGCTCTGTATAGCTATCCTTATCTCAACCAGCAAAAACCCTTGTTCCTTCCTATTATTGCTTATACTCTCTCTACAACAAAATTAGAAATAAGGGCAAAATAGTTTCTGCTGGGTATTGAAGGGGGGGTGGGGACAGGGGGGAGAAATGAACCAAGCCTTGTATGCACATATGAATAATAAAAGAAAAATGAAAAAAAAAACCAAAAAACCCAAAAAAACTTCAGTTTCAACAAAAAAATTGTTCAGGCAAAGGATGGGGCTCAGTGACACAGCATATGCTCTCTGTAAGAGTGAAGACCTGAGTTTGATCCCATCACTATGCACGCACAAAAAATTAAATTACTCAATAATAATCTAAAAAAAAAAAAGAACTGGCTTTTCTTTCTTTCAGTAAATAAACATACATAGAAAAAGAGAAAAAGGTCAAAATAATTTCCACAGCAGAAATTGTATTCATAGATTGCTGAAAATAAATAAATAAAAGGTAGAAGAATAAGAAAGAGAGGATGGCAAAAAAAGTAGTTAAAGGGTGATTGAGTCAGTAAATCTGGTCTTATTTATTTATTTATTTTGGCATTAAGATGATTTTATTTTTCTTGAACATTTTTAAGAGAATGCTGACAATTACTAAGAATGCATAAAGATTTATGTAAAAAAGAATGAAGGCAAGGGTTAATTTTGAGATCAGAGTTGAGTATTTGAGGTCAAGTAATTTTCAAAAAGTAACACAGAGGAACGTCTTAGTGTGATAAATGACTCTTGCTGAAAAGGAGGACACTAGGATTACATTATGAAGAAGGAGCAGTTGTGAGTAATAATAATCAGGTACCACCATGGAATTTCTGGATAGATAAATCAGAACAGATAAAATGACCATTTCTGTAGAGTCCACAAAAGCTGAGAAGTTCATTTATTGATAGACTCATTACTGTTGATATTAAAATCATAAAAAAATTATGAAAAGAATACATTTTGAAATGTACTCTAAGGTTTTTAGATTTTAAGGTTTTTAAATTATGAAATTGTGGACAGTGGGCTTTTCATGCAATCCTGTAAGTGGAACAGAAGCTCCTGCAGGTTATTCTTGAGGATGAAGAAGTTTAAGTATTTACTACCTTAAATGGTTCATATGCAAACCAATGGTCTTTGATTTTTATCAAAATTTTTGTATTTGACTAAATCAAAGAAGTGGGAAGTGGATGTGGTTTTGAGAGATAGCTATGTGATGTCATAAGCATATGAAAACACAGATATACATCCAAACAGGAACAATGAGATTCTTTGACTTTCTTTGGTGGTGGTGTTGCATAGATGCATTTTTTCCAATTCTTTCAGTTTATCAATAAAGTTAAATGCCAATTAATGTTTAGTAGAAATGAATGGGAAACGTGGAAGGACACAGTGATATGGAATTCTGTGCCTGAATTTTTTGCTTAAAATTGACCCTTCTTACACTTGCTAGGTTTCTCTCTTTTAATTTCTGCATTTTTGCCTCTAAAAATATAGCTTTACACTTAAAATTCTGCCATTTTAAATTAGAATTTTAAGTTGAAATGCATCATTCTGTCATTTTATTGGAAACAACAATATATGTAGGGACTACTATATATCATATAGTAGTCCCTACAATATATATATTTTATATATATATATATATATATTTCATATATATATATATTTTATATATATATATATTTTATATATATATATTATATATATATACATGTGGGGAATACTATATATATATATATATATATATATATACACAAACACAATGGATAGATATACTATGGCTATCATATATATATATATATGAGGGCAGAAAATCTAATCCAATTGTATTAGAAGTTTAGTGTTAAAGTCATTTTAGACAGTAAATACTAAATTCTTATTATGGAGCTTACATTTTCATGATGTTGAATTTAATTTAATGATTGCTGTTATTCATGAATAATTTAAATAACTTAAGCTACCAAAGAATGAAAAGTGTAAATCAGTGAGAAGTCATGCCCTGAAATATGTGTTCCTCTTTAATCCAAGACAATGTGATAATCCAGGGTCTCTGGTTTAGAATTTTCCTGTCACTCACTGAGTGTGTCATCCTGGGCAGTTATTTACCTCTCTTTGCTTCACTTTTGTCATGTATAAACTAGAAATCATTGCTGTTTACCTCATCCAGTTGTTATAAGGAAAAAGTTGTATAAAATATTTATATTTCTTACAATAAAGAAAATGTTATTGTTAGAATTCCATTAATATTAAATTTCACAGCAATCTTTCCAACAGATATTCATTCCCATTGTTGTATCATGCAGCTGATAAAATTAATTATTAACAATATGTGTAACTTGAATACTGTCACATACACTGTGAGTGTTTGTGAGTGCCATCACAAAGCTGTGAGTGTGCAAGAATCAAAGTCAATTCTAGCTTACTCCAGTCTCTGCTGTGTTATGACACCACTGTGTGCTCCCATCTTCATGTTCCCATAGTCATAATGTACTTTCACTTAGATTATGGCTCAGATGTGAAAACTGAAATCTTCACATTATGTTTAGGCAATTTGAAGAACAATTTTCAACATGATGGGGTTCAGAGCATGCTATCCTCAAACCTGGTTGCTTGTATTGAACTGAGAAAGGCAGGCACATGAAAGACTTTCTGACCTTGCTATACCCAGAGGAAAGTGGAACCATTACCTTGGAGATGGGGGATACAGAGGAGCCATAGCTAACAGTGTTCATGAGCCTGAGTTCTTACCCAGTAGCATCCCTTTGTACCTGCCACATTTTTGTACATCTTTCTCCTCTTCCTCAAACCTAGCATAAAGAAAATTATGCTTATGACTTTCCAGGTCTTTGTTTTCTTATGGATTCTCCTGTGTCATGGAAAACTTCCACAATATTAATGTACAGGCTTGCATCTTGCTAATCCTTTTGTCACTTCCAACCAAGAACCTAAAAGAGTAGAGGGAAAATAATTTTTCTTTCCCTATAGTTTCTGGCAACAAATATAAAATACAATCCAGAGGGATACCTTGTTTATTTGGAGGTAGAAGTTCACATCTGAGATCTCTGACTAAGGCAGTCAAGATAAAGATTCTTACCAAGGTCAATACGCTGGTTTCAGTCAACAGCATCCAACTGAACAGGGGTGGAAAAAGCCTCCTTATCTTTTTTTTTCTTTCCTAATTTCTATGGGACTAAAAGAGTTGAAAAAATTAATTGTTTGAGTGATGACATGAATTTGATTTTGTATACACAGTGCTTAATCCCTTCTGGTCCAGGATCACCTGTTTTCATATTTGTCCTGAGAGTGGGTCTTTTAAGCTTGTTTACTTTCTACCTGCCAGAGGAACAGGTGCCAGGGGTACACTTGGAAGAGGATTTGCAGATGGCTAGCACCCCATTTTCAGCCTATGCTTTTCCTGTTTTTGCCCACTCTCAGGTGTCCTGTCTGCGTCCTTTGGTCTTTTTGGAGGTTCAGGGTCACAAGGGCTCCTCTTTTACCACACTTTGTAGATGTGACTGGCCTTTGTATTAAAGGCATTAAGAGTCTATAGACATCAATATTAGTATTAAGCCCAGTATTAGTATGGGCATTAATTTGAAGAGTTGGTCTCTTTAAACTAAATACAGATGGGCTGGGGGCAAGGATGAAGTGGTGGAGTGCCTGCCTAGCAAGTGCAAGACCCTGAGTTCTAACCCCAGTACCACAGTAAATAAATAAATTAAGTAAGCAAATAAACAAATAAACATAGATGCTGCTCACTTATGGAAGCTTTACATCTTTATAAACTCCCTGCATTGAAAGTATCATCCAGTTGAAATGAATTAACAGACATAACCCACCAAACAGAGCTCAGCATTGCTAGGTACTGTAGAGTACTCATTTTTACTTTTGTGGACCTCTGGTCTCAGGGTAGCATCCAGCATCTCCAGAGACAATTACCCTGTGTATCACTGGTCCAGGAGAGAACACAATTGCAAGTTTGAAGTCAGTAGGGTTTCTACTGAATGTGTGTAGCTTTTGTGTCATGGCAGAAGAGTCAGGAGAATTGTGAATGGAGCCACCTTGAATCTCGGACTGCCTGTTCTCTCCTATGCTTTTGTTAATCTGGATTTTGCTGCAGTGTCCCAAATACCTAGAAAACCAAAAGGCAAAGATTTCCTTTCTCCCCTACACACTTACACTAATAAATTGACCATTGTCTACATTATAGAATAAAAGTCTAAACCAGAATTTCTGTCCCTGACAGGGTGGAGGGTCAGACACTGATAAAGGCCTTCCCATTCAAATACAGATAAAATCTAAAAAAGAATCTTTTGCTCTGGGAAAGGCAACTCTCTTAGTAAATAAAATGAAATAAATTAAGAGCAGTAAACATAACCTGAAGATATGTTATATCAATTACATATTAGAACTTACTATGGTGCCAATAACAAGATGGAGGAGTTGATCCTGAGACTACAGTTCAAAGTTGAGGACCTACTTAATTAAAGTATAATATTTTCAAGTTTCACTTTAAGAATTTAATAGGCTTGTAAGGCAAATTCTCCAAGTATTGTGGGATTTGTTGCTGAGTGCTTTACTCTCGTCCATAAGTCTATTTTCTTTAATATGAAAATTTGAATGATTTTCATTTGCATAACCACAATTACCACAAGTTTGCAGAAGTAAGATTCTAATAGTAGATAATAATGTGTCCACCATCCAAAATTAGCATTGATTCTTCTAAGCAAATGTCTCTGTATGTGACTCAGGAAAGTGTAATTAACACATTAATTTATATGTAGATAACCATCTCAATGCCAAAGCTTTTTTATTTGACTCATTCCATCTGACTTTCAAATCTGAAGAGACATATGGCTTTAAATGCATATTAAACACAATAAAATGAGAGCTCTATAAAATGAGAAGCATTGAAACTCTTTGAGAAACATTTTCATTCTTTGAAAATATTCTCTTTGGATTTGGAAAATCATTGTAGGTTGAAACTTGAACAGAAGACAAGGTGAGGATAATAGTTTCTGTTGGTTCAACTATTCAGACTTTTACTTAAGTATTAGAGGTAGGCTGATACAGATACAATTATCAAATACAGATTTTTTTTAAATTGGAAAAAGATGCATAAATATATATTGATAAATGCCACAGTAATAATCCTGGTTTTCATCTACCTGATCCCATCTCTCTTGCAGGTGTTCAGTGTATAATTTTTTAGCTGAACCTCGGCCAATTTCACAAGTGGCTATGAATTTGCCTTGCATCTTGTGCTCATCTTGTAACTTTGAAGAAGATTATATTAATTTTACTCAGAGCTTTTATCTCCTAAAATTCAATTTCTAATTATATAATTTCTTAAAATGTCAATAATTTGGATGATGATGGAAGATGTAACAGAAATGAATAAGTTACTCAATTTATCCATTCTGGCAGGAAAATAGTTGTTCATTTCATTTGTCATCTGAGTATCCGTTATTAATACACATATTGTATTGCTGGAATGATCCAATAGAAATTTACTTTAAATTTTGATTTTTATTTGTTTTCCTTTCAATATGTATCTTCACTTATCTGAAAATTAGGGCAGAGGGAAACAAAATCAAAGTCTTAGCTTTACATAAGCATGTGTAATAAAATGCATGTCAGCAAAGATAGAAACATCCAGAAGAATTAGAAAATAATCTGAAATATAAATGTTGCAGGATTTTTTTTCACTTTATTCACCAGGAAGGAATTGATGCATACCTATTATAGGTAAACAGAAAATAAAACAACTCATGCTGCAAAAATTATATTAAAAAAGGGTAGAGACATCATACTATAAATAAATAAAAAAGGTGTTTACTATGTCTGAAGGGGATGGCATCTTGGGATGGGGTTTGTCTAACCTGCATGGGGATGCAGATTGCTGTACTGAGTATGGTGATTGCTAGGGATCTCCTTGACAAAACTATGTTTTCCTAAAGGCTTTCAGGAAAGAACAGAGTCAATTCTCCCTTACAACTTGCCGTGAAGCCTCCTTGATGCATCTGTCATTATATGTCTATAGCTTTACCTGACTGTCTCTTTTTGAACAGCAGTCTAAGGCAAATTTTTTTTGTTTTGAATTTTATAAATATTTAGGTATGATTCAGACAAATGATACCTAACTTCACTGCATAATTCTGTTTTCCTGCTGAAAAACATGAAACTGCATGTATTATGGTCAACCATGTTCTTGAGCATACACTTGTCATATTCACTCTGATGTTTTTGAAATTGGTTGGCTATTTTAGAGGAGAGATAATTTATCGACAAAACAATCATTTTTAATGAAATTTCTGATATTCCTTTATTTTCCCAAATAATTTCCAATTTTACATATGTGTTAAATTCTATTCTATTATTCTAGAAAATTCTAGAATTCTAGTTATTGAATATATATGCTAACTAACATTGATTTCCTTTGTTATCTATAATTAGATAATTTTTGAAAAAAAATTCTGAAGCTATCTATTTGTAAGGCATATTTGTCTTTTTTTTTGCTTTGAATTACCAGACTGTCTATTTTATTTTTATTTTCAAGACCAACTTTTAACTTTGATTGTTTTCTTTAAATAATATCCCTTAATAATTTAGTCAGTTGATTACTCATTTCTATTTACTTTCTTTTTATTATTAGTTAGAAGCCTAGTACATTGTTTTGTGATTTTTTAATATACTAGTCAGTTTTACATTTTAAGAAAACTGTAAATTTACCAATGATTATTACATCATCAAAATCAAGAAGTTTTGATACTTTGTGTTTTTATCTTCATTACTTTAGTCATAAAAATATTAAAATAAAATTTCACAGTATAATCCTTTAAATGTTTTAAGTGTTTGTCCTTTCTATTCTATTTAGTCATATTGTTTATGCTGTAGAATGGAAATATGTATATATAAAATATTTCCTATCAATTAATTTATATAATTTATGTTTTTTTTGTAAACTACAATTTCTAAAATTCTTTTATTTTATGTGAAAATATATTTCTCTGTGTTGTTTATCTTCATACACTGGATAAAGTAAAATTGTGACTTTTCCAGTGTCTTTCAGAGCTCATCAGCAAACAAACAGATCACATTGAGTAACCTTATTTGCACATTGATTCTCGTTTTAATCATAGTTACTTTATATTAGATCTAAACAGTACTCACACAGAATTCCTTGTTTCAACATGTTTGTTGAAAAACTAAGATAAGGATCAGGCTAACAGTCCTTTCCATTTCTTTCAAATGCACTTTGTTCATTTACTACTACATCTAGATGTTACCTTTTAGTATCTATTGAAAACATTTTCTCAGTTCAGTTTCAGCAATTGTCTCCCTAAACAACTGACAACAAGCTATTCTGCTAATTGGAATTGTTACAATTGTCTGCAGCATTCTGAATTTCAGATCTTTTGTGAATTCTTTAATGTATTTCATTTAGACTTCCTATTTGCAATTGCCCAACTTCAACTTATGTAAGTATGTGACTGTCCCTCATTCATCAAACATGTCCTCCTATCTGAACTGCACTTTTAGAGGTAATATTTCACTGTTGGTGGCAAGGCTGTGTTCCAGGATTTCTTTCTGGTGAATATAAATATAGTTGAAGTAAGCTGGTGAGGGATAAAGTAATTTCTAAATCAAGTGTACATGAAAAAGGCAATCCTTCTCACATACCCAGATACATTTTAAAAGTAATTATTCCAAAGGAAATGGATATAGAGCCTTCCATACATACGATATATCAAAATTTACTGCAATCTTTCTTTATTCTCATTTTGAGAAAATTCTCCTTAATTTTTCTCTTCAATAATGTCCTTCTGCCTTATGTAAGTGTGGCTACAAAATTGTATATGTGTTAATAATTAATCTCAAGTGATATTACATATGTGATTAAAAATAACGATTGACTTGTTAATGACATTCCAAGGAAGCATATATACATATATATATATATTTAAATACATAAGAAATATTCTGTATGAGAATATTCACATATGTTTTGTCATCTCATATAGATAAAAACTATTAGAATGAGAAATTTATAGAGCCTGTGGAATAAAAATGGTAAAGTGTATTCTATTTTAGTTATTTTATGTTTGACAGTGCAGGTCTAAGAAGTGATTCCTGAAGATATTTTATATCAGTAAGGTTATTCTTTTTACCAACAGTAAAAAACAAACATGATTACTTTAAAGAAAAACTGGTATTTATTGAGTGAATTTAGAGTACTTCATAGAATGCAAAGGAAAAGAATAAAGGCCAGACCTTAGAAGAGTGAGAAATAGGCATTTCTATAAATCTAGAAACTTCACAATTGTGTCAGGATGCACAAAATGCTTCCTTATAATGAGCAAATGACTTTTTCCAATACTGCTGTCATTCAGACACCAAAAATGTCTAATGGATTTCAAAGTAAAATTCAGTAACATGAAATTGCATAATAATTTGAAAATATGATACATTAATTTTAAATACTTACAGGTAATCAATGATAGTAAATAGACAAAATGATTTTTTATTTCTTTTATTCATATGTGCATATAATGTTTGGGTCATTTCTCCCCCCTTTTCCCTGACCCCTCCCTTTCCCCCTTCCTCTCCCCCACTACCCCCTTGCTACCAGGCAGAAACTATTTTGCCCTTATCGCTAATTGACAAAGTGATTTAGATATGCTAGGATATCTAAATCTGAATGTATAATTTTGCTCATGAGAATTTTCACTTTTTCTCACTAATTTATGTGTATCTTATAAAAACTATTTTCTGAAATGGCATTTCTATCATTTCTTTTCATAGCTGAGCTCCTTAAAGTTAAAAAATTCTCATTCTAAACTCTGTGAAATGTATAACTTCCATTACTGTATTTTTCCTGTTGCATTGCTAGTATGATCTCTATAAACAATCAATATGTGGACAGCTTTGAACTCTGTGGAGCTGCTAAAAATGATTTTAGAATGTCAATTTTATCATATACATGATGAATGACGTTTGTCACTGAACATTTCTCTGAAGACTTCCCATAACCTCACCATTCTCAAAATGTATTTGCTGATTCATAAGAAGATCTTATCTTGTGATATAAAATACTTCAGAGAAAATTTAAGTCCTACAAAGAGAACACCAAGTAAACCACGCATCTAATGTTCTCTAACTTCACATTTGAAGACATCAACTAATAAACCTTTCAATTTATGAAATATTGAATAATATATTTTGAGCACAAATAACCAAGCATTATTCCTATAACAATGCCAATACTCTACTTACATCAATTCTTATTTGTCATTCTCATACATATAAAATTTTAAATATGAAATTTTAAATATTTTAGATAAATATTATATGCCACTACTTTTCATATTAGTTGTCAGTAATATTTATGCAATTCTTGGGATCTAAAACCTTACAAAATGCAGCTATGGGTTGATCTCCATCTCAATTTCATGTCAGAAACTGAGTGTAGAATGCTGGTTACCAGATTGTGGAAGGAGACAGGGGAGAGGATATTGTGAATCAAAGTGTACAAACATCCAGTTAGATGTAGGACTACATTTTATGGATACAGTCCATTCATGGTGACCTTAGTAAATAGTAATGTGTGTTTTAAAATTGCCACAAGGGAATTTAAACATTCTCACAGAAAAAAACTGAGGTGATGACTACATTAATTAGCTTGATTTAAACTTTCCATAATTTGTATATAAATAAAACATCACCTCATACCCTTATTTGTCAGTTACAGATGAAAACTATCAATTAAAATACATGGGAAATTTTCTCATGAAACCTCAAAACTAAAGAGATTATGTAAATGTGGGAAATGGAAGCCTATTTTTTTTCATTTTTCTTTTATTATTCATATGTGCATACAAGGCTTGGTTCATATCTCCCCCCTGCCCCCACCCCCTCCCTTACCACCCACTCTGCCCCCTCCCTTCTCCCCCCCCTCAATACCCAGCAGAAACTATTTTGCCCTTATTTCTAATTTTGTTGTAGAGAGAGTATAAGCAATAATAGGAAGGAACAAGGGTTTTTGCTGGTTGAGATAAGGATAGCTATATAGGGCATTGACTCACATTGATTTTCTGTGCGTGGGAGTTACCTTCTAGGTTAATTCTTTTTGATCTAACCTTTTCTCTAGTTCCTGGTCCCCTTTTCCTATTGGCCTCAGTTGCTTTAAGGTATCTGCTTTAGTTTCTCTGCGTTAAGGGCAACAAATGCTAGCTAGTTTTTTAGGTGTCTTACCTATCCTCACCCCTTCCTTGTGTGCTCTCGCTTTTATCATGTGCTCATAGTCCAATCCCCTTGTTGTGTTTGCCCTTGATCTAATGTCCACATATGAGGGAGAACATACGATTTTTGGTCTTTTGGGCCAGGCTAACCTCACTCAGAATGATGTTCTCCAATTTCATCCATTTACCAGCGAATGATAACATTTCGTTCTTCTTCATGGCTGCATAGTTTATCTTCATTTTGTTGGAGTCTGGCTCTGAGTTTCTGTTCTCTTCATTCCCCTCTGGTTCCTGTACTAATTTTTTGCTGTGGGGAAACTGGTTTCCTTGTTTTTTCTGTCTTCCTGTCATTGTCCTTGGTGTTGTTACTGTCCCTGTACTGTGTGTAATTAAGTATTTTCTAGCTTGTAATAATAACAATGGTAATATTGAGAATGGAAGAGTGAGCTGAGATGGAAAGCAAGAAGTTAAAGAAAAGGGGAAAACAAATATACAGACAAGAGGGAGAAAGCAGAACAAGGTATCAGACAAGAGAGTTTCAAAGGTATAAACAGGGAGTGTTAGTGTACTAATCGACAGTAAGCTGAACAGACAATAGTGTGACAGAGAGAGGATTGAAAATCAAAGATAAAAAAATAAAAAATAAGTATATGAAAGTAATATCTATTTATAAAAATGAATTAAAATAAAATGGAAAATAGAAAATTAAAAAAAAAAACAAAAAACCAAAAAACTTCCAAGTTTATATGCAATGCAATTTCAGTCTTAATAATTTGGATGTCCGTCTCAATCTCCAGTCCTGGAGTTGGTGCCTCAGATGTTGTTCTGTAGTTGTCTCATCAAAGGGGATGCATAAAGTAGAACAAAACTACACTCACACACACACAGAAGAAAAAAAAAAAAAAGCCCCACCAAGTGTCCCCAGTTCAAATGCAATACAGTTTCAGTAAGTTTTTCCAGCTTGCAGGTGTAATTCGGTTGTTCTCTCATCAAAGGTAGGGAGAAAAAGAAAAAAAAAGGGTCTGGAGGCAGTTCTGAGAGTGGTATCTGCAACTGTGGCTTGCCTGCCTGCTGCTCTCAGCCTGTAGCTGGCGGCGTTATTTATGCAGATCTCTGGGGTGAGCTAGCACTCACCTGGTCCCACAGGCTTTGTTTGCTCAGAGTTCTCCTGTGCGGCGGCCTCTGCCACAGGCTTTCCCCTTTCCAAGCACTGGGAAAGGTGCCACTGCCCCGCGTTGTCAGGCCTGCGTGTTTATTTACAGTTCACGTGGGAAGTGGGTCTTCCCTCCTCTCACAAGCGTCCCCGCTCCTGGTTGCTGGGCGCGTGCCCTGCTCCCGCCAGAGCCTCTCCGACCCGCCCGGCTCGTTTATTTAGAGTCCCGGGAAGGATTCCCTTCCCCCAATCTTCAGCACTCAGGGCGCCCCACCCTCTTTCCAGCGTGTCTTAATTGTTCTTATTGCTTAGTACTCAGTTTCTCTTTTTTTTCCCCCCGAGTGGAGGTCAGTCTGTCCAGGGGGCTATGCTGCTCTGGCCCAGGCTTGTCTGTGGGGGAACCGTGGTACCGCGAAGCTCACCTGGTCCGCGTCTTCCCAAGCCGTATGGGCGCCGGCCACTGGCGGCCCCGGGGGCCCTCCTCAGTTCTCCGTTTAACGTGGAGTGGAGATTCTCTGCGCCGGCTGGAGATGTGGAGGGGTCAAAGTTATGCCTTTTCTCAGTGATTATGCCTGCAAAGTGTGTCTCCAGTGTCTCTCCAAGATTTCACTATAGGAGGCTCGCTTTCTGCTTCCTCCCTCTAGCCGCCATCTTGGAATTTCCTCTTCATGGCTGCATAAAATTCCATTGTGTATAGATACCACATTTTCTTAATCCATTCGTCAGTGCTGGGGCATCTTGGCTGTTTCCATAACTTGGCTATTGTGAATAGTGCCGCAATAAACATGGATGTGCAGGTGCTTCTGGAGTAACAGTCTTTTGGGTATATCCCCAAGAGTAGTATTGCTGGATCAAATGGTAGATCGATGTCCAGCTTTTTAAGTAGCCTCCAAATTTTTTTCCAGGGTGGTTGTACTAGTCTACATTCCCACCAACAGTGTAAGAGGGTTCCTTTTTCTCCGCATCCTCGCTAACACCTGTTGTTGGTGGTGTTGCTGATGATGGCTATTCTAACAGGGGTGAGGTGGAATCTTAGCGTGGTTTTAATTTGCATTTCCTTTATTGCTAGAGATGGTGAGCATTTTTTCATGTGTTTTTTGGCCATTTGAATTTCTTCTTTTGAGAAAGTTCTGTTTAGGTCACATGCCCATTTCTTTATTGGTTCATTAGTTTTGGGAGAATTTAGTTTTTTAAGTTCCCTGTATATTCTGGTTATCAGTCCTTTGTCTGATGTATAGTTGGCAAATATTTTCTCCCACTCTGTGGGTGTTCTCTTCAGTTTAGAGACCATTTCTTTTGATGAACAGAAGCTTTTTAGTTTTATGAGGTCCCATTTATCTATGCTATCTCTTAGTTGCTGTGCTGCTGGGGTTTCGTTGAGAAAGTTCTTACCTATACCTACTAACTCCAGAGTATTTCCTACTCTTTCTTGTATCAACTTAAGAGTTTGGGGTCTGATATTAAGATCCTTGATCTATTTTGAGTTAATCTTGGTATTGAGTGATATACATGGATCTAGTTTCAGTTTTTTGCATGGAAGCCTACTTTTATGTCTTACTGAAATCTTCCTGTGAAATGAAAATTCTTTCTTCATTTAGGATTAATATTTTTTAGTATATGCATTTATGATTAAGAGACTTATCTATCTTTTATTGAGAACATTTGCATATGTAAGTTGTCTTTCTGTGTACTTTTCCCTATTATAGGTATATATGTATATCCAGAAAAAAATAGGTATCTGAAAAAAGTCATAAATTTTTGAACAAAAATAGTCTTATCAACATAGAAATCTAGCATCTTATATAAATTCAGAAAAAAGTAAGTAGAAAAAAGTACTTCAAATCTAGCAAATTCCAAAATAAATATTCAATGTAATAACCTTAAGAGAATAAGGTTTTAAAAAGTATTCATGTGCTATTTTTAAGTACAGCAATTATTTTATTTCATTATGCAATCAGCAAAATATTAGATTACAAATTAGTAAAGTTATTTTAAAATGGAGTTAAGCAAATAAATGCATGTCTTTGACTTTCCAGTGACCTGACATACATCAAGATGACAATTTTCAAAAGTTGAGGGTATGGTTTTCATTTAATTGCTTCCCCTTTTGTTAATCTTGGTATTCAGTAAGAAGTCATCAGAGAGCAGTTTACAGTGTGTTATTTAACACATTTATCTCTGGGCTCTTAGCTTTTAAGTCTTCATATTTTAGAGTTCATTAGAACTCTTAATAAAAGAACAAATTAAGTCACATGACACTGTTACTGAACTATTTTAACTTCAGTGCAATGGTTGTACATGGTTGGAGCTAATACTTGTTTCTAAGTTTAAAACTGTAGGGAGGCTTATTTTTATTCTTCACTAAATTTATATTGAGTGTGTATAGGGTATCATATACATATGTATTTGCTATTAAATACATTTTTCCTTCTCAATGCATATTTAAATGTACTTCCTTTTCTTACCAAGTTATTATAGAAAGTATTCTATGTTATGTTTATTTGAAAATTGTCTTGGTTTAAAAGAAGCATGTGTAGCCAGCCTTGCTTTTCATTGTTTTGGCAAAATACCTCAGAAAGTCAACCAAGGAAGAAGTGATTTACATTGGCTCCAGGTTTCAGAGTTTTCTGCCCACAGGCAGCAAGTTCCATTGCTCTCACTCACATAGCAAGGCAGAGACATCGTGGAGACAGGGATAGGTTAGAAAAGATGTTCATCTTATGGCACCCAGAAAGGAAGGAGTTACAGTAAGGGGCCCGGGCCACCATGTACCCTTCAAAGGCACACCTCCAGTGAGACATTTCCTTGAAGTAGGCTCACCTCCTAGAGTTTCACCACTTCCCAGCAGTGTAGTCAAACTCTGAAACCATCAGTGGATTAAACTATTTTATGAATCCACATGACAAAATGGTTTCTGGAAATCCCTTGCAAACATACTCAGAAGTATGATTCATTAATCTCCTAGGCATATCTCAATCCAATCAAGCTGACAGTCTAGGTAAACAAAGCAACATTTAGGCTACAAGATTTTCTAGACAATAAGATCCTAAGAAACAAAAATGTGCATATTATTTTTAGATTGGAAAGAACTGGCAGTTCTGTTAATGGAAAATTCAATGCCATGTATTGTATGAATTCAGTAAATGCCTACTTTCATGCCAGTCATCCTAGCTACTCAGGAGGCAGAGATCAGGAAGATCCAGGTTCCAAGACAACCTCAGCTAGTAAGTTCATGGACCTTATCTCAAAAATACCCAATGCAAAACAGGAATGGCCAAATGGCTTAAAGGATAGAGCACCTGCCTAGCAAATGTAAAGCCCTGAGTTCAAATCATTGTGCCACAAAAAAGTGCTGACTGATAGAAATAAAGTGGATATCCATTATAACAATGGCATTAATTATGGTGGAACAAATTTGACTGAGATAGAAGAAAATTGCTTTGATTATTTTCTGACTTCTGATAAAGATAGTTTCATGGCTGATCCTGGACTACTCTATGTTGAGCTTATTTCCTCATTTTCAATACAATGAACATTCTCATGTTCCCCAAAAAAAGTTTTGAAGTGTATTTCTAAAATTGTAAAATCTGTACTATTGTTTGGAGCATATTCATTTTTAAAATGTTTTAAAATAGTACTGGGTTATGTATACCCATCTTCTTAACTCAGCCATTGTCAGAAGGACCTGTAGTAATTGTATTATTGTACATTAAAATGATGAAACAGGGAACTTTTCCCCCACTGGTGGTGTATTGGGGAGTAATTGGATCATGATGGCTCATTCATCAACTGACTAATCCATTGATGGATTGATAATTTGATGGCATTATTGGCAAGTGGTGGAAACTATGATGGGGGGGCCTTGTCAGAGGTACTGATTCACTGGTAGTAGGCCCTTCAAAGGCTTACCTTGTTCCTGGTCCCTCTCTATCTCTCTGCTAACAGGCAGTCATAAATTAAGCAGCTCTGCTTTACCACACCCTTTTCACTTTGACATTTGACTCTGCCTAACACTCAAAATAATGGGACCAAGTGAAAATAGACTGAATCCTGTGAAATTTAGCTAAAATAAATCTTTTCTCCTTTTAATTGATTTCTTTCAGGTATTTTGTCACAGCAATGAAAAGTCACTAATACAGGAGTAGATTAAAAACATTTCAATTTATTTTTATTACTATCATAGATCTAAAAGTTATTTAGGAACACAAATTTTAATTTTTCATGACTCAGTTTGCTAAGGTTCATGAGGATCATTAAGATTGTGTTATGCATAACTAAGCTTCCTTATGAAATCACTGTTTTGCATACAAATTTAAGTTTGCTTAGATAATAATTACAAACTTACTAATTTTCTTTTAAATATTTAAGGTTTTTGTAATAGATTAAGTTAAATCTGCTTGGTAGTATATAAAATGAAAGAATGTGGCTTTTATTTGGTGAAACTTGAAAGTAGAAAGTGTTATCAGGGCTGAGGATGTAGCTTAAGGGTACATTATTTTTCTAGCATGGACAATGCTCTGAATTTGAATCCCAGGATCCCAAAAATGAATAAGTAAACAAATACAAAGCATGCTCATTATTCAAAAAAGGAAACATTATCAATATTGTGATAAAACAATGCAAGCATTATGTTTCCCACAACTATTTTCCTTAGAATTAGCCAAGAAATCTTTCCATAAATTCTTCAAAGGCTAAAAAAAAGTTATCTAAAAACACCCAAACCATAAATATAATTTCCCTGTGTAATTACTCTAATATGTCAATACATTGATTACTTTGTGTCTTTTTCTGCTTGTTGCATTTCTAATATTTAGAATGTTTCCAAATTTGTTTATTTAATATTTTTCTATTTATGTTTTCTCCTTTGACTCAGTTTATTAATCTTTTCCTCTCTATCTTGTCCCATTGGATTTTGCTGTGTTGAAAATCTGGAATCTGAATAAAAGCATAAATACATTTTTCTTCAAATATGCAGAAACTCTTTGGTGTAGTTTCATACTGACTGTGCTCAGTGGAGAACAGCCTTAGTCTTCAGATAGCTTTAAGACTCTTCCTTTTCTTTTCAGTCACAATTTATTTCTGTTCTTAATCTTACAAAATTTCACTCACTTCAGCAAATGTCTCACACTGTTTCAGATGTGGAGTCTGCACTTTCTCTTTCCTGTGCCAGGAAGTCATTCTCCCTCTTCCTCAGTACCTTTTCCTATTTTTACCAGAATTTCATGGTATATTAAAAATGTCACTGATTTCAAAACTATATGAGACCCTTTCCCTTTTATAGTATATGACACTTCTCTTACTAAAACACTTGACATCTGTTATAAAACCAGTGCTCATTGTCTTAGTTCATCACCACTGTATTAGTCAGGTTTCCCTAAAGGAATAGAAACACATATGAGGAGTTTATTAGGTTGACTACAGGGTAGTCCCACAATGGCCATCCATGGTGCTGGACAGCCAGGGAAGCCAGTAGCTGCTCAAAACAAAGGGGAGTAATGATGCCAGTCAAAGTATGAACATCTAGATAAGAGCGTAATTGTGCAGTTTAATGTGGATGTTGAAATTGCACAGTTTATATATTGAATAAGCATAATTCCTAAGTAAGCATTTTCATGTTTTAATAAAAATAAAATAATGTATGCATTGTTAATAAAGAAGCTACTTTATAGAGGAAATTAATAAATATACTTAATTGCCTCCAGAACCTTGATGTTTAGAGATTGTAAGAAAGGAAGGGAATAAGCAATTCTACAGAGCTTCTGAGCATCAGACATGGTTCTTTGTGAGTTTCGTATGTTAACACATTTATTGGTCTTTGTGAGTGCAAAGAGGAAACTGAGGCAAGTGTGTGTCAGCAACCTCTCCAAGTTCCCCAGGGTACTCAATGGCAGAGCTGGGTTCTTTACCAGGCTGTTGGACTGCAGAAGGATATTCTTTGTTGCTGCTCAATTCTGCCTGAAATGAGGTTTGTCAAAACAATAACAGATCTTAAATTTTAATCAAATTTTGCTAAATACAACTTAAGTTAAATTTTACTTAAGTTGTCTTGCTTTGTTATGAAGGACCATTTGTTATGGCTAGACTCTTGCTCTCCCTGCCATCAACACTAAACTTGAATGAAGGATTTGCAGAGAAGTACAGCTCAGCTCTTTCTGTCTCTCCTTGATACTTTCTGTCAAAAATTATGGGTTTTGTCTGTGGCAAATGTTGCAATGAGGTCCTAGTAACTGGCAGAGGATTGGGGCTTTGCAATGCTGCCTGAGTGTGGATAGATCTGTCTACATTTTACATTAGGTACATGGAAGCCATTGTTGTCTCAGGTCAAAGGCATATCTGGTAAGAGCTGAATGAGTAGAAATCCAAAATTCTTGTTTCTGTTTGTCCAAATTCTTGACTTCCTTCTTGTCTTGAATGAAAGTAGTGAGGGAAAAAGAAATTTCTTTATTGACTCCATCAAACCACACAAATCATTTTATCAAATTTCTGCCACTACTGAAGACAGTAAAACATATAGGTAAAGAGAAATATTTTAAAAATATGACAAAAATCCAAAGCATAAATCTCTACATTGTCCTGGAGAGATGTTATAAGGAAAATGATAAAACTAAATGAAAGAGGCGATAATCTTGAAGGCTGCACATCTTCTCTTCTTCCCTGCCTTACCAGCCCTGAATTTCTTGACTTTCTTCACCCACACAGCTGCTGACATCTATGGAGAAATAGACACTGAGATTTGAGATCACATTTTTAGAATTAAAATAATGCACTGTCCTCTGTGGCTTGGTGTGTTGCATCTGACTCATACCAGAGTAAAAATGCTTGTTTTTTAGCATTAATACCCAGCTCTTCAATCTCACTTGAAATTGTTCATCATGGAAATTTTTACACCATGGACATAAACAAATACTACAAATCAGGCTGACATTTGTTTTTGTCTTTTAAAAAGAAACAAACAAATACAACAATAACAAAAAACTCTTAGTGATTACTTTTTAAATAACCAAATATTAATTGTACAGAGAGGCTTGTCTCATTATGGTTGCAAGACTTCTATGCATACATACAATTACTTTGATCATATTTGACTCACTTCCCTTACTGTTTCTGATTTCCACACCCCCTCTGTTTTTTTAAAATAATTTGTAATGAATAAGAAATTATTACACTGTGCATCAACATACCACCTCATTCTTCTGGTTGAGGGTAGATCTTTAGATTCAAATTTACTTTCACTATATTTAGAAGCCCTGTAAAACATTCTTTTATTGGTCTTTTCAGTTTCTCTGTTCTTTGAATGCCTTTTAATCTTGTTTATTTTAATAAAATACAAACTCCATGAGGACAAGGGCTTTTTTCTCAATACCTTGAAAAACTATGAAGATATTATGTGGCACAACAGACACTCACATATTTAACTAATGAATGTGTCAAATGCTGTTTAAAAAATTTATCTTCTTGTATTATGCCCTCGGGTCTCTATATTTTGGTCAAGTGTTCAGTCTTTTTGATATTTTACTCTAAGTTTAGGTTGGTTCCCAGTGAGTTCTGCTCGTTCTGTTCTTTTTTTATTATTTCAGCACTCAGATCACTTTCTTGCTCTCTAGCTGAGCTTTTCTGCATATGTCATCTCAATTCTCTTCAAGAGAACCTTTGGAATTCTTTCAGCATCCCTTTTTCTTCTTTTAATCTTCTCTGCTTCCTCTGCTATTTGTTTTTCCATTTATTCATCTCAGTGTTTTTCTTATTCACTGTTGATCTCCCCTAAACATTATGATTCTTTAGTAGTTGTTTCTTGTTTTGTTTTTATTTGTTTATTGAGACAGGGTCTTGCTTTGTAACTTAGCCTGTCCTGTAACTCCCAATCCTTTTCCTCTGCCACCTGATTTAGTAGTTGGTTTCAATGTATAAATAAAGAACTAGTTTATTTTGATATTTCTGGCCCCATGCTTTATTTAAGAGGTCTGAGTGAAAATATGTGTATAGTTTGTTAACAAGAAGGTTTCATTTTCATCTAGTGAAGAGACTTGTCACATGTATGTATGTCTATATAATTTGTTTTAAAATTAGCTGTCCCTTCTTTATGAACAGATTTCATTCCAAATGTGTTTGAACAAGTTCTACAAAATGATTGACTTTCTGATATTTGTCCTCATCTTTCTTATAGCTTCTGTCTCAGAATTTAATTTTTTCACTGTTATGCTCTTTATATTCAGTTTAATGGCTCTTAATGAGAGAAGATAGTTAAAATATGTACTTAGCTCTCTGTCTTAAATCATGTGGTTGGCTTACATCTTAACTTCCTCAATAGTAATTTATTTATTTATTTTTCTTTTATTCATATGTGCATACAATGTTTGGGTCATTTCTCCTCCCTTCCCCCTCCCCGCTTCCCCCCCCCGCCCCCGTCCCCTACCCCCTCCCTACCAGGCAGAAACTATTTTTGTTGAAGAGAGAGTATAAGCAATAATAGGAAGAACCAAGGGTTTTTGCTAGTTGAGATAAGGATAGCTAGACAGGGAGTTGATTTGCATTGCTTTCCTGTACATGTGTGTTACTTTCTAAATTAATTATTCTTGAACTAATCTTTTCTCTAGTTCATGGTACCCTTCTCCTATTGGCCTCTGTCACTTTAAAGTATCTGCTTTAGTTTCTCTGCATTGAGGGCAACAAATGTTATCCAGTTTTTTGGGTGTCTTACCTACCCTTATACCTCCCTTGTGTGCTCTCACTTTATTGTCTCAACAGTAATTTAAACTCCAATTATTTAGAAGATTTTTCATTTCAAAGAAAAGACATCTGTGATACGATACTAGATATATGGGAGGATGAGAACTTACATTTTCAAATTTTCAACTAATAGTATTATATCTATATTCTGGAATGCAAAATGTAAGTCAAAATAGCATATTACATGGTCACAAAATTAATGGCTCCTGTGAAAATTGGGCTGTAGGACAACAGTCTGGCCAGAGTGAATATCACACCTGAAGAAATCTGTTTAATGTCAACATTCTTTGTAATTCATTTAAACATATATCCTTGGCTCTCAGGTGGGAAAATGTTGGGATAGATTCATTTTAATCATGGCATATCAAGTTTTACAGAGAATATCAAAACTATATCCTTTGGAAATATTTTACATATTATGGGTATTTAAGTAACCATAATTATTTAATGAATTATGACAAAAGAAAACTTAACTAAAATCTGTAATTTTTATTTGGTTGGTGATTGTAATTAGATACAAGAAGTAGTCATTGGTTGTTAAAATTCAATTTATTGGCCCTGTTTTTATAGTTCCTGGAATATTTCCTAAATTAATAAATATCCTTAGCTTGAATGTAACTATTACAAATGATCATTGGCATATCTGTCCATTTCCCGTAATTGAGTAGACAGTCTGTAATTTCACAAGCTATACATTTGTTGTGCTGTAACAGTTTAATTATATTAATGACATTCATTTACATTGTCATCTTATTGTGATGTCTCTTTGGCTTCTGGAAAAAGATGTAAGACAATTATGTAATCCATACAACACATACACAGTGAGTATGCTACAACCAACATGTTCATAACTTGAATACTTTCAAATCTATGCTTCTAAGATATCTGAATCTTTGAACGCTTCAGTTAAAAGAAAGTGGGTCTATGAATCATACCACTAGGTTGATAAATTAAAGCTAGTTATCATTTCTAAATGTCTTTTTTACCTATAAAATGAGAGAATAATATCAAAAATTATTTTGTGTAGATTCAGCTTTAAATTTTTAAGAATTTAAGATTCAAATACAATAAAATTCAATAATAATATAATTATACATTAACATTTTTCTATTGATACAGGAAATTAGGGCTATTTATAATATAATGTGGATATATTTTCTTATTTGATATGAGTTAAAATTATGAGAAACTGGTGCTAAAGCTTGAACTGAATTTACAGAAAAATGTAAAACTTTCCTGAATCATTCTTCAATTTTGGCAAAAATTTAATCGTTTTTCAACATATTACTAGCTAACAAATTATATGCCAAAAATGATTAATAAAAGTTGAAATCAGCTAGTAATTTCATTAAGTTAAGTGATATGGGAAATCAGTAGCACAGAAGGTGAAAAGTAAATGCCTCTTTTATGTTCTCATTTAAGTCATAAATAATGGAATTAGAGCTTTGTCTTAAATGTTTATCAAGACCATGCTCTCTCATTTAGAACTATCAGACATTGCTTTCCTCACGCTTAAATGTTCAATTTCATTAATATTGTTTTGGCATGAGTAATAAAGTATAAATATTTTACAGAATCCAAGCTGTAAAGAAGGGACTGAGAAACAGTTGGTGTGTTTCTTAAAGTAGTCCCCTGCAAATTAATTTAAATTGGCTCTGCAATGAGCACTGAAAATTTGCTTAAGGATCATAAGGAAGAGGTAATTATAAATGGCAGACCATCCAACTTAGGGGAGCTGTCTGGTGGGGTGCTTGGTGTTCATCCAAGTTTTTTCTAACTTTATTATCTGGAAGAAGAAATAAACAGCATATTAATTAAATTTGAAGCTGATAATTATTGAGAAATGTTGCCAACTCCAATGCAAAAAAAAAAAAAAAGAAAAGAAAAAGAAATAAAAGCAAGGGAAAAGAAATAATGAAAATGAGAATGCAGTTGTGTGGTCATAAATATAAGAAAGCAAGAATTAAATGATAAATAGAGAAAAACAGATAAGAAAGAATCTCAATAATAAATCCAGAAATTAATACATTAAATCCAGAAAAAGAATACATTAAGAACAGGGTTAAGATTTATAATGTAGCATTTTAACAAATAAACATTTTAATGTTGAATGTGGTAGAAATTGCACACAGCCATCTGGAATGAATTACTGGAATGATGACCCACGTGAGTCATCCATAGATTTTGTATGTGGAAGAAGCTCTAGCACAGAAGACACATGAAGTTTTGGTAGCTGAGACTTGGAGAAATCAATGCAATGAGAAGGGTAAGAGTATTAATATGCTTAGGTTTTCTTTAACTGGTCACCACTTGCTTACTGTATCACCAGCCTTTACACAGTCACTACCTGTTCTCAAAGGCAATCAACAGGATTTTTTTTAAGATGAAAAATTATTTGCTGCTTGAATGACAGCTGTGTTCTGTGGCATTTATCAAACATAAAATAGGAGACAGAAGAGGAAGAATAGTTGACAAATGAAATCCTATTGGGACAAGTTTAAGTAAAGTTGTAGATTTTTTTAATCCTCCATCATGTGTTGTTCTTCTATAGGTACCATGCATATAACAGATTATTTTGTAGATAAACTCCCCTAGTGATTTAAAAATCCCTTGAATCCTCACTTGAATCCTTTACACTGCTTACCACATTACATTTCAAGCATTTGCCTCTTTTCACAATATGATGAAATCCTTAATGCTAGGAACAGTATCTTAAACATCTTTGTAACATTTTAAATCTAGAGTCATGTCTGATTTCTAATAATTGCTCCTGTAAAGCTAACTGAATAGATGCCCATGGCGCTTTAGAAACCTCTCCTGCTTAATTGTGAGCTCTGTGACATTTAAAATATTGGTACTGTCCTGATTCTCAATGTTCATATCCTACATATAGAGAAAATAATATTGCATTTTATATAAAATTAGGAAGAACTGCATTTAAAACATACTATCTGATCCATAAAATTGTATTTTCCTCCCTTTTTCTAACATTCATTCACTTTTTAAAAGGAATCTCAACAAAAACAATTTAGGCAGATATTCCACCTAAAATTAATGGTTCAATGAAAATATTGCATATATGAATATCATGTTTTTTAAAAAAATAATAGATGCATCTAAGAAAATGTTCAATGAAAATATTGTGTATATTAATATCATGTTTTTAAAAAAAATAATAGATGCATCTGAGAAAAATGGGGTTATTTACATTAGATAGCTATAGTGGTCCTATATTTTCTAAAACTACGATTTGCCTTGAAACTTATAGATTTTATCCAAATTCTATGTTCAACTTTATAGGCATTGTAAGTAGGTATTGAATGATTTCCTTGAGTTGTCATAATGATAATATGTGAAAGATCTTACGATTTATGTACTTGGGAATTTTAAGACAATTATTATTTAGGACACTATATGACCACTCCATAAAAATACACATCACCATAAAATAACTGCATATGGAGTATTTAATCCTGAACTTCTAAAGATGAAAAGTGAAAAATAGTTATAATAATCATTATTTTCAATTTTATGTAGTTAAGTGATTTTACACAAAAATTTAGCCTTACAAATGCCATAGTTATAATGTGTTAGGAATAACGTGTATTATGCAACATAATTTCATGGATATTATGTATAGCATTTTAGAAACTCATGTACTTACAGTTATTAGAAGATACTCATTTTTTTCTGACCATATTCTTCTTAACCCTATTACTTAATGTAATCCTTGAGTGGTTTCTCTGCCTTTTGATAAGAGGTCTTTGTGTCAATTGCATAACCTATTTTCTGACAGTTTAACTTACTGCTTCCAAATTTCTTCAATATCATTTTTTGTCTATGTTTTCCTGACTGAATATTCAGAATATTGTCTTAAAGAGATCCCCAAATCAGAGAATAGTTATAATCCCAGCTATCTATTTTATAGTGATATGGGTTTGGATTTTGAAAGTTGGTTGTTTATGCAATGAATCTTAATAAATTTAAATGTAATTGGATATTTCTTAAAATCTTCATTAATACCAAAGATCTCCATAATTTATTCAGTTCTTTGAAAACATATCATCATTTCTCAAGGTCACCATTTGATCAGTATCTGCTTTTTGACCATGCACACGGTGTTTAGCAATATAGACCTTTCCTCAAAGAGACCTGGATTGAAATCTCAGTTTAACTCCTGCATGAGTCCAGGCAAATTAATTTCTCCAAGACTCCTCCTTCTCTAACCTCTGAAATTGAATAATCATCACTCTAACCTAATTATTTTAAAGATACTCAAAATAACATCGCCAAGATATCTGGCATTTAGTCGTTGTTCAGTACATCAAAATAGATATTATTATTCTAATTTATAATACAATATATCAGTTGGTAGTTTTGAAAAGGTAAACAGTAAGTTCATAATTACTGCAATTAATAAATTAGCAAAATACTGTGAACATTTAGGAAAAAAGAATTGAATGATTATGGTTGAGGAGAGTATGAAAAGGTTTAGAGGTTTGAATTTGGAGGATGAATAAAAATTAAACAATTGAGGAGTATTGGAAGCCAAGAGAAAACCAATGACAAAGTTTTAAAAGCAGTAGAATAATTGAATGTTTTCAAGGTCAAAATTTCCAGTATTTTATCAATGAGAACACATTGAGCATAATGGTGGAGAGGTACACTGGGGTGACACTAATGGCAGGTACAGTGGATGTGCAATTTTCTTTAACAGAAAATGGGGAGATTTTCAATGATGATCAAAACCATTCAAAAAAATCTTTTGGTGGTACTAGGGTTTGAACTCAGGGCCTTGCACTTGTGCTCTGATACTTGAGCTTAACTTCAAGCCCTCTATTTCCTTTAAAAGATTATTTTCAGTAGTGTCTCATGTTGTTGCCTGGGCTGGCCTAGATTGCAGTCCTTCTACCTATGCCTACCTATTTGTCAAAAGAAAATTAATTTTTTTTGACATTTAAATATACTATATATGTGTGTGTGTATACATACATACATATATAAATATATAAATGAGTAAATGTAGAAAAAATGGAGGGGAATATTATCCCTTTAATTGTTTTTTGTTGTTATTTTTTATTCATTTATTCACATGTGCATACACTGTTTGGGTCATTTCTCCCCCTGGCCTCACTCCCTTCCTCTCACTCCCACCCTCCCTTGCTTCCAGGCAGACCCTGTTCTGCCCTTATCTCTAATTTTGTTGAAGAGAAGACATAAGCATAATAAGAAAACAAAGTGTTTTTCCTAGTTGAGTTAAGGATAGCTATACAGAGAGATTTCTAGCACTGCTTCCATACACAAATGTGTTACAACCCAAGTTGACTAATCTCTAACTGATCTTTACACTGGTTCCTGATCCCCTTCTTGTGTTGGCCTCTGTTGCTTTAAGGTTTCTGTATTAGTTCCTCTGCAGTGAGAACATCAAACACTTTCATGGTTTGGGTTTTCTACTTATCCCCATACCTTCCATATGTGCTCTCCCTTTCTCATGTGACCCAAGTCCAATAACACTACTGTATTTGCACTAGATTTAAAGTCCACATATGAGGCAGAACATATGATTTTTGGTCTTCTGAGCCTGGTTAACCTTGCTCGGAATGATGCTCTCCAGTTCCATCCATTTACTTGAGAATGATAAGATTTCATTCTTCTTCATGGCTAAGTAAAATTCCATTGTGTATAAGTACCACATTTTCCTGATCATTCATCATTAGTGGGGCATCTTGGTTGTTTCCATAACTTGGCTATTATGAATAGCGCTACAATAAACATGTGTGTGCAGGAACCTTTGGAGTAACCTGTGTCACATTCCTTTGGGTATATCCCCAGGAGTGGGATTGCTGGATCATATGGCAGATCTATGTTTACATTTTTAAGAAGCCTCCAAATTTTTTTCCAGAGTGGTTACACCAACTTGCATTCCCTCCAGCAGTGTACAAGGGTTCCTTTTTCTCCACATCTTCCCCAGCCTGTTGGTGGTGGTGTGTTTGATGATGGCTATTCTAATAGGGGTGAGGTGGAATCTTAGTGTGGTTTTGATTTACATTTCCTGTATGGCTAGTGATGGTGAGCATTTTTTCATGTGTTTTTTGGCCATTTGGTTTTCTTTTTTTGAGAAAGTTCTGTTTACAATGGAATTTTATGCAGCCATGAAGAAGAAGGAAATGTTATCATTTGCTGGTAAATGGATGGAATTGGAGAACATCATCCTGAGTGAGGTTAGCCTGGCCCAAAAGACCAAAAATCGTATGTTCTCCCTCATATGTGGACATTAGATCAAGGGTAAACACAACAAGGGGATTGGACTATGAGCACATGATAAAAGAGAGAGCACACAAGGGAGGGGTGAGGATAGGCAAGACACCTAAAAAATTAGCTAGCATTTGTTGCCCTCAATGCAGAGAAACTAAAGCAGATACCTTAAAGGCAACTGAGGCCAGTAGGAAAAGGGGAATAGGTACTAGAGAAAAGGTTAGTTCAAGAAGAATTAACCTAGAAGGTAACACCCACGCACAGGAAATCAATGTGAGTCAATGCCCTATATAGCTATCCTTATCTCAACCAGCAAAAATCCTTGTTCCTTCCTATTATTGCTTATACTCTCTCTACAACATAATTAGAAATAAAGGCAAAATAGTTTCTGCTGGGTATTGAGGGGGGGGAGAGGGAGGGGGTGGAGTGGGTGGTAAGGGAGGGGGTGGGGGCAGGGGGGACAAATGAACCAAGCCTTGTATGCACATATGAATAATAAAAGAAAAAGGGAAAAATAAATAAATGAATAAATAAATAAATAAAGAGAAAGTTCTGTTTAGTTCAGTTGCCCATTTCTTTATTGGTTCATTGATTTTAGGAGAGTTTAATTTCTTAAGTTCCCTGTATATTCTAATTATCAGTCCTTTGTCTGATGTATAGCTGGCAAATATTTTCACCCACTCTGTGGGTGGTCTCTTTAGTTTAGAGAACATTTCTTTTGTTGTGCAGAATTTTTAAATTTTATGAAGTCCCTTTGTTCATTCTTTCTCTTAGTTGCTGAGCTGCTGGTATTCTATTGAGGAAGTCCTTGCCTATACCTATTACTTCCAGAGAGTTTCCTGCTAACTTCAGAGTTTCAGATATGATATTAAGGTCCTAATAGATTTTGAGTTGATACTAGTAAAGGGTAATAAACATAGAACTAGTTCCAGTTTTTTGCAGACAGATAACTATTTTTCCAAGCAACATTTGTTGAAGAGGCTGTCTTTTCTTCATCGTATGTTCTTGGTACCTTTGTCAAAAATAAGGTGGGTATACTTGTATGGATTCATAGCCTGGTCCTCTATTCTGTTCCACTGGTCTTCATGTCTATTTTTGTGCCAGTACCATGCTGTTTTTATTGATATTGCTTTGTAATACAGTTTGAAGTTGGGTATTGTGATACCTCCAGCATTGCTCTTTTTGCTAAGTATTGCCTTGGCTATTCGCAGGCTTTTGTATTTCCAAATGAACATTAGCATAGTTTTTTCAATCTCTGTGATGAAAGTCATTGGGATTTTCAGAATTGCATTAAACATGTAGATTTCTTTTGGTAGTATAGCCATTTTTACTATGTTGATTCTACCAATCCATGAGCATGTGGGATTTTCCACCTTCTGTAGTATTCACTGATCTCTTTCTGCAGGTCATTCACATCCTTTGTTAAGTTTACTCCTAGGTATTTGTTTTTGTTTTTTTTTTTTTTTGAGGCTACTGTAAATAGAATTGTTTCCATATATTCCTTCTCAGTTTGTTTGTTGTTGGTGTATAGAAAAGGTAATGATTTTTGTAAGTTGATTTTGTATCCTGCCACCTTGCTATAACTGCTTATGATGTCTCAGAATTTTTGGGTAAATCTTTTTGGGTCTTTAAGCTATAGGATTATATCATTTGCAAATAGAGATATTTTGACCGTTTCTTTACCTATGTACATTCTTTTTATTTCTTCTTCTTGCCTAATTACTCTGGCTATGAATTCCAGTACTGTGTTGAATAAAATTGAGGATAGTGGGCACCCTTGTCTCATTCCTGATTTTAGGGGATATGGTTTCAGTTTTTCTCCATTAAGTATGATGTTGGCTATAGGTTTGTCATATATAGCCTTTACATGTTGAGGTATATTCCTTCTATTCCTACTTTTCTTAGCGCTTTTACCATGAAATGGTGTTGGATCTTGTCAAAGTCTCTTTCTGCATCTATTGAGATGATCAAGTGGTTTTTGTCTTTGTTTCTATTAATGTGCTGTATTACATTTATAGATTTGCATATGTTGAACCACTCCTGCATCCCTGAGATGAAGCTGACTTGGTCAGGGTGGATTATCTTTCTGATGTGTTGTTGGATTCAGTTTGCCATTATTTTATTTAGGATTTTTACATCGATGCTCATTAAGGAAATTGACCTATAGTTCTCCTTTTTGGATGTGACATTGTCTGGTTTTGAGATGAGAGTAATATTGGCTCCATAAAATAGTTAGGCAGTGTTCCTCCCCTTTCTATTTTATGAAACAGTTTAAGGAGGGTTGGTATTAGCTCCTCTTTAAGCGTTTGAGAGATTTCAGCATAGAATCCATCAGATCCTGGGCTTTTCTTTTTTGGGAGACTCTTTATTGCTGCTTTAATTTCATTCTGTGTTATAGATTAGTGTTCTCTTGGCTCAGTTTGGGATAGTTGTAAGTATCTAGAAATCTGTCAGTTTCTTCAAGATTTGTTTTTATGTTTTCTCATATTCTTTATTCTGTCCTCTTGGAATTTCTTGAGTGCCTCTTGTACATTTTTGTTGTCATGTCTAGTAACATCTCCATAAAATTCTCAGTGATTACTTGCAGGGTTTCTTCATTCAGACTGTTCTTGTGGGCTTTGTTGGATTCCTTGGTATAGTTTATCTTTGTTTTGTTGGAGTCTGGAGCTGGGTATCATTTTCTTCATTTCCATCTGTATCTTGTACTAATTTATTTTTGGTGGGAAGAATGGTTTCCATCCCTTTTTCATCTTCCCATTATTCCACTTGTTACTGTTTCTGTCCCTGGTCTATGTGTAACTTAGTATTAGCTAACTTAAAATAGTAAAACTAACAAAACCAAGAAAGAAAGAGAAAAAAGAAAAAAAAAAGGAAAACCAAAGAAATCAACAGGGAGAGATGGTGAACAATCAAACAGTGAAGAAGACAAACAAACACTTAAAGAAAAGAAAAAAAAAAGTTCTCAGTTCAGGAACAGTAAAATTTCAGTCTTAGTAGTTCTGGTGTTACTCCTTTAGCATCCAATCCTGTTTATCTTTGTCTCCTAGGCAGGTTTGTAGCCAGCATCTGGTGGTGCTGGAGCCCTCTTCTTTTCTCAGTTTAACATGGTGTGGAGTAGCTTTTTATGAGCTGGGGGTTCAGGGTTTTGGAGTTTTGTTTCTTCCTTTTGTTTTTTTATTTTGCCAAGTGTGGCTCCATCAGGAAAGTATTCTTTTTGGTCTGCTGAAGGTCTCCTAAGCACGTTGGGAGCCAGCAGGAGGATGGCAGGCCAGTGGGTGTGTGGTGGCCCAGTGGGCCTGTGGTGCAGTGGTCGGTATACCAATGGGCTGGCAGGTAGGTGGAGGCCCAGGGGGCCAGTGGTGTGGGGGTGGCGGCCCACCTGTTCCTTCAGTGTATGGTGGCATGGAGAAGCCTTCCACAGGCTAGGGGTTCAGGGTGCAGAAGTTTCAGCTCTTCCTGGTGCTTTACCTCAGCCAAGCATGACTCCAGTGTCTCAGCAAAGTCCCTGATTCATGGAGCTCACACAGTCTGTGTCTGTGTCCCAGTTGCCATTTTGTATTCTCCTCAAGGAGTCTCCCTGTAATTGTTAAACTAAGAATATGGTGACTATTCTACATCTTAATATTTGTGCAACTTTTTGACATTTATGACTCATTATTTGCCAACCAAGTTCTTCTGTAGCTCTTCAGTTACTATTATTGTCATCATTCTCCCTGGAATATGCATACAAGATCTTACTATACATAGTAAAGGAAAAAAGGGAGACAGTGTACTATCCAAAGGAAGAAACATGATTAAAAGTAATTAAATAAGAATGAACTCTGTCTTCTAGTGTCTTGAGATGTATATTAGAAAGCATCATTAAAATATAAGTAGACAACACATTTTCCTCAAGTACTTTTGATTTTTATGGAGAAATATGAGTATATAGAGTCATGTAATATATTCATTCAAAAAGGTTCCATAAATTAACAAATTTCCATGTACTTTTCTGACAAGAAAGAGTTTTAGGTGAAGAATATTTTAAATAGAGATTGAATAATGAAATCTTTAATTCAATGAATATAGCAAGCAAGCATATTGCATTCTAGTTTTCATGAATGCTGAAATATTCTATTATCTTTTGACTGCTAGATTTATATGTCATATACAACCCCAGAAGCAAAAAAATGGGTTTTTGAATAAAGCTAATAGTGCAAACAGTTTTATCCCATTACATTAATAAGTGTGCTAAAATAATATTTCATGAGCTATTTCTTCAGAATAATAAATATCTGAGAAAAATACTAACACTTAAAAAAATCACACAAAGAAAATTTCTGTTATTTGATAGCAAAAAGTGGCAGGCTCAGGATACAGCTCAGTGATAGACAACTTGCCAAGCATGTGCAAGGCCTGTTTTTAGATTCCCCAGACAGGGAAAACAAAACAAACAACAACAACAAAATGACAGTCTTAGAGTCTTTGTTTTTTCCATAATATGTCAAATTGCTGATTATTTTCAGCCTTCCTTCTACCAGATACCACATTAGCAGAAATCAATAAACTTTAAGAAATTCTTTACAAAAGACTGACATTTCAAGCCATCTGAACACAAACATCATCATTAGAATTTCCTGTTTCTTAAGCTGGGCGGTGGGCAAGGTGCCTCACACCTCTAATCCCAGGTAGTAAGGAGATAGGGAGGATCACAGTTTGAGGGCAGGTCAGGAAGAAAGTTAGCAAGATGATTAACAAATAAGCTGGGGGTGGTGATGTGTGCATATGGTGCCATCTACATGGGTGACCACAGGTAGCAACATTGCTGTCTGAAGCTGATCCAGGCTAGGGCAAAAATGGGAAAGACCGTATCTGAAAAATAACAAAAGAAACAAAGACTAGAGGTGTGGCTCAAGTGGCAGAGAAACAGCTTCACAAGTGAGAGGCCCTGAGCTTAAAACCCAGTACACCAAAAACAATTTTTTATTAAAAAAAAAGAATTTAAGAAGGTCCAGCCTTGTGGAGTCAGCTATTTTAGTCATGAGAGTTCTTGGAGGGAGCAGGCCAATGACTGCAAGGATGTCTGAGAAAGAAGGTCCTGAATACTATGCTAAGAACCACTAATCATCAAAGCAAAGAACCCAGGTTTACTTTAATGAAATTTGTTTAAAGTGTAGGAGAGAAGAGTAAAAAGCATCACTGGCCCGGGGAATGAGCTGGAGGGATGCATCCTCCTCCAAGTGAACCCTCAGCTCTGCCTCAACTGGGCCTGTCAGACCCCTCCTGCTTTTGTCAGCTGGAGTTGGGGACTGTGGTCTCTTCACTTCCCTTTCCTGGGCATCTAAAGGAAGCTTCTCCTGCTCTATGACGTTTGTGGCTAAATGTTCACTTCCAGCCATCAGGGTTGCTAATATAACAGCTTTCATGGGTATTAGAGTTCAAGGAAAATAATCCTTTTAAAAAAGTGTACATTATTTCTAACTAAATCATGAGAAAGGGTCTTCTTTATCAATTACTAAGAATTAAAAAGTTACCAATTATTAGGGGTTTTACTGACAAGGTCACTTATAAAAGAATCATTCAATCTAACCAGAGAAAACTGATGCTGAGAACACAGCTAAAAACAATTCTTCAGCTAAATTCCCAGGAAATTAATGTTTCTGTTATCTATATTTATATTTAGAGAAGGAGCAGTGAGAATGTTTCATTCTTGAACTGAGACACTACCTCTGAGCTCTTTGCAGAGAAAAAGAAGAAAGTTTGATTGCAGTGGCAGGTTTGAACAATTTGATGTGCAGAATATTGATTTATGCCCTGTATTTATTCTATTCTTATGTTAGGAACCTTAAGTATCTGGAGAGAGATGGCAAAGTGGTCCTTTTAAACAGTTTGACATGATTGAAAGCCTTCATATTTGTCAAGGTGTTTCTCTGCTATGTGGAATTGTTTTGTTTTCATGGTTTTGCTCTCAACAGATGTCATATCCTTGAAATGTGGCAGATTCATGTCTCTGAAGTAGCCGTTTTTCACCTTAACAGCAGTAAAGGGTCAGTTGTGGACTGGAGAGCCATGGTAGCCTCACATAACCAGATGCTTCTGCACCTCATTTTGCTAATCGGGCAGTTGGTAAATACAAAGAAGAGCCTGTACTCTTGGCACATGCATCAAATGCTATTTTTTGCACTGTATGCTAACCAGCTGTGGCCACTCTTTAGTCATCTCTCAAAAGGTACCACAGTTCCCAAGTTGGTTTCTCTGGCAACTGTAGAGACTGTTGAATTACAACTTATAATTGACCAGTCACTAGGCCTGGGGATTTTTTTTTATCTGCCATGCTTCCATGTGGTCTGTGGAGTGGGAAAGTGGTTACCCCTCATAGTTTCCTGAGTTCTTTGAGACAGAACCAGTGAACCACAACTCTCTGTTCTGATCACTGGAAGGATTGTTTTTTTCTCTTTACAATTCATTCAGAACTGCCTTGAATTTCTTAAAAGATCACTACCTCAGGGAACAATGCTGCTTATTTTGGAATGTTTTGCATTATTCTTACCTGTTGAGCTCAAATTATGCTAAAACCACATTCTCAATTTATAAAAGATATCATCTAGAAAATAATTCAAAAATCTCACCTTTGTACATCCTTTCCAAACTTCCCTACTCTTGAATATGACCAAATGAAAAGTGTAATAATTTGTTAGGCTACTAAAACATGTCTCAGTACTAATGTAAAAGTTGTTTCAAATTACTTGTCTTGAGTCAAAGATAGCTATAAATGATTTTTTATTTCTTAAGTCTATGGAAAACTCCTCAGCTCTTGAAGGACATTTTGTGTCTTTCCTTTGTAGATTTGTATGTAAGAAGTTTTGAATCTGAAGACATACTAGTTAAATTAAGTACTAAAAGTTTGTTAAAATTGTCACACATATAAAATAATTGTAAATAAGCCTGATACTTAGAAGCATTATGTATTCTGAGAAATATTCAAGTACATTCTCATTATTGGTTACTGTAAAAACAAACCACCAAACTCAATAGGGATATTTCAATTGGAATGGAAATTAACCAGAATGGCATTAACATTTACTTTGCATTACCTGTGACTGTTGATACCATTTATGTTGGTGAAGACAATAGGCTGATGTGGATCTTTACCTTTTAAATTGACACCAGCATTCATATAATGCAACAGGCAAGACTGAAATTGCTGGGCTTAAGTGAAATAGAGCCACAAAGAACCAACAGCACAGGGGCAGGTCACAAATGCCACTGGAAAAGAAGTACTCCTTTTGTTTACCATTGTCAGTCACATTATTGATTAACAGTATCCTCAGTGAAAATGTTACCACCAATGCTACAAATTGAGCTGGAGAAGTAACTCAATTAACATGATTCCAATGTCAGGGCCACTTTTTCAAGACATTTTCTTGTTCACTCAGTGACTTTCTAGTCATTGATTCTGGGCTCTTGAATTCCCTAACAATGTATATGACCAACTGCTCTTTCTTTGCTTTTATGGCATACCATAGCATAAATTGCTGCACATGTGAATGTTCATATTGGCATACATGGAAGAATGACCTTACTTTGTTGTACTATTATAAAAGCATGGTTTAACTAGCTTTTCAATTTTTACGTGACAGAAGAAGGGGCTAATCTTATGGGTCTTGACCTCTCTCGAATATTCAAACTATTGATGATAGAGCACAAGGCTCTGTGCTTTCCCTGCTTTTCATTTTCTTGTTCTTAGATGATTCCCAACCCGTTTCAGTGCATATGCCTTATTGACATCCTACATTGGAGGATAATGCATCTTCTCAACCTCCATGTCTCTAGTCTACTCTTCTGTAAGGATTAAGGAAGAAAACGAGCTTCCTAACTATATCCAGACCTTGATTTCTGCATTTCCAATTATACCATCTAAAGTACTAGCAGAAGTAGTAATAAGGTACCTTATTAATAAGAATACATAATCAATGCATTACTTTAAGTAATTCATTGATAATCCAATTTAATGGCTTAAGTTTGTTCACTAATCTGGATCTTCTTGAGATATCTTTAATTTCTATTACAGCAAATATCCAAAATTACTTTTATATTTTTTAACTGAGGCTTCAATGAGGATCCTATCTAGTGTGTTTATTCTTCTTTAGTCTATAGAAGTTTCAACAGGAGAATTTTTAAATTCCTCACAAGAATATACAAATGAAATCTATGAAATTGTGAAGGATATGGTAAATGCAGTACAAAATAAGATGTAAACAACAGTAAAAGAGGACATTCCAATCTATCATTGTTTTCCTTGGAGATTCTTCTATCCAAGGCACCTGTCACTTCTTCATTTCTTCTGAGGGACTCCTTAGGCAGATGATGTCACACTTTTATAATGTACAATTGGTACCAGAATGTGTGCTGGACACAAAGGCACCCACATAAAGTCTGGTCAGTACAGTGTACCTTATCCTGCCAAGAGCACTTTTACACAACTGGGCTGCCTAAAAATGGACCAGAATTCTATACCCCATCATATTTTCATCTCTATTGTGAGGTTTGAATAGGACATTCAAAGAAAGACTGCAGACAATAGGAGGGGGTAAAGTTGCTTAGAGATACACAAAAAGGAAGCAGTAAGCAGAAACTATGGGGTTACCAGACTCAGGGTTAAGAAAATGCCTCAATAGAAAGGAAAATAATGAGGGTAAGTTTGCAAGTAGCAGCAAACACCATAGATGCAGAGTGAGAACATCTGAGTTTAATGCTAAAGTAGGAGGAAAGGGGACACCTTGGTTCTCTACATTTATTTTTACCATAAGCGATTGTCCATTTCTCCATGATACCAAACCATGTGCTTCTGGTTGTTATGAAAGTTGTTTAATTTCCAAATTTGCTATCTGTCTTAGTTTTCTTCATTTTTTTTCCATTTACTTTTTCAAGAAACCACAACCAGAGTATGTGGCTTATGTAGGAGACAAAACCTAGGATAATACTTATAGTCATTTTATGGGGGAAGAAAGGTGGTTGCGAGCTCAGATCATATGCAGTCTGGCCAAGTTAAAAATTTGGCCAAAAATTCTTACATTAAAAGAACTATCAGGGTAAGCATTTCTCAAACAGTTTTCTGGGGATACTATATGGATGCAATTCTTAAAAACGGGGCTTTTGGGAGAAGATAGTATGTTAAGTTTGGGTAAGCTTTAAGATGCACATTTGCTTATTAAAAACTTGGTGAAGTCTTTCATTTAAAAACAAATATTCATTTTTAACTCAGAAAAAAGAAAATACATTTTCATTTCATCAGAGCAACAGATATCATTTCACCAGATGTTTTTGCATGATATGCAGCTTTTAACATGAATGACCAAGCTATATTATCTCTTATAAAAGATAGCTAGCCTTGAGATTATCCTTAGCTGTGAATTGTTTTCAACTTTGGAATTCTTAGCACTTCAGATGCTTTGAAAGAATCCTTAGAAATAATACTAAAGGTATGATGGGTAATAAAAGGTATAAGTAAATGTTAGAATATTTTTTTGTCTTTTCCCACCCCCCACTGGTTCTGTACTAGAAGAGCATTTCCTTTGGGGATTACCAAAGCCATTTAGACTTTTTTGCACATAAGTTTTTAACCTGAGGAAATTAAAAGAGCAATAAAAATTAGATGGCGACATAGTCATTTTAACTCCTTTGGAACTAGAAAGAGATTGGATAAATACATGATTTAACTTTTTGAATGGCTGTAACTGGATGTAATAATATTTGGTACAGAGCAATAAGGTATTGTATATTCTAAGATACACAGTTTGACCCACAAAGGAAAATATTCAAATTTTGTATTTCAATGAGGAGATTGATAATTAAAAGTATTTCAATGGATATTCAATAAGAACAAAGGAGAAAATATTTTATTTCTAAATAGAACGATTAGTCTAATCTAAAGAAGATTTTTAGGAATGTGAAAACAGAAAATTAATTCTATTTTTTTGGCATCACATCTCCTTAGTAATTCTTTAAAAATAGAATGGTATATACTTGGTGCAATGAAATAATTAATTACATGTAGAATTCTGTGGTAGAAAGGCAAACATTAAATTTTTCTGACTGTTGAAGCAATAAATATAAACTTTGATAATAGAAACATATAAAATCAATTACTACCCATTTGTAATAACAGCAATTCAGTAATATTGACAATTTTGGTATACATTTTCTTCTAATTTTTATGCATATATACTTTTATGGAATTGAAATGTTGGTGTGTAATTTTCCTGCCTTATTTCTGTCCTCTTGTTTTAGTCTATTTTGTACTGCTATAACAGAATGCTCAAGCCTTTCTATACTACACGACCAAATTAAGATTATTAAAAACATTTTCCAAGCCACATCTTAATAGTTATGCGATATTGGATTGCAACTTATTTAACATTTCCCCAAGATCTCAATCTAAATTACCTTAAGACATCAATTTTTTCAGTATTACTAATGTGTATATCTTTTTTTAAAGTTTTACTTTAGGATAAATTCCCAAAATAGGATTAATAGGCTAAGCATTTCAACATTTTAAAAACTTACAGTGTATATTTCAAAGTTTTGCTACAGGTCTCATAAACATTTACTTCTTTAATATAAGATACTAGACACATGGTTAATCATTTGCAAATTTTTATTCAAATCCTTTCCTCCACATACCTATTTTGCCTTTTGTTTTTCTTACTGATTTTATATGAAGTTTTTCATATTAGCCCTTTATTTGGCATTTCAACCTCCATTTTTGAAATATTTCTCCAAATTGCTTTTTTTTGTTATTTTCATAAAGTTTATGTTTACATTCTAAAATATCCTGATATGTCTGCTGTGATTTCTTCATTTCCTTATAAGCTTAGTTCATTTAAGGACTTGCAGAAATTAGGAATGAACTACTTCTTTAGGCTGTTGAACTTGTGAGACAGTATTTTCACAATACCTATAGAGGAACTAGTAAGTATGCTTTATTGTTTCTTTATTTCTTAGCAAGTTTTTTGGATGTGGGTGAGAAAATATTCAAATGTTTTAATGTTAAGCTTTAGCATAGCAGAAATGGGGGCTCTCTGGTCACATTTTATCAGATCCTCATCTTTTCAGTAACCAAAGTTTTCTCTAGTCTCCCACAGAACTAAATGTAGTCTGCAATAATTTTAAAGAAACAGGCTTTGAACATGAATGAAAGTTGGTCAAGGTCATTTGCTCTCTTCTCAGTGTAGTCCTAGAAAAAGGGCACCCTAATCTTCAGTAGATTTTTTATGAAAAATGAATGATAGTCACAGACTTCATTTCATCTGGCCTGTACCACCCCCTCTTAAATATGTAAACTATTTTTGGGTTTGTATTGAGACAATTTCATTCTCTTTCAATTACCTGGTGTTATTTCAATATTGTTGCCATCTTGTTTTAATTGTGTAATTTTATGGTAAGGTTTTAGTATTATATGGCAAATGTACTATCATTAGTCCTGTTTTCACCATTTAGTTTTCCAACTATTGATGTTAATTTAATCATTCTAATGCTATTTGTCAAACCTTAAAATCATCCCTTTGGGATTTTTATTGGATTTTCATTAAGTATAAAAATTCACTTGAGAAAAAAAATGTAACATATTTTAATAGACATCATGACTCACAAACTCTAAAATTTTTAATTTTTCTGATGTACAAAAGATTGAATTGGAATTTGTTGTGATGAAAAAACCGTGAGTTAGGCATGAAGAAATCTGGCTGTGGGCCTGAATTTTGACTTCCCACTTTTGTGTACTTGGGAAAATTAATTCACTGCTCTTAGGCTCAGTTTCCTTATTTAAATAATGAAGCAGTTGTAGTAGATAAGGCATTAGAATAGACAATGAGTTCCATTCCAAATTGTAAATTCAATGAACATCTGTTATTAAAAATAATTTTGTATGCCCACAGACTACTTAGCAATAACATCTTAGTTTAACAACCACTCTTCTTCCCACTTTAACTTTCCTTTTCTAGGTTAAGGTACACTCCATAGAAATGAATGGAAATTATTATGCATTTAAAAAAATATGATGCCACATAAATAGATTACCTAATTACAAGTAGAATGGTCTTTGCACTACAAATATAAAAGTAGAATCAGATGTTCACTTAATTTGGTTTTTAGTAACATAACCTAACTGTTCTTATGATATCTCATATAGAACTCCAATATAAAGAAATTAGCCCAGTATGAAGGAAGTCATAAATAACTAAAAATGGAAAATAAAGTTATACAAAATATATAGCTTGTAATATGCTACAAAAATGAATTTCTTGCAAGATGGATTTAATGTTAAACAATTGGTTAAAATGAAATCCAATATTTGAACCACATTCAGAACTTTAGAGGTATCAACATAAAATATAAGAAAAATAATTGTTTAAGAACACTGAAGATTACTTAGGCAAGATATGCAAACTACTGTAATAGAAACCCTGATTCTTAGCATCTTAGTATAATTCAGTGCAAACTGGCAAAGGGTACAAGTTAGAAAGGCAGGCCTTTGCTCCATGCTGCTGTTGAGAGACTTGGGGTCATTATACACCTTGTGGATACAATATTTCCTAAGGTCTCATTTTCCTGTGCAGTTAACTGACTGAATGAAGAAAGAAATGAGGGAGAAGGCACAGACAGTGGGGTTGACATGGTCTCAGATATATACAAGGAGTTCTTTATAGCCACGGTGGAACCTGGAAAATACTAAGTACTGGTGATGTGGTCAGGAAGAAGAGAACACGTGTTAGTGGTGAGCACTAGCAAACTACCATCATTAGTCATTTTAGTTTAAAGATATTAATTGTCTCATTTTTTCAACATATAAGACACACATAACCAATCTAATTATTAAATCCAGTGCGAAGTCTAGCAATCCACTTGATGAAATTACTATCAGTTGAGTTTAGCTTTTCATCATTTGTGACATATAAACTTAAAGGCAAGTTCATTGTCCTCCCATAACCAATAGATAGATATTCTGAACGTCACTTACCACAGCAGTTGAGAATTCAGTACTTTGGGTATGCGCCAATGCTGTTCTTTAAAATGGACCTTTTGCTTATTATGTTGGTGCTCTTTACCTCTAATCTTTAGTGGTTTACTCTGAAAAGTTATTCTCCATGGCCACACCTGAGTTGGGCATTGGGGAACGTGGTGTTCTTGAAGGCTGTGAAGTTTTTGAAGACTGCTTTTAATGGAATAAGTCTGGGGACCCAAATTTCTTCTCACACCTTAAATAACCAAAGGCTGTTTAACCTGGGTTCATGGTTTCATTGAGAGTTTTAACAAAAACATAAAGAGGCACAGAATCTGTTTGCTTCTCATCAAATCCCTGTGCCAGTTACCCTATTCCTTCCTCACAATTCTTAACTCTTATTTTTTGCTTTTTTCCCCTTCCTGCTTCTTTGCTTTAACGGTGCTTACTTAAAGCAACCTAAGACAGAACTGTGATTGTTCCCACATTACAGTCACTGCATTCAGCTGAGAAATTTAAATTTTTGTTGTTCAGTCTTTGAAAATTATTCCTTTCACTAGATGTAGTCCAGTGACAGTCTTTAGAATTTTTGATCACCATCAGCTTAGTTTCATTTCTGTTTGTAAACCTACCAATTATGTATCATTTACTTTGTTTAACACCTTGCTAAAGTCACCAGTCTAAAATACACTAATATGTTCCTTCTCTCCAAACAGTATTTTTAAACATGTCTGCTCAAAGGTCCAAGTGTCTGCTCAAATGCCTTCCAAATACCGTTGCAGCAGGTTTACTGAATATTTTGCTAAAGAATACCAAGCTCCATTAGCCTACTGGCCTCCAATACTGATTAGTTCTTTGTTAAATATGGTCTAGTCACCAAAAGTATTGATGAATATTTTTGGATATTTTGCAGTAACAATCCACTCTTGGCATATTTGTTTCTTTTAGTTTCCCTGTATTAAAGGCAAAATTAAACAACTCAAAATTTTCAATATCTTAAGTCAATAAAAATTTATTTTTCAAATATCAAAATCCAGTATGGTTGACAGTGGAGCTCTACTTCACAGAAAGAAGATCTTTACTAAGGTAAAGGTGCTCAAGCACCTTCTAGGGCTTAGTTCTCTCCTGCACTAAGTGGCTGGTTGGGGACCCTGAGAATGTGTCAAAATACAGTTTTGGTTTTTTTGAATTGTATTGGCTCAAAAGTGTTATATATCAGCTGAGCTCCCAGTCCATTTACTAGAAATCTACCATACTGCTGCTCTGACAGCAATATAGGCAGGAATAGAGCAATGGTAACATCCCAACTTCCCTGCAAGTTCCTGTTAAATCTAATTAAGCACAGTCCTTGAATCAGTAAGCACTCAAGCTCCTCTTTGCTCCCTCTGCACCATGGTTTCTACAAGATTCTCACACATGAACTCTTGCTCGTTCATAACGTTTTCAATCAAGGGGAGTGGAAATTTGTACACTGCCACAGACACTTCCTGGCAATTATTGGTTACCCTATAGTTCCAAATAAAGCATGATGCTGAAATATAGATGGTGAATCATCACAACTTACATTTAAAAATGTTTTAAAGCTGGGTATGGTGGCACCAGCCTATAGTCCTACCTACTTTGGAGGCTGAAGCAGGAGGATCATTTGAACCCAGGAGTTTGAGGCAGGCCTGAGCAACATAACAAACCCTGTCTCTAAAAAATAAAGATAAGAATTTTTTTAAAGAGTACATTTATTATTTTTACTGATGTGAGTCAGAAAAATATATAGTCAGGTGAAGAAAAACTGTAGAATTAAATATAAAAGATAAGAACACATAAATTCTCTGATTTGTAGCTGGGTAGAAACTTAATAACTTTGCTACAAAGCAGACTTGTTTAAAAACCTCTAAGGCCACGTGGACCTAACTTGGAAACTAGTAGTCTAAGCTTTGTGGTGGATAGTCACTTGTTCTAATTGTTTACCCAACCCAAATCCACACTCTTATCTATGTCACTTTGAAGTTCCTTCAACTAGACACAGAGCATGTTTCTTGTGGCTTGATTTGGGCTTAGTTGTGTCACTTACTCTGGCAAATGGCTTTTAGTGTATATGATTTAAGCAAAAGCTTGAATCATGCTTTCACGGCTGTACTTGTGCTTGAACTTTTTCCCTTTGCATAAGAACAGTCTGAATCAAGTTCTGCCACAAACCTACAAATTGCATAACTCCAAGAAGGATGAAACTTGGGGAAGAGTTTGAGTCAACTTGTGTCTTGGAGCCAAGGCTATTTAAGTCTGGCTGAGTCTCACCTGGATTATTGAACTCACTATCAATTGGCAGATCTAGGGATTGCTGAAGTAGGCCACTGAGTTTTGTGATATCTTCCTAATCAGGAAGAGTTAATTGAAACATTAATTAACAGGTTAAAAAATAGAGCACAATGAAAGTTACTTACCAAGGGGAAGAGTTAGGATATACAACAAGATAATTTTATTTCCAGATAGGTGACACTTGTACCTTAGTTGATGTAAGGCACTACCTTATGCTGTGGCTTAAATTCATAATACTAAAGCTTATTTATCCTAAATGTAAGTGGAATTATGATGCTATTAGGGAATTAAGCTTTGTTTATGCTTTTTGTTATAGTTTTCCAGAGGATACTTTAAGCATTAGCCACTGGGATATTAAGTAATCATAATGCTAACACATTTCAATATTCAGCTGCCAATAAGGCCTACAATTATAGTTACTCTTTCAGTCTCTGTGTCTGCAATTACCTAACCAGTGGTAAGGAGATTTTCATGATTGCCATTAAGGGTTTAATTATGACTGAGTTTGATATAAGAGCAGTTGTTAGCAGATATCTATCCATCCCTAAGGGTAAATTGACCCATCAAAGAGGCTTAGAAAGAAAGGCCAAAACAGTAGAGGTAGCCAATGGCTTGCATCATAGTGGACTCAGGATGTATTGCTGCCTCTCTTACTTTTTTCCAGCAGCTTCATATGGTGTGAACCAAAAATACCTCAGTACTTGGTGCGGGTCTAGAGTCCAGGTGAACAATAGTCTATTGACCTGGTGTAATTATCTTGTTTCAAGAGTCTGATTACTTAATCTTTAACAAAGGTGGAAAAAAAGCAAGTTCTTAGTTCTTTAATAATAGAAGACAAAACAAATACTTTGAATAGCTTGAAAAAAATGCTTCCATATAGATGGATATTTTGCATTAGCAACCCACTTTTGGCATGTTTGTTTGTGTTAGTTGCCCTATATTAAAGGAGATAGTAAACAACTCCAAATTTTCAATATCCTAAGTCAATAAAATCACTAATTCATGGCTTTTATTTATTGAGTATTTCTCTCACTTAAATAGCCCATTTACAAATGTAGTCCACTATTGAATATCTACAACGTTGTAATAAACCAAATCAAACACTGCATGTCAAGAGGAGAATGTCACTGGCTTGCTTAGTTGTTTGGCAGACATATTTGTTGGCAGATAATAAACCTAAAGTGCCTTTGTTTTGTTTTGTTTTTTTAATGTGGAATCTAGACAACCCTATGAACAAAGGACCAACTAGGAAATAGTAGAGATAGAGCTTTATTGTGAAGTGCTTTGGAAGAGCTAGCTAATGAGAATGTTAGATCAAAATGGAACTAAGCAAAGGTGATCATACTCATCTGAGTTTTGAAGTACATGGTGTCCTGGTGAGATGTTTGTTTCAGCAGGCTATCAGTGATTATAATACAGAGAAAAACAAAGTTTTTGTTACATCAGGAAAGGAAACATTCATTATCCATATGCCAAAGTTATTTTTAAAAGTATATGTTGAAGTTTCATAGCGCCAAGGTTTTTTCTACTTATCTAAAGTTTGAAAAATAAGTTTGATTGATTTTATTTTATTTTGTTTGAGACAAGGTCTAACTCTGTAGTCCAGACTGGTGTCAAACCTCTGGCCCATATGCTTCAACCATCCACACGCTGGGATTGCAGTGTGTGTCACCATACCCTGCGAAATTCGATGAATTTTAAAAGGTATTAGATCATCAAGAATTCTTTGTAGGATTTTATGCCAGGGTAAATTACAATTTTTGGAAAATGTTTAAAACTTGGCTTGAACATATGAATGTGAAACGGCTGTTTTATATTTTAAAATTCACTTAAGTAAATTTAATTTTAAGTGGAGATTAAAATAGTCTAAGGTAATAATCAAATTGAATAGCATCAAAATTAGATTCTAATTCAATATGAAGACATTTCAATTAACATTTGCTAAATATTAAAAAATAAAAGGCATGCCCATATAATCCAATACTGGAATTTAAGGAGAGAAACTTGCAATTTAAAATAAGGTATAGAAACAGGAAAAGTACTGTAAAAAGCAAACTCAATATAAAGCCATGCTAGAAAAGTGGCCATATAACTAAACAAGGTAAAAATTGTACAAACTATGACAAAAAGCAAGATAAAAATATAGAGTGATAAATACAATGAGAGTAAAGAGGTCCACCTTAAAAGTATCCAGTATCTAATATATAAAAGATATCTAATATCTTTTTACTAGACAAATTTTTTAAATGAAATAGAGGAAAAAGTATGTGCAAATAGAAGAGATGACTCTATTATCTGTTTATTATGATATTTGTTAATTATAAAACATACTTTTAGTTTTCACTATGAAAGGAGCAATAGCCACCAGCTCCTAGTTACAGAATCAACTTATGTGACTTTCAAAGTAAACCATGATATTACTACTGAGGCATAGTGCAAGAAACCATCCCCAAGATATTCACATAGCAGTAAGTGGTGGAGGTGGGATTCAAAAGCAGGCAAGCTGGGTCCAGAGTAGGTGCATGGAGCCACCATGATGCATTTTCTCTTAGCTCAACAAGTAACAACTTTCTTGTTTATACAGGTTGTCCCATTGGTTCAGTTTTGTTGGAAATTAATGGTATATGTGTGTGTACAAGCACACACATACACATATAAATATATAATCCTCTAGATATGGTATATAAATATATATATATATATTAAACTGAACTCTAATTTCAGCCAACATATATTGTGGGCTATTCATTTTAAAATGAATTCTCTAGATATTACTGAGAAGGTATGTTCTCACTGATCTCATAAGATCATATTTAACCAAATACAAATTAAGCTTTTTTCAAGTAAATTCTCCTAAGAAAAGAGAAAAATTCCTTACAATTAAGTTCTTCCAAAGTTTATTGGGGGAGGCAAATGGGAAAGGAATCAGTATTATCAATACTAGTTGTGAATGACTGTAGAGGTAGTCTATAACCTCTGTCATTGTCTTTGTTTTAAAGGAGCCCAAAATATGTTTACCTATTACCACTGAGTCAAAGCCTACTGGTTGTGTGGGATGCCATTGTGGTGAAGTCTACTACAGATCATTTTTAAAAGCATATGTCTGATTACATTGTACAGATCATATATTATAAAAATCTATTGCTAGAAACCTCCAAAAAAAAAAAAAACCCCAGTATTGATGGCACTGGAGTTTGAACTCAGGACTTGAGCTCAGGAAGGTGCTCTACTACTTGAACATACCTGGAGCCCTTTTGCTTTAGTTATTTTGTCAAATAGGGTCTTCATTTTTGCATGAGATGGCTTTGAACCATGATCTTCCTATCTAAACCTCCGTTGTAGCCAAGATTAAAAATGTGAACTACCATATCCAGATTGTTTGTTGAGATATGGTCTCATTAAATTTTTGCCTAGGTTGGTCTTAAAGCACATTCTTCTGAGTCTACCCCTCCCCTGTAGCTAGAATTACAGACTTGAGCCACAGAGCTCAGTCCAGAAACATTCTTAGTGTTATGTAAAAAGATACTTAAAACTTAAGATAAAATGTCCAATGACAATATCCTATATTGGCTTTCCTAACTCTTTGTATAAAATAATCTGCATGAAAGTGAATGCAAAGATTTCTAGGAAATCTTTTTAGATGATAAAGATGTGACTCAATTAATAATAAAGAAATTGATGTTGAAGATGCATAAGAGTCATTAAAAGTATTTCATAGAATGTGAGAGTAGGAAAGTACTCAACTTAAACCATCATTTCTTGTAATTTTTGCTATTAATTGGATCTGTAATTAAATTAAAAGAAACACTGTGCACAGACATCCAACATTTTCACCAGTAACATTAAAAGTCCAAAATGTTCTGTACAGATATGTGCTAATTATACTGAGGTTTATATATAAAACTTGACTGTATATTTTCTTAAATATTTCACAGCAAGTTGAGCAATTTACCCTCATTGAACAATAGGTTTACTACAAAGTGCACTCCAGTAGATTTTGATCTAATTCTGCATTCTGTTGAGTGCTGTTCATGATTAAAAATCTCAATAGGTTAAGTGACAACATCATCCTTTGTGCTCTACTTTTAAACATATTTACTTTTCAAACTTGCATAATATATGTGCACTTTTATTTGTGTCAGTTTGCAATTCACAATTTTTAAATTATATATCGTGCTTATGTGTGTTCATCAGCATTAACAGTCTAAAGCTTTTACAAAACTTAGGCCTTGCATTATTGCCTGAACTTGTATTAGGCAATGACACATACAGTTATATGTGCTACCTCCTATATTTAAACTAAGGAGAAGTACAAAATAGTAAAGCTATGATACTCTAAGAAGAAAACAGTACTGTGAACAATAACATGCCTTGCAAATAATCGTTTATCACTAGATGTTTTTTGAATATTTCATGCAAGTATTGTGTTTTTGAATATCTCACAAAATGCAAGCTTATGTGCTGGAAGAATATGGGTTTCATCTTATCCAATAAAATGAACCTTATCAAAAAATTTAAAGAAATTAGCATGCGGGAGCAATAGCTCTGAGGGGTGGGAACAGATGACAACACATGCGGTAGGAAATGAGCCTTACAACTGTCAAAAATTCTCTTATTTTAAAAGCATACATAATGGGACTTTTCTGGATAAATAGATGAGAAAAAAACAAGTAGGTGTATGAGTGTGAGTGTGTGTGTCTCTGTGTATGTATGTATGTGTGTGTGTGAATTGAAATTAAAATGGGGTATAGTTAAATATTATAATAAGAATTTAGATTTAAACTAATACAGAACAGGAGGCATGCCAAAGATGCTTAATTGAAAGAAAATACTCGAGGTAAATAATGGAAACATAAAAAGAGTCTTTTAGTAAAATGATTCTTATAACTGAAGTAGCAAGAATTGAATTCTAGGCAAATAAGAACAGAGAGATGGCTATCTCAGTAGAGGGGTGATGAGTCTATTCATAAGATGATAAGAAGAAAAGGTACATGTATGGGGTCCCTCTTGGAGAAAGGTGGGGTTCATATATATATATGTCAATATAGTATAGATACTGAGAGATTTAATTTATACTAAGTACACCAAAGAACGCATTATGAGCTCCAAATTTGTGTTTTTATCTTTACCTAGAAAATTCCATTTCCCCTTTCATTGCTAGATTTTTAGGCAAAAAACTGATATAAAATGAAAAGAGATGAATTGTATAAATCAGTCTTGGAGAAATCAAAGACAAAAATGTTTAAACACCAACTCTTATTCCTAAGAGATTGGTTCACAGTGCCATCTTGTGTTGATGATCTAGTTCAGTTTTGTGTTTTGTTTTAGAAGACTTATTTTCCTAATGTCAAACTATATAGAGATGTAAATATGGGTTATTTTACCCAAACACTGAAAAAACTAAATCAAAATACTAAAATTTGAAGTAAATAATCTTTTAAAATATTTCTTATTCACTAGACAATTTTCCACTTATTCTGTTGCAAACTAGCACATTTTTTTCTCACTAAAATGTGTGATCAATCCAGTGAGATGGACAGAGGTATAGGGAACAGATGGATTCTGTACCGAGTCTTAAAGATAGAATCTTGAGTAAACAAAACGTGTTTTAAACTAAGGAGGGTATAAAGGGTGCATGAACAGTGTGTGCACATCCGCATATAACATTATGATTAATTTGTGTTGGGCAGTTGTTATTTTTAAACGTTTGTTAAAATGGATAACAACTACTCATATGTTAATAGAAAATTTTGTGATTTCAGTGTTTTGAGAATGGCTAAAATAGGAAATTTTTAAATCATATCTAAGTCTTTATTATTAGAAATTATAGTTGACTGCTATTTCTAATCACCAAATTGTATCTCCTTCCACCAGTTCCTGGTGAGCTAATAGATGAAATGCTTAGAAAAAAAATTTAGGCAATATTTATAAACCCTATTTCTATAGCATGTATCCAAAATTGACTGAAGTTTCATATGGCTTAAAATGCTTAAGAAGGGATGGTTTTTTCTTAAGAAAATTATAGTGTGTGTTTTTGTTTTGTTGTTTCTTATCTGCCATTGTTTCAATGACTGATTCACTCAAGGTGAAAATGAATTTGAATTCACCTTTTGCATTTTTTTCTATTCTTATTGAATGATATTTATGCCCTTAAATATAGCCTATAATTAAATTACACGATAAAGGTAACATATGTGATTTATTTAGAGTGTACTCTTTCAAAAAAATAACTAGGTCTATCCCTGCAATAAAGGCAGGGTTGTTCAGATTTTAACTTATTTAAGTCAATGTAACTTTATTTTGTTGAGACAAGGTCTTGCTCTGTCCAAGACAGTCTCGAAATAGTGGCCTTAAATGACCCTCTCTCTTCAATCTCCTAAGCAGCTGAGATTACAGGCTTGCACCACCATTCATGGCAAGTATAATTACTTACTTCAAAACTTAGCTGAATCAACGCCTCTGGAGTCAGTTTAATGCAAAGAAAAAAAAGCCTTAAGTGTGCTTTGTTTTATATATCCATACATAACTTATTCAAATTATATGTAAGTTTTAAGTTTTACCTATTTTTAAGTACATATGTATGGAACATAATTGTATAATGATACTGCAAATTTTGTATTTTTCATGGTTATAGGGTGTCCTGGAAATACTATGCATTCTATATTCTCAGTGCTACAGATATGAGATTCAAGTGTCCGGTAGTCATTAAAGGATAATTTTAGTTTCTATATAAATTTTATTATATATTGTTTTCTTTCCTTCTAGTACTCAAGTCAAAAGCTTTTTAATTCTGGAGAGTTTGAGTGCAGTAATTAAAATTTCATACTTCTATGACCAATTAAAAATATGCTTCATTATTGTCAAAGGATCTCAGTTTTTCGTAGAACACTTTTCTATGGTGACAAGCAGTTTGCTACTAAGAATTTTTTCAGATGTTTTTCTTTTTCCTAATAATCATTCTGTCATTGCAGAATGCATATTTTTCTCTACTTGAAGTGAATTATTTTAGGGAGAGGCTGCTCAACAGATTACAGAACCTGAGGTAGCCAATGAAGAACATAACTACATAAGCCCACTACACCTAATTATAAAAGATGAAGATTTTAAAATTTGCATAATTGCAACTAATGGCCAGGGTCAGTAACATATTTGCATTATCTACTTATGTTCCATGCCAACACTTTTAAGCATCACTTTATAAAAAGTCTGCTAAGTCAGATGCTTGTAGGTGTCAGAATATCATAACCTACAATGCAGTCAATGCGTTTGTCCTTCCCATAACCCTGAGTTCTGATGACATTCTAAAATCAATTTCTAAATTTTGGTAGCATTCTCCTTTCCAAATTTTGAAAATTGTAAATGTCACAATATACTCCCAATACAATAATAAATTTTTCAAAAGGAAAAATTTTTATGATAGCATATTCATGCAGAATGCCTAGTGCCTCTAAATCAAATTCCAAGCACTCATTCATGCCTTATACCAATAATCATTGCATTTTCTATAATTCATAGTAATTATGCTTGCAAAGATGGCATTCACATGATGAAAGCACTGATAGTCAACAACAGTGGCTGGTGTCCATCATATGGGACATTTTTACTTTGGAAGCAAACAGAATCCCCACATTGTAGTAAAATAAATATTTTCTTTGTAGCTGCTATTGTTTTAATGTTTACATAACATTTGAAATAATTAGAAACTGGAAAGGCAGATAAATTAGTGAGTGTTGAGAATTTGCTAATAACAATGATAATGTTAATAGTCAACATTAATTTGGTAGTTTCTATCTACAATGTTCAGACACTTTATATATGTCATTTCTTTTCTCATTAAAACCTGATAAGATAGTTATTTTACCACTGTTTTTATAAAAAAGAGGAACCTGAATCTCAGAGATGTTTGATAAATTGCCCAAGAGTTTGTGGAAATTAAACCTGGATATAAAATTACTTTTTACAAATCTATGATCTGTAGTTTTCCACTATTCCATACTGCTGTCTTACCCCCAATTTACACTTACATTTTATGAAAAATAACTTCAGAACATAAAAAACTAGTTACTATGATGGATCATTGTTTCAATTTTTTTTTTCACTAGTAAAGATTATAGTTGTCCTCAAAATAGCACCAAGTGCGTTTCATTTATTTACTCACTTATTCAACTAGTACTGACTCTCTGTGCAACATGCAATGATAGCCCAGGTGGAAATATCAATTAAGAATTGAACAAAGTCAAAAGAGTGTCATAATAAAACATTAAACATTGTTATAACAGTTGTAAAGAGCAGATGGCTCTGTAGAATTCACTTCCCAAAAGTGAGTAAGCAAAGGAAAATTAAATATGAATTTAGGGAAAATGCTGCAGCACAGAAGTTTGAATCTAGTGTTCTGAGGATTGGTAAATTGTTAAAATGTATTTACCACAATAAGCCCAAATACTCATCAACATTACAGGGTTGGTCTGTCACCTTCATCCTATCTTCCAGTAGATATTCATGCAGAATTAGTCATGCAACACTGTGTATATTTTATGTGTGTTTCTTCAGTATTAGGAGGTTTCTAAGAGGGAACATTTCAATTCTAGTTTACAAGAGAAAATGTATCATTCTTGACCTGCCAATGTTTATTACACATAAAGATTTACAGAAATAGCTTTGGAAAGCAAGATGGTGAGGAAAAAAAACAAAAAGAAAAAAGGGTTTTTTATTTCCACAATGAGTCATGCTATGTAGAGTAAATTCTGGGGAGTCATTTTTAAACTACATAAATATAACTGAAAGATAATTTATTCAGTCATAATACTTTATTCAGAAAGAAAAATAGCTTTTGCTCACAAATCAAATATGACAAGCAGATACATTTCCTCTAATTAAAATTACTTGTGGTATGTTGGCAAGACTCAATAATTAAAATTGTCATAGGAAGTAAAGTTGTTTTCTCTGGTGCCTACTGAATGCACTCAATGGCTTTATACTTACAGAAAGTATGGAGACTTCATGCTTGTGCTGACGAGGTCTCCTTCAGTTTCTGCTCTCCAGAGGTAACTTCCAAGCCCAGAATTTTCTATAACTTGATTCTCTAGCACTTTCCAGGAAAGAAGGGTGTCAGTAAACCTCTAGTTTTGTTGTGAACTCCTTTATAATCATATAAAATATCTCATTTTTATCTTTTTCAGTCATTGGAGTAGAGTGTATAATCATTTCTCTTTCGCATAAAGGTAGAATGTCACCACTAAATATAATATAATAAAATCTGTTCTCAGATGTCTCTGAATGAGCACCATAATCAAGTGTGTGTGTTTGTGCCTGTGTGCATGTGTAGTATTTTCTGTCACATCTTCATCTTGATAATAATAATGGTGTATGGCTCTGCATGAGTGTTTCTTTCTCAATGCAAATTTTGATTTGCTGGATTTTCAACTCTTGACAAATTTGGTGACATTGTGGCTGACCCACTTTATCCCTGCTTTGTTTGGGCATGGTCTTGCTTTCTGAGGCTGCACTTACTTCCCCGTTTTCACTGATTTCAGGAAAAGGTTCATTAGGCCCCATCTCTCAGTCTTTTTTCTTCATTCCTTTTCTTCTCTCTTCTGCACGTTGGAGTCTTGGGCTTGTTATTCCTCAGGTTCCCTATAGGTTAAGCCTAAGCTCTTATCCTCTCTTCTCTAACTCACAGTCAGCATTGGCATCTGTGTTCCACAACCCTCCATATGAATAAATAAAAGCAGTACCGACCTCCCACATCTCCAGGTCTGGCTGGACAAACAGCTTGAGATGCAGCCCCTGTAAGTTTCATGTCTCCTTGGAGCAAAAACTCCCCAAAGTCATTGAGATGCTTCTGACTATTACTTTATAACTATTCCCCAGTGTTTAAGTTTACCAGAATCCTACAGAGCCTCTATGTAACCTACAAATAATGACCATCTAAAGAAGGACAAATTTTGGACCTATATGGCAGAATAAGGCAGAAGGTGTGAATGTTTCTGTGCATGGGATAATTAAAGGTTCCTTTGGAGAACTTTATGCTTTTCAGAGGGTCTCATCTGTCAGTGGATGATTGGGGTCTGAACGAGTTTAAGTAGTTGAGTAGGTAATTTGTATTTGCCAAGTTTTTTTTACTCCTTGCTCTATATTTTCAGCTTTTATTATATATAGAAATACTGCATTTTCCCAATAGCGTCTCCTTTGAAATTCTTCCAAAATCATTGCATTCTGAAAATAAATCTCATGGCAGAAAGGACTAGTCAATCCAGCATTCCAGGGAATTTTTTTTCCTTTTCCTTTTAAACAAAGTTGAGCTATTCATATTATTAGTTCACAAAGCATGATCATCCTTGGAAAGTCCCCTACACTAATAAGCTGGTTGGCTACTGATTTGCTTATTTTTTATAATTCCTTTTCATTCCTGTTCCTCTGCTCTACTTACCACTACCTGAACAGGCAAGCCCATTTGAATGTGTAGCTTTTGACTACATTGTGTTCTTGTGAAATGCATACTTTATTATGTACATATTTTAATGTAAGTGTTACTGTTATATAACTGTCTGTTTCATGCTTTACTTAGTATGTTGTTAGTATTATGTACATTTTTTAGGTATAGATCTTGTTCACTGGTTTTAACTGCTGCATAATGCTCATAGTGTGAACCTACCATTTTGCATATACATTTGATATCTGAGTTTCAATTCCAAATAAAGAAAAATAATAGACAAATATCCTAAAGTTTGTTTTCTTCTTTTCTCCTTGCTTTTGGATTTTATTTTATTTTTTTCTGTATCTGTTCTAGGCTGAGAGATACAATAGTCTCATTTAAGGTTGGGAAAAAAGAGGGGGAAAGAATGCAATAAGAATTATGAGTCATTTTGAATAATGAAGGTTATAGTTTAGGTATTTTTGATGCAATATATTCAACACTGAATAACCAAAAGGGCTGCCAGTTTACATGTGCTCAGACCTCTGAGTGCTAATCTACTTACCACTACTTACCACTCTACTTACCACTACATATACTTACCACTCTGAGGTAAGTTACTTAAACCTTAGAGCATCACTTTCCTCCTCTGAAATATCAAACAAAGCAATACACACCTCATGTTGATCCACGGCTAGATTATGCTACTCTAACACTTCCTCACCTGCAAATCTCAAGGCCTTCAAATCATATGAGGTAATTTTTGCTGTGTTACATGTCCATCAAGGCTCAGTTATGAGTCTGTTCCATGCTGCTTTCATCCTTACTACGATATCCAAATTGATGGAATGACCACCATGTGGGAGCTTTCTGGTTGCTGAAACAGAAAAAAAAGTGAGCACTGAAAAGCTACACATGGAATGAAATCATCAGCCCACAGGTAACAACTGTGTTTGTACTATGTTCTTTGCTATAACTGGTCATATGACCCTACTTAACATAAGGAAGCCAAACATGGAAATCTCACCAAGTGCCCAGAATGTGGAAAAACTGCAATATTCAGTTACCTAGTAATGGCTACCATATGCCTTGCATCGCTATTGTAATGATTAAAGAACTTATTTTTTTTAATCATATGGTTGCATTGTCCCTAGAGCACAGTAGACACTGAATAAATATTAACCATTATTTTATAATTCTTAGTAAGACATGTGCAGCCTCTCATGCTTTCTCAACACTTCCTGCTTGAAAACTGTATCTGATTACTTCCAAATATCCCTTTTCTTCTACATGCCACATGACAAATATACCAACATTTTCCTCAAGTCTGAGATGAGCAGTACCTCACAGTACCTTGATCTTATTCCATTTGTCTTAGTTTTCCTAGCATGGAAAAGCCATATCTCTGTCATTTCTTTACCTGTTTGCCATTGTAAATACAACCTGTGCCTTGGTTCTGCATGTGTTACTGATCTTGGTGACAGTTGTACTGCAGGCATTTTTACTTGTCTTTATTTAAATGTCTTGTCATATCTATCTATCTATAGATAGATAGATAACTGTCAAAACTAGCACATTTTTAGAAATGAAAGGGGCAATAAGTGAAAACTGGGAATGTGTCAGGGATATTGGGATGGATAGTCATGTTCTTTGTCCATTTCTGCAGTAAGTTAATTGACAACTTTAATAGCTTCCATGGCTTATACCGCAGAGTGCCAGCTCACCAGGATAATCCTGAATCTTGGGGATTTTCTCATTTTTTTGAGACCTATTGAATACCATTTTTCCTGGCTGTCCCTACATTCTCATTCCTCCAGAGTTAGTAAACTATTTCTTTCTGTTCCCAAAATGAAATATTCTTCAAGTTGGATAGAAATTAATCACATGTTTATTTCCTTTATAAAGCTATGAGGTCCTTGAATACAAGGATCTCATTTCACTCATCTTTGTATCCATCCAAAAATGCAGAATCCTGACACATGATTGGCAACCAATGTTTGTTACAGGGATGAATGCCATTCCAAAAATGCAATACCTTAGTTAAGGGGACCAAATCTTTAGTGGGTTGAGGAATAAGTGCTTCAAGCATCATGGAAGAACAGCTGGAGATAGATGATGAGGAAGGAGGTATTTCAGTATTATCCTAAGATTTCATATCAATCAATTTTCTTGTTTACATTTAAATCCTAGTTCTAATTGATTTGTATCACTTGAAGTCATTGTTTAAAAAATTACAATGCTCTTAAACTATATCTAATGGATTATTTTAGATGTTCTAAAACTACAAATCTTTTCATGATAACATTATTAATCATGTGAATCTTTCCTTGACTTAAGATCCTTTAAATACTCAGCATTTTTATTTTGAGACAGTGTTTTGTTATGTACCCCAGGCTCTTGTGGAATTTTAGATCCTCCTGCTTTATCTTATCCTATCCTTGGATTTCAGGCATGCACCACAATAAATAGTAGCCAAAAAATATTTTTAATTAAAAAAATTTCCTCAATCTTGCCTCCACGAGAATTTAGTGTCCTTCCTTAAGGGTCTTCCCCAAAAAAGGCTGGCAGCAAAACTTTTAAAAAGGCCGAAGTTGGCAGGATAGTTTCATGGCTTCTGAAGTCTCATTGGGATCCTCTTTCTCTGCATCATGTTTCTTCCCTTCCTCCAACTCAGGGGTCTTCATTACTGCAAGAGCATCCTAAATGACCTTCTTAGCTCTGGTTTTTGCTACTTTCAACCCATGCATCTGTAGTCATGTGACCAGCGATTGCAACACAGTAATTAGATCATATAATTTCCTTTGTTGACATTATTAAAATCATTATTTACTGTTATTAAAAACCAAAAAGAGAGTTTGTCCATTCAGACTTCTCATTAATTGCAACTAACTTTCTTTCCAGATCCAAGTTCTACTAGCACTCTCGGACACTGCTAAATCTTCAGTCACATGACTTCCTGAATGCACTCTGTGCTGTCATAACTGTGCAGCTTTTTTTGTATAACCTTTCCTTCCTCATTCTAAAAAAGAATTCCAATTTTTGTCTTTGAATTGAATGCCATTCTTATTTCATTCCATTTCTTTAGTTTTTAAATTTTACATTCATTTAGCCTTTATACACATAGTGTATTTAAAATTCCTTGATAAGAACTTTGATGTACCATTCATATGTATCCCTTCTACCATACATTTAAACTCTTGGCTAATAGTTACTGATTTTAAATTTTAATTGAATTAAATTCAACTGAATTAATTATTGTGTGCTAACTTATTACATTATAGCTCCAATTATAGACACAATTTTTCACACTGCTACATTTTGAGGACAGAATAGACTTTCACAGCACTTACTTTTCTCAAATGATTTCACCCATGTCCATTTTTGCTGGGTGAAGATAATCATTCTTATTTCTTTATTTCTTTTTCCTTCTATACATCAACAGGTATGGACAAGAATAATATACTTTATATAAATATGAAAATGATTCACAAAATTCACACAATGATCAGGAGCACAAAATTACTAGTGTTGGTTGAAGCTAAAATCTCCAGTAATCATGAGGTAATGCATAAAGCTTGGAATCGTGACATCTGGTGGCTCGAAGGGAATGCAACATTCATCCACCAACTTTAACCTCAACACATTTCTATTCTAATAGAGACATTACCTTTGTTCTTGTAAACTAGTCATAACATTTTTAGATATTTGCCTCATCCTTCCTGATAAATTAATATGTGATAAACTTTGTTCTCTACTATGAAAATGTCCTAAATTCATATTTTCACTTTGTAAAAGTAACCTAAATTTCAGATACAATTATTCTTATAGCTAAGAGAGGTAGGAAACAGCAGATTGCACTTTTAGCACCTATAATACATGCCATTTAATCCTGAACTCAAAACACCCTAAACAACACTGTTCTCTTCCAATGTCTATGTCTTAACCTATCTTTGTACTTGGCATATCATCACTGCCATGGAAGAAAGTCAAATGTCCTGAAGATTACCATTCCAGACCAATCCTACAAGTACTGAATTGTGTGACTCTGAGTCTGTCATTTAATTTCTTGGGCCTCAATTTTCTCATATGAAGGATTAAAACTAGCTATTCACAATCTACAAAATTTGTAATGATAGGGACTTAATAGACAATGATGGCTAATCACAATGACATGAAAGTCCTTTGATATTTGGCTTTTGGTCATAGAGGATTAGTATTTTTAAAAATTTTAATAAGGCTTCTTTAAATTCATATTCAGTATCCATATAATACCTATTACCAGAGCACCCAATGGTATAACTTAAGAGTCCCAAGACACTGGCAAGGCGCCAAAGCTATTACAGTCACAACTGTGAATAAATTAGAAACAGCTTAGGCTCAGTTTCTCACACTCCTGAATTGACTAAATGTACCTGCTGTTCTATCTCCATTCAGTGCTTTCCAAAGTCTGTTAGAGACCAGATGCATTAGAATCATCTGCACATTTGTTAAATATATGTCTCTCATGTTCCCCCCACCACCACCCCAAATCTACTGAAGGAGCATAACTGGAGTCCACATTTTTAACAAGCTTCCCTGGTGATAATGATGGCTATCCTGGCTTGGTATTACTTACTATGCCAACCCAGAAATGATGTAGATTCAGACAGAAACGGATACTGGTGTCTTCTAGTTGATGAAAGATAAAGTCTTTTAAACTAGGACTTGCAAACTCAGGTATCTGTAGGGCCCACAAAGATAACTTTAATAAAGAAATTGGCCAAATAGGAACTAAAAGAACTCTAAAGAGCATGCCTTATGCAATGTAGCAGCCTTTATTTAGCTGTGGTGATTGTTGCCAGGAGGGGAAGCTTCACACAGTTGCTCTGTGCTTTGTAAAAAGAAGATGAAAATAGAATTCTTGCATGAAGTCTTCAATTTGTAGGAGTAGGAACTAATTCAATGCAAACTAAATGAAACACATCTGTGTGCTTCAAGGTTTCATTCTTTATTTTAGATTCAATTCTTATTGTGCCCTCTAAAACACTTCTTTTTCTTTCAGCACCACTGCATTTTTCAGTCTAATCCCTTATTAGTCACTGTTCTCATCTCTGTGATAACTACCTCACATAAACAGCTTAAGGGAGGAATGATTTATTTTGTCCCAGTGTTTCAGAAGTTTCAGTCCATCATGGTGCAGAGGGTACAGTAGAATAGAGCAGCTCACCTCATGGTGGCCAGAAAGCAGAGAGAAAGAATACCTATACTCAGGGACTTCCTCATTTTTCTTCTTTTATTCTATCCAAGTCATAGCTGATGGGATGCTGCCACACACATTCAGTGCATCTCTCCCCTCCACACAGCCCTTAGTTAATCCTCTCTAGAAATGCCCTCACTGACACACACACACACAAGGACACACATACACATACACAGCCCATCTCTTATGGACTTCTCAATCCAGTAAAGTTGACAATCAACCAAATATATATTTAACAAGCTGAGTTAATCTGTATAAACTCCTACATAAAATGGTTTTTCCATCTTTTCTATTGTCATATTCTTTCAAATTATCTTACAATTTTTGTTGAAATTTTGTCTCTTCCTCAACACATTTTGAAGATTTACTCTCCAAACATCAGAAAACAATTTCTTTGCAGGTGCAACACTTAAACATCTTTTCCAGTTATTCAGCAATTATTAGTATGGATATTATTTATCTTCACATAGCAATACCTATTAGAAGCTTTAACTTTAGTAGATGGAGATAAGCAATACTTTTAATAATAATATTTTCATTAATGAAAAATTGTATGATATATAATTAGCTTTCACATGTAAAGTCGAATGTTGAGAACACTTGAATATTCTTATTATTCATTATTAAGTGCCTATGATTTGCTTACCATTATCTTCTTAAAAGCAAACACTTTGTAGAATTTTCTTCAGTCTAAAATAAGAGTTGGAATTTAAAAATAAAAAGTAGATCTGAGATCTTACCATGTGGTAATCTACCAAGTCTGGATCCCAAGGCAGCAAAATAGAAAGCCCCCTCAACAAGGTGGCAAACCAGAGAAATTTAAATAGAAATCTAGAAACTTTTCACAAAATAAACACTGTATCTTATGCTAGAAGGGAGCTATAATAACTGGCCAATTGTAAATGGTAGTTAGCCAACAAATCAGATGTGATTTTTGTTTGCTTTGCTAGTTAATTTTGGCCATGATGGGTGGTGATATGGAAATACCCCCCCACTTTTTGCCCTTAAGGAAAATAAAAGCATTTTATTGTGACAGAAGATCCGTGATAGTTGGATGATGTTTGAGGCATATCAAAGCACTATCAATTATCTCTACATATTTGAATTGGTCATCTAAACGAACTTGGGGATTTATCATAACCTGGAATACATCCAAAAGCCACTATTTCTGAATATTTGACATATAACCAGGACTCATATCATTGTAAAATGATAGGACTTGATTAATTTGAATGAAGATAAAAGTTATTTAAATTTTATGTCCCATAATAAGCATCACTTATATGACACATTAATAGAATTTATTGAGGTGGATGATTTATTGAACATTAGCTGTGACCATGGCTTTATATGAGATAGTGGAGAAAGAATAAAAATTAACATAAGAGATCAACTCCACTCTACTGTAACTTAAATTCCATCTAAAGATTAAAAATAAAATACATGCTTAAAAACACATCAGAAAAAGGTAATTTTTTGAGTAAATTGTGTATTTTAATGAGAACTTGGTTCATTGAATTTTAAGAAAGTAAAGAACCAGAACTCAATGGCAATAATTAAGAAACTTAAATAAGATATTTTAATATATCTGTATAACCAAATAACTAGCTGTGAGTCTCCTGACTCATTCAATCAATTATTCAGTTTTTCAACAAACATTTTTTTATTGTTTTATTATTCATATATGCATACAATGCTTGGGTCATTTCTCCCCCCTGCCTCCACCCCCTCCCTTAGCACCCACCCACCCCCCCCTCCTCCCACCCCCTCAATACCTAGCAGAAACTATTTTGCCCTTATTTCTAATTTTGTTGAAGAGAGAGTATAAGCAATAATAGGAAGGAACAAGGGTTTTTGCTAGTTGACATAAGGATAGCTATAGAGGGAGTTGACTCACATTAATTTCCTGTGCTTGTGTGTTACCTTCTAGGTTAATTCTTTTTGATCTAACCTTTTCTCTAGTTCCTGGTCCCTTTCTCTTATTGGCCTCAGTTGCTTTTAAGGTATCTGCTTTAGTTTCTCTGTGTTGAGGGCAACAAATGCTAGCTAATTTTTTAGGTGTCTTACCTATCCTCACCCCTCCCTTGTGTGCTCTGGCTTTTATCATGTGCTCAAAGTCCAATCCCCTGTTGTGTTTGCCCTTGATCTAATGTCCACATATGAGGGAGAACATACGATTTTTGGTCTTTTAGGCCAGGCTAACCTCATTCAGAATGATATTCTCCAATTCCATCCATTTACCAGCGAATAATAACATTTCAACAAACATTTGTTAAGTGCTACTCTGCATTTTTATTAAAAATGATGTACACACATGACTCAATATTATATGTGTATGTATATATGTATATGTATGTCACTTACTACAGCCTAACCATCATTATGCTCGTAAGTGACCCTTTTAAAAAATCATTTCTAGTCCTTCTAGTATACTTATACAAATGTAAGAAAATATTATTATGAATTTGTGTTTTAATAAATTTCATATACAAAAGATAGAATTTCATATATGCTAGTCTTCATCTGACATTCCGTATTTAAAGAGTTCCCAATAGATCTGAGTAGTATTCTGCTGTGTGATTATACATTATTTTGCCCATCCCCATAGATGAGGACACATTATACCCAACTTCTTGTCAATATCAGCAGGACTAACATTGTTTCAACAATAATTTTATCTATCAATGTTTTGTCATATTTCTTATCATTTCTAACTGAACTCTCAATGTATTATAAAATTCTTGCATAAATTCTTACTGGTTCAAGAGAAAAGACAATGGGGAAGTGTGGAGTACAAGACAAGAGAGAACACAACAGCTGAAAGGAGAAGGAGGGTTTATGTGTGGGTAATCCCCATTCTGAATGTTGCCTGGTATACAGATATTAATCTCAATCCTTCCCACACAGCTGTAGTTCTGAAATTAGAACTGTTTATTATCATCAAATTGTAAAAATTAAAAGTTCTAATTCAGTTGTATATAAAATATAAGGAAAAAAATAAAAAAGAGTGAATAATATAAAATTTAGGAGAGGTGCTAATTTGTGAAAACATCCTAAACAAGCATTTCTATTTATAGGTTTCATTTATAAATAAAATATGATATTTATAAGCATATTTGTAGACATAATAGTATCTGTGCATATGTAGAATTTTAAATGTTTGGGTTATATGATTTCTCTTGGTAACATCCCCTAATATAAATCACAGCATGAATTGTCTTCTATTTCCTTTTAAACAATTTTTAAGGAACCCTAATGCAACTAATCTTAAGAGAGAGATGACATTCTTTGGCTCTCCATTACCTCACACAGTATTTTTTTTCTAGTAATAACCATCTTTTTTATCTTAATCTCTTGTTCATATTAATTTGTGGATCATTACACAGTCAAATCATTAACTGAATTATGTCATGTCCCATGGAGTTTTATCATGTTTAAATTTTCAAAACTTGACTTCATGTAGGAAAATGAAAGGTATTAAAAAAAACCAAAGCCTGGGTTCTTCCCAAGCCCTATCAGCTTGAAAGGAACTCCAACAGAGACACAGAAGTAAAATGAAAACTCCTGGAGACTTAGCCTGCCCATACAAGACTCTAATTGGTAGCTTTAACGGAGAATTTGTCTGTCATTCAAGTACAATGTAGTCTATTTCCTGATTAATTTTGAAAATACAGACTGTGTCTGATACTCTAAGTTGTTTTAAAATTAGAATAACAGTAGTTTGATATTTTATGCAAGTTTGATGGTAATGATACACATTTTAAAACATATTTGCTATATATTTCTTTATTAAGTTTTACTAGAATTATTAAGTATCTAGATCCTAGTACTTTGCAGATGAGATCATGTTCACAAGATGTTAATTCATGGTTCATTTAGTAAATTTATTTTTTTAAATGCTTCTATTATTTCCAAGCTCTTCTCTGCCCTATGGGTACATAATAGATCAGGTCTGACATACCCTTTTGAGAACCTTTAGGATACTTTATTGAAAAAAAAATTAATGCTCTCACTTCAGAAGATTTCAAAGAACTTTAAAATTATCTGGTTTTAAAATTCTGTATCCTTGTGAGGGATCAATATTATTCTGAAGAATATGTGCCTTTTGAAAGCTCAGAGTCAGTGGTGGAGCTCAAAATAGAACCAATAAATCTTTCCTCTCAATTTGTGTCTCTAGCTAACCACATTAACTGGACAATTTTCTTTCATCTGAGTATTATTAATGACATAATATCCTGTGAAAGAACAGACTAATCGCCTCTTTGGGGAATTACCTTAGAGTTATGTGGTACACATTTTTAAAGAACATATTATATGCAGATATGTATAACTTTTGGACTGTCCTGTAATTAAATAATTGCTGGCTATTTAAATGAGGGATTTCACTTCCAGTAGTCTTCATTTTATAAATAGGTGTGGGACACTTAGAACAGTGATACATCTTAAATTTATTCAGTAGCTTTAAGAAAGAAAGTCTGTTATCTCATCTACAGATAGCTCATAAAAAGTAGACAACTTTAACATCTTATCTTTACTTAAGAGTTAGAGTTACTGAGTTACGGACTCAAAAAAACTACTCTGGATTCAAAGGAAATTAGTATTAAATAGGGCTGTGAATTCAGGCTATTGAAATTCCAATCAAGATCAATGGATTTTCCAATTTATAACATTTGGTAACTGTTTTTATGCTAGGATAATTCAACTGCATTTAATAAACTGCAAATTCTTCCCTACCTTCTTCAGGCAAGCATAATGAGCTGCTAGAGCTTTTCACTTTGACTACTTTTAATTTCTCCTTTATTTAAAAAAAAAGGGTTGGGGAGGGCTTTCTTCCATGGTCTCTGCTGAGTTTGTTTTCTCTCTTCTGTTACAAATTTCCATGGCTTCAACTATTGCTTATATGAAGCCTATTCCAATTTATTTAGAACTAGCTTAACTTTATTCTGGAGGTGTAGTCATTGCCTCCTAGTCATTTCCTGTTGGATTTTCTTTTCAGATAAACATGTTCTGAGTTTTCCTTGCTTTTTATTCTTGCATGCATCACTCCATATGTCTTCAGTTTCTACTCTATGTTGCCATATACATGAGTGTCACTTTCCCAGACTATCTCATAATTATAGTTTATATGACTCTTACCCCATCTAAGCTGCAAGTTCATTGTGTAGAGGGCTTTATTCATTTTTGTTGTCCTAGTACACAGCATATTCTAGCACCAGATAGATGTTCAGTAAATTTTTGGTAAATGAATTTTATCAATTATTGGGTAAAGGACTGGTAAACTTTCAAAGTGAAGAATGTGGAAAGAAATGTATTTTGTGCAAGAAAGGTAACTTAAGCCTTGACTTTAAAAATATTTCCTGAGAATAAAATGTTAAAGTCCACTGTATTCATATATGGATGCCATTGTAATGTGTGCTTGTGGGATAATACTTTTAAAAAATTATACTCTCTTCATGGAGTATCTTGGAATAGCTGTTAATTTCTTAAAGTTAGTCTTATGAAGGCATGTCATTCTATTAAAGTTTATGTTACTAATGTATTAATATTTATAATTATGAAGGAAATAAAACTGAGACAAAGCATTTCCAATCAAATAGGGTTTGATTATCCATTAATGCTAAATAGGAAGTTCAGACCATAGCCTAATGGGCCCTTCACTAGTCAGTGGATGATTCAGAGACTCAGCAATGAAACTGACATTGAGGAGCAGATTTTTGCCTGCCAGCCCCTCTCAGGGTTTAGATTTCACTGGATCATATTCTGAAAGGTCAGAACTGGCTAGATGACCAGTCAGAGCTGCAGATGGCAATGTAGTCACCTGTCCACTCTGGGACTCCCCAACCTGCTGCAGAGGCTCAAGTTCACTGAAAGGTCACGACAGACCTGTGTCCCTACTCAGGAACACCATAATTCCTGGGTACTCTGTTTTCTACCTTATGTGGAATAAAGTATATGTGTTGGTTTACCATTGGACAAAAGTGTGGCATTGTTGAAACAGTGACAAGTAGCAGCTTAGTCACAGGAAGTAGCTCAATGCATGACATCCTTCTTTAGAAGAATATTCACATACCACTCTTGTCTTGCTAACTTCAGAGAGTTGAGAAACACATGTAAGACACAGGCAAACTGGTGATATACAAACACACTGCCCATTTTCCTTTGGTCTGAGTGTGTTTTATATGAATTTCCAGAAAAATAAGTAAAGTTTTTTCTTATTTTTAAACCATTTAAGTTTTGCTAAGTAGGTGAAACTTGTATTTACTACCCCTCTATCCTTTGAAAAATAGATTCAAAGGAGAACAAGATGACCTAAAAACATCTCTGGTCAATGATGCTTTCTCAGGAAATCAAGAATCATTTCAACTTTGAATATTTTAGCTATCTCAGGGTTAAAATTAAAGAAAATTTGAGTTTGACTTAGAATTACTTATGCTAAAGTAAAATTTTTAAAAATTATGGTAGTTGTATAAGTTGGTAACATTCAAAACTGAGTTAGTAAAAGGTGAGAGATAGATTGGGATGTAGAATTAAAACAAAACTTTACACAGAATACAACCAATATTTGCAGGTTTGCCATTCTTTTACAAGACAGGTTAGTTGTACTTTAAGTGTCTCAGCTTTAAAAGAGTGTTTTATTTGTACACAGGCCTGATCTCTTCGATATTACTCACTCAAGGTAAGAGCAAGACTATGCCTATACTAGGAAGTGTTTATCTCTACAGAAGAGGGGAAAATAGCTGGGTTCACAGGTAGTTCTGAAATATTTAATAATGAAGTTAATTTTCTGAAAGCCTCTTAATAATAATAAAAAATGGATTACAGATCTAGAAAACAAAACCTACCCACCCCTATTAGACATTTGCAAGCAATGATTCTGCATTTGGGGCCCATATATTGTTGGCAAATATTTAATCTCTTTTGGAGATCAGATTTCAACAGGATTTAAATTTTGATACTCTAACAAAAAGTTTAAAATATCTTAACTAAGAACAAGGGTAAAAATTTAGTTTTTGATGTATAATTTGAGGAACTTCTCAATGAACAGAAACCAAATGTGCTTCATCATCTTAGAGAACACACACATTTGTCTGTACATAATGTAGTCTTCTCTCAAAGTTTTCAGAAAAAAAGCAACCAAGAACACAGAGGACAGGAAGCCAAATGTACAGTTCTTCAAGTCTCCAGTTGGATTAGCATTGCTCAGATCTTAAGAAATTGAGAACGCTGTTTTCATGGTTGACATAACTTAAAGGGAAAGAGAAGTGCCCCATTGTCTAGTTGTTTGTGCACAAGAAAACAATTCTTATTCCTTGGAACAGAAGTAAGAAGACAGTACATAGATCAGTTGTTTCCTAAAAACTATTGAGTTTGAGGCAAAAAAAAAGTATCAGCAATAAAGGAATATAGTCTTAGAGATAGAAATAAACACTTGCCATTTCTTTAAGTGGCCTCTTTGCATTCTTTAAGTGGCAATCAGCATTCTGTATAGTTTATGCTACTTGTAGCATTGTCTTCTAAAAAGTATATTAAACATACATGGCCAAAACTTTTCCTTCTAAGGTATCTTCTGTCTGTACTTCAGATCTGATTTCACTCCAGGAACCTGGAGTTCTTTCTTTCCTTCCCAGCCACTTCAATAAAGTGTATATATATATATATATATATATATATATATAAATGTGTGTATGTGTGCATGTGTGTTCCATCATTATTCTCCCAATACCTCAGTCACCCCAATTCTTCCTGGTAGATTTATTTGCACTGAGGGAATTGTTAGCGAAGCTTGGGACAAATTACTCCCTAACTCCCTTCTATTCTGTACTTCCACAGTTCAGGGGTGCTTCAATTAGAAAATGTATGCTCAGTGTGCCTTAAAGTGCCTTAAAGCCACTCCAGAAATGTTTGAAACTTATGCAAATCTATTACCCCTTCCCTCTCTGAAGCCAATCCATTCTCCCCCCTCCCTGCCCCCCAAAGCCCAGGTGTCTGCATAGCCTCTACACAAGCCAAGTCTGACTTGCAGGGTCAAGCTGTCCTTTCATAGTAGGGAAAAGCTGATGAAAATCCTTCCCACAGTGGTGTTAAGAGCTTAATGGTGAGCACTCCCTGGAGTATCTTTGTTTTGAAAGAGATTGCCTGGAGAGGTTATTGATTTACACAGAGAAATGGATTTCTAATCCTGGAATTTTATCAGAAGAAGGGAAAGAAATTTTCTTGGGTAGGGATAGAGATCATTTTTTTAGAATAAATAGAAGCTGTCACCTGAGTTTTCCTCTGATGTGGTGGTCCAGAAGATGGCAATGTTTTGTCTCTGATATAGTGATAACCTTGGTGGAGGAAATAAGAGAAGAGAAATGGAAGGGGAAGAAGAAACTGGAGGTAGGCAGTAAGTATCACTCACAGCAATATAAAGGGAAGAGAGCATTGTTGAATACCTATTCATGTGAGGAAATTTTAAGATGACATTTTGAATAATTTGATGTCAATCTGTAACTGTTGAGTTTGGCAGTTGAACTAGATTAAAATAAATACTTATTAGCAGCACAATTTTTTTTTAAAAAGTTCTAAACTGCAGAACTAACCTAGCCAACTATAGCATTCTTTTGAATGTAGTTCCATGGATTATGAGACTTTTAAAAAGTCTAATGTACTAGAAATTATGACTAAAAACCAAACAAAAACAAAATCAGAATGGAGTAGGATGAAATGAGATCATGGTAATTGTTTATCAAAGATGACTTTCAAAAATAGTGACCTTCTATCCAGCCAAGCAAATATAAGATGAATATAACCAGCAATAACACTGATGGTTTCTATTTAAGATAACAATAAGGAGAATCATACAGCATTATTGGAAGCACTTACCAACTACATCAGCAAATTCTATGAGTTAGATTCCCTCTACCCTTTAGAGAGGGAGAAGCACAGAAAGATGGTGGATTTACCCAAGGTTCTACAGTTAGCAAGTAGCAGAGCCAGAAATAAGGAAAGCAGCTCTGTGTTTTTCCTTTAGAGTATTCTGAAGCTACATATTAGCATTTCAATTCAGGGATTTGTTAAACTTTTGCTGTGCTTTTAAAATTATCTTTAATTCACCCCTCTGCTTCAGGGCAGTGATAGCTCTTGGTGAAATAGCCCACACAATGACTCATCCTCACAATATTTGCAAATCCTGCAAAATAATACTTCAAAGGAAGTAAGATTTGAGGGATTTAAACTAATGAATAGTGATTGCTTAAATGATTGAGCAAATGAATGAACAAAGTCACAATTTTCTCACATTAAACAATGTCAAATGTTTTAAAATCCTTCATTTTGAAGACTGGAAGAGACACTAGAGAGAGATAACAATCTTTTCCTTCACTGTCTTATTACAGATGAGGAAACTAAGGTCCAAAAGCGTTAACCAGCTTGCTAAAGAGAACACAGTGACAGAAAAGCAGAATAGCTTCAAGTGTCATTTTATCTACTGTGGCTTTGGTGATTTTTGATATGGTTAATCCAGGTTTTTGAGATAGCTGATTTAAAATAGATGTTTTGCCTTTTTTTTTGTGAACTTTCATCCTTTTGATCCATTTTGGCTTTTGTTACAAAGCTCCTGAATCATCCCTTTTCTTACATGAAAATCAACAGTGGTCTTTTATAGAGCTGGTCCCTCTTTCCTTGATCTCCTCCCACCTTCATTGTTATCTTTCACTGAAGAATGCAAGACTAGTACCCACATTATGTTGGGATAAATCATTCTTTACTGTGCTCCTTTTATTTTATTTTTCAAGGGTGTGTCATTTGTAGGACCAACAAAGAAATTATGGGTTCAAATAGTTGATACCATTTTAACTTCTTTCCCTATAATCAACCCCTTAGTTCTGGAATAATTCACCAACCTTACTTATGTGTTTTGTAATAATTTGTACATTTTTATGTACAAATATATGCATATATATAATATATATATGTATATATTTTTCTCTCTCTATTGATAAATTTCCTAGGCCAAGTGGTGTCCATGAAGCATTAAAGAGTCTAGATTTTTTTTTAAAATTCAACAGCTATCTCTACTAGCTGGTAGATAACTTTGTACAATTTTCCTGTCCTCTTGACTCTGTGGTTGTTTTTTATGTCAATTAACAATAATAATATTTATTTTTCAGTGTTGTTTTAAAGATAACAAGTATATGTGACTATATAAAGAGTCTGTTGCAATTCTTGGTATAAATTAAGTGATCAGTAAATGCCATTCATATGATTTTTGTCTAGCCTATAGTTGGCATTTTATAAATATTATTAATATTACTATTACCTATGGCTCTGATCTGCTCTAAATTTTCTCACTTCTAGGGCAAAATAGCTTTAACTACCAGCCCACATTGTTTAAAGTAGAAAAACAGGCACAATGTACTTGTGATGGTTATGTAAGATGATCCATATACAGCTTTTGCATAATGTGTTTGATAAGTAGTGAATGTCATGGTTTTGTTTGTCAATGTAATTATTGTACAAGGTTTACTTTGACTATTTTCTCCAGCATCTCAACTTTTTAATTAGGCCAACCAGTGTGCCTCTTCATTTCTAGAGAAATATAAAACCACTAATGATAATAGAAATCTTAGTACAGCCTATATTATCCTTTGTGGCTTTGGCCATGTAATTTACATCTGTAAGACTCAATTTCTCAATCCTGGAATAAAGTGTCTACATGAGATCTTAAATATACCTTTCATCAATTGTATGCAGAATTCATTTCCTTGAGTCCATTATGTGAGAGAAAGCCATAGGGCAATTGCCATTTGCCACAAAATCATGTGACCACTTCTTTAATTTCAGAGTCTAATGTGAAATAATGCAATCAGGTTTCTTGTAAAAGAGACCCACACACTTGGAAGCCTGTTTTAAATATAGTTCTTAACTTACTGTGTTTTCCCCGTTTCCTAATTTGGCCTTCTGGTACAACATCAAGATAAAAGTACATTACTTAAGTAGTGAAGTCTCAATGTAAGTCATTTTATTTTTTTAATATCACTGTAAATTTTTTATAGTATCAGTCAAAAACCTTATTATATGTGGAACCATAGACAGTCATAATCTAATGTGCTTTAATGCAATATAATTTTGTTAAAAAAAGGATATTTGTTGAGTAAAAGACATTTACAATTGCACAATTGCTTAATACATGGTATATACTCACATCTATAGGATATTATGTGTGACAAACGACATTCAGCTAAAGCTAGGATTCTATGGGTGTGGTAAGCTTTTAGTGTGAGTAAAAAGCACTAAATGGAAACAAGAAAATATAAATTCAGCATTAACACTTAAGGTGGGTATGGTATCCCTATAGAAAGAAAGAATAGTAGAACATATTCCTTAAAATAAGGAGCTTCAAATAAGTGAAGAAATTGATTTAGAAGAGAATAATTTCCATGATAACAGTATAATATGGATCTTTTTTTTACAAAAGAAAGAGTAAGGTGAAGAACAGAAATAAAAGAGCTTTTCCAGAAAGCAAAATACCTCTCACAAGCAAATAAAGAGGGCAGAAATATTTTAGTTGAAATATCTGTTTAAATCACTAATTTTCTGCAGCAATGGTAACTTAAAATTATGATTATAATTGCAGGTATGTTTGGTGGTGTGCAATTGAAATTGTATTTATTAACAAGAAGTATTATTTCACAAACAAATCAGAAAAAACTGTGGATATGCAGAATGGAGAGCTGTAGACTTCTTAGTAGATGTGTGATTCCATATGCAAGGGCTGTTGCAACCTCTCTGCACCTTTGTTACTTCATCCACAAAATGAGAAGGATGACAAGGCAATTTCAAAGGGCAAATCCAGCTCTAAATTTTTCCAACTATAACTTTATTTTATGGTGGCTTTTCTAGTGATTGTGTGATTGGTAGTTAACTTGGTATGCAACCTTGTACAATGCACTTAACCTCTCTCTATGCCATGGCTTCCTCCCTTGAAATTGCAATTGTGTAGACTAGGCAACCTCTACATTTTCATCTTTAAGAGATGATTATCCCCACATTCTCTACTATAGTCTCAATCCCAGCTTGAGCTACACATGAATTAAATTCTACCTTGGTTAGAAATAAGAAACTCAGTGAAACCCTAAGCATGTAAATAAAAGAGTCACTTATTTTAAACATGAATTTATCTCTAAATATATGAGTTTCAAAGATATTTGGGTTCCTTAAATTCTGTGCACAAACAGTACCCCCCCGTTTTTGGTTGTTAATTGAGGAGAGCAACAGAAAAGGTAGTGTGCCTCCCAAGGGTTTGTCCTTTCCCCAACCCTACTCTTTATTAAGCTTCAAGTTTGAATCAGCAGCACTAAGTAGAAAAGGAAAATTAATTATTATAGTTTAACTCCCTATTTTTTTCCAAAAGCTTTTATGTTTAACCTGAGCCTTAGTGCCTCATTAAGGGATTGCCTTAAGGGCCCAGGAGTGTTAATATATGGCTCCAGGTACAATGAGGCAGAGATGGGAGGATTGCAGTGCTAGGCCAATCCAGGCTGAAAAAAAAAATAGCAAGGCCCTGTCTCAAAAAACAAGCCAGACACTGTGGCCTGTGCCTGTAATCCCAGATACAGATGTTAGTCAGGGACCATCCCAGGCAAACGTGGGACACTGTATCTGAAAATTAACAACAACAACAAAAAGGTCAGGAGGTATGGCCCATGTGGTAGAGCACTTGCCTAGTAAGTACAAGACCCCAAGTTTAAACCCCAGTACTGCCTAAAATCCAGAAAATTAGTGAATCATATCTTTCATGTACTTGTTCTGAAAAGAGACTCCTTAGCAGACTATACACTCTCTGTATATAAACTTTATTATGTCCATTCTAGAGAAAGCTATAGGTTAAGAGAATTTCCTTATATTCAACAAAAAAGAAACCATTTTCTTGATGTTTTGACATGAAGCAAAGCTTACAATCACCTCAGTAGTAAATTAAAGACCAATTTTATTAGGTGCATACTATAAGCCAAAAATGATGTTAAAACTTCATACACACTGTCTCCTTTAATTTTTACAATCCAATGAAGGTTTTATGACCTTTTTATATATGAAGAAAATAAAGCTGTGAAAGATGAACATGTTAGGTGTAAAACTGAATTAAAGTATCATGAAGTCACTTTGTTCTGTCTCCTTTGTTGGTGTGGGTATGTCTGCATATGTAGGACTCATACATGAGCATCCTCAGAGCTTCACTTGACTGGTTTCTACCACAGTCATTAAAGGTCCATTCAGTTTTACCTTGTACTATGAACTAATAGTCAATGCCATTTTAAGAATTCTGTACAAGAATGGCTTAGTTAAGCTTTGGGCTGGCAGTTTTATTTTGATTTGTTGTCATTGGCTTACCATGAGTTCATACTGATGTTTTCTTTCTTTTTTCTTTTTTGGCAACAGTAGGGTTGGAACTCAGGACCTTGCACTTGTAGGTAACCACTCTACCAATTGACCCATGTCCCTAACCCTTTTTTTGCATTAATTATTTTTTTATCAGGTCTCATATTTTTGCAGAGTCTATCATCTATTGCAATCCTTCTACCTATGCTTCCATCATAGCTAGGGCCACAGGCACACACCATCATGTCAGGCTTGTTGGTTGATAAAGTGTCTTGTTAACTTTTTGCCTGGGCTGGTCTCAAACCAAGAGCCTCCTGATATCTGTCTCCCAAGTAGCTGGAATTACATGCATGTACCACCATGCTTGACTCTCGCGTCCTGCATGAGCTTGTTCTAGAAACCTAACTGAGGATGACAGGAGATGTTGGAAAAGACAACAGACAGAAGACAAAATATGCATAAAGCTGGGGCCAGGTAGGCTGGGCACTCGATGGACACACACCAGCCTCCTCCACCTCCAGTGAGTTTATTATATACAGCAGCAACACGAGGTGGAGAGGTAAGTTTTGGAGTAAGGGGTGTGACATTATATTCCTCAGGAACATGAGGAGCCTGTGACAGCTTCTCTCTGAATGTAAACATCTTAGGAAAAACAGCTGTACTGCATCTTGCCCACTTCTGCAGCTGAGTCTGTGCCAACTCAATTGTGCAATTTATTGGGCATAACTATGCTTGCTCCTTTCTGTGGTTTGGGGCTGTGCCAAACTCAAATTCACAGCTTATTCGATATAGCTTTTGGCTCCCCACCCTTGGCCATACCTCATGTGGAACAATTCCTTTCCTGCTCTGTCAGCTGTGAAAAATCTGGTTCTTACCATTCACCACCCATTCACTTAGTTTATCATTTATAGAATCCTTACATAGGATCATGAACTTGTGTCCCCATTAGAAACAACATTATGAACAAGAGTACAGTATCAGTGTATCATTTCTTTTGCCTTTACTACTACAGGTTCCATTCATAGCTATATGTTTATATCTACATGTTACAGATGTATGTTTATGCATAGGTCGGTATACAAACATAGTTCTTTTTGCTCTGTCAGTTGAGAAGCCCCAGTAGTGGCAAGCAAATCCAGAACCCAATGTTGATTTCTATAACCATCCACAATAAAAGGAACAGTGCTCTTTGGGGAAATGGCTTACAAGAATCAATGCCATCTTTTTCTTGGTGAGGACCTGGCAAATAGACCAATGCAGAGGAAGAAAATTAATGAGTAGACTCATCAATATTGAAAGTTGGTATATGAAACATTTGGATCACAAAAAAAAATGCAGAAAAGTTAGAGTTTTGAGGATAATGATGGACATTTTTCTTACTTTGGGATGCCTAATTCACAGCATTAAAAACCTACAAAAGTACTAAACATTTAAATTTAAAAGCTAAACTTTAAATCTACTAGAATCATATTTGGGATGATCTTCTAATCCTATGATAGATTAGGATATTTCAACCTGAAAACATGGAAATATAATGGGAAAAGTTACAGATTTGATGACACTTAAAATAATCCTTTAAAAAATATAAACATTCAGAGATGAGAGAGAATGTTTGCACACCCCAAATCAGCAGATTGTTAGAAAATACAAAAAAATTCTCAAATCAACAATAAAATATAGAAAGCCTGTTAGAAAATAAAAGGCAAGCATTAGAAATAGTCATTTGCAGATGTGAAGACTGGGTGGTATTTGAAGAGATACCCAGGTTCATTAGTAATCAGAAAAAAACAACAGTACTACTGATGCAATTACTGTCCTGCTGGTACAGTAGGTATTCCTGCTGGAATACTTAGGTCCATAGGCTTACATTATTATTATTACTATTATTATTAGTAGTAGTATAACATATTGGAGTTGGGCTTAGCAATGATAAAGGGAAAATTAATTGAAAACATAAGATGGGCCTTGCATGAACCCAGATTATACTGTATCATAAGTGACCTTAACAGAGAAGATGCATCTTACTACTTTGAGTCTGGGATTAGAATTTATAATGCATCACCAAATTAAAACATGATTTACAAATGTTAAGGAACAGGTCAGTACAGAAACATATTTTTCTTTTGGTACACTCAGGCACAATCCATTCAAAGCTGAAAAATAAAACCAAGTCTGATTGCTGCCAAACAACAGAAATTTAGAAGATGACTGACACTGTCTTTCTAACTGTCCTTCATGGTGGACTAATTCCAGAACAAACTGCTCAAGACAACATCTCTGACATGTTAGTAAAAAGAAAAAAAATGAAATCAAGTGCCTACCTCATTTATGCAGAAAAATTCCAAGTTTTATCATCAGCAATGTACTATTTTTCTTAAAATCAAGAATTTCCTATCCTTTGTGTACAGAAAATATACAAAGAATGCCAGCAGTTCAGTGTCTTGCTTTTCCAATGTTTGGCCACAAGCAGAACTAGAGATAAAGCCCCTTCCAGCAGGCAGATCTGGACTTCTAACTGAGGAATTCACTTCTATTTGAGACAGTGCTGAACAAATGGCTGTGAGGCAGGCTAGAATCAGGGGAAGTCTGGGACTCATACAAAAATATTACATCTCATATTAACTGTGCTTTGGCTCAGGAACCACTCATGTCCCTCTCCCACTCATTGATTATTGGATGGTAATCACCTGGCTTTGCCCTTCTCCTAGATTATCTTAGATTAGTTTTAAAAGTGCCTGAGAAAGAAAACTCTTTCTCCTGGCTGGTAAACTCAACCTGAGCTCACCATGCTCCCCCTTGTATTTCCTTTCCCTAACGTTTAATTAACTGCATTTACACCCATGTGTCCTGCCATGGATTCTTTGATGAGGGACAAAGAATTGGAAGTCTTCTTTTTTTTTTTTCTGGTTCTTTTTTTAATGTTTATTCATTTATTCATATGTGCATACATTGTTTAGGCCATCTCTTCCCCCCACCCCCACCATGTTCCTCTCTCCTCTACCCCCCTCAGAAGTCTTCTGATTATAGACTGCACCAGTACCCTTAACAATTGCACCAAAAATCTGTTGGTCCTATTGTCTTAAACTTTCTAGCAGGCAGTATGGATTTGTGTCCTTACTCTTGTGGGATTCCTTTTTGGAAGCCCCTTTCTTTATCCTTTATTTGTGAGTAGTAGTTTTTAATTACAATTCCCCTGTATTGTGATGACTAAATTTTAAAGAAGAATTTGATACTGAGGCATTTTAATATATTCAGTCAAGGAAAACATTAGGAGAAGAGTGGATGTAACCTCAAGATTGTGGACTCTGAGAAATGTTGCTGCTTCATTTCTCAAATATTTCAGTTGTGTCTTTGATATGAAAATTTTTGAAGCTGTTTCTATAATTAGGGTTGTATTGTGTTTTAGCTACATTCATATTTAGACTCTTATAAATGTAGGCTGGTAATTATGTATGTCAGTCCAAAATATAAGGTAAAATATACTAGAAATTCCAATCATGTAAGTGTGGGAGTTGGTAATTGGTATTTGAACAGGTCTTCACTTGAGGATGAGAAATTTTAGTGGCAAGCAAGATGTGAACATAGGGAGAATGTCATTGACAGGTAATCCCATTGGCCCAGGTTAGTTCCAATAATGATCCTAATCCAATAAACTGGATTAATAAGCTTTTTTGCTGGAGTTTATAATACGATTTAATCGATCAACAGTAAGGTCTAAACTGTTTATTTCCTTAAACCTTTATTGTAACTAACTTGGCTGTTATTTTAATTTCTTGTAACCAAATAAATGTTATCTTGACAAAAACAGGGCTGGAAGATGTGTCGCTTGCTTCCTTCTTATCAAGTTCACAGAATTCCAAAGAATTTTTTTCGTATTGTTATTGTTCAATTAACTGCCACATCATTTCCTTTTTAAAGCAATGTTATTTGTTATTTTATATTATGTTTTACATTTTTACAAATACAGAAAATACAATGACCATACATTTTGGCATATGTTTAAGAGAAGTTCAAATTAAATAATTTTACTCTTTTTAGTAAAGGCTGCTAATGAAATGAATAATCAATGGCCACTTAATATTTATTCCTTTGAGAAAATGTTCATATGCACTAATTCATATGGGAAAAGGTCTTATTCAAACCACATGAGCCATATTTGAATAAGTAAAATACGAAGGTGCCTCTGTCTTTGAAATCTTTTGGTGAAATATTTCAAAATATCTACAGGATTTATCAGATAAAATGCTGCAGGCTAGAATAGTAGACAATAAAGTTTAGGATTTGAGTCAGGGAGTGAGGTCTGAGTGAGAAAAATATAACTGCTTCAAATATTTCTTCTGTGCCTTTCTTTTCTCATTCTCATGTTCCCACCAAATGGAAGTTGCACCTTTGTGGTTGTCTCCCAGTTCTTGAGTATTATATTCCAACTTTTTCACTCTTTTTAATCTCACATTTTTAATTTTGAAAGTTTGCTTTCAATCAACCTGTCCTTAAGCCCAGAGGTTCTTTTCTCAGTTCTGTCCAGTTGTTTAATGAGACCATCAAAAACATTAATTATAGTTACAGTGTGTTTTATTTCTAGAATTTGTTTTTGATTCTTTCTTAGAATTTCCATCTTTTACCTTATATTTCTTACCTCTTTTTTGTGTTGTCTACTGATTCTTCTAGCTTGTGTAAGTTGTTTTCAATTCACAGTCCAATCATTCCAACATCTCTGCCATATTTGGGTCTGACTCTGATGTTTTTCCTGCCTCTCAAGATGATCTTGCTTTCCAATATTCCCTCTAGTTTTTCGTTAAAAGGAAAACATGGTGCATTGGTGAAAGGAAATGTGGTAGAGTCCTTTGTGATGCAGTGGTCAAGTTGATCAGGGAGGGAAACATTGCATAGCCCGTGATTAGGCCTCAGACTTTTTATTCAGAGCTTGTGCCATGTGGCTGTGAACTTCCCAAGTGCTGCAGAGGACTGTTTCATCCCCTTGTGTAGTACAGGATGGCGACAGGTCATAGAACAGGGGATTTCCCTTTTCCCATGTTCATTAGATTCTGGAAAAACCTCAGTAGGTTAGATCTGGTAACATAAGTCATGCACCACATAACAGTATTTTGATCAAAGACAAATTGTATGTAGGATGGTTGGTCCATAAAAGTACATACAGTTGAAAAATTTCAGTCACCCCCTGGTATCATAGTCATCATAAAATTATATTGGAAACTGAAAGTTACATATGAGAACAGAATCTGGAAGTCCTAAATCTATTAGTTTTTATTCTTTTGTTATATGTATTTTTGTAATAGAGTTTAACTGGTTTCATAAAATTAGTTGAATATTCCAGCATCCTTTTTCCTCTCCTGTTTACTGGGACAAATCAATAAAGAGTAAGCACATATTCCTTAAATATTTGGTAAAAGTCACAAAAATTAGACTAGGCCTAGGGGGTCTTATGATTCTTCTAAATAGTACCTGTGTTTTAGTTCTCTGCATTCAGGCATAATAAATTATTTTTGGTACCACAACAAAATAAAATAGACACAGCAAGATATAACTCTGGGGTTTTGCAAATGCTACTTCTTTTTTTGTAGTGTTATTTCCACACATTTAGCTGGGTAACTCATTATTTTTAGTTTTCTGTGATAGATTCATCTGCAATCAACAGCTTCCACCAGATGGTGGTGGTTATGTGTTATAAAGACCCTCACCATCTCTAGCAATAATGGAAATGCAAATTAAAGCCACACTAAGATTCCACCTCATCCCTGTTAGAATAGCCATCATTAGCAACACCACCAACAACAGGTGTTGGTGAGGATGTGGGGAAAAAGGAACCCTCTTACAAACCAGTACAACCACTCTGGAAAAAAAATTTGGATGCTACTTAAAAAGCTAGACATTGATCTACCATTTGATCCAGCAATACCACTCTTGGGGATATACCCAAAAGACTGTGATACAGGTTACTCCAGAGGCACCTGCACACCTATGTTTATTGAGGCACTATTCACAATAGCCAAGTTATGGAAACAGCCAAGATGCCCCACCACCGACAAATGGATTAAGGAAATGTGGTATCTATACACAATGGAATTTTATGCAGCCATGAAAAAGAACGAAATGTTATCATTTGCTGGTAAATGGATGGAATTGGAGAACATCATTCTGAGTGAGGTTAGCCTGGCCCAAAAGACCAAAAATCATATGTTCTCCCTCATATGTGGACATTAGGTCAAGGGCAAACACAACAAGGGGATTGGCCTTTGAGCACATGATAAAAGCCAGAGCACACAAGGGAGGGGTGAGGATAGGTAAGACACCCAAAATGTTAGCTAGCCTTTGTTGCCCTTAACACAGAGAAACTAAAGCAGATACCTTAAAAGCAACCGAGGCCAATAGGAAAAGGGGAACAGGAACTAGAGAAAAGGTTAGATCAAAAGGAATTAACCTAGAAGGTAACACACACACACAGGAAATTAATGTGAGTCAACTCCCTGTATAGCTATCCTTATCTCAACCAGCAAAAACCCTTGTTTCTTCCTATTATTGCTTATACTCTCTCTACAACAAAATTAGAAATAAGGGCAAAATAGTTTCTGCTGGGTATTGAGGGGTTGGGGGGGAGAGGAAGGGGGCAGACTGGGTGGTAAGAGAGGGGGTGGGGGCAGGTGGGAGAATTGACCCAAGCCTTGTATGCACATATGAATGATAAAATAATAATAAAAAAAGAAAGTGGTCAAAATAAAAAAGGAATTAATCTAGAAGGTAACACACATGCACAGGAAATTAATGTGAGTCGACTCCCTGTATTGTTATCCTTATCTCAACCAGCAAAAACCCTTGTTTCTTCCTACTATTGCTTATACTCTCTCTACAACAAAATTAGAAATAAGGGCAAAATAGTTTCTGCTGGATATTGAGGGGTGGGGGGGAGAGGAAGGGGGCAGAGTGGGTGGTAAGAGAGGGGGTGGGGGCAGGTGGGAGAAATGACCCAATCCTTGTATGCACATATGAATAATAAAATAATAATAAAAAAAGAAAGTGGTAAAAAAAAAGGAATTAATCTAGAAGGTAACACACATGCACAGGAAATTAATGTGAGTCAACTCCCTGTATTGCTATCCTTATCGCAACCAGCAAAAACACTTGTTCCTTCCTATTATTGCTTATACTCTCTCTTCAACAAAATTAGAGATAAGGGTAAAATAGTTTCTGCCAAGTATTGAGGGGATGGGAGGGAGAGGGAGAGGGGTGGAGTGGGTGGTAAGGGAGGGGGTGGCGCCAGGGGGGAGAAATGACTCAAGCCTTATATGCACATATGGATAATAAAACAATAAAAAAAGACCCTGTCTTTCAGAAAGCCTTCCTTGACCTGAGATCAGATTTGCGTGTTATGTGAATACACAGAATCCTCTACTTCTGTTCTTATAGTTCCTATCACACAATATTGTCATTCATGGTAGATTCATCAATGTTCCACTAGTCCATAATCAACTTGAATGGAAGAATTGTCATTTTTTGGTTCCTCATAGATTAACATTTATTAAGCCCTTAAAATATCAGCTAAATAAAATAATTATTCTATAACAATATAATTGGATGTAGTGTTAAAGGACAAGTGGTTGGTTTTCTACATGCCTCTGCTTGATAAGACATTTGAGATTTTGTTTTCTTGTGTACTTTTAAGCAGATAATCACTACCAGCTAGTAGCAATTGAATGAATTACAGCTAATAGCCCCAGACTCACAGTGAGAGTGTTCTTTTAAGCCTGTGGTTCTCACTTCAGGGAATGGAAATCAGACTAGTGGAGAAAAGGGTAGCAAGTACAGTGTTTTAAAAATACTTAAATGCTAAAAATAGCACATTGCTAAAAAATATTCTGAGAAAATTCCGTGCTAACTCCACAAATCACATATTTTACTTCCATTCTCTCATAGTCCAGATATTCTTTTAAGATATTTTGTGAGGTGAATACATATTTATTATTGCTATATATCTCACTGAACTGGATTTCTTTATCTCTATCAATTCTCCTTGCTTTAATTTCTACTTTGATATTAATGCAGTTACACCACTTCCTTCAGATTATTATTTACATCATATGTCATGTTTCTATTGTTTCACTTTCAAATGATCTGCATCTTAGTATTTAAAGTGTGTGAGTATCATTGTGCTCTGCTGGCCCTGTGTCATATGTCAGGCATTCTCTGGATGTGGTCATTCCTGTCTCCTCTGAGAATCATTAGTTCATAGGCTAATTGGCCTCCAGAACTATCTGTTGCTTTCATCAATGGGTTGGCATCATGTTCTCCTGGTTTAGTCCAAAATTGTGGTACTCAAGGATTCAAGGATGGTTATCCCTTGTGCAAATGGAGTGTGCTTTTTCTCTGCATGGACTCTTTTTTTGTGATTGTGTGGGAAGACAAGGTGTCACCAGCATTGAGAGAAATAACATGAGAGGGATATGCTTGAAATGTGCCTAATTATAGAAAGTATGTTGTGTTCTATGCTGGAAGATTCAATTTTATATCATCTATCTATCTATCTATCTATAATCCAATATATCTTCAGATTTAATGCAAACTAAGCAAAATCCTTTCTTTCTCTCATGTGTGTGCAATCTCTCTTTTTCTTGCTCTTTCTCTTTCTCTGTCTCTCTGGTCATGTGTGCACAAATAGAAAGGTTGATTCTGAAAATTATGTAGAAATATAGAACTAAGTATATTAAAGCAATGTTGAAATTATGAGAATGTGATATTGACATAAGAAAAGACAAATTGTGCAAAAGTAACAGAGTAGAGATTCCAGAGACAGATTCACACATAATACAAAAACTTTATTTATGGTCAGTATGATCTTGCATGCAAGTATAGATAGGAAAACTTTTCAATACATGGTACTGTGTAAAATAACTACACTGGAACAAAGTGGATTTACCACCATATCACATAATATTCACAATTAAATTTCAGGGTTCCAGATGGACTAAAGACTTCAACTGAAATACAAAGCAAAAAGCCTTTATAATTTTACATAGAAACATATCTTAATGAAGTTCTTCTAGGTGAATTTAAAAAAGTAATGACAATTAAAGTATAACAATCCACTCAAGTAAGCAATTATTACAAGAGTAAAAAGGAAAAAAAAGCTGATGTTTTATAGTTTTTATTCTAATAGTTTTTGAAGAACTGAAGGGTAAAAATCCATGACCATCAAAGAATTGAGTTCTAAACAGCACTACAAATGTATAACAAAAAGACAGGCTAATATAAAAAAAAGGGGAAGTTGGACATGTTGGTAGACATCCATAGTCCCAGCTACTCTGGAGGCTGAGGTAGTAGGATAATCTGAGGCCAGGTGTTGGAGGCTGGCTTGGGCAACATAGTGAGATACCATCTCAAAAGTGAGGAGGCATACTTGGGTAGACACTTTAAACAAAATCCAAATCATCAAGAAATATATAATAAGTTGATTAACTTCATTAGCCAATGGAGAAATATAAATTAAATCCATAACGGGATAGCAAAATACCCCCATCCCATGGCTAAAATGAAAAGACTGAAAATCCCAAATTTTGGTGAGCAGTTGGAGAAATGAAATTCTCATATACCTCTAATTGAACTACAAATTAGTATAACCTCTTTGAAAACTGTTGAACTGAATCTACCAAAACTGAACGTATGTCTCCAGTGCTCATATTCAGTGTTCACTCCACAGTATATAACCAGCAGAATGTAGAATTACGTTTTTACCAAAAGATTAAAGACACATAGAAGCCTTACAAAAGCAATTGTGAAATGATTAAAATTAGAAGCGATGAAAAGATTATTCATATTAGAATATATAAAAAATTTATGGCATATTTATATAATACCATTATACAATAGATTATTCCTGTACAAGATAATATAGATGAATGTCACAAATATAATGTTGAACAAAAACATCCAGAGCCAGAAATACGTTCAGTATGATTTCATTCATATGAGGCTCAAAAAGGGCAAATCTAAATTATGAGGCTGGATGCCAGCGTCTTGTTTAACTTTTTGAAACAAGGGAAGAAACAATAACTTGAAGGTGACATGAAGGAGGAATCCAAGAATGCTAGCAATATTCTAGCTCTCACTATACAGAATGGTTGCATTAGTGTCAATTTGGGGCTGATTTTTTAAGTTGTATACACGTAATGATTCATGTACTTTTGTATAAGCTATATTATTTAACAAAATTATTTTTAAGGGGAAAGAAGTCATTCTTGGAGTAAAGATAAGATGTGAATAATAGCAGACAAAAATAGAATTGGGGAAATTAGGAAATGCTGAATTAGAAAGAAAATATGTATTTGGGGGTTTGTCAAAGTAGCTCAAGTGTATTCAGGCCAAGAAACAGCATAATTAAAACCACAAATGTTATGAAGTACAGAGCATATGGGGTAGTAGTGCTCACTTTCATTACCAGTGGTGCATAGGGGATAGGGCTGCAAGAAAGATGAGAGTAGAAAAATAAGTAGAGGTTAGTTTGAAGAGGGCCAATACACTATTATATAAATAGCAATGTATAAAAATAGGAGTCTTGTTTTTGTCAGTTCTATATGCAAATCTCTGTGAAAAATTTGAAATGGGAATATGGACAACAGTTTCCCATTACTTCTGAACAATAGATCATCAGTTGGTCTATAATTTTATAGTGTAAAAGAGATATGAGCTTGGTCTTCTTATGAACATCCTTTAATCATAAGGACTTTACCCTGAAGCCAGAGTCCAACTTTCTGGAAAACAGATATGAAGAAATGAAAATTGAACAAACTCTGAGATGGTGAAATCTTCTGTAGTGATTCAGTGTGAAGTGATGGCTAGAGCCTGAGCATCATCTACAGTGGCTTTGGCCTGCCTTACCACCTCTACCAGTTTTCCAAGTACTACAGAATGAGAGAGAGAGCCTACAGAACAGGAGAAAAATCTTTATCAGTTATTCATCCAACTGTGTATTAATATCTAAAATATATAATGTTCTCAAAAATTTAAACACCAAAAGAGTAAAAAATTCAGCCAATAAATGGACAAATGATCTAAACAAACACTTTTCCAGTGAAGTACAAATGACCAGTAGATGTGCAAAAACATTCAACATCTTTAGCTATTAGGAAATGCAAGTTAAAACTACATTGAAATTCTATAAAGTCACTAAATCAAAAAAAAAAAAAACAACCTACATTGAAATTCCATCCCACTCTATTGAGAATTTCTGTCATCAAGAAAACAAGAAGCAAATGCTGGGAAGAATATGGGGGAGAAGGGAATCTTTCTGCACGATTGGTAGGAATGTAAAATAGTACAGCCATTATGAAAATCAATATGGAGGTTCCTCAAAAAATTTAAAAATAGAAGTTCCATGTGATCCAGTTGAACCATATCTGGGTGTATATTGAAAAGAATCTAAGCATACACTAGAGTCGCCTTCACATCCATGTTTATTTCTGCACTATTCACAATAGCCAAGTTATGGAATCAGGCTAAGTATTCCTCCATGGATGAATGGATAAAGAAAATCTGGTATATCCACACAAGGAAATTTTACTCAACCAGGAGGAAATCACATTGCTTGTGGGAGATCATCATGTCAATTGAAGATAGAGTCAGATCCAAAAAACAAGGGTCATATATTTTCGCACACGTGGAATTTGGAGAAAGAAAGGACATAAAAATAAAAGGGACTATGGGTGAAAAAGGAAGGTATTAGAGAGGGTGCAGATTAACAAGTATGTTATATGCAAGTAGGAAAATTTCACAATGAAACCCATTATTTTTTATAATCAATATACCCTGACACAAAATAAAAACTGGAAACACCCTCCACCAAATACTGCTGGGAATAAAAACAAAGGAATATATGTGAGATATAGATAGAAAAGACATTATATTACACAGGGAAGTGACTTTAGAAGGCTTCATTAGATATGAATCACATTAGATATGAGTCACATGACATTGGCTCACACCTGTAATCCTAGTTACTTGGTAGGCTGAGATTTGGAGGATCGTAGTTTGAGGCCAGCTTCAGCAAATAGTTTGGGAGACTCCGGGTCCAAAAAGAAACAGAACAAAAAGGATTAGATTTATGGCCCTAGCCATAGAGCACCTGCTTTGCAAGCATGAAGCTTGAGTTCAAACCCCAGACCCACCAACTAAATTAATTAATTAATTAATTAATTAAAGAAGGCTTAGGTTGTCCATAGAATTTAAAATGACTTTAAGATTTTTTTTGAGCCTATAAGCAGAACAACTAGTGTTTATGGGAGGACAAAGTTCTCAAATTGAAATTCTCTTGTTGACTGAAAATTTTTATTTTAGAGCTTGTTACCAGTGCTGGAAATTTGTATTGTACATGGAGAAATGGCTGAAACAAGAAAATTAAAAGTGCTTCTGAGGAAGCACACAGAAATGGAGATAGACAGGTAGGGGACAGGGAAAGAGACAAAGAGAAATGTTAAAGTCAATATCTTGGGAAACATCAAACATAAAAATATATAAAAGCAGAGGCTTTGTCTGACACATCCACATCTTAGACAACTTGGTATCCTATGGATGAATTAGTGCTGTGTTCTACACAAAAATTCATTTAAAACTGGTTATTAAAGTTATTTAAAATTTAAATAGATTAATTGTGACTCCTTGGTCTATTGCAGAATAGCATAATTAATTAGAGAATTAAACCTGCTAGAGGCAGGTTGAGAAAAGCGATAATGAAAAAACAAGAAGCACATAACTATGAAAATCAGAAGTTAATAATTAATATTCCGTAAAATTGTATAGTCTTAGGAGTAGAAAACAAATGTTCATCCTAATAACCTAATAGCTCATAAAGGTATGAATGGATACAAATCCATAATAAAAGAATTACAGACACTCCCAGCAAGCTTTTTAATGTTTATTAATATTGGAGATGTCTAGTGATATAGGATTGAGAAAGACAGAATTGACCAGAATTATATGTATAAAATTATAATTAATAGTTATAATGCCTTTTTAAAATCAAAGCCTTATAGCCTTTTTATAAAAGAAAGGGATCAGTCAGGATGGGACCTTAGAAATAGTTCCCCTTTTTGATCCTATTTTTGCCTGACTCTCCATACCCCAGCAAGACAGCATCAAAGACTTTAGACTGAAACAAGAAGGGGCAATATATTTGTGATATTTGCACTAAACAAAACACTCACATATGTATACACACACATAGTCACACATATACACATTGTATTGTATTTTAAACTTTAACTATGAAGATTATTTATTGCTAATACTGTATTTCCCAACAATAATAGATAAATAAGGGCTTAGCTCTTCAAATATCATAACTATTGAAATATAATTACCAACATTGTGCTTCCAAAAGGTGTGCTGTTTTATAAGCCAAAAATACAATGTTAAAAATACTCTCTCTTCCTAAAGCATTATTGTGGTTTCTACTGTGTGCTATAGATGATACGTGATACATGCACATAGTATGTTGTATATTGATTCTTAAATGCTTGCAAATAGCTAAAATATGACTCAGAATATTATGTGAAACAGGTTACAATAAGGGGAGGTCACTAATGGGAGAGGGAGGGCAAAAGAAGGAAGTTAAGAGGTAAATATGGGTGATGTACTTTCTATATGAAAATGTATAGAATTTTTAAACCTGTTGAATTCACCTTAAGAAGGGGACTAAGGTAGAAAGGAGAAAATAGAGGGCATGAACTGATTTGAGTTATAATACATCTAGGCATGGAATGCCACAAGGAAACTCCCCGTAGAGCTATCTTAAACAAACAAAAACACCACTTTTCAAAAACAGAGAATAAGAAGGTCCTGTTGAGAGGTGGGTACCAGTGGGAGGGAGGAGGATATAAGGAAGGGTGTAGGAGACTCTCTGTAGTGGAAATATTATGTAGTCATGTATGAAAATAGAAAAAGGAGCTATGTTGAAACTATTCCAGGAATGGGGGAGAGGGGGATAAAGGAGAATGATGGAGGGGATAAATTTAACTATGATCTATTGTAAGAACAATAATGATAAAAACAGGAAAAAAAAACAGTTCTAAACTGAAAAAAATGGACTTATTTGTTGAGACAATAGAGGAAAAAACTCATGTCAATCAGCATGAGTAAAAAGTGCTAGTTAAATAAGTATGAAAATCCTGGAAAAATAAATTAAGTATTTTAATGAAAAAAAAAACCATTCTCTCCTTCATTTTTTATCACTGTCAAGTAATCTTATGGCATAATTGGGTTAAAATCACACAAGAATTTGAACATTGTTTTTGTTGCTGTTTTGTTTTAGAGTCGTATGATTCATAAGCATGAATCTTATCCATAATTTCAGGTATTTTCCTGATTTATTGTTCTACACTTAACATTTGCAAAAAGTTATAACCTTCATCTCTTTTACCATCCTATCTTCTTGCTATCTCACATCTTTTTCATTTCAAAAAGTTAAGATTTATTTTGGAAATGATTATGGAAAAAAAACTGAAGTCACAGAGGAAGAATCACTGAGAAACATAAATGTGACCTACATTGAAAGTCTACACCATAAAGAAATGTACCGATACTCTTATGCTCTGTTAACATGGCATTGTTGTAAAAAGTCAGACTAACAAAACCTCAATAGAATATGTACATTGCAGCAGTTGCTAAGGTAACCCCTTTAAATTCCTCTAACTAGAAAAAAAATTAACATACTCTTTGAGGGCAGATAAGTTAAGGCTGTCCCAAGGCTTTCTAAAGATATTTTTTGCAGCAGCAAAAAATGACTGTAAGGAAAATACCTTGGATTGAAATTGTGACTGAACTACAGGTAAATAATTAATTAACCAGCATAAATGAAATTAAAATGGCATAGGCTAAAGCCCTTCTGAGGTTCTCTTAGGTGACCTCAAGGAAGAGTAGCCTCGAGGAGAACTAAAAATGAGGAAATTAAGACATATTGTCACATCCATCCCTTAGGGTGAGTTCATTATTGAGACAGAAAGAATCTGGGGATATTCTGCTCACTATGCACCTTGTCCTGTTCATACTTCATCTTTCCCCTGGGGTGATCTTTGAAACTATAAGTTGCTTATGTAAGAGCCTGGAAATGTACAGAAAAAATATTCAGGTCAAGAAAATTATCTTTTATTCAAGAAATAAAAATTATTTTAATTCATATATATTATTAAAGTGGCAGTCACTGGATGTCATTATAATTCCATGAAAGTAACTTTCATAGATAAAACCCTCATTCTATAAATTTGATAACATTAATCATAGTTTAGCCTATATTGTTAATACTTCATCAAATATAAGCTTTCAAGTTTGTCTTTTTTGGTAGTGACAGTGGTGAGATGAATTTAGATATTACATAATTTTCATGTTTTCTGTTTTAACAGTCAACTGATAAGTAGAATGAAAGTATTCTGTGCTTTTTCTAGTACAATACTTTGGATATTTAAGTCAAAATATTTTGTTTTCTTCACTGAATGAATGAACATTTTATGAGCTAAGAAATCATTATGATTTGGTATGTCCATACAAATGAAGATTTGGTGTGCAGTCTGCGGAATTGATAGGTTTGCGATAAGACACAGCATCTGCATCTGACAGTGAAGTTGGTTCCCTTTACTTCTTAGGGTACCTTGTTCAGAGGAAAGTATTAGAAAAGACCAATGGGCCTTCATGATTTAAGCATGAACTTTAAAACTTAAATGGAATAATTTTTCTTTCTATCCAGTTCAGAATGCTGCCTCTTTCAGAAATACCAATGAAAGGGAGGAATAGATGAGATTACCTATGTTCTAGTTGAGATAAGACTGAACACAAGTCAGGTATTTGGGAAGGTGCCTTATTCCTCTCTTTAGTATACACATTTGCCTTTTAAAATTTATAATCAATGTATTACTTATTCATATAAAAATTCTAAAAATAAATAAAATTGAACCAGAATTCTATCATAATTCTTTATGAACAAATGAGCGCAGTACTTGACATTTAAAAGTGGAGCATTCTCTATGAACCTTTGGAACTTCATAATGCTTGTTTAATATAGATTCCTCATGTTTTAATTTCTAATACAACTTATCAATTTCTATATGCTACCTATTATTCTTAAAGATTGTCTTTTGGAGGGAGGTTTTATTTTATTTTCTACCAAAGTTTCTTTATTAAATGATTAGTGAATGCTTTTTCTTTTGAATTTTATTATACATCAAGGAAAAAAAATGCACATCAAGGTAGGTTTAATACTTTTTCCTTAGATAACTGGCTCTTGAATTTCAAGAATGTTCCAGACAGACTTAGGGAGCAGATTGCTTTGCCCCAACCACAGAGATTCATATTTAGAAGACCTGGGATGGACTGAAAGTCTTTAAATTTCTCTAAGTTCTCAGGTGAGGCTGATACACTGGCTTTGGGACACTTTAAGAGACATTGCCTTAAGTCTTCTGTAAATGATTCCTTCAAGAATGAAAGTCTAGAAGGTGTCTAGCAACATTGTATCAGGAATAATAATCTTATCATAGCACTTTCTGCTAAACTTACTTTCAGCAAATCAGATGAGTTTATGTCCACACAATCCATTAATAATTTATAAAATGTCTATTTTAACTGAATATATACACAAATATAGAGATTGTGTGAAGATTAAAAAATTACCAGTCTTGCATACAAAATCCTTATATTTACTTTTCATGCAAGTATGATTACATACTTGAAAAAGAAATTGCATATATTCTCAAGTAACTTGTGTCTTAAAATGATACAAGTAAGCAAGAGCAATTAATAATTAGCATCAAAGTGAAGAATTTTATTTAAAAACTGGTGCTTTTGAAGACAGTATCTTTAACAGTCTTAGGATTAGCAGTATTTGTGGTCTATTTGAAGCCACGTTTCTGTATTTCTTTTCTGGTTAGATTTGAGGCTCATTGTTTTCTTTATTGAATTACTGAAAGTCATATTGCATCTCCTAAAAATCAAATTATGAAAGATGGAAATTTGCCACTGGATTGATAGATGGCAAGCAATTACTTTGGATATGTATCAATGAAAAAATGGAATACAACTTTGTTTATTTGTGAATATCTTATTTATAAAAGTCCTGAAAAATCTCTTGCTTATTTCTGCACAAAACACAGAAATGTAGTCTTTTTTATAATAAGAGACATTTAAATCTAATAGGTATATTTCATTTATTTTTGTTTCATAGTTTAATTAAAGCAAAACTTTAAAAGGACTGACTTTTGAGAGTACACATATAAATGTAAACACATGAGATTTTATTAAAGCTAGTAAATCAACTCAGGTGACAATCTGTCTGGATCCATTTTATGCATATCTGACGCTGTGGGAACTCACAAATAAGGACAAAATCAGATCTTTCTCTTCTTCTGAGAGGTTAGTTATTAAGACATAAGAAAATGTGCATGCACATATATGGAATCAAGGAAATAGAATATTTAAAAAATGTCATTAAATTGATGTAAGTAATTCATAAAAGTCCAGGAATTTATATGTAGGCTTCTGCATATGCCTTAGATTTTTGGCTTTATGTGTTTATTGAATAGTGCTTACAGTGCAGTTTCTACTTTTGCCAAGACTGTTGAGATGACAGCTTCCTTATGAATATTAACTACATTTTACCTCTTTACCTAACCTGAGTTTAAAATTACTTAAAGGAAATTATTTTAGGGAATGAAAATGGTAGCAAAACAATTTAGCAACTAAGTGAATGTAATATTGCATATGTCATTTAATGCAAGTGTTTAATAATAATTTACTTCTATGGTATAAAGGCTGTGTCTATACTAAAAGGAAAGGACAAAGCTGAAGAAGTGGACAAACAGATATAAATAAATTTGAAGCTTAGTAATAGAAAGGACTGTGGAGCTCATGTAGTCTAAATTCCATTTTACAGAGAAGTTTTCAAACCCAGAGACATCAACTAATTTTTCCAAGAGATGATTATCAGTGATAGTGACAAAACAGTCTAGAATAAAAGAGCTTCATACTAAATATTGTATAGGAATGTTTAGTTATGATATGGTGAGTCTCAACAACATTTTTCCCTCAGAGTTGACCACAAATTCCAGATATATTATTCCCTCAAGATTTTTTCTCAATAGGCCCTTTGTCTTTCCTTCCTTTCTGTACAACACTCAGTCTGTGAGTTCTTTTATTGTCTTCACTATCCACATCCCACATGGAATAACAGAGAGTTCCAGATGCAAGAAATGGTCATGTTGGAAGCAGTGAGGCTATGCGGTGAATGGGGAAGAAAATAGTGCTCTTGGGGAGAAGGATTGGGAAGGCTGTCTGGCACTGCAGTTCTTAAAGACAAGCTTATCTAAAACAGTCAGCAGTCAGCCACTGCTCTCAAAGAAGCATACCAAAGGCTTTTGCTATTAACATATTATTTACCTCATGTATGTATAGGTGGATGTTGATTCTTTGTTTTATCCCCCACGGTGCAAAAGCATACATTCTTTTCAGTTTTAAATAGCTTAAGATCATATAGCATAATTTTGAACACAGAGTAGAGATTTTGTAAATTACCTAATTTGGTTGACATGAAGTAATGTACATGTTTTATGTGTTTGAATTTGTAACTATGGGTTTGTCCTAATTAATTGTCTAAAGGAAAAGAAACTCATCCCCTATTTCTTTATTCAGCAATCATTGTTTCTTATGTGCCAGGTGCTGGGCTAGACTCTGGAGTTGCAAAGATTTTATAGTTTCTACTGTATCCTGCATCACCGTCACTAGGGAAGATATTACTGCTACTGCTGCTGCCACTAGTAGTAAAAATGTAAATAATTGCTAACATTTGTGCAGTACTTTCTCCCAGGCATTCTCCATGTGCTTTACTTATACAATCATTTGAATAAATATAGGAAGTGGCTACTATTACCTTTTATAATTGAGAAAACTGGAGCATTCTATACAGCATCACACTGCTAAGATTTAATGCATTTAGGATTTGCTGATATATCAGAAGTTAGATCTGTCATCCGAGGTCTTGACCAGAAGCAGTGCAGCTCCAGAACCACTTTGACACAGACATTATCATAAGAGAGCATCCCTGCTCTCCAGGAGGTCACAGTCTAGAGGAAGAGCAGAACACATGACTGGACATGGTAAGTGCCAATTAGAACTGGTACATTAATGCACAAAGACTGATGTGCTGAGCCATGCAGGAGAAGTTGTAAAGGCTTCACAGACCAGGGAAAGTATGTACTATATCTAGTAGGAGTTTTAGCTTATTTTTTTCAGACACTTAGATAGTCTGATGAACTTTTCACAAAACATATTTTAAATGCACAAGATAAAATATATAGACATATAATTGAAACTGGAACTGCAGTTATCTATGATTGCCCAGTATAAAAACAAATATTCCATATAACAATGTATGTGTTTATTAATGCATTAAATAACAATGTTTATTGGTTCTTCAAATAATTATCCTAAGTTGAGTAATTTTCTTAACTTGAAGATGTGAAGAATTAAAATATTTTCAACATATGTGCAAAAATTGTAACCTCTTCTGAAAATAGCTATGATTTCTGTTGGTGACAAAGTCACAGATTCTGCTATTAATGAGATTTCCAGTCTACATTGAGTTTTGAAGGATATGTTCAGTTAGTGGGTAGCCAAAGTAAATTTATATTTTCCCCAATCATAATGTGTTCATGGATTTCAAGTTAAGAACTCCTCAAATAATGAAGAGGAAGTTCTGATATGGACAAGAAAGTCATACCTCACTATGCTATAATTTGGAAAATGTCATATTAAGGTTATTTTGAATTTAATCACAGTACAGATTCAGTCTCTAAAGCATATTAACAGATTATTATTTTCACACTGTTGACTGCAAGAATGACCTGTGAGAAGCATCTATAACTAGACTGAGCAATAAGTAAGTTGCTGCCCACAAACTTTGTTCCTCTTTCACTAGAGCCAACTTAAAATTTATATGCCTTGACATCAGTGTTTTAGGAATTATATTTCCTGATAAACATATGGTTCTGATTAAAGCACAGTTTCTACTTAAGTAGTACCAGAGTATAGGAAAAAAGACCCAACATGTGCAAAGAAAAAGTAGTCTTCAATCACCCTGGAACCAACAATTTGGCAGTGAAGGGAGTGTAAAGATTTAGAGAATTTCTAAGTTGGGACCTAAAATGAATATTAGAAAAACTGATAGATAATAAAAAGAGGGTAAAAGGTTATTCTTGGCCACTCTTTGAAGGTGAGGTGTCCATTTAAACATAACAGACATCACTGAAATTGAATGTTCAGATATTTGTTTACCATCTATCTCCCACTGCCAGGTTTTGGTGTACTAGGAAATTTCCCACAGTACATGCAAAGGTTCCAAGTAGTTCATTAAAGCTTCTCACCTCTTCTGGCTCACCCTTATCTTTGAGGTGTAAATTAGAGAGGCAGATATACAATCTGGGAAGTTTTCCAGCTACATATTTAGAACATGGAATGTCCAGCACTGGGGGTGTTGATCAGAGTTTCTCAGTCTGTCACACATCCAGATTCAGTGCCAAGGAAACTCCCCAAATGGCCCCTTGAATGCTGGATTCTAGAAGAAAATAGCAACCTCTATCAGGATCAGGCCACAGTTTGCTTATTAATTCTTATGTAATCAATGACTATAGAACATAGTGGGAGTAAAAAAGGCATCTAATTGAAGTCTGGAAAGCCCTGAGTGATCTATCTAAATGATAACAAGAGAGTGATTTGAAAGATCCCCTTATTACCATTTGCTGATAATTCTTGTGCACCAAGAAGAACATTGGATACTAGAAGGCTGAAATGGCATACAAATATACTTTCTTATATTGGAAAAGGACTTTTGAATTTGAAAAGTGCACTTACATATTTTAACTCATATTATCCTTATAAAATCTCAAATCCACAAAGCAAATTTTATATTTCCAAAATTTGATAGAAAGCCAAATTCAATAAATAGTTGCTGTTCAATAATTATTTTTCAGAAGAACAAAGAGGTAAATAAGGTATATAGAACTCTACCCTCACTTTATGTCCTCTGCTATTGCCCAAATACCTAAGATGGAGGCAAGTCATTATGAAATAGAAGTATTCATGTTTCTATGGAGATTAAGGGAAGCCTTATCAAGAACAAGGAAGGCTAGGAAAATTGTTCCTATGATGATTTTAGTGCATGGAGATTCTTTCCATCTCACACATTTTTCAGCATAATTAAGTTGCTCTGGTCTTCCCTACCTTAAATAGTTTCTCTGTTCTTCTTTTAGTCGAATTGTAAAGAGTTCCAGGAATGAAGGGAGGGAAGGAGGGAATGAATTCAACTATGATATATTGTAAGAACCTTTGTAATGTCACAATGTACCCCAAATACAAAAATCACATGATAATTAAAAAAAGAAAGAAGAATTAAAAATAAACTGTAAGAGTCAGGCTCCACTCTAAGGGAAAATGCTCTTTATTTTTGGTTGTTTGCTTTTTTACTGTCAGGTGGACAATTCCAAGGTGGATTAATTCTACATCATTCTTCAGAGGTTCTCAATAATATAAATAATATGTGTATGTGTGTGTATGTGTGTGATGTGTGTATGCCTGTGTGAGTGTACGTGTGTGTATATATGTATATGTGTGTGTATGTCTGTATGTGTGCATGTGTATATGTGTGTGTATGTATGTGTATATGAGTGTGTATATTTGTATGTGTACATGTGTGTATATGTTTATGTATAGGTGTACTCGTGTGTATATATGTGTGTGGGCATGTGTATATATGTATGTGTGTGTGAGTGTATGTGTGCATATGTGTGTATATGTGTATGTGTGTATGTTTGTGTGTGTATATATGTATGTATATGTGTATTTGTGTGTATGTGTATATTTGTGTGTGTTTATGTGTGTGTATGTGTATATATGTGTGTGTGTATATGTGAGTGTATGTGTGTATGTATGTGTGTATATATTTGTGTATGTGTGTGTATGTGTACATGTGTATGTGTGTGATGTGTGTATATATGTGTGTGTTTATGTGTATATGTGCGTATATGTGTGTGTATGTGTATATGTGTATATGTGTGATGTGCATGTATGTGTGTATATGTGAGTGTATGTGTGTATATATGTGAGTGTATGTGTGTGTATGTGTTTGTGTATGTGTGTGCATGTGTGTATATGTGTTTGTATGTGTGTGTCTTTGTGTGTGTGCATATGTTTATGTGTGTACCTGTGTTTGTGTATGTGTGCATGTACACGTGCATGTGTGTGTATTTGTGTGATGTGCGTATGTGTGTTTGAGTTTATGTGGGTGTGTATATATGTATATATGTGTGTATGTGTGTATATGTGTGTGTGTGCATGTTTGTGATGTGTGTATGCGTGTGTGAGTGTGCATATGTGTGTTTGTATATGTGTATATTTGTGTGTGTTTATGTGTATGTGTATGTGCATTTGGGTGTGTGTATATATCTGTGTGTGTATGTGTATATGTGTATGTATGTGTGAATGTACATGTGCATATGTGTGTGTTTATGTGTGTGTGTATGTATTTGTGTATGTGTGTGTATGTGCATATAGGTATATATGTGTATGTGTGTTTGTGTAGATTTGTGTGTATATGTGTACATGTGTATGTGTGTATATGTGTGTGTTTATGTGTATATGTGTATGTGTGTGAGTGTACGTGTGTGTATATGTATATATGTGTGTGGGTATGTGTGTATATATGTGTGTGTATGTGTATATATTTATGTGTGTGTATGTGTGTGTTCATGTGTATATGGGTGTATGTGCATGTATACGTGTGAGTATGTGTGTGTACATTTGTGTATGTGGATATGTGTATGTGTATGTTTATATGTGTTTGTGTGTGAACATGTGTGTTTGCATATGTTTATGTGTGTGTATGAGTGTGTATGTGAATATGTGTGTGTATGTGTGTGTGTTTGTGTTTATATGTATATATGTATGTGTGTGTATGTGTGTGTCTACATGTGTGTATGTGTGTGTATGTATGTACATGTGTATGTGTGTCTATATGTCAGTGTGTATATGTGTTGTGTGTATGTTTTTGTGTGTGTATGTGTGTATGTGTGTGTATCTGTATGTGTGTATATGTGTGTATGTGTGTATATGAGTATGTGTGAGTATGTGTTTATGTGTATATGTGTGTGTGTATGTGTGTGTGTGTATGTGTGTGTGAGTGTGAGTATGTGTGTGTGAGTGTGTGTATGTGTATATGTGTGTTTATGTAAGTGTGTGTATATGTTTGTTTATGTGTGTATATGTGTTTTTATATGTGTTTGTATGTGTGTGCATATGTGTGTGTATGTGTGTACATGTGTTTGTATATGTGTTTGTGTATATATATGTGTGTGTGTTTTTTGCGTGTGTGTGTGTGTGTATATGTGTGTGTTTGTTTGTGTGTGTGTGAGTGTCTATGGTACCAGGGTTTGAACTCAAGGTCTCATGTTTGCTAGGCAGGCAACTCTATCACTTGAGCATGTCCCCAGCCATTATTTCTTTGGTTATGTCTGAGGTAGGGTCTCACATTTTTGTCTTGGTCAGACTGGATCATGATTCTTCTATTTACACTTCCTGAATTGCTAAATAACAGGCAGATTCCACCACACCCAGTTATTGGTTGAGTGGGGGTCTCAACAACATTTTTTCTGCAGAGACTGACCTTGAACTGTGATCCTCAGTATCTCCACCTCTTCAATAGATGAGATTACAGGTGAGTCACTGCACTGAGCCTCTAGAATACTTTTAATAGTGAAATATGATTTTCAATTTGCATTATTCAAGTATATGTGTTTTACAATATTAATGTCTCTCCATTTAACTGAGATTCTGATGACTTGTTTTTCCCTAAGTCATGAATAATATTAATGGTCTATTATTCCCAATGAGGTAACATGATCCATTCTTTATAACAAATCTGTGATGAGCCTGTCTTTCCAAAACCAATTAATATTGGAAGTATCAATCAATTCTAACTTCCAGTATTAAACACCCTTCTAGCTTTGTTATGCCTACCATAATGCAGAAATTTTTTAGAGTTAAGCTACTAGAGGGCTCAGTTCTCACTCAGTCCTATACAGCTGTACACAACTATATAGTTATACAATGTAAAAGGCCACATACATGCATACACACATTAGTAACAAGAAACTTCCTTATATCTCAAATTCCTAAGTTTTTCTGATTGCCAATTTTCAGGAAATGGAGATTTCACCCACAGTCTGAACTTTGTATCCATCCATTTCACAACTCCTTTTACTGCATTTTTCCCTGAAGTTCTTGGCTTTATAATTTCATACTTGCTTTTCTGTTCTTGCTTGGGGTCACGAAGTGATCCTAGGACATGACAGATGACCATGAAGATTTTTTCCAGTATAGAAACCAACTTAATAGCAGCCTCCTTGCTTGTTGATTTATTAGAGAACCTTCCCCTCCCAGCAAGTAATTCTACCCTCTGCCTAAGTTATAGACTCATTGATAAACTCACCTTTGGTTCATTGAAGAGATGGAAGCCATTAGATCTATTCTTCTTAACCAAATTTCTCATTTCCTGAAAAATAACTGCAGGAAAAAGTATGCTGAATTTGTAATTCACATTCAAGTTCCTTTTAATACCATGATGAAGTGACAGATGAGAAATTCACTTCTATACCCAGCCTTGAGCAGCTTATCTTCAGCCACCTCGCCTCCAAATTTAATACATTGCATTTCTTTTCTATCTTAAAAACAAACAAAGGTGTGGCTCAAGCAATAAAGTGCCTGCTTTTCAAGCATAAAGCCCTGAGTTCAAACTCCAGTCCCATGGAAAAACTCCAAAACTAAAAACAAAAAAATAGGAACAGCAAAAATCCCCATGATAAACCCTAACGAATCTTTTCTTCATTGTTCCTCACTTGCCTGAGTTACCAACTTTGAGCTTTTATCTCACTAAAAATATGTAAATACTACAACATTTTTTCTTTTCTTTATTGACTATAAGCTCTGAAATTTTACATCTGATCCCCCTCTTCTGAAAATTGATTATTGTAAATTTCCAGCACTCCATTTACCACCAACTCTAATGACACTTCTTATTTGCTTGAATCTTGATGTAACTTGCCTTGTAAATCCCTCTTGTGCTGTGATGCTGTGGAACACTAAATTGAAGCTGCTCCAATCATTCTCATGTATTCATTCATTTTAGGTTTCTGTGCCTCCTTTTTCTTCTTTAGTGTGAACAGTTCTTGGATCTCCCTACATTTCCAATCCCTTACTCTTCTGTTTATTCTCCATCTGTTTACTTATTAACTCACCCATTTCTTTCATATAGCTATCATCCAAATCTACCCATACCATGACTCAATCTGCTATATTTTATTGTGACACAGTTCCTAAAAAGAAAAGCCTTGTAGAAGAGCCCACTGACAAATATGAAAAGAATGGCAAATACAGAAAGAATGTAAAGGTTGGGAGACCATCATTTTGCAACCATATATAGTTGCTTGTATAAATTATATAATCATAGTAAAGATCCAGCAAACATCAATGGGCCCTAAGTATAAAAAGGAATTCTGGTGAGGTGCAAGATATTTGTATTGTCCTAAGTCCTCTTGTCATATTTTCTTTGCTTAATAGTTGCAAAGAAAATTATAGAAAATATGCAGCTGAGAAATTACACATTACTTTGGTGATAAAATTAGCATGATGGACTTGTATATTGTCTGCCTGAGATGCTATGTTCTCACATAATATCACTAAAGACATTTGAACTTCAGTTTACTTATAAATCAATTAAACATGTGTTTAAGGAGTCATTATATATATTACATGTAATATATGTTATATAAATATATATTACATGTAATATATGTTTTATAAATATATATTACACGTATTATGTAGTGGTGAATGACTCTCCACACACACATAAATACATACATATATATATATATATATATATATACACATATACATATAATATGTACATATTATATGCATAGTTGAGAGAGAGAGAGAGAACCTAAGGCTTTATACATGCCAGGCAAGTGCTCTACCACTCAGCTACATCCCCACCTCTTAAAGAATCAATATTGTACCTGAATCATAGTGCTCATCCAATAAATGCTAATTTCTCCTTTCAAAATCTTCCACAATATGTCTTAATATATTTCTTTCCTTTTATTCCTTTGTTGTTCAGTGTAACTCCTTCATTCAAGTCAAACAAGTTTTTTCTTTCCCTAACTAGATTGGCAGTTAGGATTTAGTATTGCTTCTTGCACAACAGATGCTGATGCACATTTGTTGTTTCCATTGGTGTGTGATTATTGTATGCATTGTTTGTCTGTCTGACCAATTGGAGGACAAAAATCTTCTAATTTACACTAAGTCTGTTGCTACAGATACCACATTTTCCTCTGGGTTTTCATTTTCATTTTTCTCTCTATGGTACTAGAAAATTATTTTGATTACATTAGTCCTCTAACTTAATTTAGCTAACTACACAAATAGTAAGCAGGAAATACAATAAATCAATTTAAAATCACTCTAAATGCAAATCATATAAATAATTCCTATTCTAACAAAGTTTATTTTTCCAAAACTAATATTGGTAGGCATAGATTATATTGTGCAACATAAGGTAACAACAAATTTTAAAGTGCAGTTCTTATCTAATGATGGCTGAAAGAGCAAGGTGTTAAGATTGAACACATGATGCAGTTTAATTAAATAGGTCTAATCTCACATAAGCTTAAAATTATATTAGGAAATTAGGCTTATTGATGACACTAAAAATATGATGTAAAGAAAGATTTCAAGTTAAAATTAGTGTGCAACTCGTTTTAAAAATAATTGAACTTTTAAGATTGAATGAATGATTCATTTTAATTATACTTATTCAGATTTCATCCTATACAGTAAAATTCAAGTCAAATTTAGATTTTTGATTCTGGCATCAACAATGAATACATTGATTTTTGTTTTTTATTATATTTAGAATAGAGTTTGTATTCATTCAAGTATGTTATAGGATGAAGTGAAAAAAAAGAGTATCCATTCAATATAAATAAAATACATGAGTCAGTGTCAGTTTGATATTTTGAGAAATTTTCACCAGCATTGTTTAAACATTTAATAATATTTTTATAGTGATTTAATTTTATTTGGCAGAATAAAAATTTTAAAGGATTTTTAGACAATATTAGTGACCATATTAAATAAGTGCTTTAAATTCTAAATAGATGTTTTTCAATATTAAAATCAAATGCTTGCAATATACAATTTCAAAGAAACCTCCTCATTAACTAAAAAGACAAAACCAAGTAGAAAAACAAATAAAGTAATCTACAACACATTTGTAACTTGCTCCTAAATGCAGATAGTATTGACGATTTGAGAACAAAGTATTTAGTAAAGCATTAAGTAACAGATAGAATACTTTTTTTTTCTTTTTTTTTTCATAGACCTTAAGGAGACGATGCAACAGGAAAACACTTAGGGAAATAACAATTTTCTTTGTTTAACATATTTGTAACATTCAATGCCTATTGAGAAGTATGTATAAATAGTGCAGTTACCAATATAAAGGACATATTCTGAATCCTGTATATCAATAATATCAAGACATCTTTTTATCATATTTTAGTATATGAATACCTTACCTAAAATGGAAATATATTTTCATTTTAACTTTATTAACAGTCTACTTGCCAAATAAGAAAATACAATTGTATTTTCTGGTTAAAAAGAATAGCTGCAGACAACTTAAATCTGACCTAATTTATTTGAGCAAAGAACAATTTATGAATTTGCCAGTACTCAGGACCAGGAGATGTTCAAAGAGCTCGAACCAGCAATGGTAGGTAACATTATTTATACAGAGAAAAAAGATGTGACCTACAAAAACAGCTGGTTGGTTGCAGATGTGCATTTATCTTACTTGGACATATGATGAGGTATGTGCCTTATATAGACATTTATCTGACAGTTTCCAGCCTGTGATTGGCTGAAGCTTGGCTGCTAAGATTGGCTTTGTCCCAAATATATTTTGTAAGACTATACTCTTAAGTTAGGTTGCACTTTGTTTACCTACTAAGTTAGGTTGCAGTTCCCTATATAAGAATCCAACGTATGGAGGTAGTTTTAGGTCAAATTCAATTTAACAATCTTTAGTTGACAAGGAAATAGAGATTTTTAAGAGATTAATTAGCCAAGGTTATAAGAAATGAAAGCAGAATTAAAATTAGAATTAGAATTTAAAACTAGGCCAGTCTAGGTTTAGACTCTCTGCTTTTAACCTGAACAGAAACTGGGCATGCTTATATTTTAAGTGTGAAAACCTAGGAAGTTTTAGTTAATACTGTTCTCTTTTGATTATGGCTATATTCTACTTTAATTTTGCCAGAAAATTATGCAACATTTCACTTCATGTATATCTTCTAACCTTTCCTTACATGGAAAAAACCTATATGGATGACAAGTTCTAAAATAGTGATCTTTTAATATTTTAAGAATGCAAACTGGTCCTGTGATTCATTGTCTGGCGAAGGCCTTTTGAGGAAACAATATTTCTTAAAATATTTGAGTAGAATCTCACTGTGTCTGTGTGTATGTGTATCCCTTTTTTGGAATGTTATAAATATACACACAGAACACATCAAGTGCATATATATGTATGCATGGATATATTTGAAGAGTTGGTTGCATATGACTTGACATAATAAAAACTTCAGAGGTAACTGGATCATACATAGTTTATCTGAATGCAAATAAGGATATCCTTTTCTGACAAGAATACAAAGATTTTTTAAACATTTTCTCAACAAAGTGCCAATTTTACCATCTGTACATCTGATCTCTAATACACGAGATCTTTAATTATACGAAATTTTGAGGAGTCAAACATTTGTAGCAAAATTCATTCGTGAATTAGCTGTCATTTAATTGATGCTAAACATTCACTTGAGACACCTAATATTTAGGAAGAAATACAGGAATTTATTAAGTATACATTTTTTGAGTTCTCTAATGTTCCCAGTTTTCTATCCAGAATCAGGCCATCAGGAAAAAGTATTGGGCTTCATGATGGTTAATTTCAATTGTTAACTTGATTAGATTGAGGAATGCCTGAGAGATTAGTAAATCACACTTTAGATGTGTCTATAAGGGTACAAACAGAGAAACTGACAGTGAAACAGCAACTGAGGGGGAAAGACCTGCTTGAATGTGGGCAACACTGTCCAATAGACTGAAGGCCCTGAAGGAATGAAAGTAGAAAAAGTAGAAAGCCATCCAGAATGTACAAACTCTTTTCTTACAAAGTGAGCACATCTACTGCTGCTATCATCAGCAGACACTTCCAAGCCTCAGCCTCCAACGGTATCATTAGTCTCCATTGTTCTGAGGCTTCCAGCTTCTTGGACTGTGCAGCTTCCTACTTCTCTGGCTTTCCAATGTACAAATAGTCTTTGTTGGATTATGCAGCTACTAATTATGTAATTCAATTTAATAATCCATTCACATATATATATGCACATATATATGTATATATTCTGTTCCTCTACAGAACTCTAATTCTCATAAATGTATGAAGTAAGGAAATGTATGAAGAGAAATGGAAACTTTAAGAAAGAATGAAAAGGAAATGCTATAAATACATAAATAAATCCAACAAAATGAAGAATATCTTTTGTGGATTTACCCACAGTCTAGACCTAGACAAAGAAAGTAGGAATAAGGTTGAAGATATGTCCATAGAAACTTCTCAAGCTGAATTGCAAGTAGAAGAAACAAAGAAGAATCAAAATGAAAAAGAACAAAATATACAAAGAAACTGCTTCAATTACAAAAGACACAGTGGAAATGGGAAGACCAGAAAGAAGTAAAAGAAAGAAGCAGGAGAAACATTTGACAGGAATGAGAATTTCCCAGAATTAATCACAGACAACAATCCATAGATCTAAGAAGCTTAGAGAATTACAAGAGTGATTTAGAAATAAAATGCACACCTAGCTATATAATATTCAAACCGAAGAAAATTAAAAACAATCAGAAGAAAAGAAACAGTAAAATTTAAGGCAAAAACAATACAGGTGAAAAGAGTGATATAATGAAGAAAATCAATGAAATCAAATGTTCATTCTTCAAAATGAACAGTAAACTGAGAAGATTTCACTCATGCTACCTAAGAAAAATCAAAGATGACACAAATTATCAATATCAGGCATAAAGAAGGGCCATTACCACTGATTCCATGGACATTGAAGTAAAGAATGTTGTCAAAAACTTTATGCCCACAAGTTTGATAACTAAGATAAAATGGATCAGTTATTTGAAGGTCAGGATCTATCAAAACTCACTCAAAGAAAAATGGATTATTAGAAAGACCTATAAAATAAATTGAAGCAACAGTAATATCCAAAATGAAACCACAATGTCCAGAAAGAATGAGACATGGATTCAGTGGTGGCTTCTACCAAATGTGTATGAGGGAAATTATACTACATATCTACAATCTTATCCAGAAAATTGAAGAAGAACACTATCTCATTCTGTGAGACTAGCATTACCAATTATCCAAACCAATAAAGTTAAGAAAAAATAAAACAAAAGACTTCTCATCAGCATAGATCCAAAATATTAAACATATTAACAAATCTAAATGAACAATGTGTAAATGAATTATACACCAGGACTAAATGTACTTCTCTGCAGTTTTGTCAGGTCACTTCAACATTCAAAATCAACTAATGTAGTCTACTACATCAATAAGATAAAGAAAAAATATGATAATATAAGTAGAAGCAGGAAGAATTTGACCAAATCCAACACCCAATAATAGTAAGTTGTCTCAACAAACTGGGAATAAAGAATAACTTCATCATCTTGATAATGAAAACTATAAAAACCTTAACAGAAAAAGACCATTATGCAGTCTTTAAGTAACTCAAAATGCATCATAGACCTAAAGGTAGGCAAAAATGTATAAAATTTTTTAATGATAACATGGGAAAAGCCTAGATTACCTTGAGTTAGGCAATGATTTTTTTGGATATGACATGAAAGACATGGTCTACAAAGGAAATATTTATGAGTTAAATTTCATTAAAATTAAAATTATCTTCTCTCTAAAAAGATTTTGTAAATTCACAAGATAGACTACAGACTGCTAGAAAATATTTGCAAAAGACACATCTGAGAAAAAGTTATTAGCCAAAATATGCAAAGAACTCTTAAAATTAAAAAAATCCAATGTAAACAATGACAAAAGATCTAAACAGAAATCTCACTGAGGATGGTATAGAGACAAAAAAAAGTTAAGCATTCAAAAAGATCCTCAACATCTCATGTCACCTGAGAAGCACAAATTAAAACAACCATGAGATATCACTGTACACCTATAGAAGGTCAGAAGTCCCTGACAATGTCACATAACTCTGACAATACTAGAGGACTGCAAGGATGTACAATGACAGGAATGTTCACTTATGTTGACTGGGAATGCAAAATGGAGCATTTACCATGAAGACAGTTTGACAGTTCCTCATGAAACTAAAGATGCCATTACCATGTGAGCCATTAATCATATTCCTAGGTCTTTTTTCAAAACTGGTTTGAAAGCCATATCCACATAAGTACCCGCACATTAATAATTTTAAGACCTTTATACATAGAATAAGTAAGATATTCTTTTTTTTCTTTTTGGTGGCACTACGACTTGTACTCAGGATCTTGCACTTGCTAGCTAGGCAGGCTCTTCACCACTTAAGTCATACACCCTGCCCTTTTTGGTTTACTTTATTTTTTCAGATAGGATCTCCCACTTTTGCCTGGGAGTGGCCTTGGAGGAAAATCCCCATACCTTTGCTTCCCACAGGGATTGTTTTCTTTGAGATAGGGTCTCACTAACTTTTTGCCCAGGCTGGTCTCAAATTATGATCCTTCCATCTCCACCTCCTGCATAGCTGGGATTACAGCCATGAAACAAACAGGAGATATCCCTAAATAGGAGAATGGAAAGACCATACTACATCTAGACTACAGAATATAGTCACTGATTGAAGTAATGAACTCAGAAGACACACAAAAAGCATGAAAGAAGCAAATGCATTTTGCTAAATGAAAGAAGCCACAAACTACTCAGTGATTGCCAGGGTTTTAGGAGTGGGAAAAGGCAGGTGGAGAGGAGGCATGACTGGACTGGATGAAGCAGAGGTATTTTCAGTATGTGAAATGATTCTGTATGAATCTGTAAAGGTTCATGATATTGTGAATTTGATAAAACTCATAGTCCAAATGCCGTGGAATGAATATAGAGGTTTGTTTTGCTCATGTTTCTGGAAGCTGGGAGGTCTAAGATATTGGTGCTGACATTTGCTCAGTATCTGATGAAGACCTTGCTGCTTCCTCATAACTTAGTGGAAGGCATTGAATAGCATGACAGCATAAGTATGTCAATGAGTATATGCTTTTACAATAAAGACAATCCTCCAGTAACCTATTGATCCATCAATCCATTAATCCTTGAATGGATAAATCCTTCTGCCCTCATAACCCAATCACATCCCAAAGGGCCCACCTCCAAATATCATTGTTAAGAGAAATAGTCATAGTTCCAAATTATGGTATAACCTGATCTCTACCTGGTCACTGAATGTCACACTGATATTACATACTGCAAGCAGATGAACAGTAACAAAAGAAAGGCACATGAATTTAGCTGTCAGCCAGGTTGGAGAAGACAGAACTTTGAATTTTAGCTCAGTCAAGATAATCATTGATTATTTAATGATTAATCATTAAAAATCAGTATTCTGAAAAGAATAGAGAAGGGTATATAATCTTTAAAATAAATAATTTCTCATGGCAGAATACAATACAAAACTTATTAGATACACTAATAAGTATGAATAACATTTTTAAGAGAAAAGGCAATCAGTAGAAGCCAAGCTAAAGTCTACCCAGCTGTTATTTATCAAATAAGGACTTAAATTTACTTAGTATAACTAACCCTAGGGAAATAAATCATCCTTTTAAAATAAATCAATAGGAAATTTCACTGGAAATATAGACAATAAAAAATAAATCCATATTATAAAAAATATCTCACTAAAAATAGCAAAAACCTTAAATAGATACTTACACAAGAAGATATATTCATGGCAAATACGCACATTAAAAGATGATTGCCACCAGTAATTACTGCAGGATTAAACTGCACTGAGATACCACTTTACTCTTAATAGAATGAAAGGCTGACTATACCAAGTATTTGAGAGGATTTGAAGGTAAAAATCTTACATGTATAAAATGTTACAATGACTTTGGAAAAATTTAGCATTAGCTTATAAACTTAAACATATGCCTTATCTTTGACCTGGAAACTACTCTTCTAGGTGTATGCCCAAGAGAAAAGATTGGTATCAGAAAATTTATAACAGGTTTTTTCCCACAGGGCATAAATATTTATAGCAATCTAAATATGTAGATTTATCCAAGAGAATGGATAAACAAATTGTGATTAATAAATACCATCCAGCCTGAAAAGACACAAACTGATAAACTCACTAATAGAATAATTCTAAAAAGCATTTTTCTAAGTGAAAGAAACCAGATGCAAAGGATGACATAATGTATTATTCTTCTTATATTAAATCCAGAAAAAAAGCAGATCTAGACTATACGAAATCATCAGATCACTTGCCTTTGGAGGATGAGGTTTGACTAGAAATGGACATGAAACTTTCTGGGGTAGTAGAACTATTCTATAAGTCACTTGGGATGGTGCTTACATGAGTACATATATTTGTTATAATTCCTTAAACTGTGCACTTAAAATTAGTTCTTTAATGTTTATATGAAAACTATACCTTGATTGAAGAAAATTTTAAAAGATTCTTCATCATAATAATTCAGGATAATTCCAGAGGTTGTGAATTGCATGTGGCAGCAACAAGGCAGATAGAATATATAATTATTAATGTGATCAAATAATTGAATGAATAACTGCAATAAATAATCAGTGGATACTATATTCTTGACTATGTGAGCAAAGAAACTATATGAAATAGCCATTTAGAGAACAATTGAGTATCTTATAAAGATGAGACAGCATAGATCAGGGAAAGTGAGACACAGGAAATAGGAGCCATTAATGAATAGGAGCAATTAATGAATTGCTTGCTTAAAACACAGGCACTACTTTTTTTTCTTTCAGGTTTATACTCTCTCACTAAGTTGTAACACATCGGGAAAAAAAGAGGCATCACTCTCCAACTGACCTTGCCCCCTCTGAGAACTCAGCAAAGATAGCTTGTTCTAGGGTGGGTGAGAGGAGGCATTTGTTAACATGACTCTTTTGATTATGAAAAGTGTTTGCAAAGAAAAATATTTGTCTTAAGAATGGAAACCTGTCTCAAAAGGTGCTTCTTACAGAACTCATACTTTGTTTAAAGGGATACCTAGGCATCTATGTCAAAATGACACAAATTTAATAAACCAGCCTTTATATCTATGAGCCCAATTGATAAGAATTAAAGATGCCAGGTGTCCAGAACAAAGAGAAACAAGTCAAACTTGAGCCAAATCCCAGGCCACTTTCTCACCATAAGTACATCTTGCATAAGAGCAATTATTTTTTGGCAGCATTGGGGGTTGAACTCAGAGCCCCACACTTGCTAAACAGGCATTCTACCACTTGCACTACTATGCCAGACTCAAAGAAGTCCTTTATTTTATTTATTTTTATTTTGTTAGTTATGTTTTTGGTAGTATTGGGGCTTGAATTCAGGGTCTTATGCTTGCTAGGCATGCCTCCAGTCCTCACTGCACTTCTTATGAAATGTGCCCATGCTCATTTCTGAGTTGATACTAGCTCTCTGTGTTTTTCTCTGCCTTAGTAATAAACTGTCTAGTTCTCTACCTTGATGTGTCCTAAAATTCTCTTTTGCAACAGCACCATGAGCTAGATAGAAGACTCCTTCCTTTTGAATACTTCCTCAGTAGAACCTCACTGGTTCTAGTAACAAAAATATAGTCAAAAGTTTCATCCATAAAAGACTCATTACTGCCTAAGTTTGCCAACATTTCTATCTCTTGTGTTTTGTGTTTGTTTGCTCTTTGCAGTGCTGGGACTCAAACTCTAGGCCTTGCCCATGCTAGCCATGTGCCATGTAGGTACTTTACCACTGAGGTATATCTTCAGCCCTGCGTCAAGCTGCTCTTAAAAGATTTTGACTAATATAGGAAAAGACAGTCATAATTTTTATCAACAATATCTAGTTCACAATAAGATTGTGAACAGGTAAAATGATTATTTTGTTTTATATTTATATGATATTATTTTATATCATATTTATATATTATTATATTTATATTATTTTATATATTAATAATAACCAGTGGGTAGTTTTAAATAATGAAATATGTTAATCATTGTTCTAAAAAGGTGAGGGGGATAGGAAAGCATAACAGAGGGAGTGAGTTTGATCAAAGTGCCTTATATACATGTATGGAAAAATCACAATGCAACTCCTTTGTGCAATTAATATACACTAGCAAAAAAGTTTTTAAGTCAACTTCCTAGAGGAAACTGAGAGGAAGCAACAAAGTTCATGTATTTTTATAAGCTATAACAGTTTCTAATTATAACAAAATTCCCATTAGGAAAATTAACTTGTGGAACTTCTTAGGTAGCACAAGAATGCAACAAAAATGCAATAAAGACTGTATAAATTATTTTTTCTAATTTTATTGTCATGTTTTGCTCTTTATATTTTTGTTAAATCCTTATACTTTCCCCAGATAATGCCTGGTAAACTCAGATATAAAAACATGAATAAAACTTTTAAATGATAAAATAATGGTTTTTTTGTCAACTGTCATGATTTTAATTTATTTTCTTTAGTAAATGACAATATTTACTTAGCATTTTAGTAAGTGGCTACTGTTTGTAGACATTGTTTGATTACTGATCATTAACAGGCTTTGTTTTACCTTATTAAAAAATAACTTATGAAAGTGATTGGGCAGATGTTTATAACATAATATTAAGAAAAATAAATGGTAAAATAGCTTCCTGAGTACAATTCTGATTATTTAAAATTATAGATATAATGTAAATGTATAAAATTGGCTAGGCAAACTTGAGGAAAATGTTGACAAAAAAATCTACATGGTGAAATTTGGGGTGATTCTTACCTTTTCATTTTGTTTTGGTTTGCTTTATTTGCTGGTTTGTTGAGACAGGGTTTCACAATGCAGCATAAGCTGGTTTCAAACTCACAGTCCTCCTAACTTTTGCTGCCAGGGTGCTATGATTACAGACATGAGCCCCCATACCCAGCAGTTCTTACTTTTAAGTAAAAACTATTTTCAGTGTGTTAAAAAGGCATTTAATGGTGAACACACATTATCTCCATTATCAGAAACTGTTTCTTCTTCCTCACATATGTTTTGACTTTAGAGAAATTAAAAGAGACACATTAGACTTTTTCATACTTATTAATCTTTCCTATATTTTTGTGCTCATGAATAGAAACTTCCTTTTTAAAGTTTTTATAAATTCAGGGACTTTCCTCCTTATATTGGCTATGTCTGAAAAATTATACTTTACCAGAATCAGAGTGGGCAGGGATGACTCGCTGAAAGATAAATGAATCATTTTCAATGTATAGGCAGTAGTATAGACAATTGTGTATTGGCTCCTGTACCTTTGTTTTAGTATATAGCTGAACAAATTCATTTAGTTTTCCAACATATTAGTTCCACACATTACTAAGAATAAATTACTAATCATCACATGTATTTACTCATAAAAATTGGAATATTCATAAGAAACTTTTCAAAAAGTAATTTCACCCTTCATCAAACATTCAGTACTTTAGGAATTTAAAGTTTCCCATGGTTCAGAGAGAAAAATGTAACATCAGCCCATCCAAAGTCCATTCAATAATTTATAAGGCTCCGAATTGAGTTTACAACTTGAAGCCAACTTTGGTAATCTCAACAAAATCTGTGATCTTCAATATGAGACATTCTATCAGAGCCCTCTAGTGATTTTCTTACTATTTATAGTTAGAGTTAGAATTTTATAGGATTCAAGTTCCTGCTTTTTCAGGTTTTAGCTCATCATTAAATATCACTTTGAGAAAATATTTGGAACCATTTCCACAGTCCATCTTCTCATAAGAATACAAATGGCACCATATATTTAATAAGGCAATGTTGGCATGATTGTTTAATGACAGGTTATCTATGGTACAGGGGTTTCTGTATACACCATGTACATACTTTCTACACCTTATTCATTATCCTATATTGGCTCCTTCAAGTATTATTAAACAAATATTTGAAAAAGTGTTACTTGAGAAAGAAGATCCAGATCAGTAAAGAGTTTGTCTCAGTTTCTCATAAAAAAGCTTCATTTATAAATAAGTCACTTGTTGGATTGGACTATGAGCACATGATAAACGCGAGAGCACACAAGGGAGGGGTGAGGATAGGTAAGACACCTAAAAAACTAGCTAGCATTTGTTGCCCTTAATGCAGAGAAACTAAAGCAGATACCTTAAAAGCAACTGAGGCCAATAGGAAAAGGGGAACAGGTACTAGAGAAAAGGTTAGATCAAAAAGAATTAACCTAGAAGGTAACACCCACGCACAGGAAATCAATGTGAGTCAATGCCCTGTATAGCTATCCTTATCTCAACCAGCAAAACCCCTTGTTCCTTCCTATTAATGCTTATACTGTCTCTACAACAAAATTAGAGATAAGGGGAAAATAGTTTCTGCTGGGTATTGAGGGGGGGGGAGCGGGAGGGGGTGGAGTGGGTGGTAAGGGAGGGGGTGGGGGCAGGGGGGAGAAATGAACCAAGCCTTGTATGCACATATGAATAATAAAAGAAAAAAAAATAAATAAATAAGTCACTTGGAACTAAATCTTTATCCAGATTTTTTTTTGTTTATTTGTTTTTGCTATGTAGTCCAGGCTGGCCTTGAACTTGATATCCTCCTCAATCCCAAGTATTAGAATTATAGGCCTGTGTCAAGCAGCCCAGTAAATAATTCTCTTCTTAGAATCGGGATCCTTAGTGAGTACGACCTAGTGAAGAGCTAGTCTTGGTTTCAGATGAAAAATGCAAGCTAAACCTATGAAACCTATCACATTTTTTTACCTTTATTTTTTTAAACCTGATACAACTCTTCTTTGTGTTTTGAATTAGTAACTAAAACTAAAGTCCGAAAGGTATCATTCTTCAGCTTCTATCCATAGTCAGTGTATGTGGTCTTAATATTAAGTTTAAGAGGAGACTATCTTACCTAGATACTACAAAGTACAAAATGTAGAGATTGTGTGGTGACACTGCTTCTTTTCTTTAAATCACTCTAATAAATATATATATATGTATATATATACTTATAATATATATATACATTATATATATACGTATATACTTACAATATATATCTACATATATATATATATATTTGTGACTGTAATCTACTTTTTAAGCCTGCTAATTAACTAAAATCATTTAATTTTGCAAAATAATGGATTTAAGAAGACAGTAATAGATGTTTTGCATCAACCTATATTCTCTGGACTGACACAGAAAACCTTCAGAAATGTCCACTGACAGGAAGAAAACATTTCTTTGACTTTTATCAATTATGAGCAGACTAAAGAACTTCTCTGAATTTCCTCTTTATATTTAATATATCTTGTTAGTCTTTCAAAAACAAGATAGGGAAGAAAACATTTCTTTTAAAATTGGGAGCAATAAAATATTCCTACTTGACAATCATTCTCCAATTTTCTCTATGGATTAAAAATTGCAGCCTTTATAAATAATAGTATACCATGATTTAATATTTATTAAGAGCCTATTACTGTATACTATTTGTATCTGTTTATATCAATTCCTTGGGCTATTCTACCACAAATTTTATTTCTACATCTGTTTAAATTACCACTAATTATTTCTTATTATTTGTGATTAAGTAATTTAGCTTTAAATAGTATTTTACAAGATAAAGTATTATTTTATATTTATCTACATGCTTACCATTTTTAATGTTTATCATTCCTTTCAAAATAAAATAATTTTTGTTGTGTGTCTTCTGTGATAAGTCCTATCAGTATTTACTGGAAAATTTTCTCCTATGTAGATTTTTTTCCTTTAGAATTTTGTTATTCCACTGTCTTCTGATTTACATTGTGGTTAAAGAGAAGTCAACAATAATTCTTATTTTAGTTCCATTGTGTACAGTGTTTTCTCTTTCAGGCTGCTTTCAGCATTTCTTTTTCTAGTTATTAGCAGTTTGTCTCTGGTGTGCCTTGGTACATTTTCTTGTTTATTTGTGAAGGTTGGTGTTCACTGAGTATCCTGCATCTGTAGGTTGCTCTTTTAAAGATAAATTTGGAGAAATATTAACCAATATATCTTCAAATATATTTTCTGATAACTTCATGTCTTTCTTAATTTTCTAAGATGATAAAATTGTATGATGTACTACTTGATTTTGTTCTATTGGCCACTGAGACTGTGCTTATATTCCTCAGTCTGCTTCCTATTTGTAATTTAGTTTGCATAATTTCTGTTCACTGATTTTCATGTTTACTAAACCATTTTTTCCTTTTGTATAATCTTCTGTTAATCACATCCATTTTTTTATTGCAGAGATTGTATTCTTTAGTTTCTTTTTTTCCATTTTCTTCTTTACAGTTTTATTTCTTTTCTGAAATATTCCAATTTTCATTTGTTTTAATTATCTCTTTATTTGAACATATTTTTCACAATTATGTTCTGAATGCTAATTGCAACATTTGGGTCACTTGTTGCTCATTTTTTTGGGAAGCTATATTGTCTGTTTCTTAACATTTCTGAGATTTTTAAACAATAATAGCTGACATTCTATATTGTGGAGACTTGAATCTGTTAACCTTTGAGGAATGCTGCATTTTAGGCTTTCTTATAATGGTTCATTTATTTGAGTTTGAATTTTTTTTTACATTCTTGAATCTCAAGACAGATTATTTAGTCTTTGGATGCAGTGTTTATTCTTGAATTGTGACTCGTGTTGTTTCACTGGAAACCCTGACATCTCTACCCATTTTCTCAAAATGGTGAGAACCACATTCCAATACTATCTCCCCCACAATGAGCATCTTCTAATATTTCAGTATAAATCTTTCAGCCTTCTACATGTTGTTTTCCCCAACATGTATTAATTGATGTCTCCTTCTATAGAGGTTAGGCACTGATTTGAGATGGCTATATAGGCAGAGTCTCCGTGCTTCTCTCTATAACATCCAAAAGACTACTAGAACAAATATTTTTCTTGAATTCTGCCAAGACCATGCTATATGGCCTGGGGTTTCACTTTAGGAAAAAATAGAGATCTTAGGGTATTTATAATCCTTCAAGGTTATATCTCCTCTGGTTGGTGTTTACATTGTCTAAACATTGGTTCCTTTAAATGTTTGTATTTTTTAATTTTTTCATAGTTTTAGTTGTTATCAGCAGGTGGGTTATTCCTTTATAAATTTTCCATCAATACCACAAGCTAGAAAGTCCCATCAGTTTAATTTATCTAATTTATAAATAATTAGTGAACTAAGACTCTTTGAAATATCTTGCTGCAATTAAATTAATTTAAGTGCAGAGTACCTCTTAATTATGTGAATGTTGGTACAACAAATGAATAAGAGCTTCTGCAATTAAATGTCATCACCCAATAGTTATCAGTCATTATGGAATAAGCAAACTAAAGTTTAAATGAGCAGACACTAAGACAATGGCAATCAGGAATCTCATCATCTTTTATCTATTTATTTAACTTGCTCACATGTTTCTTCATGTTTACTGATGTCACTCTTCCATTTTAGCTCTATAGTTTAAATTATCTATATTGATTTGCATCCCTGTGGGAACACTAGGTATGTTAGGAAAAGAACAATATTTTCATTCAAAATAAATGATCATCCCTAAGAACACCACATATTCACAAGATAGTGTACAGTTTACAACCAAAGTCCATAAATTTTACCTGTTTTTATTTTATCAGCTACCATCTCTACATTTCTTGATTTTATAGACTCCCAATTATAGGCTTAAAGTGCCTATGCTGACTGATAGTAGGTTATGGAGCCTGGTTCTAGAGGTAAATATTCTGTTTCTTGGCAAAATTCTGCTTCTACTAATCCATAACAATTTCTTCAATTGTATCCTATCTCATTCTACTTTGGGTCTCAATGGTGTTCTTGATATAATTCAAATAATTTGTGTTGTCCTTAATAAAACACAGAGCAACACTGTACATCTGGTGGTAGACAGCAGTATGAGCCTGGTTGTGTTGAATATAACAGATAAGGAAGTAGAATTCAAATCATATATGTGCATGTATAAAACTGAAGCTAGATCTCTGTCTATCATCCTGTACAAATATCAATTTAAAGTGGCCTTAATATAAGGCCTGAAAATTTGAAACTACTCTAAGAAAGAGTAGGAAATACAATATAACAAATGTATAGGTGATAACTTTCTAAATAAAACTCCAATGGCTCAGCAATTAAGAAAAAAGATTGACAAATTGGATTATATAAGCTAAAAAGCTTCTGCATAGCAAAGGAAATGGTCACCAGACTGATGAGGCAGCCCACAGAATGGGAAAAATTCTTTGCAGTTATGTATTTTATAAGGGATTAATAATCAGAATTTATAGGGAGGCTCAAAAAACCAAACTTCCATAGAGTCAATGACTCAATGAAGAAATGGGTAAATAAATACAACCACTATGAAAAGCAGGATAGAGGCTCCTCAAAAAAGTATGATCCAGCAATACTACTCCTAGGCATATATCCAAAGGAATGTAAGTCAGGATTCCACAAAAACACTTACACAGCAATGTTTATTATAACATTGTTTATAATAACCGAACTATAGAAACAGCCCAAATGCCTTACAACTGATAAATTAACTAAGAAAACATGGCATATGTATGCTCCCCCCTACAAACAATGGAATATCATTCAGCTATAAACAAGAATGAAACTTTATAATTTGCAGGTAAATGAATGGAACTGGAGAACATCATGTTAAGTGAAGTAAGTTATATTCAGAGAAACAGAGGTTACATGTTTTCTTTCATATGTGGAAGATAGATCCAAATAAAAATACAAGCATTATCATATGTGCATATAAACCTACCCAGAACATGTTTCCAAAAGTAGGGTTGTTAGAGGAAATGAAAGGAGGAGGAAAAGAAGAAAAGAAGGATAGACAGTGAATAGTAATGAAATAGGTTAAGCAGCATAGAGAGATCACATAAATTGACACATTTGGATTAGAATTTGTGTATCTAAATCTAGTAAATGTTACACTGTCATGTTTGCTGTTAAGAAATAAGTTCTAGTTTATCATTTTCTATTACTAATGTTTATGTCTAGTCAATTTCAAGCTTAAGTCTGCATTGTAGAAGATACTTAATGGAATACTATCCAGCTAAGAGGAAGACAGACAGACACAGGAAAGAAAGAAAGACACAGAGATGAGATCTGAGAAGAATAAAATTCAAAAGGGACATAGATAGACACATGAAGACTAGGAAAGTATAAACATGTTCAACTTGGCAAACCAGCAAAACAATCTTTGATGAATAATGGTAAAAGAAAGGAGAAAGCAATAACAGAAACAATCTGGAAAAGAAAATAACAGAAATACAGGAAATAGTAAATATTTTTAAAATCTAACTCTAAATATAAGTGGGTTTAATTTTCTAATTAAAAGACACAGCTTGTCTGATTAGATTAAAATATAGAATCCAGCAATTTGTTCTTTAGAAGAACTACACCTCACAGTCAAGAGCATCTCCAGACTAAAATTGAAAGGATGAAAAAAGATATAAGAAGCAAGTGGAAGTTTAAAGAAAACAGGAGTACTCATGTCAGCCAAAGCAGAATTCAAACAAAAATTAGAAGAGATAAGGAAGGTTAATACATATTAACAAATGGAACAATCCCTGAAGAAGATGTAATGATTCTAAATATATATGCACTAAACATTGGTGCCCCTAAGTTATGAAAACAAACACTAGTGAACATAAAGGGACAGATAGGTCTGAATAAATAATAGTATGTGACTTCAACACCTCACTTACATCAATAAACAGAACAATCAGACAAAAATCGACAACAATATCTTACAAGTAAACAACACCATTAACAAAATTTACTTTAGAGATACTCTTTGGATTATTCCATTCTATTCTATAATAATCTTCTCAGCTGCCCATGGTACTTTCTCCAAAATATCATAAATTAGGCCATAAGGGAAGTCTAAACAAATAAAAAGGATCAAAATAATTTCCTGTATCCTAACAGTCTATAATGGGATAAAATTAGAAATGAGGAGAAAAGAAAACCACAAAACCATTCAAACATTGAAATTGAACCACCCACTTTTTAATAACCAATGGGTCAGTGAAAAATTTAAGAAGGAAACTAAAAAATGCCTAGATTCAAATAAAAATGAAGACACAACCTATGGTGCACAGCAAAGGCAGGACTAGGATGCATACATTAGAAAATCCAAGGGATCTCAAATAAAGAAACTAATGATGAAGCACAAGTGCCTAGAAAGAAAAACAAGAACAAGTCAATTACAAAATCATTAGACAGAAAGAGATAATAAAACACAAAGACAGAAATTAACAAAAAGGAGGAAAAAATAATAATAAAATCGATGAATAAAACAGTTTATTCTTTGGAAAGAAACAATATTGACAAACCTTTAGCCACAAAGCCAAAAGAAGAAGGAAGAAGACCCAAATTAATAAAATTAGAGTTGAAAATGATGTATCACAATAGATATCAGTAAAATGATTTGAAAAATCTTTAGAGAATATTTTGAAAACTAATATTCCAGCAAGCTGGACAATCTAAAAGAAATTGATGAATTTCTAAAATATATGACCTACCCAAATTGAGCCAAGAGGAGATAAACAACTTAAACAGTTCTATAACAAGAAATGGGATTGAAAATATAATAAAGAAGCTCCCAGAAAAGAAAAACAAATGATTGGATGGTTTCACTGATGAATTTTTTAAAATTTAATTTTATTTATCAAATTATTTTAAATTTTATTGCATTGTTTTTACATTAATTTAAATATGTATTCATATTTGGGCCACCTGAGAACCTGTTCTGCCCTCTGTTCTCTGATTTTGTTGAAGAAAAAACATAGAAGATAATAAGAAAAACATGGCATTTTTGCTAGTTTGAGATAAGGATAGCTATACAGAGAGATTCTTTGTGTTGTTTCCATGCATATGTATTTCAATCCAAATTAATTCATCTCTACTAGACCTCTTCTCTACTTCATACTCCTCTTTCCATAGTGGCCTCTGCCAGTTTAACATTACTATATTTGCTCCTATAGAGTGAGCACATCAACCACATACAAGTTTATGGTTTTCTTCCCTTTCCCTATCCCTCCCATGTGGCCCAAACCTTTAAGGAAGAATAAATGTCAATGCTCCTTCTACTATTAAAAGAATACACCTGGAAAAGCTGCTACCAAAGTCATTCTACGAAGTCAGTATTACTGTAATAACAAATCTGGGTAAAGACATAACAAAAAAGAAATTTGTGGATCAATTTCCTTGATGAACATAGACTCAAAAAATTCTCAATAAAATACTTGGGAACTGTATCCAACAACACATTCAAACATTATAATCCTTTCAATAGAATTAGCCCTGGGCAAAATTCAACATCATTCCATGATAAAAGCTCAGAAGAAACTAGGAATAGCAGGGATGTTCCTCAATACAATAAAGGTGATATGTGAAAATCCTATAGCCAGCATCATACTAAATGGAAAAAACTAAAACTATTTCCTGTGATGTCAGAATGAGACAAGAGTGTCTATTCTCCCCATTCTTATCCAATATAGTACTGGATTTCCTATCCAGAGCAATAACACAAGAGAAAGAAATAAAAGGGTTTCAAATAGGGAAAGAAAAAGTCATATTATGGGTTGTCAGAGTGGCTCAAGTGGTATACCACCTGTCTTGCAAGCTGAGGCCCAGTATTCAAACCCCAATCCCACCAAAATAAATAAGTAAATAAATGAAAATAAAGGAGAAAAATTTTTAAAAAGAAATCAAATTATACTTTTTTTTTGCAGATGGTCTGATATTATACCTAAAAGATTTAAAAACTCCATGAAAAATTTCTAGATCTCAAAAATGCTTTCAGCAAAGTACCATGATACAGTAATATTACAAAAACCAGTCATGCTAAGGGGAGGTTACATATGACAGGGGGGAGGGTAAAAGAAGGAAGTTAAGGAAGTGAATATGGTTAATACACTGTATACAAGAATGAATTCAGAATTTTTAAACCTGTTGAAATCACCATAAGAAGGGGACTAAGGTAGAAAGAAGAATACAGGAGATGAACCAGTTATGGTTATAATGCATACATACATGGAAATGTCACAAGGAAGCTTCTTGTAAAATTAAAAAAACAAAAATGTCATTTTATTTCTTTTACAAAATTAGAAAACAGGAGGGCAGAACAGATCCTGTCTGGGGGGGGGGTTGTATCAATGGGAGAGGGAAGAGGTTGGGAAAAGGTGTAGAAGGGTGAATATAGTGCAAATGCTGTTTACAGATGTGTGTAAAAAGAAAAATGATGCTTGTTGAAACTACTTCAGGACTGGGTGAGGAGGGATAAAGGAGAATGATGGAGGGCATTAATTCAAGTATGATATATTTGATATACTGTAAGAAGTTTTGTAAATGTCACAATGCACCTTCTCCCAGTATAACAATAATTTTTTTAAAAAATCACAGAAAAGTAGCATGATACAAAAGCAACAGGATCCAAATATCAATCCGTAATTTTTCTATGAACAGGCAGAAAAAGAAATCTTGAAAACAATCTCATTTATCAATAGTTTCTAAAAAGTAAAATACCTACCAATAAACTTAACTAAGGTTAAGTTTCTACAGTGAAAACTAAAACATTGAAGAACGAAATTGAACAAGATACTGTAAGAAGTAAAAATCTCCCATATTCATGAGTCAGCAGAATAAATATTGTGAAGGTTCTATAGTACCAAAGTAATCCACATATTCAATAAAATTCCTTTCAAATTTCCAATGACATTCTTCATAGAGATGGAAAGAATCCTAAATCCAATTTGAAGCACAAATGACCTCATGTACTCAAAGCAATCATGAACAAATGAGCAATGCTGGATGTATCACAATATCTGGCTGTGATATATTCTACAGAGCAATAGTAACAAAAACAGCATGGTCCTGGTGCATAAACAGATATATAGACCAATGGAATAGAGTAAAAGATGCAGAAAAAGTCTACACAATTACAACCAGCTGATTTTTGACAAAGGTGTTAAAAACATGTTGGAGAAAAGACAGCCTATTTGATAAATGGTGTTAAGAAAACTGGATATCCACATGTAGAAGACTGAAAGTATATCTCTGTTCCTCATTCTGTACCAAAATCAATTCAAAATTCATAAACATCTTAATGGAAGACCTACAAACACAGGGGAAACACTGGAAAATATAGGTATAGGCAACAGCTTCCTGAGTGGGACTCAAATACTTCAACAAATAAGAGCAAGAATTGGCAAACAGGTTTACATCATACTGAAAAGCACCAATGGCCAATAAATACATGAAGAAATTATCAACATCCCTGCCACACAAGAAAAGAAAATCAAATAAACATTGAGATTTCATCTAATCCCAATCAGACCGTCATCAAGAGCACAAATGTCAACAAATGATGGTGAGGATGTGAAGAAAAAGAAACTTTTATATACTACTGGTAGGAATGTAAATTTTCCACTATGAAAACATGTAGATTCTTCAAAAAACTAAAAATAGAACTATCATATGAATTGGCAATACCACTCCTGGGTATATTTCTGAAAGAATGTAGATCAGGATACAGTAGAGACACCTCTACACCCAGGTTTGTTATAGAACTATTCACAATAGCCTATCTATGGAATCATATTATATAATATATATAATACAATATAGATCACAATGAAATATTATTCAGCCATAAAGAAGAATGAAATTATGTTATTTGCAGGAAAATGGGTGGAACGCTAGACATCATGTTAACAAAGCGAGTCTGGTTCAGAAGGTAAAAGGTGGTATGTTTTCTTTTACATGTGGAATCTAGACATAATATATACATGTATTTATATATATGTATATATGTAATGATTATAATTGTTTGGGAGGAGGAGAGGAAGAGGGAGAGGCAAAGAGAACGGTGGAAGGGTGAATAATCTTGAAATAAGCTTTGTCTTTGTTAAGATGGCATAAGGAAAGCTGTTGAAAAAGCTATTGAACAATAGGAGGAAATGAGGAAATAAAAGGATTAAAGAGGGCTAATCTGGTCAGAGTGCAATATATGTACATGTGAAATATCATGGAAACACCTCATGTATAATTACTACATAACCATAATAATGAAATGCAAATATTACAGGTACTGAAAAAATAAATAAGTTGTGTACTCTAATTATTGTACAATGTTTCATACAAGGACTGAGAACAAGTGAAAGAAACTTTGGTTGTCAGTAGCTTTTTTCCCAAAACTTAAAAGTAAACCACTGTTTATCCTTTGGGAAGAAAAGTTATCGATGACCAATCTTTTATCTGCCAGTCTCATGTATTTAACCTCACTTTAAAATGAAACTATTCTTTTGAAACATCTAGTTCTGCAAATAAGAAAGCCTCTCAAAACAACACAATGTACAGAATTTCAGTGATTATTATTAATAGTAAGTATTAGTATTGACAATTGTGGGAGTTTCCTTCCATGTGTCTTTTTTCAGTTTGGTCAGACCAGACATAAAGAAATCCACTGCTTCCATGTCTATTTGAATTCTTACTATTCTGTACCAAAATTTCACCATTACTTGATAGATGTTCTGTACAGAATTTGAAGCTGTTTCTGAAAAGCTCTTGGTTTGCTAATAATCTGAATGCTTATGATTGCAGAAAGGGAGGTTTTTTGAAAATTTGTATGTTATTCTTGTTGCTAGGAAACCATAATCCTAGATTGAAAATCTCCATAGAACCACAGCTCAATATAAATACATATAGATATTTTATATATACATATGTATATGCATATCCAAAATTTTGCATGCAGTAAAAACCAAGTTAAAATAAGAAATAGCTTTATACAGACATAATTTGTACAAATCTAGTTATAATGAAAACCATGTCACTTTTGATACATCAAGCAAGCATATGATTAATCCTAGCTATTTCATTCTTGATCTGAAAAATATACATTATGGTGAGTTAAAGATAAAAGAAGCTAAAGTTGAAATTTTCCTACTTTTAGGGTCTTCTGTATTGAAAACGTGTGGAGCATAATGAAGGGAAGCATCTGGTTAAATTGTCAGAATTGAATTTATATATATCACAGGATCCACACATTTCCTTTCAATGTAGTCAGTTTCTGTGGATGTAAAGAACATTAGAGACCATCCAGTTAAATTGTGCTATTGCTATATGTTTTGATAAAATTACAGAAAGATGTCCTTTTTCAATTGTTTTAGTGATAAAGTACATTCAACTTAGTATAATTGTTCAAAAATTCTCATTGGTGAGCTTTTCTCAAAGATTAAGACCGAGTACAGAATGATATAAAAATGAAGGACCACTTTGATCCAATGGCCAAAATAACCTTGAATCTCTTGGGGATGGAAGGAAAGTGCGACTAATGGGAGATGTCTTACTAGATCAAAATGATTACTTGCTCCACTATTTTGAAGCAAGAATATTAGATTGATGGCAAAGCTTTACTCCTACAGATTTAGTTGGTCAGGCTGCACTGAGAGACTTCATCATAACATTTTCTGAGTCTAGATGGTATTACGTATTTATGTCTTCAGCTTCTTTCACCACCCCCTTTTTCTCTTTTGAATGTGGAGTGTTCTTTCTCTCTCTCTCTCTCTCTCTCTCTCTCTCTCTCTCTCTCTCTCTCTCTCTCTCTCTCTCTTTCTCTACCATAAATTATAAGGTTTGGGTGGCTGACCTAGGAAATTAAGTTCTATGAAAATCAAGATTCAATTTCTGTGGTCTGGATGTTTGTGTCCTACCCCATCAAATTTATGTGTTGAAATCCTTATCTCCACTGTGGTAGTATAAGAAGGGAAGCTGTTTGTGAGATGATTAGGTCATGAGAGTGGAGCCTGTATGGATATGATTACTGCCTTTCTATATGACAATTCAGGGAGTTGTCTTGCTCCTTCCATAATGTGAGGATACAGTAAGAAGTCACCATCTATGTCAAAGTGGCATGCCTAGACACTGAATCTGAGGGAGTCTTAATCTTGAACCTCTCAGATTTCACAACAGTAAAGAATTCTGTTGTATGAAGCTATTCTTTTTTTTATAGCAATCTGAGTGTACTATGTCAGCGTTGGTAGTGTGTGGTTAGCAAAATACAAACTGTTATGCAATATAGAAATTTTCATACATTATCCAAGTATTCATGCAGTATTTTAAGAATTCAAAGGGAAGACTTTTAGTGAAAAAGTAAATTAGAGATATGAATGCAGGAAGAGGGGGTGGTTGAGGCAGGTCAGATAGCATTAATGACAGAAGATGCTTGAGGAGGGTTGGAAATCACAAAATCATGAAGTTTCAAATTCAGAAAATACTTAATAAATCACAACTCTCTCTCATTTCATAGAATAGAAATTAGTAACATGAGCTCCTAAGATACCCACAAGTATGTCCTCAATTATATTGATTTGCAGCTTGCATTTTCCAATACATCCAATATATTATCCTGTATTCATACATCCACTCCCATAGGCTCCCACACATTGTATTATTATTTTTCCCATTACTGTAACAAAATAATCCCTTTTGAGTGAAAGTCTAAGCATATAGAAACAGATGCATCCAGATTCAAGGATGAAGGACTTTCTTGAAGAGAGTGGATAGACTTTGAAGAATTCTGGGAACAGAATCTCAAATCACAAAATTGTTGGGTTAAACACTCTGCAAAATTATTTGGTATTGGTCAAATATGAAAATCTAAGTAATTTGACATTTTAAACACAATCAATCTTTTGACATAACTCACCTGTTCATTTTGTCTTCCCTAGTTAAGAAGTAAAATGAAAGAAACTGAGAAATGGACAAAATGAGAAGAAGAAATTTAAATCAATTTATAAAACTAAAACATACTTAAATACTTCTGAAAATGTTCCAAATACTTCTAAAAGTTCTAAATACTTCTAAATGTTCCAAAATTCATTATGGAAATTATCTTTTATGGAATATGGATATAGGCATATATACAGGCAGGAAGTATAGCAACATTGTCTTTACTCTGAATTGTGGTTGGTTCCCACACTGCCACCCACCGTGTCTGCACAACATAGAGACTGATGGATATTGAAAAGCTGATCATTTGTTAGGGGAAGGGAATTATTTTTTCAAATATTGTTCAGGCAGAAATTTACTTGTTTTAACTGACCATGTTTGTGCTTTGAGAAAGTTAAAAAGTAGCACTTAGAGTAAGACAATAAAACATTAAGTACATGAATGGAAGGGTCATGATGAAATCCCTTACTGTGTGCAATTTAATATATACTAACAAAAACCTATTTATCCATTCAATTTCAATTAATTATGACTCAAATTTCAAAGGCAAACCAAATTCAGTAACATCTACAAGATAAAAATAAATTAAAATTTCACATGAAAATCAGAAGGATCACAGTCAAGAAGATAAAATTTCAAAAATAAGAAGAAAATATCTGCATTATATATGACAGAGTAATAATGTTTGTACATCCCTAATACATGAAGGACTTTGAAAACAATGATTAAAAAATAAAAAATCTTAGAAAAATGAGCAAATAGCATGAACAAAGATTTCACACTAGAATTATAAAAATTACCCTTAAATTTACAAAAATATGCTCAACCTCATTCATAATAAGAGAAATTCAAAATAAAATTGCCCCCATGATACTGTATCTCATCTATTAAATAGGCAAAACTTGAGAGCTTGGCAATGTACTCTGTTGCTGAGTTGCTGTGGTCATAGGTGTTCTCATACATTGCCAATGGAATAGAAAAACATAAAGCCATTAAAGAAAAGGACTTGCCAATATCAAAAATTTCCCTTCACCCCACTAATCCTATTTCCAGAGATATATTCTTAAAATACAAGCAAAGCAACAATTGAAGTCTTTATTTCAGCAATATTTAAATAGGAAATTAGTGAAAACAAATAAAATTCTCAATAGAAAATGGGCTGAACCATATGTATTAATCACATACAAATGAGAACTATGCAATTGTGCAATAGAGGTAAGGATCAACTTTATGAGTTACATGATTTTTAGGATATACTGTAAAAACCAAAGTGGAAAAATATTCTCACTATACAACCTTTTGCTTAAGTGTAAAGGGACACAACAGGTATAATTATATATAATTTTTGAATTTTTTATTTTTGGGAATTAAAGCAAGCCAGAAAGAATCAACCATATACTAAAGAAATCTGTCTCACAAATAAAGAGTGAGACCCTTCTGTGTTTCTTTTTTCTTTTTTTGTGTGTGGTTCTGGGGTTCAAACTCAGGGCCAAGCCCTTAAGCCACTTCACCAGCCTTTTTTTTTGTGAAGGGTGTTTTCAAGATGGGGTCTTGAAGCCCTGGCTGGCTTCAAACTGTGATGCTCCTGATTCTGCCTCCTGAATAGCTGTGATTACAGACATGAGCCATCAGCATCCTTCTGTGCTTTTTTTAATATATAATATTTAATGTAGAGAATACTGGGATATTTTATGCCAGAAACTGTCAAATTATATAATATATGCTTATATACATATATATGTGTGTACATGTGTGTATGTGTGTGTTTAACAAGTTATATTAAAAATAAAATACTGAAATTTTAAAAATTCAGTGTTACTAAGGAAAAAGCACAAGAAATATCCCTTAACTTTCAAAGTAAGTTCCTTGTGGTTTTATTCACTTTACTTATCAAAACAACACAAAAATCTTTACACATCACCATGAAAATTCTACCATTTAAAATTAAGATCTTTTTTAATTTATAAAAACATAGTTTCAAATCTGGAAAGGGACTTTCCATAACCACACTTTTTGTGGTGAATGCTTCACTAACTTATTAAATTTACAAGGGTTTCTCAGTAAGAATGATTCAAATTGTCCTAATGACACCACCACACTTCAAACATTTACTGCTCCCCATTCCTTTGTTCCTTCTCTTGCTTGAAAAGATTTGTTTGACTGACTTCTTAAAGCTTTTACATACTCATTCCAAATATGACTGCTGACTCCCATATGAATTGCTTGATGTCTCTGTACTTTTAGGGCTATCTGCTTATAATTCCATCTGTTTGATAATCTGAGCTCTCCAGAGTATCTGTTCCTGTGATAAAGAATTTAAAATTCGACTCATCATTCCAATTTCCCCCTGTGCCTTTTCTGTTGTGTAGGAAGCACTCCCACAGAAGGATTTCCCACATTCAGAGCATTATCATGTTTCTTTCAGGCATGAACTCTATGATCTCAACTCAGAGAGGACTTTTTCATAGTTTGATTTTTTTATTAACCTGCGTTCATAGTATCAGTGGGGATCATTGTGATAATGTCATAGGTGGATTCAGTGTACTCTCAAAACTTTACCTTCTCTCTCAAGAGGGCTTCTGAGTGGAGGCTTTCTCACTTTCACTGCACTTAAAAGGAACAGTTTTCTGGTGTATCTGAAGGAATGCCTTCCTGTAATAGACTCCCTCTGCATTCATAGAGCTTCTCTGTCAAATGAGTTCTCTTGCATATGACTAGCCATGGTCACCTGTAGGATGCATCCCCAGCACTTCTGTCCTGCATGGGCTTGCTGATGAGCAGTGAGCTTCTCCCTCCTGACAGAGGTCTTCCCATACTTACTGCACTCATAAGGGTTAACTGCAGTGTCATAATTTTGATTTTATCTTGGAGGTGTATAAACAACTAATATTTTTAAGTAAATTAAATCAAAAGGAATGCAAAGTAGCAAACACTGATATGAAAACAGAAACAAAGAAATATAACATCATAATATTAATAGCATAATTATGCAGAAGGATTGATCTACATATTCAAAAGTTGAATTGGGAGGGATGAATTAAATTGGGATACAATATATGTATACATGGAAATGTCATAACAAAGCCCCCTGTACAGATATCATATACTATTAATGGTATTTTAAAAAGGGAAATTGAAATTCTAAAGAAAAATTCTAGATGCTGTAGTTCTCTATTTAAATGGAAACTATCAATAACTCAGCTAACATTATATATGCATATTTATATATATATTTGCATATAGTAATATTTGTCTACTCATAAAAGATGTGTGTATAGAAAATGGAATTTGCTCACTTTTGAATATAGTGCTTTGATGGGGCATTCCAGAAAAGACACACTCTACAGAAATGACAGAAGGACAAGAAAAATTTACAGAGATATTTTTAATATTTCCTACTAGGTTTGATGTTGGTAGTAGTAGGAATGTAGTGATTCCAAACTTATTTTGTGTAGTGTAGGACACAGCACGAATAAGTCCTATTAGAAAAGAAAATAATGATGCTATTGAGAACTAGATTCTTTGGCAGAATTTATTTTTTAACATTTTTGCATTTACTCCCATGTGTATACATTATTCCCCTCCCCCTCCACACTTCTGGGCAGAACCTGTTCCACCTTCTTGTTCTTCAATTTTGTTGAAGAGAAGACATAAGAGATAATAAGAAGGATATAGAGTTTTTGCTAGTTTGAGATATAGCTATACAGAGAGATACCTAGCATTGTTTCCATGCACACATGTATTACAACCCACATTGGTTCCTCTCTACCAGACCTCTTCAATACTTCCTAGTCCCCTTCCTATTGTGGCCTCTGCCAGTTTAAGGTTACTATATTCACTCCTCTATAGTGAGCACATCAACCACATTCAAGATTTACACTTCTTTCCTTTCCCTATTGCTCCTGTGTACAGTCTTCCCTTAGTGTGTGACGCATGTCCAACAATATTACTGCATTTGTTTTAGGTCCCACAGATGAGGGAGAACATGCAATTTTTGGCTTTCTGAGCCTGGCTAACTTCACTTAAGGTGATGTTCTCCAGTTTCATCCATTTACTTGTGAATGACAAAATTTCAGTCTTCTTTGTGGCTGAATAAAATTCTTTTGTGTATAAATACCACATTTTCTTAATACACTCACTCATAATGGAGCATCTTGGTTGTTTCCATAACTTGGCTAATGTGAATACTGCTGCAATAAACTTGGGTGTGCAGGTATCTTTGTAATAACCTGAGTCGCATTACTTTGGGTATATCCCTAGGAGTGGTGTTGCTGGATCATATGGCAGATTTATGTTTAGGTATTTAAGAAGCCTCCAGATTGTTTTGCAAAGAGGTTTTACTAGTTTACATTCCCACCAGCAGTGTATGAGAGTTCCTCATACACTGAGTATTAGGAAGTAAGAGTATTCTTTCTTACTTGGAAGAAGTAAACTGAAAATGTGAAATAGGAAATGAGAGAAAGATCACTGCAGTATGGAATAAGCATTAAGGTGTCAGCCTAGCCTTTTGATTAAAATGAAATCTCTATGTCTAATAATCCATGATCTGTAATCTATAGCTCATCTACATATTTGTGAATTTTTTAACCATGTCCATTGATAAAATGTAGAATTCCAGTGGCTAGAATTTGCCCACATTTTATTTTTTTTCCCCACTAAAAATGACTAGGGTTTATTAGAGAAATGGCCAGGGTTGATACAGGGTTGTACAAGTTGGGACCATACAAGAAAGAAGAAAAATTGTAGTCCAAAGCAGATGGGTATAAGGAAAGGACAAGGAGCCAGTCTAAAATTATGTTTACTGGCCAAATTTGCCTTGCTTGGAGCATGAAAATTAGTAAGAGCATGAATGATTTTACAGGAGATTGGGAAAGAATCCATGAATTTATGAGGAATTTATGCAGATATAGTTAATTTTTTAAATGAATAAGAAAGGGAAAGTTTTTCTTTATAGGATGCCAATCTATATTTAGAGGATGCAGGATTTATAGAATTACATCATCATCCCTATAGTAATGATTGATTTAGGTAAGAATAACCAAGTGATGGTAAATTACTACATGAAACATTGTTGCAGAATACAATGTTTAACAGTTTGAAAGTATTGTTCCACAGGCTACTACTGAAATTCAGGGAGGGAAAAATTCCTTAAAAATGAAGAAATCTGGCAGATACTACCTTGACCAAAGGATCAAATTTAGTCTTGACGAAAGACCAATTAGCCTTTCAATGTTATATACTGAGATGGAGGAACAGTTTTCTTGCTCAATATGTTAACCAGAAACTAATTAAAATAACTACATTCTGCTAAAAATTCACAGGATATTAATCTCTTATTCTTCATTATGAGAGATTTGGAGAAGCATGGATACCATAAATTACATGTAACTATAGAACTGCAACAAGTAAATGCAATCTGTTATCCTTATTATATCACAAATTGAAAAAGTGAAAAATAAAAAGGTATTAGTGAGACAATTGGGAAAATTTAAATATGGAATTCTATTCACCATTAGCAGATAAAGCGTCCATAAATTAAAGTTAATTTAAATGAACTATCTAAGAACATAAATTTTTCAAGAAAGATCATTTACTATGGCATTACTGACATTAGAACACTTGATGTGAAACTCATCAAAACATGGTTAGTCATGCTGCTGAAATTATAAAAAAGATTTTAATGAATATATAACACTTTAATAGTGAGCACTAATGTTGATAAAATGAAAACAACAATTTCTTTCCCATGAGAATTCTTGATATTTCAGTGTGTATTATTTCGATTTTTTTCCTATTTTTATTTCATGTAGCTTGGCTTTTTTTCTGTGTACTACTTTCCACTTAACAAAGTGCCATTTTCATACACCCCTGAATATTTTGGTACAATGTCATTTTAACAGGCCCAAAAGTATCCTACTATATAGATATAAATATGTGTAGTTTAAATTATTTTCTAGATTGTTATAACAAGACCATTAAGTTCACTTTTTCAAAAGATATATATGTTTATACACACATTTATGCATATATATATATATATATAGACAGAGAGAGAGAGAGAGAACCAGAAGTGTGTGTGTGCATGCATGTGTGCGTGTATGTGTGTGTGTGTGTGTGTGTGTATTTGTAAATGAAATGGAGCCCTAGTAAGACAAAATAATTTTAAATCCAGGAAAGGCCTGATTATGAAATAAATACAGCCAATATCTATATCACATTGACAATTTCACCTTTGACTTGCTTGCTTTTCTTTGTAAAATATAGTTTAGAACTTATTAATTAAAGATATATTGGTTTCAAACCGAAGTGCTGTTTGAAACAATAAAATGCCAATGCTTGACTTTTCTTGGCTATTATCTATGTTACCACTGTTTAAAAAAATGTGGAAAATTCTTAATCTAGATAGTTGGAGACATGGCCTAGGAAGAACACAAGACCAAGGGCTATTGGTAAAGACAATCTTTCAGGCCCATTTTTGGACCAGTTTGGACTAGTTTCATGCACAAAAGATCCTCCTGCCTAAAGATTCCCAAAAGTATCTCAGTACTTTTCCACCAGAGCCTGTTGCCTAACTTCTGAAATGAAGCTCTGTTTCTTCACACCCCATGCACACAGTACTCACATACTTCCATATTAGGAAACTATTTCTCCATTGACCACATATGCTTCATTTCTTTGGTACATATGCAAACATATATACTAGTCAATTTTACTGTAAATTTATAATTTGCAGAAAATACCAAAATACAAAAAAAAAACTCCTTAAGGTATTCAATAAATGCTTTAAAATAAAAGCTTGGTTTACTACGCACTCAGTGCACTTAGTTTGAAAATATTTGGCTATTAAACCCCTTCTCTTTTTGCATGTGTGTGACATGCAAAATGTGCTCTCTTTACACATTATAGAAAATGCAGAGCAAGGCTATTTATGCTTAGGCAGTCAGCAAAACAGAATTCAATACACACACACACACACACACACACAATCCAAACCCCTATAGCACAGTGATAACCAGTTCTGCCCACAGACTTGGCCCCATTCATTATTCCTGCAACACTTTTGTCAGCTAGAGAGTTTCACTGCAGTGGTGGTTGGCAATTTGCCAATGGCAGTCTTCCTTCTCCTTAGCCTTCCTCATTTTCTCATTAGCAGCATGTGATAGTGTCATATACATTTCTATAAGAAGACTTTCTTCATTACTAACTAATTTATTCTCCCTTATATCTATCTAGCCTGAAATTCTGGGCAATACTTGCTTCTAGGTATTTCAAGAAACTTTATTTTTAGCCAGTCCCTTTTTGTACCCTGTCAGCAAATTTCTTCTCCTTTTGTAGCAAAGGGAAGAAAGACTATAGCTAAAAAGCAAGTCATTTAGAAAGAGAAGCCTTATGAATCCTTGGGATGACTGTTTCTCCTGCTATGGCAAGTATTTCCATAACAGCCTATGAAGGAACAACATCCAGTTGATATTACTTCCATTGCTGCCAAAGGTCAACACTTCCTTTAATTTGTCTATTTTTACCACACCCTGATTTTGATTTCTCCATTCATTGTCCAAAATGATCTAACAACAACATAGTCTTGGTAATCTGAGAGAAAATTAATTTGACAGACTCTAATTATAATTCAGTCCATAAAATTGGCAGGGTCTCCTGAGTTGGTTGAAAACAATATGTCAAATTGGCCAAAACATCCAGGAAATATGAATTACTTTTCAGTTTAGAGTAGAATGAATTTACCAAGCTCAGTAAAACCTAGGGATGTAACTATTAATTGATTTGATTTCATTTAGGCCTATTTTCTTTTTTCAAAAATTCTTCTTGTACAATACTGGGGATTGAACTCAAGGCCCAAGTATTTTACCATTAACTTTCATGTTGCTTGTTTAGGTATCCAATTTTTTTATATTGTTAACACCACACGTGATTATTGCCTTTATAGTAGAAATGTCAATATAGATGTACCCATGTTTAACAGTATTTGCTCATTCTTTTCACCTCAGATTTTCCTTCATAAGCCTATTTTGCTCATTTCTTTTTGAAGTTCATCCTTTAGAAGTTTTTTAAAATATGATTCCATTGAAGGGAGGAGGCAGGGGAAGGGAGCAGGGGGGAGAAATGACCCAAACAATGTATGCACATGTGAATAAATGAATAATTTTTTTAAAAAAGAAAGTAAACTCCAAATATATCTTCATTTTTCCAAATGTAAAATGAAAATTAGATAGGTTCACAGTCCTAATTTGTGCTTGTTTTAAGTAAAATGAGATTATTCCACTGTCATCTGCCTTCTGTTGTTGAGAAGTTGTGTGAATGTTGAAGTGCTGTTTATTTGCAAGCAATCTGCTTTTTTTCTTTAATAATTTAAGGTATTCTCTTTGTTTTTGTAGTTCTACCATTTCACCATGATTGCATGCAATGTGATTGTATTTTCCTGATTTGATCTTATCCAAATTCTTGAATCTAAGAATTCTTGTCTTTAGTTATTGAAAATGTTTGTGTCACTAGCTCTTTTAAGATTCTCTAACATTCAATTTTCTTCTAGAGCTATGTAAAAGAACTATACTAGATTTTCTACGTTTTCTCTTAAAAATTTCTTCAGATTAATCTCTCAGTTATTACTTTGATTTTATATAAATATGATCTTTATGTGACCAATAATTCCAGTTATTTTATGTCTATTATAAAGATGGTATTGTAGTGTTCTTTTATTTCTACTTGGTTTGGTTTTAATAGCTGCCTACTTTTAAAAAAGTAGCTCATGCTTTCAAGTCCATTCCAATTTTAAGCACATTTACTTCATATGCTTTATCTGATCATTGTAAAATCAGAAATACTTGTGAGTCAAATTCTGCTGATAGTTTCTGCTGGCTATTACTCATGAAGAGGATTTATTTCTTAGTGAGTTTGATAATTTTGGATTATGAGCTCATATTTGGTTATTCTTTATTACCATCCTATAAATGAGTATTGAAGTACATCCTTCCAAGCATGATTTGTGTTTGACACATTCAGATCCTTGGATCCATAATGAATTATCAGCTTGTGGTTTCCTATACTTATACTTAAATTCAAACCTACTACTGTGTGAAGATACTTCTGGTTATGAAGTCTGGGAGCGGAATGCATTTTTCTTCCATTATAATCTGCATGAAAACACATAACTTCTCTTGTTATGTTTAACTACCACAGGAAATACTTTTTCTACTACAGTCTCCAGTGGAGTGGTAGCCTGTGGAGGTCCCCAGTTTCATGGAAATGTCTCAGTTTAATTCCTCAATTACGTGCCCAAAATCTTATTTTCTTTCTATAATTAAAGCAAAATAACCTTCAGCTTTAGTTTTCCATTATTCTTTCAGATTATATTCCTTATTTTTTATTTCTTAAGGTGTTATTTTTATTTGTCAAAAGATCAATTAGTCATATAATGAGGGTATTTGCAAAGAATTTCTGGTGTTTTACTTTTTTGTTGTTTTTATTTTAACAAGAAACAGTCTAACTCTGTCATATATCAGATATTGAAGACCATGTTATGTATTTTTTCTAACGTGAACCAAAATGGATTTATGACAATAAACGTTATAACTATGGATTATAATTCTAAATTCATCACTGGTACTCTGAATTTTCATGTTCATGAGCAATAAATAACATGTCTTTGTTTCGTGAATTTAATTTTCCTTATGGTAAGTTAAACCTGTTAAACTATGCTTAACCTGGTCCAGATTCTGGGGCACTTTGTATAACATAAAAGTGTTCATCTGACCACCACTATGAACTGTTCTTTGGGTTACTCACTTTGTGTTAGTATGCATTTGATGCTTCTTATTGCTCACATCTTTCTTTTTAACAAATACAAAGTATGCCTCATACATAAGCCCTAATGTATCAGGCAGGAGTTATTTAGCTAGACATAAAGCACTATTTCTGTTTTATTGCAAGGATGGTAAAGGCTTCTTCTACTTGTTGGCAATGCCAGCCTTTTTCTTTTAATAGTAGTGGATATATTTATGTTTTTGCAATCAAAACATTAAGCCAACTTAAAGAAACTAACAAGTACAGAATAATGTATGTGAGACAGAGATACAGTAAGATTTTAGAGGTAATATGCAGAAAATCTGATGGTAACTACCCAGTCTTAGATACTAGTACTTCCAGACTACAGAGTCACCTTGATTTTTCACAAACTCCTAGTGTACATTCCCTACTTATAAACAACATATTTATGAGTTTCCTTATAAAAAACTGAGGATAGTATTTGTTTACAAAATAGATCTTAAACTATGAGCAAAGCCTTAGTAGGGTGATGATCTACTCAGTCAAAGCAAACAATTAGAAAATTCAACAGTTAAACAAACAAAAACATAAACCACCTCTAAAAACATGAAAATTAGCTTAGAAGTCAGCCAAGGAGCAAATTAGGAAATAAAATTAATTATCTGTGGAAATGAAGGCTAAATCAACAAATCAGAGCCATCTGAAGAGCTTTTTTGACTGTAAATACCAATGGCCACTCTCAACACTGAATTAGAATTCTTAGTAGTATATCTGATTTAAATCAGTTGGAAGTGCTTTAATATAATCTAGTGATTTTGACAATATTTTCTTTGCAATGTATATTTTCAAATAATTTTGACATTACCTAGACTATGTAAGTTATTCCACAGGGGAAAATGATATGCTACATTTTTAGTTTAAAGAAAAGGAAAAAGAGCAAAACAATATACAATCCAGAACAGAATTTTAGATACAATACTTATGTATAAATATTTAAGTCATAATGTATTTATATTTATCTTATTGCTTAATATTTTAAAAAATATTACATGATTAGGAAGTAAAATATTTGATTTTTCCATTGTTGTGTTGCTCCCTAAATAGCGACTAAAATCAGCATTTATAAATTCTGAATAAAACAAAGTCTCTCCTAAGTTTTTTTGCAAAAGTTTAGTCATATGTAATATTTTTAGTCATTGTCACCATTTAAATAAAAGATCTAATAAAACAGTTTTCAAAATGATTGGAAATGTGGAATGAAAATAGGTTATCAATAGTATTAGTTATTTGATATTTACAGCTCTCTAAGAAACCTGATTAAAACAGTTTTAAACTGTTTTTCAAGGGAAAATTGTTGTACTTTTCCCAGTTATTGGTGGGTCATTATGGATATGTTATCTAAAACTAAGTGATTTTCTCTGAGCCTCAGTTTTTTCATCTATAAAATAAATAAAATGGAGATAATATAAGAAATCACTTACTTTTGGAAGATGAGTTTAATTGCAAAAAATCTATGATTTGATAAAAAAATTTTAATGATAACAAAACACATTAATTTGTGTTACTCAGAAACAAATAATTCAATTTTTAAACTGTAAAAAAGTAGTTCCCCTTGATCTGAATGTCTTACGTTTAAGAATCTGATGTCTTATTTGATTTAAGTAGTGACTTGAGGCTATGTTAGTAAAATATAACAAAATTTTTGTCATGCTAATAATTTGAGATAAAATTTTGTGATTCCCTAGGACCCTTATAATTCCTTCTTGGGTTTTATATAAGCTTATTTAGTCTGAGGTGGCCATTTCACATTATTACTACTCCTAATTGACCACATACTTTACATCAAGAGTATCACAAGTAACTGGTATCTTCAAAAACAAATAAAGGAAAATATAAAAAAAAAGCCAACATTTTGAAGTGAACTGTATGTTGAGATGGCATTGAAAAAATTGAATGGCTACCGGGTGAAATTATATGTATAGTATCATCTGGTGGTGGGGTTATCATAATGTTATATGTGATGACAAACCCTGCTAGTTTCAGATTTTTCAAATGTCATGAATTCAAAATATTAAGTGAAACTAATGCTGAATACTCATAATTTGCTCTTAGATCTTACAGAAATTTGGTTTGTGATTACCTGGTCACTATTAAGCGTTCCTGCAATATTTTTTGAGAATTCATTAAGAATTTCCAGTAAAACCTTTTCAAACCAATTGAAAGGACACACATACCACCATCAATGCTACCACCACCTCTACCACTAACAACAAAAACAAAAAAACCCTCAAATACTATACTTTGTTAATGTAAAGAATATTTTTGGAACTGTTGTAGTCATCATTTTGTAAGAACTCAAGCTGTGAGGAAGTATTCTCTTACTACAAAATCTTATACTACTTCTGTTCTCATTTACTTTATAATACTCATGAACAGATATTGTTGTTGAAGTGACAAAAAAGCTAAAATATTTGGAATGGGCTATATTTTCACATTGACAGAGGTGAAAATTTTTGCACCTAATAACAGGAACAGAAAATGTTCTAGGGAATCCTGGTAGCATTAGAATCTAGTATTAAATATTAAACGTAAGTGGAAAGAAGTGAGCTTATGTAGACTCAAAGCTGATGTAAAGAAAAGCAGGATCAATGCTCAGAAAATCAGTGAGAGTTTTCCTTTTTCATTAATATGCATGAGAACTTGATGGCAATTCCTTGTCAACAATTAAGTAATCATGTAGAACATGGGGGAGGAGACAGATTGCCAAGGCTATGCTACTAGCCTAGACTTGAGACCAGAGGAAGATAACTCTAATTACTAGTTGGAAATTTAATAGACCCAAAGATGAATAGGAATTGAAATACCATCAGATCAGCCAAAACTTAATCCAATATGCCTTGGTGAACCTCTCTCTCCTCTCTTTCTCTCTCTCTCTCTCTCTCTCTCTCTCTGTATAGATAGATAGATACAGCTAAAGTTTAAAAATTTTTTTAAGTAGAATATTGTTCAAAATCAAAATAATTGGGGGATTCCAAGATGGTGGCTAGAGGGAGGAAGCAGAAAGCGAGCCTTCTATAGTGAAATCTTGGAGAGATGCTGGAGAAACACTTTGCAGGCATAGTCACTGAGAAGAGGCAAAACTTTGACCCCTCCACACCTCCAGCCAGCACAGAGAATCTCCACTTCATGTTAAATGGAGAAACAAGGAGGGCCCCTGGGCCACCAGTTGCCCGCACCCAGATGGCTTGGGAAGATGCGGACAAGGTGAGCTTCGCAGTGCTGTGGTACTCCCACAGACAAGCCTGGGCCAGAGCAGCATAGCCCCCTGGACAGACTGACCCACACCTGGGGAAAAAAGAGAAACTGACTAATAAGCAATAAGAACAATAAAGACACACGGGAAAGAGGGTGGGGTGCACTGAGCACCAACAATTGGGGAAGGGAATCCTTCCTGGAACTGTAAATAAACAAGCCGGGCATGCGGGAGACTACAGTGGGAGTGGGGGTGCATGCCCAGCAACCAGGGGTGGGAAAACTTGTGAGAGTGGTGGAGGGAGGAAAACTCCACAGGAGAGGAGGGAAGACCCACTTCCCACGTGAGCTGTAAACAAACATGGCGGCTGGCAGGAGCAGCAGCGCCACCCAGTAATGAGGAGCAGAAAAGCTTGTGAAAGTGGTGGTGGGAGGAAAACTGCACAGGAGATGGGGAAAGACCCACTTCTCACATGAACTGTAAATAAACAATTCTCAGGCCTAAGAACGCGGGTGCAGTGTCACCTTTCCCAATGTGCTTGGAAAGGGAAAAGCTTGTAGCAGAGGCTCACACACAGGAGAACTCTGAGTAAACAAAGCCTGCAGGGCCAGGTGAGTGCTAAGCTCACCCCTGAGATCTGCATAAATAATGCCTCCAGAAACAGCAGGCTGACAGCGGCGGGCAGGCAAGCCACAGCTGCAGATACCATTCTCAGAACTGTCTCCAGACTCTCTTTTTTTCTTTTTCTCCCTACCTTTGATGAAAGAACAACCAAATTACACCTGCATGCTGAAAAACTTATTGAAACTGTACTGCATTTGAACTTGGGACACTTGGTGGGGTTCTTTTTTTATGTGTGTGTGTGTAGTTTTGTGTTACTTTATGCATCCCCTTTGATGAGACAACTACAGAACAACATCTGAGGCACCACCTCCAGGACTGGAGACTCAGACGGACACCCAAATTATTAAGCCTGAAACTTCATTACATTTGAACTTGGAGGTTTTTTGGTTTTTTGGGTTTTTTTTTAATTTTCTATTTTTCACTTTATTTTAATTTATTTTTATATATAGATATTTCTTTCATTTACTTACTTTTTATTTTTATTCTTATCTTTATTTTTTTTTATTTTTGATTTTCAGTCCTCTCTCTGTCTCTCTAATGTCTGTTCAGCTTACTGTCAATTAGTGCACTAACGCTCCCTGTTTATACCTTTGAAACTTTCTTGTCTGATTCCTTTTTCTGTTTTCTCTTTCTTGTCTGTTTATTTCTTTTTCCCTTTTAACCTCTTGCTTTCCATCTCCACTCACCCTTCCATTCTAAATTACCATTGTTATTATTACAAGCTGGAAAATACTTAATTACACACAGTACAGGGACAGTAACAACACCAAAGACAATGACAGGAAGACAGAAAAAACAGGGAAACCAGTTTCCCCACAGCAAAAAATAAGTACAGGAACCAGAGAGGAATGAAGAAAACAGATACTCAGATCCAGACTCGAACAAAATGAAGATAAACTATGCCAAAGGACCCAATGAAGCCCACAAGAGTAATTTAAAAGAAGACATACTACAGGTACTCAATGAGAATTTTATAGAGATGATACTGGATAGGGTCAAACAAAAAGTACAGGAGATACTCAAGAAATTCCAAGACAACAAAAATAGAGGATTTGAAAAAGTAAAAGAAGAAATAAAGGAAACCATAGAAGCACTGTATAAACACCAAAGTGAAACAGAGAACATGATGAATAAACAGATAAATGAACTCAGGACAAAAATAGACAACATTAAAGAAGAAACCACCCAGGATATGGAAAACCTCAGAAAAAAGAATGAAACAGAACTGCAAAACAAAACGGAAGGCCAATCCAGCAGAATAGAACAAACAGAAGACAGAATCTCAGAACTTGAAGATGAAATGGTAATTAAAGGAAAAACTGAAGAACTATTAATTAAACAACTCAAGACCTGTGAAAAGAAAATGCAAGAACTCACTGATTCCATTAAAGGACCAAACTTGAGAATCATGGGCATCAAAGAAGGAGAAGAGGTGCAAGCGAAGGGAATGCGTAATATATTCAACAAAATAATAATGGAAATTTTCCCAAATCTAGAGAAAGATATTCCCATACACATGCAAGAGGCCTCCAGGACACCAAACAGACCAGATCAAAATAGAACTACCACATGGCATATCATCATTAAAACAACAAGTTCAGAAACTAAGGAAAGAATATTGAAGGCTGTAAGAGAGAAAAAACAAGTAACATACAAAGGCAAACCCATCAAAATCACAGCAGACTTCTCAACAGAAACATTAAAAGCAAGAAGAGCGTGGGATGAGATCTTCCGGGCACTGAATGAAAATAACTTCAACCCCAGGATACTCTACCCAGCAAAGCTATCATTCAAAATAGATGGAGCAATAAAAGTCTTCCATGATAAGCAGAAACTAAAAAACAATATGTGACCACAAAGCCACCACTACAAAAGATTCTTCAAGGGATTCTACACACAGAAAGTGAAACCCAAGTTAACCATGAAAAGACAGGCAGCAGCAAACCACAGGAAAAGAAAAGCAAGACAGTAGAGATTAACCTCAACTTAGGTAAACACAATCAAACCTTCAAACAACTAAGATAACTAAATGACAGGAATCACCACATACCTATCAGTACTAACGCTTAGTGTTAAGGGACTTAATTCACCCATCAAAAGGCACCGCTTCATGAAATGGATTAAAAAGGAAGATCCAACAATTTGTTGCTTACAGGAGACCCATCTCACCAACAGAAATCAGCATAGTCTTTGGATGAAAGGCTGGGAGAAGATTTACCAAGCCAATGGCCCCTGAAAACAGGCAGGAGTAGCAATACTTATCTCTGACAAAGTAGACTTCAAACCTACATTGATCAAACAAGATAAAGAAGGACATTCTATACTAATAAAAGGGGAAACAGACCAAAAGGATATAATAGTCATCAACCTGTATGCACCCAAGGTCAACACACCCAATTTCATCAAACATACACTGAAAGACCTAAAAGCATATATAAACGGCAACACAGTGGTTATGGGAGAATTTAACATCCCATTATCATCAATAGATAGGTCATCCACATAAAAAATCAATAAAGAAATCCAAGATCTAAGATATGCAATAGATCTAATGGAACTAGTTGATGTCTACTGAACATTTCATCCAACTTCCATACAATATACTTTCTTCTCAGCAGCCCATGGAACCTTCTCCAAAATAGATCATATCCTAGGGCACAAAGCAAGCCTCAGCAAATATAAGAAAATAGAAATTATACTGTGCATGCTATCTGATCACAACGCAGTAAAAGTAGAACTCAACAACAAAAGTAAAGACAAAAAACATGCAAACAGCTGGAAACAGCTGGAAACAGCTGGAAACTAAACTCATTACTTAATGAAGAATGGATCATTGGTGAAATAAAAGAGGAAATTAAAAAGATCCTGGAAGTCAATGAAAATGAAATCACAACCTACCAGAACCTATGGGACACAGCTAAGGCAGTCCTGAGAGGAAAGTTTATAGCCATGAGTGCATATATTAAAAAGACTGAAAGATCCCAAATCAATGACCTAATGATACATCTGAAACTCCTAGAAAAACAAGAACAAGCAAATCGCCAAACAAATAGAAGGAGAGAAATAATAAAAATAAGAGCTGAAATCAATGAAATAGAACCAAAAAAACCATACAAAGAATTAATGAAACAAAAAGTTGGTTCTTTGAAAAAATAAACAAGATCAATAGACCCCTGGCAAACCTGACTAAAATGAGGAGAGAAAAAACCCAAATTAGTAGAATTAGGAATGCAAAAGGGGAGATAACAATAAACACCATGGAAGTCAAAGAAATCAACAGGGACTACTTTGAGAACCTATATTCAAATAAATTTCAAAATCTTAAAGAAATGGACAGATTTCTAGATACATATGATCATCCAAAACTGAACCAAGAGGAAATTAATCACATGAATAGATCTATAACACAAAATGAAATTGAAGCATCAATCAAGAGTCTCCCCAAAAAGAAAAGTCCAGGACCTGATGGATTCTCTGCTGAATTCTATCAGACCTTTAAAGAAGAACTGATACCAACCCTCCTTAAATTGTTCCACAAAATAGAAAGTGAGGGAAAACTGCCAAACACACTTATCCCAAAACCAGGCAAAGACACCTCCAAAAAGGAGAACTATAGGCCAATCTCCTTAATGAACATTGATGCAAAAATCCTCAACAAAATAATGGCAAACCGAATTCAACAACACATCAAAAAGATTATTCAACACAACCAAGTAGGCTTCATCCCCGGGATTCAAGGGTGGTTCAACATACGAAATAAATATATGTAATAAAACACATTAACAGAAGCAAAGACAAAAACCACTTGATCATCTCAATAGATGCAGAAAAAGCCTTTGATAAGATCTAACATCATTTCATGATAAAAACTCTAAGAAAACTAGGAATAGAAGAAAAGTTCCTCAACATTATAAAAGCTATATATGACAAACCTACAGCCAGCAATATACTTAACGGAGAAAAATTAAAACCATTCCCTCTAAAATCAGGAACCAGACAAGGATGCCCACTATCTCCACTCCTATTCAACATAGTACTGGAATTCCTAGCCAGAGCAATTAGGCAAGAAGAAGGAATAAAAGGAATACAAATAGGTAAAGAAACTGTCAAAATATCCCTATTTGCAGATGACATGATCCTATACCTTCAAGACCCAAAAAAACCTACTCAGAAGCTTCTAGACATCATCAATGGCTATAGCAAGGTAGCAGGATATAAAATCAACATAGAAAAATCATTAGCATTTCTGTACACTAACAATGAGCAAACTGAAAAAGAATGTATGAAAACAATTCCATTTACAATAGCCTCAGAAAAAATCAAATACCTAGGTGTAAACCTAACAAAAGATGTGAAAGACCTCTACAAGGAAAACTATACACTTCTGAAGAAAGAGATTGAGGAAGACTACAGAAAGTGGAGAGATCTCCCATGCTCATGGATTGGTAGAATCAACATAGTAAAAATGTCGATACTCCCCAAAGTAATCTACATGTTTAATGCAATTCCCATCAAAATTCCAATGACATTCATTAAAGAGATTGAAAAATCTACTGTTAAATTTATATGGAAACACAAGAGGCCACGAATAGCCAAGGCGATACTCAGTCAAAAGAACAATGCAGGAGGTATCACAATACCTGACTTCAAACTATATTACAAAGCAATAACAATAAAAACAGCATGGTACTGGCACAAAAACAGACATGAACACCAGTGGAACAGAATAGAGGATCCAGATATGAAGCCACACAACTACAAGCAACTTATCTTTGACAAAGGAGCTAAAAATATACGATGGAGAAATAGCAACCTCTTCAACAAAAACTGCTGGGAAAACTGGTTAGCAGTCTGCAAAAAACTGAAACTAGATCCATGTATATCACCCTATACCAAGATTAACTCAAAATGGATCAAGGATCTTAATATCAGACCCCAAACTCTTAAGTTGATACAGGAAAGAGTAGGAAATACTCTGGAGTTAGTAGGTATAGGTAAGAACTTTCTAAATGGAACCCCAGCAGCACAGCAACTAAGAGATAGCATAGATAAATGGGACCTCATAAAACTAAAAAGCTTCTGTTCATCAAAAGAAATGGTCTCTAAACTGAAGAGAACACCCACAGAGTGGGAGAAAATATTTGCCAACTATACATCAGACAAAGGACTGATAACCAGAATATATAGGGAACTTAAAAAACTAAATTCTCCCAAAATTAATGAACCAATAAAGAAATGGGCACGTGAACTAAACAGAACTTTCTCAAAAGAAGAAATTCAAGTGGCCAGAAAACACATGAAAAAATGCTCACCATCTCTAGCAATAAAGGAAATGCAAATTAAAACCACACTAAGATTCCACCTCTCCCCTGTTAGAATAGCCATCATCAGCAACACCGCCAACAACAGGTGTTGGCGAGGATGCGGGGAAAAAGGAACCCTCTTACACTGTTGGTGGGAATGTAGACTAGTACAAGAACTCTGGAAAAAAATTTGGAGGCTACTTAAAAATCTAAACATTGACCTCCCATTTGATCCAGCATTAATACTCTTGGGGATATACCCAAAAGAGTGTGACACAGGTTACTCAGAGGCACCTGCACATCCATGTTTATTGCGGCACTATTCACAATAGTCAAGTTATGGAAACAGCCAAGATGCACCACCACTGACGAATGGATTAAGAAAATGTGGTATCTATACACAATGGAATTTTATGCAGCCATGAAGAAGAACGAAATGTTATCATTCGCTGGTAAATGGATGGAATTGTAGAACATCATTCTGAGTGAGGTTAGCCTGGCCCCAAAGACCAAAAATCGTATGTTCTCCATCATATGTGGACATTAGATCAAGGGCAAACACAACAATGGGATTGGATTATGAGCACATGATAGAAGCAAGAGCACACAAGGGAGGGTGAGGATAGGTAAGACATCTAAAAAATTAGCTAGCATTTGTTGCCCTCAATGCAGAGAAACTAAAGAAGATACCTTAAAAGCAACTGAGGCCAATAGGAAAAGGGGACCAGGAACTAGAGAAAAGGTTAGATCAAAAAGAATTAACCTAGACTGTAACACACACACACAGGAAATTAATGTGAGTCAACTCCCTGTATAGCTATCCTTATCTCAACCAGCAAAAAACCCTTGTTCCTTCCTATTGTGGCTTATACTCTCTCTACAACAAAAGTAGAAATAAGGGCAAAGTAGTTTCTGCTGGGTATTGAGGGGGTAGGGGGGAGAGGGACGGGGCAGAGTGGGTGGTAAGGGAGGGGGTAGGGGCAGGGAGGAGAAATGACCTAAGCCTTGTATGCACATATGAATAATAAAATAATTAAAAAAAATAAAAAATAAAAAAAGCAAAAGAAAAATCAAAATAATTTTAGAGAGAATAGGATAGAGCATTTACTGGTGAATTAGACTGGATACACAGAAAGAAAGTCAAAACTTCATTTCTAGTGTTTTCTAGTGCTTTTCTAAAAGAAAGAACTTTCTATTACATAATGTTTAATCTCATGGGTAGAACCCCTATACATGATGTAATGTTGTCTCTCACTCATCTCTCAAGGAAAGAGAGAAAATAAAAAGGCAGAAAGGAAGAATCATACTTTATAATTCACTTCTATTCAGTTAGACCACATAGTGTCACAAACTGTGCATGTTTCATAGTTGCATGTAGTTTCATGAATCTTATATTCACAAAATAAAGTTACACAAACTATTATGTGAATATTTTTGGAATTTATTTCATACTTAAAAAAAATACCTGCTCCTGCACAAAAGCAACAAAGAAATACATTTTACATACCTAATCAACCTTAGAATAGATTTTTTGCTCATCATTTATGCACTTATTTGTTTTATGTTCTTGGGTAGTAGCAGGCAAATCAAACAAAGGAGTGATTACTCATGTTTCTGTTGAACTGGAGAAGGAATACAAACTAGAAATTCTTAAACATTGATGGAAGACACCAATTACTTTATCTTTAAATCTCTATCTGCTGATATACACTCAGACTAAAACCCTTAGCACTGTCCTCAGAAAATATCTTTTTCACTTTTTAAATCAGATTAGGGAGAATCAAAGTTCTTGTTTCCATGTCTTCACTTGTTAAAAAGGAAGTAATAAGTTATTTAAATAATGGCTTTATTTGAATTCAACCAAAGCCATGTTTTTTAAAAATTTATTTTGAACCATATAAATATATTTTTGAACTTAATTAGCACTAGGAGGGTTCTTATATTTTACCCTAATCATTCTTGATAAGAAACAGATTTAAGAACTAACTTCCAGTTATTTTGACTCCTCACTTTTATTGCATGCATTAAGGCACTGACAATACTCATGTAAATTTTAAGGTATTTATGGACTACATAGGGAAAGGAGGTTTATACTATGGAGAGAAGACTAGACCATAAAGACAGCAATCAGTGTTACTGTGTGCTGTACACATACAATACAGATAAAAGGAAAATAATTTTGAATAAGTTTGAATAAAAAGATATAAGCTCCATTAAAACAGCAAAGATAACTTATTAGTTCAAGGACAGAGAAGAAAAAGACTTGATATTCAAAGAAATGGAGATGAACAAACATAATTTAGATTGAGATCAGCCTCATTTGGTTGATACTATTTGGGTTTTCTCCTGAGAAAATGGAAGCACAAATAACTTGGGGAATTTGCCTAATGAGTGACACTGTCCGAGCTTAAAACATTTTCACACACAACTTTGCTAGGAAGAGTAATCTTTTGCCAGGGACGAGTATGTATAACTACAGATAGGAAGGCAAGGGCTTCATGAGAAAACACTTTCCTACAACCCATTCCTGTTTCTCTATAGATTTTCATTCTCGCTTTCTTCATTTTCACTGTCTGGTATTCATTTCTCTACACTGTACTTTTTCATTCTTGTATTTTCTCCATGTAAGATTGTCATTCTTAATTTCCAAGTTCTCTGGTCACTGCCTGAGAAACACAAAAAAATACTTTATCTACTGAACTTTTTGTGTCTGCCTCATTCAGAGATTTCTGAGATTTAAACAAAAAGAGCAAGCCTGATTGGCTAAATACCATTTTATAGGAATCTGATGGAAGGTGTCTTTTTCTTTCCTCCCCTCCCCACCCACTTCTCCTCTCCCCTTTCCTCTGCTCACTGTTCTTTCCCTTCCTTTTCCTTTACTTTTTCTTCTGTTATGCTTTCTTTTGCATTATCTAGTGTTCTCAAATTCATAGATCAACAATTTCACATCTGCAACCATGGCAATGTATATACATATCTGAATCAGGAATTCTCTCAGTCTGTATACCTTTACCTCTTTGTGTCTAATTCCATCCTTTTCTTTTAAGCATCTTTGTTTACTTTAAATTTTCTAACTGTATTTCTCAGTCTTTTTTCATGATCTATTTTATTTTTTTCTTTTATTTTACCCTCTTCATTTTCTCCACAAATGAAAAGTAATACATGTACATATTTAACATAGCTAAAATATTATTGGATTTGTTGAAAAATATTAACCAGTTTCTGTTATAAAATTTCCAGCTGGGTGCTGTAGCTCATGCTTGTTATCTCAGCACTCAGGAGGTGGTAACAGGAGGATTAAGAATTCTAGGACACCCTGGGCTTGATAGTGAGTTCCAAACCTGCTTGGGCTCCATTGAAAACCCTGTCTAAATAAATGGACATATAAATAAAATTTAAAACATTGTTTCCTTTATCCCCCTATCTTGGAACATAATATGCATAGTCCCATTTTCTTTTTTAGTATTTCAATTACCTCAAAGAAAAAGAAATAAAAACCTCATTTTTCCTTTCCCTTCTTTAATATTATATTTGGACATCTTTATGCAAATAAATACATGAGTGCAAAAAAAGTAATATATTTTTTCCTCACAAAAATAAAGTTTGATTTTGAACTTTTCACTTTTTCAGTAGTTTATTTTTATTTTTTATTTTTTTCATTTTTCTTTTATTATTCATATGTGCATACAAGGCTTGGTTCATTTCTCCCCCCTGCCCCCACCCCCTCCCTTACCACCCACTCTGCCCCCTCCCATTCCCCCCCAATACCCAGCAGAAACTATTTTGCCCTTATTTCTAATTTTGTTGTAGAGAGAGTATAAGCAATAATAGGAAGGAACAAGGGTTTTTGCTGGTTGAGATAAGGATAGCTATACAGGGCATTGACTCACATTGATTTCCTGTGCGTAGGTGTTACCTTCTAGGTTAATTCTTTTTGATCTAACCTTTCCTCTAGTACCTGTTCCCCTTTTCCTATTGGCCTCAGTTGCTTTAAGGTATCTGCTTTAGTTTCTCTGCGTTAAGGGCAACAAATGCTAGCTAGTTTTTTAGGTGTCTTACCTATCCTCACCCCTCCCTTGTGTGCTCTCGCTTTTATCATGTGCTCATAGTCCAATCCCCTTGTTGTGTTTGCCCTTGATCTAATGTCCACATATGAGGGAGAACATACGATTTTTGGTTTTTTGAGCCAGGCTAACCTCACTCAGAATGGTGTTCTACAATTCCATCCATTTACCAGCGAATGATAACATTTGGTTCTTCTTCATGGCTGCATCAAATTCCATTGTGTATAGATACCACATTTTCTTAATCCATTCGTCAGTGGTGGGGCATCTTGGCTGTTTCCATAACTTGGCTACTGTGAATAGTGCCGCAATAAACATGGATGTGCAGGTGCCTCTGGAGTAACAGTCTTTTGGGTATATCCCCAAGTGGTATTGCTGGATCAAATGGTAGATCGATGTCCAGCTTTTTAAGTAGCCTCCAAATTTTTTTCCAGAGTGGTTGTACTAGTCTACATTCCCACCAACAATGCAAGAGGGTTCCTTTTTCCCCGCATCCTCGCCAACACCTGTTGTTGGTGGTGTTGCTGATGATGGGTATTCTAACAGGGGTGAGGTGGAATCTTAGCGTGGTTTTAATTTGCATTTCCTTTATTGCTAGAGATGGTGAGCATTTTTTCATGTGTTTTCTGGCCACTTGAATTTCTTCTTTTGAGAAAGTTCTGTTTAGTTCACGTGCCCATTTCTTTATTGGTTCATTAGTTTTGGGAGAATTTAGTTTTTTAAGTTCCCTATATATTCTGGTTATCAGTCCTTTGTCTGATGTATAGTTGGCAAATATTTTCTCCCACTCTGTGGGTGTTCTCTTCAGTTTAGAGACCATTTCTTTTGATGAACAGAAGCTTTTTAGTTTTATGAGGTCCCATTTATCTATGCTATCTCTTAGTTGCTGTGCTGCTGGGGTTTCATTGAGAAAGTTCTTACCTATACCTACTAACTCCAGAGTATTTCCTACTCTTTCTTGTATCAACTTAAGAGTTTGGGGTCTGATATTAAGATCCTTGATCCATTTTGAGTTAATCTTGGTATAGGGTGATATACATGGATCTAGTTTCAGTTTTTTGCAGACTGCTGACCAGTTTTCCCAGCAGTTTTTGTTGAAGAGGCTGCTATTTCTCCATCGTATATTTTTAGCTCCTTTGTCAAAGATAAGTTGCTTATAGTTGTGTGGCTTCATATTGGATCCTCTATTCTGTTCCACTGGTGTTCATGTCTGTTTTTGTGCCAGTACCATGCTGTTTTTATTGTTATTGCTTTCTAATATAGTTTGAAGTCAGGTATTGTGATACCTCCTGCATTGTTCTTGTGACTGAGTATCGCCTTGGCTATTCGTGGCCTCTTGTGTTTCCATATAAATTTAACAGTAGATTTTTCAATCTCTTTAATGAATGTCATTGGAATTTTGATGGGAATTGCATTAAACATATAGATTACTTTGGGGAGTATCGACATTTTTACTATGTTGATTCTACCAATCCATGAGCATGGGAGATCTCTCCACTTTCTATAGTCTTCCTCAATCTCTTTCATCAGAAGTGTATAGTTTTCCTTGTAGAGGTCTTTCACATCTTTTGTTAGGTTACACCTAGGTATTTGATTTTGTTTGAGGCTATTGTAAATGGAATTGTTTTCATACATTCTTTTTCCGTTTGCTCATTGTTAGTGTATAGAAATGCTAATGATTTTTCTATGTTGATTTTATATCCTGCTACCTTGCTATAGCTATTGACGATGTCTAGAAGCTTCTGAATAGCGTTTTTTGGGTCTTGACAGTATAGGATCATGTCGTCTGCAAATAGGGATATTTTGACAGTTTCTTTACCTATTTGTATTCCTTTTATTCCTTCTTCTTGCCTAATTGCTCTGGCTAGGAATTCCAGTACTATGTTGAATAGGAGTGGAGATAGTGGGCATCCTTGTCTGGTTCCTGATTTTAGAGGGAATGGTTTTAATTTTTCTCCATTAAGTATAATGCTGGCTGTAAGTTTGTCATATATAGCTTTTATAATGTTGAGGAACTTTTCTTCTATTCCTAGTTTTCTTAGAGCTTTTATCATGAAATGATGTTGGATCTTATCAAAGGCTTTTTCTGCATCTATTGAGATGATCAAGTGGTTTTGTCTTTGCTTCTGTTAATGTGGTTTATTACGTTTATTGATTTTCGTATGTTGAACCACCCCTGCATCCCTGGATGAAGCCTACTTGGTCGTGGTGAATAATCTTTTTGATGTGTTGCTGAATTCGGTTTGCCATTATTTTGTTGAGGATTTTTGCATCAATGTTCATTAAGGAGATTGGCCTATAGTTCTCCTTTTTGGAGGTGTCTTTGCCTGGTTTTGGGATAAGTGTAATACTGGCTTCATAAAATGTGTTTGACAGTTTTCCTTCCCTTTCTATTTCATGGAACAGTTTAAGGAGGGTTGGTATCAGTTCTTCTTTAAAGGTCTGAAAGAATTCAGCAGAGAATCCATCAGGTCCTGGACTTTTCTTTTTGGGGAGACTCTTGATTGCTGCTTCAAGTTCATTTTGTGTTATAGGTCTATTCAGGTGATTAATTTCCTCTTGGTTCAGTTTTGGATGATCATATGTATCTAGAAATCTGTCCATTTCTTTTAGATTTTCAAATTTATTTGAATATAGGTTCTCAAAGTAGTCTCTGATGATTTCCTGGACTTCCATGGTGTTTGTTGTTATCTCCCCTTTTGCATTCCTGATTCTACTAATTTGGGTTTTTTCTCTCCTCATTTTAGTCAGGTTTGCCAGGGGTCTATCGATCTTGTTTATTTTTTCAAAGAACCAACTTTTTGTTTCATTTATTCTTTGTATGGTTTTTTTTGGTTTCTATTTCGTTGTATTCAGCTCTTATTTTTATTATTTCTCTCCTTCTATTTGTTTTGGGATTTGCTTGTTCTTGTTTTTCTAGGAGTTTCAGATGTATCATTAGGTCATTGATTTGGGATCTTTCAATCTTTTTAATATATGCACTCATGGCTATAAACTTTCCTCTCAAGACTGCCTTAGCTGTGTCCCATAGGTTCCGGTAGGTTGTGTTTTCATTTTCATTGACTTCCAGGAACATTTTAATTTCCTCTTTTATTGCATCGATGATCCATTCTTCATTAAGTAATGAGTTATTTAGTTTGCAGCTGTTTGCATATTTTTTGTCTTTACTTTTGTTGTTGAGTTCTACTTTTACTGCATTGTGGTCAGATAGTATGCATGGTATTATTTCTATTTTCTTATATTTGCTGAGGCTTGCTTTGTGCCCTAGGATATGATCTATTTTGGAGAAGGTTTCATGGGCTGCTGAGAAGAATGTATATTGTGTAGAGGTTGGATGAAATGTTCTGTAGACATCTACTAGGTCCACTTGATCTGTTGCATATTTTAGATCTTGGATTTCTTTATTGAGTTTTTGTTTGGATGACCTATCTATTGATGATAATGGGATGTTAAAGTCTCCCACAACCACTGTGTTGGCGTTTATATATGCTTTTAGGTCTTTCAGTGTATGTTTGATGAAATTGGGTGTGTTGACATTGGGTGTGTACAGATTGATGATTATTATTTCCTTTTGATCTATTTACCCTTTTATTAGTATAGAATGTCCTTCTTTATCTCGTTTGATCAATGTAGGTTTGAAGTCTACTTTGTCAGAGATAAGTATTGCTACTCCTGCTTGTTTTTGGGGGCCATTGGCTTGGTAAATCTTCTTCCAGCCTTTCATCCTAAGCATATGCTTATTTCTCTCGGTGAGATGAGTCTCCTGTAAGCAACAAATTGTTGGATCTTCTTTTTTAATCCATGTTGTCAAACGGTGTCTTTTGATGGGTGAATTAAGTCCATTAACATTAAGCATTAGTACTGATAGGTATGTGGTGATTCCTGCCATTTAGTTGTCTTAGTTGTTTGAAGGTTTGATTGTATGTACCTAACTTGATGTTACTCTCTACTGTCTTGCTTTTTCTTATCCTGTGGTTTGGTGCTGCCTGCCTTTTCATGGTTAAGTTGGGTTTCACTTTCTGTGTGCTGGAGACCTTGCAGAATCTTTTGTAATGGTGGCTTTGTGGTCACATATTGTTTTAGTTTCTGCTTATCATGGAAGACTTATTGCTCCATCTATTTTGAATGATAGCTTTGCTGGGTAGAATATCCTGGGGTTGAAGTTATTTTCATTCAGTGCCTGGAAGATCTCACCCCATGCTCTTCTTGCTTTTAATGTTTCTGTTGAGATCTCTGCTGTGATTTTGATGGGTTTACCTTTGTATTTTACTTGTTTTTTCTCTCTTACAGCCTTCAATATTCTTTCCTTAGTTTCTGAACTTGTTGTTTTAATGATGATATTCCATGTGGTAGTTCTATTTTGATCTGGTCTGTTTGGTGTCCTGGAGGCCTCTTGCATGTGTATGGGAATATCTTTCTCTAGATTTGGGAAAATTTCCATTATTATTTTGTTGAATATATTACGCATTCCCTTCGCTTGCACCTCTTCTCCTTCTTTGATGCCCATGATTCTCAAGTTTGGTCTTTTGATGGGGTCAGTGAGTTCTTGCATTTTCTTTTCACAGGTCTTGAGTTGTTTAATTAATAGTTCTACAGTTTTTCCTTTAATTACCATTTCATCTTCAAGTTCTGAGATTCTGTCTTCTGTTTGTTCTATTCTGCTGGATTGGCCTTCCGTTTTGTTTTGCAGTTCTGTTTTGTTCTTTTTTCTGAGGTTTTCCATATCCTGGCAGTTTTCTTCTTTATTGTTGTCTTTTTTTGTCCTGAGTTCATTTATCCATTTATTCATTGTGTTCTCTCCTTCACTTTGGTGTTTATACAGTGCTTCTATGGCTTCCTTTATTTCTTCTTTTTCTTTTTCAAATTCTCTATTTTTATTGTCTTGGAATTTCTTGAGTGTCTCCTGTACATTTTGGTTGACTCTATCCAGTATCATCTCTATAAAATTCTCATTAAGTACTTGTAGTATGTCTTCTTTTAAATTATTCTTGTGCGGTTCATTGGGTCCTTTGGCATAGTTTATCTTCATTTTGTTGGAGTCTGGATCTGAGTTTCTGTTCTCTTCATTCCCCTCTGGTTCCTGTACTAATTTTTTGCTGTGGGGAAACTGGTTTCCCTGTTTTTTCTGTCTTCCTGTCATTGTCCTTGGTGTTGTTACTGTCCCTGTACTGTGTGTAATTAAGTATTTTCTAGCTTGTAATAATAACAATGGTAATATTTAGGATGGAAGAGTGAGCTGAGATGGAAAGCAAGAAGTTAAAGAAAAGGGGAATACAAATATACAGACAAGAGGGAGAAAGCAGAACAAGGTATCAGACAAGAGAGTTTCAAAGGTATAAACAGGGAGTGTTAGTGTACTAATCAACGGTAAGCTGAACAGACTTTAGAGAGACAGAGAGAAGATTGAAAATCAAAGATAAAAAAATAAAAAATAAGTAAATGAAAGTAATATCTATATATAAAAATGAATTAAAATAAAATGGAAAATAGAAAAATTAAAAAAAAAACCAAAAAACTTCCGAGTTTATATGCAATGCAGTTTCCGTCTTAATAATTTGGGTGTCCGTCTCAATCTCCAGTGCTGGAGTTGGTGCCTCAGATGTTGTTCTGTAGTTGTCTCATCAAAAGGGATGCATAAAGTAGAACAAAACTACACACTCACACACACACACACCAAAAAAAAAAAAAAAGCCCCACCAAGTGTCCCCAGTTCAAATGCAATACAGTTTCAGTAAGTTTTTCCAGCTTGCAGGTGTAATTCGGTTGTTCTCTCATCAAAGGTAGGGAGAAAAATTAAAAAAAGCATCTGGAGACAGTTCTGAGAGTGGTATCTGCAACTGTGGCTTGCCTGCCTGCTGCTCTCAGCCTGTAGCTGGTGGCGTTATTTATGCAGATCTCTGGGGTGAGGTAGCACTCACCTGGTCGCATAGGCTTTGTTTGCTCAGAGTTCTCCTGTGCGGGAGCCTCTGCTACAGGCTTTCCCCTTTCCAAGCACTGGGAAAGGTGACACTGCCCCCGCGTTGTCAGGCCTGCGTGTTTATCTAAAGTTCATGTGGGAGGTGGGTCTTCTCCCCTCTCCTCTGAAGTTTTCCTCCCACTGCCACTTTCAGAAGCTTTCCTGCTCCTGCTTACTGGGTGGTGCTGCTGCTCCTGCCAGCCGCCATGTTTGTTTACAATTCACGTGGGAAGTGGGTCTTTCCTCCTCCACTCTCACAAGCTTCCCTGCTGCTGGTTGCTGGGCGTGCACCCTGCTCCTGCCAGAGCCTCTCCGGCCCGCCCGGCCCGCCTGGCTTGTTTATTTACAGTACCAGGAAGGATTCCCTTCCCCCAATCTTCAGTGCTCAGGGCACCCCACCCTCTTTCCAGCGTGTCTTAACTGTTCTTATTGCTTATTACTCAGTTTCTCTTTTTTCCCGGGTGGAGGTCAGTCTGTCCAGGGGGCTATGCTGCTCTGGCCCAGGCTTGTCTGTGGGGCTACCGCGGTACTGCAAAGCTCACCTGGTCCGCGTCTTCCCAAGCCATCTGGGCGCCGGCCACTGGTGGCCCCGGGGGCCCTCCTCGTTTCTCTGTTTAACGTGAAGTGGAGATTCTCTGCACCGGCTGGAGATGTGGAGGGGTCAAAGTTATGCCTTTTCTCAGTGATTATGCCTGCAAAGTGTGTCTCCAGCGTCTCTCCAAGATTTCACTATAGGAGGCTCGCTTTCTGCTTCCTACCTCTCTGAGGTTTCCTTAACACTCTCACTTTTTCAGTAGTTTAGAAAACACTATTTTATCTATGTTTTCCCTTAAATAATTTGACCTTCAGTTTCTCCCCAAGTATAAATCAATGATTCCATGTCAAACTGTGTACATGTCCACTGGTGTGATTTTAATTTCAAATGTCCACCAAAGGCCCATGTACTAAAAGTTTAATTCTAAGAATGGCTCTACTGGGGAGGTGGTGGAAACTAGTGGGAATTGTGTGGTTTGTTTTCTCATTCATTTTCATTCTCTCCACCCCCACTCCCACTTCCCAACACCATGAAGTGAATAGGGACTCCAGCATGGGCTCCTGCCATGATGTATTGTCTTGTCACAGATCCAAAAGAAATGAGGCCAACCAATTAAAATTATGAGCCACAATAATCTTTTCCTTTTAAATTGATCATCTCAGATATGTTGTTATAGTAACAGAAAATGGATTGACAGACTTACAAAGTAGTCAATAATCTGTGATATAACCACAAGTAATCAGGGAAGAGCAAGATTTTGATTCATTATAAGAATTTTTAGAATGGTAATATAGTATAATATAATGTGAATTCTCTTTAAATTCTTTTTTGATGTTTTCATAGGATGTCATGACATTTCATGCTTCAGATGCATAATTTAACATTCTTAAGTATTTAAATTCCGATTGTGAAATAAAACACATATCTCTATAAACTGTATTTAATTGTTTCCTTTGGCTGGGTAATGAAAATAAAAGATTCTATTAAAGCTCTGTCCAAAAAGAAAATATATTTACAACAAAGAAGGAAGTGCAATATTGATAGTTGTATGACCTAGAAGTAATTTAGAGAATCTATTTTAGGTTTCATGCTTTCTTGATTCTTATATTAAGAGTTAAATTATAGATCTGAGGTATAAACAGAGCTGATGCTCTAAAAATAGAACTTATAAAGGTCCATATGTATTTTCCCAAGACACCTTGAAAGGAAATTTTATTTTGTAAAGCTTTTAGTTTTTAATTTACAGGTTAAAGACATTAATACTGATCTCGTGAAAAAGTTATACACCTGACTCTCAAAATTTGGTAGCTATCATTAAGGTAACTGGTGAGATTTTTCCCTCAAAATGGAGTTAAAATCTGACAGCCATGTGTTCTCAGGTTAAACACAGAAATGCAAAAGCATTCACCAGGATTTTAATAAGATCACTATGCTCTTCATTTAAGTCTACATCAACAGGAAAGTAGATAATTTAAAGTTGGTAATGTAAATTGAAGTCAGAAAATAATGTTTTTGTAAAATGTAAATTGCTGATGATATAATAATATTTGTGCATAAATGCTCTGCTTGGGTAGAAGTTTAATTTTTCTAAATTAAAAAATTATGCTTTTCTGACTATAGATTCAGGTTTTATATTTTCTGTATTTGCTGAGAATTAATCAGGTTTTTGAATAAACATGCCATTTCAAAATTTGTCATATCAGTTTATGCTTCTTCTTGAAATTGTGTGTACACTTATGGTTTCACATCTTTGGAACATTAAAACTGACTTTTACCAAAATTGATTAAGGCATCTTAACTTCAGGAAAACATTAAGCATAGTAGATGTTTGTATGCCAATCTAATTTTTTCAAACTTCAACAACCATGACATCTTTGTAATTAATATTGCATCAAGGTCTCTTCAAAGAACTTCAATAGGGCATGATGGTAAAATCTGTGAAGACCTTCCAAGGTGGAAATTAGAAAATTAATAGAGGTGACTATGGGTTCAAGAGACTATATTTCTGTTTTCATTTTTGCTCCACTTCCAATTCCTACTGGGAAGTCCCACACAGAGGTGTTAATCAAAACTCCAGTGGAACTCATCTCAATCTTCATGAGGACTCATAAATGAAAAGTTTAATATGTGGCATATACCCTGAAAACTCACTAAAAGGTAGAATGGCCATCTTGGAATTGCAATAAAGGATAGAAACTTTCTCTAATATGCCTTTATCATTTGATACTAGAACTTTGGTGCTTCATTTACTTTAGCCTCCTTCCTCACAAAGTTATTTCAATACAGGCATACAGAATTAGTCCTATTGTAAGTGAGGTCACCTTGCACCCAGCAGTTTAGAGAGAAGCTGGTCCTGTGCCATTCCAAATTTAGTAAGGAGATCCCACTGTGCACAGACATTTGATCTATATAATTGCCAGTGAGGCTCTAGCTATGTTATAGAAGCTTATTAAAATAAGTGTCACCTCCAACTCAGCACCTGGAAAGTATCCTTGAGCATCTCTGGGTTCTGAGTTTAACTGAAACTTTTCCCAAAAATGCATCTGCTCTTTCAACATGTAAAATTCCAGACACATCTGCAACAACAATCAGGCTGTAGTACAGATATGGCCTCTAAGCAGCCTGAGTTCAGTATTGATTCCAAAATCTGGTATTTCAAAGGATCCCTTTGACAATATTAATGGATAATAACTGACCACACCCCCTTGAAGGTGTTTGTCAAATTAGCCTCCAATAGAAAGAAATATATGGTGTTAATAAGTATCAATGATAGTGTGACAGTATCTTATATAGAATAATATAATGACTGTACCATAAATGTCTGATTTAGAGGTTATGAACATAGGACTACAGAATGAATTTCATGGGTAGAATTATTTTGTTCAATCATCTTGACTTGCTTTAAGTTAGTTTCTAACATTTAAAACCTGTGATGGTTTTATCCAGAGATTCAATTCTTGCTATGGTAAGAAAAAATCAGAAGACCTGGTGTGGGAAACCCTCAAGACCCCCAAAGCCTCTTGGAAAGGAGAGGAGTCACTGTAGCTTTTGTGGAACACCCGTAAGAGAGATTGCAACAGTCCAAAAGGATAGTTGCTGAACTCCCCTGTTCTCTCTCTGCTTGGGACTGAAGACCAGGTCCCAAGAACATGATGCTCTACACTGGGCTCATAGCCGTAGCAACGTGACAGCCAATCAGTACAGAGGTCAAGGGAAACCTGGGGACCGCCACGTACTCCTTCTTGCTGTCTGCACTGCTTAAATACTCTCTTCAGAAAATAAACTGTGCTGCCCGGCACAACCCTGAGTTCGTGTCATTATCTGCCACTCAAGCACCCAAGACCAGAGTCAGAACCCCTGCTGCAGCTGGACTGCAGCAACCTGGCAATAACAGGCCTTTTCTCTGATGTTAAAAATGGGGTGAACATTAATTCACTACAATCCCGGTATCTGTTGTGGTTTGCAAATCTCTCAGGTTTATGAGTTTGCAAATCCAACTCTAAAGGATGCCTGACATTAGAAAATTGTCCTGAGATATCACTTGGAAGCTCCAAGTGAGTTATAGCAACTTCTAGGGGTGGCATCTGAAAGCATGAGTGTTTTAGGTAATTATATTTTGTCGCCATGTATTTAATAAGTCAGAAATAGGTGGCATAAGCAGAGTAGCCTAATATGAGTGTGTAAATCCATGACAAGTACATGCTGAGGAGAAAATAAACCCCTGAGAATCTACATGTCCCACCATTAACCCTTAAGGTTTCCATATACAGTTATCTGCTCTGATGTTCTGGACTTTAAGAATGTCTTCTGACTCTAATGTACAGTATAATGACCTGTCCATATTACAGGTCTCTCCAAACAGGCAGGAATGTACTTTTGCTAAGATCTTAAGTCACACAGAATTTAAACCAATAAACTTTAGTACCATGGTAGCACTTAATTTATGGAAATTACATGCAATAGCATTGCATAATGCTTTACAGCATTAAATATGCTCTAACATGCAATAGCTCCCTTATTTCCTGTAACAACTTCAAGACTAGACAGAGTAGACATTATTGTTCCTTTTAATATTCTCCAAAAGTAAAAACAACTTCCCTGAAAAAAAAGAAATAATTTGAAAAACCAAAATAATGATATTTTTGAGTGTGTTTTTAAACACCTAAGTTATAAATATTTGAGTGAATTCTGTTAAACAAAATACAGATGACAACAATTCTAAGTTCTAGAATTAAAAGTTCTGGGTTACTATGTTGGTTGCATTGCATGACAGCTCTGAGATACTTGACAATTTAATAATTTTTTGTTTGCTTTTTGGGAGTCAGGGTCTAACATAGCCCAGGCTTTCCTAAACCTCATGATCTTCCTGCTTTGCTGTCCTGAGTACTGGGATTATAAGACTGCTCCAATATGCCTGGCTATTAATTTATTAATTTTGATTTTTCTTATTTGTAATGGAAATAATTATAGCTGTCTTATAACATTACAGTGAAAATAAATGAAATAATACCTGTTAATTACTTGTAACAGTGGCTGACAAATGATAGGAGTTTAGTAAATGATCCTAAATAGAATTATATTAATGTTTATAGGAAAAGAGAGCACTTGAATTAACTTACCTGGCAAAAGAGTTATTTAGCATATTTTATTGCATTTTTTCTTTATGAATTCAGTAGAGTATAAAGGAAAAAGTTAGAACTGTGGAATTTAAGTTGATAACTTTGATAACAGAATGCATTTGTATAAAGACTCTAAAAGATGCCAAAATGATACTTAAAATTTTTCTGTGGGATTCTATTATACTTCTTGTGCTAAAAAAAAATTTTTAAAGTGTTTACTTTTATTTATTGAAAAGATATTTTTAATACTTGAAATGCTCTCAAGGACAATGCTTTTAAGAGCTCATTTCACTTTTGCATTGACAAATAGAAATTCTGCACTGATGCTTTCTCCATTACAATCAAGAGATACTGTAAAGTTGCTGGAGAGGTGCAATCTTCCCCTGGGTTTGTGGCAATGTTGACTTTTTCTTTCCTTTTCTGTCCTTCTGAATTGCTATAAATTCTTCTACTGAGTAATGAGAAAAAGGTGTACATGAGTCAAAATTTCTTAAGATAAAAAACAACTGAGTCCCCATGTAACAGATAAAGTGATCCCAAGTTCAAATACATTTCAAAGTTTAAATGTTGCCTGATTATTGTTTATTGGCAATGAATCCAGATAATAACAAACTGCTACACAGTTGATTTGTAATCTAGATACTACATCTTTCCAAAACACAATGAAACTGCATGTTCTTTATACATCATCACTTATCTCACACTTTCATTTAAGCTTTTCCATCAAATAAAAAATATTTTTTCTGTTTTCCTATGCTTAAATATTGTATAACTTATGAAAATAAAATTGCTGACTGTGATTAAAGATTTTAAGAATTTGATTAATATATGACTCATTTGATGGAAAATATATTCACAAAGATTTTATTTGGTGTAAACAATCAGCAAGATCACAGCATGTGCATATATACATGAGAACAAAGTATGTATTTATGCAAGCAATTTGCACATGCTATTAATAACAGTAAAATAACTTGATAGTATCAATAATATCCACAATAATGGCAAGTAGATTCTTATGTAAATTTTTGCCGTTAAAAAAAGTGATATAATGAAGGATAAACTGTTAACTTAAGTTAAAAGAACAATTTAAAATATTAGCACTGTTATTTTTTTTTTCTTTATTCATTTATTCATATATGCATACATTGTTTGGGGTGTTACTCCCCCTGCCCCCCACCACTTTCCTCTCCCCCCACCTCCCTCACTTCCAGGCAGAACCTGTTTTGCCCTCTTCTACAATTTTGTTGAAGAGTAGACATAAGCAACAATAAGAAATATATAGTGCTTTTGCTAGTTGAGATAAGGATAGCTATACAGAGAGATTCCTAGTATTGCTTCCATGCACAAATGTATTACAACCCAAATTGATTCATTTCTACCAGACCTCTTCACTACTTCCACGTCACCTTCCCATATTGACCTCTGTCATTTTAAGTTTACTGTATTAGCTCCTCTGCAGTGGGCACATCAAACACTTTCAAGTTTTGTGTTTTCTACCTTTCTATTCCTCCTGTATGTGTTCTCCCCTTAGCATGTGACCGAAGTCTAATAATATTACTGCATTTGTTTTAGATCTAAGGTCCACATATGAGGGAGAACATATGATTTTTGGTTTTCTGAGCGTGGCTAACTTCACTTAAGGTGATGTCCTCCAGTTCCACCCATTTACTTGTTAATGACAAGATATCATTCTTCTTTATGGCAGAGAAAAATTTCATTGTGTATTAGTACCACATTTTCTTAATCCATTAGTCAGTAGTGGGGCATATTGGCTGTTTCCATGACTTGGGTATTGCGAATAGAGCTGCAATAAATATGGGTGTACAGATGCCTTTGGAGTAACCTCAGTCTCAGTCCTTTGGTTATATCCTTAGGAGTGGTGTTGCTGGATCGTATGGCAAATCTATATTTAGTTTTTTAAGAAGTGTTAAAATTGTTTTCCAAAGTGGATGTACTAGCTTGCATTCCCACCAGCAGAGTATGAGGGTTTCTTTTTCTCCACATCCTCACCAACCTTTGTTGTTGGTGGTGTTTTTGATGATAGCCATTCTATTAGGTGTGAAGTAGAATCTTAGTGTGGCTTTGATTAGCATTTCCTTTATGGCCAGAGATGGTGAGCATTTTTTCATGTGTTTTTTGGCCATTTGAATTTCTTCTTTTGAAAAAGTTCGGTTTAGTTCAGTTGCCCATTTCATTGTTGGTTCATTGATTTTGGGGATGGTTAGTTTTTGGAATTCCCTGTATATTCTAGTTATCAGTTCTTTGTCTGGTGTATAGCTGGCAAACATTTTCTTCCACTCTGTGGGGGGGTTCTGTTCAGTTAGGAGACCATTTCTTTTGTTGTGCAGAAGCTTTTTAATTTTATGAAGTCCCACTTGTCTATCCTTTCTCTTAGTTGCTGGGCTGCTGAGGTTCTATTGAAGAAGTCCTTGCCTATACCTATTGCTTCTGTAGTATTCCCTGCTCTTTCCCATACCAACTTCAGACTTTTGGGTCTTATATGAAGATTCTCAATCCATTTTGAGTTGATATTAGTACAGAGTGAGAAACGATGATCAAGTTTAAGTATTCTGCAAGCAGATGACCACTTTTTCCAGCAACATTTGTTGAAGAAGCTGTCTTTTCTCCAGTGTATGTTTTTGGCACCTTTTTCAAAAATAAGGTGGTCATAGCTGTGTGGATTCATACCTGGGTCCTCTATTCTGTTCCACTGGTCTTCATATCTGTTTTTATGCCAGTACCATGCTGCTTTTATTGCTATTGCTTTGTAATATAGTTTGAAGTCAGGTATTGTGATACCTCCAGCATTGCTCTTTTTGCTAATTATTGCCTTGGTTATTCACGGTCTTTCATGAATCCAAATGAACTTTAGGGTAGATTTTTGAATCTCTGTGATGAAAGTCATTGGGATTTTGATGGGAATTACATCAAATATATAGGTTGTTTTTGGTAGTACAGACATTTTTACTATGTTGATTCTACCAATCCATGAGCACAGGAGGTCTCTCCACCTTTTGTAGTCTTCCTCAATCTCTTTCTTCAGGGGTTTGTAGTTCTCCTTGTAGAGGTCATTCATATCCTTTATTAAGTTTACTTCTAGGTATTTGATTTTTTTTAGGCTATTGTAAATGGAATTGTTTCCATTATATCTTTCTTAATTTGTTTGTTGTTAGTGTATAGAAAAGCCAATGATTTTTCTAAGTTCATTTTTTATCCTGCTGCAGCTGTTTATGGTGTCTGGGAGTTTTGGGGTAGAATTTTTTGGGTCTTTAAGATACAGGATCATGTCATCTGCAAATAGGGATATTTTGACAGTTTCTTTACTTATTTGTATTCTTTTTATTTCTTCTTCTAGCCTATTTGCTCTGTCTAGTTATTCCAGGACTATGCTGAATAGGAGTGGGGAGTGTGGGCACCCTTGTCTCATTCCTGATTTTAGAGGAAGTTGTTTCAGTTTTTCTCCATTAAGTATGATGTTGGCAATAGGTTTGTCATATATAGACTTTGTAAGGTTGAGGTACATTCCTTCTCTTCCTAGCTTTCTTAGAGCTTTTATCATGAAGTGGTGTTGGATCTTATCAAAGACTTTTGCTGCATCTATTGAGATAATCAAGTGGTTTTTATCTTTGCTTCTTTTAATGTAATGTATTACATTTACAGATTTGTGTGTGTTGAACAACACTTGCATCCCTGGGATGAAGCCTACTTGGTCGTAGTGAATGATCTTTCTGATATGTTGTTGGATTCAGTTTGCCATTATTTTATTGAGGATTTTTGCATTGATGTTCATTAAGGAGATTGGCTTATATTTCTCCTTTTTGGATGTGTCTTTGTCTGGTTTTAGGATGAGTGTAATACTGGCTTCATAGAATGAGATAGGCAGTGTTCCTTCCCTGTCTCTGTTTGATTCTTTTTTTCTGAGGTTTTCCATATTATGGGTCACTTACTCTTTAATATTGTCTATCTTCATGTTTAATTCATTTATCTCTCTATTTATAGTGTTCTCTGTTTCACTTTGATGTTTATTTAGGGCTCCTATTAGTTCATTTCTGTGTCTTCTCATATTATTTATTTTTGGTGTCTTGAAATTTCTTGAGTGCCTGTTGTACATTTTGTTTAACCATGTCTAGTGTCATGTCCATGAAATCCTCAGTGATTACTTGCAGAATTTCTTTTTTGAGGGTGTTCTTGTAGACATGGTTGGGTTCCTTGGCTTTGTTTATCTTTGTTTTGTTATAGTATGGAACTGGGTATCCATTTTCTTCATTTTTCTCTGTATCCTGTATTAAATTATTTTGGGGGGAGAATGGTTTCCATTCCTTTTTCTTCTTCCCATCACTCCATTTGGTACTGTACAACTATGTTCTCGATAGAGTAGCTGGTGGTTTTAGTCACCTGTTTTCTTTCCCTTGGTTTACTTTTTTGTTTTGTGGCTGTTGGGTTTTTAGATAAGTGGGTGTGTGCTATATCTGTCCATGGTCTGTGTATAATTTAATATTAACTAATTCACAGGTTTAATACCTGACCAATAGTTTATGTGTTATATAGAAGACCCCCTGGTTGTAATATCCATAATCAGTAGAAGTTGGGGGGGGGGTTAACATTTGTAATGCTAGCTATAGAAGTTTGGGGAGTTGGATAGGGTGGCACTAAAGGTATAGATGGGAAGTGAGGTGGGTGAGTGGGGGAAGCAGTGTGGGGGCTGCTGTTTTTATGGTCCTTGTGTTTGTTTGGATATATTTCTGTTGTTGTAGAAGATGGTGTTTGTGTTAAGGACTGCAGGGGTTTGGGTTGTGTAAAGTTGGTAGAGTAGGTTGTTCAGTAAGTGATGAGTGTGAAGGAGGGTGGGGTAGTCTGGTGACAGGTTAGGGCAGAATGGGAGGGGAAAGTGAGGGCTAGGGGAAGAGAATGGGTAACAGGGGGCAGAACAAGTTGTTGGATAAGGGAGCAATGGGTTTTAGCACAGTAGAAGGATGGAGAGTGAAGGGGTTGAAAGTAGGGATGAGAGGATGATGGTTAAGTTGATGGTATAGAAAGAGAGAAGAAGAAAAGAAAAAAGATAATGGGAGTTAAAGTAAAAATGGAAAACCCACAATAATAAAACTATTGAAAAGAAAAGAAAAAACAAAGAAAAGAATGGGGAGAGATGAAGAAACAAATAAGAAAACAAACAAGCAAACAAACAAAACTCCAGGTTCAGGAACAATAGAATTTTAGTTTTGGTTTAAGTTCTGGAGTTACTGCTCCAGCATCTAGTCCTGGTACTGGCAGAAGCTCTGTTGTAGTCTCACCAGGTGGTTGGCTTGTGGGTAGTGTTTTTTTCTTCTGTCTTTCAGCTGCAGCTGCTTGGTCAACTCCTCCAGCACTGAGGTGTGGCAGTTGAAGTTTGCATGCTGTCCTCAGGTTCAGGAGATCATCTCTGTAGTCCACCAGCTATCGTGCTTTGGAAGTGGCTTTTTGCTGTGCTTGTTTACTGGGTGCTTGTTTCTTTGCCTCAACCTCTTTCTCCGGGGCAAGGTCAGTGATCCATCAGCTGCCCCCCTGCTGTCAGTGTGTTGTGATTGTTTTTCAATTTTTCAGAGCTGTTTGACTTTGGGTGTTGCTCACTGGCTCAGGAGATGAGCTTTGTGGTAGGCTACCTGCCTTGCTTCAGGCAGTGGCTTATCATCCGCCTGCTTTTGGCCTTCCTGCCTTTCCAGACATTTGTTTACTTATAGCTCACTTGGAGATTAGCTCCTTGCCCCACCCCCTTCTCTGATGCACTTTCAGCAACCCACCCCTTTAGCTGTGTGCTAGTTTTCAGTTCAAAGTTTATTGTTCAGGGCTTTTTTTGTTTGTATTTTTTTTTGGGGGGGGCAGTCTGCCCAGGGGGCTAGGCTGGTTTGTCCTGGGCATGGCTGCGGGAATAACACATGATGCTTGGCGCTCACTTGTTTGGTCTGCTGAGTGTCTCCCAGGCAGGTTTGGAGCCAGCAGCAGCAGTAGCAACAGAAGCAGCAGCCCACCTGTTCTCTCAGTTTAATGTGGCATAGAGAAGCTTTCTATGGGCTAGCGGTTCAGGGTGTCAAAGTTTTCATTCTCCTTGGTGCTTTACTTCTGCCAAGTGTGGCTCTAGTGTCTCAGCAAGGTTTTGGAGACATGGAGCTCATGCTTTCTGGTTCTGCACCCTAGTCACCATCTTGAATCATCCTCAGCACTATAATTTAAAGAAGTTTCTAAAGTTCATTTAAATTTTGATGCATAGTTATGATTAGAGAGACTGCAGATTCAAATAAAAATCTATTTCTTCCCTAAAATGAATATTATTAAGGGAATAGAATATATTGGCTTCATATTACTAATTAGTTATTAAAACCTACCAAGTTTTGAAAAGCATTTTAAAAGGTTTTGCAAAGTTTACACAAAAAATTATAAGAAATGCAACAAATAAAAACCTCCCAAATCTGGTAGGTTTACCTAAACCCTCATTGTTTTAATTAAGCCAAGGCCTGAACTTATCAATTTGATTAGATGTTTTGAATAATTGCATATGAAACAGTGAAATTTTACATTAAATCATAGAATATTAAAGGTTGTAAATAAAATGCGATAATCAAAGAATTACTATGATAAGTGATTTAGGCATACATGTATCCTTACCCTTGTAAACTGAGAAGTATACATGAAACAGAAATATGTCTTCTAACACAAATAGAGTTCGAGTTCAATCACAGTAAGAGACATCCATGATGATTATAAAGTATACTTGGAAAATCTATGACTTTTGAAAGTGGCTAAGGAATATTCAATTTTAAAAGGCTGTGTACTCTTTTACAGTCATTAAAACCACTTACTCTCAAATGCATGAATAATGCATATTATATCATTGTAAAATTGATATATTGAATATTTTAAATAATTTATTTTTAAATTAAATGAAATATTCATTATCACTCTAATGAAGAAAGCACTATAAATACAACAAAATCTCTAGGTCTTCTGCATATCACCTGCTCCAAATTTTCCTTATCTCTTCTCAGCTTTCATTTACTAAATACTTTTCAGATATTTTCATGTGTGTATATGTGTGCTTATATATAGCAGATAGATGAGTGTTCTGGATGGAAATTTAGATACAGAAATGAAAGTAGATGTAAAAGTGGATATATAAATCCATAAAATGGGTTATAAACTCTTGTGCAGAAAAAAAGTCTTCTTTATGTTTTTGTACTTGACATCTGTGTATCCTCACCTTTTCCAGTAATGGAAAGTATATTGTATCCAATTTTTGGCAATCTTAGTCAGTGTAGGCATTCCTCAAATGACTCAGTGAAGTCCCCAAGGCTTAAACAGAGTTATGAGACAATTAGGAGAATTCTGGTCCTTGCTCATCACCTCTTTACATGATATGCACAGAGATGGTAATTAGATCTCAAGTCACACTCAGGATTGCTGAGTTCATTGCTCCTTGAAACCAGTCTCATCTCAACCACATCAGAGCATGGTGGTTTGCTCCTATTTCTACAGTGGGCTCCATAGGACTCAGATTTGTAATAGGTTTATTTAATAGGAATCCCCAGGTAGTCATTTCTACTTTGCTTTTCTGTATGTGATAATAAGGAAACATAGAGAACACTTGCCCCTGTTAGGTCTAGAGACATGAAATAGGAAAAAATCTGTGCCTACTATCAAAACTCTAAATTTACCTAGGAGTTCAGATGATCATCTCTGCTTCAGTACAAGGGACAAAATGGGATCCTTTTACAACAGAGCTAACATTCTTGTTGCTTTCTTGGTTTCACCAAAATTTGCAATTTTTAGGGTAGAAAGCTTATGGTTGTCTCACTTAAGTGATAATAATTATTTCCCTATTGTGTTATGGAATTAGTTAGGATCACTCATTCCTTTTGAATAGAGTAGTGATAGTATGCAATTTAACTTACATAATTTAGCATATGGGCCCTCTACTTTTCTATAAGATAGCATGTTATCAGGCTAAGAAAGTTATCTTCTATTTTTGACTTTCCATTTTTTAAAAATAGCTTAAATTCCTTATGCTGTTTTATATCCTTGAAACAATTTAATTATTTTTATTTACCTAACATTGAGTTTTCTTCTCATTTGCAGGACATATTTTATGGTAACAACACAATATACTAATACTCTGTTGGAATCATTGTATAATATTTTGTCTAGTATGTTTATATCCATGTTCATAGGTAATATTGATCTAATTTCTCCCTCTTTTATTAAGTTTATATTTTCATTTTGGTTCAGCAGTGTCATAAATATCTTTTGTATAAGAAGCCCTGTCACTGCAGAAGAATTAAAGAGTGGTTATCTTATGGGGCATTTTGATTTTATATACATATATATATATATATATATATATATATATATATATATATGTACATATATATAGAGAGAGACAGAGATGATTAATATATGTTTGTATGTGGATGGATATATATATATATATACATATATGTATATATACATATGCATATAAATAATGAAGAATATCAGTCTCTCCCTTTTTGAAGGGTTTCTAGCTACTCTAATATCTAAAGAATCCCACCGTTTTTCTTTGCATTTCAGTCCACTTCAATTACTTGATCTTAGTACATTTTTTTGAGGTTCTTTTTTAGAAAAATTTTATTTTATTGTTTTTACATTTACTTATATGTGTATACATTACTTGGGCCACCTCTCCCACCCCCTTGTGTCTGGGCAGAACCTGTTCTGTCCTCTTGTTCTCTGATTTTGTTGAAGAAAAACCATAAAAGATAAAAAAGAAAAACATAGCGTTTTTGCTAGTTTGAGATGAAGATAGCTATACAAGGAGATTCCTTGTGTTGTTTCCATGCATATGTGTATTACAATCCAAATTTGTTAATCAGTACCAGATCTCTTCAGTACTTCCTAGTCTTCTTCCCATAGTGGCCTCTGCCAGTTTAAGATTATTATATTTGCTTCTATTATATAGTGAGCATATCTACTACATTCAAGTTTTTGGTTTCTTTTTCTTTCCTTATTCCTCTTGTGCATAGTCTCCCCTTAGTGAGTGACCCATGTCCAATAATATTTCTGCATTTGTTTTAGGTCTATAATCTGCATATGTGGCAGAACATCCAATTTTTTGCCTCTGAGCCTGACTAACTTTGCTTAAGATGATGTTCTCCAGTTCCATCCATTTTCCTGAGAATTACAAAATTTCGTTCTTCCCTGTGGCTGAATGAAGTTCCATTGTGTATAAAAACCACATTTTCTTAATCCATTCATTATTAGTGGGGCATCTTGGCTGTTTCCATAGCTTGGCTACTGTGAATAGAGCTTCAATACAACATGGACATGCAAGTGTCTTTTTAGTAACCTGAGTCATATTCCTTTGGGTATATCCCTAGGAGGGAGATTGCTGGATCACATAGCAGATCTATGTTTATTTTTTAAGAAGCCTCCATATTGTTTTCCATAGTGGTTGTACTAATTTATATTCCCACCAGCACTGTGTGAGGTTTCTTTTTTCCCCTCATCCTTGATGACATTTTTTTGTTGGTGGTATTCTTGACAGTAGCAATTCTAACAAGAGTGAGGTGTTAATGTAGATTTGATTTGCATTTCCTTTATGGCCAGGGATGGTGAGCATTTCTTGATATGGTTTTTGCCATTTGGACTTCTTCCTTTGAAAAACTTATGTTTAGTTCAGTTGTCCACTTCTTAATTGGGTCATTGATTTTGGGGGAGTTTAATTTTTTTGAGCTCCCTGTACATTCTGGTTATCAGTCCCTTGTCTAATGTATAGCTAGCAAAGATTTTCTCCCATTCTGTCAGTGGTCTCTTCAATTTAGAGACCATTTCTTTTGTTGTGAAGAAGCTTTTCAGTTTCATGTAGTCCTATTTGTTAATCCTTTCTCTTAGTTGATGAGCTGCTTGAGTTCTACTGAGGAAATCTTTGTCTATAATTATTGCTTCCAGAGTATTCCCTGCTCTTTCCTGTACTAACTTAACAGCTGAATGCAGTAACTGATTGTGCCACAGAAAATCAAGCAATACATTTTAACTTTGCATTTGAACTGTATTTTATGTCACTAAAAGCTAATACACTACATTCTAAAACATGTTACATATTATTGTTCTAGTAATCTTTCTATATAGGCTCACTATCACATTTTCTTTCCTTTCCCAAAACTTCCTTCCATTATTCATTTGTGAGAATTGAATCTTATTCCGGTGGAGATGGAGTTCATGTTTTTTTTTCCATTGTTAATAATTGCAATAAAATATGCCAAAACTGTGTCATGCTTTATTAATTAATTCAGAGTGCATTTAGAATGGAATGGGACCATATAAGAGTCTTCATTATATAATTTATTTTTATATGGTGCCACATTAATGGGGTAGAAAGAATCCTGTTGTTTGGCATCCTAGATCAAACGAAGTTTCTTTGTAGCATTCAGGAGAAACATGACAATAATGTACAAAGAAAAATAGTGTTTTTATTTCATATTATAGAGTTTATACACTTAAGAGTTTACAAACATAAGTATTTTCAATAGTAATTGATAAAATATAATGTGTATGTTCCTCAAAAATTTAGAGTTTATATGTCATCTTGAGAAAATTGAATATTGGCTAAATATAGGACTCATACTTCTGATTCTACTGAGATATTTTATATTTACAGAATACACAGCTTTCATTCACCTTAAGAAAAATGTATATACAATATACATAATCATATAACATAATACATTTATAAATGTTAAGTATACATATAAATTAACATGACAGTTAAATACATTAAATTAATGTCAAGGAAGTGAAGTCATGTAACTACAAAGAGTGTCTGAACCACAGGGGCTACTAAAATTTCCAAAATGTATCTCAGGCAATGTAACCTGAAGTATGAAATTGTACTTATTTCTGGCATTCAAAAATATACACAAAACTCCCTAGTTCGATCTATTTTAGTCTGTAGACTTCATTTTTATTTACATGTGAAAATAGCTAAGTTTAGTAATCTGTGTTCTCTGTTACCAGCTGTAAATCAATGCTCTTGGAATAAAAATAAGCTGCTCACTGTAACATGTTTAATATTCATTTTTAAATTTAGTTTTCTCATATTATTGGGGTGTAAGTTGGTTTCTTATTGTCAGCAACTAAATTCTCAATCAGACCTCCTCCCTTATGCTCTTACATTATGCACTAACTCTATGAACTGGCACACAACCCTAGGTTTTGGGCATATGGCTCAAGAGAACTACAGAAATTAAATTTCCTTATAGATTATTGAATTAAAATATTAAAATCAAAATTAAGTAAATTGCAGACGTAAAATATAATTTTAACCCCTAAATCCATAGACTAAATTCATAACCTAAACAAGCATACAATTTGTTGTTATATTGATGGCATTCTGGGCAAGTGCAACCTATGGGAAAGCACAATCAAGTTGAAATGAATAGGTTTACATGGTACCCAGAGACTCATATTGCCCCTAACACAAAGGAGATGCAATGTAACTATTTATCAAACATGCAAAATTAGAGTTGACACTGGTAGATGATCTTGCCTTTCTCTAAAAAGATTATGATTTGCTGAGTCCAATGTTTCTAAAATGCTCAAGTGATCTAACTGGTAATTTACAAATGATCTTCATAAACACCCACCTCTTTCTCATATTTCTCCTGTCCAGTGCATACATTTTCTCAAGAATCTTGTTAGTAAACTGAATCTATGCATAATTGAAAAAGTAAAATAATAATATTATGGACTCTCCTATCATTGTACTTCCTACAATATAATTTTAATTTTTAAAAAATTTTCTAACAAAATATTAAATACTTAGGTATAAATCTAGCAAAATTTATATATGTGTATATACAAAATTCTAATAAAAGAAATAAAAACAAAGCTAAATTAATGGAGATCCATATTCAATGATAAGAAGTTCAATATTATAAGTTCTTCCCAAGTGGTTCTTTAGATACAAAGCACTCTGAAACAAAACTCCAGCAAATTCTTTTTTGGATAACGAAAGCTCATTTTCAAGTTAATATGGGTAAAGAAAAGACACCAAATAGCCAAGTCAATATTAAAGTAGGAGAACAAAGCAAGAGGACTTTCTATAAAACTATAGAAATAAAGATGGTTGGCATTGCCAGAACTATTGACAAATTTATCGATGAAACAGAATGGGGCCTAAAAATAGACCACATAAATTTAGTCAATTGATCTTTTAGAAAGAAGCAAAGGCAATTCAATGGAGTAAAGATTGTCTTTCCAAGAAATGATTCCAGAACAACCAGACACCCACTAAGAAAAATAAGACTTAGACATGGACCTTACACTCTTCACAAAAGTTACACAAAATGGATTATAGGTATAAAAGTAAGAACAACTTACTTAGTTGTAAGAACAACTAAGAAGTACAACCACTTAGAAGACAATATAGAAGAAAATCTAGATAGCTTTTAACTTGGCAATGACTTTTTAGATGCAAAACTAAAGGCATGACCTTCGAAAAAAGAACTAATAGGATGGACTTCATTAAAATTAACATTTTCTATTCTACAAAAGGGACTGAAAAAGTAAGATACATAATGGAAATAGTATTTATAAAAGACATTTACTGAGGCGTTGGAGGGTGGCTTAAAAAACAGTTGTTCTGCTCAATCCATCTATATCTGAATATAATATATGGCACTGTAGAGTACACTGTCAAATATTAGGGGAGGATGGTGACAGAGAATAAGTAAGTAACAGAAGGTAAGGGGTTAATGTGATATAAGCACGGTGTAAACAAACCTAAAGTACCAAGGCAAAACACCCTTGGACTATCAATACATACTTAATTTTTAAAACTGAAGGGCAGGAGGGAAAAATATATCTTTCCAGGGTTGGGCACCAGTGGGAGGGGAGTGGCACAAGGAAAGGGGGAATGAGGGTGAATACACTGGATGTGCTTTGTATTCACATATGAAAATAGAAGAATGAAACTTGCTGAAATTGTTCTAAGAGGGGAGAATGATGAAGGGGGTAAATCCAACTAAGATATATATTTAAACACATATATAAATATTACAAAGTATCCCCACCGTACAACTTTCATACGCTAATAAAATCGTTAAATAAAAAAAAAGACATATTTACTAAAGGATAGTTATCCAAAATATATGAGGTACTTTTGAAACTCAATAGTAAGATCACAAACAACTCCATTTTAAAAATGGGTCAGAGACCTTAACAGTCAACTCACCAAAAAAGATACACAGATAGAAAATAACCATATGAAAAGACACTCTCCCTTACATGTTGTCAGGGAAATGCAAATTAAAACACCATGAGGTAACACTTCACACCGGTTAGAATGGCCAAAATCCAGCATTGACTACACCAAATGCTGACAAAGCTATGGAGCGAGAAGAATTGTCATTCATTGCTGGTGGGAATGCAAAATGTTACAGCCACTTTGGCAGACAATTTGGCAATTCCTTACAAAACTAAACCTACTCATCCCATATAATTGACCAGTTGTGCTCTTTGTTATTTACCCAAAAGAGTTGAAAACTTATGTGCACACAAAAAGCTGCACATGGATATAGCAGCTCTATTCAAAAGTGACCAAAACTAGAGGATAGCAGGATGCCATTCAGTAGGTGAATGAACAAAAATCTATGGTATATCTCCACATTGAAATATTGCCCCCTGCTAAAATAAAATGAGATATCAAGCAATAGAGACATAAAGGAACCTTAAACACATGTTACAATGTGAAAAATAAAAACAATGAGGAAAGATGACATGCTGTATGATTTTTTGGAAAGGGTATTACTATAGAAAGAGTAAAATGATCAGAAAGCAGAGGTTTTTATATAGGTGTAAAAGTATATGATTTTATAATGGTAGATACACATCATATTTGCCCAATCCCATAGAATATATAAGTATACCATAATATAAACTATGGACTGTGGGCGATTATGTGTTGTAGGCTCTTCAATTTCAGCAAATATATTTTGGAAGCAAATATTGTTAATGGGGAGGGTTATGCATATGTGGGGACATAAAGGAAATCTCTTTAACTTTCACTCTATTACTCTTAACCTGATACTGCTCCAAAAGAATAGCTTTTTTGTAATAAGATAAATGAAGTACTCATTGGTAGAACACTCGCTTAACGTGCTTGAGGCTCTGGGTTCAAGGTCCAGAAAAGTAAAAATAAAGATAAATGAGAACTAAATAGAAATTTGGTATTTGCTATACTTAAAAATAAAAATGTCATTGAAAATACTAGCACACACATCTGAAATTGGTCCCTTTCCCTACTTTCTAGCTGTTCAACACCAACTGCTATCTCTTCACCTTTGTAAAATATGTCAGGATTTCTTCTTCTATATTTGAGCTGCACTGACTTTTTCTTAAATTATTGTTTTGTATTAGTGACTGAAAATTTGCTATCTCTATACTGTCATTATAATCCAAACAAATGCATAGCTTTTCTTAATTCATTATTATGTGCCTTAATGGGTTAACTCAGTTGTTTTTGTGGCTGTCAAGATATCATTGATCTTTACATTGCACTCTTTGTGGCTATAGCTTTAAACAAAATGTTTCAATAAAAGTTCAAAAGTGTACAGCAGCTACATTTTTAGTTCTTATGACATTATATAAGGAAATATAACAGGAACCACCTCCATGTTAAATGAAAGAAAGTAAAGCTTAGCAAAATTGGACAATTAACCTAACATTAGTTAATGAATGCTGTATTACAAAATTATGTAGAGTTTACTCTGAACATTTGTTGGCCAAACTTCTATTTCTCAACTACAACAATATAACACCACATGAACAGAAAATTAATCATAAATTCAGATTGTAGAGGATTTATTTCTTAAAATAACCCAAGCAAAATTCTATGTAACTAGCATCTGTTCCCACCCACCTCCTCTTCTCATTTTCTTTCCCCATCCTGCAAGGAAATGGTGATTGAAGACATTCACCAGTATTCTTATGTTCTCTCCCTTCAAAGTCAAGCTTTAAATTAAACTTTGGATTTGACCTACATTAACTGTAAAGAACTTATTGTATATTCAATAGTAAAAAAAATTAAAACTTACATAAAAATAGATCTCATGCTAAGTTTTAAAAAAACAGATGGCAAATGCACCTAATAATTTCTTATGGTAACCTTTATAACAAGGTTTTACTGAACATGCCTTTGTATGTTTTTATTTTAGTCACAAATATGGTTTGTTTGCCAAATATATGATCTGCTCATTTTTGTTTTCCACTACATTGTTTTCTTGCATTTACATTTTCACAGAATGATCTGCATTCATTCACTTTTAGCACTTTGTCATCTATAAAATAAGTTCTACCAAAGCCTTCAGCTTATAATGTTGAACATGGTTTACATTTTAAAATTTATTATAATTTTTCATTAGTTATTAAAGGCTACACCATTCTCATCAATATTAAGACATACATATAAATACGTGAATAGTTGCCTGTGCCAAAACTAATGAAAGCTGGTGTCCATGTGCAGTCCACTATGATTAACTGTTCTTGGTACCGCACCTACTTTCCCTCTGACTCAAGGGAAACCAGTTTGGATATTCATTGGTGTGTTCTTTGGTATTTCATGGAAGTAGAAAGAGGAAGGTGATGTCATTTTTATTTCTTCATAGGTAAAAGCTGCTCAAGGTTTTAAGGTCTATGTTTCAGTAGCACAGGACAAGTATTCTTAGTTCTTGGTGCTTCCTCAGTGACTTTCAAATGCACTCGTGTAAACTAGTATTGCCTGCCAGTGACCAGCATCATGCTTTCCTAGACAGGAGGTTAGACTGAGGTATACAGATCAGATCCAAACTCAGAGTCTTGTCTGGCCCAGAGAACCATCTCTTTTATTCATGTTTCTCTTATGTAGTCTTTGTTCTCCCATCATTTACATTATGTTTTCTCAAAATTCTGAAATAATAACAAGATATTTCCAAATAGTAGCTTATCTCTAGTTAAGGCATAATGAAGTTCACTTAGGTCCAGAGGACTTTCATCTTGAGCACTGCTTCTGGGATGTTTCAGAGATTAAATTTTCCAATTCTGTCTAATTATTTTATCTCCTTTGATTGAATAAATTTCTATTCTACATTTTTTTATTGTTGTGCTGAGTAGGGGTACATTGTGGTATTTACAAAAGTTCTCATAATAGATCAAATATATCACACTTGAATTCACCCCCTCTACTACTCTCCTTTATCCCCTCCTCCCCCCATTACTTAATTCCTTTTAATAGACATTTAAGTTTGTTCACTAATTCCTTTTGGCTTTTTATTGAAGAAATGACAGAAAGAAGAAACAGAAGTTTTTTCTTATTTTATTACATTCTTCTGAAGATGAGATGAGAATCACTGAGCCAGTCATAATAAACATCTTACAGACATGATTTAGATTATTTATGGCACCTACCCTGCCTCCAAAGTGTGGCTATAGGTGAGCCTGTGTATCCCATAAGGATGTTTTAACCATGAACTAAATCCTGACAAAAATATGGTATCAATTATCCAGAATGGAGTCATTTAGGTAATCATGAAACTGTAACTGCTTAGTCTAGTACCCAATTGTGAAAACCTTTTTGTCTTCATGGTTACATCACTAGAACAAAGAAATTATGAAGACAAAAAGTTTTCACAGGTCAGTATTGAGTGAAGAAACATTTCACAATGAAATTGAAGTAAAAATTATTACCAACAGACTTCAGATTCACAAATAGTTGCATATTCCTCTTTTGCACAAAATATTTATATTTTTCTTTTGTTATAACCATGTTCATAACAATGGTCCTTGTTTTTTGAAAAAGTATGAATGTTTCAGGAAAGTTCTCTTAGATTTTGACTTTAGGTTCTAAAAATAGAAACCTTTCTCCAGATATTTTTAGTGTTATTGACCAGTTAGATGGAAATGACCCATAAAAATCTTGTTTTTGCCATTTTTGAAATAAGTTGAATCTAATAAAAAAGATAGAAGTGAAATAAAATGAAAGTTAGTAGAATTCATGTCCCAAACAGAGCTAATGTTTACTGTGCTACAATAATTAACTTATAAATGAAAAATCATATGATTCAATTAAGTCGATTTAGTACAAACAAGGCTATCCATACTAAAATAAAATACTAAGAGAAAATTTGTCATGATGAATTCACAGATGATGATTTTGACATCTTACAAATCAATTTTAATAATGCTTTCTTTAGAATTCACTAGTCTGTGACCAAAGAAATCCTTACTAATCACTGGCAGGAGACTATCTTAATCTGTGACATGATTATTTTCTGCCTGACAAGTAGAATATTTCATCTGTAAATAATAGGTCTTTAAATAGAGAACCAAATTACTTAAGAGATTGACTATTAGTCCTTACTAATTGGGTGCAATTTGAATCCATCCTCACTTTCAATTCTGGTGCTACTTTCTTATGGCCTGTCATTTCACTAATCCGAGCAATTACTCCTTGTACTTAATTCTGTCTTTTAGTATTGTTGTGAAGCTTCCCTCACTTCTAAATTGTCCTTTCTTGCATAAAATCATCCCAGAGGAATTGTTCAGGCATGTAGGAAAATGATAGTCACCTGACTCTGAATCTGGGCACACAAACTTCTACAAAACTATATCAACCATAAATACAAGTAAAATATGCTTACAGTTAGTCCTGCTTTAGGCATTATAAGGGAAAAGAATGTCCTGTTGTTTCAACTACTTGTAAGTAGAGAAATCAAATCTAAGCCTATAGGTATTGGAGAGTGAAGAAGGAAAAAGTCAATGTTTAATCATGTGGTTACTATAACGGTAGATGTAGGGAGTATTTTTGAGCTAAAAAAATTGTTAACAAAACACTAAGAATTAAACAATGCAAAATGATTCAGTATAAAAATTCAAGTAAACATAAAGTAAAATTAAAATATGTCCTATGATATTGTTTTCCCCCATATCAATAAGGTAATGGGACACTGTCACAAATATTCCCAACTGAATTAGCTATAATTATTAAATGCATTGAATCAGAAATATAAAAATAGCACAATATCCCAGAAAAATGAAATGGCAGTCAATGCAATTCAGAAAAGAAATTGAAGAAAAGGACAAAACTAAACAGGAAATGGAGAAAATAGAAGTAATTGAGCACAGATTAGAGTAAAAATATTAACAAGAGATATTGAGAAAAGGCAGGGAAACAACCAAAAACTCTTTTGAGATTTTTTTAAATAGAATTTTTTAAGTAGAAAGTGGATGAAATGGAAGATAGGCAATAAAATGATGCCCTTTAAGTAATTAGTGTTCCTACAAGGGAAAAGCAGAAGTAATATTTAATTCATTAAACAAAGAAAATAATCTAAAAATAAAGCATAATTTTGACTTACTTTCTGAGAAGGTCTAAGTTGCACCTGGGGAAATAACCAAAACAAATGACTGAGAGAAATTCTAATAAAACTGCTATACTTTAAGGAAAAAAATTTCCAGTTCCTATAAACAGAATAATCAAATTAGCTATAATGGGAAAAATATTAGCTTTGCATCAGCCTTCTCAAGAGCAATAAACAAAAGAAAGCAATAGTCCAGCATCCTTTCCAAATATTTAACTAAAGAAAAATTAACCAAGGTTTTTATATTAAACCAAGGTATTTTTAAAGTATCAAAACTGTAGAAAACGATTCAAGCCGTAGAAAACCGAGGGAGTTTGGTGTACATGAGTCACTAAGAATCTACCACAGAATAACTTAAAGCAACCGACACACACTATGGAGCCCTTGGTAAATAGATGGCTGGTGATAAAGTAATATTTGTAACTATAAATCAGGACTAAAGTACGAGTGGAGAAATGAGAGAGAGGGAGAGTAGTATATAAATGTTGTATTTCCTGACACTATAGAATAAAATGGATGAAAAATGTAAGGAGTAGAAAGGGAGTTGGAGGAATTTAAAAAACGTAATTGTGGTATATCTTCATGTCAGTGCATACCCTTTAAAATGGACAGGATAATTATGAAAGAGTTATAAAACAAAAGAAAATTAAAGGCATTAGAACATGTTTAAATATAATTACTGGAACAAAGTAGAATCATTATTTAAAAGCTCAGTGGAATAATAAAGGATTTTGTTATATTTATCAGTATAGTTAGACCTATATATGAAACCCATACACATTATAATTTAAAGTATGTCAGAAGTGAAACTAAATGCCAATTATAACATATAATGTAAGTAGACATGATGTTTCCTCTCATCACTGTTTCTTCACATTATTTCAGAAAACCCTAGACAGAGTAAAAGACAATAAAACAAAAGATATTTTACAGAATGCGTAGGAGGAAAGACAACTGCTTTTATTTGCAGATGGAATGATTGTCTATGTAAAACTACCAAAGAATCTTTTAAAAATCCATTGCAGTTAATACGTATGATGAACAGCGTGTAAAAGATCAGACAGAGAAGCAAACAGCTTTCCTGTGAATTCTTAATGAAGAACTGGAATTTAAAATAAAATAAAGAATTTTAAATGCTATCAAAAATAAACAACCATGTATCAATCTATGAAAATATACACAAAATTTACGTGGGAAAACTCCAAAACACTGGTGGAAGAAATTAAAGGTGATATAAGTGAATGGAGAAATAGTGCATATCCATGGATTAGAAGACCCAATACATTAAATATGTCACTTCTTCCCAATTTATTTTATAGATTCAATGAAATCCCAATCTAATCCTAGCAAGATATTTTGTAAATATTGATAATTTGATTATAAATTTATTTGGAAAGACAAAATACATACAATGCTATTAATGTAATATTCTAACTTTTTTGTAACGCTGAAGTTTGAACCCTGGACCTTGTGTGCATGTTATGTAAGCACTCCACTTGAAATTCTGTTCTTACCTACTTGACAATAGCCAAAACTGATGGACTCTGCCACTACTGATCATTATCCTTGACTAGCAAAGTGATTCTCTTAAAATACATTTTTTAAAAATTTGTTAGCATATGTTGTGTAAAATAATTGGCCTTATTATGACATTTTCATTGTTCTTAAGTTTTCATTTACATCATGATCACTTGATGAGCTTAATTTCATCAATGCCTCCATCCTACCTCCTTCCTACTGATCCTCTGAAGGATCAGTAACTTGTGAACACATGGACAAGGGCATTCAGGAGACAGGAAACATTGACCAAGGGCTTTGGAAGCACTGGAGCATATGGTGTGCCTGGTTGAGAGTGTGCTTCTATTTTGCTTCATCAGGGGAGCAGTGAGAAGTAAAATTGAAATGTGTGAGTCTGAAGAAACTAGCAAGTGAAGGCCTTAGCTTATTTGATGTTTATTTTTTTTTTCCTGCACAGGTGCATCTAACATGAACAGAGCAGCAGACACTTTTATTTCAGCTTGAGAAGCAGTCCCAGAGGCGGTAACTGGGATGTCAATATCACTGCCTGTTCAAAATGCAATGAGTCAATTGAAGTTGAGAAAAGAGATCTCTATTAGTCACAGATACATATTCAGCCAAGTCTGTCACATGAGCCTCACAATGGGGAGGTGCTGGCAGTATAAAACAGATGCAGCTTTTTCACATGACGGCCGCCTCTTTGACTTTTTCTAAAGGGAACATTAAGAAAACACAGTATTTAGAACTGACAAGAACAAACACAACCACTTTTGGTTATCATCAGTACAGACTAAGTAAGAGAACCTGAGTCTTATCTTGGCTCTGTCATTTACCCCTTTGTGTTTAGTAAAATTGCATAAGTCTCCAAGTAAAGCATAACTATTATCAAAGAAATACTAAACTAATAGTATGTTTTCAGACTTAAAGTTAAAAATACTGTGGTTCCCCTTATCATGAGGAGTACATTCCCAGGTCGTCAGTGAATGCTCAAAACATCAATAGTAGCAGATCATACCTGTACAGAATGTTTCTTCTATAAATACATATTCATGAAGAGGTTAAATTTATAATTTAGGCATGTTACGAGATTACCTACAATAACTTAGCATAGCTCTTTGCAACCTCTTGGTTTGATTCTTTTTTATTTCCTTATCAGGTAGGATATACACCATACATTCTTATTCTAGGCAGGACAGAGGGACATTTCATCCTGCTTCTTAGAACTGTATAACTTGAAACTTATAAAATGTTTATTGGTGGTTTCCCATTACTATTGTTAGACCAGGGTCAAGTGAAAGTGAATCTTCAGATGCAAGGGGGACCTATTGTTTGTTACATACTCTCTTAATTGCAGTGCTAAAGAAATTGAGTTTGCTGAACTTTGCAGAGAAGTAGTCATTCAACTGCCTTTTGAGTGCCAAGTTACTGAGTATTATGATAAAAATTTTCGAATTATGTAAATGGGCTTGTTATTTTATTTCTTTCAGAGAAATTATGTAATCAAAAATAATTGTTGAACAGAGTTCAGCTAATGGGAAAATAGTCCAGAGATGGTTGGCTATGTTTCCCTACATTAAAATCTCATACACTTGAAATATATGAATATGTACAAATATGTATAGGTGTATATGTTTAGTACATATATACTTAAAATATGCACACATGTGTATATGTTTAACACATATATGTGCTTAAATAACAAAAATTTATAGGATTCCTCTTAAAATATTTTAATTAATATTGTAGTGTGATATCTGTAAAATGTCTGACCTTATTAAGAATCCAGAAGTATGATACTGTGCATATGCTATGATGTATCATTGGGAGACAGCACTGGGTGATTTCCACCTTGTAACAAGGAAGAGTTGATTCATTGAAAATATAAGCCACATTATTACTTTAGATTGTTTTTGACACTTAGGTTTCAAACTCAGGGCCTGGAGTTTGCCAGGCAGACACACTTATCATTTGAGCCACACCTTCAGATTTTCTTATAAATCATTTTGTGAGTTTTATGCTTTTTTTTTTCATTTTTCTTTTATTATTCATATGTGCATACAAGGCTTGGTTCATTTCTCCCCCCTGCCCCCACACCCTCCCTTACCACCCACTCCACCCCCTCCCGCTCCCCCCCCAATACCCAGCAGAAACTATTTTGCCCTTATCTCTAATTTTGTTGTAGAGAGAGTATAAGCAATAATAGGAAGGAACAAGGGGTTTTGCTGGTTGAGATAAGGATAGCTATACAGGGCATTGACTCACATTGATTTCCTGTGCGTGGGTGTTACCTTTTAGGTTAATTCTTTTTGATCTAACCTTTTCTCTAGTTCCTGGTCCCCTTTTCCTATTGGCCTCAGTTGCTTTAAGGTATCTGCTTTAGTTTCTCTGCATTAAGGGCAACAAATGCTAGCTAGTTTTTTTTAGGTGTCTTACCTATCCTCACCCCTCCCTTGTGTGCTCTCGCTTTTATCATGTGCTCATAGTCCAATCCCCTTGTTGTGTTTGCCCTTGATCTAATGTCCACATATGAGGGAGAACATACGATTTTTGGTCTTTCGAGCCAGGCTAACCTCACTCAGAATGATGTTCTCCAATTCCATCCATTTACCAGCGAATGATAACATTTCGTTCTTCTTCATGGCTGCATAAAATTCCATTGTGTATAGATACCACATTTTCTTAATCCATTCGTCAGTGCTGGGGCATCTTGGCTGTTTCCATAACTTGGCTATTGTGAATAGTGCCGCAATAAACATGGATGTGCAGGTGCCTCTGGAGTAACAGTCTTTTGGGTATATCCCCAAGAGTGGTATTGCTGGATCAAATGGTAGATCGATGTCCAGCTTTTTAAGTAGCCTCCAAATTTTTTTCCAGAGTGGTTGTACTATTGCTAATACTTATATAGGGAATGGGCTTTTGATATTAAGTAGCTGGGAAGGCTGTATGCTTGTACCACTTAAAAATCACTTTTTATGTTCTAGAATATTGATGTGCAAATACTTCTTATTTGAGACATTGTATGTATGGAAGGATTCCAAATTTTCTTATCTTAATTGATAAAATACACTCTTCTTGAAAAAATGTATGCATCTTTAAAATGAGCTTTAGAAAATACCAGTCTCATTTTAAAAGTAATATCTACTTCTTATCTGATAGCAATACATCATTAATTTGGCATTGTTTTCTTAATGAATGTATTACTTCCTGAAGAAATTTGCATACTTAGGAACTTTGATCACACTGATGGTACTCTTTCTCTCCATTTTCCCCACAACTCAATGTTCAGGTTTTGTAGGCAGAGCTAATTTTCTTGTTAATCATGTGCCACCTTTTGTTATATTAATATTTTACTCCCTATCTTGGCATGCTCTAGTAATACAAAATAAGCTAACTGGGGAACATAATCTAATCCTATATAGAGCAGCTCAGTTCAACAAAGAATTTCTATGTACTTACTGTATGCCAAAATTTGCTTATTTGAATTTTGTTGATAAATGGTATTTAAGATTTTTAAGGAGAGAAATTAATGTGAATGTTATATGAGAGCTGAATGAAGAATGTCATGACATGGTCTAAGCTAGAAATAAATATCTAATCTTGAGTTAGTCTGTGATAGTGATGATGAAGTCCGAGTAGAGAAGAATTTAAAAAATGCTAAAGATACAAGTTAGCTTTTTCTCATGTTTAATTGAATGTTGGAGATGGAGTCAATCAAGAAAAATAAAATAGTTGGGAGTGATTCTCAATTTTTAACCTTCGATTAGAATGATTAATGCTAGATAAGGCCCAGAATATAGGACAAGCTATTGGTTGGAAGAGTATGATGAATTAAACTTTTTACGTATGTTCATTTGGAATTTTATTAAGACATGGATGTGAAGCTAACTAATCAACCAGAGATATGGAAGACTGAAGCCCATGGAAATTTCAGGGATGGATATAGAAATTCAGTTGGGATAAGTACATGGTCATAGGTGATGAAATAACACCAAGGAGAATTAGAAGAAATAAAAATAGTTTCAGGAAAAACACTTGATAGGAATATTAATGAATAAAATTTAAAAGATGTTAAAAGATAACTGAGTGGGGAAGGTCAAAGAGATAGAAGATAAACAATATGGTTTCATTGAGGAGATTATGAATAACTGAACTAAATGTTCACCTAAAGTGCCAGTTACATGAAACCAAGTTGCATGTCTGACATGTTCCTTGTTGAGCCCCGGATCCAGAATCAATGTCTGGAACAAAGAAACTCAAAACACTTTATATGAATGTGTCAAGCAGTGATATTCAATTTACCATGGATTTTATTTAAAAATAACAAAAAACAAAATCACCATTCGTGAGAGAAGTGAGGATACCCGCAAAAGTAATTTCAGTGAAATCATGGGAGGAGATGACTTACTATAGGGGAAAGTTATGTGTTGTAAATGGGGGCCAGAGACTTTATTTAAAGGAAAGGTAAGAAAAAAGAAGCTTTTACAATGAGAAAAACAGTCTGAGGAGACATAGTCATAAGAGGAAAGATGTCTAAATCTCAGTTCTCTTCAAATGATTGGCATCAAGCTAAAATAAGGTTCAACATAGCAAGGAAAATTCCATCCTAAGGTTATAAGTTCTAACAGGGGCAGTTTCTCTTTCTTGTCTTCTGATTTTAGGTTCAGACATGAATGAAGAAGGTGTTTAAGTGGTGCTTGCTTGCTGAGTGAACTACATCTCTCCCAACTTTACTCCCCTGGGAATATTGTGTACTTGTTAGTCCCCTTCTTTCCCTCCCAAGGTCCCCAAGCTAGGCCATACTAGAAAGAAAAATAATAGGAAATAGTAAGAAAATGTGTTAATATTCTCTTCAGATGGAGGCTTAATTATTCTCTAGTCCAGGGGACTCTGAGGGTATAGTGGGAAATTATCATTACTTATTATAAGATTAATTCTCACTCAGCTAGAGATCAAATTTGATATAGCACATATGAAACTTTTTATAAGATTATAAGGTTTGAATCAGATACCAACACTGTTTGATATTGACAAATACAATACAACTGCATTTTAGAACTGTTTCCTAGCTCAAATGGAAGATTGCTCCTATGGATACAATTAAATTAATTTCAAATGCTTGCCTATATAATGGAAGATAGTATTATTTTTAACTATTTACTTATTTTTGTGATGTGCTGGAAATCAATCCCATAGACATGTGCATGCTAGGGAAGCAATCTACAACTAAGCTGTATATTTATCCCAATAATATTTTACAACTGATATTTTTATATCTCCTTCCTTTTGCTCTCCTTCTATCTTTCTCTTAGAACACAGACATATGGAACCAATTTATTTAGATGCTTATATTCCTGAGAAGTTTTTAAAATGTTTTTCTTTTACTTCTGTGCAGTTAGTTTACAGTGTTTGGATACATTCTGTGGTATCTGTAGCACTTTGCTAAAAACCTAGTTGTAGGTAGACTGTTACATAAGTCACTGCTGCTACACAGACTGTGAGAATTTGGAGCTCTGTCATTGACTGCTATTCATCTGATAAGGGACTATTATCCAGAATCTAAAGGGACCAAAACCTCAACCCCCAAAGAATCAATATCCCAATGAAGAAATGAGCACATGAATTGAATTGGGAATTCTCAAAGGAAGAGGTTCAAATGGTCACTAAGCACATGAAGAAATGTTCAACTTCCTTGGCTATAGAAGAAATGCAAATCAAAACTACACTAAAATTTCATCTCACCACAGTTAGAATGGCTACATTCAAGGGTAAAAAATAACAATTATTGGTGAGGATGCAGGAAAAAGGAACCCTTATACACTGTTGGTGTGAATGCAAATTATTACAACCATTATGGAAAGCAGTGTGGAGATTCCTCAGAAAATTAAAAATAGAACTGCCATATGATTCCATGATACTGCTCCTGGGTATAGGCATATATCCAAAGGAACATAAGACAGAATAAAATAGTAACATTTGCATGCTGGTGTTAATCACAGCACTGTTCATAATAGCCAAGCTATGAAAACAACCCAGATGCCCTACAACAAATTGATGGATTAAGAAAATGTGGTATGTATATACAATGGAGTTTTACTCAGCCATAAGGAAGAATGACACCATGTGGTTTGAGGGTAAATGGATGCAATTGAAGGACATCATGTTAAGTGAAGTAAACCAGGTTCAGAAAGATAAAGACTTTCTCTCATATGTGGAATACAGATCTAAAAGATAAACATAAATACTGAAACAAACATGATCAAATACAAACATTTATGTAGAACATGTCTGTAATAGTGGAACTACATTATGGAACTCAGGGAAGGAGAGAAAGGAAAAAAAAGGATAGAGCATCAACAATATCATATTGCATAACATCTGTAAATGTAAAGGATAGAATGATATGTATTGAAAGCTGTTGAATAAGGGGGGTGGGAGGGAAGGGTTAAGGAAGAGTAACTGAAGGGATTCAAAGGACCAAAGTAAGGTATACTCACAGTGGGGATGCATCAAGAAATCCCTTTGAACATTGACTTAGAAATAAACAACAAAAGACAGGACTGTAAAAAAAGGTGTAGTGTGTGTGTTGGGGGATACTTGTGGGAGGAGGAAGGTTGAATCAAGGGGATTAGGTGAGGGTTTATGGTGAATAGACTTCATATACATATATGAAATAGAAAAATGAAGCCTCTTGCAGTTGCTTTAAAGGGGCAGGAGGGGGCTTAGTGGGAGAAATTATGGGGGTGATCTAACCAATCTACAATATAAGCCTATTTGGAATTGTCAAAATAAATTTCCCCTGTACAATGAATATATACTAATAAAAATGAAAAAAAAACTTAGCAATTTAAAGATCTGAGATCACACTTTGTCATAACTGACTGAACTATGTATCAGTGGTGAAAAGATAACTGTAATCTAATTTGGCTATTCAATACTGTATCAACTCCCTGTTTGGCTATCCTTATCTCAACCAGCAAAAACACTTGTTTTATTAAGAATATATTTAATAAGAATATATTGCTTATATTCTCTCTTCAATAAAATTAGAGATAAGGACAAAATAGTTTCTGCTTGGTATTGAGGGGGTGGGGGGAGAGGGAGGGGGTGGAGTTGGTGGTAAGGGAGGGGTTGGGGGCATCGAGGAGAAATGACCCAAGACTTGTATGCACATATGAATAATATAACAATAAAAAAAAAACTGTACTAACTAAATAATCCATGGGTCAAAGATGAAGTCCTAAGCAAAAGTAAAAATTATTTTTAATAGCATGTAAATGTTGCTAAACAGAGTGTAAATACATCAAAATTTATGGGATGTAGATGAAAAGTAGATAAGGGGAAATTTAGAGAATTAAATACATGTATTAGAAAAGAATAAATGTCTCAAATTAATTATTTAAGCTTATCAATTAAGACCTTAGGGAGAGTAGAAGAAAGTAAATTCAAAATATATAAAATAATGAAAGAATTCTTTCAGAGAAAATGAAAATTATTCTCAATGGAAATATGAATACATGCAATGAAATAAAAAAAGAGAATCAGAAGTGGAAAACTATGCAAGTAAACATAAAAATGACATTTTGAAAAGTTTCACCTTAGGGACTGAGGGTATGGGTCAGTGGTAGAGCACTTGAGTAGCATATAATAGGTTCTGGATTCAATCCTGGATTCAGACAAAAGAAAACAAAACAAAATTCACTTTCTGAGGAATAATCAATTGTTTGAAGCCATTTAGAGCACATTTTAAAATGAAATATTCAGTGATATTAGCATGAAGAATGAGAGGGAGGAACAGAATTTCTCGTATTAGTCAACTCAGACTATCATAAAAAGTACTACAGACTGAGAAGCTTAATAAAGAAATTTATTTCTCACAGTCTAAGACTACAAAATTGATATAGTAGTTGATTTGGTTCAATACTGAGGGCTTTGTTCCCACCTTCTCTGCCTCATCACATTGTAGAGAAAGAGGGGGAGAGGTGGGGTAGGGGGAGGAAGAGAGGGAGGGAATGAGTGGAGGAAGGCAGTGAGAAACTCACTGGTGTCTCTTCTTATAAGGCACTAATTTCATCACAAGAGCCCAACTCTCATTTGAACCTAATGATTTCCCAAAGGCCTCAACTCCAGCACCATAACACTGAGGTTAGGGCTCATGTGTGAATTTGAGAAGAAGGCACGATTCAGTCTGTCATAATATTGTTAAAAGTTTCTTATAATATATGGAAAAATGGGCATATATATTCTTTAATGATAAACTCTATGATAATTTAAACATACTTTGTGAGTCCTAGAGGCACCACTAAAAACAAAAACAAAACTTAAAAACAACCAAAAGAAGTATTGGCTGTTAAAACTTCTATGAGAACTTGGCCAGTCTTTGTTAAATAATTACCATTCACAATAAATTAACTTCCAGTGATGGAGATAACCCTTGTAATGTGGCAAGATTCATCCTATCAATGGAAAGCCATAAAACAAAAGTTTCCCTGAGGAAAAAGGAATTCTGCCTCATTGATGTAATGCTGAACTTACAATCTGCCAGTTTAGTACACCATTCCAGATTTAAGATAACAATATCAGTTACTGTTTGAGTGTCCAGATTTCAGATTTCTGAGCCCACACAATTCATAACCCAACTTCTTAAAATAAATTTCTTAATATCCCACATTATTCCTGTTTTATCTGGATAACCTTGGCTTGTGCAGAAGTATTTTTAATATGAAAATGATGAGAACATAATGGAGTCACAAAAATTATGAAGTAAGCCATAGAAGGCAGGAAATGAGGGAACAAAAGGAAAAAGAACACATGATAAAGGAACCAGACCCTTTCAAGATCCACTAAGTTCCCACAGTATGGAGGTGGCCTGGTGTCCAGCCCTTAAAACAAGCATGGCAGTAGGGCTCCCATCATTCTCTCTGACCCTGGGATGTGCAGATGATGGCAGATGGGTGGCCCTCAGCTCAGCAGGCTCTTCAGTCTGTTGTCTTGTCCTCTGCCACTTTTCCTATACTTTAAATGCATGGACAAGCCCATATGAACCTGTCTGCTATTATCCTCTTGCACCTGGAGCATTTGTTTGCAACTGAAATTAGGTTGTTTTCCAGATTGATACTTTTCTCCTTCCTTGGCACTGGAGCTATTCTGATCTGTGGAGCATGCTATGTTACTGATGATATGTGAATGCATGCTGCAATAAAAAGTATAGCTTTGGGAGCAGCATCTCTACTTCTTGTAATCACTTAAATGTTAATCAAAAGAATTACCCAGTGACCTCAGTTAGGTTGGAGTTGAATTTTAATTGGAGAGCATTACATAGATGGTCCACTTTCAGAGACTTCCAGATTCCATCAGTTTGCCAGCCTCTCTATTTTTCTGGAATTATGTGGATGCTGCTGTATGATACTACTTGTGCCCATCTGCACAAAATACTTGATGCTCTGATTGGATTTAATTCATAGGACTGCAGCTCAGTCAAAAAACTAAGCAGCTTCACTGTTGAGATAGTGGGGGTGCTGAGTCTGATGGGAGTGAATGAAGAGGGATTAGAAGAGTCCTGTTCAATTAATCCAACGTTTTGTTGGATTTCTGGTTTACTTGCTATGAATCTAATCCTAATCTTTCCCTAGAAGGATACTGTTTGTATTTTGAAAATCACAGGCCTTAGAGTTGGTGCTCATGTTGTTGGAGCATATTGACCATACCACAATTCTAGGGATAAACATATGACTACCCACTTGGACAAGATTAATTTTTTTTCCTTCCTAGACACAATAACTGGTTCAGAGATTTACACAAGCTAGATCAATAGCAATAGTTTTGGAAGTATTTTTGGAAATTATTCAGAAAGAGAAAGTGGTACTACTTTTAACATGAACCACAATAATACAGGCATCTAGCTTTTGGGGGCCACAACCAAGGAGAATACTGGCTTGTAATTAAAGCCAGTATGAAAGAGAGCAGGGTAGACAGATGCAGCCATCTAGTCTTGATGACAACATCTAAGCATTTGTTATCATCAATTTCTGAAACTATATACTTATTAATTAGGTGAGCCAATACATTCTCTTTTTTCATTTAAACCAGTTTGACTTGCATTTCATATGTAATTAATAGTATGAATTAACATATTTGCTAATTACAATAAGTTTATGAAAACATATCCTATTTCTAAGCTATCAAAGAATTAAAAATTGAATGATTTTATCTATTTATAATGTAGCAAGTAATAGTATGCATTAAATCAAAAAGAAACTGTATGAATAATTGAAATTTTTAGGCCAAGTGAAGTGGCTCCTGCCTATAATACCTGCTACTTGGGAGGCAAAGATCTGGAGGATTGCATTCTGAGGCCACCCCTAGGGAAAATATTAGTGAGAGTCCATCTCATTTAATAAGTTTCACATGGTGCTGTGTGTCTGTCATCCTAGGTACACTGGAGGCATCAACAGGAGGATAATGGTCCAGGCTGGCCCAAGTATAAATGTAAGACCCAATCCAAAAACTAAAAGAAGCAAAATAAATAAATAAATAAATAAATAAATAAATAAATAAATAAAAGTGAGGGGGAGGGCTGAAGGTATCTTTCAAGTGGTAGAGTGCCTGCCTGACAAGAATGAGACCCAAAGTTAAACCACCAGTACGACCCAAAAAAAGAAATAAAACAAAGAAATTTACAAAAGAGAATTTATATGCAGTTTGATCAGTAGACACTGTCTCCTTTTCTTATGACAAGTGGTCTAAAAGTTCAGCCCATTAATAGAAACACTAAATGCAGAGATAATATTGAAATTTATGTTGTTTTCAAATAAATATGAGATTAATTCTCAAAGGAAGTTACTCTGGGCTCAGAAAATTTTACAGAGATGCCCTCAGGCACACTTAAATTTATTTAAGGGACTAAGTAGAAAATTTGAAAGTTGTAGATTTTTGGTCTACCATGTTCTTCTCTTGACTTGTTATTTCTGACATTTGAAAAGTATAAACCACAGAAAAGGTAAGAGTTTTAATGACTCCTCAAATAAATACCACAGTATGAAATCATAAGAAAGCACTTTTTAGAATGGTATCAAATAGAGAAAATAATTTTTCTTATTCTAAGTTTTTTTAAAAACTTATGCTTATGAGTTATACTGGATTTTAGTTTCATTTTCATTTGATGTCTTTGTTAAATTTTTGAAATTGGATTAGCCATGGTCTTATAAATACGATTGAGAAATGTTCTTTTTTAGTTCCTAAAATAATTAATGTAAAACTGATGTGATTTACTCCTTTACTGATGGATAAAACTTACCATCTGGACCCAGAGTTGTTTTTCTCTTGGGAAAACTTTAATTATATACTTAGTTTCTTTTAAAGATAAAAGGTTACTTAGGCTTTCTATTTCTTCTTGATTTAGATGTAAAGGTACCTACTTTTCAAAGGATTTGTGAATTTAATGTGAGTAGTCAAATTTATTGACATTAAAATTTCCATAACTTGTCCTTATTGCTGTTTAATATCTGTGATATCCCTAATTTTATTCCAGTTATTAGTAACTTGTATTTTTTTCTTATGGTGAATCTATCCAGTTATTTATTGATCATTTCAAATAACTAGCTTTGAATTAATTGATTTTCTCTTCTTTGTTTTTGGTTTTCTACTTCATTTTACATTTTATTAATTAGTTTTTATGTCATTATTTCCTTTGATCTACTTATTTTGCATTTAGTTTGATTTTTCTTGGTTTCTTAATTTCAATGTTTGAAACACTGTTTTGTTACTCATTTTTCAGTTACTATAACAAAAACCTGTGACAATCAATTTGTAGAGCAAATAGATTTATTTTGGTTCACAGTTTTAGAGGTTTCATTCCATGACCAGTTTACCTCATTGTCTGGGCCTATGACGGGACATCATGGTTGTAGTTTGTAGCAAAGCAATCCATCCACTTCATAGTCTAGTACAAAAAGACAAACAGAGTGAGACAAGTGTCCCATAATTCCCTTTGAGAGTTGAATCTTCCCACCACACCCCCTCTGCTGAGGGCTTCCATCATCTTCCACTAGCACCAAACTGAGCACCAAACCTTCTATACATGGGTCTTCAGAGGCATTCCAGATCCACACTGTAGTCCTGCTACGGGATTTTCTTCTTTACTAAAAACTATCATTTAATTTAATGCTATAGCATTTTCTGCTAGCAGTGCTTTAACTGCTAGCCTCAAATGTTGCTATTTGTACCTTCCTTTTCATTCAGTTAAAATATTTTATAATTTTACTTTTTATTTCTTTTTTGATTATGATGCTTTTTTTCACAGTGTGGTTTTTTGTTTGTTTGTTTTTGAGACAAGTATTGTCTGTGCAATCTAGGCTGACCTCAACCTTATGATTGCCTTGGTTCAGCTTCCCAGGTGCTGGGATTATAGGCATATGCCACCACAAGTGACACAGTGTGTTTTTAAATTTCTAAACATTGAGAATTTTGCAAATATCTTTCTTTAATTTTACTTTAAAGCCGTTTTTCTCAGGTAATATACTTTATAATATACTTTGTAATATACTTTGTACCCAATATTCTTAAATTTTCTTAGCCTTGTTATGGCTTAAAATATAATCTAGTTTGATAAGTTTTGCTTGTAAACTTTAAGACTATTTATTCACTTGTTATGGAACAGAGCATTTGTTATAAAATTTGATAGTGGATTATGTTGTTCAGCTCATCTTTTCTATATTCTTGTTTTGTCAATAATTGAGAAAACTATTGAAACTTTCAATTATGTTAAGTACACATTGGCTTCATGTTCAATTATTTTAAGCTCAAGCAGGTATCAAGCACTCTACATTACAAGGCATCTTTACTATTGACTGTCTCATGCCATCATCAGCCTTCCCACAAGTAAAGCACTACAGTACAGAAAGCACCAAATTAATTTTTAGTGAGTGTTTTTAGACTATCTGGCCTTGTTGGCATGCTCTAAGCAATGTGAATAGTTTTAACTACTGGAACTTTTATCACTACCATTTACTGAAAACAGGTGCATAACATAAATCCAACTATTATTTCTAAATGATGTTATCAGGCTTTGAAATCATGCTATGAAACATCTCACAGACCTGTAGACACCAGATCTTTTATTCTTAATAGGGTCCATAACATTGAACAAAGGTCAGATAAGCATGAGATCAACACAGACTATCTGGAAAGAACCCACTTACACATGGCACTCACATGACCCTTGATCAAAGCCTTTCAACAATGAATCACCCCTCATTTAGATCAGTACAGTAACATCTGTTAAAATCATACAAAAGTTGATAATATAGAAATATTTATATAAAGCATTTCTTATAATTACCAGTGAAGTCTAGTAATTAATTTCAAAATACAGCTAGGAGAGGAGAGCAAGATTGCAGAAGAATAGATGCTTCCTGAATCAGGCCATGTGAAAATGAGGTTGGCTAACAAATAAGAGGCTACATACAGAAGAGATGAAGAGAAGAAATCACAGGAGATATATAAAAGAGTAAATAGATATCTGAAAAACACACTGACAACACAGCTTGCAGCACCTGTCCATCCACCCCCCCCTCACTGGGAGGGAAAGATTACTGAAGGTAAGTCAAGCAATGTCATTGGCAGAATGGCAGAACTAGTTCTGGAACAATATTTATGCCACCAACAAATCTTAACACCAGAGAGGGATATCATGAGACAGCAATTTTCTCCAGCAGCAAAACAAGACAGCCCCACATTTCTCATACCTCAGAAGGCTGTGACAAGGTGCCATATTGAGAGAGCCAGTGGACCCTGAATCTGGTATCTCAAGACACCTGACTTGAACTTGCAGTGAGCTAAGTTAAAAGGTGCTAAGATAGGAATCTGGTGACTTTGCCTAACTGCCTGTGGGAATTCACCAAAATAAAACAGTAAACCTTCCCTGGCAGGGAGCTCAGATATATTAAGCTCCTTGAAGGCAGGCCAGTTTGGAGATTGAGCACTGCTGCTGGAGGGATATGGAAAACTACAGACCATAAATTTCTCCCAGCCACATTGTCCTGTAGAAACCCTCCACCAAGAACACACCTGTCAGGAAACATCCAGATGTCTGGACCTCACCCACAAAAGCCCTGTTGAATGAAGTCAATTTAACAACAACAACAAAAAAGACCCAGCTCCCACTGACTGAGAAGTACAATTAGAGGAGTCACTTAATAGTAAATAACAAGCAATAATTATCTGAGAAAAACTGGGATTTAAAAGGTCACACTCTGGGACACTCCAAGTCTTCAAGTCTCTATGTGTTTGGAAATCCACCACTAAAGGCAGACATAGAGAGGAGGAGGTCTGAAAATAGTCCAAGTGGGAAAGGCAGCAAGTGAACTTACCCTTTCAAATCAATTGCCCCACCTCACAGAAGGAGTGACCCACTAGCTCTGAGGTCACAGCACTGATATTCAACAGAAAGTTTCAATTCCCCATCTACAGAAGCCACCAGGACCCAGTGCCAAATCTCTTAAAATGAATTAACTGTCTCAGGTGCCCCTCCCTGAGACCCCAGCTGGAAATGCAATTCCACCCTTTTGAAGTTGTTTTCATAACAACCAAGACAAGAAGGACAGAGAGCTGTGCTCCTCAGGGGCAAATAATATAAGCTTTTGTTGTTGTTGTTTCTTGCTTGGTTTTTAAGTTTTTTAAAATCAGTTTGTTATGTTTATTAGTTGTTGCTGTTGTTGATCTGACCTTACTTTTGTTTTGGGACTTTATTTAATTCCTCTCAGCCAATTTGTTCTTGGTGGACTGTTTCTCTCCTCTTTCTTCCATTCTCTATTTCTTAGTCATTAGTATCTAGGGTCTAGTCATACTATTATCTCCTACAACTCCCTCCTTCATCCCTATAATTCCCATAATGCTCAATTTCCAGTCCTTCTACCCTTCAACCAGTGTTAAGCTCCAGATCATCCTCCTAGAAATAATTTTGCTCTCATAGAAACTTCATGGAGAAAGAGATGCAAGTGTCAATTGTTCCTTACTCATTCCGATACTTATTGCTGAATTATTTACCTTGCTTCTGTTTAGGTTCTTCACACCTCAACGAAAGTAAAACAAAATGCACAAAACACAGCATGAAATTTAAGCATGAAAAACCAAGAAAATATTTTACTATAACTCAACATGTGAATCCAAAGAAAATGAATTGGCTGAAATATTAGAGAATTCAGATACCTACTATTAAAAATGATCAGAGACCTTAAAAAGGGCTCAAACAGATAAATGAAATTAGGAAATCAAGACAGTCAGCACTATTGGAGAAAAATTCAGCACAGAAATGGAAATTATGAAAACAAATTAAATTGAAATGTTAGAATATCACAGATGGAGGAGAAGACTGAGAAGTTATTGGAGGCAAATATTCATAAACAAAACAAATTAATATGCAAAATATTAATACACATGAATATAGTACATAAAACTCTGGGACACAGTCTGTTAAGTTCAAACTATTTAACAAAGCAAGGACAGATGAGACAGAAAATGAACTGACCTCAACAGACTGCATGGGCTTTTATGAAAAGCCAGAGAAGGACACCAAATATGCCTGGACAAATCCACCAGTAAGTAGGGCATGGTTGTTGTAAAGTGTGGTCCTTAAGTAAGGAGGGAGGAGGGAAAAAAAAGGAACCAGGTAGCTGGTTCCAGGAAGGGAGAACATATGTCTGAGGGGTGAAATATGTTATTTTGCAAGTAGTGCAATGGTTCAGGGAAGGAGAGGAATTTTGAGGTATCCACATGGCAGGGTTATTTGTTCAAGTCTTTTGTAACCTTCCATTATTCCAGACTCTAAAGGGATATAGAGTGTGGACAGCATTATCATATTCTGGCTGATTCCTGCTTACTGAGAGGTGCAGACAACACATGGGATCCCTTAAAGTATGGAGGAAGAGCATGGTCTTGACATGTTCATGTGTTGTGGTCTAGGATATGGCAGTCACTTGATTGATGAAAAATATTTGCAGAAGGAGAATAAAGCTAGAAAGAAAAGTTAATAGTAACAAGATTACAATGAGAGTGGTGATAATGGGCAGGGGCCATGCAGGCGGGTTACCAAAGGTAGTGAGGGATCTGGTGCTTCATTGTCTCAAAAAATGAGTGACAGGTATGAGGAAGATTGAGGCATGAGTGGCTTAATGATTAATGAGGGGAGTAGGTGTGCCAAAGTACAGGTTTCTATCTAGTTAGAGGGCAGGCATATGTAAGCCTGATATCTGCAAATGAAAAATACTCCTTGTTTAAACTCCAGGCACTTCCAGAATGTGAGGAGTTTTACCTGGTCTGTGTTGATCTCTCAGTGGTAAGAGGTAAAGGTGGTGTTCAGATGTGCAGCCATGAGGGGTTGTACCTGTGGGGAGCTGGTGGAGATTACCAGCTTTTCTGATGTCAGAATTCTAGTTTCTTAGTGGAGGAAAACACAGGTGTTGGAGAGGGTGGTGGGAAGTAACCTGCAGTCTTGGGGTGAGAACGGGTCAAAAAGGAGAAAGCAAAGAAGGAGGTGGTTCAGGCCTCTTTAAAGGTTTAAATAGCCACTGGGTGGTTAAGGCTCATTGCAAATCCAGCATGTTGACCAGGTGAGGTTAGTTTCAAATAAAAATGATTCAGAGGAATTCAGGATAGGAAGTAATGGTGGTGCTGGATGCACATTGCTTGGTGAGAATGAGGCACTTAGCAAGAAAACAATAAAAGTATAAGGCAAAGGGAATAAAAGGTTATTTGGTCTGGGGTGTAGTAGAGGAAAGTTCCTTGGAGCCATAAGTTCTCAAGCAAATCTAGGGTCTGAGAGATAGAAAGGTTGAGGGAAGGAGAGTAGAAGTTTTGAAGGTCATACTAAGGTCGGTTAAGAATTGTAGGAAGTCTGGAATACAGGACATTAGTTAGGGGTTTCTTCATGTTCCAGGATGGATGGAAGCTAAGAGATCTTCAGTGAGGTAGTAGAACCTGTAAGGGTGGAGTGATATGAATGAGGGGGGTATAGTTTAAGTCTAGATATGTGGACTCAGGCTAGGTATCTTTTCAATTTGGTTGCTGTGGGTGTGGCTAAGACAATTTTGTATGGTCCCATCCTTTTGGGTTTTAGGGAAGTGCTAGAGTGAGGTGTGGAGAGATAGACTAAGTCACCTATTTTGATAGAAGAAGGGGTCTCAGTGGAGGGCAGAGGCTGGGGAAGTTGAGAATGTGATTGGGCCCAAAGGGCAGCTCTGAGGTGAGATAAGAGTGGTTGAAGCAGTGGTGGGGCAGAGTGGATGGGAGAGAGGGTAAAAGCCCTGGTATGAGGAGAGGTCACTTATAGAGAATGTCAAAGGGGCTGATTTAGAAGGGTTTCTTAGGCATGGCCCTTATTTTGAGGAGGGCTAAGTGTAGTAGCTTAATCCAAGCTAGGTGGGTTTCAGTGGTCAGTTTGTTTAGGGTAGTTTTGAAGGTCCAATTGGTTGTTCCACCTTTCCAGAAGATTGTGGATGATAGGAAATGTGGACTCTCCAAGGAATGTTTAAATATTGGGGGCTGTTAATGTAGGAAGCAGGATTTTTGAGGGAGATTAGTGTAGGTTTATGGTGACAGGCTACCTGGGGTTTGGTTGTCTACCATACAATAAGATTGATGAGTGGATGGTCTGGTTCAAGAGCCCTTGGGGAATCAAGGAGAGGCTTAGAGAGAGGGTAGTCATCAGAGACTTCTTGTAAAAGAAATATGGTGGTAGAAGCAAGGGAGGGAATGTAAAGGAAAGCTCCTAATTTATGGAGGAGGTCTTTCCCTAGGAGAGATATAAGGCACTGAGGCATGACAAGAAATGAGTGGGTCAGCATGAGGTCTCCAAATGTGCATAGAACAGATAAGAGTTATATGAGGATGCTTAATTTTTCCTGAGACTCCCATAATTTTTTGGGAGCCCTTAGTTGATAGGCCATGCCACTCTGTGAGAAGGAAAAAAGTTGCCCTGGAGTCTACCACAAAGGTACATGATCAGGTGGCCACTGTCCCCATGATCCTGAGAGTTGTGGGAGTGAGACATTCCAGGCTTCATCCCAGATGTTGGGTCTTGGGGAGGTTACTGGTTCCATAAGCTGAACCAAGGGCTGGGGTGTCTGGTTTTGGGGGCAGTCCATTTTCCAGTGCTCCCATAGTGCACAGGTCAGACATGGCTTGAAGGGAGGCCTAGGGTTAGAACATGCCTTAACCCAATGCCTTGCATTGCTACAGCGGAAGCATGCACTTGGGGGAGCCATAGGGGCTCAGTGGGATGGACTTGAGCTGGGAGCCTTACATGTTCTGGGGATACCCTGGGGATTTGAAGCTGAGGACAACAGTTGATATTTGACCTTTAGATGTTTCTCCTTCTCCCATTTGGCCTCACCCTCCCTGTTATTAAAGACTCTGAAGGGAGAGTTTAGGAGGTCCTGCTGGGGTGTTTAGGGTGCTCTTACAGAAGGGGGATGGATACCTGACAGGCCAATGCCACATAGGTATTCACAAGTGCCACCCTCAACCCCTGTCCTGTCACATGGAGGCTGTTAAAGAGGCTCTAATTTAGCCTGGAACATTCAATAAAAACACCATGGAGGGTTAATATTTCTATGAATTTCAGCATAATGCAATATTTCTATCTATGAAATCCAGTAGATATGAAATAATCCTGTGACTTACATATTGTGTTCCCCTGTTCTAGATTTTGGAGGTTTGGTAATGGCCTCAGTAAGGTGGGCCATAGTATGGGAGTGGTTTTCATCTGGTCCTTGCATAATTTCTCTGATTTTTTAGAGAACCCTCCACTCCCACCACATATCTGAGGGTGAACACATGGTGGGGTTGGGGTTGGACTTTAGAGCAGGTGAGGGGGGAAAGGGGCTGAAGGAGAGAGTGAGGAGCTGGGGAGTGAAGCATGAAGAAGAGGGGGTTGGGGGAAGGGCCAGGGAAAGATAAAGAGGGGGTTCCTTTGCTGGGTTGGGATCTGAGAGGGAGGAGGCAGAAGGGAGTAAGGGGTTTGAAGGTGAGTTTGGGGGGGGGTTTCTTGGAAGAAGTTTTCTGGGGTCTTGTTAAGGAGAAGCTGAAACACAGAGCAAGATGTACAGAGAGACATTCAAGATCAGAGTAGATGAAAGCTTAAATGTAGGGAACCTCTGGACACTTGCCATTTTGTTGGAGGAAGTTATTGAGGTCATGTAAGAGATTGGAGTTGAAGGTCCCATATTCATACCAGTGATTTTGGTTATATAAAGAATATTGAGGCCACATTTGTATGCAGAGATGGTGAAGTTTTTTGCCTGATCCCATTATGGGAGTGCAATGAAGGGAGAGCTAGGGCAGCAACCTTCATCAAGGTGTCTTTGATTCTGGTAGTGCTGGGAAGAAAGCCTCCTGGGGAGTGATCAAGCATCCCTGAGTCAGTCACCAGGAGAGGACACCCATGGTCCGGGAAAGGAGAGGAGTCTCTTTCAGGGTGCCAGTTGGGAGAGACTGGAGGCATATTTCCTCAGGGAAATATGCACACATGTGGCCAGTGATGGATGGTGGCAGTCAAATGACAAATGGTCTCAGGTCTGGAGGTTGGTCAAGGGAGAAGAGAGAGAGAGGGAGAGAGATTGAGAGAAAAAGAAAGACATGGGGTGGATTGGGCTTTTCCAGTAATGCCAATAAGAGGCCTGTAGAGGTCTCTGAACTGCTCACATAGCAATGACCAAGCAAGAGCCATTCCCTTCTGAAGGGCAACTGAGTTCCTGGTCAAGGACCAGCTCCTGTTTAGACCAAGTGAACCTAGAGGGTTTATTGAATCCCCAAAACCACTAGAGAGAGAGAGGTAAAGGGTGAAAAGAAAGGGGGAAAGGAGGTCCTGGACTTGAAGCCTGGAGCCCTCCTTCTAGATTTTAGCACCAAATGTTAGGTTCAAATTATTTAATGAAGCAAGGATAGATGAGAAAGAAAATGAACTGAACTCAACAGACTGGACAGGCCTTTATTAAAAGCCAGAGAAAGGTACCAAATACACCCAGATAAAACCGAAAGTAAGTGGCACACAGTTGTGGTAAAGCATGGTCCTTAAGTAGGCAGGGAGGAGGAAAAATAAAGGTCACTTGGTAGTGAGTACCAGGAAGGGAGAACAGGTGACTGGGTGGGTGAAATATGTCACTTTGAAGTCATACAATGGTTCAGGAGAGGAGAGGAATTTTGAAGTAGCCTCAAGGTAGGGTTATTTGTTCAAGTCATTTGTAACCTTCTATTACCTAAGAATTTATAGGGTGAGAGGAGCTGAAATACAAACCAAAGTCATAGAAAATCTATCTTTGAAATCATAGAAGAAAATTTCCCAAATCTATATAACAATATAGACACCCATATAAGGGGGCATTCTAACTTCAAATAGACATGATCATAAAAGAACAACCCCATGACACACTATAAATAAAATGCTAAATCTAGAAAACAAAGAGATAGAATTCCAAGATGGCGGCTAGAGGGAGGAAGCAAAAAGTGAGCCTCCTATAGTGAAATCTTGGAGAGATGCCGGAGACACACTTTGCAGGCATAATCACTGAGAAAAGGCATAACTTTGACCCCTTCACTTTTAGTGAAGTAGAAGGATACAAAATCAATACACAAAAATCAGTAGCATTTCTACATACAAAAAATGAACCCTCTGAGAAAGAAATCATGAAAACAATACCATTTGCAATAGCTTCACAAAGTTAAAATATCTAGGAACAAATTTAATGAAGTGACTGACATATATGATGAAAACTATAAGTCACTAAGGAAAGAAATCAGTGAAGACCTCAGAAGATGGAAGGACATCTTATGCTCATGGATTGGCAGAATCAATATTGTAAAAATGTCTTTACTACAAAAACTGTATGTTCAATGCAATCTATATGAAAATTGAATGACATTCTTCACTGAGATAGAAAAGTCAATCTTAAAGTTCATATGGAAGCACAAAAGATCTTGAATAGCCAAAGCAATCCTGAGCCAAAAGAGCAACAATGCAGGTATCACAATACCTGACTTCAAGCTATACTACAGAACCATAGTAATAAAAAACAGTATAATACTGGCACAAAAACAGACATGACAACTAATGGAATAAACTAGAAGGCCCTGACACAAACCCGCACAACTGCAGCCATCTGATTTTCAATAAAGGTGCCCAAAATATGAGCTGAAGAAAAGAAAGCCTCTTCAACAAATAGTATTGAGAAAACTGGATTTCCACCTACAGAAGACTGAAAATAGATCCTAATCTCTCACCTTGTACATGTATCAATTCAAAGTGGCTCAAAGAGCTTAATATAAAATCTGAAATAGTGAAATTAATCCAGGAGATAATAGGGAGCACATTGGACTACATAGGCATAGGTAATAACTTTATGAATGGAACTCTAATAGTACAGCAATTAAGAGAAAATACTGACATATGGGACTATATGGAACTAAAACGTTTCTGCACAGCAAACAAAACAAGTTACCAGACTGAAGAGACAGCTTACAGAATGGGAGAAAATCTTTCTCAGCTATACATCTGACAAGGGATTAATAACCAGAATATACAGGGAGCTCCAAAAGCTAACCTCTCAAAGAATCAGCAACCCATTGAATATGAGTATATGAACTAAACAGACACCACTCCTAGGCATATAACTAAGAGAATGTGCTCCAGAATATGACAGAGCCACTTGGACATCCATGTTTATTGCATCACTATTTACAATAACCAAGCTTTGGAAGCAGCCCAGATACCCCACAACTGATGAATGGATTAAGAAAATGTGTTATATATACACAGTGGAGTTTTATTCAGTCATAAAGATGGCCCAAACAATGTAAACACATGTGAGTAATGTAAAAAAATTTAAGTTAAATTTAAAAAGCAGGTTTTTAAAAAAGAATGAAATTTTGTTTTTTGCAGGTAAATGGGTGAAACTGGAAAACTTCATGTTGAACAAATTAAGCCCAGCTCAAAAAATCAAAGGTTGTATATTTTCTCTTATATGTGGAAGCTAGACCTATAAGTTAAATGTATATGCTTGTGCTCAGAGAGAAAAAAATTAGATTAATGAGTTCATCTATGGTGGAGAGAAAGAAAATGTTAGAGAATAAAAAACATTGAAACAACTCATCTTTACTCGAATGTAATATAATGCACTGTACAGTAAACTGTTGACCACAAGGGGAGCATGGTGATAAAGAATGAGTAAGTAACAGAGGAGAGAGAGTTAATTTGATAAAAATGTGATATACACAGACCTGAAAAACCAAGGTAAAATCCCTTGGATTATAAATACACACCCAATTTACAAAAATGAAGGGCAGGAGGGTAAAACAAGTCTTTTCTAGGTGTAGATACTAGTGGGAGGAGGTGAACACAAGGAAAGAGTGACTGAGGGTGTATATGGTAGATGTGTTCTGTATCCATATATGAAAATAGAAGAATGAAAACTCTTGAAATTATTTTACTAAGGGGAAGGCTGGAAAAGGGAGATTGATAGAGGTGGTAGATCTTACTAAGGTATACTATAAGCACATATGTACATACCACAATGTATTCCCCTGTATGACTATTATATACTAATAAAATCATAAAAATATGACTAAATTGGCAGGTACTCCTTGTAAATTTTTTCAGATGTTTGCACCACTTAACAATTCTCTCACAACTTTTGTATAATGTTTAAAATTTAATATAACCTTAAGTTTATAATAAGTAATAAACTAATGAGTTAATTATTTAACGAAATCTATTTCCTCTTTTTTGGGGGAAGGTGGTTACTCAGGACCTCACACTTGTAAGCAAACTCTCTACTACTTGATCTATATCAACAGTCTGAAATTTATATCTCTTACACCTCAGAATCTTCCATTGAGATTACCTTCTAAAGAAACTTTAGATCAAATTTCTCAGTACATGAGAACAGCCCTGCCTGTATTATTATGTCTTCACCTATCAAGTTGACTTTTCCAATAATCACAGTTTTTCAGCCAATTGAAACATTATTATGAATACTAAAAATATAAATTAAATCAGAAGTTATGACTGCATTGTTATTACTCTACTATGTAAATAACTATTTCACATATACCAAATATTACTATACATGGCATTGTTAATCAAAGTTATATCTCAATGCAATAAGGAATTCCAGATGTGGGGGAAGATACCATCTTTGCCACACGGAATCAAATTAAAGTGGGTTTCAAATGGAAAGGGTCTTATGAAAAGGCCCATTAACTTCTTCACAGAAGAGTCATGTAAAATTTAATATTTTTCATATACTCATAGGTCTACAATTAAGTTGTCTTATTCTGAAGTATTGATTTTTCTGGAGTTGTTAAAAAGAACCAATAAAACCCTCATTTGAAAACTTGTATTAGTAAGGAGACTCAAATGATTTTTTTATTATTATTAATCTGTGATCTGTGTCTTGGTAGGATGCCAAGCTAATGGGACTCTCTATTTTTGCTTCCATGTCTAAAACTCTTGCTTTTGTTATAGTACAAAGCATTTTCCTGCTCTTGTATCTGGCCACATTGTCTTTAGTTTGTTACATTTATAAAACCTATTTAACTAAAGCGGCATCATCAGTCCAAACAGCTTGCAATTTCCTGTCTTCTTCATGGATCAGGATACTCTCCAAGTCACCTTTGCTTGCAAGGTCTTATTTCCCTTAGATCTTTCTTACTTAAAAAATATCTGTTAATCTACATGTTCATATGTCTGACCTTATTTTCCTTAAAGCTCTCTTTGATCTGTAGTGTTGTATCCATCATTTATGTAATCATTACTTTAGTTCAATTACCCATGTACAATTGGGAAATGCATCTTGCACAAAAATATATCATCTGAGAAAAAGTTATGTTGGGAAATAAGGACACTTATATTTATATTAGTGAGTGCAAAAGAGTTCTCCATTGTCAGCTTCTCCAAATACTAGGTATTAGCTCTCTGGCATATGATCCCAAAGATTATCAATCTGATTTTTTCAACTTTAATAATTCACATGTTTTAGTTTCTCTTGAAAGTTATTAGTGTATGACTAATAATATTTGTATATGACTCCCTGGGCAAGGGGCAGACAATAGACTATCATCATAGCCTTTTCTTAACACTTCATTTAACATTTGTAGCTACCTAATACTTTTCAATTCTAATGTATAACATAGTGCATGAAGTTGGACTTGGGAAAAGGATTGCCCACATCGTTTTATTTGGAGTCTCAGTGATTAACATTTTCAGTAATATGAAAGCCAAAAGAATGCCATGTTAGTGTTGTTCTGTTTAAGTATCATAAGAATTTCTGTTTCATTAAAGGATATGTTAAAAACCATCCTAATAATGATGTTGATTAATGCTACCATCCTATTGATGGCATTTTTATTCTAGTATTGAAAACATGGTAGCTAACAAAATGTACAAATCTAGTGGGCATCTGAATGAAAACTACTAGAGAAAATTAGTTTGGGATGTAAGTTTTTCTTTAGGTACCAAAATATGAATAATTGCTAACTTCATTATTTTCAGCAATTATTTCTTATTCTTTCCATTTATTTTGATGCAAACATTTATTGTCCAGGTATGTACTCAAGATTGGCCATTGTGCTAATGCACAGTGCTAGTGCCTCCTTCTTCATCCATTCTCATTCTTCACGTTAGGATTAGAAAAATACAGACCTATTGGACTATACACTTAGCAACAAGGAGCTTGTATTAACATTGTTGACTACAGTTTTGGCTTCACATATTTTGAAGCTTAAAATGTGAGTATATTCAGCATTTTATGTTCCTTTGATGATTTGAAACTTTTAACATTACACAATATTTCTTCATAATATTCCTTGTTCTGAAATATTTAAGAACTCATATAGCCATCCCTAATATTTTGATGTATCATTTTTTTGTCCTTTAACTTTTAATCTACCTTTGTCACAAGATTTAAAGTGGATTTCTTTTTAAATTTTTACATTAATATATTTCACATATTTCTTATGATAATAATTATGTTATCAGTATATATTAATTGTATAAATTGGTTTCATTGTGACTGTTCCATATATGCATATAATATACTATGATCAAATTCACCCCTCTATTACTCCTTCTTATCTATCCCCCCTTTTTTGCAATTTTAGTGGGTTTCATTATTCTATTTTCATACATACAAATAAAGTACTTCAATGATACTCACTTTCCATCACCATCTGCTTTTGGCCTACCTGTACCTGGTCATTCCTCTCTAAACTGTTTTCCTTTACATTCATGTCATTTTTTTTTTGAGGTCTACATTATAGATAGGGTCTCATGAGCTATTTGCCTGGGGCTGGCTTTTAACTGCAATCCTCCTTATCTGCCTCACAAGTAGCTAGGATTTCAGGCATGAGCGGATTTCTATGTTTTTAGTTTGTATGTCAGTGCATTCTTCTACCTCATGAAGTCTTATGTCTGGTCTCTGTGTACCACAATTCTTTAAGGTTATGACCATGTTTGTTTATTTGTTTATCTTTTTGCTGTCTGAGTATAATATTTTGATCTTAACTTCACTTCCTGATATTCTTTCTTCTATAGATGATCTGCTCTAGTGTGTTTTTTATTTGATTTATTGACTTTTTTCATTTCCAATATTTTCATCTGGTTTTAAATCCAAATCTCAATTTCCTTCCTGAGTTTCTTGTCCCCATTGTTAACTTTGATGTTCAGGTCTTGAGTTGATTTCCTTACTTAATTTGTTTGCTTGAAACTACTTCGAGGTCAATGATTATTCTAAAACATAAAGTTTTGAGGGCAAATATGGTTCAAAAATTGTGTGCACATACACTAAATGCAAAAATGTTACCTGTTCAAACTATTTCAGGGAAGAGAGGTGGATGGGATGAATTCAATATAATATATTTGATACATTGCAAGAACCTCTGTAAATGCCACAATCTACTCCACACCAAACACAACAATAAAAGGAGAAAAGTTTTGAGTTCTTTGTCTGGCATTTCAGCCATTTCAGTATCTTTGGATTTCTTATTGAGGTGTTATAAATTTTGAAGAGTCATATTGCCTTGTTTCTTCAGATTATTTGTTTCTATATTGTGATTTGTATATCTGTCAGGTTGGATATTTCTTTCATTAAAAGTCAGAGAAGACACTGTCTATAGAAATAATGAAATTACCAACTTCAAACCAAATCAGAGATTTAAATGAAATTAAAGAGGAAAAAAAAACAATTGGAAATATGAACTACTCCCCTGAAAAGATAACTGAGGAAGGGTACTAAAACTTTTCTAGGATAAGCTAAGAGTTTAAAAATTATTGAAGGGATTGATATTAAAAATTAAGTAGTAAAACGAATTTGTCATGTGGGGAGCAAAGAAAAGCTTGAAGCTTCTTCCATAGGAAGAAGTATGTGGGATGAGCATATAAGAAATGATAGTGTGAGAAAAGGTCAGTTTGAGAAGAATCATCTTAGAATGTAACACATATGTACATGGAAGCAATGCTAGGAATCTCTCTGTATAGCTATCCTTATCTCAACTAGCAAAAATGCTTTGTCCTTCTTATTATACTCTCTCTTCAACAAAATTAGAGATAAAAGCAGAACAGTTTCTGCCTGGAAGTGAAAGGGGAATGGGGAGGGGGAGGGGGGGAGAAATGACCCAAACATTGTATGCACATATGAATAGATTAAAAAAAAAGAAATAATAGTGTGAGAGATTATAATGTAATTATTACAGAAAAGCCAACAGTTGAGAAAAAATAAGAATTAAAAAATTTTAAAACAAAAATCAGTACCTTTTCTTTGCTGATGAAAAGAATGTATACCATTGAGATCCATGGGGGCAGTAGGTGTTTTCCTCCAATCTGGGCCTTAGAGCACTGTCTGTGGCTCTCCCAATGTGTTTGCTCTCTATTACCCTCTGGGTGCAGTCTGGGTAAGCTGGTGGGTTGTTGTAGTGTCTGGGCCCAGGGCAATGACTAGGGACTCAGGGTGGCTCCAGATACACAAAAACAGGTAAGATATGGGGGTGCAGGTCGAGGTACATAGCAGCAACTACAAGAGGGGGGACAGATATGTTGGCTTTTGGGGACAGGACAGCTCTGACTACAGCAGTATCTGGGTGAGGGGTGGAGCAGCCTCAACACTCATTATCTATGCACATGGGACCATGTCTTCAGGCATATAGCATATCTGGACATGTCCCACAAAGTTTGATCATTCTACTAAATGACATTGAGTAGGGAATTCAGGACCTGGGGTTGCTCTGGAATTTCCCAAGTGAAGTTTACAGTCTTCACCAAAATCTGCTGAATTGGTGCTCTGGTTCCAAAGTGGTGCCTGGCAAGCAGATAGCCCCCCTCCACCCACATATATGGGATCAGTGTCTTCATGCCAGGAGTAGGTTTGTGTGTACCCCCTGAAATTTGAACTCTTAGGTTAGGTAGGGAAGAGAGGAATCAAGGTGCAGGGCACCTCTGGGTTTATCTCAAGTGAGGGTTTTTTTTTATCCTTTGTTTCTTTTGTGTTTCCCTTGTTCTCTTTGTGAGCGTGTGTGTGATACTGGGTTTGAACTCAGGGCCTCTCACTAGGAATGCAGTCTACATTTTAGCCATTCTGCTAGTCTTTTTATGCATTAGATTTTTTTTATAGTGTTTCATATTTTTTCTCAGAATTAATCTTGGACTGTGATCTTCTTACCCATGCCTCCCATGTATTTAGGATTACATATTTGTGTCATCATATTGAGTCTCTGTCTACTCCCTACTGGCACCCTCCCTTGCCTTTCTAAACCACCCATCTTTTCTTGTAGCCATGTACCAGAGGTTCCATTTCAGATTCATGGAGATGCAAGGATCTTGTAGGCATGTATAATCTGCCACCCTGATCCTTTCCCCATTAAGATTTAAACACAGTTTTTTTGCACCTCTTTTTTTTTCTTTGTATTCTTTTTTTATTCATATGTGCATACAATGGGTCATTTCTACCCCCTTCTCCAAGCCCCCTCCCTATGTACCCCACCCCCTCCCTCTCCCCCCCACCCCCTCACTACCAGGCAGAAACTATTTTGCCCTTATCTCTAATTTTGTTGAAGAGAGAATATTAGCAATAATAGGTGAACCAAGGGTTTTTGCTAGTTGAGATAAGGATAGCTATACAGGGAGTTGACTCACATTGCTTTCCTGTACACGTGTGTTACCTTCTCAACTAATTCTTCTCGAACTAACCTTTTCTCTAGTTCCTGGTCCCCTTCTCTTATTGGCCTGTCACTTTAAAATATCTGCATTAGTTTCTCTGCATTGAGGGCAACAAATGCTATCTAGTTTTTTGGGTGTCTTACATATCCTCATACCTCCATTGTGTCCTCTCGCTTTATCATGTGATCAAAGTTCAATCATGTTGTTGTGTTTACCCTTGATCTAATGTCCACATATGAGGGAGAACATACAATTTTTCGTCTTTTGGGCTGGGCTAACCTTGCTCAGAATGATGTTCTCCAGTTCCATCCATTTACTTGCAAATGATAAGATTTCATTCTTCTTCATGGCTGCAAAAAATTCCATTGTTTATAAATACCACATTTTCTTAATCCTTTCCTCACTACTGGGGCATCTTGGCTGTCTCCATAACTTGGCTATTGTGAATAGTGCTGCAATAAACATGGGTGTGCAAGTGCCTTTGGAGTAACCTGTTAAACCCAGCTGTTAGTAGGAAGAAAAGCAAAAGGCTTTCTCTTTTCTGTTGGATAAAAAGAAAATGGAGAATTGAATCAATACTAGTAAATTAGGAAAGAAATAAGAGGGAAATTCCAGGTCCTTATTTGTGCACCCAAATCAATACTCATTTCAGGTAATTTTAGTTACAGGAGCATTTGTTATAAAACTATTTATATAAGTATAGTAGTTATACATATGGGGGCCAAAATTGCCCTGTATTATTGCTGTTCATTATTTATGCCAAAATAAGGATATTTTCTGTGACTTTTTACTAAAAGTATTGTGATAGACTCAGGATTCATGTTAATAAAAGATGGCTATTATTTATTAAGAATTTCTTAAGAAGAAAGAAAAGTGTAATTAAAGATAAAATACTTAACTGTGTATCAGGGAGTCTTTCATATTTTCAAGTAATGCAGTTACCTCATTTTGAGATTTCAATCTTTTTAGCTATAACAGGGACTGAATTCTTCCTCTATATTGTTTTTTTTTTTTTTTGGCTTAAATTGTATGAACTCTCTAAAAAAGTCTTTGCATTTTCTGAAGGGTTATCAAAATTATTATATTATGGTATTATAGGTAGTGAAAGACCAATACAAATATGTTCTAGGAACACTTTAGATAATTTGGATCTGTCTGACAACTAATCACGATATGTTTAGGTGTAGCAAATGTAAATTCAGGCCAAGTCTCTATTGACAAGAAAAGAAAATCAAGTCAGTTCCCTAGATAATTCAGACAGTAAATTCACCTGCTCAGAGAATGACCTAATTCCCCTGAATTCTCTGGTCAGTTGCTTCCAATGGGTCCTTTGCTTTACAGATAGGGCTCCTGTGTAGCACCTTGTCTCATTTAAAGAGGAAAGCAGGAGGCACAGCCCATTCTCTTCCCTTGACTTTTCACTTTCTCTAGGATTCCAAACATGTCATGGTCTATTTATAATCCCACATGACACTCATATATGAATAAAAGGTGAAAGAATGTGAAAACTAAGATTAGAAAAGAAAATCTGATCTTGACTCCCAGAAAGTTCTAAAGCATGGCTTTACATAAATTTGGTTTAGACACAATATGCAAAAAAGTGAAGCCTAGGATCACCAGCAGAAAATATACCAAGGTAGATTATTAAAATTCCCTGGTTAAACACCACACTCAAATATGCCTTGTAAGTAGATTTGGAATAGAATCCATTAAACTGTGATTTTAATAAACCCCCAGGTGACAGGTAGGCACATGAAAGTTAGAGAAACATTGACACAATCAGGTCTTATGCTTTCCTATCCTTTTCTATCTAGTTGCTTCTTATTCCAAAGCTGATTATTTTGTTGATTACTTTTCCTTTGGCAAAATTGTCCTAAGAGAAATTTGAGTAGTTTTTCATTACAAATTAACTTTCAAATTGGCAATTGGTGTTCTAGTGTCCATTTTTTTAATAGTTTTCATTGTAGAAATATTTCAATTACTTCCTTAAGTTTACTCCTAGGTGTTGTATTTATTTTTTCTTAGACTATTGTGAATGGGATTGTTTTCCTGATTTCTTTCTCAGCTTCATTGTTACAGGGATTTAGAAATGCTACAGATTTTTGTAGGTTGATTTTGTATCTTGCTACAGTGCAGAACGTGTTTATCTGATTTAAGAGGTTTTTGGTGGAATCCTTAGGGTATTTTAAATATAGAATCCTATCATATGCAAATGATAAGATGATAATTTGGTTTCTTCCTTTTCTATTTGTATTCTCTTACCATGCTACTCTGGCTAAAAATTCAAGAACTACATTGAATAAATGTGGAGTGAATGGACACACTTGCTTTCTTCTTGACTTCAGAGGAAGTAATTTTTGCCACATTTATTATGACATTGGCTATAGATCTGTAATATATATACTCTAGTATGTAGAAATACATTCCCTGTACTCACAATCTTTTCAGAATTATGATCATGAAGGAAGGCTGAGTTTTTCCAAAGGTTTTTTCTGCATTTATTGAGATGATCAGCTATTTTTTGTCATTTACTCTGTTTGTGTGTTGTATTACACTTACTGATTTGCATAAATTGAACCATCTTTTTCTCTCTGGAATGAAGCCAATTTGATCATAGTTTATTATGTTTTTAATGTGTTCAGTTTATTGTTGAAAATTTTTGCATCTATGTTCATCAAGGAAATTGGTGTATAATATTTTTCTTGTATCCTTTCCCAGTGTTGATAATAAGGACACACTGGCATCATAGAACAAGTTTGTTAGCACTATTTTTCTTTCTATTTTATGGAATAAAATAGAAATTTTGTTATGGCATATATGTCCAGAAAATTATGCAGTTCTTCTAAGTTTATTAGAGTATAAGTTTTATAAGTATGAGCTTCGGTTTCATTTGTATTTATTGTGATATCTTTTTTCTTCATTAATTCTATTAATTTCTTTCTTCTTTTTTGTTTAAAATCAAGAATTTATCAATCTTGTTTATTTTTTCAAAGAATCAACTCTTTGTTTTAATGTTTTTTTTTATAATTCTAGCAGTCTCCATTTCATTTACTTATGCTCTGATCTTTACTATTCCTTCATTTTGCTTTCCTATGGGCTTGAGGCACACCATTAGGTTATTTGTGAGTTCTCTAATTTCTTAATGTAAGCACTCCTAGCTACAAACGTTCTTCTTCACACTGTCTTTGCAGTGTCCCAAAATTTTGGTGTGTTGTGTTTTCATTTTCATTGACTTTCAGGAATTTTCTGCTTTCCTCCATTATTTCCTTGATGATTAATTTTTCACTCAAAAGTGTGTTCTTTAATCTCTATGTGTTTGTATATTTCTTGTAGTTTCTCTTGCTTTTGATTTCCAGTTTTATTCCATGCTGTGCTGATAAAGTCTAGGAAGTTATTTCAGTTCTTTCATATTGCTTAAGACTTGCTTTATGTCCTAAAATGTTGTGTATTTTGAAGAAACTTTTGTGGGATGCTGAGAAGAATATATATTCTGTGGCTATTGGGTAGCATATTCCCTAGATGCTTGTTGAGTCCCTTTGATCAATATTGCCATTAATTTTGTTGCTTCTTTGTTGATTTTTTTTGTCTGGATGACCCATTGCTGGTAAAAGTGGATTATTGAAGTCACTAATATTATTTCATTTGGGCTTATTTGTGATTCTTATGTTCAATAGTGTTTGTTTTATGAACTTTGATGCACTTATGTTTTGTACATTTATTTCCAATTGTTAAATTCTCTTAATGGTTTGTTCCTTTTATCAATATAAAGTGCTCTTTTTCTCTTCTGAATAATTTTGATTTGAAATATTTTTTGTCAGATATTTGGAGCTATTCATGTTGGCCTTGGAGCCTCCATTTTCTTGGAATATATTTTTCCAACCCTTACCTTACGTTTATGGGATTTTATTGTTGTTGTTGGTTTTGTTCCAGTGAGGTGCATTTCTTGTAGGCAACAAATGGTTGGGTCTTGTTTTTTTAAATCAATACACCAGTCTGTGTCTTTTGCTTAGAGAATTGAGACCATTAGCAGTCAGACTTATTGTAAAGTTATATGTAGTACCTCCTGTCATTTTGCCATTTTAGTAGTGTTTGATTTTTTCCTAATCCTCTTTTGCTTATTTATTCATAAAATGAGATTTATTTGGTTCCATAGTTCCATAGCATTTATCTTTCTCTTCTGTGTGTAGTGTCTTGTGCAGTTTTGGTTTAGTGATCATGATTATATTCAGTTTTGTTTATCATGGAAGTTTTTTATTTTTCCCTCATTTATAAAAGATAGCTTTTCTGGACACACTAATCATGGTTGGCAGTTATTTACTTTCAGGGCTTGGAATACTTAGTTACATGCCCTTCCAACTTTTAGAGTTTCTGTTACAACATCAGTGTTATAATTATGGGTTTGCCTTATATGTAACTTTGTGCTGCTCTCTTTTCATTTTCAACATTCTTTCATTGTTCTCCACACTTAATGTTTTAACTATATTGTGATGTAGGAAGGTTCTTTTCTGACTGTCTGTTGATGTCCTAAAAGCCTCCTGTACCTAGATAGCCATCTCTCTTTCTCAATATTTGATAAATCATCTTCTATTATTTTTAATAGGTTTTCTATGCCTTTAGTTTGCACTAAAAAAAAAAAAGGAAGAAGCAAGATGTGGAAAGGGGCATGAAGTATATAGGACAAAAGCATAAAAATAATACTGCAAGAACACAATATAACTATTGTGGAAAGAGACAATAATTTCTGGGAATAGAAAAGGATTAAAATTAAGAATAAAAAATAAAGTAAAATAAAATAAAGAAGTTTTAAGAAGTCAGTACGTCCTTGCTCAAGAATAGAGTGTGCAACAATTATGTTTCATTAAGGAAGCAGGTGACCCTCACTATTCTCTCTGATATGTTCTTAATTTTTTCATTCTTAGTTCCTTTCTTTTCCTAAAATTTCCCATAATTCTGCTATGGGTTCCCTCTGGGGAGGAGTTGCTCTCTCCCAGAGGTGATGACTGCAGGTTGGGCCAAAGCAGAACTCATTAATTAGCAGCAATTCTACAGGGTACCATAGCTTTGGAAGTGTGTCAGCTCCAGTCCAATAATACAGTTCTGGTATTGGTAGGGCAATTCCAGATTGCCTCCATGTGCAGCAGCATTTGGAGGCAAGTGTGAAGAGGGTCCATGCACAGCTAGTGAGTGGGATTTAATTCTGCTAGTGTGCCAGCTCCTGTGAGTGATCCTGGATTAGGAACTCAGGGTGCTGGATGGTTTTATCTCATCCATAGTCAGATTTTCTCTCTCAATTTATGGGCTGGTACTCCATTTACAAAGTAACATCCAGCATCCTGCTAGCTCTTGCCACACACAAATATATAGGTGGAGGGTCTAATGATGGAGTGATTTAGGACATGTTCCTCAGAGATTGCCCACTCTCTTAGCTAGCAATGGAAGTGGGGATGAAGTTTTCATTTTGTTTCTTTTATAGCACTAAAGCTCGAGATTTCTGAATTTTCCCTTCTCTGTTTTATCTTTTACCGGTCTCCTGCCTTTTTGATTTGTTCACCTTTCCTTGTAGCCAAGAGCCTGAGATTTTGTTTCAAACTTGTGGAGTACAAAAATGTGGGGTTGTCACTATCCTCCACCTTGGAAACCCATCATTGTTTTGGGTATTATCAGTTTAATGGTGTCATTATATGGTGACCTCCATTATGTCTGGAGAAATGTGTGATGTCCTTTGCAAAGTTCTCTCTTTGATATATACATATTTTCTGACTAATTTTGTGATTTCCTTACTTTTGATATTCAGCCACTTGACTATGTGAATCTCTATAATTTTGTTTTCAGAAAGTTTAACATATATATCTACATCTATTTTATGTTCCTTAACCTACCTTGTAATTTTTGAGCACTTTGCAATTATGTTCTTTATTATATTTTTAAATTTTTCAGCTCCTGTATCCTCAAATACTTTTTCATTTTGTCTCTCTGATCCTCTTGATATTTCAATTGCACATTATAGGCTACTTTATTACCTTGACACTTAACTTTCTTCTCTCTGTTGTTGATATTTGTTAAATTCTGTTGAGTACTTAGCACATGCATTGATGTTTTATTTGTCTACTTGTAAAAACCTTTTTATCCACTTCTGTGAATTTTATGTTTCAAACATTGTGCTACTAAATTCTAGAATTTTCATTTGTTCATTTTTATATTTTCTGTTTCTCTGGTAAGATCCTCCTATAATCATTAATTTTAGTAATATTTTCCTTTTCATATTTGAATATGTTTTTAAACCATGAATAGAGAGCATTTTCCTGTACCTGCAAGACTGGCTTATTCCAGAATCTGTTTTAAACTACTGATCAAATATGGGTCATTTCTCTCCCATTTCTTCACATATTTAGTAATTTCTTTACATACTGAACAAAGATGATATTTTGTGGAAATTGTGGATTCGATTAACTTCCTCTGAAGACTGTTGATATTTGTTTTCAAGATAGTTAAATTATTAATTGTTAACCTTGAATTATGGGGATTGTCATGAACTATGAGTCCTCTTCCTATAGGCAAGGAATGACCAAGAATATGAGGAAATAATAGGTAGATTTGAGAGCTACCCCTTCTCGTATCTTCTGACTTTCCAGGATTTTTGTCCATAATTTTCAGCAACAAGGGCCTAAACTCTGTCCTCTGAGGTCTCCAAGACAGCAGATTTATGACTCTAGTCAACCCCTATTATATTGGCTAGAATATACTTTAATAGAAATGTGGAACTCACTTTTAAGACTTAATACTTCTTTTTTTTTCTGCATTTATTTGATTTCACATGCCTTCACATACTTTCAAAAATGTTTTCTTTAGAATTCATCATTCTCATCTATGGAAGGGTTTGACCAGGAAGGTTAGGTCATACAGATAAAAGTTACTATGCCATACATAAAACAAAGAATCTCGATTGATACTTGTAAGCAAAGGAAAATCATGAAAGAATGATAATATGACAAAATAAAACATACATAATAGCAATTTTCTGACTTCTTAAATGACACATGTAAAGGACCTTCTAGTAGGTTTTTGAGTTTCAGCAATCTGGTTTTGTTTTCCTTTGAGTAAATGTTCAGGCTTATCAGGTAGTCCAAACTTATATAAAATAAATAGATAAAATAAGATAAAATAAGAAAAATAACAAAGAAATGCAGAATTTGACATTATAGTACCAGCAGTACTAAAATCAGTACCATTACTGATTTTAGACTGTGTCTCAATTATTCTACATGAAACCACTTCAATTCCTGTTACTCTATCTAAAATTTCTAAGGAAGAAGAAATAAAGAACTGTGAAATGCTTAATTAGCTTCTGTGAAAAATAAGGTATTTCTTATTACTGATAGAGCTATTCTATCAATAAAATATTAGGTGGTGAACATGTCATGTAGCTGCATTTGCAAAGCAGATAAGAATGTTTTTAGGGGGTACTCATTAGGAACTATTGTTACCTATAGATATCATTTCTTCAAAATCATTCTACAACTCTGAAAAAAACCTTTCAGATAGTTTTAACTGTCATAGAGTAATCAACCAGTTCACCTTGATTCAAGATGCTTGTCTTCATAAAACCAAATTTCTACTCATAAATTTAGGACAATTTTCTTTTGCTACCATCAGTAATCAAATTCTCCTTACAGATATCCTCATAAAATTTGTTTTTGCAAAATTAATTAGACAGAAATATAATTATGTTCAAAGAATGAAACTATGAGCACCTAGGCCTACATGTTGAATTTCCCAACTTTGTCCACATTGTGGTTTATCCTTTCTTCTCTAAGCTTGAGTCTTTGTTCTTAAGCTTTCCGTTTCTTTTTTGCTTGTGAATGAATGGAAAGGCTGCATTTGGAAGGATTAAAAAGTAATTTTCCAGGAAAACACTTTTGCACATTTAAGTACATTTTTAAAAGATAAGTTTAAGTATTATGAGCACAACAGTTTTTTTTAAATCACCATAACTTTTTGGCCAAATTATTTTTTAAAATTCTTAGCACAGAATTTCATATTATGTTAAATAAATATTATCTTTATTTTTCTTGTTGTTGCCTTATTCTTCAGTTTTTATAACATTTTCATACATGTATGCAGTATACTTTAGATTTATCCCATTATGCCCCTTTCCCCACACACTTATCCCCTTCTTCTACTCTTATGTCTTTTTAAAAATCTGCACTCTATATAAGAGAGAAAATATGTGATATTTGTCTTTTTGAATCTGGCTTTCTCTGCTTTATACATCATGATCTCCAGTCCATCCATTTTCTTGTTCTTTATGACAATAATATCAATAATATTTTATCCATTTATCTGTTTATGATTCCATAAAATGGATACTATAAATAATGCCACAATAAATATGGGTATGCAGGTATTGTTATTCTGTGTGACTTCAGACATGCATCCAGAAATTTCTATGTTTATATTTTTGAGAAACATTCATAATGATTTCCACAGTGCCTGAACAAATTTGTACTCTCATCAACAGTATACAATGATTTATTTGTCCACACATCTTAAGAAGCATTTGATGCTAGCTTTCTTAATGATAGATGATAGCCATTGAGACTGGATTGAGATGAAATATTTTCTTTTGGTTCATTTATTCACTTATTCATATGTGTATACATTATTTGAGCCATTTCTCTCCCCTGCACCCCAATCTCTCTGTTTTCCCCCAACCACTTTGCTTCTAGGCAGAAGCTTTTCTGCCCTTTCTCCAATTTTGTAAACATAAACAATAATAAGAAAGCATAGTGTTTTTGAAGTTTGAGATAAGGATAACTATTCAGAGAGATTCCTAGCACCACTTCCTAGTTACCTGCCCATAGTGACCTCTGTCGTTTTAAAGTTACTATATTAGCTCCTCTACAGTGGGCACATCACACACTTTAAAGTTTTGGGTTTCCTACCTTTCCCTGTTCCTCCTGTACATGTTCTCCCCTTAGTGTGTGACTCATGTCCAATAATACCATGCATTTGTTTTAGGTGTAAAGTCTGCATGTGAGGGAGAACATATGATTTTTGGCTTTCTGAACCTGGCTAACTTCGCTTAAGATGATGTTCTCCCGTTCCATAAATTTACTTGAAAATTACAAGATTTCATTCTTCTTCATGGCTGAGTTCTATTGTGTATAAATACCACATTTTCTTAATCCATTCATCAGTAGTGAGGGTCTTGGCTGTTTCCATAACTTGGCTATTGTGAATAGTGCTGCAATAAACATGGGTGTGCAGGTTCCTCTGGAGTAACCTGAGTCACATTCCTTCTGTTATATTCCTAGTAGTGCTGTTGCTGGATCATATGGCAGATCTATATTTATTTTTTTAAGAAGCTTCTGTATTGTTTTCCAGAGTGATTGTACTAGCTTTCATTCCCATCAGCAGTGTATGAGAGTTCCTTTTTCCCTGCATCCTTGCCAACATTTGTTCTTGGCAATGTTTTTGATGATAGTTATTCTAACAGGGATTTGGTAGAATCTTAGTGTGATTTTGATTTGTGTTTCCTTTATGGCCAGAGATGGTGAGCATTTTTTCACCTGTTTTTTTGGCCATTGTGATTTCTTCTTCTGAAAAACTTTTGTTTAGTTCAGTTTCCCATTTCTTTATTGGTTCATTGATTTTGGGAGAGTTTAGAGTTTTGAGCTCCCTGTGTATTCTGGTTATCAGTCCTTTGTCTGATATATAGCTAGCAAATATTTTCTCCCACTTTGTGGGTGGTCTCTTCATATTAGAGACCATTTCTTTTGCTGTGCAGAAGCTTTTAATTTTATGTAGTCCCATTTGTTCATCCTTTTGCTTAGTTGCTGAGCTGCTAGGGTTCTATTGAGGAAGTCCTTGCCTATACCTATTGCTTCCAGAGTATTCCCTGCCCTTTTCTATACTAGCTTCAGAGTTGGGTCTGATGTTAAGGTCCTTAATCCATTTTGAGTTGATACTAATACAGAGTGATAAACATAGATCTAGTTTTAGTTTTATGCAGGCAGATAACCACTTTTCCCAACAACAATTGTTGAAGAGGCTGTCTTTTCTCCATCATATATTTTTGATTCTTTTGTCAAAAATGAGGTGGGCATAGTTGTGTGGATTCATATCTGGGTCCTCTATTCTGTTCCACTGGTCTTTTATGTTTGTTTTTGTGCCAGTACCATGCTGTTTTTCTTGGTACTGTTTTGTAATATAGTTTGAATTTGGGAATTGTGATACCTTCAGCATTGCTTTTTGCTCAGCATTGCTTTGGCTGTTTGTGGTCTTTATTGTTTCCAAATGAACTTAGGGTAGATTTTCCAATTTCTGTGATAAATGTCATTGGGATTTTGATGGGAACTGCATTGAACATGAAGATTGCTTCTGGTAGTATAGCCATTTTTACTATGTTGCTTCTACCAATCCATGAGCATGGAAAATCTTTCTACCTTCTGTAGTCTTCCTCAGTCTCTTTCATCAGAGGCTTATAGCTCTCCTTGTGGAGGCCATTCACATCCTTTGTTAAGTTTATTCCTAAGTGTTTGATTTTGTTGAGGCTACTGTAAATGGAATTGATTCCATATATTCTTTCTCAATTTGTTCATTGTTGGTGGATAAAAATCTAATGATTTTTTAAAGTTGACTTTGTATCCTGCCACATTGCTGAAGCTATTTATGGTGTCTAGGATGTTTTGGGTAAAGTTTTTTGATCCTATGCTTTAAAGTATAGGATCAAGTCTTCTGCAAATAGGGATACTTTGATAGTTTCTTCATCTATTTGTGTTCCTTTTATTTTTTCTTCTTGCCTTATGGCTCTGGCTAGGATTTCCAGAACTATGTTGAATAGGAGTGGGGATAGTGGGCACCCTTGTCTCATTCCTGTGTTTAGGGGAAATAGTTTCAGTTTTTCTCCATTAGGTATGATGTTGGCTATAGGTTTGTCATATATAGCCTTTATTAGGTTGAGGTACATTCCTTCTATTCCTAGTTTTCTTAGAGATTTTATCATAAAGTGGTGTTGAATCTTATTGAAGGCTTTTTCTGCATCTATTGAGATGATCAGTGGGTTTTTATCTTTGCTTCTATTAACATGCTGTATTACATTTATAGATTTGTGTATGTTGAACCACCCCTGCATCCCTGGGATGAAGCTGACTTGGTCATGGTGAATGATCTTTCTGATATGTTTTTAGATTCAATTTGACATTATTTTATTGAGCATTATTGTGTTGATGTTCATTAAACAGATTAGACTATAGTTCTCCTTTTTAGAGGTGTCTTTGTCTGGTTTGGGGATGAGTATAATATTGGCTTCATAAAATGAGTTAGGCAGTATTCTTTCCCTTCCTATTTTGTGGAAAATTTTAAGGATAGTTGGTATTAGTTCTTCTTTAAAGGTCTGATAGAATTCAGCAGAAAATTCATCAGGTCCTGGACTTTTCTATTTTGGGAGACTATTGCTGCTTCAACTTCATTTTGTGTTATCGATCTATTTAGGTGGTTAATATTCTTTTGGTTCAATTTTTGATGGTAATAAGTCTCTAGAAATCTATCCATGTCTTCACAATTTTCAAATTTATTGGAATATAGGTTCTTAAGTAGTCATTGATGATTTCCTGGATTTCCATGGTGTTTGTTGTAATCTCCCCTTTTGCATTTCTGATTTTACTGATTTGGGTTTTTTCTCTTCTCATTTTAGTCATATCTGCCAAGGGTCTGCTAATATTGTTTATTTTTTCAAAAAACCAGCTTTTTGTTTCATTGATTCTTTGTATGGTTTTTTTGGTCTCTATTTCATAAATTTTGGCACTTATTTTTATTTCTCTCCTTCTGCCTGTTTTGGGTTTTCTAGGAGTTTGAGATGTAGCATTAGGTCATTGATTTTAGATCTTTTTGTCCTTTTACTAGATGCACTCATGGCTATAAACTTTCCTCTCAGGACTGCCTTTGCTGTTTCCCATAGGTACTAGTAGGTCATGTTTTCATTTTCATTGACTTCCAGGAATCTTTCAATTTTCTCTTTTATTTCATCAGTGGCCCATTTGTCATTGAACAATATGTTGTTCAGCTTCCAATTGTTTGCATATTTTTTGCTATTGTTATTGTTGTTGATTTCTAGTTTTAATGCATTGTGATCACATAGAATTCAGGGTATCATTTCTGTTTCCTTATATTTGCTGAGGCTTGCTTTGTGCCATAAGAGATGAACAATTTTGGAGGAAGTTCCATGGGCTGCTGAGAAGAATGCATATTGTGCGGATGTTGGATGAAATATTCTGTAGACATCAGCTAGGTCCATTTGATCTATGGTGTGATTTTTTTCTAGAAATTCTTTATTGATTTTTTGTTTGGATGACCTATCTATTGCTGATAGGGTGGTATTAAAGTCTCCCACTACCACTGTATTAGAGTCTGTATGTGCTTTTAAGTCCTTTAAAGTATGTTTGATAAAATTGGATACACTGAGATTGGGTGCATATAGGTTGATGATTGTTGTTTCTTTTTGGTGTATTTCCCCTTTTATTAGGTGGAGTGTCCTTCTTTATCTTATTTGATCAATGTAAGTTTGAAGTCTACATAAGTATTGCTACTTTTGCTTGTTTTAGTGGACCATTGGCTTGGTAAATCTTCTTTCACCCAAAAGCCAGTGTTTGTTTCTGTCAATGAGATGGGTCTCGTGCAAACAGACTGTTGGATCTTCCTTTTTAATCCAGTTTGCCAAATGGTGTCTTTTGATTGTGGAGTTGAGTCTGTTGACACTAGGTGTTAATATTGATAGGTATGTGGTGACTTTTATCATTTATTTGTTGTTGTTGTTTAAGGGGTTGATTGTGTGCAGTTGAACTAATGTTACTCTGATTCCTTGTCTCTTCTTCTGTGATTTGATACTGCCTGTCCTCTCATGGTTTTGTTTGCTTTCATTTTCTATGTCCAGAATTCTTTGGAGAATCTTTTGTAATGGTGGTTTGGTGGTCATATATTGTTTTAGTTTCTGCTTATCATGGAAGACTTTTATTGCTCCATCTATTTGAATGATAGTTTTGCTGGGTAGAGTATTCTAGGGTTGAAGTTATTTTCTTTCAGTGACCAGAATACCTCACTTCATGCCCTTCTTGTTTTTAAATTTTCCATTGAGAAATCTGCTCAAATTTCCTTTGAGAAATTTGATGGGTTTACCTTTATATATTATTTGTTTTTTTCTTACAGCTATCAATATTCTTTCTCTATTCTCTGTGCTTTTTGTTTTAATGATAATATGTTGTGGGAAGTTCTATTTTGGTCAAGTCTGTTTGGTGTCCTGGAGACTTCCTGTACTTGACTGGGCATAACTTTCTCTAGATTTGGAAATTTTTCTGTTATTATTTTATTGAATATATTACGAATCCTTTTTGCTTGTACCTCTTTCCATCTTCAAGGCCCATGATTCTCAGGTTTCTTCTTTTGGTGGAGTTGCTGAGTTCTTGGAAATTCCTTTTGTAGGTTTTGAGTTGTTTGACTACCAGTTCTTCAGCTTTTCCTTTAATTTCTATTTTATCTTCTAGCTCTGAGATTCTGTCTTCCACTTGTTCTAGTCTGCTGGAATGGCATTCCATTGTGTTTTGTGTTTCTGTTTGATTTTTTTTCTGGTGCTTTCCATATCATGGGTCACTTCCTCTTTAATATTTCTATTTTCATCTTTAGTGCATTAATCTCTATTTATAGTTTTCTTTGTATCACTTTGGTGTTTATTTAGGGCTCCTATGACTTCATTTTTTTGTTTCTGTGTCTTCTCCTATTCTTTACTTCTGCTGTCTTGAAATTTCTTGAATGCATCTTGTTCATTTTGCTTATCCAAGTCTAGTATCATTTCCATGCAATTCTCTGTGATTACTTGCAGGATTACTTCTTTGAGGCTGCTTTCATGGGCATTTCTGGGTTCCTTGGTGCTGTATATCTTTGCTTTGTTCAAGTCTGGAACTGAGTATACATTTTTGTCATTTCCCTCTGAATCTTATATTAAATTATTTTCTTCTTCTCATCCCTCCACTTGGTACTGTGCAACTATGTTCTTGACAGGCTAGTGGGTGGTTTTAGTCACCTGTTTTCTTTCCCTTGATTTAATTTTTGTTTTATGGCTGTCTTGGGTTTTTAGCTAGGTTGATGTTCTATTTCTGTCCAAGATCTGGGTGTAATTTAGTAATTACTAATTCACAGGTTTAACACCTAACAACTAGTTTATATCTTATACAAGACTCATTGGTGGTAATATCTTTAAGCAGTGGAGGTTAGGGGGTTAAAGTTTGTAAGGCTAGCTACAGAAATTTGGGGAGTTGGGTAGGGTGGCAAAAATGGGAGGTTGTAAGTGGGGTGGGTGAGTGGGGGAAGCAGTGTGGGGGCTGCTGGCTTTTGTGTCCCTTGTGTGTGTTTTGGTATATTTCTGTTGTTATAGTGAAGGGTGCTTCTGTGATGGATTGCAGGGTGTTTGGGTTGTGTAAAGTTGATATGGTAGAGTAGTCTACAGGCGGTGAGTGTGTAGGAGGGAGGGGTAGTGTGGTGACAGGTTGGGGGAGGCTTGGAGGGGTAGGTGAAGACAGGAGGAGAGAAGTGGATAAGAAGGGGCAGAATGAGTAGTTGGGAGTGAGAAGAATGGATTGTAGCACAAGAGAAGGAGGGAGAGTGAAGTAGGGATGAGAAGGTGATGATGGTAAAGTTGATTGTATAGAAAGAAAAAAGATAATAGGAATAGAGATAAAAATAGAAAACCCACAATAACATAACAACAACAACAAAAAAACCCAAAGAAATCAATGGGAAAAATGAAGAAACAAACAAAATAATAAAAACAAACAAAAAAGTAAAAAAGAAAAACACAAGGTTCAGGAACAATAGAATTTCAGTTTTAGTTTAAGTTTTGGAGTTACTACTCCAGCATCCAGTTCTGGTATTATTGTATAAGCAAATGCTGTGATGTGGTCTCACCAGGTGGTTGGCTTGTGAGTATTGTTTTTTTCTTCTGTCTACCAGTTAAATTGAAATTGTGAGGTGAGGTAACTTTGCCAGATCATGCAGGGTGGTCAGAGATACTGATTTCCTCAGCTGATAGCTGTGTTACCCTTCAGCTGCAGCTGTTTGGTCAGCTCCTCCCTCAGCAAGGTGTGGCAGTTCAAATTTGAATGCTTCCTTCAGGTTCAGGAGGTCATCTCTGTAGTCCACTATTTGCCCTGCTTTGGAGGTGGCTTTTCACTGTGCTTGTTTACTTTGATTTCCTTCCTGGGGGTTTATTATTTTTTTGCCTTGCCCCCTTTCTCTGGGGTAGGTTCAGTGTTCCATTGCCTCCCCTCACCCCCTGCTGTCAGTGTATGATGACAGTTCACTGTTTATTTTTCAGTTTTGTGGGGCAGTTTAACTTTGAGTGCTGCTTACTGGCTCAGGAGATTATCCTGTGATCCATTAGAGGCCCTGCTTTGGGGAGTGGCTTATTGCCCATTTCTTGCCATTCCTGTCTTTGTTTACTGATAGTTTGCTGAGCTTAGCTCCTTGCCCCTCCTCCTTTCTCCAGTGCACTTTCAGTGTTCCCACACTCTCTGCTGTTGTGCCAGATTACAGTTCGATGTTTGTTATTCAGCTTTTTTAGGGGGAGTTCAGTCTGCTCAGGTGCTGTGCTAGTTTATCCCAGGGGTGACTGGGAGAATTCTGTGTGATGTGTGGCATTCATATATTTGGTCTGTTGAAAGTCTCAGGCAGGTTTGGAGCCTGTGGTTGCTGCAGCAGTGGTGGCAGCCCTCAAGTTTTCTTACTGTAACATGTTGTGGGGTAGCTTTCCCTGGTATAGGGGTTCAGGGTGTCAGAGGTTTGATTCTGGTTGGTACATTATTTCCACTTGATGGAGGAGGAGAAGAGAAGGAAAGGAAAAAAAAATCACCATGGGGAAGGAAGGTTTCCCCACGGCTGGACCCACCTTGCTGGCTGTGCAGTGGGTTGCAGCTGTTAGGTGCAATTAAAGGCTGATTTGTGGGTCAGTCTTTGAATTTTTTCCTGCACCTAATTTGATGGCAGTTATTATTTTAGCTAGAAGAAGTCCGAATTACCTAGGTATGTCTCCAATGTCTTAGGGAGGTTTTGGGGTCATGGAGCTTAGGCTAGTCACCATCTTGGATCCCTCTTGCAATGGAATCTTATTGTACTTTTTGACTTACATTTCCCTGATGGCTAAGGAGTTTGAGCATCCTTTCATGCTCTTATTGAACATTTATGCTTTTCCATTTGAAAAGTGTCAATTATGCTCATTCATCCTTTTATTGATTGGAATTTTAGCACTATTTATGCTTAGTGTTTTTAGTTCTTTTTATAGTGTGGATATTAACCTCCTGTCAGATGAATACCTGACAAAGATTCTCTTTCATTTTCCAAGGTGTCTCCTCATTCTGGTAAATGTTTCCTTTTCTGTGTGTAAGCTCTTGAATTTGATGAAGGGCCATTTGTCAATTCTTGCTCTTATTTCCTGAGTAATTGGAGTACTATTCAGAAAGTCTAGCCTGTGACTAGATTTTGAAGTGTTTTCTCTATTTTACCTCTATTCATTTCAAAGTTGCTGGTGTTACATTAAGATACTTGATCCATTTTGAATGTATTTTTGTACACAGTGACAGACAGGAATCTAGTGTCAGCCTTCTATACGTGGATATCCAATTCTGCAACAGAATTTTTTTGGAAGAGGCTCTCTTTTCTCTAACATATTTTTTCAGTACCATTATCAAGAATCAGTGGCTGTAGCTCCTTTGGTTTTTTCCAGGATGTCTGTTCTATTCCACTGATCTATGTGTCTATTTTATGCAAGTACCATGATTTTTTTGTTACTATGGTTCTGTAGTGTAGTTTAAAATCAAGTATTGTGACCCCAGCACTACTCTTTTGGCTCAGGATTGCTTTGGCTATCAGGGATTTTTCTTGCTTTCATATGAGTTTTAGATTTTTTTTCAAGTTCTGTGAAGGTTGTTCTTGAGATTTTGGGTGAATGCACAGAATCTGTAGGTTGCTTTTCTAAAATTGTTGTACTGGGTAGGGGTACATTATGGTATTTACAAAGGTTCTTACAATATATTAAATATATCATACTTGAATTCACTCCCCTACCTTTCTCTTTTATGTGCCCCAATTGTTGGAACAGTTTCCACATCTATCTTTTTTTCTGCTTACATTCAAGTATACACAGTATTTGTATCATATTCATCCTCCTTCATCCTTTCCCTGCATTCTCTCCCCTCCCACTGGATCAACCTGTCCCCCAGGCAGGACCTGTTCTGCCCCCCTGTTCTTCAATTTTGCAAAAGAAATAAAAGAAATGACATTTTTGTTTGTTTAAGATAGCTACACAGATAGTTTTCTTGTGGCACTTCCATGTATATATGTATTATAGCGCAATTTGGTTCAGCTCCTCTGTATTGCAGATTGCTCTTGGTAGTATAGCCTTTTTCATAATATTAATTCTGCTATTTCATGAACATGAAAAGTCTTTCCATCCTCAATTTCTTTCTTTGGTGTCTTACAGTTGTCATCTTAGACATCTTTCACTTTCATGGTTCAGTTTACCTATAAGGTTTCACTTTTTGAGGCTATTGTGAATGGGACTGTTTTATAGATATTTTTCCTAGCATGTTCATTATGGTGTATAAAGAAGCTTCTGGTTTTGCATGTTCATTTTGTATTCTACTTCCTTGCTTGACACTATTTGTCACATCTAAGATTTTTTTTGTAGCAGACTATTTCATTGATCTTTTGTAAATTCTTTTTGTTTCCCTTCATTAGTATCCCCCTGACTTTTATTTTTATCTTTATCTTCTAATTTGGGGTATGGCTTGTTCTTATATTGCTAAGACCTTGTGATGCATCCTTATATTAAACATTTGAGATCTCTTTGATTTTTGAATTGTATTCATAAGTACAATATTTCCTCATAGAACTGCTTTTCCTATATTCCAAAGGTCTGATAAGTTGTGTTTTAATTTTCATGAGACTATAGGAATTATTTAATTTCTTCCATGATTTCTTAAATGACACACTGGTCATTCAAAAGTATAATGATCCATGTATTTGTATATTTCTCTTGCTATTGATTCATAATTTTATTTCATTATGATGTGATAGAAGAAATTATTTTTGGTATTTATTAAGAATTGCTTTTTATGGCCTAAGATGTGATCTGTTTCAAAGAAAGTTTCATGGACTCTTTAGAAGAATATGTATTCCTCAGATCTCAGATGGAATATTCTGAATATGACTGTTAAGTCCATTTGATGTATGGTGCAATTAAACTCTAAAGTCCCTTGTTGAGTTTTGGATTATCTATCTCTTAATGAGAATGGAGTAATAATGTCACCTACTATTGTCATATATAGACCTATCTGTTTATGTCCAGTAACATATGTTTTATAAAATTGGGTATACAATGTTTTGTGCATATATGTTAACAGTTGATACAACTACTTGATGAACTGTTCCCTCTATTAATATGTAGTATTAATGTAGTATCCTAACTTATTATGACTTTGGCTTGAAAGTTGCTTCATCAGGTTGAATATAGCTACTCCAGCTTGTTTTCACACGCCATTTGCTTGTAATATTGGTTTCTTTCCCTTTCAGTCTCTGTGTGTCTTGCCAGTGAGGTGATGTGAGTTTTTTGTAAACAGCAGTTGGATTTTTTAAAAAAATCCATTCTTCCAACCTTTGTCTTTTAATTGAACAGTTAAGATCATTTACATTTAGGGTTATTATTAAATGGATATGTACTAATTTCTCCCTTTTTCATCTCAGGTCTGCTGGTTTATTGAATTATTAATGTTTTGTTATTACCTACTTCTCATTTGTTTATCTCTCCTCCTAATGAGGTATTTTCTTTACCTAGCTCCTATGCTTGTTTATGTCTTTTTTTCATATTCTGTGTACAGTGCTCCTTTAGGTATTTTCTGTAAGGCTGACTTAGTGGACATGGATTGCTTTAATTTATGATTATTGTGGAAGGTCTTTATTTCTCTTTCAATTATAAAGGATAGCTTTTCTGGGCTTAGTAGTCCTGTTTGGCAATTGTTTTGGGCTTGAAATGCACCAGTCCATGTTTTCTGGCCTTTATGGTTTCTGCTAAGAGGTCTACTCTTATTCTGATAGGGTTGCCTTTGTGAGAAACTCTCACCTTTCAGTATTCTTTCTTTGTTCTATATTTTTGGAATTTACTCTTTTTTCTACTTGGGGTTATAAGTGCATCCTGTGTTTGCATGGTCAATCCTTGTCCTGTATTTAGGAAATTTTCTGCTGTAATTTCATTAAATAAGTTTTCTATGACTTTAGTCTATGAATCAATTTCCTTTTCTATACCACAGATATGAATTTGGTTTGTTAATCTTGTGCAAGACATCTTGGATGTTGTAGTCATGACTGCTTAGTTGCTTTTTATATTGCTATCTAAATGTAATAGTTTCTCAAACTTGTCTTCAATCCCAATACTCTTTCTTTAGTTTGGTTTGGTCTAGTCTGTGGTGATGCTTTACACAGGTTTTTTTTTTAATTTATTAATTAAGCTTTTAATTTCCAAGATTTTCATTTTATTTTTGGTTATAGAAATTCTTTTTTGCTGAAATTTCATCAAAGTTTTAAAATTTTCCACACAAGTGATCAATTTCTCATCCTGACACTGAATTTGCTTCTTTACTTCATTCATCTGTTTATTTGAATACTCTCTAAAGGCATTGACAATTTTTTAAACTGTACTTTACATTCCATGTTGACCATTTCAACCATTTTGATGTCTTTGGATTCAGTTATTGAAGAGTTCTGAATTTTTTAAGGAGTCATATTGCCTTGTTTTCCATATCTCTTGTGTTTCTAAATAGCAATTTATGCATCTGTTGAGATAGACATCTCTTCTGATTTTATTTGGGAGTCTTTTTAGTGGGTAGTCTTCTCTTAAAAATTCAATTTCTAGTACCACTCAGAGAAGAGAAAGCAACGTGCTGTTACAGTAACAACACCAAAACAAATCAATATAAAAATACAATTAAAATCAATTAAAGTCAAGTGCCACATCACCAACACCATAGCAAAGAAGATGGCAAAGTAATTTAGAATAAACTATGCAGTTAAAAATTAACTATGAAGGTAAAAGTAATAATAATAAATGAATGATAGAAAGGAGTGTATAAGGAAAGGGAAAAAGGAAAGAAGAAAACAAGGTTGAATAATGAAAATAAAAAGAACAAAGAAGAAGTACATGAAGGAAAGAGCAAGTGATAAAAACATCTGATTATAAAATAATGGAAAATGCATAAATAAAATTAGATAAAGGAATAAAATAAAAGATTTTTTTAAAAAGTAAAAACAATACCAAAAATATAGTGAAAAAAGTTTTAAAAAGACAGAACTCCCCAAGAGGCAGAAATCAGGAGGTCCACAGTTTGAAGCCAGCCCAGGCAAATATTTCATGAGACTCTATCTTAAAAATACCCATCACAAAAAAAGGGCTGGTAGAGTGGCTTGCGGTGTGGGCCCTGTACCATAAAAACAAGACAAAACAAAACAATAACAGGAACCACAACAAGAAGCAAGACAGAACTCTAAAAGCTTTTTTTTCTGGATCTTCTATTTTAATCTGCTTTGTGGATGGGGGTAGTGAAGTTTCCCTGGAGTCTATTGTAGTTCCTACAAGTAATGCTGTATGAGGTCTGAGAGCCAAACAAGAGCCAGTTTTCAGCTGCATTCACTTAAGAAATATTCCATCCTTTGCACACTGGGAAACCACTACTGGCACCAAAAGGCTATGCAGCCTGTGGGATAGGTGGGTTCCCACTCACTCCAGAGGCCCCCAAGTTTGTGCACTCAAGGGCAACAAATGTCCACACAGAGAGGTATCATAAATTGAGGATAGGAATTAGAATACTGTGATCTTCACTACCGGAGAAGACCAGAAAGAAGGAACTGGGCATTCTGACTGCTGGTCTCAGCTCTTTCACACCATGCCACAAAGTAAACAATCTTGACCGAGTGTAGAGGCTGGAGAATATGTTGATCTGGCCAGACTGGGCTCAGAGCACTCAGTCTGCCAAGCAGCAAAACACATGCCCAGGAATGCATTTCCAGAGGTGGAGCCTTGGGCTTGGATCTCTCAGTCTCTACACTGATCCTCTTCCTTCAGAGCTCAAGTTTCCAGTTGCTTAAATTTCTCAGTGGGTCTGTATCTGACCTTGCCCTTTCCACAACAGCCACTCATGGCTGCTTGTGACCATCTCTCTCTCAGACACTGTGGCAGGTTATCCCTAGAATACCCTGAATTGTGATTGTCCAGTATTAAGGTCCTCAGAATATCTTAGATTCAATCAACTTTCTCTCAAGATAGTACCTCACTATAGTACTGAGATATGGGGAACTATGCAATGCACTTCTCTAATGTTAGCCTGTCATACAGGAGTCATTGTTACACCAAATCCCCCACTCTATACGTAAGGCTATCAGTATTGTCATTTTGTTTTTACCAAGGCTGAGTATCTGACTTACCTTGAAATTTTGGCTATAGCTTCTCCCTATGGTGTAAATCTCTATTCATGTTTAATTTTTAAACTGAACCTTGTTTTCTAAATGACCAGAAATATGTAATTCAAATTTGAAAGGTATGTTATCTATTTAAAAAAATTGTTGGTTAAATATGAAGCTTTGTTTATTTTCTCTTTTATACATGTTTTTATTACTAACACTTTCTAATTTTTAAAATCTATCTTAAAAACTTAGTAACTATTTAACAGTTCTTCTTGGGGGTTTTAGTCATTGGCCTAGATATAAAGCAGTTAAAATAGTAATACTGACTACAATGGTACTAACACCTTGTCAGCATTGGTCAATTTCATCAGGTAATTGGACTTCACTTGATTGTATGGCTTCATTACTCCATTTCTCCCTGTAAAAATGAGTGTATTGATTAATATTTATTTTATGTATACTGCAAAGATGTATGTGATTTTTTAATTTTAATTTTTCATTCCATGCTCAATCCTCTCCTTCACCATTTTTCTCTCTCTTCCTCACTCCAATCTTTGTGCCTATCATTTTAATATCATAAATATTTATTTTGCTAATGGCCTTTATAGTTGATCACACTCTCTGGAAAGGGACAGAGCATTTGCCTTCTGTGGCTAGGTACATGTCTTCTTTTTAAATCCTATTTAGCATCAAATATTTACCCACTACTTCTCAGTCAGGTAAAGGGTATTTCACGTCCCTGAATTCTTTTGCACACACTACTGTGGGACGCTAAAAAAGAAAGCAGGTAAAGGTTAAAGAAAATTATATATAATCTGCTGATTCACTCTTGTTGGGGGGACTGTTCAGTCAATTTCTTGTCTTTATTAAGAATTATTTTTCTTACTGCTAAGTTTTCATTTGTATATTTACAATTACCAATATTATATATCTTATTTGAGTATGTTGGACAAAAATTATAGTTATATTTTGGCTCTTACATAGTGTCATGTATGTTGAGTGATAGTTTAATTTAATTTTGTATTTTGGAAAAATTTAATATGTAATCATAGTTTATCTAAGAAACCCAAAAATGATTGTGTAATTCAAATAATAGCAATTGCATTAATAAAATTAAGCAACAACACAGTTTGATTGAATGTCTTACTTATGTTACCTTACTCTCACTGATCTGACCCATAGTAGTTGCTTAATTTTAAGTTGCATTTATATAATGATTAAATATTTCTGATGCAAATACAACATAAAATGTGGAATTTTAATCTATAGTTTCTCTGCATTTAGGAGCTGAAATTTATTCAATTTACATTATTGAGCCCAAGCAGGTGTATGCCATTTTTTCCAATCAACTTGCCAAAGCACTGCTTTCTAGAGCCACATTAATTTTCTTATTCAAATCCTCCATACTTGTTGAAACATTCAAGAATCTATATGCTACAGGAAATGTCAACAATTGTACGTTTAAGAGAATTACACTACTAGACGTTTCCCATTGTGGTTCTCATTCTAGATTGCAATTGGGTTTTGTTTCTTGATTATAGGCCATATCTAGTCTGTTGGCATTTTTTTCTTGCCTATGCTATGTTGAACAGAATGTCACAGGCCTGCCCATTTCAAGAAGAAAGAGTAATGAATTAGTGTGCAAGGAACTAGAAGTGACATCAATTTTGCTTTACATTTTCCAACATTGCTATAGTACTACTGATTTATATATTTTGTCCACTTTTCTTATAATATGTGGTCATGAGCTGATGATTGTAATTACACTTTAAAATAAATTATTCTCAGATAATATAATCATTTTACAAAAGAAAAAACTGAAAGGTAAAGGAATCAAATAGTGTTAGAGAAAGCAGAAGTTCTTAACTGTACAAGTGAAGGCTGAATTGGCATTTTTATTAAGAAAGAGCTTTCCATAGATGGAAGACATTGAAAGGAAACCAATTCTGAAAAGCATTCACTTGACATATATGAGAAATGTTATTTTGTATTGCTATACAGTGATTAAAGAAGAAATGATAAAATACAAATTCAAATTTGAAAAATAGGAACAATAGAGATAAGTGTGTCTGTTGAACATTGAGGTGCAAATTTTGCTCATTCCTACCAAATGATCATCATTCAACTTCTGTTTGACTCTTGCCATGAGAACCTCATGGTGTCATGAGTAAGTCTATACCCCTGTTAGACAATTTTAACTCTCATTTTAAATATTTAATAAATCTATGTTTCTATGGAATTTTAAGTGAGTAGACTCACAAGAATTGAAGGCAAATATAAGGTTAAAAATTATAGATTGTAAGAAATATTTTATTATCTGTTTTTGGACAACCAAAGATTATCTTTCATTTTAGCTTTATGAAGACACTAATATGGAATTAAGAAATTTAATACTGACTTCTATTTTGTACAGGTTAGGCTTTGTTCATGTTTGAGCTAGAACTATGCATTCTCCTTTTATATTTGTATTTCTTATTGATAAAAATGTCCACATTACTTAATTATAAACTTTTAATAAATTAGTGTTGTTGCTAATGATGTTCTCAGGTATACAATAAAAAAGTATTAGCATTCTCAAAATATATTTCCAGGCCTATTTTGTGGGGATATTAGTGAAGCTAATTTAATTTATCTTACTTATGCAAGACTTTTGTTGTCCTTTCCAAGCTTTTCCTACCTTTCTTGACTGATAATAAAGTGACTTTGTAATGGTGGGTTAAGTGTGGATAATACTGTGCTTCATTTCTTCCCTCATCACATGTTTCCATCTGCTGTCCTTTAAATATTTATTTTCCTTAGACCATTCCCGAGGTCTTCTTGTTTGGTTTTCCAGTGTGTCCTCTACAAATAGTACCATTATGTCTAACCCAGTGAAAAGTTTGGAAAACAAAACCAAAGAATGAAACATAGAAACTAAATAATATCCCAAACTAGCAAAAATGATATACCTTTCTTATTACCTCTTATGTTTTCTCTTCAACAAAATCAGAGACAAGGACAGAACAGATTCTGCCTGGAAGTGGGGGGTTGGAGAGGATGGAGGGGGAGGGGGAGGTGGCACAAACAATGTATGCACATGTAAGTAAATGTAAAAATGATAAAAGGAGAAAAAACTCAAAAAGTACACAAATATTTCCTTTGTTACTAATACTGAACAAATTACTGCATGGTATCAAGTTTGTTCATTTGGCAGATTAATAGACCCACATCCTCTCTCCTGAAGGTGGGCCCAAGTCACCACCACAAAGATTCTGCACTCCTGGAGTAAGATTGGACAGCAGGCCTCTGCAGGATGGTTGGCTCTCAAGAAGAAGGGAAGCATGGCTGACTATCTGCCTCAAATTTGCCCATCAGAAAAATCACCTCACCTTCTCATGAAAAAGAGAGATAAACGGCATGCAGAAGACAATTCTTGTGGAAACCCAGAGTATGGAAATGAAAGTCATCTTCAATAATAACATGCTCAATAAAAAGAAATGAGGAGGAAGGAGCTTTCTTACTGCTCAGAGAGACTGTAGAGCACCAGACGCATCCATGTGGCTGATTTTCCAAGAGGACATCAGAGATGTTCAAGAAAAAATAATTAAGGTTATTCTTTACCACAGTTCTCATAGTTTCTTCTCCAGTCTGTAAATTTCTTCTAATAGGAGCAGACTCAAGCATCCAAAAGTCTGCAGTAAGTGCCAGGTGTTGACACTAAGGTTCAACACTGATGCATCAGCAGCCATTTATTGCTGGCTATTCCATTCTGCAGTTTAATACTAAGCTCTCATTTAAAGATGCAGTTACTTATACTAAGGCACTTATATCATGGCTACCATGGAATCATAGAGACCAAGATACATTCTTAGTAAACCTCTAATCTTGCGTTCATATTTCTTTTGGAAGTACTGGGGTTTGAACTCAGGGTCTTGTACTTACTAGGCAGGTAGTTTACCACTTGTGCCACACTTACAGACTTTTAATCCCTTAGTTATTTTTAGAATAGGGTCTTGTTCTTATAATCTTGACCAGCCTGGATGACAATCCTCCTCTTAATTCTTCTCACGTAGCTGGGGTGACAAGGTATATACCAGCACACCCAGCTTTTATTCTTTGAGATGGGGTCTTGTGAACTTTTTGCTCAGTCTAGCCTTGAACCATGCTTCCCCCATTTTCTGCCTCCTGAGTAGCTAAGATTATAGATGTGAGCTACCATACCAGGCTCTGTGTTCACATTTTAACATGAAGAAACTTAAATCAACTAACACAAAATCACAAGATTACAAAATTAAGTAAAATGTTTTTTAAAAGGGAACAACCATTCCATGATTTAAAAATGCATGAAGTGATTAGAATATGCATGTGATGTATATATTGATATACATATGTAAGCATATATCAATTAACATCTCAATTAAGATGTAGAGCTACACGGTATATAGTATAATTGTCCTACTTTTATAAGTGAATAAGTGAGGTTCAAAGGGACTATGAAACTTATTGAAGAACACGATTCAATAATTAGGATATTTCATTTTATTGTGCATGTTTAAGGTGTATAACATGATGTTGTGGTATACAGATAGATTGTGAAATGGTTACTATGGCAAAACAGATTAATATATTCATAGTCTCACATAATTACCCATTATTTTCTCTGTTCATGTCCAGAGCAACTAAAATCTACTCATATAGCATGAATCCTATAGATAATACAATCTTACCATCTGCAGTCCTCATTTTGTATATTAGGTCTCTGATCTTGATCATTCTACATATCTGCTGCTTTGTATCTTCTGACTTGTATCTTCCCCTTCCCACTAGTAACTACTATTTTGCTGCCTCTGTGTATTTGAACTTTCTAGGAGTTCACACACAGTGAAAGCATATAATATTTTCTCTCTGTGTCTGGCTTTTTTCACATAGCATATTATTCTTTGCGATCATCCATGTTATAGCAAATTGACAGATTCCATTTTTCTTTATATTATATTATATTTTCATTAGTATATGATAATTGTACAGGGGGAGACATTGTGATATTTTCAGATGTGCTCCCAATATATCTTAGATTTATCCCTCCAATATTCTCCCTCCTCCTCTTCCCCCCTCTCCCTTCTTAGAACAACTTCAACAGGTTTCATTGTTCTATTTTCATATATGAACACAAAATACATCCACCGTATTCACCCTCATTGACCCTTTTATGGCATTCCCCCCTCTCACTTGTATCCAACCTCAGAAAAGACTTGCTTTATCCTCCTGTCCTTCATTTTTTTAAGGTAGCTATTGATAGTCCAAGGGGTTTCCCCTTGGCATTTCAGATCTGCTTTAATCAGATTAACTCTCCCCTGTGACTTACTCTTTTTCTATAACCATATTTATTCAACAGCTTATGGTGCATTGCATTATATTAGATTCAGGTACAATATTGAATTGTTTCAGTAGTTTTCATTCTTTATCATTTTCTTTCCCTCTCCTGCCTCTCATAGTCCACTCAGACAGACTTACTAGTATAATCTTGTTCTCTCTCACATTATATATATATATATATATATATATATATATATATATAGTATAATCTTGCTCTCTCTCACATTATATATATATATATATATATATATATAATATATATGCATTTATTTGTACATTTAAGTTATAGGTTATCTTCCCCATATAAGGGAAAACATGTGATGTTTGATATTTTGAGCCTGAACAGATCCCATTTTTTCAGGGCTGCATAATATTCTTGTGTATATGTGCCACACTTCCTTATTCATTTGAACATTGGCAAACAGACACTAAGGTTATATCCATATCCTAGCAATTGTGAATAGTGTTGCAATGTACATAGAAACACAGAAATCTTTACACAGTCCCCTTTTTTAAATGCCCAGAAGACAGATTGCTGGGTTGTGTGTTAGCTCTATCTTTAATTTCTTTAGAAATATTCATACTGCTTCCCATAATGGTTTTACCAATCTAAATTTCTATGAACAGTACAAAAGGAATATTTCTAACTTGAATTTATCTGACCCCAGAGACCTATGTTCCCTGAAGGAAAAATAGAAAATAAGAAACTATTTTAAAAAGACAATGAAATACTGCTCAAAGTCAAGACCCAGAAATATCCAGCATTAACACTTTGGTATGTTATACAATAATATACTAGTATAAAATTCAATGTTTTCAATAAATTCACAAGTTTACATAACAATAAGCACAGCCTAATTCCATAATGTGTTCATCATCCAAAAGGAAATCCTATACACACTAGAACCATGCTTCCCTTCTGCTATCTCCTGACAACCACTAACTTTCTGTCTTTATTCATTTTCCTACTTATTCACATACATTGAATTATGCAATATGTAGTGTTTTGTGCCTGCCTTTTATACTTAACCAATATTTATCCTTATGTAACATATATAAGTGCTTACATTTTATGGCTGAATATTATTTCATTGTATGGGTGTGTGTACCACATTTGTTTTTTCATTTATCAGTTGATAAACATTTGGGTTTTCTCTAATTTTTTTGGTTATTAAGAGTAATACTATGAACATCAAATGAAAGTTTTTTTTTCTAACTTGGCTATGTTGCCCAGGTTGGTATGGACCTTGTGGGCTCAAGTGATCTGCCTGTCTCCTGTCCCAGAAAAGTAGCTGCACAAACAACATGTAAGGTCTGATATATGTTTCCATCAGTGGGAACTTTCTGATTGTTTAAAATTGTCTGTTTAACAGACAGAATTAGACAAAGTCAGTGGCGGTGTCTATGAGTGTGTCTTAGAGGAAAAGAAAGCTATAAAAGGCAATTCTGAAATGTTGAGACTAAGTAAATCCAAAGATACAAAAAGCTTATTAGCAGCTCCCAGGAGATGGAGAAGGGAGTAGTTAGTGACTGCGTAATAGGTATGGGGTTTCCTTTGGTGTGAAGAAACATTTTTGGAATCAGATAGTAGTGATGATTATGCAGCATTGTGAATGTTCTAAGTGGAACAGAATTATTTGCTTTTAAATGGTTAGTTTTTATGCTAGATGTATTTTAAAACATTAAAAAAATCTGCTTACATACACAGCCTTGATGATTGGCAAGAACAAGAAGAAAGCATATATGCTTTCTGTTTCATAAGTTCATAGCTGAACATTTAGTGTTAGAGCTTCAACATATGAATTTTGAAGGAACGCATTTCATCCAGAACAACAACTTGGTTTTTGTTTTCAAAGAACATCTTTTATGGAAAATTGTAGTAATAAGTGTCTTTCAGATTTTGAGTTGCTTTCACTGTGCAAGTACATAATACCTACAAGACAGAGTTATTGCTCACTAGTATTGATTATATTTGAATCTTTTATAAATTACATATTAGTTTAAAAGTAATGAAAAAGTGGAAATAATTAGTTCCATTAGTTCCCAAGATAATAAAAAGGTATTGTTTTGATATGTTTGATATTTATAACCAATGGATGAACAAACTGCATACTACATTGGTCAAAAAAAAAGAAGTAGGAAAATTTAGTTGGTTAAGTAAAGCTATTACACAGTTTATTTTCCTGTTGGGTTACAAATATATAATCACATGATTATTGTACTTCAAAATTTATGTTGAGTTCTTAGAGGTAGAATGTGCTACATTGGTTGGCTAAGTAAAAGTGTAAAAGAAGTCATATTAAAACATAGGAAGACACATGAGACTTGAAAGACAATGTGAACATTCTACATTCTTGGAATATTCTTGATATATTGTAAGAACTTTTGAAAATGGCACAATGTACCCCTAGCATAATAAAAAATAAAAAATTAAAAAGAAGTATGCTTGAGACTCTTATTAAGTCTGACCAATTAAAGTACAGCCCAAATTCAGAATGTACCAAGTTAGCCTCATTCCTACTGCCATAGTTAATGGATCACTGTGTCAAGGCAAGCTATTTTTTCCACATTCCTAGTGCATTCTAGTCACTAATGGTGCACCATGAAAAAGAAAAACATATGAAATAGAAGCAAGTAAAAACCCCATATTACCTCAACATCTGACAGTGGAGGGCAGTTTCTCGGTGGGCTGGCATTTTCCACTCAAGTACTTTTGCTTTTCCATCTAACTTTAAACCTTCTATAGTACTCAGAAATTTATTCATCCTACTCAATGGGCAACTAGGAAATGATGGGAATTTAGTGTTCTCTGGAGAAATTCCCTCACTGAGAAAAGTCTGATGTACAATTGGTTTTTCTATCATGCTTATTTTGAAAATGTGAATTAGTTCAATCATAATAAATATATTAAGTAAAAATTTGAGCACCACACATATTTTGCTTTTGCTTATCATGATTTCTTCTATAAGAAAATTAAATTATGGGTTGGAAAGTTAACTCACTGCCCAGTAAGTGAGGTTTTATTGAAGCACAGACATGTCCATTTCTTACCTCTTTTCTAGAACTGTGGCAGAGCCATATGTCTCACAATGCAGAAACATTTACTGTCTGATCCTTCAAAAAAATGTGATAATCTCTGATGTAGGCACATGCAGAAAACAGCATATAGCTGACAGAAATCAAATAAAAATACAAAAATTGTACATGTGCACCTTCCTCAAACATCTACCAGGACATTAGAAATCAAATAAAAATACAAAAATTGTACATGTGCACCTTCCTCAAACATCTACCAGGACATTCTCTAATGTCTTGGTGTGACAAGTATCCATCAGCTTTTGTCACTTTTTGGTAAGTCTCAACTGCAACTTTTCCATGACTTTTACAAGCAATCATCAGGCCTTCTTCAAAGCAAAGTGCCAACACTGTAGATTTAATCTTCTGTGAAACTGTGCTAACATTTTAAGGATTATATCATTTTTATGTGTGAATGATGCAATTTTGAAATGTTCTGTCCCTAACTCTATTTTCTCTAATAATCCCTATGCTTTTTATTGCATAATTTTAACTAACATTTGTGCCATGCTGCAGCAGAACTGACTATACTTTCTGCACTCTTTTTCTCAGAAACTTCCAACGGGAACTGATCCTCAATTGGTCAATCAGTAACATCTCCGTTATCAGAAAGATTAATTGGTTTTTCTTATCTGTCTCACTTATTCCACTACCTCGTATGTACCTCCAGGAGTCATGGTTCACATAAACCATTTACTTCTGAGTCCTTGTTTCAGGCTGTAATTTTGGGGCAAACCTAAGACAATTTTTTCCTGTTCTCATAAAGCATGCATCCTAACTTAGTATAAATATCAAAATCAAATAAATGAACTAAAAAACACACAACAAACTAGCAAGATTAATGCAAATAATGTAAGTTTTATGTAAGGAAACAACAAAAATATAAAAGAAAGAAAAATTGAGGAATATCTCTTAGGAAATAACCCACCCATCACAACAATAAAACTAAATAAATAAATTAAAAGAAAAGTTAAAAAAAAGACTCACAGAGTTCCTCTCTCTCTCTAAAGTGGTAACATTTGAACTGAGACACACAGGATGAAAGTGAACTAACTGGGGGGGAAATGATAAGAGAAAAAACAGAGGCAAATCACTAGAATGGGAAAGGACCAGAATGATTAATAATGTTTTGTACATGAATACGTGTTTGGCACTGCAGTGGTTGTAACTGTTAAAAGACCACAATATATAAAATGGAAGTTTATTGTTAGCCTTTGTAAACTTTTTTTGTTTCTTGGTACTGGGCTTGAACTCAGGGCCTCATGCTTGTTAGGAACACACTCTACCACTTGAGCCACTCCTCCAGGCCTTATTTTTAAATTTGTGTGTCAGCTCAATTGGTTAGAAATTGACTTGATTTACCACCTTAATTACTCCCAAACAAGTTTTCCTTGATAGAAGTGTAGAAAAGGATAAGAACCAACAAGCAGTTTAAGAGATCAACAATCATGTCCTAAAAATAAAGTATATGACATAGATAAAACATCTAAAATGACCCAGGAAATCTTTAAGTTTCCTATTATACTCAAATAGTTGTGTTGATAACTCTGGGTGACAATTGTGACACTGATTGGTTATCAATCTTCAGTGCAGAGAAAAAGAAATACAATCTAAACCAGTAGAAATGTTGGCAGTATAAAAGAAACCTACAATTTGAACACTGTTTATAAACCTTAGCCTGCAAAATTAATGTATCTTACCAAAACCATAGAAACAAAGGAAAGAAAGAACAGATGAAGAAAAATAATGTATTATAATTCTTAGACACATTCTCACAATAGCCTTGTGCAATAGTTACTATTTCCCCAATTTTATAGGCCAGGGAATCTTAGAAAGTTTCTATATTTTGCCCAAATTTACACAGCTTATTGAAACCAAAGTGTATCTGAATCTATACTAACACAGAAAAAATGTTACTATTATAACTTGAACATATGTGGACAATTTAAAAGAGAAGGAAAAACGTGGGGGAGAAAATGAATGCCAGCCTTGAGTTTAAGTCTTCATTTTAAAAAGGTTGGAAAAGAGTGGGATGTGAGGTCTCCTCACTGTGTTGTATGATCCTTAGCAAAGGATCCATTTTTGTGAATAATCACCACTACACAGTATCTTAGTGCTTATTGTCAGTGATTAAACATTAGTGCTGACTTTGAAGAATTTTCTAAACACAGTATGAGGGCCAAGTTAAAGTAAATGTTTTGCTAATTGCTAATTAGTCTCATTATAATGCCAGGTGTTTGCATTTGTACAATTAGGAAAAGGGCCAGAATATCATCTGTAAGAAGTGCTACACTAAAAATTTGAAAGATGATAGCTATGTCAGTTGACTAATTGTCTACAAATTAAGACAAATGGGTTGAAATGTTTACATTTAAAAAAGACCATTACAATGCAATATCTCTAGAATCTTCTTCAGTCTTCAGGGGAGTACACCCCTACACACAAACACACACATCCCTCTTCTACTTCTCTATTTCTTTTTCTCCCCCTTCTTCTCCTCCTCCTTCTCACATTTAGGAGTGAGGCTGCTGATGGTATCATGGGAATTACTTAATATAGAAGAATATAGAACTAAAAGAAAATCCTATCTCTAGCAGTCAAGTCCTACACTAGTCCTCACCTTCTATGTCTTCCTTGAAATATATCTTTCCTGTAATTTGAGTTTCTATTCTCTTTTTGTCTTTGTTTATATTAAATGATAAATATAATTTATTTACAATCTTTTAGCTTACTCTTAAAATTAAAATTTTTCTATGACAATAGAAATTTTCTATATCAAAAATACTGTTTAAAATTTTTTTGTGTTCTACTGAAAGACACAATTCTGCTGCTGCAGAATGTGCTATTAAGTTGAACGATTTTAATAAAGATTTCAAGAACTTGAAGGAAATTGCTGGAAACATGTATTTTACTCTCTTTTTTAATTGTTGTACTGAGTGGGGTTACATTGTGTGACTTCTTACAATATATCAGATATGTCATACTTGAGTCTACCCCCTCCATCATTCTCTTTTATCCTCCCCTCACCCATTCCTGGAATAGTTTCAAAGGTATCATTTTTCCATTTACATACATGTGTACACAGTATTTTCACTATCTAATGCTCCCAAAACCTTTCTCCCCTCCTACCCCATCTCACTAATATAAACTCCATCCCAGACATGACCTGTTAACACAGCCCTACTGATCTCCAAAACATTTACTTTAACTTGGCCCTCATACTGTGTTTAGAAAATTCTTCAAAGTCAGCACTAATGTTTAATCACTGACAATAAGCACTAAGATACTGTGTAGTGGTGATTATTCACAAAAATGGATCCTTTGCTAAGGATCATACAACACAGTGAGGAGACCTCACATCTCACTCTTTTCCAACCTTTTTAAAATGAAGACTTAAACTCAAGGCTGGCATTCATTTTCTCCCCCACGTTTTTCCTTCTCTTTTAAATTGTCCACATATGTTCAAGTTATAATAGTAACATTTTTTCTGTGTTAGTATAGATTCAGATACACTTTGGTTTCAATAAGCTGTGTAAATTTGGGCAAAATATAGAAACTTTCTAAGATTCCCTGGCCTATAAAATTGGGGAAATAGTAACTATTGCACAAGGCTATTGTGAGAATGTGTCTAAGAATTATAATACATTATTTTTCTTCATCTGTTCTTTCTTTCCTTTGTTTCTATGGTTTTGGTAAGATACATTAATTTTGCAGGCTAAGGTTTATAAACAGTGTTCAAATTGTAGGTTTCTTTTATACTGCCAACATTTCTACTGGTTTAGATTGTATTTCTTTTTCTCTGCACTGAAGATTGATAACCAATCAGTGTCACAATTGTCACCCAGAGTTATCAACACAACTATTTGAGTATAATAGGAAACTTAAAGATTTCCTGGGTCATTTTAGATGTTTTATCTATGTCATATACTTTATTTTTAGGACATGATTGTTGATCTCTTAAACTGCTTGTTGGTTCTTATCCTTTTCTACACTTCTATCAAGGAAAACTTGTTTGGGAGTAATTAAGGTGGTAAATCAAGTCAATTTCTAACCAATTGAGCTGACACACAAATTTAAAAATAAGGCCTGGAGGAGTGGCTCAAGTGGTAGAGTGTGTTCCTAACAAGCATGAGGCCCTGAGTTCAAGCCCAGTACCAAGAAACAAAAAAAGTTTTTTTTTATGCAAGTTTCAACCCTTTCAAAGAAAACATGCAGAAGTTTTAGTTTAGTGCGTGAAGTGAATGCTTTATAAATATCAGTGTTTTTTACTATTATTGTTAATAAGATGCTCACAGACATAGTAAATTAAACATTCATTTCTTTGGATTAGAAGGCTTTTCACATATGTGATGTATGCTAGTAAATATAATCTTGGAATGGATGATGTCTAGACCCATTATTGGAAAATCTCTAAGTTATTATGAATGAAAACAATGGAGGAGCCAAAGCATTCTTTTTAGTAATGGGTATCCAAGAGATGAGGAAGCACCAAAAATAATAATTATCTTTTTATACTTTGGTCTTATACTAGTCACTCAAGGTCATTACCCTAGACTCATGTTATTGTTGGTTATTCACAAATCTATACTTTATATTCAGAATGTGAACAGAAAACACACCTCCTTTTTTTCTGTAAGTTATTTACCCCTTCTTAAAAGTTTTCCACCACCATTTTATATATGCATCCATTCCTGAAAAAAACTAGCTAAATATACTTCAATTTGGCAAAATTAATGCAATATGTCACTTTAGTCTGATTCTTTCAGGTCAAAAAATTTATAAGATACTCCCCCTCCTTTTACCTATTGTTTCCTAGATAGTTTGTAGATAAGGTAAAAACTAGGACTTATAAGACATTACTTCTGAAGGAAGTAAGAATAAGGACTGGCCTTTAAACCCCCCTAGTGTCTTTTGGATGCTTCTTGATAAATGCTGTGATATGGTTGTTTTGTGCTACCATCTACACTGGGAATTATTGAGGGAAGATTGGTTGTGTTCAGCAATTAATGCCAAGTAAGAGACATGTGTCCTTGGTTAGAGACTCTTCATATTTGCCGATTGCTGTCTTGATCATTCACCAACATTCTTAGTTTCTTTATGACTTTTCAAAACAGACACATAAGAACACCTGCGTCATTTATGCTTCATACACAGTTTGAGGACCAGAAACATTTCCTTTTGAAAGTGTTTCCTTCTGTAGTACTATGCAATACTAAGAGACCTTGTTACTTTGTCACATTTCACTGTGTGTCTGTGTTGAGCTATACATGAAGGTTTGTGTCTTCCCTCGGATAATGACACCTGCCATTGTCAATGCACTCTTGTTCCATGCTTATATGAGGAAACCTTCCATTGTTTTTTATACCTTTAAATTTCAACTTTGACAAATAGAAAGCAAGATCATGTCTGCTTCACCTGATCTGTCTGTCTGTTTTTTCCACAATACACTGGAAAAACAATGATTTTTATTATTAATCATCCCATTCAAGGCAGATCCATTCACGTCCATGTACCACTTTGCATAAGAATAATGAATTCTATGGGCTTTAAGTGACCCTGTTCAGAAAAACAAGGCAATTTCTGTGATGTCCATCATGACAGAAAACCAGAGAAGCTACCCCCAAATGCCCTGTATGAGACTTCTAGTGTCTTACCTGACTCATCAGATGGAAGAAATGTAAAAATAATTGTACTCTAACTTCCCAGCAGGGCAACAAAATCAGGGTTATTCAATGACCACTACTGAGTTTAATTCAACTAAAAGAAAATAAATGACATATATTAAAAGACTTCATTTTGTGGACAACTCACGTATACTATTCAATATTGTTCTTCTCTATCAGATCAGAATTTCTGATCATATATTTAACATTTGCAAGGACTAATTATATAAATTTAGAAATTGATAGTTTCCAACTAAAATAGATTATTTCCTTCTCAAAGTGCAATTTGAATAGATTTAGACCTTGGTTAGTTTGCAAAGACTGTATAAAGCTATTCCTCTGGAGGCAACTGAATCTTTGCAATTTATTATACTCAAAATATCCTTTAGTTTCTTCAGTACCTTGTGCTATGACAAGTATATCATATTTGCAGCATCTATAGTTTTGACCATTGTGGCTTTTAAGAATTTGAGTATTTTAGAGACAAGACATACTCATCCTGCACATTAATGCTTTATGCTGTATAAAATATCTAAATCAATAAACATCTTAGAAGAAAAAAATCAATATCACAGCCACATTCTAGTGAGCAGAAAATGTTCTTTTACTTCAAATAAGTGCTGAATATCAGTGAGGAGACCCATAATTGCATTAAATTTGTTTTTGGTTTTGAGACACAGTTTGATTGACCATGTTATATTAACAGTATAACCTTTATTATTTATTATGAATTCTGAATTAGAGCCCATTTTCAATTGAATATGTCTACTGTGCATCACCTGACAGACATCTGGAGTCATCTTCTCAGTCCTATAAGCAAATAATTATAAGGACAAATATTAGTGTGATAATTTTTTTGATTTGCCAAAGCCATTTTCAATAGAGAAGTGTGGGATTTCCCTAGCCCTTGAAAAAAAAAGAAGGGACTTCAGAAAAGGTCTCTCCATTGGACCTTTGATGAATCAAATTCAATTCAAAGAGAATAATAAATAAAAGAGGCTTCCTGAAAACATCTCAAAATGCTAGTATAGCTATGATATAGATAGATAGATAGATAGATAGATGATAGATAGATAAAGTAATAATTTCCATGATTCAAGACCCCCAAAATCATATTTCACCAAATATTAATACATTTTCTTATGTTCTCTACTTTAGAATAAATTGTTTAAGAGTTGGACATCCCTTACTTCACAAACAAGTGTTGGTGTGTGCATCCAACCCAGTTATATGTAACATCATATGCACAAGTACTTCTCCCCCCTTTCTGTGAACAGGTTTGTGTACCCTCTAAATTCATATGTTGAAGTCCCAACACCCAAGCTAACTTTATTTGCTGGTGTACTTTTACCAGGTAATGATGGTTAATTGAGTTCAAATTGTTGAGGTCCTAATTCAGTAGGATTGGTAGACATTCTCTCTCTCTCTCTCTCTCTCTCTCCCTCTCTCTCTCTCTCTCTCTCTCTCTCTCTCACACACACACACACACACACACACAGGAACCATGGAACCCAGTACAGGGACAGTAACAACACCAAAGACAATGACAGGAAGACAGAAAAAACAGGGAAACCAGATTCCCCACAGCAAAGAATTAGTACAGGAACCAGAGGGGAATGAAGAGAACAGAAACTCAGATCCAGACTCCAACAAATGAAGATAAACTATGCCAAAGGACCCAATGAAGCCCACAAGAATAAATTAAAAGAAGACATATTACAAGTACTCAATGAGAATTTTATAGAGATGATACTGGATAGGGTCAACCAAAATGCACAGGAGACACTCAAGAAATTCCAAGACAACAAAAATAGAGAATTTGAAAAAGCAAAAGAAGAAATAAAGGAAACCATAGAAGCACTGTATAAACACCAAAGTGAAAGAGAGAACAGGATGAATAAATGGATAAGTGAACTCAGGACAAAAATAGACAACATGGAAGAGGAAACCAGCCAGGATATGGAAAACCTCAGAAAAAAGAACAAAACAGAACTGCAAAACAAAACAGAAGGCCATTCCAGCAGAAGAGAACAAACAGAAGACAGAATCTCAGAACTTGAAGATGAAATGGTAATTAAAGGAAAAACCAAAGAACTATTAATTAAAAAACTCAAGAACTGTGAAAAGAAAATGCAAGAACTCACCAACTCCATCAAAAGACCAAACTTGAAAAACATGGGCATCGAAGAAGGAGAAGAGGGGCAAGCGAAGGGATTTCATAATATATTCAACAAAATAATATCAGAAAATTTCCCAAATCTAGAGAAAGATATTCCCATACAGATGCAAGAGGCCTCCAGGACACCAAACAGACCAGATCAAAATAGAACTACTCCATGACATATCATCATTAAAACAAGTTCAGAAACTAGGGAAAGAATACTGAAGGCTGTAAGAGAGAAAAAACAAGTAACATACAAAGGTAAACCCATCAAAATCACAGCAGACTTCTCAACAGAAACATTAAAAGCAAGAAGAATGTGGGGTGAGATCTTCTGGGCATTGAATGAAAATACCTTCAACCCCAGGATACTTTATCCAGCAAAACTATCATTCAAAATAGATGGAGCAATAAAAGTCTTCCATGATAAGCAGAAACTAAAACAATATGTGCTCACAAAGCCACCACTACAAAAGATTCTGCAAGGGATTCTGCACACAGAAAGTGAAACCCAACTTAACCATGAAAAGACAGGCAGCACCAAACCACAGGAAAAGAAAAAGCAAGACAGTAGAGAGTAACCTCAACTTAGGTACACACAATCAAACCTTCAAACAACTAAGACAACTAAATGGCAGGAATCACCACATACCTATCAGTACTAATGCTTAATGTTAATGGACTTAATTCACCCATCAAAAGGCACCGTTTGACAAAATGGATTAAAAAGGCAGATCCAACAATTTGTTGCTTACAGGAGACCCATCTCACCAACAGAAATAAGCATATGCTTAGGATGAAAGGCTGGAAGAAGATTTACCAAGCCAATGGCCCCCCAAAACAGGCAGGAGTAGCAATACTTATCTCTGACAAAGTAGACGTCAAACCTACATTGATCAAATGAAATAAAGAAGGACATTCCATACTAATAAAAGGGGAAATAGACCAAAAGGAAATAATAATCATCAATCTGTATGCACCCAATGTCAATGCACCCAATTTCATCAAAAATACCCTGAAAGACCTAAAAGCATATATAAATGCCAACACAGTGGTTATGGGAGACTTTAACACCCCATTATCATCAATAGATAGGTCATCCAAACAAAAAATCAATAAAGAAATCCAAGATCTAAAATATGCAATAGATCAAATGGACCTACTTGATGTCTACAGAACATTTCATCCAACCTCTATACAATATACATCCTTCTCAGCAGCACATGGAACATTTTCCAAAGTAGATCATATCCTAGGGCACAAAGCAAGCCTCAGCAAATATAAGAAAATAGAAATTATACCATGCATACTACCTGATCACAATGCAGTAAAAGTAGAACTCAACAACAAAAGTAAAGACAAAAACCATGCACAAAGCTGGAAACTAAATAACTCATTACTTAATGAAGAATGGATCATCGATGAAATAAAAGAGGAAATTAAAATGTTCCTGGAAGTCAATGAAAATGAAAACACAACCTACCAGAACCTAAGGGACACAGCTAAGGCAGCCCTGAGAGGAAAGTTTATAGTCATGAGTACATATATTAAAAAGACTGAAAGATCCAAAATCAATGACCTAATGATACATCTCAAACTCCTAGAAAAACAAGAACAAGCAAATCCCAAAACAAGTAGAGGGAGAGAAATAATAAAAATAAGAGCTGAAATCAATGAAATAGAAACCAAAAAACCATACAAAGAATTAATGCAACAAAAAGTTGGTTCTTTGAAAAAATAAACAAGATCAATAGACCCCTGACAAACCTGACTAAAATGAGGAGAGAAAAAACCCAAATTACTAGAATTAGGAATGCAAAAGGGGAGACAACAACAAACACCATAGAAGTCCAGGAAATCATCAGAGACTACTTTGAGAACCTATATTCAAATAAATTTGAAAATCTAAAAGAAATTGACAGATTTCTAGATACATATGATCATCCAAAACTGAACCAAGAGTCAATTAATTACCTGAATAGATCTATAACACAAAATGAAATTGAAGCAGCAATCAAGAGTCTCCCCAAAAAGAAAACTCCAGGACCTGATGGATTCTCTGATGAATTCTATCAGACCTTTAAAGAAGAACTGATACCAACCCTCCTTAAACTGTTCCATGAAATAGAAAGGGAAGGAAAACTGCCAAACACATTTTATGAAGCCACTATTATTTTTGTCTTCAACAAAAACTGCTGGGAAAACTGGTTAGCAGTCTGCAAAAAACTGAAACTAGATCCATGTATATCACCCTATACCAAGATTAACTCAAAATGGATCAAGGATCTTAATATCAGACCCCAAACTCTTAAGTTGATACAAGAAAGAGTAGGAAATACTCTGGAGTTAGTAGGTATAGGTAAGAACTTTCTCAATGAAACCCCAGCAGCACAGCAACTAAGAGATAGCATAGATAAATGGGACCTCATAAAACTAAAAAGCTTCTGTTCATCAAAAGAAATGGTCTCTAAACTGAAGAGAACACCCACAGAGTGGGAGAAAATATTTGCCAATTATACATCAGACAAAGGACTGATAACCAGAATATACAGGGAACTTAAAAAACTAAATTCTCCCAAAACTAATGAACCAATAAAGAAATGGGCATGTGAACTAAACAGAACTTTCTTAAAGAAGAAATTCAAATGGCCAGAAAACACATGAAAAAATGCTCACCATCTCTAGCAATAAAGGAAATGCAAATTAAAACCACGATAAGATTCCACCTCACCCCTGTTAGAATAGCCATCATTAGCAACACCGCCAACAACAGGTGTTGGCGAGGATGCGGGGAAAAAGGAACCCTCTTACACTGTTGGTGGGAATGTAGACTAGTACAACCACTCTGGAAAAAAATTTGGAGGCTACTTAAAAAGCTGGATATCGATCTACCGTTTGATCCAGCAATACCACTCTTGGGGATATACCCAAAAGACTGTTACTCCAGAGGCACCTGCACATCCATGTTTATTGTGGCACTTTTCACAATAGCCAAGTTATGGAAACAGCCAAGATGCCCCACCACTGATGAATGGATTAAGAAAATGTGGTATCTATACACAGTGGAATTTTATGCAGCCATGAAGAAGAATGAAATATTATCATTCGCTGGTAAATGGATGGAATTGGAGAACATCATTCTGAGTGAGGTTAGCCTGGCCCAAAAGACCAAAAATCGTATGTTCTCCCTCATATGTGGACATTAAATCAAGGGCAAACACAACAATGGGATTGGACTATGAGCACATGATAAAAGCGAGAGCACACAAGGAAGGGGTGAGGATAGGTAAGACACCTAAAAAACTAGCTAGCATTTGTTGTCCTTAATGCAGAGAAACTAAAGCAGATACCTTAAAGCAACTGAGGCCAATAGGAAAAGGGGAACAAGTACTAGAGAAAAGGTTAGATCAAAAAGAATTAACCTAGAAGGTAACACCCACGCACAGGAAATCAATGGGAGTCAATGCCCTGTATAGGTATCCTTATCTCAACCAGCAAAAACCCTTGTCCCTTCCTATTATTGCTTATACTCTCTCTACAACAAAATTAGAAATAAGGGCAAAATAGTTTCTGCTGGGTATTGCGGGGTGGGGGAGAGAGGGAGGGGGCGGAGTGGTTGGTAAGGGAGGGGGTGGGGGCAGGGGGGGAGAAATGAACCAAGCCTTGTATGCACATATGAATAATAAAAGAAAAATGAAAAAAAATCAAGATCAGGTTTAGGAAAAGTGAAAATAATTTATACACCTGAAGTATCAAGAAAGAAAAAAAAAAATCAAGACCAAGTGGAGAAATTCACCATGCACAAGAAGACTACCACTTTCATTTGAAAAACAAAACAAAACAAAAAGGAATATGAAAATGCAGGGAGGCTATAAATTTGGTGATAGTTAAAAGAAACCAAGAGAATGCTTGTCTAATCTCTTCTACTTTCTTTGTAATACAATTATCTGAGATGGAGATAAATGTTTAAATGAGTGAAAGCCTTACAGTGAGATGGGGTGAAAAATGTAATAGCTTGCTTTCCAATTTGTTAAGAACCTTGAGAAATATTAAATTGTTGAGATATTATAAAAAGTGTTATCAAGTCATACTGAAAAGCCATTTTAAAATGACAATTATAAGGTTATGAACAATGCAGTTTTGTTAAATTTATTCAGCAGAATATTGTAGATTTGGGAGAAAAGGGAATACGCTTGATGAAAATGTACCAGAACCATTGGATAAGATTTAGTCAATATGAGAGTTGTTGGAGTTAAAATTAAAATACTGAGAGGCTAGACTTTTGGAAGAGTTGTCTTTGTAGACACTGGTATCCCCCAAGGTGATGGAAGGGTTGGAGTAGAAAAGGCAGCCAGGCACTAAATTCTACAGTGAGTGAGGAACAGATACAGAATAAGACTGTGCATGATAGCAATGAGGAGGAATGGAAGTTAAAATGCTCTGATATTATTCAACTTTAAAACTGCAGTTGTTCATGGAAGCATAGAAATTATGTCTTGTAAGCAGAACTGAAGAGCCTAACAGAAGGAGACCTTGAGATGTGTGCAATTTAGGAGGAACAGCAGACTCCTCTAGGTGGTAAGCAGAAGAGCAAAGATGGCTAATTGTATACACACTATTTCAAAAGTTAGAACAGTTTCATTTGCAATCTACTTCAATGATTGAACAAAGATGAATTATAAGGAATTTAAAGTGTGGCTAAATGTTCTAGAATCCACACAATTGTGATTATTAAAAAATTAGAATGATTGCCTAGCTGCAATGAGGTCTTGCACCATCAGAGATTATAGAATGTTCCTGTTTGCATAAAATGATTGCATTTCAAAGCATTTTCAAAGTCTGAATACTATGTCTTACTGGGGCTATAAGGAAATTGATATTCTCTTCACTTCTGCTAAAAGCATATGGTTGCAAATTACAAAATCAGCTAGGCACGGGTGGCTCACACCTCCTAGCTACTTAGCAATTTAGGAGGCTGAGATCCCGAGGATTGTGGTTCAAAGCCAGCTTGGGCAAAAAGTTCATAATACTCTATTTCAACCTATACTTGGACATGTTTTCATACCAAGGGCATGTTTGTCATACCAAGCTACATGGGAGGCTGAGATTGGGAGAATTGTGATTTTAGTCCAGCCTAGGTTAAAAAAAAATAAAAACAGTTTGTGAGACCCTATCTCAACAGAAAAAATCTGGATATGGTGGCTAATGCCTGTTATTCCAGCTACAGCAGAAAGCTTAAAATAGGATGACAGTCTTGGCCAGCCTGGGCAAAAAGTAAGATCCTAATCATCAAAATAACCAGAGCAAAACAGACTGACAGTGTGGCTTAAGTGGTAGGGCACAAGTCTAGCAGGCACGAAACCCTGAGTTCAAACCCCAATACCACCTCTCCCCTCAAAAAATATCCTGAGTCTTTAACATAGTGACTATTTACATTCCTCTTTACCCTAGCAATTCTGCTTTCAGGAGTTTATCTAAAAGAAATAATTGAATAAAAGTCAAAAGATACATTCATAAATACATTCCTTGGAGTACAACACTTCAGACAGAATGACCCATTTATAAACATTTTAATTAATTAGTAGTTTATGAAAACTGGATAATTATGGATAACTAATTATGATATATCCATAGAAGGGAATATTCATTGTTGACATGGAGTGGTCATAATATTTTGATAAATGAATTAAGAGAGAAGGACAAAAATCAGCAGCACTTTAGCACTTACAGTTTATGACTACTGGTGCTACAAATAGATAACACTGAGGAGGCAGAAGAGCATTGAGGAGTTGCACATACCTGGGACAAGAGCCAACTGTGACACCCACAGATGTTGGGATCTAGAGAAAGTTATTTAACTCTATATTTTATCATCCTTGAAATGGGATTGACATGTCTTTTACTCAAGGTTGTTGTGAGAAGTGTGATGATGTATATAAAGCCCACAACTCTGATCAGACACATAAAAACTAGTGATTAATGAGGATTATTATGAAAAAACACAATATCTTTATGTATGTGTAAAGATTAAACATTTCTGTATGTGTGTATATGCATTGTCTCAACAGAAGATAACATTTATTTTGGTGTAAAAATTTTTTTCTACACATAGGACTACTGGAAGTGTAGTATGTTCCAGTACACATATCTATTGCCATGTAGATTGAAGTGTGTTAATTAATGATATTTTGCTGCAAAATTAAATTCTTAAATACATGACTTTTATCTACAGCATCCCCAAGTACACTTTCCCCAAATGCATGTGCATGTATACACATACACACAGGTTTGAGAGACCCAATCCTGCTTATTCTTAGACTCCATAAATAAATACTTTCTGTTTCATAAGAAGCTGGTCCAAATTTGTCAAACATACCATCACAATTGCATTCATTCCTAACATGTCACATTTATGAGCTGCTTTAGAACTAAAAACTGTAGCATACAATTTAAGACTGATTGTCTCAGGACAGTTATATTATTGTAAGCTCTTCTGTTCTATTTCTTTGTGTTCTTAGCAGAGCTGCCAAATGTAGCAGCCTAGGACTATTTGGTTGTTTAGACATAAACCTCATTTTAGTGTCTTAAAAACTACACTGATATTGAAATCGCACATACTGGAGGCACAAGTTAATTATACCGTTCTCAAGAGTGTCAAACATAGGGCCATGTGGGAGGAAGGCTACTTGAAGAACTCTAAACTCTTAAAGTCAGCCAAAACTGGGTTGAATTTTCTTGATATCACTACCAAAAGAACTCTACTATTAAGTCTTTCTGCAGCATGCTCTTTTTTAATTTAGAAGTGATGAAATACAGATATGAGTTCCACATTCCTTTTACATTTGCTTCAAATAAGGAATTTGTGTACTATAACCTTCTTGAGACACAAATAGAAAATAAAGTGATTTTGAGGTGACAAAATGTCCTTAAATTTCTTACTATCCAGCTTACATCGTTTCTTAGAAAAAATGGGTATATTTAAAAACTCTAAAAATGTATCTACATTGTCCCAGATGAATAAATCCTTCTTAGTTACTCAAATGTTCTTCACTATGAAATGTAAGCAATGTTCTGCTTTATTTCCTATCCACCAGTGCAATTCCTTTGGGTTTTGGTTCTCTTAGTTAGAAAGTCAGTCAACAAGTCCAGAATTTCTTACTTTGGCTTTTGTGCTGCACCAACTCACTTAAAACTCTCCTGGTGCTTAGAACTCCAGAATAGAAGATTAATGACATGAGAAATTGAATAGGTTTGGTGAGAAAAATCACAGCAGGATATGCCACCATGTATAGTACATTTTTGTCACCCTGTATCATGTGGAGTGGTGAGAAAGAGAAGTCATTTTTCATTTTAATGTAACTTCTCTTTAAGACAGTGCATGCTGTCCTAGCTTTAAAAGCACCATAATTAGAAGCCTTGAGTGATCCCTCTGAGATCAAATTTCCCACTTAGAGAGATAAAATGAAACACAGGGATGGCATTATTATAATATTTCAGGTTTGAAAATGGACCATAATATTTTATGTTTCTCACTGTAATTCGGAAGGCTCTATTCATTCAGGACAGATTGATGAGTGAAGAGAAAATGCCACCATAAAAATGCTGGTGATTTCTAAACTGAGGTCATATAATAACTAAAGCATAAAAATAATTATTCTTAAGAAGTCAGTTGTACATAGTAAAAATATTTGAATTTGAAACTTCAATATAGACTGTTCCCTGTATTGCAATAAATATGAAACTATGTTGAAGATATTAATGATCTGAATTAACTCTCCATCCATAACTTTAGTTATGTTGAGATTTAAAATATCTTGAAAATATTTTGTGAAGAAGAAATATTTCAGCAATCATTAGAGTGAGTATTCATTTATTTAATTAAGAGGAGGAGACCAAGAAATATGAAGGTTGACAGAGAATCAGTGAATGACTGGCTGAGATCTGAAAAGTTTGACTAGTTTGTTCCCACAATAAACAATTCACAATGGTTAAAAGGTTGTATTGGTAAATTCTTTAATGAAGAATAATCCTACGTGTGCTACAGCAGTAGTAGTAACAGTAGGAAATGATTTCTTTCCTATAGTATCTAGAAATATATTCAGCCCTGTCAATACCTTAATTTTATACCACCAAGTCCAACTCCTCACCTGCACAACAGCAAGATGTAGCATTTGTGGTGCTCTTAACCATGATGTTTACAGTAATTTCTTATTAGCTACATTAGAAGACAAATATTATAATACTATAAACTTTAATAAATATTACCATAAATTAATTATACAAAGAAGCCTCATTGTGACATTTACATACATGCATATAATGTTTTTTGATCAAATTCACTCTATGTTACTCTTTCTTAATCACTTTCTCTCTTCCTACTTCCTTTTAATAATGTCCAATATATATATGTGTGTGTGAGTGTATGTATTATATGAGTGCATGTGTCTTCTGATCAATAAATTATCCCAAAGTAAACACATCTGTAAACACAAATTGGATCAAAGCCCAAAGGATTGCAGGTACTCTGGAGACCTCCTTCCCACTGCACTCCAGTCACTACCCTGTTGCCTAGGATAGCAGTGTTCCAACTTCTGACAGCACAAATTAGTTGTGCCTATACTGAAATCAGATGGTGTCTTTTCTGTTTGTCTTTCCTAGTCAACATTCTGTTTCCTAGATTTATGTATACTGTGCTTATGGATGTAGTTTATTTACTCTCAATATTTCATAAAATTTCATTTTATGAATATATTATAATTTACTTATTCCTTCCACATTTGTGCTTTTTAGTAATTTCTACTTTGGTTCTACTACAAACCATGCTGCTTTAACCATTCTGTGCACATTTTCAGTGAACATACACTGTATTTTTGTTGTGTGTATACCTAGATGTGAAACTGCTGAGTCATAGGTTGTATGTATATTAAACTTTAGTGCATGATACTAGTTTTTTGGGTTTTTAAAAATTCATTTGCACTTCTACCAGCAATATATGATAATTTCCAGTGCAGTAAATCCTTTCTACCATTTGTTAGTTTCAGGCTATTTTGTGGGGGAGTTGGGTAGTATTGAGGTTTGAACTCAGCAAGTCATGCTTGCTTAGCAGGCACTCTACCACTTGAGCCATTCTGCCAGCCCTTTTTTGTGTTGGGTATTTTTGAGATAGGGTATCATTGTATTTAATTTTATATTTGCCCAGGCTCAACTCAAACTGCTATCCTCCTGGTCTCTGACTCAGAATTTTCAGGTTTTTCAATTTTAATCATTTTTGAAAGTGGTGCTATTACATTGTGATTTATTTATTTTTTATTGACTTAGTTTACTTTTTAAGGTGCAAAGGTATGAAATTTTACTAAATTATTTTTCTTCTTGTGTTTTCCACTTGAGATGATTCCATAATTTTCTTATTTTTATTAATCATGTCAGTCAGATTTCTGCTATCATGACAAAATATCTGAGATAATCAACTTTTGAAGAGGAGAGATTTATTTTGGTTCATACTTTTACAGATTTCAGTACATGATGAGTTGGTTCCATTGCCTGTGGGCCTGTGACAAAAACAGTACATTAGGGCAGAGAATACATGATAGAGGAAGATGCTCACTTCCTGTGGCTAGGAACAACATCCACTTCAATGGTGCACATCCAATAGCCTAATGTTCACCTATTAAAGGTTCCACAGGCTGGAAACTAAGCCCTTAACACATGACCATTGGAGACACTTTCTCTAAACTTTAAGCATCACTGTCATGTGTTATATTGATGGTTTTATAAAAATACCCTTGGTTTTGTAGAATAAACTCTTCTTATTCATGAAATATTCCTTTTTTGAATAACACCAAATTCCATTGTCTAGTATTTTACTTAGAATATGTGAGCTGATGAGAGAATCAGTAATTTCTTTTTATAATCTTTACTGTCTAGTGTCAGGGTTAAACATGCTTCATATAAAGAGGTAGGAAATGCCCCTTTTTATTTATTCATTAGAAAATACTGTGCAATATTAGAAGAATTTCAATTAGTGTTTGAAGAATTGATCTTTTAATCTATAATGGCTATGAGATGACTTGGTAGGAAAATTTTAAAGAATCATTTCTTTAAGAGATTTCAAACTCTTCAGATTTTTAATATCCTCTTAAATTTGTTTGGTAAGTATATTTTTCATGGAATTTTCTTATTTCAATTAAATTGTCAAATTTATTTGTTTAATGTTTGTAACAGCCAATCATTATAATTTTTAATGTTTGCAATATTTATATTATATTCTCGTTTAATATTTCTGTCATAGAAAATTGATAGTTTTTCTTTCTTAAAATCAGCCTTAATAAGGATTTTCAAATTTTATTGATGACTTTCTTTGCTTTATATTTCATTGGTTTCTAGTCTGTATTAAAAAGCATTGTGCTACTTTAATGAAATATGTGGAAAAATTAACTTGTAAAGAGAAAAAGTTAATTTTGGCTCACAGTTTTGGAGATTCCAGTCTATGATGGGCACCCTGGGGACCAAGCATTTAAAATACATTCTTTTGGAACACACTTATCTAACTCAAACCATAGTCTATTATACTTATTCTTTTTCTTCTTTATTCTTGAAACTTGACTTGCTGTTTTTATTTATCATAAATAAATCTCTTTATGATTTACTGAGATAGACTCTTAGATACTGAAACTTTAGTGCCTTCTACTATGTATATGTTCTACAATTTTTAGCACTGTGTTAGTCCATTCCATAGGACTTTATATTCCATGTCTTCATTATGATTTAGCTCATAACATTTTCTAATTTTCATTGTGATTTCTCTTGGGCCATGTGGATTACTTGGAATTTCTGAGAATATTTTGGTTATATCATAATGTTCTTTTTATTATTCAATTCTAGTTTACTTCTACTGAGGTGAGAGAATATGCCCTAAAATTGATATTTTTGAAGATTTCCTTCTGGCCTAACTTGCAATCAACATGGAGAATGTATTTGTAAAACCTTAAAGTACAAATAATGTCATTGTTGTTTTCAGGATACTACAGATACAAATTTTGTCGTTTGTTATATAAAGATTGCACCACTCACTGTTTTATATATCAGATAGGTCTGTAACTTTTCCTCTAAAATTGCAGAAATATCAGCTGCTCTGCTACCATATCTTTTTTCCTGCTTACACATATGCACATATATATATATTTATGTATATGTTCACACATTTACATACATATATAAAATATATAGATGCACATATAAAAGCAGAATTATTTATTGCATATACATTTAGGATTGCTGTGTTTCCCTGGTGATTTTCATGATTATAAAATGTCATCAATTATTAACAGTGTTTCTTGCCTTAAAGAGCACATTATCTATTGGTATACACACATCAGCATTCTTTTTGTTCCATCTTTATTGAGGTATGGTTAACAAATAAAATTGTATATAGTCCCAAATCACTTAACAATAGGGATATTTTCTCAGACTTGCATCACTAGGAGATTCTGTCTTTAAGGGAACATACTGGAGTGTATTTACACAAACCGTTATGGTATAGCCTACTCCACACACAGGCCACATGACATAGCCAGTTGCTGCTAGACTGCAAACCTGTAGAGTGTTATTATATTGAATTCTATAGGTAATCTTGTCATAGTAGGAAATATTTATGAATTTGAATATATCTAAACATCACAAAAGTAAGGCAAAAATAGTATGCCATCAGAATTTTTCAGCTACATTATTATCTTATGACATCAGCTTCATATGCAACTTGTCATTGATGAAAACATCAATGTGTGGCACATGACTATACATTTAAGGTATACAACATGATGATTTGATATATGTATACATGGTGAAATTATTATCACAATCAAGTAACACCTCATATAATCCTTTTGGGTGAGAGAATAGTTAATACCTATTTTCTTAGCAAATTCAAATCAATATTGTATTCAAGTATGTGACTTGCAAAAGTCACAATAAAACAATGTATGCACATGTGAATATATGAATACAGAAAAAGAAGAGAAAAAAACAATAGACCTTTGGAAATTATTCATCTTGTCTCACTGAAATTTTGCATACTTTAATGAACATTACTTCATTATCCTCACAGACAGCTTCCTGTGACCAAAATAAGCTTTCTTTCTCTTAGTTTTGCTTTTACAGATTCCTCATGTAAGTGAGCTTATTCAGAATATGCCTTTCTGATTCTATTTTACTTAACATAATGACTCCCAGGTCTGATCATGTTGTCACAAAGGGCAGGATTTTTTTAAAGGCTAAGAATTATTACATTCCGCATGCATATCAAATTTTCTTTGTGTTTTCACCCAACAGTAGTCATTTAGATGGTTACTGTATCATGGGTATTTTGAACAATGCTATAATGAACATGGGAATGCAGGTGCCTCTTCAAAATAATGATTTAATTGCTCTTGAATTTATTTCAAGATATGGGACTATTGGATGATAAGATGGTTCTATTTTTTAATATTTTGAGGGACCTCCATACTGTTTTCCATAATGGCTGCGCCAATTTACCTTCCCACCAACAATATACAAAGGGTGTTTTTTTAATCCACATCCTCAATAACATATTGTTTTGTTTACTTTTTGATAACAGCATTCCTGAGAGGTGTAAGGTGTACTCCATTTGAGGTTTTAGTTTGCATTTCTCCTGTGAATAGAGATGTTGAGCATCTTTTAAAATAATTATTGACCATTTGAATCTTTTATTTTTTGGAAAAAATGTAATTTCAGGTCTTCAAACATTTTTAAATCAGGTTATTTTTAATTTTGCTATTGGGTTGTCTGAGTTCCTTATGTCTAGTCTATTAACCCCTTAGTGGACATAAAGTTTGCAAATATTTTCTCCAATTCTATTCATCTCCTTTTTGTTTTTTTCTGATTTTTTTATTTGCTGCATAGAAACTGTTTAAAACTGATATGCTCCTATTTGTTAATTGTTTTTGCTTCTGTGTTTTGGTATCATATCCAAACATTCATTGCCAAGACCAATATCATGGAGATTTTCCTCCATTTTCTTCTTGGAATTTTTTGACATTGGGTTTTATGTTTAAGTCATAAAACCATTTCAAATTAATTGTTATGAATGATGCAACACAAGGCCCTACTTTATTGTTTTGCATGTGGCTATCCAATTTTTCCAACAGGGAAAGCATGGAAAATTTTATGTAAGAAACTACCCTCTCTTCATCATTTCAACTTGACACCCTTGTGAAGTATTCACTGACTAAACATATGTAGTTTATTTGAGGGTTTTCTATCTATTTCATTGGCCTATATATCTGTTTTTATAACAGTACCATACTGTTTTGATTGCTATAGTTTTTTAATATAATTTGAAATAAGGAAGAGTGTGATGTCTCCAGCTTTGTTATTCTTTTTCAACATTGCTTTAAGTAGTTAGGGATTTTGTAGTTATTTTATTTTATTTTTTATTTTCTAATATTTTCTTCATATCAAGTGTAAAAAGGAATGAAAAAATATTCTTCAAAATACCCTGCATACCAACAGCTAGCTTATTGCCTTCTAGGAAAAGTAATTTTTTTATTGTTATGCTGTGGGGGGTTATACTATGACATTTACAAAAGTTCTTGCAATTTATCATACTTGAATTCATCCCTTCCACCTCCATTCCTGGAATAGTTTCAACAGATATCGTTTTTCCATTTACATACATGTGTATACAGTATTTGTACCATATTCAGTCTCCTACATCATTTCCCTACCTCCTCCCCTCCCACGAGTACCAACCCTCTAGGAATGACCTGCTCTGCCATCCTGCTCTCTGATTTTGGATAAAAGAAAAAAGAGAAAGTAGGAGAAGGAGAAGGAGATGGAGAAGGAGAAGTAGAAGAAGGAGGAGCAGGAGGAGGAGGAGGAGAAGAAGAAGAAGAAGAAGAAGAAGAAGAAGAAGAAGAAGAAGAAGAAGAAGAAGAAGAAGGAGAAGAAGGAGAAGAAGGAGAAGAAGGAGAAGAAGGAGAAGAAGGAGAAGAAGGAGAAGAAGGAGAAGAAGAAGAAGAAGAAGAAGAAGAAGAAGAAGAAGAAGAAGAAGAAGAAGAAGAAGAAGAAGAAGAAGAAGGAGGAAGAAAAAGAAATGACATTTTTGCTTGTTTAAGGTAGCTACACAAGGAGTTTCCTTGTAACACTTTCGTGGATATATGTGTTATAGCCCAATTTGGTTCATCTTCTCTGTTTTTCTTCTTTCTACCTTAGTCCCTTTCTTATGGTGTTTCAACCAGTTTAAAAATCCCATATCCATTCTTGTATAGAAAGTACATCAACCATTTTCACCTTCTTCACTTCCTTCTTTTACCCTCCCCCTCTCATATGTGACCTCTCCTTAGCATGGTCTGTTTTTCATAGTATTGCTGTATTTGTATTATGTCTATACTCCACATATGAGAGAAACATGTGGCTTTTGGCCTTCTGAAACTTCACTTAAGATGATGTTCTCCAGTTCTATCCATATACAGGCAAATGACAAAATTTCATTCTTCTTTGTGGCTGAATAAAATTCCATTGTATATAAATTCCACATTTTCTTAATCCCTGCATCAGTAGTGGGTTATCTTGTCTGTTTCCATAGCTTAGCTATTGTAAATATGCTACAATAAACATGAGTGTGCAGGCACCTTTGTTGTAACCTCACTCACATTCATTTGGGTGTATCCTCAGGAGTAATACATACTGGATCATATGGTAGTTCTGCTTTTAGTTTTCTGAGGAGCCTCCACACTGTTTTCCATAGTGGTTGCACTAATTTACATTCCCACCAACAGTGTATGAAAATTCCTTTTTCCCACAACCTCACCAACATTTGTTGCTGTTTGCATTCTTCATAGTAACCATTCTAAAAGAAGTGAAGTGGAATCTTAACATGGTTTTGATTTGTATCCCTTTATGGCCAGGTATGTTGAATATTTCTTCATGTGTTTTTTACCTATTTGGATTTCCTCCATTGAAAAACTCTATTCAGTTCATTCGCTGAATTCTTCATTGGATCATTGATTTGGGGGGGACTTCAGTTTTATACAAATATAACTTTTATTTTCTAGTTCTGAAAGATATGCCATTGGAATTTTGATAAGGATTGCATTAAATCTGTTGATCATTTTGTATAGTAGGGACAATTTAACAAAACAGTAATCTGCTCTTTTCTGGAGGAAAAATGTACCAAGACTCCACTGTGAGTATTTGAAATCAAATCCTATATAAACTGTATTTTTCTATACATACATGCCAATGATAAAGTTAAATTCATGCACAGTAAGAGATTAACAGTAACTAACAATATAGAAAATTTTAACAACATATTGTAATAAATGTGATGGCTTGCTCAAAGTGTGTTATTGTACTACACTCAGCCTTCTTTTTCTTCTGATGATGAAAAATCATACTTTGCCTTAATGATGAGAAGTGACTTGAATAACACAGTTATTGTGATGTATTGTTAACTACTACATAACACTTGCTCAAATACAAGCATGCTGATAACAAGGAAGACAAAGTGATAATGAAGGTGTCTACTAAGTGACTGAGAGGCAGATAGTGTATACAGCATGGATACACAATACAAAGTTATGATTCATGAAGTTGCAAGGCAGTATGGGATAGCATGAGATTTTTTTATGCCACTCAGAAACCAATTTTAAAAGCCTGATGAATTATTTATGTCTGGAATTTTCTATTTGATATTTTGGGACCACAGATGGCCATGTGTAATTGAAATTACAAAAAGCAGATCCAAGATGGTGACTGGAACACAGCCACAGACTGCATGAACACCATGAATCAGGGACATTGCTGAGATGCTGGAGACACACTTGGCTGAGGTACAGCACAAGGGAGGGCCAAAACTTTGGCACTCTGAACCCCTAGCCTAGCTCATGGAAGGCTTCTCCATGCCACAATTTACTAACAGAACAGCTGATGCTGCCCACCAAGCCCCACCTGATAGTCCCCTAGAGCCGCTGCTCTTCAGGCCATGGGATCTCCACTCCTCCGGCCCCCATTCCTCAGCCCTGCCAGGCCTGTGCTCCACAGGCCCACATGATCTCCACTTTGTCTCCACCTCTCAAGCCTGCCAGGCCTGTGACCCAGAGGCCTACACACCTAAGGCCTGTCAGGCTTGCACAATCTCTGCCGGGCCCATGTTCCTCAGGCCCACCAGACCCATGCTCCTCAGGCCAGCACGATCTCCACCTGACCTCCATCCCTCAGCCCCACAAGGCCCATGCTCCACAGGCCCACCAGATCTCTGCTCCACTGGGCACAGCTTCTCATACCCACCAGGTCCACAAAAACAGGCCTCTGCCTGAAGACCTGTGGAGTCATGCCCACTTGTCACCTGCCAGGGGAGGGCTCTAAACCTGTCTAGGAGACACTGACAGAAAGGACTAGATGCTAAAGTTGTAAAACCAGAACTACTAAGACTGAAATTCTACTGTTCGAGAACAGGTGATTTTTTTTTTTTTGCCTTCCTTTAAAGGATTGGTTGTCTGGTTTGCTGTTTGATCATCCACCACCTCTCCCTGCTGCTTTCCTTGATTCTCCTTTTTTGTTTTCTTCGATGTCTCTTTCTTTCTCTTTTTCTCCTTCTTTCTTGGTTTTGTTAATTTCAGTACTATAACTCAGCTAACACTAAATTACACATAATCCAGGGTCAAAAATGGTACCAAGTGGAAATATGGGAAGACAAAAAAGGGATGGCAACAATTCTCCCCCCCTAAAAAAGTTACTACAGGTTTTAGAGGGAAAAGAAGAAAATGGATACCCAGATCCACATTCCAAAAAAATAGTGTGCCAAAGAACCCAATGAAGCCCGTAAGAACAATCTGAAAGAAGAAATCCTGCAAGTCATCACTAAGAATTTCATGGAGATGTTACTTGGCATGGTCAACCAAAATGTACAGGAAAAACTCAAGAAATTCCAAGGAAACAAATATAAAGAATATAAGAAAATACAAAAACAAATAAACAAACTCAGAGGAGCCCCAAATAAACACCAAAGTGTAACAGAGAACACCATAAATAGACAGATAAATGAATTAAGGATAAAAATTGACAATATTAAAAAGGAAGTGAATGATATGGAAAACCTCTGAAAAAAGAATGAAACAGAAATATAAAACACAATAGAAGGCCACTTCAGCAGATTACAACAAGCAGAGGACAGAATCTCAGAACTTGAAGATGAAATGGAAATTAAAGGAAAAATTCAAGAACTATTACTCAAACAACACAAAACCTGTGAAAGGAATATGAAAGAACTCACCAACTGCATCAAAAGACCAAACATCAGAATCATGGGCATTGAGAAATTAGAAGAGGTGCAAGCAAAAGGAATTCATATTATATTCAACAAAATAATAACAGAAAATTTCCCAAATCTAGAGAAAACCATGCCCATTCAGGTACAGGAAGCTACCAGGACACCAAACAGAATTTACCAAAATAGAACTACCACATGCCATATTATCATTAAAACAACAACACAAAGAATAGAGAAAGAATACTGAAGGCTACAAGACAGAAAAAACAAAAAACATACAAAGGAAAACCCATCAAAATCACAGCAGATTTCTCCATGGAAACCTTCAAAGCAAGAAGAGCATGGAGTGAGGTCTTCTGGGCATTAAATGAAAAAAGCTCCAATCCTAGGATACTCAACCAAGCAAAACTATCATTTAAAATATATGGAGCAATAAAAGTCTTCCATGATAGCAGAAACTAAAACAATACATGACCACCAAGCCACCACTACAAAAGATACTCCAAGGAATTCTGCACCACACAGAAAAGTGAAAGCAAAAAAAAAAAAAAAAAAAACCAGTGAAAGGGCAGGCAATACCAAATCACAAGAGAGGAAAAGGCAAGAAAGCAGAGAGTGACATTGATTCAGCTGCAGACAATCAAACCCTTAAACAACAAAAACAATTAAATGACAGGGATCACCACATACCTATCAATACTAATACAGAACATTGATGGACTTAATTGCCCAATCAAAAGACACCAATTAGCAAACTGGACTAAAAAGGAAGATCCAACAATCTGCTGCCTACAGGAGACCCACCTCATTGACAGAAAAAAGCACTGGCTGAGCATGAAAGGCTGGAAGAAGACTTACCAAGCCAATGGCCCCTGAAAGTAGGCAGGGGTAGCAATACTTATCTCGGATAAAGTAGACACCAAACTTACATTGATCAAATGAGATAAAGAAGGACACTCCATACTAATAAAAGGGGAAATACACCAAAAGGAAATAACAATTTTCAACCTATATGCACCCAAAGTCAATGTACCCAATTTCATCAAACATACTCCAAAGGACCTAAACACATATATAAATTCCAACACAGTGATAGTGAGAAACCTTAATACCCCCATCACCAATATATTGGTCATCCAAAAAAAGTCAATAAAGAAGTCTTAGAGCTAAATCACACCATAGATCAAATGGACCAAGCTGATATCTACAGAATATTTAATGCAATTTCTGCACAATATACATTCTTGTCAGCAGTTCATAGAACCTTTTCCAAAATTGATCATATCTTAAGGTACAAAACAAGCCTCAGCAAATATAAGAAAATAGAAATAATCCCACGCATTCTATCTGACCATAATGCATTAATATTAGAAATCAGCAACAAAAACAACAGTAAAAAACCTGCAAACAATTGGAAGCTGAACAACACATTGTTTAATGATCAATGGGTCATTGATGACATAAAAGAGGAAAATAAAATGTTCCTGGAAGTTAATGAAAATGAAAATACCACACAACAGAATCCACAGGACACAGCAAAGGCAATCCTAAGAGGAAAGTTTATAGCCATGTGTATATATATTAAAAGTTCAGAAAGATCTCAAATCAGTGATCCAATACTACAGCTCAAACTCCTAGAAAAACAAGAACAAGAAAATCCCAAAACAAGCAGAAAGAGAGAAATAATTTAAATAAGTGCTGAAATCAATAAAGTAGAAACAAACAAACAAACAAAAACCATACAAAGAATTAATGAAACAAAAATCTTTTTCTTTGAAAACATAAATAATATTGACAGACCCCTGGTAAACCTAACTAAAGAAAAATCCCAAATCAGTAAAATGAGAAATGAAAAAGGGGAGATAACAACAAACACAATGGAATTCCAGGAAATCATCAGAGACTACTTTGAGAGCCTACACTGTAATAAATTTGAAAATTATGAGGATATGTATAGATTTCTACATACTTACAACCATTCAAAACTGAACCAAGATGATACTAATCACCTGAATTGATCTATAACACAAAATAAAATTGAAACAGCAATAAAGAGTCTCCCAAAAAAGAAAGTCCAGGACCTGATGGATTCACTGCAGAATTCTGTCAGATGTTTAAAGAAGAACTAATACCATTCCTCTTTAACTGCTCCATGAAATAGAAAAGGAGGGAACACTGCCTAACTCATTTCATGAAGCCAATATTACTGTTATCCCAAAACCAGACAAAGACACTTCCAAAAAAGAGAACTGTAGGCCAATTTCTTTAAAGAATATTGATGCAAATATCCTCAATAAAATAATGACAAACCAAATCCAACAACACATCAGAAAGATCATCCACCATGACCAAGTTGCCTTCATCTCAGGGATGCAGGGGTGGTTCAACAAATGCAAACCTATAAATGTAATATAGCACATTAATAGAAGCCAAGACAAAAACCACTTGATCATCTCAATAGATGCAGAAAAAGCCTTTGACAAGATCCAACACCACTTCATGACAAAAGTTCTAAGAAAACTAGGAATAGAAGAATACACCTCAACGTTGTAAAGGCTATATATGACAAACCCACAGCCAACATCATAATTAATGGTGAAAAACTGAAACCATTTCCCCTAAAAACAGGAATGAGACAAGGGTGCCCACTATCTCCACTCCTATTCAACATAGTACTGGAATTTCTGGCCAGAGCAATTAGGCAAGAAGAAGAAATAAAAAGAATACAAGTAGGTAAAGAAACTGTCAAAATATTCCTATTTGCAGATGATATGGTCCTATACAAAAAAAAAAAAAAACTGTACCCAAAACCTCTTAGACACCATAAACAGCTCCAGTAAGGTGGTAGGAAACAAAATCAACTTACAAAAATAATTAGCTTTTCTATACATCAACAATGAACAAACTGAGAAAGAATATATGGAAACAATTCCATTTACAATTGCCTCAAAAAATATCAAATACCTAGGAGTAAACTTAACAAAGGATGTGAATGACCTCTAGGAGAATTACAAACCACTGAAGAAAGAGATCAGGGAAGACTACAGAAGATTGATAATTCTCCTGTGCTCGTGGATTGGTAGAATCAACATAGTAAAAATGACTATACTACCAAAAGCCATCTACATGTTTAATGCAACTCCCATCAAAATCCCAACGACTTTCATCACAGAGATGAAAAATTCTACCCTAAAGTTCATTTGGAAACACAAGAGACTGCAAATAGCCAAAGTAATATTCAGCAAAAAGACAATGCTGGTGGTATCACAATACCTGACTTCAAACTATATTACAAAACAATAGCAATAAAAACAGCATGATACTGGCACCAAAACAGACATGAAGACCAGTGGAACAGAGTAGAAGACCTGGATATGAATCCACACAACTATAACCACCTCATTTTTGACAAAGAGGCCAAAAATATATGATGGCGAAAAGACAGCCTCTTCAACAAATGTTGCTGGGAAAAGTGGTTATCCATCTGCAAGAAACTGAAACTAGATCCATGTCTATCATCCTGTACTAATATCAACTCAAAATGCATCAAGGACTTTAATATCAGACCAGAAACTCTGATCTGAAGGAAGGAGCAGGAAACACTCTGGAAGTAATAGGTATAGGCAAGGACTTCCCAATAGGACCACAGCAGTTCAGCAACTAAGAGAAAGAATGGACAAATAGGACTTCATAAAATTAAAAAGCTTCTACACAACAAAAGAAATGGTGTCTAAACTGAAGAGACCACCCACACAGTAGGAGTATGTATTTGCTAGCTATACATCAGACAAAAGACTGATAATCAAAATATACAGGGAAGTTAAGAAACTAAACTCTCCCAAAATCAATGAACCAATTAAGAAATGGGCAACTGAACTAAACAGAACTTTCTTGAAAGAAGAAATTCAAATGGCAAAAAAACCACATCAAAAAATTCTTACCATCTCTACCCATATACGAAATACAAATCAAAACCACACTAAGATTCCACCTCACCCCATTAGAATAGCCAACATCCAAAACACCACCACAACATGTGTTGGCAAGGATGTGGGGAAAAAGGAACCCTCATACACTGCTGGTGGGAATGCAAGCTGATGTAACCGCTCTGGAAAATAAAATTTGGAGTCTTCTTAAAAATCTAAACATAGATCTGCCATATGGTCCAGCCATCCCACTCCTGGGGATATACCTGAAGGAATGTGACAAAAGTTACTCCAGAGGCACCTGCACACCTATGTTTATTGCAGCGCTATTCACAATAGCCAAGGTATGGAAACAGCCAAGATGCTCCACTACTGACGAATTTATCAAGAAAATGTGGTATTTATACACAGTGGAATTTTAATCAGCCATGAAGAATAATGAAAGCTTATCATTTGCAAGTAAATGGATGGAACTGGAGAACATCATTCTGAGCGAGGTTAGCCAGACTCAGAAGACCTGTAATTGTATGTTCTCCCTCATATGTGGTCTTTTGACCTAGGGAAAATACAGCAGTGTTGTTGGACTTGTGTCATATGACAAGGTGAGAGCACATACGGGAGGTATGGGAATAGGTAGAAAACTCAAAACATGAAAGCATTTGATGTCCCCACTCCAGAGGAACAGAAACCTTAAAGCGACAGAGGTCAACATGAGAAGGGGATCAGGAACCAGTGTAAAGACCAGTTTGAGATGAACCAACCTGGATTGTAACACATTTGTACATGGAAGCAATGCTAGGTATCTCTCTGTATATCTGTCCTTATCTCCACTACCAAAACCTCTATGTGTTTCTTATTATTGGTTATTTCTACTCTTCAACAGAACTGGAGAAAAGTGCAAAACACGTTTTGCCTAGAAGTGAGGGGGGTGGGTGGGAGAATGTGGGGGCAGGGGATGGGGGGAGAAATGATCCAAACAATGTGTGTACATGAGAATAAATGAATAATAATAAAACAAGAAAGATAAGAAAATACACAAAAATATAAGTGGTGACAACTTAACTCACATGACTCTTGGGTTTTATTTCTAAGCTGTACTTTTGTGTGAAGATATTATGATATTAATATCACTTGGTTACTAAAAATAAAACCATTAAGCCTTCTTAAAAAAAAGAAAAAATTGTGGATTAAAGGGAACTAGTGGTTTAATGTTTCCAATTTATGAATATCTTCCCTCTTATTTGCTACTTCTTAATTTCTTACTACAATGTTTCCTCATTTTCACTGTGGAGAGCTTTTTCCTCCTTAGTTGAGTTTATTCCTAAATTTTATTTTTGATGCTACTGTAAATGGGGATTTTCTTAGTTTCTATTTTGAATAGTTCATTGTCAGCATATATTATTGGGTCTGATTTTTGTATGTCAATTTTGTATCCTGCAACTCTAATGAATTTGTTCACATGTTCAGATAATTTTTGCTGAATCTTTAGGGTTTTATGTGATTATGATCATGTCAATTTGCAAACGGAGGCAGTTTAACTTATTCCTTTACTATTTGATTAACTTTTATTTCTTTTTCTTGCCTAATTGCTCTAACACTTCCAATATTGGGTTGAATAGAAGTGGCAGAAAGGTACCCATGTTTTGTTTCTGAACTTAGAAGAAAAAATTTTTACCTTTTCATCATTGAGCATGATGTGAGTTGTGGACTTGTCATAAGAAAGCATTTCTTATGTTGAAGAACACTTTCCATACCTAACTTTTTAGAGTTTTTTTTATTCATGAAAGGATGTTAAATGTTGACAAATGCTTTTCCTGCATTATTAAGATGATCATATTATTTTGTTTCCTTACTTTTGTTACTGTAGTATACCACAAGTTCTGAATTGTATATGTTGAATGGGTCACATGTCCTAGGGATACATTCTATTTGATCATGATATATGATTCTTAATAAGAATTGGATGTGATTTTTTAAGAATTATTTTTTGGTAGTAATAACATTTGAACTCAGGGCTTCATGCTTGCTAAGTAGACACTCTATGGTTTTAGTGATGCCTCCAGCCTATTTGCTCTTGTTATTTTGAAGATTGGACTTGAATTTATGCCATGATCATTCCAACCTCAGCTTTCCAATTGGAAGGATTACAGGTGTTATCCATCAGCACCCTGCTTATTTGACAGAACTATGTTCAGAGACCCTGGGCTATGATTCAATTTTCTTGTAGTATCTTTGACAGGATATGGTATCATAGTAGTGCTAGAGTCATAAAACAATATTTTTATTGTTCCCTTGTCTTCAATTTTTTGGAAGAATTTGAGAATTATTGGTATTAATTCTTTAAAAGTTTGGTAGAGTTCAGCAGTGAAGACATCTGGTTCTGGTCTTTTCAGGAAATTTGTCATTACTATTGCAATTCTCTTATTTCTTATCAATCTGTCCAGATTTTCAATTTCTTCATGATTCAATTTTGGTAGTTTTTATCTTTCTGGGAATTTAATCATTTCTTCTAGTTTGTTCAGTTTTCTGGTGTACATTTGTTCATAGTGTTTTTTATGATCTTTTGTATTTCTGGGGTATCTTTTCTACTGCCTTTAATTTACAATTTTATGAATTTGGATTTTTCTCTCCTTTGTCTTGGTTAGCCTAGGCTTTTAAATTTTAATTTTTTTCTCCAAAACCACCTCTTAGCTTTATTTGTATTTTCTATCATTTTTCTATTTTCTATTTTATTTATGATCTGATCTTTGTATACCCTTCCTTCTACAAAATTTGGGATTAGTTTTTCATACTTTTTATGGTCCCTTGAGATAAAATATTTGATTATTTGCTTAAATCTTTCTTAATGTAGAAATTTATCACTATAAAATTCCTTCTTAGAATTGTATTTTTCTATATCCCACAAGTTTTAGCATGTTGTATTTTCATTTTCATTTACATCAGAGTATTTTTTTATTTCTGAATGATTTCTTTTTGAAAATTTTCTCAGGATTATTTGTTTAATTTACATATATTTGTGAATTTTCCTCTCTTCTTCTTGTTATTGATTTCTAATTTCAAAATGTTATGGTTAAATAACACGCTTAATATTTACAATTTCATATCAATATTTTAAATTTTTATGATTTTTACTTCTTTCCTACAGTTCTTACTTTGTTCATGCCTTGTTTTCCTCACTTACTTGATTTATCTGCATTATCTTATAACTCACAGAGCTTGCTTAAAACAATTAGTTTGAATTCTTTATCTAGCAATTCAGAGATCCCTATTTACTTTTAGTTGAGTATTGAGAACTCATTACGTTCTTTTGGAAGTATTATATTTCTTTGGTTCTTGGTGTTTCTTGAAATTTTTCATTGCTGTTTTTGAATTTAAAGAAGGAATTACTTCTTTCAGTCTTTACTGACTGGATTCAAAGAGAAATATCTTCAGCAGTCATCCTGGAGATGGATTGTGAGCCTCTCTCAAATATTTTCTATGCATTTGCATGCTGCATTTCTGTTTGCAGCATGTGATTGGAGTCTTCTATTTGTTTTACCTATGTCTGCTCCCAAAATGCTCATTTGTGCAACTTCTCCATATCCCATAAAGTAAAGAAACATATACTCATAAGACATCTACAAAGGTTTGAAGTTGCTGTCTGTGAGGAATGACTAGACATCTAGCCATGGGGATAGGAGGGAGGTAAGGTGTATCAAGTATTTAGGAGGTACCTGAAGGCTACTTGGGGGCATACACAGGTACAACATCCTTGCAGTCCTTATTAAATTCTCAGCTGTGGTTGCTGCAGGTTCCACCTCTCTTTCCTGCTTTGATACTCTCCCAGCCATGTATTGTTTCAGATTCCCTCAATAATTGGGATGGAGGGAAAAACAACTTAGGCAGTGTCCCAAATAGCTGAAGGAGTACTACTAAACTCTCACTTTCTAGATGGGAAAAATTGTTGGCCAAAGAGATCTGTCCTGAAACTAACATCTAAGTGATGTAAATAAAATGAGATTGTCTTCTTTCCATTGTCAATGCATCTAATCTAGGAATCTCTTCCAACAATATACTATATCTTCTTTACTGGACTTCTGAACTCCACTAACATGCTCTCCTTTGTAGGTGGTTATCAAATTCTGTGTATTTTAGGGAGATGATGGGAGATAATGCCTATTTCACAATTTTGATGACATCTCAAATGTTCTTATTAATGTTTTATATGTTTCTTCAATTTCTCATTATTTTCATTGTTTCTGTGTACTTACATTCAAAATGTTTTTAATAACAGAATACAGTTATCCCTTATTTTGATCTAATAGATACTATTATAATTGAAATATCTAATCCATTTACCTTTAATTTAATTACTTGTATAGTTTGATTTAGCACAACCACTTTTCTACTGTTTTCTCTTTTTTAGTCTCTTTTTCATTATTTTGTATCTCCTTTTTAGCTTTCTTTTGAGCTCACACTATTATTAATCCATTTCCCTCTGTATTGTCTTGTGAATTATACATTCTTTTATTATTCCTTTAGTGCTTACTGATTAAAAATTTATTCATAACTTATTTAGCAGTGATATGAGTTACTAATAATTTCCTTCCTCTTTAATACTAACATCTTAGAGTACTTACTTTTAAGAGCTCATCTCCGATGTTTGTGCTACAGTTGTAATACACTTTAAGTCTATGCTTATGTAACAGATTTCATAAGGCATTACAAACATTGTTTTGTACAATCAGCATATTTTTATATTTACCAGAATACTTACCATTTTCAATGTTCCTTAATTCCTTCATGCATCACACATATTTATCTGGAATTATTTTTCTTTAGCCTAAGAATTTCATTTTGTATATTTTTCTGATGCCTAAAGGTGGTGTACTCAGTTTTTATTTGCTTGAAATATATCCATTTCATGTATGCTTTTGAAAAGTACTTTATGTATAGAATTCTAGACTAGCAATTATTTTAACACTTTAAAGATATCAGCACCTTGGCTTCCAACTTCCTTTGTTTCTGATGAGAAGCCATCTGTTAGTCCTATTTTTTTTCTTTTAAAAATACTGTATTTTATTGTCTGCCCATTTTGAGACTTTCCTTGTCTTTAGTATTCAGCAATCTGACTGTAATATGTCTAGTTATATATTTTTAATTATTCCTCATTTTCTGAGATTCTTCTACCTGCATCACTGGCACACATCTGTTTTTTACAAAGTTCTTGACTAACATTTTCATATCCTTTGGCTTCTTATTGTCTATTTTTCTTTTACTTTCTCTTATTAGAATAAATTCGTTGTACAGGGGGAATATATGTGGCATTTATATATGTGCTTACAACATATCTTAATTAAATTCACCCTTTCTATCATTATTCCTAATCTATCTTTCCCTCTTTCTTAGAACAATTGGAACAAGTTTCACTGTTCTGTTGTCATACAGGTACACAAAATATACCCACCACATTCACTCTACTTCACCCTCTCCATTACCCTTCCCCCTCCCACTGGTAACCACTCCCAGAAAGGACCTGTTTCCCTTCTTGTCCTTCACTTTTTTAAGGTTATATTGATTCTTCAAGGAGTGGGGGCTCATCTTGGTATTTCATATATGTGTATATTATGCTTTAATCAGATTCATACCCTCTATTAATTATTCTTGCTCTATCTGCTAACATTTCTTAAACAATATCTTTTATTCCTTCTATGTACATATGTTTCAGACTCCTTGACATGACCCTTTGTCCTTATTATCTCAATATTATTATCATTATTATTATTGTGTGCATCAATTTGGATATGTGTCTTCTCATCTGCCATGTATTTTATCCAAAATTCTGTGAAAATCACTAGTTGATTGCTTAATTTCAGATATTACATTTTTGTTCAATAATATTCATTTTTTCCTATAATGAATGTTCCACAAGCTACCAATATTCTTATTTTCTCTAATTTCTTAAAAATTCAAACTATATTACAAAGCAATAACAATAAAAACAGCATGGTACTGGCACAAAAACAGACATGAAGACCAGTGGAACAGAATAGAGGATCCAGATATGAAGCCACACAACTATGAGCAACTTATCTTTGACAAAGGAGCTAAAAATATACAATGGAGAAATAGCAGCCTCTTCAACAAAAACTGCTGGGAAAACTGGTTAGCAGTCTGCAAAAAACTGAAACTAGATCCATGTATATCACCCTATACCAAGATTAACTCAAAATGGATCAAGGATCTTAATATCAGACCCCAAACTCTTAAGTTGATACAAGAAAGAGTAGGAAATACTCTGGAGTTAGTAGGTATAGGTAAGAACTTTCTCAATGAAACCCCAGCAGCACAGCAACTAAGAGATAGCATAGATAAATGGGACCTCATAAAACTAAAAAGCTTCTGTTCATCAAAAGAAATGGTCTCTAAACTGAAGAGAACACCCACAGAGTGGGAGAAAATATTTGCCAATTATACATCAGACAAAGGACTGATAACCAGAATATACAGGGAACTTAAAAAACTAAATTCTCCCAAAACTAATGAACCAATAAAGAAATGGGCATGTGAACTAAACAGAACTTTCTCAAAAGAAGAAATTCAAATGGCCAGAAAACACATGAAAAAATGCTCACCATCTCTAGCAATAAAGGAAATGCAAATTAAAACCACACTAAGATTCCACCTCACCCCTGTTAGAATAGCCATCATCAGCAACACCACCAACAACAGGTGTTGGCGAGGATGCGGGGAAAAAGGAACCCTCTTACACTGTTGGTGGGAATGTAGACTAGTACAACCACTCTGGAAAAATATTTGGAGGCTACTTAAAAAGCTGGACATCGATCTACCATTTGATCCAGCAATACCACTCTTGGGGATATACCCAAAAGACTGTTACTCCAGAGTCACCTGCACATCCATGTTTATTGCGGCACTATTCACAATAGCCAAGTTATGGAAACAGCCAAGATGCCCCAGCACTGACGAATGGATTAAGAAAATGTGGTATCTATACACAATGGAATTTTATGCAGCCATGAAGAAGAACGAAATGCTGTCATTCGCTGGTAAATGGATGGAATTGGAGAACATCATTCTGAGTGAGGTTAGCCTGGCTCAAAAGACCAAAAATCGTATGTTCTCCCTCATATGTGGACATTAGATCAAGGGCAAACACAACAAGGGGATTGGACTATGAGCACATGATAAAAGCGAGAGCACACAAGGGAGGGGTGAGGATAGGTAAGACACCTAAAAAACTAGCTAGCATTTGTTGCCTTTAATGCAGAGAAACTAAAGCAGATACCTTAAAGCAACTGAGGCCAATAGGAAAAGGGGACCAGGAACTAGAGAAAAGGTTAGATCAAAAAGAATTAACCTAGAAGGTAACACCCACGCACAGGAAATCAATGTGAGTCAATGCCCTGTATAGCTATCCTTATCTCAACCAGCAAAACCCCTTGTTCCTTCCTATTATTGCTTATACTCTCTCTACAACAAAATTAGAGATAAGGGCAAAATAGTTTCTGCTGGGTATTGAGGGGTGGGTGCGGGAGGGGGTGGAGTGGGTGGTAAGGGAGGGGGTGGGGGCAGGGGGGAGAAATGAACCAAGCCTTGTATGCACATATGAATAATAAAAGAAAAATGAAAAAAAAAATAAAACACAGTTATTTTAAAATCATTGACCTATAATTCTGGTCAATGTCAGAATCACCTGGAAGTCCCATCTTATGGTCTCTTTTTCTTCACAATTGTTTATATAATAATGAACATTGTACATAAATAAAATAAAGGTTCAGATGATAGAAGATATTTTTCACTGCAGAAGTGCTATGAAAATGAAACAGAGGATTGATCACCTTAATCCACAGAAATGGAGCCAGTTAAAAAGCATACTGGATTTTTGTTGAGACTACATCTGACTCTATTTTCTCTCTGTTTCTGGAGAGTAGCACAGCAAAATCTTTCAGTGAAGGTTGAAAAGCATTTGTCTCTCACTACCTGGAGATTGTAGGGATTTTTATAATGCTTCTGGAGATTTTCAGCTTAACCTCATCCTGTGCAGCTTTTGAGAGGCAAATATCTTCAGAGGGAGTCTGACTGCTAAAGTCTCAGTTGTTTCTTAGTTTTCCCAGAACCTTCAACCTGGGACTAAGCCTAGATATTCCCTCTTGTGTACATAAAATAATGGATTAATATCCCCAGAAGAAAAGTTATTTGTAGATTATCAGTATTCATTCATCACTCTCCACAGACCCTTCAAAAATTATGTTTTATGGTCTTTCCTCTGGCAATGAGACTTCAATATTTCTGCTCTGATTTTCTAAAATTTTCAGGTTGGCTTCTCAACTACTTGCTTTACCCATATACAAATTAAGTTATACTCTTAGAGACAAAATGGTCACATGTTTGAAACCATTTGTCTTCAGCCTGGATGACTGCTAAAATCTCTGTGTTCTTATTTGTCCCATGACATTGTTTCTCTATATGAAGGGAACCCCCATCCTCAGACTACACATCATATTCAGAATTATCATATATTCCCAAGAAAAAGACAGTAGAAAATCCTGAGCTTACCCTTCAATATTTTTCTGAAATTTTCCCTTAAAATTTAGTCTCTTCACTCTTTCATATATCTATAATTCTCCAATTCCTTAAAACATAACTTTTATAATATATCTGGGTTTCCTGGCAGGGTCATCTTCCTGTAAATTACTTTGCCATACTTGTTTATCTTTCTTTCTTCTTTTTTTGAGGGTGGTACTGGGGTTTGAACTCAGGATTTCACACTTGCAAAGCAAGCGCTGTAAACTTGAGTCATGCCTCAATCCCCACTTCATCACACTTAGAAATAGAAGTTTCCAAACACAATTCTTCAGTTTTATCTTGAATGCCCTTATAGAGTCAATTGTTGTTCAGTTAGCCTAAGTTTTCACAAATCCATATTGTATAAAACACACAGCCTGATCCATTATAGAGTATTAAGTTTAAGATCACTGTGCCAAAATAAATCACAATTTCTTTATCCCTTCTGCTTACCTAGCTCTTGTCAGTGTTTTAAGACTTAATTCAAGCCCAGCTCCTTTAGGACACCTTGTCTGATTTGCAAGAGGTATCTATAACAAATTCCTTGACACTACTGTCCTTCAGTACCATCTTCTTCAACAATAAATGCTTACAAATTTTAATCCAAAATAAAAGAGCATTTCTATTGTCTGAGGTGGTTTAGATATAGTTAGAAAGCCAGGGAACACATTTTGATGGTTGCTAGTTTCATCTCTCCCTTATAATCTAAAAGTGATGTTAGAAGGCTTTGATAGCTATAGGTTACATGAGCAAAAAGCTAATAATTTTTTTTAAATGTAGTTCCTTGACTACTTCAGACAATATACTTTATATATTTCCCTTTTACTTACTTATATCTGCAAACTGAGGATATAATGAAAAAGGATAGAAAAGATGTGCTCAGAACTGAGTTGTCCCTAATAAAAAAATTTATCTCACTGAATTTGACTGTTAAGCTGTTCTGCTGAATAGACTGCTTCTGGTGATACATAAAGTCCCTCAAGCTTTGGGGCTGAGTGAAAGCCTACTCTTCCACTAATCAATTTTATTTTCCATGTATAGGTGGCATTATCCCCCTGTACTCCAAAGGCAATCAGCTAGTCACCTGAAGCACACAATTTAAGTATGTCATAACTAATGTTAATAAAATAATGGCTTTTATTTTTGAAAATAGCTTTTATATTCCAATAGTTGTGTTTGAAAATCCAGACACAATACCTTGATACTAAATCCTTCTCTTCTGTAGCTTTCATTTATCAATATCCTGCCACATGATTTATGCATATCAGTCACTCAGTGTCCTCCAGCATTGATCTCAAGGCTGTTTTTAGCTCTATAATCAAAACTCTGGGGCTTAGAGTACTGATCAAATGCCATCATTACACCAAATCAGAAATATGGCTCATGAATGTTGAGGTAAAAGATACTTGAGCAAAGGTAATATTAAGATGGGAGGAAACAACTCAGTAAGTCAGGAGGCTTACTGAGTTGTTACCCTCTTTTCATCAGCACAGATTGGCCTCATCCTTCTGAGCCAAGGGTTCCAAAGGTGACAGAAAAGAATTAAAACTTCAATCTAATGAGTAAGAAAATATTTTAAAGTAAGATAAGACTTTTGGCAAAGTATTTATGATAGGAAGTATAAAAAAGCAACTTATTTAAAATGAGGCTAATTGGAATAACAGAAGTGGAAAAAATCACTAGAATGTTCTAGTCTCTATATTTAGGTCTTAGCAAATAGTTTGCTCTGGACTGAAATAAGTAACATTATCACTTTTAGCATGATAGACTTTGAGGCATGATTGTGAAAATTTCTTAAGAAAAAAATGAAAATAAAAATCTTCCAAGAAGACCCCTGAAGTATTTCTGATTAAATTGTTCTTGTAGGATATTTCATTAACAAAATTCAGCATCATCTCAGATTTTGACTCTATAATGGGAAAGGAGGGTGCCATAGTTTGCTTTTGAAAGCTAAAACACACATGTAGTTTTATATTCCCTTGACTTGAAAAAATCTCCATCATATGTGTCGAGGCTTTAAGGGTTGTTAATAAGTAGTAATCTGTAAATAGCAATTTATACATGTTATTTGTAATATCCACACTTTTATAGGAACATCTAATGTATAAAATATGAAAACAAGTAAGAGTCCATAGTCTGAGATAAAGTTATTAAGAAAAATAGATGGTAGATATAATAAATATTCACAAAATTAAAAGTATATTTTCTAACAATCCCTGATTTTATAAATTCCTATAGTGGAACAGTATTTTCACTGAGGATAGGAAACACAATTTAATTGGTTCATATTATGTTTGAAATTATGATCTAAGTAGGTATATCAGTGTACTTTGAACCAGGTGAACAGAATCAATAGAAGACATAAAGTTAATGATTTATTTTAAGATAATGATAGTATAACTGGATTACACCATCTTGACAACTAGCTAAACATGCTTATCTTTTATATGGAATGGCATCAGATGGACAGACTGCAACTTTCAGGCCCAGGGTGAAGCTGCTCTCCACAGAATGTCTTCTTCACAAGTTAACTGCTTTTAATCTCTGTCCTCTGAGTGAGTCAGATTCATTCAGGTAATGTAATACAAGTCCCATTGATTCAAGTCAACTCTTTATAGATTTTAACCACATCTTCAGAATATTTTCACACCAACAATATAATTAGTGTTTTGTTGACTAGAATAACTGAATACCATAAACCTTACCAATTGACACATCAAAGAGATGAGTATGGTTATAATAGAGGTTGTGAATATAAATATTGTTTGATTTCCCTAAACTCTAAAGAACATTGTAGATTATTCAATTGCAATTTGAACCCTGGTGTCTTGAAGAACAAGGGAATCACATTAAGCTGGAGAAAGTTCAAATCTTTTATATGATAAATTACTTCTCAAATTTTATATTTAATAGTAAAAGAAAGTATTTCTCCATAATCCTTTCCTACCATACACTGACATAAAACATGAGCTTCCACTCTCTCTCTTCTGAAAAAGTATAAAATTAGAAGAAATAATTTTATAGACACACTAAATGCACTTGTCAACGATAACATTAACATTGATATATTGATACATCAATAGAGAATCAAAGAAGTTGTTTCCATAATCATTAATCAGTGTTGTAGAAATCTTGAGCTGCAGGAAGATAGAGAAGTTTGTAATTGTAAAAGACACACTGTGGTATATCTATAACATTTTAGAATGAATGGTACATTTGATCCAGCAATACCACTCTTGGGGATATACCCAAAAGACTTTGACACAGGTTACTCTAGAGGCATCTGCACACCCATGTTTATTGTGGCACTATTAACAATAGCCAAGTTATGGAAACAGTCAAGATGCCCCACCACTGATGAATGGATTAAGAAAATGTGGTATCTATACACAATGGAATTTTATGCAGCCATGAAGAAGAACGAAATGTTGTCATTTGCTGGTAAATGGATGCAATTGGAGAACATCATTCTGAGTGAGGTTAGCCTGGCTCAAAAGACCAAAAATCGTATGTTCTCCCTCATATGTGGACATTAGATCAAGGGCAAACACAACAAGGGGATTGGACTTTGAGCACATGATAAAAGCTTTAGCACACAAGGGAGGGGTGAGGATAGGTAAGGCACCTAAAAAATTAGCTAGCATTTGTTGTCCTTAGTGCAGAGAAACTAAAGCAGATACCTTAAAAGTAACTGAGGCCAATAGGAAAAGGGGACCAGGAACTAGAGAAAAGGTTAGATCAAAAAGAATTAACCTAGAAGGTAACACACGCACAGGAAATCAATGTGAGTCAATGCCCTGTATAGCTATCCTTATCTCAACCAGTAAAAACCCTTGTTCCTTCCTATTATTGCTTATACTCTCTCTACAACAAAATTAGAAATAAGGGCAAAATAGTTTCTGCTGGGAATTCAGGGGGTGGGGGGAGAGGGAGGGGGCAGTGTGGGTAGTAAGGGAGGGGGAGCCAAGGGGGAGAAATGACTCAAGCCTTGTATGCACATATGAATAATAAAACAATAAAAAATAAAGTAAATAAAAATAAAAATAAATAAATAAATGAAAAAAAATAGAATGAATGGTACAACTTTAATTACTTTCTTTTGACCTTAGGATTTGCATGTTTAAAAATTGTGTGATTTATTTTGGCTAAAAATTGTGATTTATTATGGCTGACTGTATAACAAGAAAGATAACTAAATATTATATATTGCTGTTTTTGAATTAGTATAAACAAAATTGACCTTATTTTTATTTTATTTTTATATGTTTTTCTTTAGGCATTAATCGGGGTTGAATTTAAGGCCTCAGGCTTACTAAACAGGCACTCTACCACTTGAGTCACTGCACCAGTCCCTTCAGCATTGGTTATTTTTGAGATAGGGTCTGGCTTTATGCCCAGGCCAGCCTGGACAATGATCCTCCTATTTATACCTCCTTGTGACTGAGATAAAAAGTAGACCACCATATCCAGTCATTGGTGGAAATGCTGTCTCATGAACTTTTTTCTGGGGCTGGCCTCAAACAGTAGTTCTCCTGACTTCTGCCTCCGAAGTAGCTAAGGTTATAAGCTTGAGTCTCCTTGCCCAGTTTGTTTGTTTGTTTTTTTCTGAGACTATTCTAGCTATGTAGATTAGGCTGGCCTCAAACTCATGATTCTCCTGCCTCAGACTCCTAAGTGCTGAGATTACAGTCAAGTATAATCACGCCTGGCTTTTTCTAAATTTTATAAGACTTAAAACATGTAGAAATTCTGTGATTACTTCTATAACCAGGATATATAACAGTTTCTTTACTCCAAAAATACTTTCTTGGACTTCTTCTTTCTAATCAAATCATCTCTGTGTATTGTCCCAAGCAAAACTATGAATTTGTTTTGCATTCAGGTAGTTATGTTTTTTTTTTAATTTCATATTAGTGGAACACTTTGAGATGGTCTTCTTTGATTCAAGTTGGTACTTTTGATATACACACAAATTGTTGTGTTAATAGTATCAAGTTTTTGCCTGTTATTGAGGCTCTATATTCTAGTCAATGCTTGGCATTGTTAGGTTTTCTTTCAGTTGTAGTCACTGTTTTTAGCATTCTTGTAGCTTTGTAATGCAATTTCACAATGGCTTTGATTTGCATTTCTCAAATGCCTAGTAGCATTAAGTACATTTGGACATGTTTGCCATCTGCATATATTTTTGGTTAAATGTCTGTTCAAATAGTTTTCTCATTGTTTTGAGTTAATTGTTCAATTTTTGCTGCATTGTGAAAGTTATTATAATTTACAATAATTTCTCTTAGTCTGTGTCTTTTCACTCTTTTATTAAAAGACCTTTCACATGATGAAAGCTTTTGTGCATTACTGGGGTTTGAACTCAGGGCCTTTTGCTTAGTAGGAAGGTGTTGTTGAGATGGGCTTCTCAATAACTTCTTGCTGAGGCTGGCCTCCAACTGTGATCCTACCAATTTCTGTCTCCTGAGTAGCTAGGATTACAGTTTTTTCAAAACTGATGAACTTCTAATTCATAATTTTCCTCTTTTATTAATAGTGTTTTTGGCTGCCAAATCTACAATTTTTTTTCCTAATTCATAGTCATGGTTTTCTTTTGGAAGTCTTTTATGTTTTGTACTTCACATTTAGTTCTATGGTTGGTTTTGAGTTAATTTTTCTACAAAGTGTGAAGTAGAGGTTTTTCATTTGTTTTTAATGAATGAAGGTTTAATTGTTTCAACACTATTTGTTTAAAATATTATTCTTGTTCTATTGAATGTCTTGTTCACATTTGTCAAAGTTGACTTGTCATATCAAATATACACTAAAATAGAACTACCATGTTCATCAATTCCACTACTGGGTGAATTATTATATCAAAAACATACCTGCAGTATTATTCACAATAGTTAAAATATGGAGTAGACCTAGATTACCTTCAGTGGATGAATGGATAAAGCAATATTTACAGGATGGAATACCATTTGGCCATAAAAAGAATGAAATTCTGTCATGGGTGGAACTCGAGAACACTATCGTAAGTAAACAAGCTGGACAAGGATAGCCAAATACCATGTGTTCTCAATTATGGAAATCAGTGTCAACTTTGTAGAATAAGGAAATGGATTCATGGTCATTGGTTGGGAAGTGAAGAGGAAGTTAGGATTGAAAGAAATTCAATAAGTGGCACAAAAACCAGAGTGGAGTAATCACTTTTGGTTCTTCTTTAGCACTTTTGGGTATCTGTTGGGCAAAACAACATATGATACATTTCAAAACAACTAGAAATTTAGAGCATGGAATTTGTAACACCTAAAAGTGATTGATGATTGAAGAGATGAAAATGCTCATTACCCTGATTTGGTCACTATACATTGCATGCATGTATTGAATTAGTATAATATATTCCATAAAGATGTATAATTAAATTGATAAAAATAAAACATTTAAAAATCTATCAATAATATTTCCCTCATTCCTTTTCTAGACACTATGCTAAGTTTCTTTGTTCTTAGCATATTTATTTGTCCATTCATTTGCACATTGTCCTGATTACTGAAGTTTTATAAGTCTAAAGATAGTATGACTCCTACAAACTCATTCTTTTTTTCCCAAAGACTATTTTGACTCTTCTAGATACTTTTATACTTTAGAGTCTTCTTTACTCTATAAAAAATTTTGTTGGACTTTTACAGTAATGCAGATGAATTAAAGGAGATGTGGCATCTTAAATATATTGAGTCTTTCAATTTGTGTACATTACATATGCTGTCTTTGAATTCTTTCATAATTGCTTTAAAATTCTCAGTGTATGATGCTGTGTCAAAAGATGTGTACCTCCATACTTTTTTGAGTCATTGTAAATTGCATTTTATATAGGAATTGGTTTGCAATTATTCATTATTTTTAAATGGGAATATGATTGAATATGTTCATCTTGCATCCTTTGACTTACTAAGGTCACTTATTAGATCTATGTGTTTTGTTTTTTGTTATAGATTGCTTTGAATGATCCACATAGAAAGCTGTTATCTGAAATTTGATTCTTTTCTCCCAATGAGTTGGTTCTATTGATTTATTTTTCCTTATTGAAATGTCTATAATAACCGAGACAACATGGGATACATCCTTGTCTTATTCTTGATCTAATGGGAAAAGCATTCACTTTCACCATTAATGTGGGATGTTTTGTGTAAATTGTTGTTTTGATTTTAAAGGTCCTTATTCATCCCTTGTTTCTTGAGAGTTTTAATCCTTAATCGAAGTTGAATGATATTAAAAAGTTTTTCATCAGTTGGTAATATTATGTGCTTTTTATTTTTTGATATTTAATTAATGTTTTAATATTGAACCAATCTTGCCTTCTCAGGATCCTTGCATCTGCACTTGGTGTGGTTGCTATTGTATTCTTTCTCTTTATTACTTCAGTGACACTTACCCTCACAGGTCCCTACTTCCCAGCCTAGAAATACTAGTAAGTCACAGTTTTATTTTCCCCACTCTAACTTTCCCCACTCAAACTTTCAATAACTGTGATTCCCTTTTAAGATCAAGGGATGAGAAGATGGGGAGAAAAAGAAAAAACAATGAAGACACCTCACTTTTTAGACCAGAGTTACTTTGTAGGTGAAAGGGTTAATTTTCTGAGAGTTTTAGGTGCTGGTCTGACTACCAATTCCATTACTACCCCACTGCCTTGGGAATATGTACCTGTCAGAAGAGGGGAGAATGGATGAAATATTTGTAGTCCTCAGATGAGAACCAGTGGATTTTCCTTGCCACTTTTTGTCCTACACTTAGTTTGCAGTTGTGAATCTGAAGTTTCCTTGGAATCCAAACTAGAAACTACCAGAAGAAAATATAAGATAGGAAACTTACGTTCAGTTTGGTGGTAAATCAAATTCTGACTATCCTTCTCCAATCCATTGTCTACCATTGGATTACAAGATTCCTTCAGAATTGTCTCTATGCATTTGCCAGATCTGTTAGGTGCATTCAGTGGTAATGTGCTTGCTCTTTCTTATCTACAAATGGAACTGATTTTTAGGGAACATAGTAAGTGGAATATCCTCATGTACTGGGTATAATATACGTACTACTATTATTTTACTTAAAACTTGATTTTGATCTTCTGTTGTTAAGATGAACATTCTTCTGTGAATTTGATCTATAGATTTTTAAATTTATTCTCAGAAATTACTGTAGAGAAAATGAATATCATGGTTTTATTTTCATTTTCTTGAGATGGGGGTCTTGTTATTTGCTCAAATGGTCTCAGACCCTTGAACATAAACAATCCTCACACCTCAGCCTCCCAAGTACCATATCATAGTTGGGTTCTTTTTGTTTTGGAGATGTTTTGTTTTTGTTTTTGATTTGTTTTGGTGGTGGTATTACTTGGGTTTGAAATCAGGTCCTCATGCTTGCTTGGTAGCCAGAAGCTCTACCTCTTGAGCCATGTCCCCAGCCCTTTTTGGCTTTAGTTATTTTTCAGATAGGGTCTCAGTGTTTTTGTCCAAGGCCAGTCTTGAAGTGCAGTTCTAACAAAGCCTCAAATGAGGCTGGGATTACAGATGTGTGCCGTCATGCCTAGCTTGGTTCACGAAATGTGGTTTCACTATTTTCTGGACTGGCCTCAAACACCAGTCTTCACATTCTCATCCTCTTAAGTAGCTGGGATTACAATATATCACAGATTTTTAAAGAATTAAACAGCACCATACATTAGATGATATGTGTAAGAAAAAGCTAAGCACTTTCTGTTTTAAAGATCTGACAGTAAGAGCATTTTCCTGAGTGCCCATTAGTAAGAAGCATTTAGTAAATTCAGAATAGCTTTATGGATCTGTCATCAGATTTAGCTCATGGTGTCCTTACATTAGTAGCATCTACACTTGCTTAGCACAACCTGTTCTTAGAAATGCTGGAGTTTTGCATTGTTATCATCAGAGTGCTTTATGTGTTGTAGCAGAACCAGGGTGGAAAAAGTAATATGTTTGTTGTGTGAGCAAACAGACTTGAGTTTTTCTCTTGAAAGGGGTTATTTCCCATCTGCCACCTTCTAGCTAAAAGTAGTAGATACCTGTTTTGATTATTACCTCTGTTTCTGAGCTCTGAGTAAAGAAAACAACTAGGTGCTTATAAATTTGTGAACTTCTAGTTTCATGGAAATGAAAAGGTAGCAAGCATTGTTTGTCATGCCTTTGCCTGCTGTCCAGGATTTACCCAATGCCTCTGGGCAGGGTTTACTTGAGGTCAAACTGCACAAAGCCTGTAAATCAGGAAAGCCAGAGCATCTGGGTCTATATCTAGTCTTTTACTAAAGCAATGTGATATGCTTATATTGAGTTAGACAATAGGAAAAGAATGGAAAACTCTAACCCTCATGGTCTATTTTGATTTTCCCAATCCTGCTTCATGTTTTTCTGAGTTTTAGAAAATAAAATGAAAGCTCAAAGCAGTTAAGATCTGCTCTTAGTCTCAGATGGATGTGTCTAGTCTTCTTTGTGACTAGAAAATCTAGTTTCTTGATTTGTAAAATCAAACATTTTTACTCAGATTTTTCCAGTTAACTCACATTTATAATATTTAGATATCTATCAACCATAATCATTTAGTTTCTGACTTCTTAGGAAAATATATTATTTTTCACAGTTCTTCACTCTACAAATGTCTTGGATCTTTCATTGAAATATATAGCAATCCTTCTCATACAGAGCACATAACTACAGGCTGTGGATAATAGCAGCATATGTCTTAATACAGTTGAATAGGCATATGAATTATTTAATTTGAACATTATGATTTATTTTAAAGCCTATTAAGTTTTGTGGATTCCAACCACTCATCAAAATCCTCACAATCTAATTTGTCTAATATAAACAGTCAATAGAAAAGCAAAGAGTACAAGCAGAAAATTCATTGAAGAGGAAACGTAATTAGGCAAGATAGATAACAGAGAGATAGATACTCAGTTTCACTAATAACCAAGTAAGTGCAAATTTAAATGGCAAGACTTCATTTTGCATGTACTAGACTGGAGAAATTATAAAAAATCATAACCTATAGTGATGGTAAGAATATGAGAAAATGGGAAGCCTCATATGCTGGATTACATAGGTTAATAGTTCTTAAGCCTCTATGTAGTATGTGGCATATAGTAAGCCTTAAAATTGTTTGTTAGAAAACCAATCAAACAATTAAACATGTAATTAAATGACTAGCAAATTGCCTCAAACCATTTAGAAAATTATAAAGAAATAGCTACAAATACAAAAAATGCACTTAATTTTTTTTATGTGCATACATTGTTTGGGCCATTTCTCCCCCTGACCCCAGTCCCCACTTTTTCTCCCCAACTCCCTGACTTCTGGGCAATTTTGTTGAAGAGAAGATGCAAGCAGTAATAAGAAAGACATAGCATTTTTGCTAGTTTGAGATAAAGATACCTACACAGAGAGATTCCTAGCATTGCTTCCATGCACATGTGTATTACAACACGAATTGATCCATCTCTACAAGACATCTTCACTACTTCCTGGTTGGCTTCCCATAGTAACTTCTGCTGATTTAAGGTTACTATATTAGCTCCTCTACAGTGGGCACATCAAACACTTTCAAGGTTTGGGTTTCCTACCTTTTCCTATTCCTCATGTATGTGTTCTCCCCTTAACATGTGACCCATGTCCAATAATATTACTGCATTTGTTTTAGGTCTAAAGTCCACATATGAGGGACAACATACAATTTTTTGCCTTCTGAGCCTGGCTAACTTTGTTTGAGATGATGTTCTCCAGTTCTATCCATTTACTTGCAAATGACAAGAGTTCATTCTTCTTCATGGCTGAGTATAATTACCACATTTTCTTAATTCATTCCTCAGTAGTGGGACATCTTGGTTGTTTCCATAACTTGGCTATTGTGACTATTGCTCCAATAAACATGGGTGTGCAGGCGCTTATGGAGTATCCTGAGTCACATTCCTTTGGGTATATCCCTAGGATTGAGATTGCTGGATCATATGGAAGATCTATATTTAATTTTTTAAGAAGCTTCCATATTGTTTTCCAAAGTAGTTGTAATAGCTTGTGTTCCCACCAGCAGTGTATGAGAGTTCCTTTTTCTTCACATCATCATCAACATTTGTTGTTGGTGGTGTTTTTGCCAATAGCTATTCTAACAGGAGTGGAATCTTAGTGTGATTTTGACTTGAATTTCCTTTATGGCCAGAGATGGTAAGCATTTTTCATATGTTTTTTGGCCACTTGGATTTCTTCTTTTGAAAAAGTTCTATTTAGTTCAGTTGTCTGTTTCTTTACTGGTTCATTGATTTGGGGGGACAGTTTAATTTTTTGAGCTTTCTGTATATTCTGGTTATCAGTCCTTTGTCTGATTTATAGCTAGCAAAAATTTTCTCCCATTGTGGTGAACACTTCCACTTTGTTTCTAACAGAAATAAAAGAAGCAGTATTTAAGAATGTATGTAGAATGATGTTTATTTCAGCAAAAATACTGAAAACCTGGATGATCATCAGCAAGGTAATATATGATAAATTTTATCACTCCACATCCCAAGGAAACTGAGAATTCATGGTAATTTGATAATCAGTATGTAGAGAAACCACAAAAGCTATTTCAATTATAGTAGTGATAGAATTGCTACCCTTCCTTACAAGTTCTTCTGTGACCAAAGCTCAGAAAGAGAAAATAGAGTGGAGAAAAAGAAGCCTCCAGTTTAGGACCACAGTCAGGGTAAGGCAGACAAGTATGAATGGAATCAGGGAATAAATATCCTATCCCCATCCTTTGACCTATCATTAATTTCCTGCCAGGACTTCCTATTTGTCATCCTACCAAAAACCCAATAGCAAGTTTTACCATGGGAGGCTGCCTCACAGAGTGCAGAGTAGAGCTACATAGAGAGAAGATTAGGGTTGTCAAGATTAAGATATCTAACACAATACTTATATTACACAAAGCAAATAGAATAATACAGTTATTGAAAAAATGCAGGCACTAATATGAATGGTTATACATGACATAAAAATCAGAAAAAAGTGGAATATAAGGCTCTGAATCTTATTCAGTTTGTTTAGAAATGATCTGTTGGTGTGTATGAGTATACATGCATATGTTTGTACAAAAAATATATTCTGAATTTTTTCATGAGATGATCAACTTGTTATGTTCACAAGAGTAGACACAGGAGAGGCTCAGTAGGAAAAAAAGAGTATTATATTCCTATCCTAAAGACAAGAAGCATAGTACTCCACACAGCATCACATGGGAAAGAACCAAGATGGTGGGAGGCAGAAACAGGACTAACAGGAAGTCTTATAACAACTGGTTTTGCTTAAGAAATAAAGGCAGGACAGGGTGAACAGAATAGGATGCCTAATATGAATATTTTCCGTTGGCTTTGGTCTAAGTGGTAGTCTTTAGCTCTTAATACCTGGACCTGCAATAATTAAGGCAAAGGAATATTGTATGTTGAGGTGCATGAGTCAGATAGAGAAGGTATATCTCTGGATAGTTCATTTACATATCAACAATATGCAAAGATATGTATATATATGTATTGTTTGTATGAAAAAATATTAGGAATCGTAAACTAAGTTGACAATTCTGGATTTTTATACTTATTTAGGATAGGTGTGAAAGATGTGGAAAAATGGAAGGTAGAGGGTTAGAGTGGAATAAATTGTTAAATTATTTCTTATATGCCTACACTGTTAGAGTTCAGATCTTCAAAATCAAAGATTTCACTGAAATTTTTTCAAATTTTTTTTACTGGTGTACTGGAGGTGCATTTGCTATGTAAGAATCCAATAGAGTTTAAATGTCATAAGTAAAACAGAAAAATAAAAGAAACATTAAGATGTCAGTTGAGTCCATGGAATAAAATATAATAAAAACATAGACCAGGTTTCCTCACCATCTTCTTTTCCTTAAAAACATAGGGAAGGAAACCTGATGCCTTTCATGAACAGCAGGAAGGATCTTGGTGAGTGTGAACTCATTTTTGAGCAGTTTCTATTCCTCCCCAAGCACTTCATGAGTGTCATTTATACATTTGAGGAAGGGGTGGAATAAGAGTTCAGGAGGTACTCTAAGCAGTACTTCTTAAGTGACTGTAAATCTAGAGGATCCAAGCAGATTGAAACACACACACACACACACACACACACACACACACACACACACACACACCCCTTCTCACACATAGAAATTGCTCCTAAGACCCTTTCTATTCAAGGCTCCATGAATTATCAACAATTCTTAAAAAATTGTTGACTTTTTTGAAACAAATATTACACTTTTGTAAAAGAATATAAAGATCACTCAAAGATACAAAGTCATTGTAAGATTATGCATTCAAGATATTTAGTAATTTTAAAAGAGCTTAAACTAAGTAATTTAAGTTGATATGCTGAGATTAAAGTAAAGGTTGGAGTACTGTCGTATGTTCCCAGCAGACTTTAATTCATATATATGAATTTTTCACATGGACAAAAATCACTAAAGATTGCAATATTTAGAGAATGATTTTTCTCTTTAGGGCACAAACCCAGAATATAGGTCAATAGATTTTCAAAATTTATGTTGAAACATTACTCTACTTCTATTTAAATAGGAAATGTTGAGAAAGTGCCTCTCATTAATATTCCTGAAATCATAATAGATTGAAAACCAAACACTTCTTAAAGATTTCAAAACCCAAGTGTAATTTAAAGTCAAATGAAGGAGAGTGACATTTGTTTACCTGAGCTAGAAAAATTGCCTCTCTATTCTCAGCTCAGTCTACCTTTGAGTAATTTCCTGTCACGGGACATATATGCCTTACACCTTCAGTGCCCAAGTCCTGCCTACAGGGCATTAATATGCAATGGCTAAGTGGTTCTTGTGAGTGAAACACTGAGATGATATGGGTTTATATTTCTTTGTGCAAATGACATTTGAAATTTGAAGATCAAGCAAAAGCATAATTTATTTTCCCTAGTATTTAAATATATTTTGTAAATGCCAGGTATGTGAAATACATTAGCTTTCTACTGTTTTGTTCACACAACAATATTTCTGGATGATAAAATGTCATAACAATTTTAATATTGTTAAGTACCCCTTGCCTGTTTATGGTAGGTTATAGATAACACAGATTAACTTCCTGTGATGGCTGCAATGCAGAAAGAGTTTATTTACAATCTATGTAACCTAGATTTTGCTGTGTAATACAAGTGGAAAAATGATAGTGCTCAAATGAATGAATCATCAGAAAGAGAAGATGTCAATTCTATGTTTTTCTCACATCAGCCTCATGACTTTAATGACTTTAGAATTTAAATAGGCAAAGCATACTGGGATCTGACCTACTTTTGAAACAGGACACCTAACAATCATTTGTAGGCAACTCCAACAAGTGAGAATTCAGTGAGGCCCTTGGCTCAGTAGCAACTTATCGCAAAGTCAAGCCTGTGAGATGTTAATCTAGTATCAATTCTGATTTCCTGTGTCAAGTTGTGATTCTTTAAGTTTTTGAGAATTTGTATTATTTACTGAAAAATTTGTACAGCTCCTCTCCCAATTTTGATAAGTGCCTGTTTTAAAATGCTGTTGACTTTCACATACTACCTTTCACAAAGCAATTTGTATAACTTGTTTGAAAAACACATGCCAGACTTGAACTTGCTACAAATAGCATACCATGCTCGCACAGCTGTTTCATCACCTTACCTGGTATTGTTTTCAAACTTCCAAGCCAAGACAGGAATCCCACGACTAAATGCCTGGAACACAGCCAGTCTCACAGTTCCAAGTCAATAACAGTGACTCAACCTGCATTTGGTTCTTGAGTCTATAAGACACCAAACAACTGCTGTTCACTATCTCTCTCCTTCCCTGAAAGAAACATGAATGCTTTGGTGTTAAGGGTACCAGGTCTGTTATCAAGAGAACAAAAGGAGCCAAGTTTCATGTGTGAGTTGTGTGGTAGGAAATGTCATACTTGGATCTTTTTAGGCATGGCTGAAAATGTGGAAAGAATCAGCCAGCATCAGTGTCAAACTCATATATGAAAAGGAGCAGTTGCATGCATTCTTTTAAAAGGAAAAAAGTCATGTGTGGTAAACAATTTGGTAAAAATATATTCAAATATGACTCTTATTTTTAACACTAGAAACGGAATTGGTGTTCAGGATGTTTTGCTGAACAGTAGACTTCTATGCATTAGCCCAAAAAACAATTTCATTGGGTTTGAATTGTGATTATCTAGAATAAATAATTTACCAAATGGAAAAAATAACCTTGACAATGAAAAATTTAACTTGGACTAAGCAGTTCTTTATTAGTAAAATATGAATATTGTTTTAATCATAAATTTGGTATAAGCTAGACAGCAGTAATATTGAAATGGTTGAGTAGTAATCGATTACTCTGAGGGATCCATCTTTGTAACTCTAGGTACTTGAATAGGTGGGTGGTACAGGAGAAAGTTCATAAGGGCATATGAATACACAACAACACAGGACAAATAAATGATTTTTATTGGAAAACTTAAGTGAAACAGGTAAAAGATTTGCCTTCATTTTATCTTCCTATATCTCCAATCACCATAACTTGAGCACATAAGAGGTTTCCATTTTTGTAGGAAATAGACCACAAGGGAAAATGCAGCAAGAAAAAGTTAAGTTCATAAGTAACCAGTAGAGAAAAGCAAAGACTATGGCTACTTAGCAATACTGGGAAAAGCAGAACAAACGATCTCCAAATAGCATCACCAATGTTGAAATGTGGCTAGAAAGAAGACATACTGATTAACATCACAGGTAGTATGCTGGAAGAAGTGTTTTTACCTAAATAAATTTTTTTAAATACCTTGTTCTCAATCCATTTTCTTTATTCCTGCAGGGTTTATAATAAAGAATCTATACCAGGCTGTAATTTTAACAGTGTCAAGTCTGCAGCATATTTACAGATTGGAGCCTCCTAAAAGTGCTTATTAACTAATGCTAAATTTTCACTGTCAGTTCCTAATTTAGTAAGGACTTGCACACAAAACTGTCAGTTTTACCTGAGGCTTCTGCACACTACTACATCAACATGAAAGAAAAGTTGTTTTTTTTTTTTAACTTTTCAGTGTTTGAACATATGGATCCCAGGTGGGCTTGGATATTGTGTCCTCTTTGTCTTGGCTAGGTGACCATTTCCAGAATGACAGGACATTGTGGCCTACTATCTCTAGCTTCAAGAAGCTTTGTCAGTATATATGAAGTGTCATAAAATGTTCCAAATTTTACATGTTATCTAATGTAAAAACAAAGTTTGAAATTTTATGTGAATGAGTTCTGACGTAAAAATTTTTTTGAAAAGAAACATGTAGTTATTATTGACTCACAGATTTTACAGTTTTTTGTCCATTAAAACTACAATGAAATTTCACCTCACCCCAGAAAGACAAGTGTTGTATGATCTCATTCATATGTGGAAAATAAACAGTTGCTGCTGTAGATATTGGGGGCAGATTTTGCTTTTCAGGGGACTGAGCAGAGCTGCTGGGAGAGACAGGAAAAGGGTGAACACTCAGTACTACATGCAGTTCTATGCAAATGACAACCTTCAGTGTGATATGGCACATTTGTTTGTGTATAGACAGCAATTGTAAACTATATGTGTTAGGAAACTAAAAGAAAAAGTACTAAACATTTTTTTCATGAAGAAATGGTAGATAATGGAGAAGACACATCATTCGACCTAATTTAAAATTATACATGTGTACATATATCAGGACATTATGTGGTATCCTATTAATATATATACTTTAAAATTTTCTATTCAGTTAAACAGGAATAAAAAAAATTCTAAGAAAATGAAAGACATTTCTTCAGAGCAGCATATCCCAATAAACTCATACAACTGAACTGCCACAGCTGTCTTCTAAAACAAGTTCCCACAATGGGAAGAAACAATGGGAAGTAGAATATGAAATGATCCAGACAGGGAAAACACAGTCTAATAAAAGAGTATAGACAACAGAAGGATAGGAGAACTGACCTATGATATCTAACTAGCAAGCCACCATGTACTAGAGCAATAACCAAATAAAAAATAAGACAAATCATAAAACAAGAATGGAGTACTGCAAAGTGAAGAAAGTGATTGAATCACATCTCTTTCTAAACATCTTAAAAGATTTGGTATGTGAAAACAACAGAAAGCAGCAAGGTAAATTCAAAACTAAATTTTTATTTTCATCCTTACACATGATGAAAATTTCTAAAATAATGAATGAAATGACAAAAGCCAATAAATCATTTGTAAGTTGAAAATATGTAGCTTCTCTTTTTCTCCCCCCACCACCATGTCCATACTTTATCCTGTTATATTAAAATAAATCCTTGCTAAATTTCAAAAAAAGAAAAAAAGAAGTATGCTGCAAAGCTGGTTGTGGGGTACAAGCCTGTGATACAATCACACGGAATGGAGATACAGGATGAACAAGAGTTCTAGCCCAGCCTGGCTGCATAGAAAGACCTTGTCTCAAAAACAAAACAAAAAAATTTAAAAAAGAAGAAAATAGAAAAGAAAAAGAAAGACAAGGAAAGAAAACTCATGTTGAGGTCTTCTGGTTTCCAGGACCCGGGAACAGTAAGAGATATTCAGAGAGAGAGGCAGAGTTATTGGCTGCATTTGGGTAAGTAGGTATTCCTAGAAACTAACTACCAGAAGTGGGAAACCCTTCTGGGAAACTCAGCTCTAAGCCAGGTAGAAAACTGAACTGAGAGTTAGACATCAAGAAATAGGGCCTTAAATTACAAGGAAGAACTGAGGTATAATCCTTACTCAACTGAGGAAGATCAAGAAGTGAAAACCCAATGATCAGTGAGGGGATGGTTTACCTGTATTCACCTTTAAATAAACAATGCCATGCATGGAAGCAGCATACGTACACACAGCTCCCCTGGAGCTCCTAGTGCACTACTTCTAGATCAGGATCTACCAGCCAAGCCTATGTGTGAACAAGCAAAAGGATGACCAATTATTGTCTGTGTGCAGTTGTGGCTCAACACAAAGACTCACAGGATGTGCACAGTGTGTCTAGGTATGCATTTAAAACACAGATGCTTGAAGATGGTCTAAGCCTATCATTAAATAAAGAAACAAATGGGAAATAAAATCCTAAAAGCTATGCAATCAGTTGCACTGATACTTTGTTTTGTTTCCCCAACATCTTAGAAACTTTATTTAGCTTAATGATATAAAATTCTCTCAGAATAATAAATAAAACCTCTCTGGTTCATGTTGTTAACACTGCTATGGTGAATATATCCCCCAATTCACATGCTAAAACTTAATGGCCAATGTCACAGTATTAGGTTGTATAGCCTTTAAGATGTGACTAACTCATGAGGGCAAATTTCCCACAGGTGAGAGTAAGACCCTTATTAAAGGATATGAGGGATGAGTTCATGCTTGTTCTTTCCTTCTGCCAAGAAAGGTCCTTTGGATAGCCATATATAAGAAGCAGGCCTTCCCCAGACACCACATTTTTTAATTAACAAGCCAAGCTAGCCAGGCACAAAAGCAAATTCTGTTGGTATATAGTGAAGTTGCATTGTATTAAGAAAAAACATAATAACACCTAAAATAAATATACAAATAAATGGATAGTTAATTTATACATAAAATCAATTAATATTAAAAATTAAAACAGAATTACAACTTCCTAATTTTCTCAAACTCTTTGATAACAAAATTATTATCAAAGATATATTATAAAAAATGTTGAACATAAACAAAAGCCTTCTCATTGACAAGGCTAAATCATTTTCTAGATTCACAAAGAGATAACAAAACTTCTGCAGCTGCAATTATAGAACTGTGCTAACATACCTAGCTAGATTTTAATATAGGGTCTCGCTAATTTCCTGACCTTAATCTACAATCTTGCTGTCACGAATTCCAAAGTACCAGGATTACATGAGTATGTTACCATGCTACAATTAACTTAATTTCCATGAACCACCTTAAAGCTGCATATAAAAGTTAAAAATATGTCAATATACATTTATAAGTGAACAACTTAGAGTGGTAAAAGAAACTTTGTGACGATCTTGGTGTTATTAGAAAAAAATGAATGTTTCTCCTTCATATGATTCAAATTGTGCTCTCTCATAAGTAAGCAAATAAGGCTTAATACTGATTCACAGATGAAAATCTGTCAGAAAATTATAGCTTCAGACTTCTTGTGAATAAGGCACTTTCACTAATTTCTAGTTGATTGCAAAACTGCCATTATTAAACCATAATTGATTTTTCTCTTTTCTATTTTATGCAGCCCAGTGGTTATTTTGTAAAGTGCGATACTGCAAAAATGATTCCTTAATTTAATTTTTGAAATCTAAATAGCTTATTGTATTCTAGCTGTCCCATATTTACTTGCAAGTAATTTGGAATTTGTTCTCAAATTGTTATTCCATAGTTAGGATAATCAAGTTTCCAAAGTAAAAATAATAATTCTGATCAGAATATTGTCATAGAAGTTAAGTAAAAATTTATTTGTTAAAACTATTAACTTAATCTATTACCTGAAGTCCTATTTTTAATTGAGAAAGTTACAAAGTACAATAACAAAACAGAAATTCAAAAACAAAGTAATATTTCCAAGAAGAAAAATGTTTTTTACATTATGCCTTGCAAAAAGTTAGAGGTCAAGGTTATGTGACTAATATTTGATACTTAAATCTAATCTATGAGAATCATTATTTGTATATGAATGATGTTCCAAATGTGGATGGGGTAAAAACCCAGGGCATTAATCATGTTGTTATATAGTTCATATAAAGCAGAGTAATTGGTATAGATCATAAGTACAGTAATTGAGAATACAAAGTAAGGTATTTTTGTCATTGTGAGTAAAAACTAATTGCAAAGAAACAGTGAATTTAATGACTAAAGTAGACAGAGTGCCATGCGTTTAATTTGTTTGTAACCAGCATGTTTGGTTTCTTCTGAGAGATGCATTTTTGCATAACAGAAACATGCAGATAGATGTACAATGTCCCATAAATGCAAAGTTGTGGAACACTAGAAATTTGTTTACTGCATAAGCAACTGAAATTTTAATTTTGTTTAACTAATATTGGATTAAATGCAAATTTAAAACTAACTTATTTTAATTATTTTAAAAATGTTTATGTAGATTGAAGCATTAATGTGTTCAACCTTAAATTTTATAAAATATAAAGATCAAATAATTTCAATGAAATATAAGCTCAAAATTAATATCCCCTATATTTACCATGATCAAATATCCAAGAAAAGCAACTTAAATTAATAAAAATTTATTTTGCCTTAAAATTTCATATCCATCATGTTTCATGTATTGGTTTAATAAAATACTAGTAATATTAATTTTCATGATTTGGTTTTAATAAAAATACTGAAAAATCAAACATTGCATACATGGCTTACATATTTCTATTAGACAATATTGAGAAAAAATAGAAATCTATAGACCATTGAATTCAAATATATTAATAGAACTATATTTCATGATATACTCTGTTTTTTTTGCTCTTATCTCTGTAGTCTTCTCTTCTTAACCTATCCCTGTATCCTTTTATCTCTAACAATCAGGAACTCTGTCAATGTAATCTATAGCATTATTAGTTTTAAAAGATATTAATTAACATGGTGTCACCATCCTGAGGCTCATTGTGTGAAGCTCAAAGAACCTGTGAACCCCATCTGTGAGATACAGTTTTGAAAAAGAGAAGAATTATTGTGGATGAGTCCATTAGTCTCAAAAACTTTCCAAGAGGGTAAAACAGGTCCTGTCTGGGGGTGGCCACCAGTAAGAGAGTAGAGGATACGAAGAAAGTGTGTAGAAGGGTGAATATGGTGGAAATATTATAAACTCATATATGAAAATGGAACACTGAGACCTATTGAAACTATTCCAGGGATAGAGGTAGGGGAAGTAAAGGAGAACGATGGAGGGAGTGAATTCAACTATGATATAAGAACTTTTGTAAATGTACCCCCATTACAACAATAATATGATAATAAAAAATACCCAGGAAATTATTTTTATCAAAATGGGCAAAAGCGTTTTGATTTTTATTTTTAGCTATTAGTGTCTAAAATATAAGGAAAGAAAAACTATTAGCCAACTTCCTAGCCTTTTAGTAAATTGCTTTATAATGCAATGAACTGTTTCAGTATGAGTGACATATTCCAATATTTCAAAAAGACTAAATTTTATATCTCTTTGTATTTATTGGTGTCTTAGCTTTCCTGGTTATGTTTTATTTTATAAACAACCTATCTCATTCCCCCATTTTTAAAAATCCAACAAATCAGTGCAGCCTAAAAGAAGAACAAAGCACAGTCTGCTCTTACAGAAACTATTTCTCTGCCATATCTCCAGGCAGGTCTCACAGTTACATCTTTAAATCCTTTCACTTTAATAGCAAGGTATAATTCTGTAATCTCAGTATTACTCACCATGACAATTGTAAATGGTCAAACACATTTTTCTGTAACATTTTTGTGATGAAATGAAAATGACGGCAATTATTATTTCTTTATTTAAATTATTTAAAAATAATTTAATCTCTATCCTTATTTTCTCTCAGGTAGTGAAATTTCCAGGATCTCAGTCAACCTTGTTCACAGTCACAAAATATTCTTTTATGTTGAATCAGTTATGATAAACACATAACTAAAGCAGCAAAACTGAGGCATTTTGGAGCCTAGAATCACCCAAGCCTCTGATTCCAAAGTGATGTCCTTTCTTGTCACATTATTCTAATTCTTGTAATAGCCATTACTGGAAAAATATATTTTGCTGTCACATGTAAAATATTATCATTTGAAAATGAAACTTCTCAAGCTCACTTGGGTGCTTAACGGAATCATTCAACAAACAGCAGATTGATACTTGTTTTTAAAAATTGTGAGAAAATTCGCAGATACAAGTATAACTTCAAAGAATAATTAGAAGTACTTTCACATTATTTTCTTTGGGTTTGATTGGTAATGTGTCTTTTTAATGTCCAAAGTAATAATTGTTTTAAAAATAACTTTAATTGATTTTTAAATCTGCATTTTCATATTTATCTTGAGATTACTGTAGATCAGTGACAATTTCAAGAAACTTGAACTACTGGGAAGATGAGGTTCTAATGACAAGAACTGCTGAAAAATGTTTACTGTAATATTTGACATTTTATGCTATTCTAAATGTGTTCTAGTGCATGGTAACGCTATAAAAGGACTATCACTAGTGCTGTCACAGGCCATGGCATGGGAAATCCATGACTAATGCTAAGCCATCAGCAGAATCAGAGCAAGGTGTGTTCTCATAATTTCTCAACTGACCGTGGAACCAATTTCCACCAATCCCTAAGACATAAAACTTTACAATTAGTCTGAGTTCATTAATAATGTTTTACAGTTCTTATCTTCAGAGTTTAATCAGACCCATGTCTCACAGGAAGGCTGAAAAGTAAGCCACAAAATTACCCATATAAATGTCAAGATTTATTTTCCTAACATAAATGATTTTACCTAGTCAAGCATAGTTAATAATGAAATCACTCTTTCTGAGATTATCATTAACTTGATTGTCATACCTATTTTAGCCTTTATCTCAACCTCTGTAATGGGAGTGGTTATAGATATGGTCTCCATAAATAAATCAATTTACAAGAGTCATGTTAGTTTTTATATTAAAAATGCAAAACTATGAATACATATAATATTGCGTATTATTTGTTTATACCAAGTACAAAGCAAAATGGTTGAAATTATTTCTCACCAATTGTTACATAATAAAAAGGAAAATATATTGCAGATATGTCCATAATGAAAATCATAACGTATTTATACTTCACATACACAATAGCAGAATAAAGCGAAACCGTGTATTAAGACACAGTTTTAAATGCTATTACACTAGAAAATAAACATAATCTTACTTCTACATTGAACTTTTCATACATTTTGTAGATAACATTTGTGTTAATAATGAAGGATATATAATAAAGCATTTCTGAGTTTTTGAAGCTATCTTCTCATTGTAATATTGCTATGTGTATATTCATGATGCAATATTTTTATTACACTATAACTAAAAATCTTTTCTGCAGTGTAAGTATGTCAGTTCTTAAATTTATAAAAGTGTACCACCTTAAATAATTACATAAGCATTAATCAATTTAAGAAAAAGAATGCAAGAATATAGTTTGTCTGCTTTGGCAACATTGAAAGCAAGACAAAAGTGACTTATCACATATAAGAGAGTGCCCCTAAGCTACCAGTGAATTTCTCAATAGAAACTCTATAGGGCTTAATGAATCAGGATGCCATATTCAAAATGTTAAATGTTAAAAAATTTAACTGACAATATTATATCTAGTAAAACTGTCATCAGAAAATGAAGAAGGACTGGGTGCCAGTGGCTCACACCTGTAAATCCTAGCTACTCAGGAGACAGAATTCAGAAAAGTGGCAGTTTTAAGCCAGCCTGGGCAAATAGCACACAAGAGTCTATCTCAAAAACACTCAACATAAAAAATGGTTGGTGAAGTGGCTCAAGTGTGAGTGCCTTGAGTTCAAAACCCACTAAAATAAAATAAATAATGAAATAAAGAATGTATGGATGAGAGAGTGGCATTAGTGGTAGAGCTAATTAGTGGTGGCTAGTAAGCATGAGGTCCTGAGTACAAACCCCAGTACCACCAAAAAAAATAAAAAAGAAATAAAAAAAAGAAAGAGGTAAAAAATCTTTCCTAGACAAACAGAAATTGACTGAAATCATCAATACAAGCTCTGCCTGATACGAAATACTGAAAGAAGTTCTACAAGATGATATGAATAATACTAAATGGCAAAATGAAGACATATGAAAAATTCCAAATAAATTGCCAAAATGTGAATATACAAAACACTGGCAGCTGCAGCCATGTGGTAGCAGTGGGTAAGTGTAACACAAAGGAAGATAAAATATTAAACACAAATACAACCACAAAATATGTTAATGGGTAGACAATGTAAAATATGAAAATTACTAAATATCAAATATAAATACAACTACAAAATATGATAAAGGATAGACAATGTAAAATATGAAAATTACAAATTCAATAAGATAAATTTTACATGAGGAGTTAAAATGTAGAGTTTTATATGTGATTGTACATAAGCTAGTCTCAGCTGAAAATAGGCTGTTATTATTATATTTCATGTAACCCTCAATATAACCAAAAAGAACACACCTATAGAATATACACAATGAAAATCAGGAAGAAATCAAAACATACCACTGTGAAAAATTAACAAGTCATCAAAGAAAACAGCAAGAGAGGAGAAAAAGTGAGAAGTGCAAGCCACGCAGAAAACAATTTTTACAGTGGCAATAGAAAGTCTTTATCTATGATGCATATCCTAAACAACAATGAATAACATTATGAAAATACATAAAGTGGCTATGGATTTATAGACACATGAAGATGAAACTATACTCTTTCCACAAGAAATTCATTTTAGTTGGGAGCCAGTGGCTCACGACTGTATTCCTAGCTACTCAGGAGGTGAGATCAGGTTCAAAGCCAGCCCCAGCAAATAGATTGTGAGACCCTGTCTCAAAAATTCCTAACACAAAAAGGGCTGGTCGAGTGGCTCAAGGTGTAGCTCCTGAGTTGAAAGCCTGGTACTGCAAAAAAAAAAAAAGGACAAAAATTCATCTTGGCTTTAGTGACAAAACACAGGTTAAAAGTGATTGGATGAAGAAATATGTCATGTAAATTGTGAAAAAAAGAGTGCAAGGGGGCAGGCAGAGTGGCTCAAGTTGTAGGGCAACTGCCTAGCAAGTGTGAGGCCCTGAGTTCAAACCCCAGTACTGTGAAAAAGGATATAGGACTGAGGAAGTGGCTCCAGGACTGAGGAAGCAGAGTGCATGCTTACTAAGGATGAGGTTCTAAGTTCAAACACCAGCACTGCCAAAAAAACATTCCAAGGGTGGCTATACTCATATTAGGCAAAACAGTCATAAGTACAAAATTGTCCCATAATATATTAATAAGCTTGTGTTAGCTATCTATAATATCTATATACTAAAATATTATCGTGGACATCATAAGTACTTAAAAATTGTCATTGAAAAATAACAGCAAAACTGTCACAAGAAAGAAAAGTACATCATTTTGTTATGATAATTGGTCAATTTATCTGTAATATATAATAAAGATAAATACATATACCCAATATCAGAATACCTAAATGCATAAGGCAAACATTGACTTGTCTAAAGAGAGAAATAGAACTAAATTGAATAAGGACTGTGTATTTTATAATATATTAAATATATATTAATAAAAATATCAGAAAAGAAAAAAAAGAGAGAAGTAGAAATACTGCAATAGTAGGACACTTCCCTATCTCATTTTTGATAATAAAACACAGAAGAGAAAACCTTGTAGTGTTCAGCAAATTAGTCCAAGAGGGAAATTCATAGTGAAAAATGCCTATACAAAAAAGGAAGATGTGGTCAGGCAACAGTGTTTCATGCTGGTCATTCAAGGCTGAGATCTACAGAATTGTGGTTCAAGGCCAGTCTGGGCAAAAAAGCTTAAGGGACCTCATCACAAGGGAAAAAACTGTTGTGAGGGGCACCCTGCAATTCCAGCTACTTAATAAAGCATTACATAAGAGATCCAGGTTGGCCTGGGCAAAAGGTGAGGCCCTATCTCAGTGGAATTTATTCTTGAAATACAAGGATTTTTCAGCATATGCAAATCACTTCATATTGTTTCTGTGTAATGCAAACACAAGCATGTAGTTTTGGGTTTGTTTTTAATCTATACTTTAAAATATGACTCACTAATTCAGCCATTATTGTGTCATATGTCAAAATGTCCTGTGTTTGTAAAATGCAAATGAAAAGAGATTTATGAAAGATTTTAAAGAAGAGGCACTGCACAAAAATTTTTCTTTTTCAAATGCTGCAGCCAGGATATATAACTAGATAGAATTGACTCTATTCAGAAAAATAAGAGGAATGTATTGGAGCCAGTAAATGCATTTTCTTTGAGTAAAAGGGTTATCACACAGATATTTGTAACTTTAGAGATGTGGAAGCCATAGCTGCAGGGTTTTGGAAGGAATTTCTGTGCTTTTAGGTGAAACCAGCTGAGCTTCTGTCTCCCTTAATGAGAGAAAGAATGACATACAAATGAAGAATTAAAGTACTTGAGTAAGCCTTGAGCTAGTGAAGCTGAAACTAAACTCCCATTGTGCCTAGTAAGATCTCAGTGCCAGAATGTGTTCTGGTTGTGGAGAATAAATGACAATATGTACCAGCAGTAAATTGGCTTAACTTTTGGGCCAGAAGGGATCCTAAAATTGGAAGCTAAAAGCCAGTTTTCCAATGCATGGAATAAATATAACTTGCAAGAAATCACAGGCATTTTTAGATTTCAGGTAGCTTTGTATAGATGTAGCAGTTAGAACATGGTATCATAGACAATAAAGGATGTCTACAGTATTATATAAAAAGTTTAGTTTATCTTTGATCTAAATTTATTTCACCCCTTAAGGTGAAGAAGGAGGGAATATTATTACCCCTCTCTTCATTTCTCCTTCCTTTCTTTTTATTTATTTTAAAAATTTTATTCACATATGCATACGTTGTTTTGGTCATTTCTCCCCCCTTCCCCCCACCCCCTCCTTTACCCCCACTTCTCCATTTAAAAATAAAGGAAGGAATTATTGCTTGTACTCTCTCTTCAACAAAATTAGAGATAAGGGCAGAGTGGGTGGTAAGGGAGGGGGTGCAGGCAGCGGGGAGAAATGACCAAAGCATTGTATGCACATAAGAATAATAAAACTATAAAAATTTTAAAAAATAAAATAATTTAAAAAAGATTAATGATACATGAATTTTGTTTTTTGAATATTCTGACAATTAAATTAGAAATTATTGAAATGAAGAAAAAGAGTTATTTATTAGACAGTCTAGGGGAAAGGCAGTTTTTAAAATGCATATTCAAACAACGAAAAACAAAGTCAAGGAATCACTGACATGTTGCTATACTTGAAGATGCCAACTAACAATATGGTTTCATTGATTGCACAAGTCAACCCATCAAATACAAAGAGGCTTGTAAAAACCTCAAAGGGGACAAAAAGCAACAAAATTATGTTGCTGACAAAGCACAAAAATGTGTCCTATTGTACAAAGCTGAGAGTCTTGCTTTGTTTTACTTCACTTTATGACATAAGGAAACTGTGCAAATGGGTCCTGTGATTGTTCAGAGACAAAGTTAGAAGTTCATTGCTGACACCATCCTATCACATCAAAGAATTTTAAAACATTTGGGGTTGAAGGGTGGAAGAGGTGTTACTGGATCTTTTTATTTATTGTTAGAAAAATATAATTAGAGAAGTGGAAGAAAACATGAAATTAGAGGACACCTATTCTTTCCACAGATAAGTAGATTTTCAAAACACAAAGATGAAATGGACCACTTTGGATAGTGAAATTATTCTTCACTGGAAATGTGAATAGTTATGAGTTATGACCACTAAAGCACTGGAAATGGAATGAAGTACTTTTGGGATGGCTAGGTAAAATGAAATTGTAAACCTAAAAATCTTAGAAGCATTAAGTTCTGATGTTGTAAAGCACATTGGGATGACTCTATTTCACAATAATGTATTATATATTTTATGAATAATTGGAAATGAGACAATTAAATGTCCAAACACTGAATAATGATTAGAAGATGAAAACATTAATTACCCTGACTGATCAGTACAAATATGCATATGTACTGTAATATCACACTGTACTTCAAACAGTAAACATTATACACATGCAGTGTACTTTACACACATTTGCAACTTTTACATATGTGCAACTTTATACATGTGTGTTTTTTCTCTTTTTTTGGTATTTTATTTATTTATTTTATCATTTTTACATCTACTCACACGTGTATACATGGTTTGGGCCACCTCCCCCTCCCACTTCTGGGCACAAGTTTTACCTGTTAATCAAAAACATTTTTTAAATATTTAAGGAAATGGGAATGCCAACTATTCTGATTTGCTAGTTTCGTATCATGTATGTACATCAAGTTATCACACGGTACCCCACAAATATGCTAAATTAAATAATAATAATTGATAAAAAATAATTTTATAGTTTAAAAATAAACATGTAAAAAGGGATTGATTTTACAGAGGTGAAAAGAACCATTGATCAGGTCACTTTAATAAATGAGTTCCCCCAGTTTTAGGGAATTTTCAAATTATAATTCTATGTAAAGGTTGAAGATTGAGGTAATACAATGTCACAGTATTTTTATTTCATTTAAATGAGTTAAGGAGCAACTATAAACTATTGTGTGCCAGATAATATATTATGTAACTAAGAAGTGAGTGCTAAGCAAAAGGATGACAGAGAAAATGTAACTTCTACAGAAAGAATAAGGAACATTGTAAGAACTTTTGTAAATGTAACAATGTACTCCCACTCAGCAAAACAATAATAATAATAATAATAATAATAATAATAAAAGAACAGAGTGGTCCTTCCAAGTTACTCAATTCTTTTTTACAAATTTTATCAAATATTTGGTTTTTAAGAATTTGGTATATATACAATGTTGAAGAAGATTAAATGTAAATCAATAAAATGTCTGAGATAACATCATTTATTCATGGTTCTGTTTTTACTTTCAATGCTTACTAATTTCTTGCCCTGCAAATTGAGGACTGAGATATAAGGTATACTGCACTGGTCCAAATTGCAGTGCACATTGTCCACCTTATGCTTTGAAGTCACAGTTCATCTTAACCTTGCTGGTAGTATTAGTATCAAATGAAGTAATGAGTTTATTTGCTGCTATATTGCAATCCCTGGCTATCCACTGGGTATATATGGTATTTATGAGACATCCCCCAGACAATACTTCATGCTATTCATTAGTATTGTTTTCTCTGTAAAGTCAGTGTCTGACATAAATCTTCCATGTCTCCTACACACATTGTGCTGTGAAATTCCAATGAACTTGAAACAATTTATTGCAATATTTTCTTGACATAAAAAGCATGTATAACCTTTAAATCAAAATTTATTCATTGTAATTTCAGTGTGACATATTTTACCTTCCACCCCAGATATGAAATTATTGAGAACCAGCATTTTAGCAACATGTCAAAGCAGACATGGAATATCAGGCTTTCCAATGACTACATTAAGTTGCTTTGCATTGTCTCATGCTTCCGCTAAAGTGAGAGATTTGATTATGCTTGAGATTTTATTACATTTTTCTTTGCTGTTGAATAATAATAGTCAAGAACCTCCTTGGGTATGCAAAATAACAACTAATCAGATGAGCTATTTTTCATATTCGTTTCTCTACATAAAGTAAATTGTAATTTTTAAAACTATGTGAAAGATTTTCTTTTTCAATGTTTCTATTTAATTATTATTATTATTAGAACTCATTAATTGATAAAGGGTTTCATGTGAAAATTCCATATATGTGTGTTTTGAGCAAGTTCACCCCCATTTATATTTTCAAAGATACCTTAAAAGGAGAAATGTCACCTGGTTTTCTGAATGATAACCTACCTTAATAGTTTCTCACATTCCAAACCTAAAGAAAAAATATAATAGATGGACTTGTGCAACTTTCAATATATAACCATGGCTTAAATTCATATTAAACCTCAATGAAGATTTTAAGAATCTGATCATTGAAAAACTGAAAACCAATAAAATTCAAATTTTACTTTTTAAAAATTCTGAATAGTAAATTGATCTTTGTAAAATAGTGTTCTGAGAGTCTTTCTCATTATTGAAATTAGCAATAAAGAATTAAAAACTGGATTCCAAGATGGCGGCTAGAGGGAGGAAGCAGAAAGCCAGCTTCCTATAGTGAAATCCTGGAGAGATGCTGGAGACACATTTTGCAGGTATAATCACTGAGAAGAGGCATAACTTTGACACCTCCACACTTCCAACTGGTGCAGAGAATCTCTACTTCACATTAAACGGAGAAACCAAGAGGGCCCCTGGGCCGCCAGTCGCCAGTGTCCAGACATCTTGGGAAGACGTGGACCAGGTGAGCTTTGCAGTACCATGGTACTCCCACAGACAAGCCTGGGCCAGAGCAGCATAGCCCCCTGGACAGACTGACCTCCACCCAGGGAAAAAAAGAGAAACTGAGTAATAAGCAACACGAACAAATAAGACACGCAGGAAAGATGGTGGGGTGCACTGAGCGCCAAAGATTGGGGGAAGGGAATCCTTCCCAGGACTGTAAATAAACAAGCCGGGCAGGCCGGAGAGCCTCTGGTGGGAGCAGGGACGCATGCCCAGCAACCAGGAGCGGGAAAGCTTGTGAGAGTGGCGGAGGGAGGAAAACTCCACAGGAGAGGAGGGAAGATCCACTTCCCACATGAGCTGTAAACAAACATGGCGGCTGGCAGGAGCAGCAGCACTACCCAGTAATCAGGAGCAGGAAAGCTTGTGAAAGCAGAGGTGGGAGGAGAACTGCACAGTAGGGGGGGAAGACCCACTTGAACTGTAAATAAACATGCAGGCCTGAGAACGTGGGTGCAGTGTCACATTTCCCAGTGCTTGGAAAGGGGAAAGCTTGAAGCAGAGGTTCATGCACAGGAGAAATATGAGCAAACAAAGCCTGCAGGGCCAGGTGAGTGCTAACCTCACCCCAGAGATCTGCATAAATAACACCTCCAGCAACAGCAGGCTGACAGGAGCAGGCAGGCAAGCCACAGTTGCAGATACCATTCTCAAAACTGTCTCCAGACTCTTTTTTTTTTCTTTGTCTCCCTACCTTTGATGAGAAAACAACCAAATTACACCTGCAAGCTGAAAAACTTACTGAAACAGTATTGCATTTGAACTTGGGGCACTTGGTGGGGGTTTTTTTTGTGCGTGTGTGTGTAGTTTTGTTCTTCTATATGCGTCCCCATTGATGAGACAACTACAGAACAACATCTGAGGCACTATCTCCAGGATTGGAGACTGAGACTTCACTGCACTTGAACTTGGAGGTTTTTTTGTTTTTTGTTTTTTTAAATTTTCCATTTTTTCATTTTATTTTAATACATTTTTATAAATAGATTTTTCTTTCATTTACTTATTTTTTATTTTCATTCTTACCTTTATTTTTTTATTTTGGATTTTCAATCTTCTCTCTGTCTCTCTAATGTCTGTTCAGCTTACTGTCGATTAGTACACTAAAGCTCCCTATTTATACCTTTGAAATCTTCTTGTTTGATACCTTGTTCTGTTCTCTCCCTCCAGTCTGTGTATTTGTTTTTCCCATTTCTTTAATTTCTTGCTTTCCGTCTCAGCTTACCCTTCCATTCCAAATATTACCATTGTTATAATTACAAGCTAGAAAATACTTAATTGCACACAGTACAGGGACAGTAACAACACCAAAGACAATGACAGGAAGACAGAAAAAAGAGGGAAACCAGTTTCGCCACACCAAAAAATTAGTACAGGAACCAGAGCAGAATGAAGAAAACAGGTACTCAGATCCAGACTCCAACAAAATGAAGATAAACTATGCCAAAGGACCCAATGAAGCCCACAAGAATAATTTAAAAGAAGACATACTACAGGTACTCAATGAGAATTTTATAGAGATGATACTGGATAGGGTCAACCAAAATGTACAGGAGACACTCAAGAAATTCCAAGACAACAAAAATAGAAAATTTGAAAAAGAAGAAATAAAGGAAAATTTGAAAAAGAAGGAATAAAGGAAACCATAAAAGCACTGTATAAACACCAAAGTGAAAGACAGAACACGATGAATAAACAGATAAATGAACTCAGGACAAAAAGACAACATTAAAGAGGAAACCAGCCAGGATATGGAAAACCTCAGAGAAAAGAACGAAACAGAACTGCAAAACAAAACAGAAGGCCAATCCAGCAGAATAGAACAAACAGAAGACAGAATCTCAGAACTTGAAAATGAAGTGGTAATTAAAGGAAAAACCAAAGAACTATTAATTGAACAACTCAAGACCTGTGAAAAGAAAATGCAAGAACTCACTAACTCCATCAAAAGACCAAACTTGAGAATCATGGGCATCGAAGAAGGAGAAGAGGTGTAAGTGAAGGGAATGCGTAATATATTTAACAAAATAATAACAGAAAATTTCCCAAATCTAGAGAAAGATATACCCATACAGATGCAAGAGGCCTCCAGGACACCAAAAAGACCAGATCAAAATAGAACTACCCCACGACATATCATCATTAAAACAACAAGTTCAGAAACTTGGGAAAGAATATTGAAGGCTGTAAGAGAGAAAAAACAAGTAACATACAAGGCAAACCCATCAAAATCACAGCAGACTTCTCAACAGAAACATTAAAAGCAAGAAGAGCGTGGGGTGAGATCTTCCGGGCACTGAATGAAAATAACTTCAACCCCAGGATACTTTATCCAGCAAAACTATCATTCAAAATAGATGGAGCAATAAAAGTCTTCCATGATAAGCAGAAACTAAAACAATATGTGACCACAAAACCACCACTACAAAGGATTCTTCAAGGGATTCTGCACACAGAAAGTGAAACCCAACTTAACCATGAAAAGACAGACAGCACCAAACCACAGGAAAAGAAAAAGCAAGACAGTAGAGAGTAACCTCAACTTAGGTACACACAATCAAACCTTCAAACAACTAAGACAACTAAATGACAGGAATCACCACATACCTATTAGTACTAACGCTTAATGTTAACGGACTTAATTCACCCATCAAAAGGCACCACTTGATGAAATAGACTAAAAAGTAAGATCCAACAATTTTTTGCTTACAGGAGACCCATCTCACTGACAGAAATAAGCATAGGCTAAGGATGAAAGGCTGGAAGAAGATATACCAAGCCAATGGCCCCTGAAAACAGGCAGGAGTAGCAATACTTACCTCTGACAAAGTAGACTTCAAACCTACATTGATCAAACGAGATAAAGAAGGCCATTCTATACTAATAAAAGGGGAAATAGACCAAAAGGAAATAACAATTATCAACCTGTATGCACCCAATGTCAATGCACTCAATTGCATCAAACATACCCTGAAAGACCTAAAAGCATATATAAACGCCAACACAGTGGTTTTGGGAGACTTTAACACCCCATTATCATCAATAGATAGGTCATCCAAACAAAAAATCAATAAAGAAATCCAAGATCTAAAATATGCAATAGACCAAATGGACCTAGTTGATATCTACAGAACATTTCATCCAACTTCTACACAATATACATTCTTCACAGCAGCCCATGGAACCTTCTCCAAAATAGATCATATCCTAGGGCACAAAGCAAGTCTCAGGAAATATAAGAAAATAAAAATTATACCGTGCATACTATGTGATCAGAATGCAGTAAAAGTAGAACTCAACAACAAAACTAAAGACAAAAAGTAGGCAAACAGCTGGAAACTAAATAACTCATTACTTAATGAAGAATGGATCATCGATGAAATAAAAGGGGAAATTAAAAAGTTCCTGGAAGTCAATGAAAATGAAAAGACAACCTACCGGAACCTATGGGACACAGCTAAGGCAGTCCTGAGAGGAAAGTTTATAGCCATGAGTGCATATATTAAAAACACTGAAAGATCCCAAATCAACGATCTAATGATACATCTCAAACTCCTAGAAAAAGAAGAACAAGCAAATCCCAAAACAAATAGAAGGAGAGAAATAATAAAAATACGAGCTGAAATCAATGAAATAGAAACCAAAAAAACCATACAAAGAATTAATGAACCCAAAAGTTGGTTCTTTGAAAAAATAAACAAGATCAATAGACCCCTGGCAAACCTGAGTAAAATGAGGAGAGAAAAAACACAAATTAGTAGAATCAGGAATGCAAAAGGGGAGATAACAACAAACACCATGGAAGTCCAGGAAATCATCAGAGACTACTTTGAGAACCTATATTCAAATAAATTTGAGATCTTCAAGAAGTGGACAGATTTCTAGATACATATGACCATCCAAAACTGAACCAAGAGGAAATTAATCACCTGAATAGATCTATAACACAAAATGAAATTGAAGCAGCAATCAAGAGTCTCCCCAAAAAGAAAAGTCCAGGACCTGATGGATTCTCTGCTGAATTCTATCAGACCTTGAAAGAAGAACTGATACCAACCCTCCTTAAACTGTACCATGAAATAGAAAGGGAAGGAAAACTGCCAAACACATTTTATAAAGCCAGTATTACTCCCAAAACCAGGCAAAGACACCTCCAAAAAGGAGAACTATAGGCCAATCTCCTTAATGAACATTGACGCAAAAATCCTCAACAAAATAATGGCAAACCGAATTCAACAACACATCAAAAAGATTATTCAACACGACCAAGTGGGCTTCATCCCAGGGATGCAGGGGTGGTTCAACATATGAAAATCAATAAACATAATAAACCACATTAACAGAAGCAAAGACAAAAACCACTTGATCATCTCAATAGATGCAGAAAAAGCCTTTGATAAGATTCAACACCATTTCATGATAAAAGCTCTAAGAAAACTAGGAATAGAAGGAAAGTAACTCAACATTATAAAAGCTATATATGACAAACCTACAGCCAGCACTATACTTAATGGAGAAAAACTGAAACCGTTTCCTCTAAAATCAGGAACCAGGCAAGGATGCCCACTCTCTCCACTCGTATTCAACATAGTACTGGAATTCCTAGCTAGAGCACTTAGGCAAGAAGAAGGAATAAAAGGAATACAAATAGGTAAAGAAACTGTCAAAATATCCCTATTTGAAGACGACACAATCCTATACCTTAAAGACCCAAAAAACTCTACTCAGAAGCTTCTAGACATCATCAATAGCTATAGCAAGGTAGCAGGATATAAAATCAACATAGAAAAATCACTAGCATTTCTATACACTAGCAATGAGCAAACTGAAAAAGAATGTATGAAAACAATTCCATTTACAATAGCCTCAAACAAAATCAAATACCTAGGTGTAAACCTAACAAAAGATGTGAAAGACCTCTACAAGGAAAACTATACACTTCTGAAGAAAGAGATTGAGGAAGACTATAGAAAGTGGAGAGATCTCCCATGCTCATGGATTGGTAGAATCAACATAGTAAAAATGTCTATACTCCCAAAAGTAATCTACATGTTTAATGCAATTCCCACCAAAATTCCAATGACATTCATTAAAGAGATCAAAATATCTACCGTGAAATTTATATTGAAAAACAGGAAGCCACGAATAGCCAAGGCAATACTCAGTCAAAAGAACAATGCAGGAGGTATCACAATACCTGACTTCAAACTATATTACAAAGCAATAACAATAAAAACAGCATGGTACTGGCACCAAAACAGACATGAAGACCAGTGGAACAGAATAGAGGACCCAGATATGAAGCCACAAAACTATAACCAACTTGTCTTTGACAAAGTTGCTAAAATTATACAATGGAGAAATAGCAGCCTCTTCAACAAAAACTGCTGGGAAAACTGGTTAGCAGTCTGCAAAAAACTGAAACTAGATCCATGTATATCACCCTATACCAAGATTAACTCAAAATGGATCAAGGATCTTAATATCAGACCACAAACTCTAAAGTTGATACAGGAAAGAGTAGGAAATACTCTGGAATTAGTAGGTATAGGTAAGAACTTTCTCAATGAAACCCCAGCAGCACAGCAACTAAGAGATAGCATAGATAAATGGGACCTCATAAAACTAAAAAGCTTCTGTTCATCAAAAGAAATGGTCTCTAAACTGAAGAGAACACCCACAGAGTGGGAGAAAATATTTGCCAGCTATACATCAGACAAAGGACTGATAACCAGAATATATAGGGAACTTAAAAAACTAAATTCTCCCCAAACTAATGAACCAATAAAGAAATGGGCAAGTGAACTAAACAGAACTTTCTCAAAAGAAGAAATTGAAATGGCCAAAAAACACATGAAAAAATTCTCACCATCTCTAGCAATAAAGGAAATGCAAATTAAAACCATGCTAAGATTCCACCTGACCCTGTTAGAATAGCCATCATCAGCAACACCACCACCAACAGGTGTTGGCCAGGATGCAGGGAAAAAGGACCCCTCTGACACTGTTGGTGGGAATGTAAACTAGTACAACCACTGTGGAAAAAAATTTGGAGGCTACTTAAAAAGTAGACATTGATCTACCATTTGATCCAGCAATACCACTCTTGGGGATATATCCAAAAGACTGTGACACAGGTTACTCCAGAGGCGCCTGCACACCCATGTTTATTGTGGCACTATTCACAATAGCCAAGTTATGGAAACAGTCAGAATTCCCCACCACTGATGAATGGATTAAGAAAATGTGGTATCTATACACAATGGAATTTTGTGCAGCCATGAAGAAGAATGAAATGTTATCATTCGCTGGTAAATGGATGGAATTGGAGAACATCATTCTGAGTGAGGTTAGCCTGGCCCAAAAGACCAAAAATTGTATGTTCTCCATCATATGTGGACATTAGATCAAGGGCAAACACAACAAGGGGATTGGACTTTGAGCACATGATAAAAGCTTTAGCACATAAGGGAGGGGTGAGGATAGGTAAGACACCTAAAAAACTAGCTAGCATGTGTTGCCCTTAACGCAGAGAAACTAAAGCAGATACCTTAAAAGCAACTGAGGCCAATAGGAAAAGGGACCAGGAACTAGAGAAAAGGTTAGATCAAAAAGAATTAACCTAGAAGGTAACACCCATGCACAGGAAATCAATGTGAGTCAATGCCCTGTATAGCTATCCTTATCTCAACCAGCAAAAACCCTTGTCCCTTCCTATTATAGCTTATACTCTCTCTACAACAAAATTAGAAATAAGGGCACAATAGTTTCTGCTGTGTATTGAGGGGTGGGGGTGAGAGGGAGGGGGCAGAGTGGGTGGTAAGGGGGGCAGGGGGGAGAAATGACCCAAGCCTTGTATGCACATATTAATAATAAGAGAAAAAAAAGAATTAAAAACTGAAAAGAATTGGAATAAAAGAATGATACCTGATTATTTCCTCCAAATATTCTATAATGGCCCCATAAAGTTATGTACTATAAATAGTATTCAATGAATAACATAAACTGCTATTTTCTGAATGCTTAGTTCAAGTTCCTGCCCAGTTATCTGATTAAATTAATAAAATTTTAAAAGAGAGATTTTATAAATAATGCAACTGCAGTTCCTTGGTAAAATATATGACAGTATTTACAGCCATTTACTCAAACCTCCACTAACATCAGTGGATATTACTTTATGAATTTCACAGTTAGACACAAAATCAAGTCCAATAAACCATCTGTATCATTGACGACCGTAAAATATTTTGCAGGAAGTAGTAATTTGTGCTATATTAAAATTATCCTTCATAAAGGTCTGATGCTGATTACTTTTAGTATTTTCTTCCTCTCATGGTAGGCAAACATAATGATTTACTGGTGTCCAGCATGTTTCTACACCTTCTAAATTGGTGAAAACGAATTGTGATAACATGCAATATTAATTAAGATGCCAGGAAAATTGCTCACATAAAATAGGTTTCATGTTAGGAGATTGAAAATCTCAATTTTTCTGTTGCAAACTTCTTGTTAGTTGTGCACATAAGCAGAAATATGAGGTAGTGTGTGTCTTATCTCTTCTGATATTGGCCCTTTTCTCCATGCATCAGAATAGCAAAAATGCTTGGCAAAGCAATACTTGTAGAACAAATGACAAATATCCTAATCTGAGCTAAATCTAAATCCATTGCTTTACAGCTGTTGAAATTTAGAAAAAGGACAAGATTCTTCATGTTCACAATGAAGACTATGTGTCTCCCTTTCATTTTTATAGAGTATATTGGGTTCTTTTAAAAACAAAAGAGAAAATTGTGTATATTTATTACTGGGACAATACTGACAGAATAGAGTCAGATAGCAATGGTTTTGATCAAAAGGTCAGATTCAACTTTATCTTTTACAATTTTAAGAGTTTTTCAGGAAGAAAACCTAAAATAATTTCTCTAGAGTATCTATTTACTACTTTTTCCCATAAGATGTTTTAGTTGCCCTATTAAGCAAACTTTGAAACTGAATTGTATGGGCCTTTACAACTATCTACTAAAATATAAGCCATGGCATTCCAAAGCATAGTTTCTCTCCCAGCTGCTTTGAAACAGAATTTAATTTTGGGGTAAGAAGTTATTTACTTGAAATGATCTTTTAATTTGTTTTCAGTTTTAACTTTTCTGCAGATCTTTGTTTTACAGAGTGAAGAATATATGAGACATGTTGGAGCTATTAATTTTTGACCTACTGAGGATTATGGGGGAGACAAAGTAATTTACCAGTTTTCTTTCACTTTTCTCCTATGAAAAGTTCATTCCTGGTAGTATCTGGGGGGCTGGCAACACCAATATTACATGGTTTGTTAGTGCACATGAAACACTAAAATTAATATCTTCTGAAAGTCAGAGTCCCCCTGACAGCTGTAATCAAAGGAAGCTTAGGAAGGCATTCTTGGTTTTCAGATAAGAGGAGAGCACTAGTGATTCTATGTGAAAATCTGTGCTCTGTCACATAGAAGTGTCTTCAAAGATTGACTTACCTTTGAAAGACAACTAAGATTTTCAAAAACACAGTCCTTATATACCTGCCATGTCCATCTTTACTTATGGGCAATCTTATTTTTTCATTATTTATTATTTTGGCCTCTGGTTTGCCAGACAAGTGCTCTATCACTTGAGCTACACTGCTATTCTTTCTTGCTCTGTTTATTTTTGAGTTAGAGGCTTGGCTTTTGCCCATGCCAGCATGGATCATGATTCTCCTGGTTTATATTTCCTGCTGAAGCTGGGATGACAGGTGCATGCCATCATGCCAGCTTTTTCTATGGTAACAGTGTGTCACCAACTTCCTGCCTGGGCTGGCCTGGAACTGTGACCCTCATGATCTCAGCCTCTCAAGTACTTTAGGATTAAAGCTGTAAGACATCATGCCCATCTTTTCCTGAATTATCTTATTTCTGCTTTAATGCATACATTTGTCCTTATTTTCTGTGACTCAGATCAGATTACCTAATAATTTCAACACATGATTTCAATAAAAATACCTGATGCTAGACTAGAAAACAAGAAATATTAAAATCCTTGTATCATGGCTTATCTTTTCATTAGATTATAATTAATACTCTTGTGATTCCATAGGATAATATTAATATTAATTAGAATTGGTTTATTGGGTACTTGTTAGTTTTTTAATTTAAATTAAAATTATTTTTAACTGATCTATAAAAATTAAAAATTGTACATTTTGGTGAGGTAGCATGCAAGATTTTATCATACGCATAAATCGTGTGATGGTTAAATCAGTTCAAATATATCTGTCTTCTCAAACATCTATTATTTCCCTAGGGTGAACACATTGGAAATTCTGTCTCTAGCCTTTGGAAATTTGCAGTACCTCATTATGTGCGGTGTTTCTACTGTGCAACAGCCTGTCAGAATTTCATCAGACCCTATGACCCATACTTTATATGATTTATCCTTTAATCACATAACAGACCATGACAGATATATCACTATTATCCAATGAAAGGCATCTTTAACATGACTCCTGATAAAAGACATATATTAGTCCACAATTGTTTTTTCAGAGGATAAAATTGAGATATACAGAGTTTAGACCCATTGGCACATCACACTCCTAAAGTATAGCTCTAGGACTTTAACCCAAGTGTTTCTAACTTCCAAGAATTTCATTCATAGCACTGTTACATACTGTCTCTCGATGGAGTAACTCTGCCTATCTGTTTATCTATCTTTGGTCTCTTTCTTGCTCAGTGATTGATAACTGCTTTTGACATATTTAAAGTGAATAGTAGAAAACACCATACAGTAACTTTTGTAAAATATACCAAGAGTGACTAACTGTCTCTCCTCATTTAAATTCACATTCTTGGAAAAATATAAAAATGATAAGTTCTTTAAAATACTATAGATACCAAAACTAATAGACCATAACATGCCCAACATTAGAAAATCAGTGTAATTCTGCCACTAAATCTCAAGAACTTCATCTTCTGCCTAAGTACATAAGCACAAGAAGTTGCTTCAAAATAATAAATCTCCCTCTTCCTCTAGCATTCTGGAAAGTAAGGCATGGTGGTACAATTCACAGAACTGAGCACTTTGGTCCTTTAAGATGTTTGTCGCTAGAACACAGAGAGAAGGGCATTAAAGTAGAGAGTCACGTCATATGGGGATACTTGCACCACATTGGACAGCTGTGGAACACAGCACACCATCCACCCAGAATGACTGGCAGCTGAAGCACAGCACTGGTGTGCTGAGGCTGAGGAGGAAATGGCTGTGGCTGCCCTTTCTCAGCCAAGGGTGTTTCTCATCTAATTGATGCCGAAGAACACTGGAAAATAATCAGGAGAGTGAGTAAATTCAAAAAAGACAGGCCTGAACTTATCTCTAAGCACAATAAGGTTTGTGACTTCAACTGTTATGCCAAAACAGAATTTTTGCTTTTGCAAGTCTGTTTGTGGTTCTGAAGTTTAAGTGTAGCACACAAGAGAATATCCTTGCCCCCCATTTATTCCCTGTCTTAGTGATTAAGGGGTGCTGACTGGCATTTTAACCCCTCACCAGTACTGTGTTCTCTTCTCTTAGACACACGGAAAATGGCATTTTCCTGCTCACTTGAAGTTAGATGTGGCCATTAGACAAGCTTTGAACAATTATATGTGAACAGAGGGATAAGAATCATTTTCAGGCAGGAACATTTAATTGTGCATTAGAGACACTCCTGTCTGATAGTCAGCTCAATGGTGGCTCTAAGTTTCTGAGGTTACAGGTTGTGACTACAGCATTACTTAGCCTAACACAAATGATCCACAGCCAATCACTTTTTTGTAGAAGCTACTGTCTTTATAGCTGAAGCACTTTCCAACACCATCCTAAATTAGACAAAGTGCTTTCTGAAGCTGTTTATGCACTGTCATTTCCATAATTAAAACAAGTATAGGGAAAAGTGAGTAGAATGTGGTACTTGCTGTCTTGGATATTCAGGGCATGGAAAAAAAGCAAGGCACTGTAGAGCAATGTGTTTAGAAAATGTCCAGTGCTAGCTTTCCACTCTCCAATTATGCAAATGGAGAAATTTACAGACCGCTTTAGAGTACCCAAAGTGTCAGCCCTCTACTCAGTCAATTGAAGAGAAATTTTTGTTGAGGAGTCCCTCCTCTCATAAATATAGGAAGGAATTAAAAGAGTTAGTTAGGAGTATCTTGCTATGCAATTAATAGTAAGAGTTCAATAAGATCATCAAAATATACTATATGTTTCCAGCTAAGAACTATACTGAAAGCTTCATTAAAGAAAGAAGAAAAGGAAAGCAAAAATAGGGGGTAATTAAGGGAGTTTGCAAGGAAGAGTTTTATATAAGACAAAGATATTGTATGTGTTATGAAAGTTTCAGGCACTGATATAGAGGCTGGAGAAAGATCTGTGAATAGACAACACCACATCATTTTGTTCTTATGTAATAAATTGCTTTTTTGGGGGAGAAATGTGGGAGATTATTTCACATAAGCGGCAGAGGAGGCAAAATAATGAAATAAAAGGGAAAACAAAATATGAACTGTATAATTATACACAATAATAACTATACAAAGAAATAAAACTAATAATATGAACAAAAGGCTTGTGGACATTCTGATGTAGACTTGGTAGAAGGAAAGACTAAGGACATGTCAAAATGGAGAAAGTTAATTGAGATGCAGATGGTATGAAGGATTCAGTGTCACTGTGGTGAGACTCTTGGTTACACTAGAGGTGAGGGAAACTTTTTCATGCACCTGCAGTGTTCTGAAGCTCTAAGGAATTGTAGTGAGGATGTGAAACTGGGAACTGACCCTTGTGACAAATGATGGGAACAGTGTGATGAGGGCCTTATAAAGTTTCACTTGGAAAATGAGTAGAAATCATGAACTGTCTTCTGATCCAAACAAATTAAATATATTTAGGTATATTTTGTAAAGATATATATTTTTTATACTTAAATGTATTTAACAGGTTTTTCTTAACGAGATAGGGAACAGTTGTGTTTGACCCCCAAAGAGGAAGAATCATTGAATTTACTGTATCTACTTGTACATGGCATCTGAACCTGTTCAGTATCATCATTTGACTGTAAATGCCTCCTGTGCACTTATGATCTCTATGAATTTATCACTACATGTTTAATACCCAGTCATGGAAAGACTTGTTAGGTTAAATTTGGTAGTTCATAGTTTATTCTGACTGTCATAAAGCCACCAGTAAATTTCAAGCTGGGAAGAATCTGTTTTCAATGGACAAACCAATCTATATTTTAATAGGACTATGGCTGCCTTGTGATAAAGAGATTAGTACAAGGCAAAAAATTGTACTAAAGTAATAAGTTGGAAGTCTATTGTAAAGATTACAAATGAATAATTGTATAAGTACATTGAGAAACAAAAAAATGATTAATACTTGAATGCCCAACCAAACTGTCATTGAGAAAAATTTAATTGAATATACAAAAAGATAAAAAATGTTGATGCAAACTAAAATTGCAAGTCTTAAATTAAAAATTTATTATCAAAATAAAGCTTTACATTAAAACAAAGCTAGAAAAATTGAGAATGGCATATAGAGATAAATAGAACAAGCCAGGCATGGTGACATTCACCATAATCCCAGCATTTGAAATTGAGGCAAGAGGATCAGCAGTTCAAGTATTTAGCAAGATCCTGTCTTTTTAAAAAATCAGGTAAAATAACAATACTTTCCTTGGCATTTTTTATTAATTTTTGTCAAAGTGCTAGATTATATAATATTTTTCTAAACCCTTAAGTGACAATGATGCTTCTTGAGGACATGATGCATGAGTTACCAGTGGTGAACATTACTATACTGCTTAAGCCATTGGAAGTGGCTGCATGAGTGGAAACACCCTACTCTATGCTGAACGCTTCTGAGTTTCTTCTAGTAAAAGTCAGTGCCTCATACTAAGACATGGGAGCCACCACCTCCAAACTTTAACACAAGGAAGCAATAAAGCTGAAATGCCCACACCATTGTATAAGCAGACAAAATCAATCCTATCAGAGGTTAAATCTAGTTACATCTGTGCCATTACCAGATCTCCAAGCACTGATGGACATCACTCACCCAGGAATCCATCCCAACCAAACTCTTGTAATCTCTCCTCATCAACTTACCATTCCAGAGATCATCAGGGTGATCCTTTGGTATTCTGAGCAGAAGAATTCCACTTTTGCATTTTCTTAGCCTTTTAATATTTTCTTCTTTGCCTTTCATTACTTTGTCTTATCTCTTTATTATGTGTAAGAACTCATGGATTTTTAAAAGAAAGAAACAAGCAAACAACTCTGCCCAGTGTTTGAGCCAGTTTAAATCAGAACCCCTAGGAGCGGATGATGAATATTAGAAATTTTAAAGTACCCCTAGGTATATAGAATGTGCTTCCAGAAAAACAAAGCTTTAAACAAAAATGCTCCCAGGAAACCACTAATGTCCTTTCTGCCACTACAAATGCTTGCATTTTTTAAAGAATTCTTTTGAAAAGAGAATCTTAAGGTATATACACTTTTGCTGGTTTCTTTCACTTGAAATAATTATTTTTTAATTCATTTATATTGTTTTTCTATTTTGTTTATTTTTTCACTTCTTCATACACATTTGGATGTTTACAGCTTAAGGAGGTTACAGGATTGTCCTTTTTTGTGCTACCATATTTGAAAACTGCATCAGAGGTGATGGGGCTCCTGGTGTCCCAGACTCTTCAGTGCTATGTCTCCTGGCTGCAGGAGCCTAAGGATGATTCCAGGATGACTGGTAAGCCAGGAAATGGTTTCTGTGACCTTTGATGATCAGTGTGTCAAGTTCACCCTGGAGGAGAGGTCTTTGCTCAATCCTTCAGAAAAGAAACTGTACAGAGATGTGATGGTAGATACCTTCAAGAATATGGCCTTGGTTGAAAAATCAGAGGAAGATCAAACCACTGAAGTGGTGTATAAAAATCCCAGAAGAATTCTAAGAAGACTAGTAGTAGGGAGACTGTGATAATGAAGGTATTCCTTGTGGAAAAGTCTTCTGCCATACCCTAAATCATATTGTGAATCACAAAACTGCTACTGGGGTGGAATCATGTGAAAATTGTGTGTGTAAAGAAGTCTTCATCAGGCATTTATCTCTGAGTCTGCCCTTCAGGACACATAGTGGATACAAGTCTGGTGAGTGTCAGGAATATGGAGAAAACCATTTCGATGTAAGGATATTGGGAAAGCCTTTACAGCTTCCAGATTCCTTAAATGGCATGAAAGAAATCACACTGGAGAGCCACCCTTTGTGTGTAAGCAGAATGGAAAAGACTTTCTTCATCTTAGTGGCCTTCATAAACATGAACTAACTCACAGTGGAGAAAAACCCTATGTTTGTAAGCAATGTGGGAAAGCCTTCTTATATTTGAGTGCTATTGAAATGCAGGAAAGGCCACACAGTGGAGGGAAACCCTATGTATGCAAGCAATATGGAAAAGCCTTTAGTTGGTCAACTTCCCTGAAATACATCAAAGAAATCACACTGGAGAGAAATGTTGTGCATGTAAACAATGAATATGGAAGAACTCATACCTTCACACTAGAGAGGATCTCTGTGTACATAAATGATGTGGGAAAGTGTTCTACATTTGTGACCTTCAACATCACTAGCAAATTCACAACGGAAAGAAACCCTGTGTATGTAAACAATGTGGGAAAGCATTTTGCTATCATTTTTTACCTTCGAAATCATGAATGAACTCACACTGGACAGTAACCCTATGTATGTGAACAATGTGGAAAGACATACTATTCCTCCTTCGAAACATGAAAAAACTCACCCTCTTGAGAAACCCTATGCATGCAAGCAATGTTGAAAAGCCTTTAGTTTTCCAGTTACCAGAAAACACATGAAGGGTTCCTACTGGGGAGAAGCCCTTTGCATGTGAGCAATGTAGAAAAGCCATTAGTCTTTCCAGATCCCTTAAAAGACATGAACAAAATCACACTAGAGGTAAGCATTATGCATACAAACAATGTGGGAAAGCCCTCTATTCTTCCTGTGATCTTCTAGACATGAACATGTTCACAGTGTTGACAAAACCTATGTATATAAGCAACGTGGAAAGTTTTTAGTTCATCCAGTTACATTAAAACATATGAAGGAATTCACACTGGAGAGAAACCTATGTATGTAAACAGTGTGGGAAAGCTGCCTTGACTGTGAGTGTCCTTCAAAGATATGAACCAAATCACAAAAGAAGTCCTTTATATATAAGCCATGTGAGAAAGCCTACTTATCTTTGCATGCTGTTAAAATGTATGAGCATACCCACAGCAAGTAGAAAACCTATGTATGTAAGCATTGCTTTCTGTTGTCCATGTCTTGGTCTGCAACATGGACAAAATCACAGTAGAAAGAAACCCTTTATATGTATGCAGTGGGGAAACTTTGACATGAAACAACTCAGAGTGGAGAGAAATCCTTGTGTGTAAGCAATGTGGAGAAGCCTTTATTTGTTCCAGTTACATTAAAAGTCATGAAGGAAGTCACACTGGATTTAAACCCTGTGTATGTAATCAATGTGGGAAAGCCTTCAACTCTTGGAGTGAGCTTCAAAAATATGAAAGAATTCATGGTAGAGAGAAATCTGTTGTGTGTAATCAATGTGGAAAATTCTTTAGTTCCTACAGGTACCTCAAAATGCATAAAAGAATTCACACTGGAGAGAAACCTTATGTATGAAAGCAACGTGGGAAAACTTTCTCTTTCTTTAGTTCCACAATGAGCTATTTGAGAAGACTTCATTACCACATGAACTTTCTTATAAACATGAGAATAAAGAGTGGAGAGAACTTATGTTAAGTGAAGCACGTGGGATGTCAACTTAGCTTGCTATACAGAAATGGATGAACAATTTGGAGGGAAGCCTGGAATAAAAAAGATGGGCAAACTCTATGATTGGCTCATGTGAAGAATGCAAACCAGATTGAACTCTGAGAATGTGAGAAGTACAAGAAAATTGTCAGTCTTTACAAATACTTTCAAAGTCATTTGAAAAGTGCTCAATGAGTACAATCATATAAACATCAATCTTACGCAGCAATTAATGCGAAGTAACTTGTATAGTTGTTTCCAGAAGTCATGCAACCTGATGGATGTGTCCCATTATATATAAATACATCTTCTTTATCAACTCCCCTGTCCTTATGTAAATTGCAGCAGTCTTTTTTTCTTTTAGTACCCAGAATGAAATTTTGTTTTTTATCATTGAAATTAAATGTAGAGATAACATGATTTTCCATTTTATGTAAGTAGCAGTGTATGAATTTAATAGGTAATGTCTTTTAATCAAGGAAGGTAAGATTTTCTTCTTACATCAGATAAGTGTAAATGTATTTACTTCCAATAGGTCAGAAGGCTTATATTCTATGTAGTTTTGAAGGAATTGTTAATGGTGATTGGGAAATGAGATTTTGTTAATTCTTAGGTTTTCATACAGGTATTTAGTATGTATATGTGTTTATTCCATCTATCACTAGGTACCAAATGATATTTTCCCAGATTTTATATTTTTCTGGGTTTTTTTTTTGTCCACACTGGACCTTGAACTTAGGACTCACACTTGCTAGGCAGGCCTTCTAACACTTGAGCCACTCCAGCATCCATGTATTTTTTTTTGTATTTGGTGTTTTTGAGATATGATCTCACAATATATTTACCCAGTGTTGCTTCAGGCTGTGAGCCTCCTGATTTTGTCCTTCTGAGTAGCTAGAATGACTGATGACTGACTCTCATGAGTGTTTTTTTTAATTAGTTCTGGATTTGAACTCAGAACCTCACTCTTGCTAGGCAGGACCTCTACTGCTTAAATCACTCTGTCAGCCATTTTACATGCTCTTTTTTTTTCTTTTTTGGGTGGTGGGGCTGACTAGAGTTTAACCTCAGGACTCCTTCCACAGTCTGGCTACAATGACTTTCTTAACTATTTCAAACACCTTCTAGATTAACAAATGTTATCTCTTTACTTTTCTTAAAATATGTTGGGAAAATAAATTGATAAAAATTTTTTAACCTATATTGGGGAAATAGTAGAGATGAAAATCTTTGTGTATGTTTTTCTTTCAAGTACAGATATAATGAAAAATGAAATCCACTGGAAAATAAAAATTCATGCAACTGGAGTTCAAAGTTAGAGTTTCCCTGTCATCAAATTATTTAACTAATTCATCTTTAAAAAACAATCTTAGTTCAAGGGTTATGATATGGCCCTAGATGAGCATATCATGGAGCATGGTGAAGAAGCTGCTGTGGGTATTTATATTCTGTATGGAAAGTCACAGAGTGTGTTTGGATTTCTTCATTGCTATGTTTCCACAACCATTACTCCATCTTCTCTGTCTTAGCACCTGTGTACCTGCAGCTATCAACAGTGGGAATCACTGCATAGATTCCTGTATTTATGAATGAATCTAATGATCCTGACTCTGTAAAGAAGAGTATAGTGCAAAAAAAAGGAGTTTACAAATCAGGCTGCTGTAAACATTGGTGTACTGAGAAAAATGAATGAAGGTAGGAAGGAAAAAAGCAAGGAAGGGAGGGAGAGAAAGAGAGCAAAAGAAAGGAAGAAAGAAGGAAGGAAGGAAGGAAGGAGGAGGGAAGTAGGGAGGAAGGAAGGGAAGAAGAAAAAAAGAGGAAGGAAGGAAGGAAGGAAGAAAGGAAGGAAGAAAAAGAAAGGAAGATAGAATTTTTTTTCTGCAAAGGACAAGTTTCCTCTAGAATCCCCCTTTGGATTGTGGACTTGAAGCTCTACACAGTTATTAGAGACAAGAGGCTGAGTATGTGTTCTCATGGCTCACATCAAAGCTTGCAGACATGACTCCTCTCTCTTGTAAAAGAAAAAATTAAAACATGGTTCTCTGAGCTATAGTTTGTCTCTCTATAAACCACTGTGCCTCAAACTTTAATGTGAACAATATGAGGTGTTTGTCAAAATGCAGGGCAGACTGTATCATTAGACCTGGAACAGACCCACACTACCCTCAAGAGACTCCACTGCTAGGGGTCCACAGAACACTGCTGAGAAGGACAGATTTTCAAGTGAAAATCATATTTTCAGGTGATAGTGAGCTCCCCTGCTCACTTTCCTATTCTTGGGTTTGATTTTATCTTCTTTTTCATAGTTTTTCTTACTTTCTCATGTCCTCTTTTCAATACTAATGATACCAATATATTACACTCAATGATCTTTCCTCTTCTTCACCTCAATACTTGCACCATGTTCACAAGAAACAAGACTTCTTTTGATGTGTGTGTGTGTTTTTTTTTTAGTGAGAGTCACAGGAAGTACTGGGGTTTGAACACAAGGCTTTAGGCTTGCTAAACTGGCACTTTACCATGTGAGTGATGCCTTTAGGCCCATGTCTCTATTTTAAATATCTGTTCCTCATCTTCTTTCCCGTGTACCTGATGTACCTATGTCCTTACAGTTCTCCTGGTTTTGTATGTTCACTGTCCTAAGTCCATGAATTCATCAAGACACTGAGCAATTGACTCCCAAAACTCTCTTACAAGGGCCCTGCATTGTGATAGTGCAAGGTGATTTTAACAGAACCCAAAGTGTATACACCCAGCAAGGAAACAACCTTCTCCATTGGGAGGTTTGGGTGGAACTTGAAATAATAAAAAGGGTAGAAAAAGGATGAAAAATGTTTGAGTCTGTTTTTATTAAGAAGGACTTAAGTTGTCCCTTACTTAAATTCCCAGCCTTGTTCTTAATTTTCGTAGTAGACATTCACTAAGTATTCAGGTCTCTATTTTTACCACTTCTTTTATTTGCATGAGTGTTTTATTAGAAATTGGAGAGAATTTCAAGGCCATCAAAATACAAAAAGGCAGAAACAATAACAGTCCCTAAGTAATAATTCAGGACATTTTTTAGAGATGAGTGACTAAACAACACAACATGCACAGGGAAGTGACCAGCTCTGGAGCACATTCATCCAGTCAGTCTAATATGTAAAGACCTGCACACTTTAGCCCATTTTATGTTCATTAAACTCTGCCCTTCTGCATTTACACATATACAATGAATTTCTGTGGTGATTTTGGAATGTAAAGCCTTTATTCATTTTTAATTATTAATCTTCCTGATTAATCTATGGTTAATTAATTTTTATTTACACCGCAGAAAATACAATAAAATCACTAAATATAAAAAAACTTCTTACAACATACTTTTTAGCTACTACATTTAAAATGATTTAATACACTGTAAACCTCTTTAGAAGAAAAAGAGCCACCTTGTACTTTTTTACCTGTATTGTGTTTCCAATATAGGCAGGTCTTCCAGGACAGGGATCTAGTTGAGCTTGAGCAATACTTATGACTTAGCTTTGGATTGGTAGATATAACAGGATGAGAGTCTTAAGAGACTTTTAGAGAAAATTTGATGAATTAGACTTGTTAAGTATCATATATTAGTCAATTTGCAGTCTTATCTCCCTGAAACAAGTAACTACCTTAATTTTACAACAGGGAAATAAAAACATATTTGATGTCAGGATTGTTTAACAGTGTGATAGGAAATTATGTTGGATTCAGTTCTTACATATAGTGAGTCATCTTTTGATTCCATAATTTTGCATTACAAAATGTGAACTGATATATTGATTGGGTTTACAATTAAGAAAAATATAAATAAAACTATTTTTGAGACAAGTTTTCACAAACTAAAATTATTTTCCATGTTTTTCTTCTTTAATATTGAGTAAATCACCTGAAATCTTTAATTATTTGTTCTAGAAATAGTAACATGAATGAAAAGACTTTTCTTGCCTTAAGTTCACAATAATGTAATAAAACATTGAGTTCAGTACTTGGGATAGATACTCACCTGTCTGTTCATTCATTCAAGAAAATTTGAATATATATTATGTTATAGATGTCATGGGCACATTATAAAATAAAGAAACACTATTAATCACTAAGATTTTAAAAAATTAGTACTGAGAGAAATGGGTATTTTCTGAGTACATACAACAATGTTTTGTATATTTTGCTTAAAAAATGCTTGCATAAATCAAAGAAAAATTGAACAATTGTGCTTTGAAACTAAAGGGGACTTCTTGGCTAAATGCCAGATAAAAATCTTTTCTTCCACTGGGAAAAGATGAGTACACAAGTATTAAGAAAGTTTATTTTGCTGAAGTTAAATCCTACTGCATATAGTGAGCTATTATTTTCCTAAAATTATTTTTAAAAATAAATTTGCAAAAGAGTAAGAGTGAAACCATTTATTCTGAAAACTTATTCTGTGAAGTAATTATGTTGTATTTTATTGTGTTAAACTTGGATTTTGCTAATTTAATATATCCCATTAGAAAATAAAGTAACTTAACAATGTCATAAACAGGAAATGTTGTAGTTTAATGCAATTGACTGAATTAATTAGGCCTGTAAGTATATAGGACTTTTCTCTTTTTACCAAGAAATCAGGGAATGGAATTCTTTTTAGAGAGCCTAAATTTCTAAGGCAGGCTGTGATATAGATTCATTGCTCAGACCTGTGAAATATTGGGGTTTGGGGAAAAATAAAAGAATAGGAGTTGGCAAATCAACATAGATATTGTATGTTCATTATTTAGTGTTATGTTTTGCAAAAACTTCCAACCAATGACTATCTCTTGTCTCTTTTAACCTTCACTAGGTATAAAACACCCCTCCCCCCCACAGAGTAAATTTAGTCTTGCAAGGAAAAAGTAGTTCATAGTCTTTGCTGAATAATTTTTTAAGTTCTAGTTTGTTCCCAGTGCTTCATGCATGTAATCCTAGCTATTTGAGAGGCTGAAATCAGTAGGATCATGGTTCTGGGTAAAAAGTTTTAGAGACCACATCTCAACCAATAAATAGCTGGATACAGTGCTGGGAACCTGTCTTCCCAGCTTTGCAGGAGTCTGTGATCAGGGGGATCACAGTGCAGGTTAATCAGGAAAAAAGGTTGTAAGATCCCATCTCAAAGGAAAAAGGTGGGCATGGTGGTACATGCCTGTCATCTCAGCCATTGCAAGAAGAATAAATATGAGGATTGTGGTTCAACCCAGACTGGGCAAAAGTCAAGACCTTATCTCAAAAACTACCCAAAAAAAGGGTGAGAGGTGTGGTTTAAGCTGTAGAGTACCTGCCTAGCAAGTGCCATTCTGTGAGTTCAAACTCCAAAAAAGGCAAAAAAACAAATTCCTTAAATTCTGAATTGGTAAAAACACTCACTTTACAAAAACATTTTCATAAGGTTATTTTTTTGTAAAGATATGAAGTTCATTTAAACAAAAGAGACAGAAACTCCAACAGGGTGAGAGGGGACCCAATAGAGGGTTGCCATAAGATTAAATTTAACATGGGAAGCAAAGAGATGGCATAGATCATGTATACTTGGAGACAAATAAGCATTTGTAATTAAGCTAGATGTTTCCTTGATGTCATAATCTGAAAATTTGCAAATCATTATTTCCAAACAGGTGGATTTGATGTATTAAAAGTCTGTGATATACTAGAGAAAGAATGTGACACAGACTCCATCATTTTTAGAACATTTTTAGAACAGGTTAGAGCTGGTAGAGTGACTCAAGTGGCAGAGTGCCTCCTTAGCAAGTGTGAGGCTTTGAGTTCAAACTGTAATGTTGCCCAAGAAAATTAACATAAATAAATATAAAAAGGATAGTCAAGCATATTTAATTTATATTTATAACTCATAAATTATAAAATGTGTTTTATTGTTTATTTAATCTTTCCAATTGAAATAAAAGCAAAAATGAATTTCTTACATTTGCCTTATAACAAATTAAAACATTCATGGTTAGTGAGTAATGTTTGTGTTACTTGTCTTGACTATATCAGTCTGCATTAAAACATAGTGGCAATTACATTAATAGCTAAATGCAAAGTCTGTCTTACTAGAAGGTACAAAGATTTAAAATCAGAATCACACAAACCTTGTGTATCTCCAGAACAACAGCTCTGACCAAGAACTTAATTGTGCCTGTAAATGCTCTCTGTTTGACTAGGTGTAATTTATTTACTTAAAATTATCAACAGAGATGTTCTCAGCTATCACACACTGCCTTTGTATTCAACTATTATTCATTGGTATCTTGTACAAAGCTAGTCCAAGCCAATTAAAAAGAAAATAAATAGTCATAGTGGAGGGAAAATTGCCTTCTCTGTCTTCATGAAGCTTGTGTGTATCAGTGAAATAAGGTGTTGTCAATCTGTTAAAATCTTAGTGAATTCACTCTTCTCTAACACCTGACAGCAAAAATGAACTACTATAGAGGGGTCACTTGTCTAAGTTGTGGCAAAACCTAAGAGGCAGAAAAGCCATAGTATTTCTTGAAAAGATTAATCTTGACTTTAAAATAATGGATAATGTCCCAAAAGGGTCTCCATTTCAGCACACTTTGGGAATTAATTCAACCTCCTTTTCCTCATTTATTTATTTGAAATAGAATAATACAGTATGTTTGAAAACTTGAAGCAAAGCCAATTACATCAGGGATTTTAATGTGAACAATTCATCTGTATAGATTCCATGAAAACATTCGCTAAATGTCTACTTCAGTGACTTAATATTGTCACTTCCTTGTTACTGCTCAAACACCAGTTGGTTTTTGCTTAGAATTTTGTCTTTATTGCATAGAACAATATTGTGTATCATGATTAAGGTGTTCATTACAGAAATTATTGACCTATTATATGGTTCCATTTTCATGTCACTCATATACTTTTAATAATATACTTTTATTATTTCTATTTTTGAACTATTTAACATTATAGAATAATGGAGGGATAAATTCAACTATGAAAAATTGTAAATATTTTGCAAATGTCACAATGTACTCCAAGTACAAAAGTAAAAAAAAGATTCTGATTAAATATTTGAATGTTTCCTGACATTATTTCTTTATTCATTTACTCATATGTGCATACATTGTTTGGTCCATTTCTCCCCACACCCCAACCACCCCCTTCACTTCCAGGGAGAACTGTTCCACCTTTTTCTCCAATTTTGTTGAAGAGTATACATAACCAATAGTAAGAAAGACAAAGCATTTTTGTTGATTAATATAAGGATAGCTGTACAGAGAGATTCCTATTGCTGCTTCTATGCATAAGTGTGATACAACCTGAATTGATTCATCACTACCAGACCTCTTCACTACTTCTCCGTCACCTTCCTGGAAGGAACTGCCAAACAGAAACTGAACCATGTATAGAAAAGAAAGATTAATTGGGGGCCACACTTCCAGGCTGATTTTCATGTTCAGAGTACAGCAGCCTGAATAGACTGGGTTATGGGTTTTATAGGAAGGGCCATCCACCAAAGGGGGGAGGGTATCTGTTTCAGAGAGCAACTGCGTTGTTGGGCCCTGATTGTCAGTGATCACCAGGTGGAACAGATCAGTACATACAGCTAGTTGAAAAACAGGAAGTTTTCTACAGTTTTGCAAGCAGGGAGATTTTCCAAGCAGTTTTGGGCCAGGGGACCTGGTTTCAGTGATAGCCTCAGGACTTTCTGCCACCCTATGGTTGTCAGGGACCTAACACTTTCCATATTCACCTCTGTCATTTTAAGGTTACTGTATTGTTTGCTGACATTGTTAAGCTTTGCTTGTCCCTGCTCTCTTCTTGCCCAGATATTAGATAGCTAGTAAGAAATTCTAGGTCTTCTTTAGTTTGGAACAGATAAAAACTTCAAACAATATACAAGTATTCATATGTACAGGAATTCTCATTTTGGCCTAAGTACTTAATAGCAAGAGATACCCTAAGCCAATTTCCTTTCTTTGCTTTTGGATCAATTTAGGGAACTTGTCTTTCTGTCCCCAGAAAAGCCCATTATGTTTGTAATAAACTGTTTCGGCACATATGTGTCCATCAATCTGTACATCTGAACCAAATGTGCATAAAGTTCTATGTTGCATCTATATGTTATTTACAACAGATTTATAAATAAGCATGCATAAGAAGTTAACTGGTGAGATTACAAAGTGTTAATCCCTAGATCTGCCTGGAGTTCATGAATTGGAAGAGTCTAGTGAGACATCAAGAGGTCAACAATTGGGAGAATTCCAAGATGGCAGCTAGAGGTAGGAAGCAGAAAGCGACCCTCCTATAGTGAAATCTTGGAGAGACGCTGGAGACACACTTTGCAGGCATAATCACCGAGAAAAGGCATAACTTTGACACCTCCACATCTCCAGCTGGTGCAGAGAATCTCCACTTCACGTTAAACAGAGAAACGAGGAGGGCCCCCGGGGCCGCCAGTGGCCGGCGCCCATACGGCTTGGGAAGACACGGACCAGGTGAGCTTCACGGTACCGCAGTAGCCCCACAGACAAGCCTGGGCCAGAGCAGCATAGCCCCCTGGACAGACTGACCTCCACCCGGGAAAAAAAAAAAGAGAAACTGAGTAATAAGCAATAAGAACAGTTAAGACACGCTGGAAAGAGGGTGGGGCGCCCTGAGCGCTGAAGATTGGGGGAAGGAAATCCTTCCCGGGACTGTAAATAAACAAGCCGGGTGGGCCGGAGAGCCTCTGGCGGGAGTGGGGCGCACGCCAAGCAACCAGGAGCGGGGAAGCTTGTGAGAGGAGGGAAGACCCACTTCCCACATGAACTGTAAACAAACATGGCGGCCGGCAGGAGCAGCAGCACCGCCCAGTAAGCAGGAGCAAGAAAGCTGCTGAAAGTGGCAGTGGGAGGAAGACTTCAGAGGAGAGGGGGGAAGACCCACCTCCCACATGAACTGTAAATAAACATGCAGGCCTGACAACGCGGGACAGTGTCACCTTTCCCAGTGCTTGGAAAGGGGAAAGCCTGTAGCAGAGGCTCCCGCACAGGAGAACTCTGAACAAACAAAGCCTGTGTGACCAGGTGAGTGCTAGCTCACCCCAGAGATCTGCATAAATAACGCCGCCAGTACAGGCTGAGAGCAGCAGACAGGCAAGCCACAGTTGCAGATACCACTCTCAGAACTGTCTCCAGACTTTTTTTTTTCTTTTTCTCCCTACCTTTGACGAGAGAACAACCGAATTACACCTGCAAGCCGAAAAACTTACTGAAACTGTATTGCATTTGAACTGGGGACACTTGGTGGGGCTTTTTTTTTTTTTTTCTTGTGTGTGTGGTGTGTGTAGTTTTGTTCTACTTTATGCATCCCCTTTGATGAGACAACTACAGAACAACATCTGAGGCACCAACTCCAGGACTGGAGATGGAGACAGACATCCAAATTATTAAGACTGAAACTGCATTGCATATAAACTTGGAAGTTTTTGGTTTTTTTTTTTTTAATTTTCTATTTTCCATTTTATTTTAATTCATTTTTATATATAGATATTACTTTCATTTACTTATTTTTTTTTATCTTTGATTTTCAATCCTCTCTCTGTCTCTCTATTGTCTGTTCAGCTTACTGTCGATTAGTACACTAACACTCCCTGTTTATACCTTTGAAACTCTCATGTCTGATACCTTGTTCTGCTTTATCCCTGTTATCTGTATATTTGTTTTCCCCTTTTCTTTAACTTCTTGCTTTCCATCTCAGCTCACTCTTCCATTCTCAATATTACCATTGTTATTATTACAAGCTAGAAAATACTTAATTACACACAGTACAGGGACAGTAACAACACCAAGGACAATGACAGGAAGACAGAAAAAACAGGGAAACCAGTTTCCCCACAGCAAAAAATTAGTACAGGAACCAGAGGGGAATGAAGAGAACAGAAACTCAGATCCAGACTCCAACAAAATGAAGATAAACTATGCCAAGGGACCCAATGAAGCCCACAAGAATAATTTAAAAGAAGACATACTACAAGTACTCAATGAGAATTTTATGGAGATGATACTGGATAGGGTCAACCAAAATGTACAGGAGACACTCAAGAAATTCCAAGACAATAAAAATAGAGAATTTGAAAAAGCAAAAGAAGAAATAAAGGAAACCATAAAAGCACTGTATAAACACCAAAGTGAAAGAGAGAACACAATGAATAAATGGATAAATGAACTCAGGACAAAAATAGACAACAATAAAGAAGAAAACAGCCAGGATATGGAAAACCTCAGAAAAAAGAACGAAACAGAACTGCAAAACAAAACGGAAGGCCAATCCAGCAGAATAGAACAAACAGAAGACAGAATCTCAGAACTTGAAGATGAAATGGTAATTAAAGGAAAAACTGAAGAACTATTAATTAAACAACTCAAGACCCGTGAAAAGAAAATGCAAGAACTCACTGACTCCATCAAAAGACCAAACTTGAGAATCATGGGCATCGAAGAAGGAGAAGAGGTGCAAGCGAAGGGAATGCGTAATATATTTAACAAAATAATAACGGAAAATTTCCCAAATCTAGAGAAAGATATTCCCATACAGATGCAAGAGGCCTCCAGGACACCAAACAGACCAGATCAAAATAGAACTACTCCACGACATATCATCATTAAAACAACAAGTTCAGAAACTAAGGAAAGAATATTGAAGGCTGTAAGAGAGAAAAAACAAGTAACATACAAAGGTAAACCCATCAAAATCACAGCAGACTTCTCAACAGAAACATTAAAAGCAAGAAGAGCGTGGGGTGAGATCTTCCGGGCACTGAATGAAAATAACTTCAACCCCAGGATACTCTACCCAGCAAAGCTATCATTCAAAATAGATGGAGCAATAAAAGTCTTCCATGATAAGCAGAAACTAAAACAATATGTGACCACAAAGCCACCATTACAAAAGATTCTGCAAGAGATCCTGCACACAGAAAGTGACACCCAACTTAACCATGAAAAGGCAGGCAGCACCAAACCACAGGGTAAGAAAAAGCAAGACAGTAGAGAGTAACATCAAGTTAGGTACACACAATCAAACCTTCAAACAACTAAGATAACTAAATGGCAGGAATCACCACATTCCTATCAGTACTAACGCTTAATGTTAATGACTTAATTCACCCGTCAAAAGACACCGTTTGACAAAATGGATTAAAAAAGAAGATCCACTTAATATCAGACCCCAAACTCTTAAGTTGATACAAGAAAGAGTAGGAAATACTCTGGAGTTAGTAGGTATAGGTAAGAACTTTCTCAATGAAACCCCAGCAGCACAGCAACTAAGAGATAGCATAGATAAATGGGACCTCATAAAACTAAAAAGCTTCTGTTCATCAAAAGAAGTGGTCTCTAAACTGAAGAGAACACCCACAGAGTGGGAGAAAATATTTGCCAATTATACATCAGACAAAGGACTGATAACCAGAATATACAGGGAACTTAAAAAACTAAATTCTCCCAAAACTAATGAACCAATAAAGAAATGGGCACGTGAACTAAACAGAACTTTCTCAAAAGAAGAAATTCAAATGGCCAGAAAACACATGAAAAAATGCTCACCATCTCTAGCAATAAAGGAAATGCAAATTAAAACCACACTAAGATTCCACCTCACCCCTGTTAGAATAGCCATCATCAGCAACACCACCAACAACAGGTGTTGGCGAGGATGCGGGGAAAAAGGAACCCTCTTACACTGTTGGTGGGAATGTAGACTAGTACAACCACTCTGGAAAAAAATTTGGAGGCTACTTAAAAAGCTGGACATCGATCTACCATTTGATCCAGCAATACCACTCTTGGGGATATACCCAAAAGACTGTTACTCCAGAGGCACCTGCACATCCATGTTTATTGCGGCACTATTCACAATAGCCAAGTTATGGAAACAGCCAAGATGCCCCAGCACTGACGAATGGATTAAGAAAATGTGGTATCTATACACAATGGAATTTTATGCAGCCATGAAGAAAAACGAAATGTTATCATTCGCTGGTAAATGGATGGAATTGGAGAACATCATTCTGAGTGAGGTTAGCCTGGCTCGAAAGACCAAAAATCGTATGTTCTCCCTCATATGTGGACATTAGATCAAGGGCAAACACAACAAGGGGATTGGACTATGAGCACATGATAAAAGCGAGAGCACACAAGGGAGGGGTGAGGATAGGTAAGACACCTAAAAAACTAGCTAGCATTTGTTGCCCTTAACACAGAGAAACTAAAGCAGATACCTTAAAAGCAACTGAGGCCAATAGGAAAAGGGGACCAGGAACTAGATAGAAGGTTAGATCAAAAAGAATTAACCTAGAAGGTAACACCCAGTCACAGAAAATCAATGTGAGTCAATGCCCTGTATAGCTATCCTTATCTCAACCAGCAAAACCCCTTGTTCCTTCCTATTATTGCTTATACTCTCTCTACAACAAAATTAGAGATAAGGGCAAAATAGTTTCTGCTGGGTATTGGGGGGGGAGAGGGAGGGGGCGGAGTGGGTGGTAAGGGAGGGGGTGGGGGCAGGGGGGAGAAATGAACCAAGCCTTGTATGCACATATGAATAATAAAAGACAAATGAAAAAAAAAGGGGTCAACAATTGTTTTAAAAACTGCAAAGTATAGCAGATTTTGAGAAATAAAATTTTACACTGCTACTTTGCCAAAATACTTTGCTCTTTCATTTAAAGGTTTACTTTACTCTATGAATTATCCTCCCATGCTTCTCTGTGCCTGCAAACTTTTGGTCTTTATTGGCACTAAGACTTTAGCTCAAGAATGTCTTCTATTTACTTCTAGGTTAAAAGTAATGAAGTAAAACTTAAGAAATATTAGTAGCAATAATAAACAAAAATATCATTATAGTCTCTAATCTCAATGCATGCAATATTTGATACATTTTTTGTTTCTAGCCAGAGTTAGTCATATACCCTTCCAAGTAGACTGCTTGAATTTTCTTGCAGCTAATTATTTTTCTGTGTAGTTTCCATGTGCCAGGTCATAGATGGCACCTGGATGATCACATTAGCAACATAAGGGAAAGGTGTTCCATTAAAGTATGCATTGTTTTTAGCCTGTTCTATAGATAAGTCTAGTGCAGGGCTAAAAAATAACTCTTTTTAAGAAGCAGTATTCTAAAACCCCCACAAAGTCTTGAAATACTAGTAATGCATGTGTTCCTGAGCATCAGAATAGTTTAGAGCTGGAAGTTGTCATTTATTGTGCCAAGTTGTCTCTCCTACTTGTTTTGCCTAGCATATTAACTGATGAAAAAGAGATACTCTTGCAAAAGAGCCTGGGGTACCATGCTCAGTAGACTCCTGCTGGGAGCTGGATGGATTCACTGAACTCACACCTCTTAGCTAACATGTGGCACCCTGCAGAAAGCTGCTGTCCTGAGGCTTTTTTAGTTTGTAGAATGAGAATGAATTGCAATCCATCACACTGGAGAATTAAGACCTAAGGCCACTAGCCATGTACCTGGTGTTGGCAATTTATAGAAAATGGAATATTGTAAACTTGACACAGTACAAATTGTGCCCAAATTATGCTTTATACCAATATTCATAATTATAGAATCAACAAAATTTAAGTTGTTTGAATGCACATGAAAATGTGAAAAATACAATCAACACCAGTCTACTTAGGTCACTTAGTGGGAAAAACATTCTGTTGTCAAATAGAGTTTTGAAAAATGCACTTGAGACAATTAAAGTACTTAGCACATTGAGAATTAGAAGAACATTTGAATTCTTAGAAATAATATATATACATAATGCAAATAAAAATTGCAGAATAAAAATATTAAAAATAATATTAATGTCTCCATAATAAAGACTTCACAAAAAGTCAAATAATCAACACAAATATTTCTTACTTTTGTTCTATTTTAGAAAAAGCAATTATTAAATTTCCAACAATTTATTTAGTAATACAATGGTATTACTAAATAATACAATTAGTAAATTGGAGAGCAGACAATCAATACAGTAAACATTTGCAATGCTTTCAATCTACCTATAATTATAAATTGAAGACACTAAATGATTTTAACATTTTTCATGTGAAAATATTCACTGTTGGTGCTAATTATACAACAGCAAGATTAATGGAATGCCTTGCATAATTATTTATAAATTAGTCACCACATTTATAATCCCTAATTACTATTGAGGTAAAACTTGTATCAACACTTAAAAGTTTACTTCTACTCAGGGAGGCCCATAGAGTCACATACAAATGAGAGTTTTTCCAGTTCAAACAAATAAAGACTTTAAAAAACAATGAGAGCATATTCTTTATTCAGAATTGCACTATATATATTACACATGTATATTATATGTATACATATACATATTTACATATGCAATAATGTTACTAGTGCTGTATTGCATGATGGAATTGACTTTGTATGTTTACAAATATCCTATGAAAAATAAGAGCACATTAATTAGAGAAGTTTAGATGTTAAAGAAGCACAATTTTAAAAATGAAATAATGTAAATTTTATAATTAAAAAACGACAGTACTTGGATTCCAACAGAGCAACTCAGAGAAACTTGCAGAAAGACATTCACTTTATTATTATCCTGGGCAGTAAACATGTCCGCCATTCGCTCCCTTGCTCTGAAGTGAAGCACTGTCTCTGGATTTTAAGGCCATAGGCAAACCCACTCTCTGCCCTTAAAGAACAGTATTTCCATTTTCCAAGTTTTCACTAAGCAAAATAAAAATCCTTGAAACTATAGTATGCGAAAAAAATCGGTGTTTCTGCTCTTGATACATTTGGAGACCCAAAAGAAAATGTAATAATTGTCTCCTAACAAGAATATAATAAAAGAACATACGTTTTAAATAACAGCATAAATATTGTGCTAACCATGTAAAATTATTGTATAAAGAGTGATATAAATAAAATCTAAACCTTCTAGATTAACTCTTTTTGGTCTAATGTTTTCTCTAGTTCCTGGTCCCCTTCTCCTATTGGCCTCAGTTGCTTTTAAGGTATCTGCTTTAGTTTCTCTGCGTTGAGGGCAACAAATACTAGCTAAGTTTTTAGGTGTCTTACCTATCCTCATATCTCCCTTGTGTGCGCTCGCTTTTATCTTGCGATCAAAGTTCAATCCCCTTGTTGTGTTTGCCCTTGATCTAATGTCTGCATATGAAGGAGAACATACAATTTTTGGTCTTTTGGGCCAGGCTAACCTACCAACATGAGTTTCTTAAATTGGAAATTGAAGGTATGTTTATAGAACACAACAGTGTTTGCACACTTAGCGTAATAATTTCACCTTGATGAAAATTCTGCAAAGAATAATTAAAATGTAGAAAGATATTAATAGTAAAAAATCTTGTAGCTGTATTTCACCTTAAATTATCAAAGTAATTCATCAAAACAACAAGGTTGAATTTTGTCTTTTGTAAGCAAAATGAAATATTTTCTAAACAAGGATCAAAAACATGTACTCAGACTTTGAATGCAAAATGTATGACAGAATGCAAGGTATCCTCTCAACATTTGTGTCCTCTTATCCCAAGAATATATTATCCCAAACAGTCTACATTTCCCCAAGAGAAGGTCTTTGGGCTAAATTCTCAGATGTTAAATATGTTCAGAAGAAGTATATGTACAACTTCTCACTTTTGTAGAAATAAATTGCTTGCTCAGAAATTCCTTTTTCCCTTTCCCATGAGCAAAAGCACAGACATGGAAGACAGAGTTTTAACCATAGAAATTATAAAATAAATGGTGGCAGATAGCCAAGTGGAAGCAACTGTCTTCCTGTGTGACTAATTGGGAGTAGATCTGGTTGAAGAGTCAGAACTCCCCAGATTGTTAAAACATATTTATTTTAGCAAAATCATTACATTATGGTGCCTGATTTTTACAGCAGCTTAATGCATATACTACTCAGTCAAAGAAAGAGAAAAAAGGAACATTCAATAAAACGAGCAAAGAATAATTTTAAATAAATATAAACAAATTAGGAGAAGAGCCTGATTGAGAAATAAATATTAAGTGAAGTCAAGTTATATTTGCATCAGGCATCATGGTACACACTTTCAATCCCAGCTCTCAGGAGGGTGAGACAGGTAGATGTCCAGTTCAAAACCAGCCTGGGCTGCAGAGTAAGATAAGATTGTAAATAAATATTATTCAAGAAATACTTTCAAACAAATAGTAATATTTTAGAAGTTAGAAAAATAATCAGGTACAATTTGTTTTTAGAGTTCTTTAAACCTAACTCAAAGTTTGTTTCATGTACGTATATAAAGTACGTCAACCATATTTCCCCTCCTTCATCGACTCCATTTACACACTCCATTCTCCTCCTAGGACCCACCCCCAAACAGTACCTGTTTTACATCCCAGTCTAGCATTTTTCAAGTGTATATTCATTGTTAAAAATAATTTCACCATTGTTTTTCATCCATGAATACACTGTACTTTAAAGGTTAATACCATTAACCCCCACCCCCTATTAATCAACAACTTTCAGTATTTCATTATGCCAGGTTCCTACACAGATGAGTTTACTCGTATGAAAACAGAACCATGAAACTTGTTGACATTTTTTAAGTAGGAGTGTGGGATGAGGGAGAATGATGAAGGTGACAAACTTAACCAAGGTACATTTCTTATATGGAAATATGACAATTAAACATCCCAGCACAACTAATATATGCTAATAAAAATGTTTTAAAATTTGCAAGAGATAAGATAATCAGTCAAATTGTGAATAAACTAAACTTCATATTTTTCATGTAAGAATCCTTTGGACCCCCTTACTAGAACAGAATTTGTTTCTTCTATTAATTTAAAGAAAGTTTGAAATACCCAGGGAAAAAAACCCTCAAAGTTTAAAATCTAAATTCATAAAAAGTTTACTGTAAGTCATTAGCATGCAATTACCAAAACATGAAGACGAATAAGCTATTCCCTTTTGGACACATAAGGAAAAAGAGCAATTTATTTTTATGTTAACTTTTAATGAAAGTGTAAATATTTCAGTTGTACAAAGTGATGTTTTGATATACATATATTCAGTGAAATGATAATGAGATCAAGCTAATTAACATATCCATATCCTCACACAGCTGTCTTTCATTGTGTGCATTTTTTGTTGTTGTTGTTGGTTGGGTAGGGATACATTGTGGCTCTTACAAAAGTTCTTACTATTTATCAAATATATGTGTGTATTGAGAAGAAATTAATTTAACTTGGAAATGGAGTGCTAATTTTGCCTAATCCTATGTAAGTAATAAAAGTTCAAAGTAAGAAAGGTGGGACAAATTTAAAACTGTAAGATAACATTTTGTGAATGACAGTTTAGACTGTGGGATAACCTCTAACATTTTGGGACATGAATTATAAAAAGTAAATGAATTGGTTCTTGGAGCATTCTGAATATCATGCAGAGTTGAGAAAATGAGTTTTTGAGGAAGTCTATGAAAGGTGATTTGGAGTGTGGAAGATGGTATGTATGGAAGTTAGAGGCTAAAGTACTTGAAATTCGAGTGATGTCACATTGAAGTAGTTTAGACTTATGTGTGCTTGATTCTCTTATTTTGAAAAATATTTATTTCCTAGGGCCATGATACAGAAAATCTGATGTTCCAGATGTAAGTGAAATGCTTGAGATTTTTGCTATTTGAAATGGTTTAAAAAGTAAAATAAGTCCCCATAGCATTATTTTATACTCTTAAGACATATGATCAAATACTTCCCTAAAATCCTCAACTAAAAAGTTGATTTTTCAAGACATTCGTTTTCTAAAATTGTGTTACTTTTTTCAGTATGAATGTCACTGAATTAGGTTTTTTCCATTTTGCATCTTGTTTGATACATTTCACTTAAATCATGCTGGTAGTTGACACAGAACACCTGTGGTGAAATGATGCATCATTCTAGCTGTGAGTTTTGAATATGTTTGTTTCAGTAGGTTGTACACAGATACACACATAGACTTCAAAGATTTACTTCTACATGGTTTAGCATGAATGATTTCTGCAAAACAATTCCAAAATTATCAAATAGCATTTCAGTTAATATTAAAATAACAAACCTCACTCATTTTTCAAAGTCTGGAACCAGAGTACATCTGCTTAATTTGGCCTTTTGGCACTAAGTGTTATTTGTGAATTTGTTTGGTATGTTTTATCTGGAACTTTATTAATAACTATTAATTACAGTTTTATTTGATTATGCACAGCTCTCTGGAATGCATGCCAGAAAACAAATTTCTAAATACAAATTTTCTTACATTTTTCACTCTAAAATCGGCTTGAACTATTTGGAAATTGTGAACCAGCAAGACAAGCTGCACAAACATGTTTTAAAAATTCCATAATATGTGGTCTATACCCATAGTTTGAATCTTTCACATGTGAATCTCATAGAAATATTCAAAGTCATGGCAAGAATAAATATTTATACATAAGTATTCTGCATGACTTATTCATTGCTGTCAGAATTAGAAAATATATACAAATTAAAATATTCTGTCTATATGGTCTTCTCCTTGAGTTGCAAGTCAAATATGTGGTATAATTTAAGATTTTATACCTATGTCACTAAAAGAAATTTGGCCATTGATATATCTTTATGAAAAAGCTAAATAGGCACAGAGAGTTTTGTGTAAATTATTTACATATAAAAGTATAGGCAATATAAATTTATAGCAAAATATGATTAAGTCAGATTAGACTCATTCTCAAGAACATCTTTGAGCATTGTGGAGATTTCTTTCTTATTTAATATTCAGTGTAGTGAAGCATTTCACTCTATACAGTAATCGCTTATTTCAAATTATTTCTTATAGTCATATTTGAGATAGCTTGAGAAAACTAGCAAAGTCTACAATGCATGTGTATCAGAGGATACTTCAACATTTAGGAATATTTACGATATATATGCCAGATCTAAGGAAATGGAACATTTTATTAAAGTGAGAAAAACATGATGAGTATAAAGGAAGATGGCATAAATTTCTAACATGTGATTAAGGTCAGGCATCCTACACAAACACATATCTAATATCAAGAGTGATGTTTTTGGACAAAAGTCATATATTATCATGCATTTAATTATTCATTAATTCAATAACTTTTTTGAGAAATGGGTATATGCCACACACTGTGTAGAATATATTAATGATCATAGAAGCTTTCTGACTTCTACCTTGGAGAACATAGATCATAGAAGCTTTCTGACTTCTACCTTGGACAACAACTGCAAACATAAATTCACTTATATGTACAAGAACAGAAAGTGTGGGAAGAATAAATAATGGATATATCTTTCCATGAATAGTCGGTAATAGAGGAAGCTACTACAATTAGTTTCTCTGAAGATGTAAAGCTTTAATTATGCATCATGGTAAATCAATTAGGCACAGAATAAGCAGGGTAGACACTTCCAAACTGAAAGTCAGAACACTGGAATTATGGGGAAGTGATACACAGTCAGCAGCTCTTTCTGGTGAGGTTTAGAGGTAAAACAACTCTCAGACTGGAGACTATTTTAGACTGACCACTTGATGTGAAGACTACAGGAAAACATTGATGTGATTAAGCCAGGGACGGAGAGTAGAGAATCAATGAAAACTTTAGATTTGTGTTTTGTAAATTCTCTCCTTAGTATACAAAAATAAAAATAATCAGGCAAAAACCCCCAAGGACAAGAAAGTATTAGGGGAAATAGCAAGCTACAAAATTGTTTTAGGTGAAGTAAGTAATAATAACACATTGATATAAGAAAGAAAACAATGAGAGAGAGGTAGGTAGAATGATGAAACACTTTAGACAGGATCGATTGGGGATAGGGTGGGATTTTGGAGTTGAAAGAAAAGAAGGGATATATTTAGGGGATCGTGTTTGTAAAAGCAAGCCATGTCTTTAATTACAAATGACATTCATGTGGAAAACATAAAACTTTTACAAAGGTGTGGCGTCCAAAAGAGATAAAATTTTGTGAAGTTACAACATTCTGATGGTGAATGATAGAAGGGATAAATTTAATTAAGATGTACTGTAAGCAGTTTTGTAAATGTCACAATGAACCCTGAGTACAGCAATAATTTGATACTGAAAATGAAATAAAATGAGCACAACAAACTGGTGGTATTATGTCTGATTATATGTATAGATAATAGACTCCCTAAAAACAGTGTAGAGTGAATTAATAGAAGAGTACAAAGACAAGAAGTTAAAAAAAACTTTAAATTTAAAGATTTCATACAAAAATATGACCCATTAAAGAAGACAGAGAAATATTAATTTTAAATATTACATAAAGTCTAGAACAGTAATAATATTTTTAAAAGATACCATTAAGACATACTTTTACAATGAGAGAGAGGGTTTGAGTCCTGTCAAAAAATAATTCCTTAAACTAGGGAGAATATTTTCATTATTAGTCATGAAAATGCAAGTTAAAAATAGTAAGATATAATTTAAAATTAGTAACAGTAAAATGATAGGTAGAATATAACTATTAAATGAGCATTACACCATATATCTCTTTCTATCTTGTTTTGAAATTCTAATAACATTTAAAAGTGTAATTCTGGCCAGGCATGATGGCGCCTGGAATCCCAGCATTTAGGAATCTTCAGGAGGATGGTGAGTGTCATGCCTGCCTGGCTATGTAAGTAATTAGGGATGGGCATGTTAGCACCCCCCCACACTTGGGATCCAGCTACTCAGGAGGCATAGGTAGGAAGATTTCAGTTCAAAGACACCACAGGCAATGTTACCCTGAAACCCTACTTGAAAAACAATCTAAATGAGAAAGGACTCGGGGCACAGCTCAAGTGGTAGAGGGTTTGCCTAGTAAGCATGAGTCCCTGAGTCCAATTCCCAATGTCATGAAAATTAATAAGTTGATAAATAAAGTAATCCTGAAGAAATAATGGCATGTACATAAACATTTTATCATTGGTACATGTAACAGAAAAAATGGGAAGCATTAAAATGTTTTAAAAGGTATATTTGGTTTCAGACTAAGAGATTGGATATATTTCTCCCAACTGCATTTTCTAAATTCAGACTAAAACCCTGGAAATTATTGTTACTTTTTCTGTGGCAGTGGGATTTGAACTCAGGGCCTCACACTTGCAAGGCAGGTGCTCTTGCCGCTTGAGCCACTCCACTAACAACCCCGGAAATTACTTATAAGAAAATTAAAATTCAGAAAGATGCGAGACTAAATAGGGACCTTGGCATCTGAGGAATTACATATTTGTGGGTGCCCTGATTTTTATGTTTGCTTAGTTTGGTATTGTTTCGACCTTGTCTTATATATCCCTAGGACTCTGCTAAGAAGCATCCACTTTGAAATATCGACAAGAACTGACAAAGCCCCAAACAAAGCCTGTTTCTCTAGCCAAAGACCAGAAAAGTGGTAACCTATTGAGACAAAAAACCAACTGATTTATAGCAAGTAAACTTAACGAAAAAAGATGCAAACTCCTCCCCATAATACATGCTTGAGATGAAAATTAGATTTGCATCCATGCTAGGTGCAAATTAGGCTCTTCTTCCACTCTGAGCCAGAGAGGTTCCAGGAGAAGCCTATTGGAGAGCCTGAGACTCCACTTTCACATAGTGGAAAGAAATGTTAAACTATGCTGCATGGGGAGCATAGAACTTTACCACTACCTGGAATTGCTAAGGTAAGACTCACTTCTCACCAGCAAAGTTCCAGACAATGTAGATAAAAGAGATGATTTTTATACTACCAGTGTTTCATAATCCTGTATCCCAAATCTCCCAGATATATTTTTAAGTTATGGAGAATACAATTACTAAAAGCCAATAGCAAGATGTCACAGATATTAGAATGATCACAAAAATATTTAAGCTATTATAACAAAATTATTTTAAAGGAAAATTATAAACATGTTTGAAACAAATGAAAACTAAAAAGTCATAGCAAATGAAAACTAGAAAGTCTTAGGAAAGAAATAGAAGATATTAAGTAAAACAAATGAAATTTCAAAACATCCAATATAAAAAATAAAATTTAAAACACAGTGGATGAACTCAAGAGGAGGATGAAAAGGCTTGAGAAAAAAAATCAGTGAACTTGAAAATGCAAAGTTAGAAATTTCCCAAACTTAATAATAGAGAAAAAATAGACTGAAAAATTTTGGAGAGAACCTTAATAGCCAATGAAACTATAACCACAGGCTGTAACTTCTAACTTTTGTATGATCACTATCTCAGAGGAAAGGAGAGCCAGGGTGGGGGTAGAAAACAATTTGAAAAGCAAATTGCAGATAATTTCAAAAATTTGGCAAAGCAGATAAATCTATAGTTTTATGAAGCTGAGCATATGGAACCTAACTTAATAGTTCCCAAAAAACCATGACCAAATACATCATAATCAAACTTCAGAAACTGAAAATAAAAAATATTTTGAAAGTTGATGGATAAAAGGACCTTACCTAAAAGACTTCAAGAATTTATTTGTCATCAGATTTCTCACTGGATCTGGAGGCCAGTGTAAAGTGGCACATTGCCACGTGCTGACATGAAATAGTTCTAATCTCCAAATCTTTTGTTAAGCAATTCTATAGTCTTTGTCTGCTCTCCTATGCTGTAAGATAATACCCAAGAGCAGGTAATTTATAAAGGACAGAAATGTATTTGGCTCATCATTCCAAATTGGGGAAGACTAAGTTCATGATGCCAGCATCTGCTCAGGACACCTTGCTGCCTCATAGCATGGTATAAGGCATCATAAAACAACACAGACCACATGTGCTAGTGTGGGACCCACTCATATGACCTCGTATAGTTCTAAGGACATCCTGAAGTCCTATTTCCAAATACAGTTGACATACATGCTTGCTAATTAAATTGTAACATATGAAGTTTGGGAGGTTACATTCAGATCATAGCATCTATCTTTAAAGCAAAGATATTATTACCATTACGAAATGAAGAGAAAAATAAGATATTTTGAGGAAAAGAAAAAGTAAGGTAATTTATATTCACTAGCTCTCCTCTAAAAACTACATCCTAAGGAAATATTTGAAAGAGAAAGAAAACAATATAAGAAGGAATTTTAAAACATCAAGAAGGAAGATAGTACAATAGAAAAAAGGAAACAAAGGGTAAATACAATTTTCTTTGTCTTTATTTCATGTTAGTTTTCTAAAGTGAGAGGTATAACAATGTCTAAGGGAGTCTCAAGGTATGTATATGGAATTTATAAGGCAATTATAATCAGGGGACATGGAGTGACTTAAGGGGAGGCAAGACTTCTATACTTCACTCAAAGAGGTAAAATATTTCAGCTGATCTTTGTAGCAATGGACTAGTTCTATACTTGTCTCTGGGACTGGTTATAAGAATCTACATATGAGAAATGGAATGGAACTATACACACACAATGTTCCAACATCAATTTTCTGATTTTGTTGTAGTACTATTCTTGGGTGTAAACATGGGAAAACCTGAGTGATGGGAAACTGATCACTGTGTTATGTCTCTCCATCTTCCTGTTCTATAATCAGTCAAATTTTAAAAGTTTAATGAGGGCCATTGGTCCTTTTTAAGGAGCTCAGACTTGGCTGAATGCCTTCTCCTTGGAGGCCAGGCCAACAGTGTGTTAAATATTTGAGAATGTTGCTAGGCTTAACTGACATTTCTCCTGATGTCTTTTCTGAAACGATGGAGGAATAGATAATTTTAAATGTCAAAACACTTTATAAGGAGAACATGTCATTTCTGAGTTTTGTTTCAAAGCAAAACATGTCATCTCTGAGTTTTGTTTTAAAGAAAAACATGTCATCTCTGAGTTTTTAATCTGGTGGAAGTATATTTTATCAATGAACCAAATGAAGACATTTTCAGATAAAGAAAACTAACAGCCACCACTTTTGAAAACAATCTGATACTCTCTTAAAAAATTAAACATATACCTACACAGATATTCTATTCCTACATGTTTTTCAAGGGGGTGGTAAATGTATGTTCTCAATAATACTTGCACATAAATGTCAATGTCAATGTTTTAATATAGAGCAAATAGCTTAAAATGGATTAGATACTGTTATATATTCAAACAATGAAATACAATGTGGCCGTACAAATGTAGCAACACAGATGTTCCAAAGAAACTCTGTACTGACTATAAAGTCTTTTGTTCAGTATTGTATGCAATTCTAAATCTGAGACTTTAGAACAACCAAATCTAATATCTAACCTTCTCTAATGTGAATGTTTTTAATTTTTTTCAAAATTTCTTTGTATTCTTAAATTGTCATGATATTTAAGGGGATGAATTTCATGTCAACACGTTCTTTGTGTCTTTTAAGCTTTACAACATTCTAACATTTGTTGCTTTCTATCTAAATATAATTTTCAAATGATTTCTTCTTTTCTCTGATGATTTGCCTAGCAATATGTTTCATGGGTTTCAAATGCAATTAAATAAGTGCAAAAACAAACATTCTCCACTTGAGGACTATATAATTAAAAACATACACAGGCAAGTTTTTCCTACTTGAATAATAAAATAAATAACAAAACACATAATTCTTCTTAAGGAAGATTAGAATTTTCCATGAATTTTAAAAAATCCATTTATCTTTGCATTTCTATGCCTTTAGAATTTATTTTAGAAATTTATTTAGAACATATGGAATTATTATTATTTATCGACCTCACATATTTTTTGTCAGTGCATAATCTCACACTTCATCCATCTAGGGTCTTTACTTACAATCAAATTTTATCTTGATATTAACATTGTCAACACCTGGCACATAATTTTCAGCTTTCCTTACACTTTAGCAACTGTGTTTCTCTTAAGCAACAGAGATAAGTTGGGTTTCTAGGCTAATCATGATTACCTCTCATTTGAGGAAAAAACAGAGCATGCTCATTAATGTGAACATAGTTTATATGTTTGTATTTCTGTTTTATAATATTTCATATTGATTATTTACTTTGTTATCCATCCTTTTCCTTTTCATCATTTATCAGGCTTTATTCTACTTTTTCTTAGGAGTTTTAAAATTATTTTCAATTCAATAAAAGGCATTTTCATCAAGATATCTATGTTCAATTGCTACTACATGGATTAGATGAATATTTTTAACTAAATCATTACTCTACATACTCACTATGTGGTTTTGTTACATTAATTCCAGAATATTCCAGCAATAGTTCATTTATTCACATATTTACTCAAGAATTATTTTATTTCACTTATTACTCACTCCCCGACTGTCCATCATTAAAGGAAATCCATCTCTCACTACTCTTCTGCTTTCCACTGCAGTTTCTTCAACCCTAGGTTCAATCCCCATCACAGAAGCTGGTTGTTGGGGGCACACCTGTAATCCCAGCACTTGGGAGGTTCAGGTAAGTGCATCTGAAGTCCAAGGTCAGCTAAAACTACATAGCAAAACCCTATCTCAAGCCAAATCAAAACACAACAAAAAATCTACAGCACAATAAAAACAAAACAATTCTTAGTAGATCTTATTTCCTGTTAATACTTTTTTAAAAAAATCATAGAATCATACAATATATCCCTCCATACATTTTTGGTGCATGATTGTGTGAGACAAAATATGTTTATGACCCAATACCTCAATCTAGCACCCAAAACAATGATATGAGAAAAGTTAGTAGAACATCAGAATCATATGTAGATATTTTGAACAATGCTTCAGGCATCTACAAATTCAATAGCTTTTAAACTCTCCAAGGCAGAGTTTAACATGCAGAGGAGAGAAGATTGGGAAGGAGAGAGTATCAGTTCTGATACAACCCTGGCTCACTAGCTGGAAGCTCTGAACCAAAATTTTCTTGTAGAACTGAATTGGTGAGGTGGGACCAGTAGATTTAGTAAGGCTACTTTAGGAAAGGAAGCAAGAGCATCTGGCAAGATTATACAAGGCTGTCCACCAACATCCCTTCCAGTGAAAAAAAGATTAAGAAAAAGCTCTTGGTTTAGTAGAATTTGTAATAATTTATGGATTAGACAGTAATATTTGTAAGTATTTTTCATTCTAACAGGCTGTCATGTTACATATACATTTTACGTATATGTATTTCATTGGCTTATATTTTATTTCTTTAATTTTTTTTTAGTACTAGGATTTGAACTCAGGGCTTTGTGCTTGGCATATAGACAGTCTTACCCTTTTTAGCAGCCCTCTAACCCCTGGTCTTTTGCCTTAGTTTTTCAGATAAATTTTTACATTTTTGACTAGGGTAGTCATGGGACTGCAATCCTCCCATTCTACCTCCTGGCATAGCTGGGATTATAGGAATTAGTCACCAGTCCAGCCCTTTTTTGTTGTGCTTTAATTACATTTGAGGACATAAGACAAATTTTGTGAGTCAACATGTAATACATTGTAATTTTATCATTTAAAACATTTTAACACAGTCTCCTTGCTATTAATGTATTCTAGAAAGCCTAATTTTTCAGGAATGTATTTGCAATGTTAAAGAAGATATTTTCCTGCCAATATTTTTTTGATATCTTATAATCTTATTGTGATTTTAACCTTTGATCAGAAAAATATTCATGCGATAATCCAGATTTCTTTTAAATTTATGTTTTGAAAAAGTCAAATGCTGAAGAAAAATCATTTTGGAATGCAGTAAGAATGGCATATAAAGATCACCTTTTTTTCCCTATTAATCAATCCTTAAGTCACATAAAGGTACTTTTTTTATTAATAGATATTTACTTGCTTTAGGCTACAAATGGCATAATATTTCCTCATACTGCTCTCTATGTTTGCTGCCATTGACTCTTGTGGCAGTCATTGTCATAGTTACTCCAAGAGTCTGAGAGAAAGAAAGTGAATGTGCTGTTCAGAATTGAAATTGTATTTACTTTCTTTTGTTCCACGATCATATCTAGTCAAAGCTTTTCTTGGAAGGAACTGTCCTTGACTTGTTCTATGCTTCAGCATCATGTGCCCCTCTCCCACCCATTTTTGAAATATGAATACCCAGTGCCTCAACATGTGACTGTATTTGGAAATAGAGCCTTTAAATAGGTAATTAAGTTAAAGTTATATTTTAAAGTAAACCTTAATCAAATCCACTAGTATGCTTATAAGATGAAATGTGTACAAGTACAGTGGGGGGCACATGCACAAATGTACAGTCATTTAAAAGTAAATGAGGGTGGCCATCTGCAATTCAAGGAGAAAGACTGTAGGCAAAGGAAACCTTTTGGCTTCTATCCTCCCTCATATGGGGAAAATATATCTTGCTTGCTTAAAACACTTTGTTTGCTGTATTTTCTTATTGCATACCAAGGAAACTCATAAATCTAGTAAAATGAATGGCTTCCTTACATTTCTGAACACTTTTCTCCTACTTTAATATTCTAACCACAGAATAAGAGTTGCAAATATTTTAACAGTAGTTAAAACACAAAATTAAAAATAAGTTGTATTTGTAATAATTTTAAGGTTTTCATCAAAATTAATAATTGTATTCACATGGCTTTTCATTTCACATAACATATGGTCTATTTGCTCTGAAAATGATCAGGGAAGGAGATAGTCTATGGGGAGAACTTTATTGAGAAAGTTTATTCTCATTGTAACCATTCTTGGAGTGTATTATTCATTTTTACTGCTGCAGTCCAAAGACAAAGGATGTCTTTTCATTTATTTGTGTTTTATTTAATCAAGAATTTGTACAAGTATTCCTGCCCATGGTCTAATTTATTACTAAGTGCTTTATTCTTTCGATGATAATATAAAGGGTATTTTCTTTCTTTCTTTCTTTATTTATCAGTGCACTGGGCTTTGAATTCAAGGCCTCAAGCTTGCTCAGCAGGTGCTCTACCACTTGAGCAACTCCACCAGGCCCAAAGGCATTTTCTTAATTTCATGACAAATAGTTTGTGTATATACTAAACAGAAACAATTGCTTTTTATGTATTGTTTTTGTGCCCTGCAATTTTATGCATTTATTTATTTTTTGAAAATCCCAGGGTTTGTATTCAGGGTCTTGTGCTTATTTAGGCAGGTGCTCTACCACTTGAGCCATGCCCCAGTCCTCACACCCTATTTGTTTTTTTCACTTTACTTGTTCTTCCAATGGGTTCTCAACAATTTATAACCAAACCGGCCTGTACTACACTCCTCCTTTTTATGCTTCCCAATTAGATGACAGACATGTATCATCACACCTAGCTTTTTATTGGTTGAAGTGGAGTCTTGCAGACACAAACTGCCATGATCCTGCCAATCTCTGCCACACAAGTAATGGGAATTACATGCATGAACAACCTTGCCTAGAAAGTTTTTATTTACACATTTATTGGATCAAGCAGTTCTTATGAATCATTAAGATGTTCAACAAATGAATTCATGTCTGCTGCAACCAAAGATAAAATCATTCTGATTTGCATACTTATTTCTTTTTCTTGCCTAATTGGTTTGGCTATGACTTCTAGTACTATGATGAATAGAGGAGGTAAGACTTGGCATTCTTTTCTTGTCTCATCTTTGATGGAAAGGTCTCAATTTTATTTTGTTTTTTCCCATTAAGTATAATGTGAGCTGTTACCTTTTCATAGATGACTTTTATTTTGTTGATATACATTTCTTCTAAACCTATTTATCATGAAAGGTTGTTACAGTCTGTTAAATGCTTTTCTTATATCCATTGTTATTATCATGTAATTTTGATCCAATTAACTGGTGTTTAATTGTTCATAGAAGTTTCTCCTTATCTTTTGTTATTCATCCATGTCATCAGTCATAATGTCTCCTTTCATTTCTGATATTATTTCTTGGAGTCTTTTCTCACCTTTTCTTAGACTAATTAATGACTTGTAAGTTTTTTATGCTTTTAAAAAAACTAGCTCTTTGTTGTATTGTTTTTTTTTTAATCTATTCTCTTTTTTCCTTTCTTCCAAACTAAGGAAAAAAAGGCTGATGTAGATCAGCCTTAGTTGTTCTTTTTCTAGTTCACTGGGCTACAAAGTTTGATTACCTACTTGAGCTCTTTTTCTTTTTAAGTAAACATGTGGATTTCCTACTTAGTAATGCTTTTGCCGTAACCCATGTGTTTTAGTGCCTCTTGTCTTCATTTTCACTTCTCTTGTGATACTTTCTAATTGAACTTTCACTAATTATTTTGCTAAACATTTTTCTAGTTTTCTTCTTTGACATAATGGTTGCTTAAGGGTATACTATATAATTTAACAAATTTATGTGTTATTAATTTCCAGTTTTATTCCATTTTTGATAAAAATGATAGTTGGTATGATTTTAGTCTTAAGTTTGTTGAGACTTGTTTTATGCCTAAATGTGATCTTCCATGGCATGTTCCGCTTTTGTTAGGTCAAATGTTCTTGTATGTCTGTTAAGTTTTCTTAGTCCATACTGTTTTTCAAGTTTGGTGTCTTCTTATTGTTTTTCTGTCTGGATATTCTGTCTTTTGTTAAAAGTGGGAGATTAAAGTATCCTACTTTCATTGTGTTTTAGTTCATGTCTCCCTATATCTGCCAATATTTGCTTTCTATATGTAGGTGTTCTGATGTCAAATGCACACATGTTTAAGATGTTTTATTTTCCTGATGAATTGTCATTTTACTTTGTCTATTAGGATACTGTCAATTACTATCCATTTTTGTCTGATGTCAGTATAATCATCCATTTTTGTATGCAATAACCTTTTCCATCTCTTCATTTTCAGTCCATTACCTTTGACCCTGACAGTTTCCTGTAAACAACATATAGGTGGATATTTTAAAAAATCCATTCAAGTACTATGTGTTTTTGATTAGAGAAGCAAATACATTTATATATCACATCATCACTGATATTATTGATGGTGTCAAATGAAACTTAACAAAGAAAGATTCTTCTTCTATACCAAATGACATAGCTCTCAGGTCATGAAAATCCCTAGATATAGGACCTGATGTGCATACCTGAAGTTAGTCTCTAAAAGCTGAGTGAAATTTTTGGCTGATAGTTATCAATATGATGTGGATCTTAGACTTAAAGTAGTTACGTCTATAGTACTAAGCCTACTAGTTAGATGTAGTTACAAGGACCTGAATTCTTCTAATCATTAGTGATGTATAAAGGGTACCCTGAGCCTCAGAGGACATTATAGACCCAGCTGATACCTTGATTGCAGGTTTGTGAGATGCTGAGTAAAAAACCTAGGTAACTCATGCCAAGACTTCTGAATCATGGAAATTATGATCTAATAAGTTTGCCTTGTGTTAAGCTACCAATATTGTGTCAAGTCATTACACAGACATCAAAAACTAATTCAATTCAGCTATGATATATTGTAAGAACATTTGTCAATGTCACAATGTACCTCCCATTCAAAAATGATATGATAATGAAAAAATAAATAAACCTTAAAAAATTAAAGAAGAACAATCTTACAACAACAACAAAAAACCTAATACAAAGTCAATGCTATAATATATCTGATTCTTATATGATGTGAGTTTAGTAATTTATGACCAATGTAAAGTTTCCTCATGAAAGACTAATAATAACCAATTGTTACCACTTGGGATAGGTGTGTTCTATTTATAAGATTTTGGATTCTCTCTACCTGGAAGCAATGAAAACACAACCAATGACATCATTAGTGAAGCCACATATCACCTTATACACATGGAAAGGTAAGTTAGGCCAGGGTTGATAGATTCAGTAGCATGCAATGTTATCAAGGAACAATTTTCTGTTTACAGCTCTGTTTGACAAACTTATCATAAGTCACTGAACAAAAAATGGATGTTCAGTGTCATATATGTTGATTTTCATTCAATTAGTTGAAATTATAAATTTTCTCACATATATGTTTCTTAAAGAATGCAAGACAGAGGAGCTGGCATTTTTTTACTACCACCTGGAGAAGTTAATATGCTAGACAAACATGGAGTTGAAGAATCCAAAGAAGAGAAAATATTGGGTCAAAAGATTGAAGTTTAGCACAAATTAATAATTAATTTCATCTTTGAGGTATTAAGTTATTGATTATGTAGAAGGGGATTACCTGGAATGGTAGTAACAACTTTGTGAAAAAGTAAGAGGGAATTTTTGTTGGCAACAAATACCATATGAGATGAAATAAAGCTTTGTTTCTGAAAAGTGTATGTATTTAAGATGGATTAATACAAAGAGTATTAACTTCCTTTTGCAATAATATGTGGAAAGAATATATTTTCAAGTGTTTTCTTCTGACAGTGGAGCTATATAAATCTAGAAAAAATTTAGGGAAAAACAATCAAATTGAGGAGGAATCTAGAAATGTTATCAAATAACAAAAGACTAAGAAACCAGAGAAGGTTATGTATGCAAATTAATGTAAAGGTTTATTAAGCATTAGTATTTTTTTCAAATACACAGCCTTTTAAGGAAAAGTCATGAGTTTCAAATCATAAAGAAAATTTAAGAAGATGATTAATGATCTCATAAAAATTATACTGCTTTAGGGGAGATGGTGAATTGAAGACTCATCCTATTATTAATTTCCTTTAACTTATTTAATCATACAATTCTCAGCCTATAATCCAGCATTCAGATGGCTAAGAGAGGAGAATTGTGAGTTATAAGCTGGTTTTGGTAATATAGTGAGATGCACTCTCAAAGGAAGAGTTGAAATTTCTTAATATTTGTGGAGATTTAAAAATAAATCAATCCAGAGAATTTAAACTTTTTTATAAGTATCATTTTCTAACAAAAAACATGCTTCCTTAAAAGTAAAGCAAATAAAATAAAAAAGAAGAAATTCTTTTTAAACATTTTAATTAGTATAGGATCATTATACTGGGTGTTTTTTTTTGAACATTTGTATATATACATACATTGCATGCTGGTTTGGTTTGTCACCTCTGTTATTCTCAGTCTTGTCCCACTCCTTTTCTTAAAATGACTTTAACATGTTTCACTGTTTTATACTTGAATTAAGTTTGCCACTATTTTATGAAGAATATTTTCATCTATGTTTGTTAAAGATATTGGCCTTTAAATCTCCTTTATCCTTGTGTCCTTGACTGGTTTGGGGATGAGTGTAATAACGGTTTCATAGAATGATTGTGGAAATATTCATTCCCTTTATTATTATCTTTACTGCTGCTTCAATTTCATTGCTTGCTATAGATGTATTTAGGTGGTTTATATCTTCTTGCTTCAATTTTGTTTAGTCATATGCATCTGGAAATTTATCAATTTCTTCTAGAGTTCCCAATTTATTTCTGTATAGGTTTTCAAATTATTTCCTACTAAACTTCTGGATTTCATTGGTATGTGCAGTGATAACACATTTTTCATCTCTGTATTACTTTGCGTTCTTTTCCCTTCTCCTTTCAGTCAGATTCACTAAGAATTTATCAATGTTATCTTTTTGAAGAATCTAGTTTTTGTTTTGTTCATTCTTTGTATTTTTTTTGGGGAGGTCTCTCTTTTGTTCATCTCGACTCTTACTTTTATTATGTTCTCCTTCTGTAGGCTCGTTTTTATTTTCCTAGGAATTTGGGATGTAGCAATAGGTCATTTATTTGAGTTCACTCTGTATTTTTAATGTAGGTACTTGCAGCCACAAGCTTACCATTAACATGGCCTTTGCTATATTCCATAGGCTCTGTACATTGTGTTTTCATTTTATTAGATTCTGGTAACTTTTTGATTTCCTCCCTAATTTTCAGTAACACCCTAGTTGTATAGTAATGTGTTGTTCAGTTTCCAAGTGTTTGGGTATTTTTGGCTTTTTTTTTTTTAAATGTTGAGTTCTAGTTTTATTCAGTTGTGGTGAGATAGGATATAGGGGGTTATTTCAGTTTTCTTGTATTTGTAAGGACTAGGTTTGTGCCCTAAAATATGATCTGTTTTATAGAAAGTTGCATGAATGGCTGAGAAAAATACATATTGTGCTGGTGCTGTGTAAAGCACTCTGTGTATGTCTATTATATATACTTGGTCTCTGGTTTCACTGAACGCCAAAGTTTCTTCATTGATTTTTTTTTTTGTCTGGATGATCTATTGGTAACAGTGAAGTATTAAAGTCTCCCATTTTATTTGTGTGGGGGTCTATCTGTCATTTTTATTAATGATGTTTAATATGCCAAGACTGGACACATGTAATTTATCAGTTCTTATTTCCTCTTGATGTATTGTTCCTTTTATTAGTATGATGTGAACTTCTTTGTGTCTTCTGATTAATTTACTTTTGATGTATACTTTATCTGTAGCTATTCCTGCCTGTTTTTGAGGACCATTTGTTTGGAAAATCTTTTTCCACATTTTCACTCTACAACAATGTCTGTTTATGTTGGTGAGATGGGTTTCTTGTAAACAACAAATCATAGGATCTTGCTCTCTAATCCATCTTGCCAATATGTGTGTTTTGATGGGCAAGTTAAGACCATTAACAATCAGTTGTAATACTGAGGCATATATGTTAATTTTTGCCATTTCTGTTGCTTTTGGTATATGTGTGTGTGTGTCTGTGTATGCACATACTATGTGCAATTTACCACAAGTTTAAAGACTCTAGAATGGAATTAAACATAATATTAAATCACCCATTTATTTCTTAGGTGTAAAATGTTAAAGCTCAATATTCTTATTTTACAATTCTAAAATTGGGAATATCTTTGTGACTACTAACAGAGAATCCTGAGGTGTTGTACACACAGTAAGCAATGAGTTTAGAAAGCAGTCTTTACTGACTGAGAAATTTGCCCACATATTCTACTTCAGGTTTATAGAATACAAATAGTCAAATAACAGTAGACTACTTAAAATAGAAAGATCTGTTCTGTGCCAACCTGGGCAAAAGTGAGACCCTATCATTAAAATAACCAGAATAGCAAGTGCTTGGATGTATGGTACACACTGTAGAGCACCTGTGTAGTAAGCTTGAAGTCCTGAGTTCAAGCCCCCTTACCACCAAAAATCCCCAAAACTATTATGGTTTATATTAAGTTTAACTGGAACACAACCATGCTTATTGTTTATGTGTTGTCAGTGTCTGTTTTCACAGTATGTGGCAAAATGGAGTGGTGGTGGCTGGCATCATATGCCACCAAATCTTAGAAAAAGTTTTGGCTTTTGCAGAAAAAGATTTCTGGGCTTGTATTACTAGAATCTCTGAGCCTAAACTAAACCTAATGAGGGCAGATCGCTCCAGACTTTAATCTAATCATATGTGAGAACATCACTAAGAAAAGTGGTAATACCACAAAATTAACTGAGATCTTTCAGTTGTGACTTGTTTAAACAAGAGTCTAAAGGGAGAGGAGCACACATTTATGAATACCACATTTTTCCAGATTTCAATCATTTAAATATGAAGTTCATTTTATGACTCATTATATGGTATATTTTGATGAATGTTTCATTTATAGTTGAAAAGAATGTGTATGTTGCAATAATTAGGTTCAGTCCTTCTACATCCTTACTGATTTTCAGTTGACTTTCATCTATTAATTGCTGAGAGAAGAGTGTTGAATTCTGCAATTATGTTTTTATGTTTGTCAATTTCTCCTTTTTTTCTTTTTTTTCCTTTATCATTGTGCTGAGTGGGAGTATATTGTGGCACTTACAGAGGTTCTTAGAATGTATCAAATACATCATACTTCAATTCACCCCCTCCACCACTCTCCATTATGCCCCAACTCCAATTCCTGGAGTAATTTCAACAGGTATCATTTTTGAATTTACGCCCATGTGTATACAATGTTTGCATCATATCCATCCTCCTACCTTTTTTCCCACCACCTGCTCCCTCTCACTGGTGCTAACACCAATCTCTTCCCATCCACAGAACCTGTTCCACCCTACTGTTCTACAATTTCGTAGAAGAAAAAAGATGAAAGATAAAAGAAAAACATGCTGTTTTGACTAGTTTGAGATAACGATAGCTACACAAAGAGTGTCTGTGTGCTGTTTTCATGCACATATGTATTATAATCCCACCCAATTGGTTCATCTCCTCTAACTCTCATCACTCCTCCCTAGTTCCCTTCCCATGATGACCCCAGCCAGTTTCAGATTTCTATATTCATCACTGTACAGAGAGCATATTGACCACATTCAAGGTTTTAGTTTCCTTTCGTTTCCCTATACCTCCCATATGTGATCTCCCCTTAGTGTGGCCTGTGTCACATAATACTGCTGCCATCCATATTTGGACTTGACTTGTCTTTGTGGAGAGGTTCCTTATAACTGTCTCAGTCCCACAACTTGTTTATAGATCTGCTTACATTCTTCATGTCCTCTTGGCTCAATTTTTGTAAGTCATATGTGGTGAGAAATTTATCAATTTCATTTTGATTGTCCAGTTTGCTTGAATATAGGTTTTCAAAATATTCCCATATGATCTTTTGAATTTTTTTTGCTGCCTGTTGAAATATTTCCTTTTCATCTCTTATTTTATTAATTTGGGTATTCCCTTGTCTTCTTTTGGTTAGTTTGGCTAAAGGTTTGTTTATCTTTTATATCTTTTTTAAAATAAGCTACTTTTTGTTTCAATGATACATTATATTCTTCTCTGGACCTCCATTTCATTAGTTTTGGGCTGAATTTTTATAATTTCTTTCTATCTATTACTCTTTGAATTGGTTTTTTTTTCATTTTTCTTTTATTATTCATATGTGCATACAAGGCTTGGTTCATTTCTCCCCCCTGCCCCAACCCCCTCCCTTACCACCCACTCCACCCCCTCCCTCTCCCCCCCCTCAATACCCAGCAGAAACTATTTTGCACTTATCTCTAATTTTGTTGTAGAGAGAGTATAAGCAATAATAGGAAGGAACAAGGGTTTTTGCTGGTTGAGATAAGGATAGCTATACAGGGCATTGACTCACATTGATTTCCTGTGCGTGGGTGTTACCTTCTAGGTTATTTCTTTTTCATCTAACCTTTTCTCTAGTTCCTGGTCCCCTTTTCCTATTGGCCTCAGTTGCTTTAAGGTATCTGCTTTAGTTTCTCTGCATTAAGGGCAACAAATGCTAGCTAGTTTTTTAGGTGTCTTACCTATCCTCACCCCTTCCTTGTGTGCTCTCGCTTTTATCATGTGCTCATAGTCCAATCCCCTTGTTGTGTTTGCCCTTGATCTAATGTCCACATATGAGGGAGAACATACGATTTTTGGACTTTTGGGCCAGGCTAACCTCACTCAGAATGATGTTCTCCAATTCCATCCATTTACCAGCAAATGATAACATTTCGTTCTTCTTCATGGCTGCATAAAATTCCGTTGTGTATAGATACTACATTTTCTTAATCCATTCGTCAGTGCTGGGGCATCTTGGCTGTTTCCATAACTTGGCTATTGTGAATAGTGCCGCAATAAACATGGATGTGCAGGTGCCTCTGGAGTAACAGTCTTTTGGGTATATCCCCAAGAGTGGTATTGCTGGATCAAATGGTAGATCAATGTCCAGCTTTTTAAGTAGCCTCCAATTTTTTTTCCAGAGTGGTTGTACTAGTCTACATTCCCACCAACAGTGTAAGAGGGTTCCTTTTTCCCCGCATCCTCGCCAACACCTGTTGTTGGTGGTGTTGCTGATGATGGCTATTCTAACAGGGGTGAGGTGGAATCTTAGTGTGGTTTTAATTGGCATTTCCTTTATGGCTAGAGATGGTGAGCATTTTTTCATGTGTTTTCTGGCCATTTGAATTTCTTCTTTTGAGAAAGTTCTGTTTAGTTCATGTGCCCATTTCTTTATTGGTTCATTAGTTTTGGGAGAATTTAGTTTTTTAAGTTCCCTGTATATTCTGGTTATCAGTCCTTTGTCTGATGTATAATTGGCAAATATTTTCTCCCACTCTGTGGGTGTTCTCTTCAGTTTAGAGACCATTTCTTTTGAGGAACAGAAGCTTTTTAGTTTTATGAGGTCCCATTTATCTATGCTATCTCTTAGTTGCTGTGCTGCTGGGGTTTCATTGAGAAAGTTCTTACCTATACCTACTAACTCCAGAGTATTTCCTACTCTTTCTTGTATCAACTTAAGAGTTTGGGGTCTGATATTAAGATCCTTGATCCATTTTGAGTTAATCTTGGTATAGGGTGATATACATGGATCTAGTTTCAGTTTTTTGCAGACTGCTAACCAGTTTTCCCAGCAGTTTTTGTTGAAGAGGCTGGTATTTCTCCATCGTATATTTTTAGCTCCTTTGTCAAAGATAAGTTGCTCATAGTTGTGTGGCTTCATATCTAGATCTTCTATTCTGTTCCACTGGTTTCATGTCTGTTTTTGTGCCAGTACCATGCTGTTTTTATTGTTATTGCTTTGTAATATAGTTTGAAGTCAGGTATTGTGATACCTCCTGCATTGTTCTTTTGACTGAGTATTGCCTTGGCTATTCGTGGCCTCTTGTGTTTCCATATAAATTTCACAGTAGATTTTTCAATCTCTTTAATAAATGTCATTGGAATTTTGATGGGAATTGCATTAAACATGTAGATTACTTTGGGAGTATTGACATTTTTACTATGTTGATTCTACCAATCCATGAGCATGCGAGATCTCTCCACTTTCTATAGTCTTCCTCAATCTCTTTCTTCAGAAGTGTATAGTTTTCCTTGTAGAGGTCTTTCACATCTTTTGTTAGGTTTACACCTAGGTATTTGATTTTTTTTGAGGCTATTGTAAATGGAATTGTTTTCATACATTCTTTTTCCGTTTGCTCATTGTTAGTGTATAGAAATGCTAATGATTTTTCTATGTTGATTTTATATCCTGCTACCTTGCTATAGCTATTGATGATGTCTACAAGCTTCTGAGTAGAGTTTTTTGGGTCTTTAAGGTATAGCATCATGTCATCTGCAAATAGGGATATTTTGACAGTTTCTTTATCTATTTGTATTCCTTTTATTCCTTCTTCTTGCCTAATTGCTCTGGCTAGGAATTCCAGTACTATGTTGAATAGGAGTGGAGATAGTGGGCATCCTTGTCTGGTTCCTGATTTTAGAGGGAATGGTTTTAATTTTTCTCTGTTAAGTATAATGCTGGTTGTAGGTTTGTCATATATAGCTTTTATAATGTTGAGGAACTTTCCTTCTATTCCTAGTTTTCTTAGAGCTTTTATCATGAAATGATGTTGGATCTTATCAAAGGCTTTTTCTGCATCTATTGAGATGATCAAGTGGTTTTTGTCTTTGCTTCTGTTAATGTGGTTTATTACGTTTATTGATTTTCGTATGTTGAACCACCCCTGCATCCCTGGGATGAAGCCTACCTGGTCGTGGTGAATAATCTTTTTGATGTGTTGCTGAATTCGGTTTGCCATTATTTTGTTGAGGATTTTTGCATCAATGTTCATTAAGGAGATTGGCCTATAGTTCTCCTTTTTGGAGGTGTCTTTGCCTTGTTTTGGGATAAGTGTAATACTGGCTTCATAAAATGTGTTTGGCAGTTTTCCTTCCCTTTCTATTTCATGGAACAGTTTAAGGAGGGTTGGTATCAGTTCTTCTTTAAAGGTCTGATAGAATTCAGCAGAGAATCCATCAGGTCCTGGACTTTTCTTTTTGGGGAGAGTCTTGATTGCTGCTTCAAGTTCATTTTGTGTTATAGGTCTATTCAGGTGATTAATTTCCTCTTGGTTCAGTTTTGGATGATCATATGTATCTAGAAATCTGTCCATTTCTTTTAGATTTTCAAATTTATTTGAATATAGGTTCTCAAAGTAGTCTCTGATGATTTCCTGGACTTCCATGGTGTTTGTTGTTATCTCCCCTTTTGCATTCCTAATTCTACTAATTTGGGTTTTTTCTCTCCTCATTTTAGTCAGGTTTGCCAGGGGTCTATCGATCTTGTTTATTTTTTCAAAGAACCAACTTTTTGTTTCATTAATTCTTTGTATGGTTTTTTTGGTTTCTATTTCGTTGATTTCAGCTCTTATTCTTATTGTTTCTCTCCTTCTATTTGTTTTGGGATTTGCTTGTTCTTGTTTTTCTAGGAGTTTCAGATGTATCATTAGGTCATTGATTTGGGATCTTTCAATCTTTTTAATATATGCACTCATGGCTATAAACTTTCCTCTCAAGACTGCCTTAGCTGTGTCCCATAGGTTCCGGTAGGTTGTGTTTTCATTTTCATTGACTTCTAGGAACTTTTGAATTTCCTCTTTTATTGCATCGATGATCCATTCTTCATTAAGTAATGAGTTATTTAGTTTCCAGGTGTTTGCATGTTTTTTGTCTTTACTTTTGTTGTTGAGTTCTACTTTTACTGCATTGTGGTCAGATAGTATGCATGGTATTATTTCTATTTTCTTATATTTGCTGAGGCTTGCTTTGTGCCCTAGGATATGATCTATTTTGGAGAAGGTTCCATGGGCTGCTGAGAAGAATGTATATTGTGTAGAGGTTGGATGAAATGTTCTGTAGACATCTACTAGGTCCACTTGATCTATTGCATATTTTAGATCTTGGATTTCTTTATTGAGTTTTTGTTTGGATGACCTATCTATTGATGATAATGGAGTGTTAAAGTCTCCCACAACCACTGTGTTGGCGTTTATATATGCTTTTAGGTCTTTCAGGGTATGTTTGATGAAATTGGGTGCGTTGATATTGGGTGCATGCAGATTGATGATTATTATTTCCTTTTGATCTATTTCCCCTTTTATTAGTATGGAATGTCCTTCTTTATCTCGTTTGATCGATGTAGGTTTGAAGTCTACTTTGTCAGAGATAAGTATTGCTACTCCTGCTTGTTTTCGGGGGCCATTGGCTTGGTAAATCTTCTTCCAGCCTTTCATCCTAAGCATAAGCTTATTTCTGTCAGTGAGATGAGTCTCCTGTAAGCAACAAATTGTTGGATCTTCTTTTTTAATCCATTTTGCCAAACAGTGTCTTTTGATGGGTGAATTAAGTCCATTAACATTAAGTGTTAGTACTGATAGGTATGTGGTGATTCCTGCCATTTAGTTATCTTAGTTGTTTGAAGGTTTGATTGTGTGTACCTAACTTGATGTTACTCTCTACTGTCTTGCTTTTTCTTATCCTGTGGTTTGGTGCTGCCTGCCTTTTCATGGTTAAGTTGGGTGTCACTTTCTGTGTGCAGGATCCCTTGCAGAATCTTTTGTAATGGTGGCTTTGTGGTCACATATTGTTTTAGTTTCTGCTTATCATGGAAGACTTTTATTGCTCCATCTATTTTGAATGATAGCTTTGCTGGGTAGAGTATCCTGGGGTTGAAGTTATTTTCATTCAGTGCCCGGAAGATCTCACCCCACGCTCTTCTTGCTTTTAATGTTTCTGTTGAGAAGTCTGCTGTGATTTTGATGGGTTTACCTTTGTATGTTACTTGTTTTTTCTCTCTTACAGCCTTCAATATTCTTTCCTTAGTTTCTGAACTTGTTGTTTTAATGATGATATGTCGTGGAGTAGTTCTATTTTGATCTGGTCTGTTTGGTGTCCTGGAGGCCTCTTGCATCTGTATGGGAATATCTTTCTCTAGATTTGGGAAATTTTCCGTTATTATTTTGTTAAATATATTACGCATTCCCTTCGTTTGCACCTCTTCTCCTTCTTTGATGCCCATGATTCTCAAGTTTGGTCTTTTGATGGAGTCAGTGAGTTCTTGCATTTTCTTTTCACGGGTCTTGAGTTGTTTAATTAATAGTTCTTCAGTTTTTCCTTTAATTACCATTTCATCTTCAAGTTCTGAGATTCTGTCTTCTGTTTGTTCTATTCTGCTGGATTGGCCTTCCGTTTTGTTTTGCAGTTCTGTTTCGTTCTTTTTTCTGAGGTTTTCCATATCCTGGCAGTTTTCTTCTTTATTGTTGTCTATTTTTGTCCTGAGTTCATTTATCCATTTATTCATTGTGTTCTCTCTTTCACTTTGGTGTTTATACAGTGCTTCTATGGTTTCCTTTATTTCTTCTTTTGCTTTTTCAAATTCTCTATTTTTATTGTCTTGGAATTTCTTGAGTGTTTCCTGTACATTTTCGTTGACCCTATCCAGTATCATCTGTATAAAATTCTCATTGAGTACTTGTAGTATGTCTTCTTTTAAATTATTCTTGTGGGCTTCATTGGGTCCTTTGGCATAGTTTGTCTTCATTTTGTTGGAGTCTGGATCTGAGTTTCTGTTCTCTTCATTCCCCTCTGGTTCCTGTACTAATTTTTTGCTGTTGGGAAACTGGTTTCCTTGTTTTTTCTGTCTTCCTGTCATTGTCCTTGTTGTTGTTACTGTCCCTATACTGTGTGTAATTAAGTATTTTCTAGCTTGTAATAATAACAATGGTAATATTAAGAATGGAAGAGTGAGCTGAGATGGAAAGCAAGAAGTTAAAGAAAAGGGGAAAACAAATATACAGATAACAGGGATAAAGCATAACAAGGTATCAGACAAGAGAGTTTCAAAGGTATAAACAGGGAGTGTTAGTGTACTAATCGACAGTAAGCTGAACAGACAATAGAGAGACAGAGAGAGGATTGAAAATCAAAGATAAAAAAAATAAAAAATAAGTAAATGAAAGTAATATCTATATATAAAAATGAATTAAAATAAAATGGAAAATAGAAAATTAAAAAAAAAACAAAACCAAAAAACTTCCAAGTTTATATGCAATGCAATTTCAGTCTTAATAATTTGGATGTCTCTCTCAATCTCCAGCCTGGAGTTGGTGCCTCAGATGTTGTTCTGTAGTTGTCTCATCAAAGGGGATGCATAAAGTAGAACAAAACTACACTCACACACACACAGAAGAAAAAAAAATAAAAATAAAAATAAAAAATAAATAAAAAAAAAATCCCCACCAAGTGTCCCCAGTTCAAATGCAATACAGTTTCAGTAAGTTTTTCGGCTTGCAGGTGTAATTCGGTTGTTCTCTCATCAGAGGTAGGGAGAAAAAGAAAAAAAAGCATCTGGAGGCAGTTTTGAGAGTGGTATCTGCAACTGTGGCTTGCCTGCCTGCTGCTCTCAGCCTGTAGCTGGCGGCGTTATTTATGCAGATCTCTGGGGTGAGCTAGCACTCACCTGGTCCCACAGGCTTTGTTTGCTCGGAGTTCTCCTGTGCGGGGTGCCTCTGCTACAGCCTTTCCCCTTTCCAAGCACTGGGAAAGGTGACACTGCCCGGCGTTGTCAGGCCTGCGTGTTTATTTACAGTTCACGTGGGAAGTGGGTCTTCCCTCCTCTCACAAGCTTCCCCGCTCCTGGTTGCTGGGCGCGCCCCGCTCCCGCCAGAGCCTCTCCGGCCCGCCCGGCTTGTTTATTTACAGTCCCAGGAAGGGTTCCCTTCCCCCAATCTTCAGTGCTCAGGGTGCCCCACCCTCTTTCCAGCGTGTCTTAACTGTTCTTATTGCTTAGTACTCAGTTTCTCTTTTTTCCCCGGGTGGCGGTCAGTCTGTCCAGGGGGCTATGCTGCTCTGGCCCAGGCTTGTCTGTGGGGCTACCGTAGTACCGCGAAGCTCACCTGGTCCGCGTCTTCCCAAGACGTGTGGGCGCCGGCCACTGGCGGCCCCGGGGGCCCTCCTCGTTTCTCCGTTTAACGTGAGGTGGAGATTCTCTGCACTGTCTGGAGATGTGGAGGAGTCAAAGTTATGCCTTTTCTCGGTGATTATGCCTGCAAAGTGTGTCTCCAGTGTCTCTCCAAGATTTCACTATAGGAGGGTCGCTTTCTGCTTCCTACCTCTAGCTGCCATCTTGGAATTCCTCCTTGAATTGGTTTAATCTTGTTTTTGTAAGTGTATGCAGTGCATTACCAGATTAAATTATCTGAAGTGCATTATTTATTCTTTATCTATTTATTTCTTATGATTTACTTATTGAGTGCATTATTTTAAAACTTTCTGATTTTCTCATGTGAGCACTCATGGCTATAAATTTCCCTCTTTAAGACTGCTTGTGCTGTGGCACAGACCTGGCAAGTTGTAGTCTCATTTTTTATTTGAATCTAAGAAGCTCTTAATGTCTTTCTTAATTTCTTCAGTGACTCATTGATATTTCAAGAGTGTGTTGTTCAGTCTCCATGAGTTTGAATGGTTTTTCTAGTTTTTCCATTGATTTCTAATTTTATTACATTATAATACAGTATTCTTGGTTGACATCTATTCTCTCTCACAGCTTGAATTATCTTCTAAGATTTCTTGGCTTTTAGAGTTTGTGCTGACAGGTCTGAGGTGATTCTTATTTTTATGTGAGCTGGTGTTCATTTTCTTGTAGCTTTCAGCATTATTTCTTTGGTTAATTGTTTAATCAATGGCCATAATAAATATTAAAAATATAAATTTAAATGTGTGTATTTATTAGATGCTATTTTCAAAAGTTTAGATTTTAATAAATAATATCAGAAAATATGGAATGAAACTGAGTTTTCTTGGGTATTTTATTTTCCAGAGAAAGTCTGCTAAATCAGTTACCATCATGCTTGTTTATCAAACATATGCACTATTTTACAAGGATGAAAACAACTATTATTAATTATTAAAAATGAAGCAAAAATGTGTGGAATTTTTAAAGCCAAATTTGATTTTGTATAAAGAACAAGACCTTGTATGCTATCCTAACTTAACTTCAAGTTCCAAAATTATGCTATGAAATCATATCAAACAAATTATTTCATATATTATAACATCTCTCAAATTCTGCATACATTTAGTACTTTCTTCCTGATTTTGTTACATTTTTAAGAGCTGGTCACTAAATTCTATGATGAATAATACAATATACTTAGTTTAATTATCTCCATATTGATTCAAGATCAAAATCAAAAAAGGTGAGACTTTTTTTCTGACTTAAGTGTCCAGATATAATGTGCATAGTCCTGAATTCCATACAATAAGATAGATGAGAAAAGGCAAGCATCATTTTAGTGCAATTGTCTATAAATGGGAAACTTTTCTAAATGAACTATTTTTGTAATAAGATAATGATGCTGTTATAAAATAATTATACAGCCATTTCCCTAATAACATTGACTCAGTTTATAGAACATATAAGTGAATCAATTGCCAAGGAACCCCATTGTGAAAGGATTAGACTTTCCCATGTTTTAGCACATGCATACACACACACACATATATCAGGTGCAGAATCAGCGAATAACAGAGAAGAATCATACATCAGGAAATGAATGTGGATGGAGATTTTATCCTATACAAAAAGGGAGGATGATGTCAAATTGTCATTTTCAAGGGAAATAAGTTACACAAACCATTTTTTCTTAGGCCAAAACCAAACATCATTATGGTGGGAATTAAAATGAAACCACTAACAAATGACCTAACAATGTTAGCATCTTCGGATTCTAGGTGGTGGTCTGCATTTCTAAGAATGTTTTTAAGTAAGTCTGTTTAATGAACTAGAATCTGAGATTTTGCACAGGTCAGAAATAATTACGAGATTTGTTGTTACAATTTTACCAAAATATCTAAAACAAAAAAATTTTTAATAGCTTAAATACTAAAAATAAATTATTTGCTTTTATTTAAATACCATACATAGTGACAAAAGATGCTCATCTAAGGGACATTATTGTGGAAACCTGGAGAAGTGCAGTTATATTTTAATACATGAGAAAAATTCTAAGGCAAACAAAATGATTTGCAACTTAGTAAAATGGCAATAGAAATATATGGCATTTAACATTACAAATTAAGGACAAAATATTTATAAATTCCCTCTTATTGCTTATTGTTAAAGTCACACAACAATTTTTAAATATCCAATAATGATCAAGGATGAGGAATGAACTTTAAGACACAATGAGATGCACCCGATAATAAAAACTCTCCCTATCGTTTTTCAGTATTTTTAGTACTGTATGTAGCAAGTCTCTCTTGTGAAACTTTAAACAATTTTGTTTCCTTAGGACAACTCCCACATACAATGAATAATTTAGTCATAATTCTAATTAAAAACTGAGTAGGAACACCACAGCCTTTGAGTGCTACTTCAATTTTGTTGTCTGAAATGGCTCTAAGCAGCTTCAGGAAAATACGTGGAGAATTGGAAATGCAGACCAAACCAGTTTTGCAAAAACACTGTTAAGGGGTGGAGGTGTGGCTCAAGCAGTAGAGTGTCTCCCTAGCATGAAGCCCTGAGTTCAAACCCCAGTACTGTCAACAGAAAAAGAAAAACACTTTTAAGACATTTTTTATTTCATAGTTATTATGTCTCATGTGCCGTGTAATTGACCTTACAATTTATATGGTTTCACATTCCAAAAAGATTATGTAATCTATAATCATGAATTATTAATAGATAAACCATTAAATCATCTCCACAATATACATGTAATATAATAAAATTCTTCTTTTAATAGCTGATCTTCCTCAATGGTTAAAACTATTTTAAAATTAAGAGTGACAACTGTATTTCAATTGTATTTCACAACATCTAATATTCACCCATGCTTAGGAACTTAATCAAAAGCATAGTACTTCAAATGCTGAGATCCACGATGCCTGGTGTATCTGTGCAAATCTGGGAAATGCCCAACGTTGAAAGTATATTACTTTAGTTTTCTGAGACAATTTCTTTGCTGAAAGGAACTTGTTGACATATTTATGGCAGCTGCTCACAAACAAGGAAAAACAGGAAAACAAAGAAAACCCTGCAACCCACACTACCAGGAAATATCTGTGAGCAGATGCTTTCATCTCACTCACTTTGCACTGTTGATTATACAGGAAAGATAAAGGTGTAAAATTCCACTAAGGAAGATTAAAATATGTTCCCTTAAAATGTTTCTTGACTCGGCAGTTTCATAAATATTTGCAAGCATTTTGAAGATACTGGGAAGAAAAATTCCTAACATAGCTCTTTTCTGTTTTGAAAAACTGTTTTCTTATTCCATAGTGCTGGTAGTGATTGAACCCTGCATTGTCATACATGCTAACAAGTGCTCTACCATTGATCTAAATCCCTAATCCTTTTAAATTTTATTTTCATTATTATTTTGAGATAGTGTCTCTTACTATAACATAACATGTACTGGTACTCACTATATATCCCAAACTGGCCTTCAACTTGTGGCCCTTTGATTAGCCTCAAAAGTAGCTGGGATTATAGGCATACACAACCATGCCTGGCCCAGAATAACATTAAATATATGTGATATATCAAAAAGGAATTATTATAACCTGCTTAATGGTGCATGATTATAATTCCAGCATTTGGGAGGCTGACACAGAAGGATCAGGAGATGCAGACCAGCCCGCACTACATAGGGATAACCTATCTTTGATGACTTCTTGGATTTCCATGGTGTTTGTTGTTATCTTCCAATTTCTGATTTTCCTTATTTGGGTTTTTTCTCTCCTTATTTTAGTCAGGTTTGCCAGGGGTCTGTCAATATTATTTATTTCTTCAAAGAACCAAATTTTGTTTCATTCATTTCTTTTATGTTTTTTGTTGTTGTTGTTTCATTGATTTTGGCCCTAATTTTTATTATTTCTCTCCTTCTGATTTTTTTGGGATTTGCTTGTTCTTGTTTTTCTAGGAGTTTGAGATGTAGTGTAAAGTCATTGATTTGGAATCTTTCTGTCCTTTTAATATATGCACTCATGGCTATAAACTTTCCTCTTAGGACTGCCTTTTCTGTGTCCCAAAAGTTCCAGTACGTCCTGTTTTTATTTTCATGAACTGCCAGGAACCCTTTAATTTCCTCTTTTGTTTCATCATCAATGACCCATTGATCATTGAGCAATGTATTGTTCAGCTTCTAATTATTAGCATGTTTTCTACTGCTGTTTTAATTGTTGAATTCTAGTTTTATTGCATTATGATCAGATAGAATGCATGGGATTTATTTCTCTTTCATTATATTTGCTAAGGCTTGCTTGTGCCCTAAGGTATATTCAGTTTTGGAGAAGGTTCCATGTGGTGCTGAAATGAATGTATATTGTGCAGAAGTTGGATGAAATATTCTGTAGACATTAGCTAGGTCCATTTGATCTATGGTGTGATTTAGTTCTAGAATTTCTTTATTGATTTTTTGTTTGAATAACCTATCTATTGTTGATGGGAGGTATTAAGGCCTCCAGTTATCACTGTGTTGGAGTTTATATATGTTTTTAGGTCCTTCAGAGTATGTTTGATGAAATTGGGTGCACTGACATTGGTTGCATATAGGTAGATAATTGTTATTTTCTTTTGGTGCATTTATCCTTTAATTAGTACAGAGTGTTCTTCTTTATCTCATTTGATCAATGTAAGTTTGCAGTATACTTTGTCTGAGATAAGTATTGCTACTTCTGCCTGTCTTTTGGGTTCTACTGGATTGGTAAATGTTCTTCCAGCTTTTCATCCTAAGCCAGTGCTTGTTTCTGTCAAAGAGGTGGGTATTCTGTAAACAACAGATTGTTGGATCTTCCTTTTTAATCCAGTTTGACAAATGGTATTTTTGATGGGGGAATTAAGTCTGTTGACATTTAGTGTTAGTATTGATAGGTATGTGGTGATTCCTGTCATTTAGCTGCTTTTGTTGTTTAAGGGTTTGATTGTGTGCAGCTGAATCAATGTTACTATCTGATTCCTTGTTTTTTCTTCTCCTGTCATTTGGTACTACCTGTCTTCTCATGGTTTTGTTGGCTTTCATTTTCTGTGTGCAGAATTCCTTGAAGAATCGTTTGTAGTGATGGCTTGGTGGTCATATATTGTTTAGGTTCTGCTTATCGTGGAAAACATTTAATCCTCCATCTATTTTGAATGATAGTTTTGCTGGGTAGAGTATTCTAGGGTTGAAGTAATTTTCATTCAATACCTGGAATACTTCACTCCATGCCCTTCTTGCTTTTAAGGTTTCTATTGAGAAATCTGCTGTGAGTTTAATGGGTTTACCTTTGTATACTATTTGTTTTTTCTCTCTTACAGCCTTCAATATTCCTTCTCTATTCTCTGGGCTTGTTGTTTTAATGATAATATGTCGTGAGGAATTTCTATTTTGGTCAAGTCTGTTTGGTATCCTGGAGGCTTCCTGTATGTGAATGGGCATTAATTTCTCTAGATTTGGGAAATTTTCTGCTGTTATTTTATTGAACATATTACAAGCCCCTTTTGCTTGGATCTCTTCTCCTTCTTCAATGCCTATGATTTTCAGGTTTGGTCTTTTGATGGAGTCAGTGAGTTCTTTCATATTCTTTTTGCAGGACTCAAATTGTTTGACTAATAGCTGTTCAGTTTTTCCTTTAATTTCCATTTCATCTTCAAGTTCTGAGATTCTGTCTTCTACTTGTTCTAGTCTGCTGGAATTGCCTTCCACTGTGTTTTGGACTTTCTGTTTGCTTCTTTTTTCTGAGTTTTCTATATAATGGGTCACTTTCTCCTTAATATTGTCTATTTTCATCTTTAATTCATTTATCTCTCTATTGTAGTGTTCTCTGTTTCACTTTCGTGTTTATTTAGGGCTCCTATGAGTTCATTTATTTGTTTCTGGGTCTTCTCGTATTCTTTATTTTTGGTGTCTTGAAATTTTTTGAGTGCCTCTTGTACATTTTGGTTAACAGTGTCTAGTAGTGTCCATGAAATTCTCAGTGATAACTTGCAGGATTTGTTCTTTGTGGATGTTCTTGTGGACATAATTGGGTTCCTTGGTGTCATTTATCTTTGTTTTGTTGAAGTCTTTAGCTGGGTATCCGTTTTCTTCATTTCCCTTTGAATCCTGAGTTAAATTATTTTTTGGAGAACAATTCTTTCCATCCTTTTGTCTTCTTCCCTTCATTCCACTTGTTAGTGTGCAACTGTGTTATTGATAGGCTAGTTGGTGGTTTCAGTCACCTGTTTTCTTTCTCTTGATTTAATTTTTGTTTTGTGATTGTCTTGGGGTTTTGTCTATGTGTGCGTGTGTGTGTGTTGTATTTCTGCTCCTTGTCTGTATATAATTTAGTATTAACTAATTCACGAGTTTAATACTCAACCAGTAGTTTATGTGTTGTATAGAAGATCCCCTGGTGGTAATATCTATAAGCAGTGGGAGTTGGGGGGAGAGTTAACATTTGTAATCATAGCTATAGAAATTTAGGGAGTTGGATAGGGTGGCACTGAAGGCAGAGATGTGAAATGGAGTGGGTGAGTGGGGGAAGCAGTGTGGAGGATGCTGTTTTTGTGGTCCTTGTGTGTGTTTGTGTATATTTCTGTTACTGTAGAGGAGAGTGTTTGTGTTAGAGATTGCAGGGGTCTGGGGTTGTGTCAAGTTAGTGTAGTAGGTTGTTCTATGGGTGATGAGTGTGAAGGATGTAGGGATAGTCTGGTGACAGGTTAGGGGAGAATGGGATGGGAAGGTGAGTGCTGGGAGATGGGAGTGGGTAGAGGGGACAGAACAAATTGTTGGATAGGGGAGCAATGTGTTTTAGCACAGATGAAGGATGGAGAATGAAGGGGGTGAGAGTAAGGATGAGAGGATGCTGGTGGCTAAGTTGATAGTATAGAAGGAGAAAAGAAAAAAAAAGATAATAAGAGTAAAAGTAAAAATAGAAACCCCACAATAATAAAACTAACTACATAACAACAACAATAACAAAATGAAAGAAATCAATGGGGAGAGATGAACAAACAAACAAGGGACAAAACAAGCTAACAAAAAAACTCCAGGTTCAGGAGTTTAAACTAAGAATTTCAGTCTTAGTTTCAGTTCTGGTGTTACTCCTCCAGCATTCTGTCTTGGTGTTCGTATTTAAGCAGAAGCTCTGGTGTAGTCTTGCCAGGACATTGGCTTGTGAGTAGTGTATTTTTTCTTCTGTCTTTCAGCAGCAGCTGCTTGGTCAGCTCTTCCCTCAGTGATGTGTGGCAGTTTAAGTTTCCATGCTGTCTTCAGGTTCAGGAGATTGGCTCTGTAGTCCACCAGCTGTCCTCCTTTGTAGGTGGCTTTTGGCTGTGCTTGTTTACTGGGGACTTGTTTCTTTGCCTCACCCCCTTTCTCTGAGGCAAATTCAGTGATAGGTCAGCCTCCCCACTGCTGTCAACATGTTGTGATGGTTTGCTGTTTGTTTTTTTAATTTTTCAGGGCCATTTGACTTTGGGTGTTGCTCACTGGCTCAGAAGATGAGTATTGTGGTCCACTACCTGCTCTGATTCAGGCAGTGGCTTATCTTCTGCCTGCTGTCAGCATTTCTGCCTTTCCAACCATTTGTTTACTAATAGTTTGTATGGAGATTAGCTCTCTGCCCCTCCCCTTTGCTTTTTTCTGATGCACTTTCAGTGTTCCTGCTCCCTCTGCTGTGTGCTAGTTTTCATTTCATAGTTTATTCTTCAGTTTTTTTGTTTGTTTGCTTGTTTTTTGGCTGAGTGGTCAGTCTGCCCAGGGGGCTATGCTGGTTTATGCCAGGGGTGGCTGGCAGAATACCATGTGATGCTTGGTGCACACCTGTTTGGTCTGCCAAATGTCTCCCAGGCAGGTTTGGAGTCAAGGGTGGTGACAGTCGTGGTGGTGGCAGCTCACCTGTTTTCTCAGTATAATGTGGCATGGAGAAGCTTTCTACAAGCTAGGGATTCAGAGTGTTGAAGTTTTGATTTTCCTTGGTGCTTTATTTAGACCAAATGTGGCTTCAACATCTCAGGAAGGTTTTGGAGTCATGGAGCTCGTGCTTTCTGGTTCTGCACCCTAGTCACCATCCTGGATCCTCAGAGATAACCTAGCTCAAAACCAAAACAAAGCAAAATGAAACAAACAACAAAACCCAAATCATTATTTTATTTGTACTTCACCTTAGCTTCAAAAAGAAGGATTATATTCTACCAATGCAGAAGGTTAAAAGAATTATACCAATTTAGAAAGTAGTAGTAAAACATTGGAAATATAGTGATAGAAACTTTTCAAATCTCAGAAAAGTTTGTTTTTTCTTTTGACTTAGATATCAGACAAAAAGCAAGTGGAAAACTGACTTTTTTTTATTGTTGTATTGGGTGCGGTAGTTGTGGAATTTATAAAGTTCATACATTACATCAAATATATCATACTTGATTTCACCTGCTCCATCATTCTCCTTTAGCCACCACCCCTTCCTGAAGCAGTTTGAACAGGTATCATTTTACCTTTTACATACATGTGTATGCAGTGTCTGCACCATAGTCACCCTCTCATGCCCTTCCCCACCTCTTGCCCCCTCCCACTACTGCTACAAGCAGGACCTGTTCCACCCTCCTCTTCTCTGATTTTGTAAATGAAATAAATGGCATGTTTGTCTGTTTAGGACAACTACAGAGGGAGTTTCCTTGTGACATTTCCATGTATATATGTATTATAACCCAAATCAGTTCATATCCTCTATTTTTCTTCTTTCTACCTTAGTCCCCTTTTATGGTAGGCTCAATGGGTTTAAAAATTCTATATTCATTCTTGTATAGAGCACATCACCATTTTCTTTTTCATTTTTCTTTTATTATTCATATGTGCATACAAGGCTTGGTTCATTTCTCCCCCCTGCCCCCACCCCCTCTTTTACCACCCACTCCGCTCCCTCCCTCCGCCCACCCAATACCCAGCAGAAACTATTTTGCCCTTATTTCTAATTTTGTTGTAGAGAGAGTATAAGCAATAATAGGGAGGAACAGGGTTTTTGCTGGTTGAGATAAGGATAGCTATACAGGGCATTGACTCACATTGATTTCCTGTGCGTGGGTGTTACCTTCTAGGTTAATTCTTTTTGATCTAACCTTTTCTCTAGTACCTGTTCCCCTTTTCCTATTGGCCTCAGTTGCTTTAAGGTATCTGCTTTAGTTTCTCTGTGTTAAGGGCAACAAATGCTAGCTAGTTTTTTAGGTGTCTTACCTATCCTCACCCCTCCCTTGTGTGCTCTCGCTTTTATCATGTGCTCATAGTCCAATCCCCTTGTTGTGTTTGTCCTTGATCTAATGTCCACATATGAGGAAGAACATATGATTTTTGGTCTTTTGGGCCAGGCTAGCATCACTCAGAATGATGTTCTCCAATTCCATCCATTTACCAGTGAATGATAACATTTCGTTCTTCTTCATGGCTGCATAGAATTCCATTGTGTTTAGATAACTACATTTTCTTAATCCATTCGTCAGTGGTGGGGCATCTTGGCTGTTTCCATAACTTGGCTATTGTGAATAGTGCTGCAATAAACATGGATGTGCAGGTGCCTCTGGAGTAACCTGTGTCACTGTCTTTTGGGTATATCCCCAAGAGTGGTATTACTGGATCAAATGGTAACCATTTTCACTGTCTCAACTTCCTTCTTTTACCCTCTCCCTCTCATATGTGACCTCCCCTTAGTATGACCTGTGTTTCATAATGTTTCTATATTTTTATTATGTATAGGTTCCACATATGAGAGAAACATCCAACTTTTGGTCTTTTGAAATTGTGTAAATTAACTTAAATGATGTTCTTAGTTGATCAATTTTCATGTGAATGACAAAATTTTATCCTTCTTTGTGGCTGAATAAAATTCTGTTGTATATAAATATCACATTTTCTTAATCTTTTCATCACTAGTGGGGCATCTTGGCTGTTCCCATATCTTAGCTATTGTGAATAATAATGCTGCAGTAAACATGGCTGTGCAGGTGCCTTTATTGTAACCTGACTTACATTCCTTTGTTTATATCCCTACGAGTGAAATTGGTGGATCATATGGAAGTAATATTTTTAGTTTTTTGAGGAGTCTCCATACTGTTTTCCTTAGTAGTGGTAATAAATTACATTCCCACCAACAGTGTGTGAGGGTTACTTTTCCCCACATCCTTGTCATCATCTGTTGTTGCTTGTGTTCTTGATGATAGCCATTCTAACAGGAGTGATGTGAAATCTTGACATATGTTTGATTTGAATTCCTTTATGGCTAGGAATGTTGAGCATTTCTTCATGTGTTTTCTGGCCATTTGGACTTCTTTCTTTGAAAAAGTTCTGTTTAGTTCATTTGTCTATTTCTTCATTGGGTCATTGATTTTTGGGAGTTTAGTTATTGAAGTCCTTGTATATTCTGGTAATTAATCCCTTGTCAGGTGTATAACTACCAAAGATTTTCTTCTACTCAGTGAACAGCCTCTTCAATTTAGAGACTATTTCTTTTGTTGTACAGAAGATTTTTAATTTCATGTAGTCCCATTGGTCAGTTTTTTCTCTTAGGCATTGAGGCATTTGAGTTGTACTTAGAAAGTCATTGCATATGCCTATTAATTTCAGTGTATTCTCTGCTCTTTCCTGTATTGGCTTCAAAGTTACAGGTCTTATATTAAGGTCCTTAATCCAATTTGAGTTGATACTTGTAAATAGGGAAAGACATTGATCCAGTTTCAGTTTTCTGCATGTGGATATTCAGGGAAAACTGACTTTTAATGAAGATTATTAAACTTACACAAGGTCCCAATATTCATGAAATTATTTTTTAATATCACAAAGACTTGATAATCATTTTTATGAAATCTTGCATTTTGGGTGAATATAATTGGGAAATAAATCAGTCCATTTATTCATAGAAGGAAACTGAATTGCAGGACATCTTTGCCCATAATCAGGCCTTTAAAAACCAAAATCCTGCTTGGAAATCCTGCTTGAAAGATAACCAATATAGAAAATATTCTAATGCATATTAAGCATTTAAATTCTTGCTCAAGAAAAATATTGAGTTAACAACAGAAAGAGGCAGGAACATGTTGGTAAGAATGATAACTAAAATTACCATTTGGAAGTTCCAAATACTGTATCCATTTGATATCTGAAAAAGAGAATCTAGGATACTCCCATGTTTTAATATTACTTGTTTATGCTGAAATAAAATGTACATTCAAGTAAAGAATAGGGAGAAGAAAACAGTTAAACAGCTCATAAGGAAAGTACTACTTTTTTATTTAGTTATTTGAGTGATGGGAATGATGGAGAAAACATAGCTATTGCTTTGGTAGCCTGTTGTTGATCATTGAACACAATTCTCATACAAATAAGTCTAATTTTCTCTTGTCACAGTTGCACATCAGACCACATCCAAAAACGTAGTCTCCAACTTTGTTCAATAATTTTGGAAAAATTAGAGTATATTTATATGAGCAGATAGTGATCCCAAGAAGTCTATCTTGAAACCATGACAAATATTTATTGATGTTATTTTGATGTAGAACTTCAGTAAGAAGAGAATAAAAGCATGATCACTGCTACAAAAACTTAGACAATCACCATAGCATAAAGAATGTAATAGAGTCAAGGTATCAAATTTTTGCTATATTGCTTCAGAAAGCTACATGAATCCAAAATCCTGGAAATCAAATGAAAACTAAGGGTTTTGTATATGGAATATTATTTCAACCAAAATTTCCCTATTGGAGGTGCAGTATTGTGGAAAGGATAATAAAGGAGAGCCTAATTAGCAAGGTTCTGGGATTTCTAATTTGCAAAGATTCTGGCATAGGATTTCTTCATTTTGGTGTAACTGTAAGAAAAGTAATCTCATCACACCTTAAATAATTGTGGCTGTGACAGTCTTGTATTTGTTATACTATGGAAAATAATATATTAGTGGAGTTTTCATGTTTTTGGTCACTTTGAAACATGCTTTCTGAAAATGCTGAATGGTTATACATCATGTCCATGGGCTACAAACTAGTTAGTAGGAATGACTTAGACAGGGAGAACTTCTTGCTATTTTACTGTAAATTTATTAACCACATTGAATTACAAATCAGAAGAATAGAATATAAATCAAAATGCAATAGGAGACTCACTGGACCAAGCAGTACAGAAAATCCTCTGTACCCTTGGACACCAATAATTTTTCCTCAACATTTAATGTTGACTGAATTTTAATATAAAAATTTTATGATCTTTAAAGTACATTTTTTATGAAAGAAAGTAGACAGTGATGGAATTATGCAATAACTATTTCATTTTCAAGAGAAGATATAAATAATTCAGGTCATCATCTTTCTACTCATATTATTAGAAAAGACATTAATGAATGATGACTGCTGATTTCATATTGGCAAATCACAGGACATACAGTTGAATTTTCTATGCTGAAATTATATATATGATATATAGACATATGCATATTTGTGTAATTTGAATAAAATTGTTCTACTATACTAGTAAGTTAATTATCTTGAAATTAAATCCAATAGTTAAGATTTGCTTAAAATTCAGTTGCATAATAATGCCAAGACTTACAACAGTATGCTGTAATTTGGTTGATAGAATAAAAGCTTTTAACTAAAATTTCACCCACATCTTTAGTTATATCCTTGAAAAATTATGATATACACAAAGTTTTTCTCTTGAACAAAGTATATGGACTCTGATTAAAGAGATTAGATAGTAATATGGAGAATAAGCACACTTATCCAGATGATACAAAATAATAAAAGCTGCAAAACAGAGTGTACTATGAAAAGAGACATAGTTTGGGTGATTTTTAAATGCTAAAACCCACCCACAAAACAGATATAAGGTAAATCTACATATATTTACACAGAATACAATGATGGCTTTCATATGAAAAAATTCAAGGACAATGTAATTTCATAAGCCATGAACAATATTATATTTATATGTTCATAAAAATGGGTGAGGATACTTTGCGTATTCGATCATTGCCTATAAATATCTCCTTCTTTTCCATTGTAGTGAGCACAAGGAAAATCATAATTCATAATGCAAAGCAATTCAAAAAATACTTGTAAGTCTTCCAAAAGGAAGTTAATACAGTTTAGAATTTTCAGAAATTCTAGAAATATTTGTAACCAAGACAAAGTCCACATTTGCATATCTAACCACTGACAATTTATAACCATTTAAAGTCAGCCAGAAGAGGTTATATAGACATTTGGAAACACAACAATACAGCAATCATCTGAAATATACTTATGCTGGAGTATCAATTATCAGACATTATATATGTCATAATCAAAGTTATAAAATAAGCAGAACATCCAATGTAAACCATGAAGAATAAGAATGATAAGGAAAGCTATTTTAACAGAGCATACATTTAGATAGAAGAAGGAAGGAGAAGTTGGAAAAGTCCAGGGAAATCAATGGATGTCTCAAAGAGAAGTAAAATAATAAAAATGAAGAATAATGAAGAATGAGAAGATAGCATTGTGTTAGTAGATTTTGAGTTACTGGGCAGTAAATAGTGAAGTATAGCTCACTGGTTTTACAAGTAAGGATTATATATGGAGAAACATGACAGATTTAGAAGTGTAAAGTTGGACATGAAGGTCAAAAATTTGACAATGGGACATGAGTTTGATGTACACATGATGAAATACCATCACTAATGGTAGAAGACATAAATCAAAGTCATCCTAATGACATATGAACACCCTTATTTAACTTTATTTAGTCAACTAATGTAGGGACCCAAAGCATAACCTATGTAAAAATTATTACCATACATATACACGTATTTCCAGAGATTTTTCCATCTTTATTCAGAAATAAATTGATGAATAAATGTTATATGTACTTAAGGATTAGGACTTGTACAGTCAGGCTAATTAATGTTCTCTTTGCTTCACAAAGACAGCTTTATTGGGGGGATGGTGGTGATAATATTATTTTAGTAATTCCAAGTATACAGTATAGCATTGTTAACTCTATGTACATTATGAAATGTTAGATCAACAGAACTTATTGATTTTATAGAAATTTTTACCCCTTGACCAACAACCCCCTGTTTCCCAGTGACCTCAGTCTCTGGAAACCACCGTTATCCTTCACCAAGTGTCATAATTGCTGTGCACCTAATCCTAAAAAAGGCAAATGTTGTAGACTAATGTAAATTTTGAGAAGGAGCACTGGCCTTCTGGACAGTTTTCCTGACTAACTGTTTGGATGAAATAAGCAATATTTGTGCATTATTCTGGAGAGAATAAGACATTGAAAAAAAGAGCAAGATGATTTATTTAAGAAGATAAAGATTTGCAGTAAAGTACTATGTCTTTATTTCAGCACAATATTTTATTTCAAAGAAATACTAAAATATCAAATATTATGTACTTATTAATTAAATAAAATCTTAATTACCTGTATTAACTTCCTGCCTTTATCCACATGTAACTGCAACATTCAGAAATGTTCACAACCTAAGAAAAATAAGAAATGCTTTTAGCAGCCAAAATTTCAGATGTTCATCTGTAAATTAGATGTAGTAATTCCTAAGTTGTGAAAATTTAGTTTGAAATTTTGTATTATTTTGAGAAATTTGAAACTTTGCCCAAATGATAAGTAATATAATTTTAAATTGTTGCCCTAATAAAATATATTCTACTATAAACAACTGGAACAGGAAATTTTTAAGTAAAAATCCTCATTCAGAAATAATAAAACCAAATTTTAGGTATATAAGCTTTTCATACATCATTTCATATCAGTTTCACATATTTGTGCTCTCCAGTTTTTATTTAGCAGTATAATAATTTAAGCATTTTCAAAATCTATAAATATTCCTTTAAAAACTGTCTTACCTTTGTAGCATAATATTCCATCTGTAATTATATAACTAGGTCAGTGTTTTTCTCACTTATAACAACAATTTAGGTTGTCTCCAGAATATTTTTATAAATAAGACTGCTTTCAAAAATGTTTACTGACAACAATTTTGCCCATTAAGTTTTAATTAGAAATGAGTTAAGGAATAATTTTACTACATTGTAATACATTTAAGCATGTTTTATGTAAATTACCAGATTGAAAACTAGAAATAATTTACAATTATTTGTCTATTAGCAATATGAGTGATAATTCATGGCTTCTCCAATTAAAATTGGAATAAAATTGGTAAATACCTTTTTACTGCTTTAGAGAGAAATTTCTCTTTAAGTGGTTATTATAGATGTTGGGTGTTTTGCTATAATTAATGGTTATTTGTGCTGTGTGTGTGTTTAGTTCTGTAGGGTTATGCTATTTATAGTCTTTTGTATCTGGCATTTTTTTACTTGATGAGTTTGTGATATCTTTTTAACTCAAGTGAGTAAATTTTCATAATCCTTTGTTTCACAGTTTTTTAATTTGTTTTTTCATATTTGTATACTTTGGGCCATTTCTCCCTCCTACACCCCCGATCCCTCTCTCTCCCCCCACTCCCCCTTGCTTCCAGGCAGAATCTGTTCTGCCCTTATCTCTGATTTTGTTGAAGAGAAGACATAAACAATAATAAGGACAAAGCATTTTTGCTAGTTGAGACAAGGATAGCTATACATAGAGATTCCTATCATTGCTAGTTTTGAACCTGACACTATAATAATTTAAGCATTTTCTGAATCATTAAATATTCCTTTATTCCTTTATACTGTGTAAACTTAATACTTTATCAGTGATCGCTATCATAAACTAAGGGACTTGTTATTTTCTAAATTAATTTAGGATGCTCTATAAATGTTCATAATAATTCATATGTATGTACAAACATAAAAACACACACATATTTTGAGTCTGAATTGCATTTAGAGATGTTTGAACCAGTCTCATTATAAGTATTATTTCATATTTGCATCTTTTATATACATTTCTTCATACAGCAGTGTTGTTTTACCTTTTAATTATGTAATTATTAGGACTATAAACATGCTGTTTTCATTTTGTTACTAATTATATCAATGCCTCCAAGAGAAGTTTTAGAAATTAATACCAACAAAAAAAGATGAAAAATATGTTGCTTTTTCTCCAGAGAGATATGTTCCCAGAAATAGGTTTGATTGCTTGTCTTTTAATTTTATAATTTTGATTGGAGAAAAAGGAAAATTTTTTGAAATAAAATTGGGAGTCAATAATCCTTTATATTTTAAAGCTCTTGGAATTTTTAAATCCTGTGGCAATTTTTAGTAGATACAGTGTTCTTTTTTTTTAATTGATTATTAAAGTTCTGTGGGGATTATGCAAATATTTCTCTAAATTAGTGTTTTCCTTCTGTTTCTATGTAGCTGCATTTAGTGTATTTCCGTATCTTCTTAACTTACCTATAATATTTGATCCTATAAAACTTCAGAAAAATATTCATTCAAATTTTAAATTCTGATTACTAAGCAGCTCCTACTTTCAATTTATTGTCTTTTTTATGGTAATAACTGTTGTAATTTTGCATACCAAATTATGTTTTTAAGTTTCTGCTTTTATATTTTCTATGAAGTGTGATATTTCTCAGATCAAATAGCTATTCATGAATATTTTTTCCATCCTTTATTTTTGTATTCACATTTAAATTTTTTCCCACTTAATTTTCCAATATTGGGGCACAAAACTAACATTATTTTTCCTTATAGAATGATGACTTGTTATATGAAGACAAATTGAATAATTATGTCTTATCTTCTTACTATAATGCCATGTATTCTGATTCTTAATGCATTTCTATTCTCTCAATAAATTTCAATAATATTGTATATTGTTTGTTCTCGTGCATACACATTTCAAAAAGTCTCGTTAAAGCCTTCTAAAATTTGCCAGATATATTAACTTTTTCATTAAAATTTCCTTAAATATGTGTTTTTATGACTGTAATACAACTTTTTGAACTACTTTTAATTATCAAAGAATTCTCTTAGTTTTTGAGCTGGGAATGTAGACTTTTTCTCTATTCATACACTGCTTTATAAAATTTTGCATCACTGAATCTAGTAGGCCCATTTATTATTTAATTTTTTCCATAGAAGATCTTATTAATGTACTCTATTCTATTGTACTTTCTAGCTGGTTGGTATTTATTTTCTATTTTCTCTTCTTGATACTCTTGAGACAAGTATGTTAGATACAGACAGAAAGAAAAATGAAATGTTTGGGAATAAATATGGCTGCATTTTCTGCTATAGTCATCACTAAACTAAAATTTTCTGAAGCAATGCCTGTTTTACTGTCTCACCATGGTCATATCACAAACATCTTAAGCTAAAATAAAATGTGTCTAATAATGCAGTTCTAGCAGTATATTAGTTACCTGAATCACGTCAAGAAGGGACAATGAGATAATCTGACTAAAGTAAGTTTAATGTCTTTTGATACACTGGATTGCCTTTCAGATATAGTTGAAAATGCTTTCAGAAAAGAATATTATACATGAGTGTAAGAATTTTTAAAATAAGCTAACCTTTATTTTTTTTTGTTGTTCCAAAAATGAGGAAGTTGGAAAAAGGAGAATGATGGAGGCTGTGAATTCAACTACAATATATTGTAAGAACTTTGATAAATGTCACATTGTACCCCCTGTACAGTGATTAATAAAATAATAAGTAAACAAATATGCAAATCAAAAAATTTAAAAAACTGATAAAACAGTGACACACAGGTTTGGATATTTGGCTTAGTGGAGCACACAAGACTAGGTGTTTGCCTAGCATGTGAAGGGCTTTTGATTTGGTGCACAGCACCCTTCAGAAAGAAAATGAGAGAAAGAAAAATGCAGACCACACAAAACAACATGTTTCAAACAAATAAACAACTCACTTGAGAACATTCTGATTTGAATTATAAATATGAATCTATTCAAAAGTAAAATGACAACATGTGTTTTTCAAACCAAATTCATAAAGAATTAAGAAAAATAATGCCTAATGCTGCTAAGGATTTGTCATACAGTCTCTGCAAAGGAACATATCTAGGAAACTTCTAGAAAGCAATTTGACTTCATAGATCAGAATGTTAAGTACATGCATTTATTTTGTCTCATCAATAAAACTCTCCTTGACTAGGAAATCTACTATTACAATATAATTGATACTTTGGCAAAGATGTGACAATATCCTTAAGTCATGACTTAACATTATTTAAAATACAAAAAAGACAAAAATTAAATGTTAAAATCAGATAATATTTTCTTTGAATTAGATGGATATCTAAAGTGAGATATTTTGTATTAATATGTAAGAGAATAAATTTTTAAAAGCTAAAGGATTCTCATATATCTTAATGCAAAAAGAAAGAAAAACTGTATGTGAATACACTGAACAATATAATTTCAAACATTATATGTATAATTTCAAACATTTTATATGTATTATGTATATATGATTTTTTTCTTTTGGCAGTTCTAGGGTTTGTACTCAGGGCTTCAGACTTGCAAGTCAAGGGATGGTGCACTTGAGCCACTGTACCATCCCTTTTTGGTGTTGAGTATTTTTGAGACAACTGTCTCGACTATTTGCCTGGGCGGGTTTCAAAACCTGATCCTCCTGATCTCTGCTTCCTGACTTGCCAAGATTATAGACATGTCTACTGGTGCCCAGCTTATATGTTTATTTTTTTTAAGCATTTAATTTTTATTACAAATAAAGAGATATGTAGCTCTATGAAAATATTAATAGTCCCTGGCTCTTCAGATTGCAGGGGACTTGTAAATCATTTTAATATGCCCATATATCTAATCATTCTTAAAATAGTTTGTATCAATGTTATCACCATTTAAAATAATCAAAATCTATAAACAAATCTTACTTAGTTACATACATTTATTTTTAATGCATTTAATATTTTAATAATCATCTTGATTTATGAACTATTTTACTACAGAGCTATTGTTTTGGAAACTTGAAATATTATGACAAAATATGAACTATTATCAAAACTTCATCACTTATAAACTATTAAACCCTCAATGCCTAATGAAGTTTTCATATATAGAGTCATCAACAATGCTGCAAATAAAAAATTTTCTCAGTTTCATAAACTCTATGGCCAAAATGCAAAGCATACTGAATCTGAACTTTTCATTATTTTTTAGAATAATTTCTTTAGTGTTCAGCAATTAGCAACAGAATGGGAAATTGTATCAGAGGAACAATTAAATTACAGAAATTCTGTATCATGATAGCATGTTGTCCAGACCAAACAGACTTTCTGTACAACTTCTGGACAGAGATTTCACACTGGTGTCATCAGCACCACATATGAAAGAGTGTCTTTGGCATCTATGCCACTACCTTTGAAATATTAATTTCATAGCTGCATCCAGTTTTACACAGCTGAGCCAAGAGTTATTTAAGTGACATTTACTTTAGCACACATGTTCTACAAATTTGGAAATAGCAATCAATGGGGTTAAATTGGGTTTTAGTAGTCACAAACTATTTTACTTTTTGATAGAATCAGCAATAGAAATAAGGTAACCCAATTCATTTGAGAGCTTGTTTCAATTTCAAAAAAGTCATGAAGATTTAGACAGAAGTGCTAGTTTCTGCTATGCCTGTAGCCTTTACTTTGTATATTTTTATATTTTAAAAAAACCACAATATATTTTGGGTACAGCAATTGAAGAAAGAATAGTCAAGTCAAACAATGGATATTTAGTGCAATTTAGTGAGTTCATTATTACCTGTTTAGTCCTTTTAATGGCTTTTTTATTCTTATAAAAAGTAACAATAGAGGGGATAAGAATTTTACTGTAGAAGTCCATGATATATCATGTACCTGATATGCACAATGATCATCAAAATTCTACTATTTAAAATGCTGCATTTATTTTTTATGACCAAGTCTTTTATCAGTATTAAATTAGATAATTGTAAATCTTGCACATCAACTTCATTTGTCTCTTATTTCCCTACAGTTAGTGTAATAGAAACAAAGGTATAATATGAATTTGATTTCTGTATCATAAGTAAGCAATTAAATAGATTCTCTGCCTTAGCTCTTGGTCACTCATTGCATGAAAAGTTATTATCAGAGATGTATCTATTAATTGTCTTTGTAAAATTCTTTGAGAGAAATTAGGGGGTTAATAATGTGTTTTAAAGAAGTGTTTTTTTTTTTTTTTAAAAGTCAGGCTTATGCCTGTTATCCTAGCTGCTCAGTAGGCAGAGATCAGGAAGATTGTGGTTCGAAGCCACACCAGTCAAATAGTTCACAAAACTGTATCTCGAAAAACCCATTACAAAAAGGTGAGTGGCTCATGGTTCAAGGTGAAGACCCTGAGTTCAAGCCTCTGTATCTTAAAAAAAGAAGTGTTTTCCTGGCAATGTGTGAAACTACAATGTAAGAACAACCACAGCTAATATGAAAGATCACAGTGCAATATTTCCCACTGAAGTGGGATTTCTGGGTAAAGTCAGTCTTCATGCATTCAAATGGTATGGCAATATTAGTGAAGTGGGAGAATGGAGTCAGCCTATAGGGATTTTTTCACACAGTTCTTGGAATGCTGGCAGCCACAGCACTGTGCAGCTCATCATTTAGGGACTGATCTGTACACAGTGATTCAACACAGGAGTAAGGGATTTAGAATGAAATGACAGCGCACTTCAAAGGGTGGAGACAAATGATCTTTGGAAGTGAGAACATGAAGTTCACTAGGAAATAAGCCTTATTTCAAATTCACAAATATGTCCATCTACTTTAAAATATGACTGTTCATACAAATCACTAACCTCTTCTGAAATATTGCATATGTGCCACACCACAGTTTTCTCCTAGTACAGGGTTAACAGTGTAAATCAAGCGTATCAGTTTCTGCAGTCAACTGTTACTAAATGGGGACATTAGTTTGTCCTACAAAATTATAGCATACTTTTGTACTTTTTGATGATATCAGATCCCACAGATATATGTCTTTCCTAAAAACAGGTTTATTTGTATTTTATATACTTACAGCAAGTAGCCCTCCTGTTTGATGCTTCTACAGTGGGAAACTGCTCTAACAACCATAACATCAGCATCCACACTATCCCATGGATGGAGGAGCAGATGCAAAGAGGCTGTAATCAAGGCACTATGATGGTGGTATCCTGGATTTTAGACAGAAGCAGTCTGACTATATTAAACTTTCAAAATCTTACAGTGTTATTTAATATATTCCTTATACTTTATAACTGTGCCACATTTATTCTGGCCACAAACATCATTTATCCTCAAATTAATTTATAAATAGAATTCAAGTGATTTCTTAGGATAGTGTTTTCTTATTGTTGTTTTGCATTTAAAGTAAAAATTAAAATATTCAAACAAAGGAAGAGGTATCAAAGAATAGAAGTTAGCATAACAACTTTTATATTTCTTCTTAGAGCCCTTTTTTATCTCAAATATTAAGCCAGCACACAAATTGTTTTCCAATATATTGTAGCCTCAATTGATTTTACCAAAACATATGCCATTTTAAAGACAGAATAGGACAGAAAATAAAAGTACAACCAGAGAGACAGGCATTTTGCCAGAATATCAATTGTTTTCCAATATATTGTAGCCTCAATTGATTTTACCAAAACATATGCCATTTTAAAGACAGAATAGGACAGAAAATAAAAGTACAACCAGAGAGACAGGCATTTTGCCAGAATATCAATAACTTCAAATTTTTGTGCAGTTTTTACTTCTATTTGAGAGTCAAAACTTATTTATTTGCTATTTTGTATTTGCTATGTATTTTTTAGTGTTGTCGGTTGAGTATGTTACGTATATGTACTTACTCATATTTTGAAGCCTGAGTAAAAAAAGTATCATAATTAAATCAGTTTCAAAAAGTAAACAAATTCCCATCAGTCAATCATGAGGCATGTCCATTAAGAAGAAATTTTTCTAAACTGGAAATATGTCTCAGCAACCAGAGGAAACTAATATAGTATCTATGTGTGTCTCTAACTTATGTATAAAGTTGAATAAATTATCAAAAGTATATTTGCAAATGCATGATCTCTGAAGATTTGTAAGTGATATTGATAACAATACTTAAGAAAAAGAATGTCTTTTTAAAATTATGGGTAATTTATAGCATATTTGTGACAGAAATTTATAACATGAATTATAACTTGAGTTTTGATATCCTATGTTTAAATAATTGTCAGAATAAAAATGTTTCTTATGCAACAGTGACCTTTGTACTTGGCTAAATGTTTTGGAGAAATTATTTCATTATTTTTTTCAGTTGAATAATTCATACTTCTTTGTCATTTGCTCCTCTTCTCTGTCAAAAATAAAAAAAAAAGAGCAGCCATAAAATTACATTTCTCTGGAACACAGTCCTTAGGGTCAAATCATTTGAGCACTTCCTTGGTCCAGCAGATTTAACATTAGTTAAATTATTACACAATTAATCCAGAAAAGAATGAAGTAAAGCAATGTCAGCTTGAATAAAATTCATGAATTATGTGTCAGCAATTCTATTTTAAGGAAGCTTTAAAATGACACATGTATATACTAGAAATGATGGCATGCCTACTTATCCCTGGTTGCACACCTTTTTGATCACAGTTGGTTATTTCTCATTATTGGATGTCTGCAGAGTGCTTGGAAGTAGAAGTTCCTCCCTGGGTGCTAAACAGCATAATTTGCTGAATATACTTAATGATGAAAAACCTATGCTATCATTATGCAAACCTCTTCAGGGAAAATTGAATATTTACCATTGAAGAAAAAAAGAAAAGCAAACAAACAACAGAGCAAGAGTGCAAGGTCAATGCCAGTGTCTAAGCAATGTAGAAAGAAACAAAACCTTGTGCTCCCTCCTTTCAGACTCCTTTGACCAGATCCTGGGAGGCCCACTGTGGTGGCTCACAAAGACAGACAACCTGGGTCTGCAGCAGTGGAGTCCACCATGCCTGAATCAAAGGAGACACTGGTCACATGAGCAGCTTTAGGTAGTCGGGGTTTCAACATGAAGACAGTTTATTACATGTGTGAGTAATAATGATAACAGACTAGCATTCCAGGGTCTCCTGATTTAATGGTTACATTTTAGAGCAGCAGAGCTATCAATGATGAATGTAACTCTATGATAACAAAATATCCATGTAAGCAATATCCATGACAGATGGTCTACCCACCCAGCTAAACCTTTCATTGAAGTATTAACATAAGGAAAATGGGAAATGGGGCCAGAGACATTATTTATACACAGTGTACAAGACAGACCTAACTGCATTATCCCAGAAGCAAGGCAGAGTAAGAACCAAGAAGGAAGGGAGTAATAATATTCTGAACACAATGGGCTTTATCATATGGTATATGTGTGATTATCAGGGTCACGTTACGGGTTTTGTGGCCCTTATCTTTCTTTCTACATCTCTCATTTATTCTCTCTATATAATTAAAAATATTACATATAAAATATTTATGTATAAAATATATACATTTTTGGTATTCATATATAAAATATATTTAGTAGTAGTCTGTATGCATTATTTTATATTCATCATTCATTATTATGATTCTGATTTGTCTTTGTTTTTAAAAACAAATAAAAATTCAAAAAAATCACAGACCCTACCATTCCTGATGAATAAGTAGTTACTGGTGTTTATAACTACTTCCTAACAGCAGCAATTCTTCATTCATTCATATTTTCCTGATTAAATATCTGTGATAATTCTAATCAATGTTGGTAAGAATACAGGCAAGCTGATTACTTAAAATTCAAAGTATAAATAAGCCCAGCAAAAGCAACTCAAGCATTTGCTTTAAAGCACTACTATGCTTCTTTTTTAATTGTTTTTTTTTACTTTTCATTTATTCATATGACCATGCATTGTTTGGAACATTTCTCCCCCCTCCCCACCTCTTGCTTCCAGGCAGAAACTGTTCTGCCCTTTTCTCCAATTTTGATGAAGAAAAACACAAGAGATAATAAGAAAGACATAGCATTTTTTGCTAGTTGAGATAAGGATAGCTATACAGAGAGATTCCTAGCATTGCATCCATGTACATGTGTATTACAACCTGAAGTGGTTCATCTCTACCAGACCTCTTCACTATTTCCAGATCACCTTCTCTTAGTGGCCTCTGTCAGTTTAAGATTACTTTATTCACTCCTCTACAGTGAACACATCAAACACTTTCAAGATTTGGGTTTCCTACATTTCCCTATTCCTCCTGTATGTGTTCTCCCCTTAGGGTGTGACCCAAGTCTAATACTATTACTGCATTTGTTTTAGGACTAAAGTCCACATATGAAGGACAACATACAATTATTGGCCTTCTGAGCCTTGCTAACTTCACTTAATATGATGTTGTTCAGTTCCATCCATTTACTTGCAAATGACAAAATTTCATTCTTTGTGGCTGAGTAAAATTCCATTGGGTATAAATACCACATTTTCTTAATCCATTGGTAGATAGTGGGGCATCTTGACTGTGTCCATAACTTGGCTATTGTGAATAGTGCTGCAATAAACATGGGTATTTGGGTGCTTTTGTAATAACCAGAGCTGCATTCCTTTAGGTATATTCCTAGGGGTAGGTATTACTGGATCATATGACAGATGTATGTTTTGTTTTTTAAAAGGCCTCCATATGGTTTTCCAAAGTGGTTGTACTACTGTGTTTCTTAATGCTGCCAAATCTGGTTCCCTATTTTATCCAAGGCATTGAAAAAATATGTCTAAAAAAAGATAATGTGTATTTTCAGAAAATATATACAATCTACATGTATCAAATCTCAAAAAAGCAAGTGAACATGGCAATGATTATATTAATAAAGCAAGTCACACAGAATATTACTCAGATGAAAATTCCAGAAACTTCCTGATGTACACTTTAAGGTGTGATGAAGAAGCTGAGAGATTGGCAATAGCAATAGATTCTGAAGAGCTGCCCTGGTAGGGATGGTTCCTCCTCAGTGCGATTTGCTGTGGTGAGTTAGGCAACTCAATGCTCCACCGTCCACTCCACATCCTGAGACAAACCAGGATGATGAATATTTTCCTCTACACTGAAAATATTTCTTTAAAATGATCTATAATTTGAACTTCTTACAAAGTCAGCCTTTCTTTCTCTGAATCAGAGTGATTATGTAAGGTTCTATCAAATTCATATGTTTAGTGCTGACAAAATAGTGAGTACCTGCATGAAAAAATGTAAAATCTGTTAAGAATATCAAACATATTAAATATCATTTGACCTGAAGAATACTGGTTTTGTTGTGGCAAAAATACACAAAATGGAATGGGTATTTTAGATGAGTAACAACTGTTTCTGCAAACAGATAAATTACTGTGATTTGATTTCAGCTTTTACTGCCTTCTTTTTTTTTTTCAAGGAACAAATATGCTCATATATCACCTGTGTAAAACAGGAACAATTTATGTTCTTTCAACTGTGAATACCAATAACACAAGGACATTTGCAAATTTACATGAGATGGAAAATAATTTCAAGACAATCAACTAAACCACAATAAAAACTATACATGCTTCACAGAATTGGAAGAGAGATAATACTGTGACTTGCCAAAAGAGAATCAGTTTTCACATATCTCTCGCTGACCAGTGATGGTACCCTGAACAAGGCAAATGGCACTGAGGATAGATGTGCTAATGCAGCCTTTGGTTGGTGGGGAGTGTTTGTGTCTGGACATGCAGTAGCATAAATAAACACTCTGGCCCTGTGAAATAGGTTGTATGCATGATATTTTGTACCATTTCTTGACTGCTAACAGTTATGTTTTGCAGAGATTCTATTTTGGTCAAGTCTGTTTGGAGCCCTGGAGATTCCTGTACCTGAATGGGTAATTCTTTCTCGAGATTTGGGAAATTTTCCAATATTATTTTGTTGAATATATTATGTATCCCTTTGGTTTATATCTCTTCTCTTTCATCATTGCCCATGAGTCTCAGGTTTAGTCTTTTGATGCCATCATTGAATTCTTCATATTACTTTCAGAACTCTTGTGTTTGACTAAGAGTTTTGTTTTTTCTTTAATATCTATATTATTTTTGAGCTATGAGGTTCTATCTTCCACTTTTTCTAGTATGCTGGAGTGGCCTTCCACAGTGGTTTATTATTTATTTATTTATTTATTTTTAACCAAAGGGACATTTTATTTCCAGGATTTTTGTTCAGTTTTTTTCTGAGGTTCTCCATATCTTTGTTAAATTCCTCTGTCATATGTTATGTTGTCTCCTTGATTTCATGTATCTCTTTGTTTAGTCTCCTTTGTTTCACTTTGGTGTTTATTGAGGTCCTCTCTGAATTCATTTAGTTGTTTCTGTGTTTTCTCAAGATTTTTATTTATGATGTCTTGATATTTCTTGAGTGCATCTTGTATTTTCTGGTTCACCATGTTGCATAGCTTCTCTGTAAGTATCTCAGTGGTCTCTTCCATGATGTCCTCTTTGATAGATTTTTTGTGGCTGTCGCTGAGCTCTTTAGAGACATCTATCATTGTTTTCTTGGGGTCAGGACCTGGGTATCCATTTTCTTCATTTCCCACTAAATTCTCTGTTGAATTATTATTTTTTTGAGGAGTATAGTTTCCTTGCCTTCTTCTTTTCCCCATCATTTTAATTGTTACTGTGCAATTATGTCCTTGACTCATTAATTGGCCCTTTTAATTGCCTTTTTTCTTTCCCTCAATTTAATTTTTGTGTTGTGACTGGCTTAGTTGTTAGCTAAGTTGATATATTATTTCTGTCCCTGGACTGAAGGTATAAATTAGCAATAACAAATTCACAAGTTCAAGTCCAGACAAAATGTTTGCATACTAATATTAAAAAGTCCTTATTGATAATATCTATAGACGGTGGTATTTGGGTGAGTGGTAATGTTTTTTGACTAGAGATAGAAACTTTGGTAATTGCTAAAGGTTGTGTTAAAAGGGTGGATGGGGTAGGGTTTTAGCACATTACCAGTTTGTGCAAGGTGGTCCATTCTATTGATGTTTTCAACAGGTAGCAGCTGTGCTGCCCTACCACTGCAACTATGTTCAGCTCCTCCCACAGCAAGGTGAAGCAATTCAGTTTTGAGTACTGCCCTTAATCCCATAGGACTAGCTCAGAAATCCACCATGACCCCACTTTGGGAGGTTGTCCTGTTTCCCCATCCCAGCTCTCAGCTTTGTTCCTTGTCCTGCCTTCATTTGCTGAGAGTTTGGCCCCTTGCTTCATCTCCCTTCTTGGAGGCTATTCCAATGTTTCACCCCACCCAAACTACTAGACTACAGTGCACTGTTTATGCTTTTTGGCTTTACTCAGAGCAGGTTCAATCTGCCCAGGGGTTTCACTGGATTATGTCCCAGGAAGGTATTAGGGAATTACATATAGTGCATCTTGCTCACCTGTTGTATCTGCAGATTTATGCAGTCAGCTTTGAAACAGGCCGGTGGAGAGAAATGGCACCATCTTTTCTCAAGGAAGATACTTAATGGGACTGAGTTCGGCCTGGTAGGGTGTAGATAGTGCTTCAATAGGTTAGGGGTCCAGGATGTTGAAGGCTTCCCACACTGTTTGGTAATGTTTGATGCTCTACTTTCTGCTTTGTGAAAATAAATAAATAAATAAATACAAAGAAAGAAAGAAAAGGGAGAAACAACCAGGGGGCTTTTCCCAGTGCAGACAAATCTTATTCACCCTATTGGCAGTGACATTCAGCATTTTCCTGGGTATTAGGTGCAATTAAAAGCTGTTTTAAAGTCATTTCTTGAATTTTGCATGAACCCAATGTGTTGACAGTTATTATTTTGGCTAGAAATAGTCAGAATCACCCAAGCACAGCTCTCACATGATTTCTGAAATAATAGAGCTCAGGAGTTATGGTATGATTCCCTACCCTATTTGAGATCTTAACCATCTGAGATATTACTTTTATTCTCTCCTTGGAAACTTTGCAATCTAATTTGCTTAGATCTAGTGTCTAAGTCAAAACAAATTCCTGTTATGGTGAGTTGTGGACATATTGAAACATATTCTTTAAATAGAAAAGCTTTGAAGATTAGCTTATGGTCAACTCAACTTTTCAGTTCATGAGAAGATTTTAAAACAAATCAATCCAATAATCAAATAAAAATTACTTCCTCCTTCTATTGTATCCTTTCACTGAAGTCTGATGTTTTAAAATTAAAACGATAGTGAATTACTCATATTTTAAATCTATGAAATATGATATGTTAATTTTTGATAATCATGTATGTGATTTTTTTCCTAGCCACTCCCCACCCAATCTCTTTCTATGTTTATGCTCTAATCAGCCTCTGAGATCCTTCACTGAACAGAAAAGTTGAGATGGGAACTCAAGCAGTGATCTTTACATGAATTTCTCAGCACTTGGGAAGGCTCCGGCCCCTTGAAGAATCTGCATCTTGACCATTAATTTAAGCAATTCTCCAAGAACAAGGAGATAAAAAGGGAGCAGGAGAATCTTGTTGACACTGGAGAAAAGATCCATGGAATTGTAGACCAGCAGTGACCCATTTCCAGTCTCCTGAAAGTAATCTGGTGAGTTGATACAACTTAACAAAAAAATGCAGAGGAGCTCAACCTTGCCATCTGTTTCTGTTAGAACTACACAGCTAACGGAATTCTGTTGAATATTGAACCTATTTGGTTTGTTTCTTCTCAAAGAAGAGAATAGGGAAATGGTTGTTGCTTTTTACTGCTTCCTTAATATTTTTGTAATATGAAAAATCTTGCTTTGGAAAAAATTAGGGATTTTGATTTTTGTTAAATAATGTTTATTTATACCATTGGAAATAATTTTATGTGCATTTTACATTTGTTTGAGTTATTTGTGTCATCTAATAATTGAGGTTTTTAAAAATAATTCCATAATCAGCCTGCAAGTTATTCTGCTGACCATCACTTTTTAAAATAATTTATGTGAGAATGATACATATCTATTCATCAGATTACAGCCAGAATGGTTTTGTATTTGTAGTTACATGTACATATGCCTTACAAATTTTATATGTTACTTTAAATTAAGAAATAGTAATCACTGATCATGGTATCTTATTGCCATACCATATGCTCTATTTTCTTTCTTTAAAACTTTTTTGATGATGCTATGGCTGTGTTTGCTGAATGTAAGTTGAAAATAATTTGAGAAATTCTGGAGTAGTCCAACATTAAAACATCATCTTTACTAGATACATTGAAGTCAGCTGTGTAAGCACATTGCTATCTTCCCCAGCCCTTGGTGGAGAGCAAATAAGCAGGTTTTCACATTATTTGTGAACACACTGTGAGCATACCACACCTAGTTTATCTTAAAGGAACTGTGCAGAAGTCTGTTTCTCATTCACATATGGAATAGAGATCAAATTTTTTAATTAGTGTGAAAGTATTGGTTTATGAAGGATAGCATTCTGCTTTTGGTTTGAAAATGACTGTGATTTAATAATTCATACACCAGGATATATTTTATACATTGTAAGAACCTTTGTAAAAGCAACAATGTACCCCTACCAACCACAAGAATAAAAAAAAAGAAGAAACCTATGTGCATAAAGTATTTTTAGCCAGTTAACTACATTCTGTGCTGTATTGGCAGTCTCAATATTTTACAAAACAAAAATTGAATTCATACTATGTATACTATATAATTAAGTTACCTACAAATCACAAAAAATATGTAATTCTGGTATATCAATATTTACTATCATAAGTATTAGCATTACAAGACTGGTAATAATGATATATAGAACTAAAAAGAAATAAAAATAAACCATATACCACTTTATCTCTGAAAAGAAACTTCTAGAATAAAAATTGACAATCTCAGAGACTAGGTCTAAGGAACTGATGTAATGACTATCTGGTCACTTGCCCAGATGCAGTGGAAAGGGAATTATTTTAACCCCCAGTGAAAGATGAACACTTTCATACAATTTATTTTAAAAGATAATTGAATAAATAATTTTCTAGATAGATCATATGCAATCCAGTAAAATCAAACATTATCTTATTAACATATTTTCTGTCAGCTTTCCATAATTTTGTTCACTTACAATGGTATTATTTTTTACCAGACTATCATAGACTTTGAGATGTTTTGCAAATAAGTCAAATCATGACTAACTGAGCTCCAATTATAAGGAAGATGCACCGCACTTAAAATAGAAGCATATTCCTATTTTGTTTATCAGGTACTCAAGCACAAGTGATTGACAATTTCCACTGCTATTTATTGACTCATCTAGCTGCCATCTATTATTTATAATATCAAATTAATAAAATATGAACTTTCTTGCACACCCTCAAGTAGCATTGGTTATAACCAGCTTTGATATCAATTCTCTATGCATTTGCTAGGCATTCCTTTAATTCTGAAGTCTACCTACCTAGTACCAAGGATCATTATAGTGGCTTGGAATGTAACAGTGAAGAAAGACATTCTCTGCCTTAAAGGACTTAAAATATAGAAAGGAGAGTGAGAAAAGTCACATTAATGTATATGATGTACAGGAGACTCTAAAGAAACAAAGATATTAAGGGAAAAATCAGTAAAGGACGTTTTGATGGTGTGGTATTACCATATTTTAATAGACTCATCACAAGTTGCCTCTGTGTTAGGTTCCATTGGAAGAAACTCCCAAATGGAACAAGGGAGTGATCAGTGCAAGTGCCTTCTGTGTAGAGAGGGAGGTGAAAGGTGTGCTTGGTTCAGTGTAATAGCAACAGGGAGACCAGTAGTTCACCTCTGGGAGCAACAGGATGACTGTAGTGTGACAAAGGCAGTGAAAACAACAAGAAGGTTAATATATTGCTCTATAGAACTTTGTTTGGCTAGGACTCTAAATTTAATTTCATGTATTTTGTACCTCAAACAGAAGCTTTTATTAAGAACATTCTGACAGGTTTGTGGAGAGTGAAAGTAGTGGATAAATGTGAATGCACCATTGAAGGGCTTGGGAGGAAGGGTACTGGGCAATATTGAATAAAATAGACTCTCCTTCCATGGGCTATACTCTCTAGTTTGGGACATGCAATAAGAAAGATAAAAATATGGAAAGTATAATACCATCATCAAAATAGAACAGATTTGAGTGGTGAGAGTGAAGGTAGAAGGTGACACTTGTGCGCACTTGATCGAGGATCTAATAATACAGCATTCAATTTGGGACCAGAATTGCCAGTAGACAGTTGGGGGAAGACCACAAAGAAGACAATTCTGAGAAGACAGTCAGCATGTGAAATAACACTTATGCAAACTGAAAGAAGGCTATTATTTTGGGGGAGGCAGAGGCAAGATGTTGGTGGACTTTACAGGACACAGTTATGGTTTTAGAATTAACTCTGGGTAAGAGTTATCTATGCTATGGAAGAGATATAATGCAACTTACATATTTATAAGATTGACGTCTCTTTGGAAAACTGATTTTGGTGGAAGGAAGTGAAAAAAAATGAAAGTAAGAATGCTATTTTAAAAAACTATTTCATTAATCCAGGATGGGGATTGGTTGGTTAGATTTGCTGGTAGCTTTAAAGGTTAAAATAATGAGTTAATTTAAGACTTTTTTTGGAAGCACAGAGGACAGACAGACTCTCTTATACATTTGAAGGTGGTTGATGATGCTAGAGGCATCAAAGATGTCTCTTCAGCACTTAAGTAGATGCATAGTTCGGACACTTGTTCATTTAGATGTGGAAGGAAAAAAATTAGCACATGGGGATAGTGTTAAGGAAATTTTCTCTTCCAGTTTTTTGTGGCAAATTAGAGATATAAATTAGACATCCAGGACATATGTCATGTGCACTGTCAAGTAGACAGGTTTTCAGTATGATTTAAAAGGAGCATCTGAGATCAACCTCAGTGACATACTTTCATGTTATTACTGCTAAAAATTTATATGATTGATTTTTCAGAATTTGAAGTTTCTATTACCCTAATTTTGATGTGTGATCTAAAATATTTCTGTAACAGAATTTTAACTTTAAAGCCAGAATTGGAGATGAAAATGGATGATTGTGAGATGAAGGTGAAACTTGAATGCAGCTTGTTTGACTTGGGTGATTTCCACTAAATAATGGTTCTAATATAAATCCATGTTCTCACCAAAAACCTTAGTGTAAAGGTCAAAGCACCACCCAGATTCAAAATGGCCACTCCATCATAAGCTCACTCTGCTAGAAGTTTAAGAAATCCTTCTTTGAGAAGAAAGCACTAGGAACTAGAGAAAAGGTTAGTTAGAAAGAATTAATTTAGAATGTAACACATATGTACAGGAAAGCGATGCGAGTAAGTTCCCTGTATAGCTATCCTTATCTCAACTAGCAAAAACCCTTGGTCCTTCCTATTATTGCTTATACTCTCTCTTCAACAAAATTAAAGATAAGGGCAAAATAGTTTTTGCCTGGTAGTGAGGGGGTAGGAAGAGAGGGGGAGAGGGGAGGGGAAAGGGATTGCAGCAGAGGGAAGGGGGGAGAAATGACCCAAACATTGTATGCACATATGAATAAAAGAAATTTTAAAAAAGAAGAAGAAAGCAAAGTTTTCTTCCTCAATTGTGTACAATATTTCTGAAACCTCTAGTATATAATTCACATTAAATTAAGGTAATGTACTAAAAGCTAGAAAAATTCTTCATCTTTAAAATAGCCTAGAATTTAGGTAGAAAGAAAACTGCCTCAAGGACCACTAGATACTATGAAGTGTTTACTATTGCTAGATATTCTTTCAGTGTTTTATTCATGGCAGCATAAGTGTGGGAACCTGAATTCTATTCAAAAATGTAATAAATGAAGAATTATGCAAGCTATGCCTTCAACTGAGAATGAGATTTTCTAAGAAAAGAAGTGACAAATGAGGAGCAGAAATGAAGCATGAGTGAAAGCAAGGAAAAAATAAAATAAGTAGATGCTGGCATTAAAAGCAGTCATTTTATGAAAGACACATGGGTTGTTTGGGGGGAGTGAGTGGAGATGAGATTGCAGCAGTAGGCAGGCTGGAGAGTGAGAGATGCAGTGTCATACAAAGAATGGATTAAAAATGGAATAAAATGGCAGGAAACAACAGGATTATGTTTGATTGTAAAAAGAATTGATTACATCATTTGTTGTGCAATGCAGTAGAGGAAAGGATAAAATATCAAGAAGATACAAATGAAATGTCTCAAGACTGCAATAGTGAGTAACATTACACAGTTGAGGAAAGGATTGTGAGGAGTTTCAAAACTAGAGTTATCACCACCTAGTGAGCAAGTATATGTGCTGAGTGAAGGAGGGTCAAATGTGAAAACAGTTCTGAGGCTCTCAGTGTGCAGAATTAAGTGAATCATGGCATTGGTGCATTGCAGAAAGAGTTACGATAGTTGTGAATCTGGATGGAGAATGCTGGTAAGTGGATGGAAATACAAATCTACCAGATTGAAGAGAGATTAAAGCTTACATCAGACAATTGAATCATTAGCATATTCAAGAAAGTAGGAAGTGCTGGATTCCATGAAGTCACCAAGAGCACATCAAATTGTGAAAAGATCTGTGGAGACAATATTCTCAGTTATGCAGGTGCAACCTTGGGAGAAAGGGGCACAGCTCTGGGAATACTGTCTTAGGAATGTAACTTTAAAGGTATAACCAAGGAAACTTAACTTTGGCCCACTAGGCCCCTGCTGGATGCCAAAATACACTTCTGTAAACAGTATATGTGTCATGAGCCCAGACTTCTGAGTAACTGTCTTTTGGTGTTTTAGGAGACAGGAACAGCAAATTGCCTCCATCTCACCTTTCCTCCTGCAGTCTGCTGTTCTGTTTCTTGAAATAAAGCTGCCTGTCTTTACACACAATTGAATCCTGTCCTGTGTGCATTCTTCCAGTTTTCTACTGGACCCACTCCCCACTCCATCACAATTGTCAAATGGTGAGCATGGAAAACTGGCATAGATGGCAGGATCTGTCAGTAAGTTAGCAACAGAACTGTCCATTCCCCCAGCAGATTTGAGTAAAGGACATGAGTGATGGCCCTCAACTAATTAGTGGTATGTTGTGGTGGCTTTGTTATTGCAATGGGCTGCCATGGAGGCTTGTGAGGACTCCTGGAGGAGCATGATAAATCAGCCTGCCTGGTGGCATGGCTATGTGCCTGCAACAAGTAGAGGAACTGGCTTGGCAAGCTCAGTTATGCTACATGAGGCAAGCTTCAGACTGCATTGGAAGATAAGATAACTAGAATAAAAATCCACATGTAGTTTGAAAGGCTTATCCCCCCACCTCAGTAATGCTGACAACTTGGTCTATTGTTTTTTTTTAAATAGTAGTTCTATTTTTATTGATTTATTTCTATCATATTTACATTTACTCACATTTGTATACATTATTTGAGCCACCTCTCCCACCCTGCGTTTTCAGGCAGAAACTGTTCTACTCTCCTGACTCTGATTTTGTTAAAAAGAAAACTTAAGAGATAATAAGAAAGAAATAGCATTTTTGCTAATCTGAGATAAAGATAGCTATACAGAAAGATTCCTAGCATTGCTTCCATGCACATGTGTATTATATCCACATTGCTTCATCTTTACCAGACCTCTTCACTACTTCCTAGTCCCCTTCCCACCAATAACCAGAATATACAGGGAGCCCAAAAAACTAAACTTCACAAAAATCAATGAACCAATAAAGAAATGGGCAACTGAACTAAACAGAACTTTTTCAAAAGAAGAAGTCCAAATGGACAACAACAAAAAAAAAAAACATGAAAAAATGTTCACCATCCCTGGTTATAAAGGAAATGAAAATCAAAACCATATTAAGATTCTACCTCACTGCTGTTAGAATCAAGAACACCAGTGTATTGTTAAATGACAATTGGGGTATGACTGGCAATTGGACAAATACTGCGAGCAAGCGGGAACTCCAAAAGTAAAAGAGCATACTACATATGTACAGTATACTCTGGAGGACTTAAGAGAATTGGCTAAACAGTATTAGCAAAAGCCTGGGGAATCTATTGTCACATGGATACTGAGTTTATGGGATAATGTGGGAACTCCGTGTATATTAAACTGACCAATGGCCATTGCCTAAGATATTATGGGCTAATGAAGGGGAGATACCAGTTACTCCAACAAAATGAATTTCATGTGCTGAACTGGTGTAGGTGCTGCAGGACCACAGCATTTATTATATTACTGGGGTTATGACTAGCATGGATAAAGTGGAGATAAAGCAGGAAACCAAGGGAATACATATTGTACAGTTTGCTGGTACAAAAGTGGGAAAAGGAGGCAGGGAAAAGCTAGGGAATAATAATATCAGACCTTGACATGTCTAATAAAGGAGTCCCTTCACACCATATGGACTCATTTAATTACAGCTCAGGTGGATTCTGAAGATATAGATGGGCAGTCTATATTTATGCACTTTGCCCTGTGGAAGGCCTTTCCCAATGAACAAAAGTACACCAACAAACAAATGGAAAGGTGAAGAACCAGGTGTTGACCTTGCAAGACCTGTTAAACAAGGACTAACAGGATGGCTGGGATATACAGGTAACAGAGGACCTACATGACTTGAGGCTTCATGTGGAATGGTGTATACATTGGTCCTCCTAAAATGAACACAATTTACCTACATTTGTGGATACAGGAGCTGAATGGGCCTTGTTATTTGGCAACCCAAAGGCCCACAACAAAAATGGATGTTACAGAGGGGTGCCCCATCCTTGCTGTGGAGGCACAAATGTCTTTGGGAATTAGGTGACTGGCACCTTGGCCATATAGTGTGTACCTATATGGTGTCAAAATACATCCTGGGGGTGGATATCCTCCAAGGATTGTGGCTAGAAACTACTGCAGGAAAATTTCAGGTACATATATGAGTAGTAAAAATGGTGGTGCAGGGGCATCCACACCACCCTCCCATCTCTGTGCCAGCCCCTACATGGATAATACATGTACAGCAGTATAAGTTTCCAGGAGGTCATAAAGAGATAACAAACACTATTGTGGAACTAAAAGAGACAAAAATTATCTGCCTGACACAGCCCTCATAGTTCTCCCATATGGCCAGTATAGAAACCAGATGGAACTTGGCACATGACTGTGGACTCTCAGGAGCTTAATAAAGTTATTCTGCCTTTACATACTGCTATATGTAGCCTTCATCTAAGGACATTTTGGACCAATTGACTGCATCTAGGACAACACCACTCTGTGGTGGATTTGGCTAATGCTTTCTTTTCCAAAAACATGGTGCCAGAAAGCTAAGAGCACCTTACTTCACAAGATTACCAATGAACATTTTTGATGTTGCCTTGAGGATATATGCATAGTTTGACATTATGACATGATTTGGTTTCTAAGGATTTTGCTGCTTGGACACATCTGGTGTATACTTGACTCATTATGCTGATGGCATTTATTAACCTCTTGTTCTCTTGCAGAACTAGAAGTAGCAGTAGTATCTCTGCAATTGGCCCTATCATGACAGGGTTGAACAGTCAACAATGCCAGAGTGCAAGGACCCAGCTGTTCTGCCAAATACATGGGTGTTACTAACACCACAGGATAAATTACAGTTGCAGGCCTTCTTAGGTCTTTTGGGATATTGAAAGGCATTTTCCTACATGTATTTTTGAGCTTCCTTGTATGCCCTCATGCGAAAGGACATGCCATGGGATTGGGGTGATTTAGAGCAGACTGCCTTTGTTAAGGCAAAACAATTAATGGCTCAAGTGCAAGCCCTTACTGTTATTACAAATGGGAACCCATCTAAAATGGATATTACTGTAGAGACAACAGGATATGCTTGGGGTCTATGGCAAAGACAAGATGACACAGAAATGCCCCTTGAGTTTTAGTCCCAATTGTGGAAAGGAGATGAACTCCACTACAATTTAAATGAGAAGCAGCTAGAGACAATATATGCCACTCTAATAGCTATAGGACCTTTAATAGGAAAGCAAGAAGTTATGGTGGGGACTAAGTACCCCATAGCAGGATGGGAACAATTTTGGTCAAAGTCTTTTAGGACAGGAGTAACTCAAAGTTCCCCAAGATAGGAATAAAACTAAGTTTCCCAGGATGGGAGTAAAACTAAGTTTCCCAGGGCAGCAGTAATTCAAATTCCCACATTGGCCAAATGGGGAGCCTATTTGGAATAATATGCCAATTTACAATCTAGTCTATTAAGAGAGCAGCTGGCAGCTGTTATAGCACCTTTAATATTTACTTCTGGTGAAGCTGATGTCCCAGATATGGATGAACCCTAGTCCATATCAAGAGGGGATAATGCCCCTTTCACTCATTACTTGATATACCGGTGACAGTTGCCAGGGTAGGCCTACATTATAGGTAGCCATGGGATACCTGGTGGATACAAAAAAACTTTAATATAAACAAAACTATGAACAAAGTGCTCATGGTATAGCATATTGTAAAACAGGAAGACTCCCCTACACATATGGCTACCAACAGCTGGGCTGTGTATGAGGGGTTAACTATATGGTTGCCACAATAAAAAAGCAAATTGGTAAATTAGACAAAGAACCCTATGGGGTATACAGTTGTGGCAAGCCTTATGGGACTGAGACATCATAAACAGGTATTTATTACACATGTATCTGCCCATAGGCTCACCAGTGCTTCTGGACATGTAGAAACAGATACATTGTCTAAAATCAACACTGAAAAAGTTCACCCCTTTGGTGTCATCTGACTCCATAAGACATTGGCCATGTTGGGGCATAGGCTATGATAACTATAGGACCACAATTAGGAATAACTACTACCACTGCAAAAGCACAGAAAGTGTGTAATGTATGCTCCAAGTATGCTGCAGAGTGTTCCTGTGACATTGTTTCCTTAGGGAATATTGATAGAGGGCAGAAGCTCCTACAGGATTGGCAGGTGGAGTATATTGGGCCTCTACCAAGATCACTATGCAATTATTACATTTTGACTGTGGTGGATAAGACCACTGGACTCTTGTTTGTGTCTGCTGCTATGCATACCTCTCAGGATACAACTAAACGAGGCCTAGAACAACTTATGTAAGCCTATGGCACAACCCCAAAGACGCAGTGATGGGGCACTTATTTTGCTGGACACAAGGTGCTCAAAAAAAGAGCATTCAATAGAAATTATACATGCCATAATGGTTGCAAGCTGATAAAATGATTAAGTGATAATGAGAAGTTAAAGCACTGTTTGCACATAACAACACTTAATTGCCCCTCTTAATATAAGCTGAGTGACTCCCTAGTATACGCTCATTAGATGAGCAGCCCAGAGAGATGACCATTCTCCAAAGGACAGGCTGTTTACATCGGACCAGATGCATATAAAAAAGGTCTGGAAAGATGCTTCTCTACCAACCCCACAAGTAGATCAAGAATTGTTAATGGAGCCTGCTCCAACTACAATTTCAAAAGGGCAAACGCAACAGTGGTTTTGGCCATGGGTAATACACGGTCTTTGCTAACCGTGGATGGGGATGGTGTGGCCTACTACTTTGAGACAGGAACATCAATTGGTAATTAAAACTCCTGTGGGTCCATGGCCCCAACCCGTTGTCTCCATTTCACAGACTCGTACTGCTAGTTTTGAATGGTTCTTATGTGGTTTATTGGAGCCCTCTTTCAGTGTTGCCTACAACCATGCAATCTAGACTCTTCCTAAGAGTGTCTGGAGTACGAATATAACCCTGGTGGCTGGGTCATCCTCCTGTATTGGCTACAGTATTGACTAGGATACCTCATACAACATGAATTTTGCCTAGACTTAACAGTAGTAGTTTCTTCTGCTTTGTCATCATCTTTCCCAGGGTGACCAGTAATTCTCTACTGTCCTGAACACAAATATATGCTCATGTGAACAAGATTTCCCACTGCTGGATGTATACAGACTACTAATGGATGCAGCTGGAAGACTACCACAGAGTATACAGGCAGCTACTCATGAGGACTAAAACTGTCTGTACCAGTGTAACCATACAGGACAGAAACAGGATTAACAACAACAGCTAATTAAGACTTTGTTAAAACAGGATCATGACAATATGCCAACCACTATTAGCTGTGCCATACAAAACAAGTGGCAGTGGGTATCAATAGACTGCATGGAGTTACAAGTATATATATATAAAACAAACCAAGAAAGACTAAGTGGGTAGCTGGTTGGCTACCAAAACAATTATGTAATACTATTATTTATCTTTTACCTGGAAATTTGTGGGATAATCATTCTTATACCAACACCAAACCAGCTGATTGTCCCCTACCTGGAAATTGGACATCATGGATGGCTCTATCCTCCAGGGCATTGTACTTGGAGCCATCCACATATATACAGTATCATTCTGGCTACTTTATAATAGGCCCCTCCAACTGGGATACTGTATACTGTAGATGGCACAAGAGCAAGGTAAAATAACACAAATAGATACCCTTTACCAAAATGGTAGAGTAACCTAGGGTCCACCTGGTGGTGGATAGTGTTGTTACGGCTTCTAGATTCAAAGAGCCTCCTCATGGGCCCAAACACCATATCCATATAAGAATGCATCTGCTTAAGAGGGTCCAGTGTGTACAGAGCATATTCTCAGTCACGCAGGTGCAACCTTGGAGGAAGGAGGACTCAGCTCTGGGAGCACTGTCTTAGGAATGTAACCTTAAAGATGTAACCATAAAAATTTAACCTTGGGTCTCAAGACCCCAACTAGATGCCAAACTACACTTATGTAACAGAATAGGTCTTTACGAGCCCAGACGGCTGTGTAACTGGCTTTTGGGGTTTTAGGAGACAGGCACAACAGGTTGCCCCATCTCTCCTTCCCTTATACAGTCTACTGTGTTCTGGCTTGAAATAAAGCCACCTATCTATACATACAATTGTTGCCTGTCCCACGTATATTCTTTCAGTTTTCTTCCAGACCTACTCCAGCACCATTGGCCAAAATGGTAAACCTGGCAGTATCCTAACATAAAACTCCAAGGAATGTGACTTTCAAAGGAGGGGCAGAAGAACCCAGAGTAAGATCACAGGGAGATCACAGAGAAATGAAGAGACAGTAGACTAAACCCAACAGGAAAAAGGATTTTAAAAAGAAACAAAAATAACCAACACAAAGTGAAGCCATCGCGTGTAAGCATGCATTAGTACAGCCATATTTCTTCCCTTACTATTAATCACTAATTTTATGGAGGCATGTCAGGCTTCCCCTGATCCTAACTTGTTGTAATGCTTTGAACATTTTTTAAAGGCCTAAAAGTAGAAAAATTGCTAAAGCTTAAAAGAAAGTTTTCAGGCCATTCTTATTTGCATTTATGAGAAAACTGACAGTTGTAAAATAATACTGCATAAAGACAAGAAAAAAATTTATAAAAACAGAAAGAATAAATACTACAATTCATTTTTTCTGAAATTGATAATAAATAATTACCCCAAAGGATAATTGCATACATAAGTTAAATGAATACAGTGGTGCATTTTGAACAAATGCATTCTGCATTTAATAATTCAGTTATTTCTTTTCTTATGATTTTTTTTACTGGAGTGCTGGGTGGGGGTACATTGTGGCATTTATAAAACTTCTTAAATTCACCCCTTCCACCATTCTCCTTTATCCTTCCCCCATTCCTGGAACAGTTTCCACAGTATCATTTTTCCATTTACATACATGTGTACATTCTATTTGCACTATATTCACCCTCCTACACCCTTTCCCTACCTCCTCCTCTGCCCCACTGACACTAATCCCCAAGCATGGTCTGTTCCAATCCCTTGTTTAATTCAGTTATTTCCTAAATTTATTGACCATTTACTGCTTGTTACAGTATTGAGTAAGGCCAGGACTGAAGCTAGAGGAAATTCTCAATTTAATAGGACTAAGCTCACAATAATAGGACATGACAGATAGTGATCTATGAGATGTTCAGATAAAGATTGAGAGCTTTCTGAAAGAAAGTAATCACTCTTGACTGTTTTAGGAAAATAATATCTTATGTAAATTTAAATTAGAAAGCATCTAATACATGGTAAATCAAATGGATAACAGTATATTTTAATTCCTTTGTCATTTACTAAATTAAAAATGTTTTATTAATGTAAGAACACATACAATATGTAATGAATATGTCTGGGATATTCAATGATTATTTAGTTTCTTATTATTAACTACTTATAGGTTTTAATGGCCTTCTTTATGTGTGTTGTAAATGGATATTTCAATAGTCCAGTTATTTTCTAGAGGGTAACGCATTTAAAAAATAGTTTCCCACTCAAGTGGTTAATGATAACACCTTCCATCTTCTTATTCTAATTTAAAACTATTTTTATAACCCATTGCTTTCATTTCTAAAATCTAAATATTCTTCTCATACAATATGAGCTAACTAAATTATATGTGGTTTTTAAATATTAATTTTATGTAAAGGAGAAAGAATATTTTTGTTTCATTTTCTTTTGCTCCATAAGGAGTTGAAATTAATAACTGTAGAGTCCAGAAAACTGATGCTAATCATTGTGCATTAAATTTCAGGAATATAGCTAAACTACAGAAGAAATCATTTCCAAGGAAGTTACCTGTTTCTTCTTGGTTGTAACATTTGTTAGTGTAAAATTATTGTTGGTAAACTCTTAGAATCCATTGTATTTCTTTGTTATCAGTTGTGGTGTCTCTTTCATTTCCTGTTTTATTTCTTTGAGTTTTCTTTCTTTATAGTAGAACTTAGTTTATGTTCTTTAATATATACATATAATGTCAGGCAAATAATGTGTCATACTAATTTAAGTTAAAATGTATAAAGCTGAAATGAGATCTGTGTCAAAACAATACAAAGTAAAGAAAATCATGTATAACATTTTGATATAGCATTTTTGTATCTATTCTACTAGATTTTATTTTACATTATAGTAAAAATTAGTGCAAAATAACTTGAAAACTATTAGAGAGCTATGAATACATGTGCAATTTCATAAATTCAGCAATGTCTTGCACTTTTGCAACTGCATGTTGAAGACAGCTGTAAAGTGTTAATCAGTGGCACTGATGGTCAGTTTCCAAACTCTTCATAATAACTGATTCAAGCTGCCCTAGGGTCAGCAGATGAACAATTAGCAATCACTCTATAATAAGAAATAAACACAATAATAATTCTGGTATCATAAATTTTTTTATGCTCAGAGAGTGTTGGAAATATACAAAATACCCTAGAAAAACATGACTTAAATGAAAAACATGAGCCCTGAAGGTTGGAAACATTTATAAATAAGGTAAGGAACTAAAACTAATTTCAGTGCCTCATCAAAAGGCATCAGGATGCGTTTTTTTCATGGAAGTTCTCTTTTTATTTTGTAAAACAATTTTTTTTTTACAAAAAGTATGTGAGAATTAGATTAGGCAGTGATATAAAGAGTGTCTTAGATAGCAAAGTACAATATGAGGGAAAACATTTTTTAAATTTTATTTCTTTGGTTCTATTTATTACTTGGATGATAAATAGAACTAAACTGAACTAATCATAATACTCAAAAATTCTAAATATTTCACAGTATGCTAAAAGGGAGAACATGACAAAATAAACAATTATTTGTTCCACATATAGATTTTGTTCTTCATTACTCCCTCATTTCAATATAAGATAACAATACAAATAAGACAGAGGAATTTATTGTTTATTTCTTTTTATGCACTGACTTTTGGACTCAGGTCTCCCACTTGCTAGGCAAGTGCTCTATCACTTGAACCACTTCTCTAGCCCTTATATTTATTTTTATACCATGAATGCCCAGCTTGCTTTTCTGGTTCAGTTAAATGTTTTTGGCACTCATTGATTGCATTTTGGGCCAGCAACTGGTATAGGCACTGGGGAATCAGTAGAAATTGTGTAGAAATCTTTCCTACCTCAGTGGAACATCATGTTTATGGAGATGTCATAGGTATCAAAACACGTAACAACTTCAGGTACAGATAAATGTGAGGAGGCAAGAGAAAACCAACTAAGGTATATGAGACTCCCAGAGGGAGCACTGTGTGTCCTAAGTAGTAGCCATCTCTCTGAGGAGGTAACAATTGAGCACAGTCCTAAATGATGTTGAAGAAATAGCCTGATGAAGAGAAGGGAAGCACATCACAAAGGGAACAGTATATTCAAAACCTCTCAGACAGGAAACAGACCTTTGATTTAAAGAAGGGAAAGAAAGACTCTATTCTTCAAGAAAGAATAAAACTTGTATAATATTGTAGACATTGGTAAAGACTTTGTATTTAAGGGAACAATTGTTAAATAGTGGAATGTAAAAAAAAAGATAATTATGTTATTAACAATGAATGTCCAAAATGTCAGGGTATGAACACAGGCATAGAGTTGAATTATTAACATTTTAAAGTGCTTTGTAATTGACAGCTCACAATGCATGCATAATCTCAAGCTGAGCCTCATGGTAGTTTTGTGGGCACACTGTTCCAGCCTAGGACCTCCTGGAGCAGAGGGTTTGACATGAGAACTTTCCCACTGGATTCCTGTTTACCTGTTCTACATTAGGGATTTTAATGGTGAGAGAAAATTGGAAAGGTTGTAGTAGAATTATGTATCTACCTGTGCATGTGTATACAACATCTAGTAAAATTGATTCTGTTCAATGATTGTGTTTAATGATTTCATTCAAGATCAAGAGGCTAATTTTCAAATAATATAAAATAAGGACAAACTGCACTGACAAAATTCACTGGAGAATAGTCTAACATTATGAAATCAACTGATATTCACATGTAGAAACTCTATAAGTAAAAGGCGGCTTTTCAAATGTGTAGAAAAGTGAAAATAAAGAATAACATGTTACAGAACGAAATCACATGGAAAAGTAGATGATAATAGATGAAATTTAAATGTAACTAAGTTGTAAAAATGGAAATACCTTGTAGCATGAAAACATAGATTTTTATAAGAACTTTTATAACATATTTCAATGAGGCTTTGAAATTTTCAGAGGAATGTTTTAGGTATAAATTTTAAAATTAAATTTGTTACAATTCTGGGTGACCATAGAGTCACTGAAAATTGAGAGGTAATTCTACCATTAAGTGTGCGGTTAGAAAAGAAGAATGTACCCTAGGTATGTCTAAGAGGGAATTTAAAGTGGAGACATTGTTTACAAGTTTTGGAGTGATCAAAAAATAAAAATGGAACCTTAAGGTAACTAAAGATAACAACCTCCAGAGTAACTGCTAAATGGAGAGGAAACAAAGGGAAAAGTGAGAGTTGTCAGAATTGTGACTTTCAGGTAGGTCCTACCAATTGAATGCTACAATCTCCCAGAAGAGGTGGTAGTGTATGCTGCTGGTACCCATGAATGCCCCTTCTACTCTTTGATCCTAATTGGGAGTCAACTGGCATTTTTCAGAACTCCAAAACAGCTATTACAGAAAAGAAGCATAGAAGGCTGACTTTATATCTGAGAAATAATGGGAAAAAAACTATTCATCTGATATAAAAGAAATTTTTGATGGAAATTTAATTGCTAAAGAACTAATGTTTTACTTCATAAATAAAAACAAAAAGTGCATGGCATATCCTATTTATCTATTATCTTATTCAGAGCAATAAGATATTTTTGGACAAAAAAGTCACTTAATTCTATCTCTTATTCTCACCACAACGTTTTCATATTTAATCACAACTTTTTAGAGAGAAAAACTTTCCACAATCAGGGTGCAGGAAAGTGGAGTCTGTGTTGTACTTGTGAATTGCATTGGCAAGCAGAGTCAAGAAGAGTAGACAATATGAGAGGCTTGATAGTTGTGCCAACTCATGATCTATTTGTGCACTGCAAGGGGTAAGATATTCAGACCAAGGAATGAGCTAGATCCTTCTCAATACAGCAGTGAGACTAGGCAAATGTGTGGCTTTCCAGTGACTTGACACGAAGACTTAATATTAACCTCTAGACTATATGAGAATAGGCTGAATTATCACTCAGAGGAAACCCCATGAAGTGAAATTTTCATCTGCATATAAAATCTTTGTGCCAAATTTAAGAAATAATGGATTTTGATGCCTAAATTATGGACATGCAAGTTAAAAGTCAAGTTTCATTCTATTAATGGAAAATGGTGCTTTACTTACCATAAAGCAAGGAAAAGCTAATTTAGTCACAGAAACTCATAGAGAGAAAATGATGTATGCTAGATGAAAAATTTAATAAATAATCCAAAATTAGTATGAAACACAAAACCACAAGAGACTATTTGAAGATAATGTTACATAAATATGTCATTAATATGAAGACAAAAACTTGTTAGGTATGTGGATAATTTGAGTGCAATACCAGAACACAGGTAAAATGAAAAAAAGATAAGATGAGGGGATAAAGAATATGGAATTCTAATTAAGAATAATAAATGTTTTCCAGGAAGAAATAAAAATTAAAAGGAACTAGAAGGAGTAAATGTGTAACATGTTGGCTTATAGAGAAATTAAAGCATAGGTTGGAACTCAGTGACTTAATCCAATATTATAATTACAGCAAATGAAATTTTGATAAACTTTGGCCTACCATTTATATGGTATGTACTTCCTTATAGGGTAGTGACTAGCACTGTACAATTATTTAAACTTGTTTTTAATTAATTAAATTAAATAATCTTAAGTCTGAATAGCCACATTTAAATTGCTTAATCGTTACATGTGGCAGTGGTTTCTGAATTTTATAGAAAATATAGAGAGCATTTGATTACTGACAAAGATGTATTGCATAATGCCACTCACTTTTAAAAAATCAGATGAAATGGTTTTAAAGATGTAGAAACAGAGTAGAAATAAAGTTGTCCTAGTAATATATAAGGAAAACTTTTTAAAAGTTCAGTATTATATCATTCTAATGTATGTTATTGTATATATAAATTGTAAAACATTGAATCTATGATTTAGAAGAAACCACTGAAGCCTATTTTTTGAACAAAAATTCACCTAGAACATTTCTTGCTAGAAAATGTTCTTACAATAATATGCTTAAATTTGTAATTATTAGAATATCCCCAATTCTTCCAATGAAGACAGCTTTGTTTGTATTTGATGTAATTTTAATGAATAATGTTTCTCCTTTTCTTTTAAAATTCTTTGTATATGTCCTCATGAGTAGGTATTATTTACATGCAGACATGTCTTTTTATCATTAGAAATATTCATCTTTAAATCAAAGTAAACATATAATTTTTTAGTTCAAATAAGGTGATATGATATTGTGAGATTATCTAAAGTACCATTTTGAGCGAACAGGGTACTGTCCAGGGACCAGTGGTGCTCTGAAAATGGTTTTCAGGACTATTACCACAGTGGCCTTCAGGATTCTTTTAAATATTTGCCTTGGGATTTTGAGTCAAAGAGTGCCTTATTTCCACAACAAATTGAATGCAAATCTTTGCAATTAGTATTCCTTTGTCAGTATAGTGACTTAAGATAGATTTATGTATAAAATATTATAATTGTTCATATATTTTAATAGATCTAATAGTATGTTCACAGTTCTTTAATTAGAGATAAAAGTTTGGAGATAAATTTACATTCATTTTTGACATATATTTATGTTTTTATGCTTTACTTTGTACTCAATTATGAAGTTTGTCTTAAATGAGTTAATGACAGGGTTTATGTAAATGGGTATGTGCTTTGTACACAGGTCTGTGGGCAAAAAAGGAGACCAACTTTCCAAAATAATCAAAGCAGAAAGGTCTGGAGGTATGGTTCAAGCAGTAGGATGACTGCTTAGCAAGAACAAAGCCCTGAGTTCAAATCCCAGTATATATATATATATACATATGTATATGCATATGTTTTAGGAGTACAGTTTTATTTTTATGGTGAAGGCATTTGTTGATATTAGAATATATGGGATGAAAAATATTGAATGCTAAATATATAAGAAGGAAAATGTAGGGGCAGGTTTATGAAATTCTATACAAATAAAATATATCCAAATATCCTAAAATGATTACCTGTTCAATGCTCAATAGTATCTATTGTATAAGTAATACAAAAACATTTTCATAAGCTGTAAGACTTTATTTTGCTTCATAATACCAACATGCATATTAATTACAAGAACCAAACTTTATTTTTGAGAATGTATTTTCAGTAACTTATTCTTGTAAGGTGTATTTTTTACAAATAAAGATCAAAAAAATTTTCTAAGTCCTCTATTACACATCACAATATATCTAAAAATTAGTGAAATCTGAATTTGAATAAAACATATATTTAAATGAAAATTGTTGAAACATGCTAATCAATTAATCAACCAACTAAACTAGAATTTACTGAGCAAATGAGCCCCAAACACATCACTTAATACTATGGTCCATTAATCAGAACCAGGTGAACAAGGGAATCAAAATGTTTTAATTTTTCATCCAATTATTAGAAATGGAAGAATGCTGAATGGTCTTTTGACTGTCATTAGCAATGTATTGTTCTCTTGGGAAATAATAAATTTTATAGAATTGTCAGCTACAGTCTAAATTACATGTATAATTTTTAGCTGATCACCTAATTTCTTGACAGTTTTTGCATGTGTAAATTTGGCATTATATCAATTTAAAATAATTATTCAAATTTAATATCTATGATTCATTCCATGGGTGTTGTGAATACAATGCTTTTTGTAAAGAAAAATGAAATTTAAGATATGAGAAATTCTATTATCACTTTTAGTAATGTATTGAATATTTAAACAGGAAACACTGTAAAGATTGATTGGTATTTTTAAATATTAATAAATATTTACTACACATTATTTAATTGTCCATTTTTAGTGGTGATTAAACCTAACCTGAATCCAGGTGAGGTGATGGGCAGTGGCAGAGAAAAGGAGTTGGTTTCAAGGGGTTTTGATTAGGAGGGGATGGTTGACATGCAACTGGTGGGCAGGAAAATGCAATTGAAAAAGGCATATGAAATGCCTTTGAGGATGGAAGAATAAGAAATGAGAACATTTTAATGAGCATGGAGTGGTCAGGAGATGGTATGGAAATAAACCCGTATGTGGAATGGTAAGCCAGGATAGAACATGTTTGTTGTCAGAGTTTTGGTTAAATGCCTGTAGGAGATGGTAAGAATATATCTAGGTGTAGATGGACTTGGTGGAGAACATATGTGATTCAAACACACTAAAAATATTCTGGGACTCCAAAACCTCCCTGAGACATTGGAACCATGCTTGGTGGAAATAAAGCACTAACCAGAATCAAACCTTCGACAACCCTAGCCTGTGGAAAGCTTCCCACAACATGTTACACTGAGAAAACCTGAGGGCTCCCTTCTCTGCCTCAGCTGTCACTGCTGGCTCCAAACCTGCCTCTAAGACATTAGACTAACCAAACAGGTGAGTGCCATGTGTCACACAAATTCCCCCAAGCCACTCCGGGGATAAACCAGTACAGCCACTGTGCAGACTGACTCCCCCCAAAAAAACCTGAATAACAGCAAGCTGTAATCTAGCACAACAGCAGAGGAGGTGGGAAAGCTGAAAGTGCACCAGAGAAAGAGGGAGAGGGAAGGAGTTAATCTCAGCACTAACTATCAGTAAACAAAGGCTGGAAAGGCAGGAAGGCTAAGAGCAGGAAGGCAATAACCCAATCCCCAAAGTAGGGCAGGTAGTAGATCACAGAGCTCATCTTGTGAGCCAGTGCATAGCACCCAAAGTCAAACTATCATGCAAAATTAAAAAACAAACAGCAGACCACCATTAGAGACTAACAACAGTGGGGGGCTAAATAAGTCCCCTGCATGGAAATCCCAATAAACAAGCACAGCAAAAAGCCACCTCCAAAGTAGGTCAGCTAGTGGACTGAAGAATTGATCTTCTGAATCTGAGAGCAGCATTTAAACTTAAACTGCCACACCTTGCTAGGGGAGGAGCTGACTAAACAGCTGCAGTTGAAGGATAACACAGCTATTAGCTGAGGATATCAATATCTCTGACCACCCTTCATGATCTGGCAAAGCTACCTAACCTCACAATTTCAATTTAGCTAGTAGAAAGAAGAATAAAACACTACTCACATATCAATCAACATGTGAGATCATGTCAGAGCTTCTGTTTATATGCCAATACTAAGACTGGATGCCAGAAGAGTAACTTGAGAAATTCAATGAAGACTGAAATTTTATTGTTCCTGAACCTGGTGTTTTTCTTTTTTTTTCTTCTTTCTTTTTTTTTGTTTGTTTGTTTGATCATTTATTCCCATTGATTTCTTTGGGTTTTTTGTATGTTTGTTTTGTTATTGTGGGTTGTCTATTTTTATTTTTATTCCTATTATTTATTGTTCTTCCTTTACTATGAACTTTACCATTATCATTGTCTCATCCCTACTCTCACCCCTTCACTTTCCCTCCTTCTGTGCTAAAATCTATTGTTCCCCTCCCCAACAACTTGTTCTCCCCCTTCTCATCCACTCTCTCCCCCAGCCCTTACCTTCACCTCCAATTCTCCCCAACCTATCACCAGACTACCCCTCCCCCTACACACTTCACCCACTGACCAACAAACTATGCCAATCTACATAACCACAAACCCCTACAATCCCTAACACAAGTACCCTCTATTACAAACAACAGAAATACACCCAAAGATCCAAAAGGACCAAAAAACCCAGCAGCCCTGAACTGCTTCCCCTAGTAACCAAGCCCACTTCCCACCTCCCCCTGAGTCCCACCCTTTCTAATTACACAAATTTCTATGGCCAACCTTAAAAACATTAATTCCCCTACTACCAATGCTTATAGATACTACCACGAAGGGGTCTTCTATATAACATATAAACTACTGGTCAGGTATTAAATCTGTGAATTAGTTATTACTAAATTACACCCAGACCAGGGACAGAAATAGCACATCAACCTAGCTAAGAACCCAAGACAGCTAAAAAAGCAAAAATTAAATCATGGGAAAGAAAACAGGTGAAAAAAACCACCAATTAATGTATCAAGAACATAATTGTATAGTACCAAGGGTAGCCATAGGAAAAAGAAAAAGGGATGTAAACCATTCTTCCCAGAAAATAATTTAATACAAGATTTAGAGGGAAATGAAGAAAACAGATACCCAGATCCAGACTCCAACAAAACAAAGATAAATGATACCAAGGAACCTAGTGATACCCACAAAAACCATCTCAAAGAAGAAATCCTGCAAGTAATCCTAAGAATTTCATGGAGATGATACTAAACATGGTTAACAAAAATGTGGAAGATTACCTCAAGAAATTTAAAGACACCAAAAATAAAGAATACAGAAACACACAGAAACAAATAAATATGAACTTGTAGGAGCCTTAAACACCAAAGTGAAATAGAGAAATTTATAAATAGAGAGATAAATGAATTAAAGATGAAAATAGAAAATATTAAAGAGGAAGTGACCCATGTTATGGAAAACATCAGAAAAAAGAAGCAAACAGAAACACAAAACATGGTGGAAGGCCACTTCAGCAGACTAGAACAAGCAAAAGACAGAATCTCAGAACTCATAGATAAAATAGAAACTAATGGAAAAACCTGAAGAATTGTTAATCAAACACTCCAAGACCTGTGAATGGAACATCCAAGAACTCACTGACTCCATCAAAAGACCAAACCTGAGAATCATAGGCATGGAAGAAGAAGAGTTCCAAGCAAAAGGGATTCATAATATATTCAACAAAACAATAACAGAAAAATCCCAAATCAAGAGAAAGTAATGCCCATTCACATACAGGAAGCCTCTAGAACACCAAACACACTTTACCAAAATAAAACTGCCCCATGACATATTATCACTTAAACAACAAGCCCAGAGATTTGAGAAAGAATATTGAAGGCTGTAAGAGAGAAAAAGCAAATATACAAAGGTAAACCCATCAAAATCACAGGAGATTTCTCAACAGAAACCTTAAAAGCAAGAAGGGCATGGAGTGAGGTGTTCTGGGCATTGAATGAAAATAGCTTCAACCCAAGCATACTCTACCTAGCAAAACTATCATTCAAAATAGATGGAGCAATAAGTCTTCAATGATAAGCAGAAATTAACACAATATATGACCACAAAACCACCACTACAAAAGAGTCTCCAAGGAATTTTGCATAATTTCATAATAAAATATACCTTTATATAGCTGAAGAATTTTCAGCTGGCCAGGATAGTTGTTCCAACAACATTATGAATTGAAGTCTTAATTATATTAGTCCATTGATATTCACTGATAATGAATCTGAATGCACCCTTTTTGATACAGAGACACTAAATATGAAAAACAGCCTCTAATTTTATTTATTATGTGCCTTGCTAGCAGACTAATAGTTTATATGTTCTTAGAGTTAGAATGTCCCAGGAAATTCCTAGAACTTTACTAATAATAGTTTCTTGGTGGGAGGGTCATTGAAAGCATAGTTTTGCCATTTTCAGAAAGAGAGGAGGGATCCACTAACCTACACACACCTAAATTAATATACTACACATCATCTACAAACTATAACCTTTGAAAATTTGTGTAATACCAGTGAAATTTCCAAGCATTTATAATTTGAAATATGTTCCCTAATCCTCTTGTCTAAAAAATTAATATTGAACTTATTGGCAAAATAAGATAGAACTGATAAATTAAAAATGGATTGCTTTCATTAAACATGAAAAAATTATAATATTGTTTCAAGAACAGGGGATAAAGTGCATTTATTTTACATATTATATTAAAAGCAGGTTTTAGTGATCCCAAAAGGAAGAGGAAAAAAAGTTGGTGAGTTGTGAAGTCAGAGTGAAGAAAATATAAAAAATATTTACTTTCAAAATGTTTAGTGGAGTGTAAATTCAAAAAACAATAAATAAGATAATTAACAAGATATAAGAAAACTCAAGAGCATTCTTAAGTGAAGAAAAGGGAGAAAAATATAAATAAAATTTCCAGGGACATAATGAAAGGAAGGTAATGGATTGTTAATATTTTGTCAATTTAGTAAAACGGACGGTACACACCACCAAGAAAGACAAAGTAAAAAGTTCATGTGGAGAAAAACTTTTGTAGTCTTTTCCTGAGTTAATGAAGCAAGAGGCTGGCAAGGCAATACTCTTCTGTCACCAACAGATAGATCATCCAGACAAAAAAATCAACAAAGAAACTGTAGAATTCAATGACATCATAGATCAAATAATCCTGACAGATATCTACAGAGTGTTCCATCCTGTAACAGCACAATATACATTCTTCTCAGAAGCTCATGAAACTTTCCACAAAATAGATCATACTTTAGGACACAAAGCAAGTCTAAACAAATATAAGAAAATTGAAATAATGCCCTGCATCCTGTCTCAACACAACACAATAAAATTAGAATTCAATAACAAAAAAAAAGCAGAAGAAAAAGCCTAAAAAATCTTGGAGCCTCAACAACATATTGCTCCATTGTCAGTAGGTCATTGAAGAAATAGGAAGGGAATTAAAAAATCCTGCAATTAAATGAGAATGAAAGCACTACTTATCAGAACCTTATGACCCAGCAATAGCAGTTCTAAGAGGAAAATTTATATCCATGAGTGCATATAGTAAGAACACAGAAAAATCTCAAATAAACGACCTAATGCTGCATCTCAAACTCTACAAAAACAAGAGCAAGCTAAACCCAAAAATACCAGGAGGAAAAGAGAAATAACAAAAGTAAGGACAGAAATCAATGAAATACTGGCCCCAAAAGAAAGTTCAAGGCCAGCCTATGCTATAGTGAGACCCTTTCTCAAGAAAACACCAAAAACAACAGAAAGTTAAAAGTACTCAAAAAAGTAAAACCTGATAAGGTTTTTTAACTAAGGACACATATTAACCTTCTAGAGTATAAAAATAAACCCCAAAGAATGCGCCTCAGAGTGGCACAATAACAAGGATGAACAGAATGATAAAGTTCCTTAGGGCCTGCCTTTGTGGAAAAGTAGAAGAAGGTAACTTCAAGGAGGTTATAGGGATTGTGGGACCAAGGAAATCTTCCAGTACATGGTCTTGCTGGAGGAAGGACTTGGTTGAGTGAAATAGGTGACTGAGGATGGAGGGTAATAGAGGAATTCACCAAATATTTAAGGAAAATATATGAAAAGTTATCGTTTTTTATGCTTGCTTCTAAGTCAACAGATTCAGAGCCATCTTTCCATTTGGAAATGACAATTGTCAATTTTTGGTACCCAAGGTAGACCCATTGCATAAGAAACTTTGAAAAAGATTCAAGCAACATATTTTAAAAAGCCCCCAAATGTCTTTGATGCTGGCTAAAATCTGATTGCTGCTCCCACAGAAAATGACCAGAAAAAAAGAAAATTATATAAAAGAAATAATTTTAAGTAATAATTCCCTTTAATCTTATGCACAGTTTAATTACATGTATTTTTAAAATTGGATTTGACTTCTTGAATACAAAACTTTCACAAAGCAAAAATCCAATGTAACTACAACATAAAACAAGAAATAAAATGTTGCCTTCCTTTCAGGAGCTCTTCTTCTACTCCTCTATAACAATCTTCCAACCTTTATGCCCAAAATAATACCAACTTGAATACTTACATTTTAAGTTTGTTTACCCTAATTTCATCTTTGAATGATGGAAATATAGTGTGTAGTCTATTTGGTACTGCCTTTTCTATTAATATGATTTCATGAAATTCATCAATTCTGTATTTAAGTGTAGCATTCACATCTATGGTTGTGTGCCTTGTCAATATACAATGTTATTAATTTATATATATGTTTAAATCATAATGGACAGTATTTACTTTTGACTTTGGAGTTATTGTTAATGATGTTTAAATAAGCTGTCATGAACCTGTTTCTTCTTGTTTCTTTGTAAGGATATATATATACATACACATACATATGTGTGTATTAGTTGATTTTCTAATTATGGTTTATGTATCTGCTAAGTGTAAGTGAACATTTGCTTCTATAGTCACTATTCCAATTTCTACTTCTGTTTGCTTTATGTGTATGAATCATCATGTCACATGTATTTTTGTATTAGTTGCTCTGGCAAATGTGTGGCAGGAAGCATTTCATTTTGATTAGCTGCAATTTTTACTAACATATCAAATACTTTGGATGTTTGGGGCATTAACATTACTTTTTTAAGGGCATAAGTATGTTTTTAAGGGCATAAGTCTGATTTTTCCTTTTGTTCATATGTATTTTATAATATATAATCTGATGTTTTATGTTGTATAATTTATTATATACTATATAATTCAGATACAACTCAGGAATGAAGAAACATATTACATTTGATTTCCAATTCATGAATCATAGATTTGCACCCTCTCTTTCTAGTGATATCTTTGCCCCAGGAAGGAATAATTTCTCTATTTTTCTATTATTCTTTTCAAATATTTGCAGTTTTCACATGTGTAGTTGCATTTCTCAGTTTGTTAATTCTCACTAGGATATGAAAAACTTTGGTTTTGGATGTTGAGGTTTTTTTGCAGCTAGACATTAAGCTAGCCCTTGTTCAAATCTTTCAGGCTTTGAAGAATCATGAAAATGAAATTTGATTTACAGAGGATTAACTTCCCTATTTTATTAGAAATGCAATACTTGTGACCATTATAGATCTTATTTCTTCTTTTTCTTAATACCAATTATTCTTTTGTTGAAAATTGGCTATAATTGGAAATGTAGCTCTCTTAACAGGAAAAATGTGCATTTATTAAATAGAAAGTTTTCTGGTGTATAATACTAACCTCATAGTCTAATCTAAATCTCACTGTGAGGTGTAGGATTTGCTTCGTCTTCTACATAGTCCCAAAGTCTGATTTAAATTCCATTCTACCCTTTTCACACCATAACCCAGTGAACCAGCCCTTGCTGGTTAGATGTTGTTCATGTAAATTGGTTGATTTTAGGGCCATATCCATTTGCTCCTATGTGTTTTCTTTGTTTTATGCATGATTCATACATATTTAGGTGTTTCCCTAAATCCAGTCTTTAATTTTGTGCTTCTTGATGGTTAATGTATTGTTGATATATTTCTTGAGCTGTCTGCCTTGTGCCTCAGTGATATCATTTGCCATCTATATGATCTACTTCATAAAATTACTAGGTTAATGATAATATTATTGAAGATAAATGCAAAATAACATGATGAAGCCATTCTTATGCATATACTTGTAATCTGTGGTTGAGTTATGCTGTAATGGTGTAGCTAAATTTGAGGTCAGAGACACTGTCATAATTATCTGGCTGTTGAAATACAAAAGTGCTGACCCTATAGTAAAGGAACATATTAGTCATTAATCTTCTTGCCAGTCCTGGTATTTCAAGTGGAAAACAGAGTGATAAAAGATACACATTTGGGAAATTAACAAAGTCAATATTTTTTAGCTATTAAAATTTCATACCATAACTGACTGGTATTGAATTGATAGCATCATAGTCAGTATTTTAAATGAAATCTGTTAAGACATGTATATAATGGAATCATTTAAAGTAGCCTTTTCATTTATCTAAAATTCTTAAATATCAACATTTTACACAATTACTTTTATCATAGATAAATATGAGTATTTGCATAGCATTGCCTTTTTATTTTGGAGTAATTCTTCATCTTTACAAACTCTTAAAAATGTAATCAAGCTTGGGTGGACAAGTTGCTATCTTCCTCAGTTGCCTTGTATTTGCTGCTGTTTCACTTTTTTTTGTCCTTGAGTGCAGCTCTTAGTAACCATTTCTTTTTTTCCCCTAGGCATGAAAAGAAAATTTGTATCCTTTGAATATAATAGCTGCATTGTTACAGGAATGAATACTAAAATAAATCTAAGTGAATAAAATATTCAGTTAGTGAGGTGCATTATTTCATGCAGAATTGCTTTGAAAATTTTTGGTAGTTCATTAGAGGATTAGCAAAAAGAATTTACTAAACTCATAATGAAACATAGCAGTCTAAGTGATCTTTTATTCATTATGTCTTTTATGAATACATGTACCTTGTTAGGATAGTAGAAGCATTTGTTTTATGCAGGTCCCACTGTGATTTCTATTAGAATAAAAATTGTTTTGATGATTCTAATAGGACTGGTGCTTAAAGGTCTTAGTTTACATTATTTAGGCTATTCTTATATGGTTGCATGTGTGTATTAGTTTTATTTTTCATTTGATGTAAAAATGAAAATGATTTACAATTGAGGAATTGTTACTTCATCATGAAGTCCTCTTTAAAATTGCTGTTTATTTATTTGTGCTTCATTTGATCTCATTATAAAAAGTTTCTGCACTGACAAAAGCAATCCCACCACAATTTTCACGCATTCTACACCACAAATTCAACCAATCTTTTTTCTTTCCAACCCATTTCTTCTGGAATTACAAATTCTATTACATGGTGTTTCATTCTTATTGAGACTGTAGCATATTTTGCCTATTACTGAACTTATGTGGATAGATTTCCTTTCTTATTCAACTAATTTATTTATTTTACCATTATTAATACTTTCATAAATTAACATTCTTTTACATACCCACATATTTCTTCACAAAATCCTAAATCTGTTAAATTTATATTTATGTGTTAACTTGTTTACAGTAAAACATATGTAGAGCCATGTTTCCTGAAATAATTTAGAATTAGTGTTCATTAACTTCAGGGACTCCCTACAAATGGCCCACACATAATATATACATTCTTTCTCTCAATATCCTGGATACCATTTTGTACATCTTACTGAAATTTCTCCTTCCATCACATTTCCTTGATATCTTTGGTTCGCATTTCAATAGTAAGTAGAAGCCATCATAAAAAAATTCCCAAGGTTTGCTTGGATACCCCAGTTAATTTGACTCTGCCCATCTGCTTCTATCTTCTCTGGTTGCTTTGGTGCCTCCTGCCTGATGCTAATCCCTCTACCTGTGGACAGGATACCATTTGTTGCTCTGCATTTCTCAAAGACTTTAATCCAAAATATATACTCTTTCCTCTTTTAGTTATAAATTTTTCCTGCCTAATCAGTCCCATCTATTACAAACATGCTTTGAGAATCCCCAAACAAATCCTTAGTAGCTACTTCAAATTCCTGTTCTCATAAAACTCAGAGGAGATATTTAAACCAGTAATTCATGACCTCTAATTTTGATATGAATCTTTTGAGAATCTTGGTAAGATCAGTCTCTCCAATATCTGGGCCTAACAAAATGTCAGGTAAAATCTGATTCTTCTCATTCAAGGACCAGTTTGAACAAGAGTGATTATAATGTATATTTAAATTTTTACTCTTATTTCCTTTTGGTCTCATGCAAGTAAATGTTTATCCCTACTATTCCACTGAAGCAGCTGACAAGTGTCTATTAAATCCTCATTGCTAAACTTAATTGTTAATTAACTTATTCTAATTCTTCATCTTATATAAACTATTGGTAAGATTTGATACAGTGTGTATTGCAGAATACCACAAATTTCTCTTTCTTCCTTCCCTATTTTTTCATCATTTTTTCAGGTACTTAGGTCTGTGATTCCTATATGCTGACCTGGAATTGAAGCTTCAATGCTCTCTTGTATTTGTATATTCATTCCCTAGAGGATTATACCGACACTTTGGCTTTAAACAATATCCAGGGCCTGGATAAAACTGATATTTCAGTTTTATGTCTTCAATTCTGACCTTACCCCTAAGTTACACATTATTTTTCTCATCTGCCTTCTAACTTGTATGTGTAGTAGATACCTCAAATTCAACATGTCTAAACTACTTCCACTTTCTTGCCTTAATCTTCCTTTTCTACCTCAGAAAATATAAATCCCCACTTTCTGTTTGCTCACATTAACACAAAACTAAGATCAAAGTATACTTTATGTTTTTTTCCTCTGGTAAATCCATCAGCAGATCTAGTAGACTTTATCTTAAAAATATACTGGGGACTAATAGTTTTACACTATCATTATTATCTTCATCCAGTCCCGTAATTCTATGACTGCAATGTGGCATTAGTTTAAAAACTTGTCTCTCTGCTTTCCTGTTGGTCATCTATAGTCTAATTTCAAAGCAATCCATTAAAATAATGAGACCACCACAAAATGTTTCACTGTCTTTGCAGAGAACATTTATTAAAGTAACAAAGTGTAGGGTTCTTATAAGAGCTCATTACCTCTTCTGAACTTGTCTTGTTACATGTTCCATTGCTAATTCTGTTTCTTGTCTTGCTTTCTGCTTCATGGAAACCCAAACATACTCTCAAGATAAAGCGTGGTGACTTGCTTGCTTCTCTGTTGATGTGCTCTTCATTCATCTGTTCATCCAACAGATGTTTATTTAGATTTTATTGTAGTAAAACAGCATTCTATTTGCTTTTGAAAAATCAGCCTACAAAACACAGTAACCTGTCTGAGTAAAGCTGATATCAGAATGGGGACAAGAAATCAGACACATGTTGAGTTTTCACATTGTATATTACTTTGGTGGCCTAAAGCATTTGCCTAAAATATGAAAAATACAGGAAGGTATGCTAAAGTCATGATTGCAAGGTCAATATTTGTTTTGTGTTTGTTGCTAGATAACAGGAGAACCTAGAGTACTTCTCAACACACAACAGACATTGATACAGCATTAATCTATATTAGTATTATTATCACTATTATTAATTGTGATACTGGGATTTGAACTCACTTTCCAGGCAAGTGTCCTACACTTGAGCCATACCGTAGCACTTTTCCCATTTATTTATTCTTCAGAATGGATCTTGGATTCTTTTTATTATTCACTTATTCACATGTGCATACATTGTTTGGGTCATTTCTCCCTTCTGCCTCCCTCTTCCACACTATCTCCCTCTTCCCCCTCACTTCCAGGCAGAATCTGTTCTGTCCTAATCTTTAATTTTGTTGAAGAGAACACATAAGCATAATAAAGAAGAGAAAGCATTTTTGCTAGTTGAATTAAGGATAGCTGTACAGAAAGATTCCTAGCATTGCTTGCATGTACAAATGGGTTACAACACAAGTTGATTCATCTCTACCTGATATTTACACTGTTGCTGATCCCCTTCTCATGTTGACCTCTGTCACTTTAAGGTTTCTGTATTAGTTCCTCTGGAGTGGGCACATCAAACACTTTCGTGTTTTGGGTTTTCTACCTATTCCTATATCTCCCACATGTACTCTTCCCTTGTCATGTGATCCAAGTACAAACACTTTGCTGCATTTGCCCTAGATCTAAAGTCCACATATGAGGGAGAACATATGATTTTTGTTCTTCTGAGTCTGGCTAACCTTGCTCAGAATGATGTTCTCTAGTTCCATCCACTTACTTGCAAATGATAAGATTTCATTCTTCTTCATGGCTGAGTAAAATTCCATTGTGTATAAATACCACATTTTCTTGATCCATTCATCAGTGGTGGGGCATCTTGGCTGTTTCCATAACTTGGCTATTGTGAATAGTGCTGCAATAAACATGGGTATGCAGGTGCCTCTGGAGTAACCTGTGTTGCTTTCCTTTGGGTATATCCCCAAGAATGAGATTGCTGGATCATATGGCATGTCTATGTTTTGATTTTAAAAAGCCTCCACATTTATTTCCAGAGTGGTTACACCAGCTTGCACTCTCATCAGCAGTGTACAAAAGTTCCTTTTTCCCCACATCTTGGCCAACACATGTTGTCCGTGGTGTTTTTGTTGATGGCTAATCTAACAGGGGTGTGGTGGAATCTTAGTGTGGTTTTGATTTCCATTTCCTGTATGGCTAGATATGGTGATCATTTTTTCATGTTTTTAGGCCATTTGAATTTCTTCTTTTGAGAAAGTTCTGTTTAGATCAGTTGCCCATTTCTTAATTGGTTCATTGATTTTAGGAGAGTTTACTTTCTTACATTCCCTGTATATTCTAATTATCAGTCCCTTGTCTGATGTATAGCTGGCAAATATTTTCTCCCACTCTGTGGATGGTCTCTTCAGTTTAGAGACAATTTCTTTTGTTGTGCAGACACTTTTTAATTCTATGAAGTCCCATTTGTCCATCCTTTCTCTTAGTTGTTGGGCTTCTGGGGTTCTATTGAGGAAATCCTTGTCTATACCTACTATTTCCACAGTGTTTCCTGTTCCTTCCTGAAGTAACTTCAGAGTTTCAGGTCTGATGTTAAGGTCCTTGATCCATTTTGATTTGATACTAGTAAAGGGTAATAGACATGGATCTAGTTTCAGTTTCTTGCAGACGGGTAACCACTTTTCCAAGCAACATTTGTTGAAGAGGCTGTTCTCCATTGTATATTTTTGGCACCTTTGTCAAAAATGAGGTGGGCATGGTTGTGTGGATTCATATCCATGTCCTCTATTCTGTTCCACTGGTCTTCATGTCTGTTTTGGTGCTAGTACCATGCTGGTTTTATTGCTATTGCTTTATAATATAGTTTGAAGTCAGGTATTGTAATACCTCCAGCATTGCTTTTTTTGCTGAGTATTCCCTTGGTTATTTGCAGTCTCTGGTGTTTTCAAATGAACTTTAGGGTAGATTTTTCAATCTGTGTGATGAATCATTGGATTTTGATAGGAATTGCATTAAACATGTAGATTGCTTTTGGTAGTATAGCCATTTTTAGTATGTTGATTCTACCAATCCATGAGCACAAGAGATCTTTCTATCTTCTGTAGTCTTCCTCAATCTCTTTCTTCAAGAGTTTGTACTTCTCCTAGTAGAGGTCATTTACATTCTTTTAAATTTACTCCTAGGTTCTTGATTATTTTTTTAGTGTATTGTGAATGGAATTGTCTGAATATATTCCTTCTCAATTTGTTTGTTTTTAGTGTATAGAAAAACTAATGATTTTTGTAAGTTGATTTTGCATCCTGCCACATTGCTATAGCTTTTTCTGGTGTCTAACAGTTTTGAGGTAGAGTTTTTTGGGTCTTTAATGTATAGGATCTTATAGTCTGCAAATAAGGATATTTTGAGTTTCTTTACCTATTTGTATTCCTTTTATTTCTTCATCTTGCATAATTGCTCTGGCTAGAATTTCCAGTACTATGTTGAAGAGGATTGGGGATAGTGGGCACCCTTGTCTCAGTCCTGATTTTTGGGGAAATGGTTTCAGTTTTTCACTATTAAGTGTGATGTTGGATCTTGGATTTTTATCTGGGTGAGGCTTCACCCTCTGCCTTCCAAGTACGTAGTATTATAGACAGGTACCACAAAACCTGGCAATTTGTATTATTAATCAAAGTATGAAGTCACTTGCCTCATATCTGTGGAGAAGATTATTTTAAGTAAAAATAAGTTAATATTGTCATTATTTTGGGGACTGTAAGCATACATGTTTATTTTTTTGCACATCAATTATACTAATAAAATGAAAAAAAAACCATGATGCTCCTTGGGGATAAAATAGAGACCACTATCAGGCTTTTTACTTTTAAGGAAATTAGGAGGTGATGGGGTCAGGTAAATTATAAGATGAAGACAGAGAAAACCATAACCTAAATTACATATGACAAAATGATTTGACTTTGGAAAAAGCAATTCTTCCCATATTGAAATCTTAGAAACTTTCTAAACTCAGAATTAAAATTGTGATAAAGGACTACTGGGAAACCATTACCACAATTAACTTTTAACTCATTATTTCTTAGTTCTACTTATGTGTAGGTAGCTCACAGGCACAGCCATGCACTCTGCATAGCTCTTAGAAACAAGCATTCAAGCAATGAATATCCTTAAGTAAACACTGGACATGGTAATGGTGATTATTTTCTTAGACTTTACAGCTTTCAGAATGTGTAACACTATCTCACTCTTAGATAAGTTGCCATATTTCCACTAGCTGCATGTTTCTTTTAGGACCAGAAACATTATCTTTCACAGGAATCTGAATTTATCTACTTTTACAGAATTCATAACTCAACAAGGAAAAGAGCAAAATTTAATAAAATTTTAACTGATTAAGGGAAAAGAAGATTTTCATATTTTAAGACTTCTCAAAGTGCTATATCAATTATTAAAAAAACCCTACATTTTTAGATACCAGATCAATCATCACCAAAGTAAAATTTCCATGTATGATCTGAAAAAAATAGCATGTATGATGATTTTTGGGTTAAAAGATTCAGTAGATGAGTTCTCCCAGATGATAAAGCAAGCAATATAAACTTGGAAGAGAGCAAGAGAGAGCATTCAACAAAATAAGCATTTGAAGAAATACCAGATTTTAGACAACACAGTGCTCAAAAGGTAATGACAAGAACAAGGAGGGATAAATTAATAAGGTAAATCACAATAAAAATAATGTCTGAAGAAAGACTTAAATATTAAAAGGGTGAAATGAGTATTAAGCATGAGTGATGAAAAAAGAATAGAGTGAGACATATTTACAGAAATGTAAGATTCTTAAAAAAATCTAGACGTGACCCACCACCATAAAAAAGTAATTTCCAGAGTCAGAAATGTCTAAGGACTCTAAGAGCACAGAACTTTTTTATGAGCTGCATAAAGTGGAAGAGTATAGCAAGTTACATTTTTCACACGGCATGTACAAAGCTGTATACACAAATTATGTTAATTTTTACTTTTATACATAAATCCTGAACTTTCTTTTAAGTGAGAAAAAAGTAAGTATATTCTAAGCAAGCTAAAAATCAAAAGATTATAACCTACAGAAATAACAAAACATGATTCTTCAAAATATAAACAAGAAAAATACAAAATATGCACAAAAAATAATCAGAAAGGATGTAACTTCCAAGAGAAAGAAATGAACAAAACACTAATAACTAAAAATAGCATATTTCTAGTTGCACAAATCTGTGGTGCTCAAATCCAATGTGAGAGTGTCAGTGTTTGCCTTTGTGTTTATTTTTCTTTTAGCAGCACTGTTTGAACTCAGGGCCTCACACTTGCTAAGCAGGCAGTCTTACACCTTATCTACTCTGTCGGGTCAGTGTTTGCCTTTCTAATGTATAAAAGTAAATATTTGTTTTTGAAATATGCATCTCACCAGAGCTGGCTTTCAGAAGTGCAATGACAACACACAAGTCATAAGTGTTTTGATTCGTGAGGGTGTGGTACTGGGATTTGAACTCAGGGCCTCAGACTTGCTTGGCATGTGCTCCATTACTTGAACCATTCCACCAGGCAGAAATCATGATTCTTTTTCAAATGCAGTAAAAATTTGGGAAAACCTCCAAGTTTTCCACATGTAACCTAGTCTCTCCATTCCTGAGCTTTTTCTTTATGTAAAAGCTCTCTCATGTCATTTCCTTCTGTTTACTTGGAATTAACTGCAACAAAACAATTTCTTCAAGTCATTAGCTCTATATGGCCACATTAAATAAATAATAGTCAAATAAAAATTTCTCCTTCACAGTAATTCTAACTTTAATTCCAGGGAAATGGACAGCTACTTTTAGTATACTAATTTTCTTAATGCCTAAAATAGTTGTACTGCTTGAATACAAAAATGAAGTGGCTACTGTGCATATTCATTAGCAGAAAGGAATATACTAGCAAGACCAGGTTACTATGATCTTGCTCTTCAATGTTAAACTAGTACTTCTTCTCCAGAAGTACATTCAATGGAGAAAAATGAACATCAATAACAAAGATATAATATTTTTAACACAAACTAAATCAAAACACCCTTATTTTTCATTTTTATTTTAAATAATAGTAAAGAAAACAGAACAATCATATGATAAATTGAAACCAATTGACTATTAGATGCACACATGCATGTCAATCCCAGAGCATTTGTTCCTTCTGCTCCATACTTCCAAAACAGACACTGTGTCAGATTAATTGTATAAAAATTACACCTTTGTTGTCTGCACAGTTTGTATTTTTCATTTGTTTCTTTTTCAGAAGATATGTGTTATAAGTTTTTATATTTTTGTTTTCACTAAAATGAATTAATAATCTTTATTATTATAAAAAGATTTGAAGAATTTGAACTATTGATCCAGTCTAATTTATTTAGTTTCTTTACTTATGTGTTATTTTTATTTCAGGTGTTGGATCATTCCTACTAATAGGGTAAGCTTTTTAAGAGACATTGTATTTTGCTACCTTGAAGCTTTTGCATGAATTTTTATTGCTTTCTTTACCTGGTTATATAAAATGAAACAAAAAAAAATATAGTATTCAATTTGAATTCATCATTGGCTTGCAGGAAACATATTCCATAATATTTTAATAAGTATGAAATGGAAAGATATATCAATTATGGTTGCATTTACCTCCTAGTAATTCTTTTTACACTGAGCCTTTTTAGTATCCTGTATTTTGATATGAAGTGACCTAAGCAGTCAAATAAAATGGAAATAGAACCCATATATTTTATGTCACAACAATCCATGCCCATAAAGTGTCATCTTTATTTTTATTTCTTGTACTTTGCCCAATATATTAATTCCTTTGCAGATTTTTTCATACAGTTCCTAATATATCTTGTTTATATATTACCTTATCAGAAACAACCAGTAGCAACAGAAATTATCCTATTAAATCTTTGGTTTACAACTTTTACTGCTCTATCTCTGTAATAAGCATGCATCCAAATTCTTCCCCAGGTTACATCAGCTGATCTTACAGCATCCATGACCATATTTTCAGGCTATGATATTTTCTAATTGCCTCCCTTTCATCAAGAAAATGATGTATACTTTAAGTTTGTGTAAGTCAAACCTCAATTTTGGTACAATAGTTTGTAGTAGTCATGTTAAAATGGATTATGTTAAATTAACAAATACCCCTCAAAACAACAATGAAATTTTGATATCTCCAGATACAAGATATATACTTAACATATGTATGTATGTATATATACATACACACAAACACACACACACATATACATATATGTGGAGTGGGAGAGAAAGAGAGAGATAAATATATAGCAGTATATCTAGTGCAGACTAACACCTTAGTATTTAGTCCATCATTCCAGATATCATGAGTCCATTCTATATTACTATACCATGCTATTTTGCACCATGTATGTAAAAAAAGAACTTTTTTACCCTCACCAACAAAGCTGTGTGGTATTATCACATTGAGATTGCAACATTATCAAAAGGATAATAGAAAGGAGTTAAATCAAGAAATGTAAACTTAAGACACTAGAGGAGCTGACCTCATCCTCTACCTTGTGGACAACATTTAGACTAGCTCATACAAAGGACCACCTAACACTGAAGTGATAGTGAGTTTCAGCAGGTCATTAAGTCTCTATTCAACAAGAGTGTTCAAATGTACCACCTTCTAGTGTCCAGGACTTAAGGTGCTGAGCCCAAGGGAAGAGTTTCTTGTTATCTCTTTGATTCTTTACTTCTTTTTAGCAGTAGGAATTTCTTCTGATAAATGACATTCTCCTCTGAGCAGTTGTCTCTTCTTCACAATTTGCTTTGCTCAAAACACACATGAGGGCAATATATTAGACCACACTAGAGAATTTGTCCTTGAAGATTGCAATTCTCTCTGAAACAATTGCACATGTGAAGCTTTGAAAGCACAATTGAATTTGGGTTTTAAAAAGTACTGTTTGGTGTGGAGATTTAAACTTTTCAAAGAAATATATGCACATAAAGATAACAATAACATAGCAGGGCACTGTTGACTCATGCTTGTATTCTTAGCTTCTCAGGTAGTAGAGATCAGGCAGATTGTGGTACAAAGCCAGATGAGGCATAATTCACGAACACTATATGGAAAATACCCAACACAAAATAGGGGTCGTAAAGTAGTTCAAGTGGTAGAGTGCCCACTAGCACTAGCTAGCAAGTATTCAACCCTGAGTTCAACCCCAGTAGGGCAAAAAAAATTAAAAACACAATCACATAAAATAGAAACACAATCACAATTTTAATTGTTCATGCAAAATCATTTCATAGCTTCTTAACTTTTTTTTTACTTTTCATGTCATATGACTAGATAAAACCTGCACTAAATTTGTATTTATAGATATTCATTTCATAGGAGAAAATCTTTGGAACCTAGTTTCTGGAGAAGAGCTATTAGACATGTCAAAAGAGTAGATAAGTTGGAGTTCATGAAAATAAAATAGTTATATCTGGAAATACCATATTAAGAAGAGGAAAAGACAAACCACAGACTTGCAAACAACGTATGTGATAAAATCATTTCTAGACCAAAGGAGGAATTCTTAAAACTAGTATAAAAATCCAGTGGGAAAATAGACAAAAATATGAAGAGACCATTCACTGAAGAAGATACAAATATTGGAAATAAGAGCATGAAAAGGTGTTCAGTGCTCCCAATAGCAAGAGAAATGTACATTAGGCTACATTGATACATTACTACACACCTATTAAAATGATTAAAGCTAAAACAACAATGGCATCTGGTGAACTTGAGGGACAACAGACTTTCATGCAAGGTTTCAGGGGATGGAAAGTGATAGAGTCACTTTGGAAAACAATTTGACAATTTCTTCTTGTTTCTAAATAAACACCTACTGTGTGACCCAAAAATCTCACACTTACTGCTAAAATATGTACATGAATATTCATCGTAGCATCATTTGTGTCTTACACTATTCACTTTCTATGAGACATTATTGTTGATTGAGTAGTTTAAACATTTATTCTTCACAGCTTTGGAGTCTAGGAATCAAAAAGTTTGGATCAAGGTGTTGGCTGCTGAAGTCCATTGATGTTTTGCATAGGACCAACATTTCATTGCATCCACAGATGATGGACAGAAGAACATGGGACAGCAAGCTCCCCAGTCTCTTCTTATCTATGCATTAATCCTCTACTTAACAAGTCCATTTTCCTGGTCTAATTGTCGCCCAAAAGCCATACCTCCAAATACCATCACACTGAGAATTAGGCTTCAACATAAGAATTTGAGAACATGAACATTCAGCCCAAAGAGAAAAATTAGAAAAAACCCAATGTTTACTGAAATTTTTTTGTTTTTTCATGCCTTGAGTTATTTAAGAAATTTGTTTAATTTGAGATTTCTCAAACTTTTTTTCTGTTAGAAAAAATTTAATTCTGTTAGAGATAGAGAACATCTATCACATGCTTTTCAATTCTTTTATTGAAACTTGTTTTCTCACCATGCCCATGTGCTACTCCATTAGTATCAGAATTGTGCAAGCACACATTTGGCCGTGGAAAGAAGGAAAAAAGTAGAAGCCTTTCTGACCTTTGTATCTTGAATATGTCATTTTTTTCTCACTGGTTATCACCCTGATAACATCCTGTGTTCATAATTAATACAGACAAAAGAGTAAGGCCTATCCTGAGATACACCAATGAAGCTTTTATAGGATCAACAAGTATTTCACTAAACAGTTGGAAATAATATGTCAGAGTGTAAACATGTTGTCTTAGTCATACCATACTGACAATAATAATTACAATTGGACTGGCAAATCTCAATGCCATATCTAGTTGTTAAACCTAGGCCTTAATTAGGGGTTGGTTTTTTATTATTTTTCTTTTACTTACATGTACATGCATTATTTGGGTCATTTCTTCCCTCCTCCCATTCCCTGCCACCTCCAGGCAGAACCTGTTCTGCCTTCTTCTTCTCCAATTGCTCTTGTTCTCTGATTTTGGAAAAGGAAAAATATTAAAGATTATAAGAAAAATATGGCATTTTTTCTAGTTTTAGATAAAGATAGCTATACAGGGAGATTTCTTGTGTTATTTCCATGCATATGTGTATTATACCCAAATTGGTTAATTTCTATCAGACCTCTTCATTCCATCCTAGTCCCCTTCCCGTATTGGTCCCTGTCAGTTTAAGGTTACTGTATTCATTCCTCTACAGTGAGTACATCAACAACATTCCACTTTTTGGTTTCCTTCCCTTACCTATCCCTCCTGTGTTTGGTTTCCCCTTGGTGTGAGACCCATGCTCAATAATATTACTGCATTTGTTTTAGGTCTATAATCTGTATGTGAGGGAGAACATGCAATTTTTGGCATTCTGAGACAGGTTTTGATTTGCATTTCTTTTTTGGCCAGGAATGGTAAGCATTTCCTTCATGTGTTTTTTAGCCATTTGTACTTCTATCTTTGAAAAAGTTCAGTTTAAGTTACCCACTTATTTATTGGGTGATTGATTTCTTAGAAGTTTAGTATTTTGAACTCCCTGTGTCTTCTGGTTCTCAGCTCCTTATCTGATGTATGTATATGTAGCAAAGATTTTCTCCCATTATGTCAGTGACCTCTTCAATTTAAAAACCATTTTGCTGTGCAGAAGATTTTTAATTTCATATAGTCCCACTTGTCCATCCTTTCTCTCAGTTGCTAAGCTCCTTGAGTTATAATGTGGAAGTCCATTCCTATACCAATTGTTTCCATTATATACCTTGCTCTTTCCTGTTCTAGCTTCAATGTTTCAGGTCTGATATTAAGGTCCTTAATCCACTTTGAATTGATATTAGTACAGGGTGACAGGTATGGATCTAGTTTCAGTTTTCTGCTGGCTGATAACCACTTTTACCAGGAAAATTTGTTGAAGAGGTTGTCTTTTCTCATCATACATTTTTGACAACTTTGTCCAAGATTAGGTGAGCATAGCTGCATAGATTCATATTTGGGTCCTCTATTCTGTTCCACTGGTCTTTATGTCTGTTCTTGTGCCAGATCCATGCAGTTTTTATTGCTATGGCTCTGCCAGGTATTGTGATACCTCCAGCACTGTTTTTTGGTGTTTTGTTTTGTGTTTTGCTCAGTATTGTATTGGCTATTCATAGTGTTTTGTGCTTCCAAATGACTTTAGAACAGATTTTTCAATCTCTGTGATGAATATCATTGGGGATATTGATGGGAATTTTGTTGAATGTGTAGATTGCTTTTGGTAGTATAGTCATTTTTATTATGTTGATTCTGCCACTCCATGAGCATGTTGGATCTTTCCATTTTCTGTAGTCTTCTTTGATCTCTTTCTTCAATGGTTTGTAGTTTTCTTTGTAGAGGTCATTTATACCCTTTATTAAGTTTATCCTTGGTATTTAATTTTTTTCAGGCTTTTGTAAATGGAATTGTTTTCCTATATTCTTTCCCAATCTGGTGTATAGAAAGATTACTGGTTTTTGTTTGTTGATTTTGTATACTGCTATTTTCCTAAAGCTGTTTATGGTGTCTGGGAGTTTTGGGGTGGAGTTTTTTAAGTCTTTAAGGTAAAGATAATGTTATCTGCAAATAAAGATAGTTTGACTACTTCTTTACCTATCTGTACTCCTTTTATTTCTTCTTGCCTTATTGCTATGCCTATGAATTCCAGGACTATGTTGAATAGGAGTAAGGAGGGTGGGCACCCTTGTCTCATTTGTGACTTTAGGGGACAAGGTTTCAGCCTTTCCTCTTTAAGTATAATGTGGAGGTATATTCCTTCTATTCCTAAGTTCCTCAGAGCTTTTATTATGCAGTGGTGTTGAATAATATTAAAGGCTTTTTCTGTGCCTATTGAGATGATCATGTGGATTTTGTATTCACTTCTGTTAATGCTCTATATTACATTTAAAGACTTGTGCTTGTTGAATCATTTCTGCAGTCTAGGGATGAAGCCAACTTGGACATGGTGAAAGATTTTTTTTATATATATTTTGTTGGATTTGGTTTACCATTATTTTATTGAGTATTTTTGTATTAATGTTCATTAAAGAGATTTGCCTATAGCTTTTGTGTTTGGATGTGTTCTTGTCCAGTTTTGGGATGAGTACAATACCAGCTTCATGAAATAAGTTAAGCAGTGTTCCTTCACCTTGTATTTCATGGAAATGTTTAAGGAGTGTTGGCATTGGTTCTTCTTTAAATTTCTGGTAGAATTCAGCAGAAAGTCTGCCAGGTCCTGGACCATTCTTTTTTGGGAGACTGTATGGCTGCTTCAGTTTCATTATGTGTTTTGCATCTGTTTATGTGGTTAATATCCTGTTGATTCAGTTTTGGATTGTCATAAGTATTTAGAAATTAGTCCATTTCTTCAAGGTTTTCCAAGTTATTTGAATATACATACTCAAAGTAGTCCTTGATTACTTCCTGGATCTCTTTGGCGATTGTTATTATCTCCCATTTTTCATTTCTGATTTTACTAATTTTTGTCTTTTCCCACCTCATTTAAGTAAGGTTTGCCAGGGACTTTGTCAGTCTAGTTTTTTTTTCCAAAAAAACCAGCATTTTGTTTCATTGATTCTTTGTATTTTTTTGGTCTCTGTTTCATTAATTTCAGCCCTTAATTTTATTATTTCTCTTCTGCTTGTTTTGGGTTTAGCTTTTTATTGTTTTTCTAGGAGTTTGAGATGTTGCATTAGTTTATTTATTTGAGATCTTTCTTAGTTCTTAATATCCAGTTTTATGTTTTAAATTTCTTTAAAGCAAAACACTGAAGCTAGAGGTTTGTTAACTTCCTACATGCTGCATGAGTGGATAATTAATAACAGATTAATAGTAAAGACATGTGCATCTGTGTAATCCAATCATAATACTATGTCATCTTACCACAATACATGATGACTAGGAAAGTTCAACAAAAAATAGAGATACTCAAATGTCTTTTGAGTTGTTCAGTATTATGGTAGAAGGAAAAGACACACAAATAATATTAAAAATAAACTTGATTTGGTTACTTCTACAAACAAAATTTATGCTAAACTTACTGTTTAGATAAAGCCTAAACATTGTGTTATGGATACATGTCATGACAGTGTCAAAAGGAATTCAGACAGTACAATACAGTACTATGAAATGTGCATTTTTAGCACTTAATTTTGAAAAAAGGAGTATCACAGAAACCACATCTTACATTAATCTAATCTATGTCAGCAGTAGGAAATCTACATGTGCACAATGTTGAAAAAATTGAATGTAATTTTACCATACAGCATCAGATAATAATCACCACTGTCAAAAGAGAATTATTTCAGTATTCAGAAGATCTCCTTTTATTTTTTCTGTCTCTCTTGGTTTTTTGAAAAAACTTCATAATGTTTTCCATAGTGATTGTACTAATTTACTTTCCCACCAACAATGCATGAGCGTTCCTTTTCCCCACATCCTGGCCAACATTTGTTGCCATTTGTGTTCTTGGTGACCACCAAACTAACAGGAGTAAGTTGCAATCTTAATGTGGTTCTGAATTGCATTTCCTTTATGGCCAGGAATGCTGAACATTTCTTCATGGTTTTTTTTTTTTTTTTTTTTTTAGCCATTTTGAATTCTTTTTTTGAAAAATTTCTGTTCAGTGTATTTGAACACTTTTCATTAGGTCATTGTTTTTTTTTTGGGGGGAGGGAAATTTAGTGTTTGGAGTTCGAGTATATTCTGATTATCAATTCCCTGCCAGATATGCAGCTGACAAAGATTTTCTCCCATTCATCTGAACAGTGACCCATTATTATATATGGAAATGCACATAGGTCTATGGGATAGAATTGAATGGCTAGGAATTGACCCTATGTTTATGTTCAGTTCATCAATAATAATGAAGAAAGCAATAAAATAGGAAGAGGTCAAGTTATTTTTTAAGGAAGAACTGGAATAATTTTATATTACTACTAAAAATAATGAAATTACTATCACATTGTGCAGAAAAATCAATTTGCATCAAGAGATATGTGTAAGAGTTAAAATTGTAAAGCTTCTAATAAAACATGGGAATAGTTTCATGACTTTTGTTGCTACTTATGACACTAATTCTTGTAAAAGAAAAAAGTGACTAGTTGGTCTTCATCAAGTAAAAGAAAATATTTGGTACATTCTACTTAAATAAAAATATTTACTATCCAGAAGATGTCAATCAAGAAAGTAAAAAGAAGGTAAGACAAGGAGAAGATAGTTTTAAGTCAATTTTACCATAAAGGACTTGCATCCAGAATATAAAAAAACCCATTCAAAGAGTATATTCAATAGGACATAGATAAATTGTTCTTCTTTGAATAATGTAAATGTGCTAAGAATAAATTGTGGTGATAGTTAAATAGCTTATAAACTTTTATAGAAGTTATTGTACTATACAGATTACAATGTGTGAATTCTTCATGTAACTTGTACTGCAATCAGTCTATTAAAAACTGCACAAATTTGACATGTCTTTGCAATGAGTTTTGCTACATATCTATGTTCACATTTTCTGCCCCCTACACCTCCTGTCTCCTTGTATCTCTGTCCCCTCTTTTCTTCTTTCGGTGTGTGACCTTCTAAGTTATTCTATGAGAGGTCCACCAAACCTTCTGTTTCTCAACCTTGCTAGAAAGAAGAAACTTGGCAAAGCAGCAGCTCTGCTTACATCTGAGATGCACAAAGGGACATCTTAGTCAAAACTGTGAAATTGGTGTCCATTCATCAAAACCATGTCAAAATGCACTGACTGCATCCATATGTCAACGTAAGTCTGAATCTAACCCACAAAGAGGTGGTGGAGTTATCATTACCATCCAATTAGAAAAATAGAAATAAAGTTCTTATTAAGATGTAATTTCCAAGCTGAGGAAAATCAAAATCTACCTTAATTGTTCACTAACTTTCCCATTTAGATGGGAACCCCAATTTTATTTATTTTTTTTTTCATTTTTATTATTCATATGTGCATACAAGGATTGGTTCATTTCTCCCCACTGCCCCCACCCCCTCCCTTACCACCCACTCCGCCCCCTCCCTCTCCCCCCCCCAATACCCAGCAGAAACTATTTTGCCCTTATTTCTAATTTTGTTGTAGAGAGAGTATAAGCAATAATAGGAAGGAACAAGGGTTTTTGCTGGTTGAGATAAGGATAGCTATACAGGGCATTGACTCACATTGATTTCCTGTGTGTGGGTGTTACCTTCTAGGTTAATTCTTTTTGATCTAACCTTTTCTCTAGTACCTGTTCCCCTTTTCCTATTGGCCTCAGTTGCTTTAAGGTATCTGCTTTAGTTTCTCTGCGTTAAGGGCAACAAATGCTAGCTAGTTTTTTAGGTGTCTTACCTATCCTCATCCCTCCCTTGTGTGCTCTTGCTTTTATCATGTGCTCATAGTCCAAGCCCCTTGTTGTGTTTGCCCTTGATCTAATGTGTGCATATGAGGGAGAACATACGATTTTTGGTTTTTTGAGCCAGGCTAACCTCACTCAGAATGATGTTCTCCAATTCCATCCATTTACCAGCGAATGATAACATTTCGTTCTTCTTCATGGCTGCATAAAATTCCATTGTGTATAGATACCTCATTTTCTTAATCCATTCGTCAGTGGTGGGCCATCTTGGCTGTTTCCATAACTTGGCTATTGTGAATAGTGCCGCAATAAACATGGGTGTGCAGGTACCTCTGGAGTAACCTGTGTCACAGTCTTTTGGGTATATCCCCAAGAGTGGTATTGCTGGATCAAATGGTAGATCGATGTCCAGCTTTTTAAGTAGCCTCCAGATTTTTTTCCAGAGTGGTTGTACTAGTCTAAATTCCCACCAACAGTGTAAGAGGGGGAACCCCAATTTTAAAAGATAGTTCCATTCCATGTTTTTACTCTTCCACCAGTGTTTTCCATTGGGAAAATGTAATTTTATACATATTTTATTTTGAGTTGTTGCATTTTAATTTAGTTTCTTTTGGTTATTTTATATTGTTTTATTTTAAATTAAAAAAAATTTTACATTTAAATAAAAAGATAAGGAAATAATTTGTTGCCCATTCTCAGAAGTCATTATCTTTACTTTAATATTACTCATATTTTTCACTAACTTTCAATTACTTTAAGAGTTTATTTTTCTAAGTACAAACTTTTTATCACTAACATTTATTCGAATATAACTTTTTTCTTTAAAAGGTGTCCATTAACAATTAAAACTAATTTTTTCTTCATTAATTTTCATGTGTGGATACATTGTTGGAGGCATTTCCCCCCGTCCTCCTCCTCTCCCTCTCCCTTGCACCCTCCTTGCTTCCAGGTGGAAACTGTTCTCCCCTTTTCTCCAATTTTGTTGAAGAGTAGACATTAACAACAGTTTTGATAAACCATCTCTGAGACCTTTTAATTTAATTATACAAAGCATATAATGCCCAGATAAAGACCTATTACAAGACCATTTTATCAACCCTATAATTTCTTATTCTTTATTAATATACAATATGCTAAGCCTGGATATTATGATATACCAGTGAAAAAAGTAGTAAGACATGTTTCCAATAACAAGACAATTATCATTGTTGTAGGGAGACTAAATTCTCCCCTTCACCCAACCCCTGAAATATCCCAGGAATCCTAGCCCCAGGAATATGTGCAATTTTTATGTACTAGAGCAAGAGTAAATTAACATTTACGTGGAATCAAGATTGCTTAGCAGTTCTTGCTTTGCAGATTATCTATAAAGGCCCAATGCAATCACGTGAGTCACTATTAAAATAGAAGAAGAAGACAGAAAAGCATTCTCTCAGAGTGACACTGGGCGAGGCCAGGATGCTGATTTAGAACATGGAGGAAGGGACCAGGAATCAAGGAACTGAGACACCTTGAGGAAGCTAGTTAAGTCAGGAAACACTCTCCCATGGATACTCCAAAGCAGCACCTTGATTTTATCCCCAACTCTTTTCAGTATTCTGACCTCTAGAGCTGTATGAGGATAAATTTTTGTTGCTTTAAAACACTAAGTTTGTAAAAATTTCCTTCACTGACAGACATTTCTTATATAAATAAAATACTAATTAAAGCTATTAAGAATTACTTTTAGGATCATTTGAAAAGATTATTTCTAAATTTGTAAATAAGAACAACAAAACACACAAGCTTTCCTACCACAAATGATGTTTTCTCAGCTGTTAATTCATAAAAGTTTTTTAACTGGAACTTTTCTAACACAAGGTCCTAGAAAACAAGGAACTTTAATTCTATCTTAATTATTTCTGTTATTTATTTTTGAGTTGGAAAGAACATTTTATTATAAATTATTTTGAAAGTATTTTATCAGTTCTCCCATTACTATGTACAACTTGAGCAAATTCTGTACACTTTATCATCAGTTTGTCTTAGATGAGCATTTTCTGTGTTCCATGAGGAAAAAACAAAATGATCCACTTTAATCCCATTGGCTCTTCACTTTGGGATCACCGAATTATTGTTGTTACTGAGAACACAATGATGATGGTGGTGGTAATGGTGTTAATGATAATGAAAAGGAGAGAAAGAAACAGAGGACCAGAAGAGGAAGAAATTTCAGGAATAGAGAACTTTAAATGACTGTACAGCAGATCTTCTGATCTGTTTGAAGATTTACTAATAAGAAGTTATAATATATTTCTAATGTACTAATAATAGTAAATGATAATAAATGAATATTTTTGCATACTTAATACAATTTGTAAATTTCATAGACTTGAATTACGGTTTTCTATAAAAATTGTTTTCTACAATCAATTGTGGAAAAATTTAAATTTTTATATAAAAATTTAAAAAGAGTAAAAAATATGGTGATTTTTTTTTTTTTACTTTCTTCATAAAAAATGTTTTCCACAGTAAAACCAACAAAAAAAGAAAGTGTCTGCGGTGGGAGTTTATCTTGAAGGTTTCCTATTCACATCATTGGTAGTTGGTGTTGGTTGTTAGCTGTGGTCTCAACTGGGATCATCAGGCAGAATCCTAAACATGATTTTTTTATGTGTCCTTGGCTTCTTTGGATCATGATGGTACAGTTCCAAACAAACATCCCAAGAAAAGAGATGGAGGCTGTATAGCTTCAGACCTGCCTTGGAAATCACATAGCATCACTTTATCTATAGTCATAGGCTTGAGTTCAAAACAGAAGGAAAAGTAACTCTAAAACTCAATACGGGAGAATTAGTTTCATATAGCAGGAAGAGTATGAGAGATGAGACATATTGTGATGTTTTAGAAAAATAGGATCTTTCACATTGCTATCCAGAGAACTTCATAGACATGATTTTTAAACCAATTTGCAGCTGAGCATGATGGTTTATACCTGCAATCCCCGTTCAGTGAGGGGGCAAGATAGAAGCATCCTGCGAAGCAAAAAAGTATCAAGACCTTATCACCAAGAAGCAGGACATAGTGAGTAGCACATGCCTGTAATCCCAGCTACAAGGGAGGCAGAGACAGTAGTCTAAGGTCAGACCTAGGAAAAAGTGAGACCCTATCTGAAAGTTAACTAAATCAAAATGGTCTGGAGTTATAGCTCAAGTGTACAGTGCCTGCCTAGCCAACTTGAAGTTCAGTACCACAGGAAAAGAAAGAAAAAGAAAATAATTTTCATCCATTTCCAGGTAAAAAGAATTCGTTATTGTCCAATTAAGCAAAACGTTGTAGAAAGATTTTCAACATTTTCTAGATTAAATGCTTCCATTCAGCAATATTTCCAAGCCAGCTTTGTGAGGGAGTGAAACCTCACCAGAGCCTTGTTGGAGAATATCATCATATGTGTTAAGAGTGAGGAAGATAAGCGATGCAAATATAATGACTGTCCTAAATTCAGTTTCGACACACAACTTTTTTTTATTTATTTATTCATAACAACACACAACTTTTAAGTAATGTGGACAAAATAACATAACTTTCTGTTTTTAACTATAATTTAATGACAAAATACTCTATTGTTAAAGTGGAAAAAAATTACATGTTCTGGACTAACTATTGCAGTATTAGTTTTAAATGAATATTTAAGAATTCTCAAACATGAATTTATGAAACAGAGGTTTGGTTTTATAATGGAATTTTTTGGACAACGGGAACCATTTGAAGGTGTTGACAGACACAATGAGTGTGAGGCCCTCACTGCATTACGTTCATCTTACACATATGATGTTAAAATACTTTAATAGGATGTAACAACAATCTTGTCTTGGAATTCTCAAACCTCAAATGACAGGTTTTTATAAGGGTCTATACAGACTTAGGAAGTAGGACTTTCATTAAATAGGAATTTGTAAAAAATTACTCCCTTGTAAATAAAAGAAGTGACCTAGATGTCTGGGCATACAATTTTAGTTCATATTAACTAGTTTTATTGATTGTTTTTGCACACCGTTAAGAAATATAATTTGTAATCTTAACAGTTCCTTAACTTTTATCTGATTGCTTAAAGTAAGTTCTGTTGGACATTATTAAAAGGCAGCCTCAAAATTTTAAGACTATTCATAAAAGTAGAAAACTAAAAGTGGAGGTGCATGGTACTCTTCAAATGCACTAAAAAGAAACTTAGGGTAGACATACACAGAACAGATAGGCAGTGCAGAGGACTTTCATAAATTTCAAAACAATCCAAATTTCAAATTCCAGAAACATATTAGTCTGTCAAAATGTGACTTTTTCTTGAGACTATCATATCAAGATCTTGGAAGGTCTAATTTATCTAGTGAGATCTGTGTATGTATTTAGTCTTGATTTGATTTACCACTAAACCCAACTATTATTTTTTTTAAAAACAGTCTCTTTAATTTGTAGTTTTATTCTAATATTGTTAACATGTTTGTGAAATTTCTTAGAAAACTGATCAATTCTAAATATGTAACTGATACAAATGAGTGTAAATATACATTCAAACTGATATAAATGTGTGTAACTCTACATTCATCTATACATTCATATATGACATCTGTTATTTGTTTTTTACACAGCAGGGAGCTCATTACTCTGACTGTTAACATTTTTCTGGATGTGGGAGGCTTTGTTTTACAATAAGCCACCAAGAGAAAAACTAGATAGCTGGAAGTATCATAGTCATCATTCAGGTACTGCTGTGTTACCAATTAGTGCACTTAATTTTAAAACAGTGGAACTTGATCCGCAATGCTTTCTTAATACATTTTAGTTAGGATTAATATTATGGAAATTCAAGTTTGGCTTTCCCAGACAGGATGAGATATGTCAAGTTGATAAGTTAGTTGTAAAAACATTGAAATAAACTTACTCATAAAGTTGACATGAGTCATTGTATGTATTACTAAAAATTGTCAAAACACTGCTAGGTAATTCAGATGTAATCATTATAAATGAATGAAGTATGAAGTTGAAACCATGGCAGAAAATTAGTCTTTAAATCTGTATTTTTTCATAGTAGCTAAACAAAACTTAATGAAAATAATATAAAAAACAAAAATCTTAGCTGGGTGCTGTAGCTTCTGTTGTAATACCAGCTACTTGGTAGGCAGTGATAGGGAGGATTCCAGTTTGAGGCCACCCTAACCAAAAAATTTGCAAGGCCTCATCTCTATCAATATAAACTGGATATGGAGGTTCATGTCTGTCATCCCAGTTATACAGGAAGCATGAATAGGAGGATCCAAGTTCAGGCCAGCCAGCCTGTACATAAGCACAGGACCTTTTTAAAAATCACTAGAGGAAAAATGGCTGGAGACACGGATGAAGTGGTAGAACACCTGCCTAATAAGTTCAAGTCCCTGAGTTCAAATGCCAGTACTGTTGCAAAAACAAAAGTACAAAAACCCTGATTTAATGCTTTTATATTAACAATTCATCTGGTAATACCTAGAAATTATGGTTTTTCTAGCTCATGGCTGTTCCTTTTCCTGGTTTCTAATTCAGTTAAATCTGAGACAGACATCACAAATTTGAACTTTCAAGAAACCCTCAAATAGTACTGCCACCACTGATATAAACACACATTTTGAGAATTACTGATTAACATGAACGGAGCTCAAACAGCACCAATGCAGAAAATCTGTTTATAAACTGTCCCATATATTATCCACCCTATATTTTTCTATTTTCTGATTCTGAGAAAAGAAAAGGTATTAGTGTGATGGAGTCAGGTGAAGAGAGGAGAAGAAAATAGTGGTCATGATGGTACCAGTTTTCCTGGTGGATAGAAAAGAGAGCAACTGCAGCAAAAGAACTTCTTTTGGAGAAACAGCAAAGTAGTGGCAATGAGAAGTTATTTGGCATCTCCCTAGTAATAGGAAGCAGAAAGTAGTCAATTTCTTCCTGTGCCTGAAAACCATTAACTGCCTTACTACTTACGTAACTGATAGTTTCAACTATCTATGACATGTGGCCTAAAAATTTATTAGCAGCAAGACTGAAGAAACATGAAAAAGTCATTGCTGGGAGCAGGAGTACACATGTTTAATCTGATAGAAAATGAAAAGGGGAAATTGATACTGTGGATGAATCAGACACTGGAACACAATGTTGGTGATTTCCTGAAATTCCTGGTGGATGTTTTGGCTGGTGGTATCAGTAGTTTGACTAATCATCTGAAAATAAAATAGAGTTTGTGAGCTATTGTATGGAAGAAAATGAAACAAATGGTTAAAAAATTATCTGACTATTCAAATCAAATCAGTTATGATTCTGTCAGGAAAATGGTAGCTCCCCCAAAAGAGTAACTTAGGAGAGTTGAATTAAAAGGGAAATGAACGATGGATAATTAATCATTCTGGGTTTAGAAATACTCTAGAGCTACTTTCTTTTCCTAGGCTAAAGAGACAAGCTAATAGTGGAATTAAAAAGAGCTAAAGCAGAAATACATATACTGTATAAGATATTTTAACATTAATTATTAACTCATGTAGACACACATGGCTCCTGAAAACCTACAGCTTGGCAGTCATATTAGTTCAGGAAATTAATGCCTGCCCTTACTCTCTCCTCACCTTCATGACCTTCTTTCAAACTTTACAAGAACATTGAAACACTATCTTGTTTCACATACCTGTGCTACTGGAGGCCATCTGGAAATCAGGAAGAAAGGAAGTAAGAAAACAAGGTCAAAGTAAAAATAAGTACTGTGTTTAAAGGACTAAAAAAGAGACACCCACAACTTGAATCAAGAATTGTCTCTAGAATCTTTGACTGCATACAGCAATAAATCCCTGTATCAAGTTAGTCTGTCTGAGTTGGAATTATGTTATTTACAACTGAAAACTATCAAGGTAATACACTGGAATTCTGAATAAACCACTGATCTCATTGATCATATATTTAAATAGTTCTCTGTGATATTAATAATACTATTGTTCACTCAATTATTAGTTATCTACTAAAGAAAACAATATTTCTATAGTAGTTTGATGTTTATGTACTATGTTTTTGACGTGCTATGGATACTCAAGTGCTAGATACTGAAGACTGACTGTGGTATCTCCAGAAACTTTTACTGTGTCATATGCAATAATCTCTAAGTAATTTACTTTAATACACTATTTTATTTATAAGAAGTGATTTACACATTTCTGATTGAGAAGGAAGGTCTTGACGAGTATGGCATGAAATAACTCATTAATTCATTAATTTATTGAGTACTTATTAAATATCTACTTTTCTAGAAACTTTTTTTTGTTAGTAAAACTTTTGGGCAACAGTTTAAAAAGACTTCCCTTAGCAAACTCACTTAATATTAAAGATCACTCTAACATCTTACATACAGCAGATGTGGTATGGGAGGAGACCCCCCCAAGAGCCGGCAATGGGTGCAGCCTTACGAAGGTGGTAACTGACTACCAGCAGGGTGATCAGTGATGGAGGTACTTAGGGTCTGATTTGGAAAGACTGCTTGTGAAATGAACAAAAAGAAGTCAGAGGTAATGCTGAGCTTGGTAGCTCGCTCAAAGGTTTGGAAAATAAACATAAAAGGTTTTCTAAAATGCGGACTTCTGTAAGAAGAGAAGTGTCATGGGAGGATCAAGAAAATAAGAAATTAAATTTGTACATTTCAGGTACGAGTGAACTAAGATAAGTAAAATACAGAGGGTAATCAGAGAAGCTATGAAATATTAGGAGCATGAAGACACTGCTGGCCTGACTCAAAATATGTGACTAAGTCTAGTCAGACGGAAGTAAGAATTGATTATTTCAACTGGCAATTGGAGCATGGAAGAGGAGAAATTGCTTAGAACTGCTTTATGAATAAGAGGAAAAATTGACCCAAACTGCTTTATGAATGATGGGAGGAAAAATGGGCTTTTTCTATGAAGGCTAGTAACAATATAGAATAATATGCTTGCAGTTGAAGGAAGCTGCAAGTGCACTAGTTTTAAATAAGAGAAAATTCGGGAGGGGTTTGGTGCATGAACAGGAAAATTGGCTTAGATAAAAAGACATATGTCAAATTATTTGTAATAGGAGAAAAGTCAAATGTTTGTACCAATATCTTTTGCTTTGAATATGTGGTTGATGAATCACTTGGAAAGAGTTTCCTGACTTTTCTACGGCTTAAGTGAAATAAAAAGCAAACTGAGACAGAAAGTGAAATCACTATGTATATGAGAGGAAAGGAACTATAGTATTACTGAAGCATAGCAATGAAAAGTTAGTAAGCAGGGGATTAAATGAAGTGCATTCAGGCTGCAGGCATGGCTCAAGTGGTACAATGCCTGCCTAGTAAGCCTGTGGCCCTTAGTTCAAACCCTAGCTCTGAAAGGAAAGTGATGAAAAGCTGAGGAGCCTTAAGAAAAGGAAAAGGAGAGACACACCAGGAAACAGTTTGCAGTCTTTACAAGCAACAGAACTTTTTTAGGAAGAAAAGACCTGAGAGGGGAACTTGGCCATCAGAGTAACACTGTGAGAGGGACAAGAGCAGTTGAGGTTGAGATGACTGAGGGTCAAGGTCAGCCCAGGGACATAGTTCACAAGATCCAATCTTCAAAATAACCAGAGCAAAATGGACTGAAGATGTGGCTCAAGCGGTAGAGCACCTGTTTTGCAAGTGTGAAGCCCTAAGTTCAATCCACCTCCCCCACACAGAAAAACAGAATAAAAATCTCTGAAGATATCACAAGTTTTAAGTTCTACAGGGAGAATCTAAAATGTGATGCTATTTATTTTAAATATCAACAGTTTCAGAATGAGCAGATTTGCCCAACTGCAGATCAAAAATGGATTTTAAAATATTGCATCCATACTGAACATGACCAGACTTTTTTCTTGCATTTTTCTCTTAGATGCAATAAGACAACAATTTACATACTGTGTGCATTGTATTAGGTATCACAAGTACAGTAATTTGAGCTGCTTTACAGTATATTGGAAGGTATGCATGAACTATATGCAAATGACATGTCATCCTGTTTATGAGACTTAGGCATGTGTGGATTTTTGCAACATGGGTGTTCTTGGCATCAGTCCTTTTGAGGTATAAGAGACAACCTTAATTTCTCCATAAATTTGTTAAATCAGTGCAAGCTAGATCACAACTAGTATATGCTATAGACAGCACAAGCATAAATATGCTTTCATTTGAGAAGTATTCATTTCACTTGCCCATTTCTTAAGTGGTTTATTTTTTATTGTTTATTAATTTGAGTTCTTTATATACTCTGCCCATTAATTGACTGACAGACTTACAGCTGCCAAAGACTTTCCCCAATTATGTAGACTATCTATTCACTTTGTTTCCTTGACTGTGCAGAGCTTTTTAATTTGAAACAATCCAATTTGTCAATTCTTGTTATTATTTCCTAAGTATTAGAGTCCTATTCAGAAACTTAATGTCTATGTCTGGATCTTGAAATATTTCTTCCATATGGAAGAAGTACAAATGGCCGATGTGTATGTGAAAAAATGTTCCACAACTTTGGTCATTAGAAATTCAAATCAAAGCTACATTTACATTCCGTCTCTTCTCAGTAGAATGGCCATCATCAAGAAAAGAAAAACAGTAGTTACATTCCATCTCTTCTCAGTAGAATGGCTATCATCAAGAAAAGAAAAACAATAAACATTGGCAAAGAGGCAGCAGGAAAAGAAATCCTTAAATACTCTTGGTAGGAATGTTAATCAGGACAGCCACTATGGAAATTTGTATAGCGATTCCTCAACAAACTAAAAATAGAAATATTATACCACTCCTGATTATAAACCTGAAGGAATCAAAGTCAGCATACAACAGATGCACCTTCACACCCTGTGATTATCAGAGAGAGTATTAAATAGAAGATACATAATACACAGCAACTTTAAATTAAAAAGTTAAAATATCATTTATTCAAAGATGAATTATAATTAATAAAATATGCAATATGTGAATAGATTTAACGAAATAGATATAGGAAGCTTAAGACACAAATATAAAGCTTTACAAATAAAATATTCCTTTGACAACATATATAAATGATAAAAAATATATCACATATGATTAGTTTTCAATAGCTTCTGGTTGGGTAGACACAACAATCATTTTATATTTAAATAAAACACTGTTAATGTTTGTTGTGAATCAAATTTTCTCTATCCTGAATATTTCAAGCTATATTTTTTCCTGTTTAAATAATTTACAACTAAATTTTATGGGGTAAAAAATCAAACGACATGATGGAACAAAATTCAAATATACAGGTAAAATTTTATCAAATAATTTAGAGAGCAGGTAAGTTACTAAACATGTTTTTATATGACATTTGGTACATTTTAATTAATATCTAACAATTGAACAAATGTATTGGATACACTGTGATGTTTTAATATATGTATAATTTGTATAATGATTATCTTAAGGTAATAGCATATCTATCACCTCAACTACTTGAAAACAAATAAATTTCAACTCAAAATTGTGCATAAGGGTCACAGTTGAACCACCTCTAGTGTTATATGCTGAGGTTAAGGAATAGGATTTTTGATGAACACTGTGTGCACATTACACTAGTAAAGTTTGAATAGTCTCCAAAACTCTTTTTATCTGTCTTTTATACTACTGGGTTTACTGTGTGTAGTTTGCATGTAGAGTGGACAACGTCCAGTAGGGAAATTTTAGAGTAGAAAAGGTTATGGGAATATGCCTCCATGTAACAACTGCAGCAGCAAAGTGTCATTATTGAGGCAGACAGGAGAGAAGTGATGAACCTTCAGGACCATACATTTTTGTCAAATTCATTAAGTAGTTACATGTAAAACAAAATAAATTTTTCACACAAGGAAAACAAACCAAAAAACAAATGATTACTTATATGCTCTTGGAGTGAGACAGGACTTTCTGAGTGTAACACTCCAGGTATATAATTATATGAAAAACCAGTTACTAAATCAGTATACACTTACTTAATAAAATGAAATGTTGTTAGGATATAATGAAATCTGTAATATTATATCTTTGTGGCTCTTTTTAATGATTTTCTGTGACTATCATGTATTTCTCTTGTAGCTGTGGAAAATGAACTAGACATTGTTTACTGTATGTATGATTTTAAGTATGATGTCAAAATTGTTTGGAACATATTTTTTTCAAACTTTTGGAAGACATATAATTCTTATATTGTATATCCAATGTGTAACTTTAAATGTAAAAAAAAAGATCATGCTATTCTACATGTGACAATGGCAAAGGAAGAAAAAGCAGAAGCAACGTAAATTGGCAAAGTCAATCTAAAATAATTTTTAGAATCTTCCCAGCACAAGTTGGAATGTCCTTTGAAAAATGGTCCCTGTTTCTTCACACTCTTGCCATTTAGGAAGCTGTATGGTTACAATTTCCTTCAAATTTTTTCTTAACTCTCATTTTATCAGTGAATTCTTCCCTGAGAACCTTAAACTAGATATCATATGTCTCCTTCATTCTTCATACCCTTTTCAGCTTTATTTTCATGATATCATCTCAGAACATGACGTTCAATGTGTTTAGTCATGGTCTCCACTGGATTGTGAGAGCAAGGATTTGTGTGTTTCATTAACTGCTTTATCCCTCATGAGCAAAAGAATGCAAAAGATGTGACAGGATCTCAATTTATACTTTGATTAAATGAATGAAAATTTATTTACACACTGATTACATTTCATATTGGAGATGTCACATGTATCTGTCAATGTACTTTCAAAAGTGTCATTCATCTTACTAAGCAAACAAGGGCTGTCCAGTCTTGTGATACCAACCCTAAGAGAAGCAAGGTGTTTGAATATTGACAGCTCTGTTCCCAATAAGATGGCAAAGTGTAATTGAGAAGGTAAAGGACATAAGAACAAAGTAACAAAGATAAAGCTCAAGTGAGAATTGAACCTACCATTCTAATCATGTTTAAACATGAGCTGGTTTTGTCCTTTCAATGGTGTGTACAAGCAATAAGTTATTTTTTGCCTACACTTAATTATATTTCTGTCATTTTTGAGAGATTCTTAATTCCTTTAGAGCTGTATAAAATGCTATACCAAAGCAAAATAATGACTCAAATACTTAGAAAAGTAAAAATTAAATTAAAATCTATTAAAATTTAAAGCAAATAAAAGCTTCCAGATTGAATAAATAAAGCAAGGATATTGATAAAATTATCACTGTGATCTAAAATTTAGCTCTAATATCAACCTTTTTCTCCTCATTATCAATCAGAGTATAAACTGAAAGTTTTGGTGGAGGTATTAGTAATATTCTAATCTCTTCCTAGCAGGATTCATACCTAAAATTTTCTTTAATTCTGGTATTATTGTATTTTTTTAATTTCACATTATACTTACTTATCACTTATATCCTATGACCTCACTATAGTCATTTAAGAATTCCAGGATTTTTTTACTCCCTCTTCATTCCCTCTCTCCTCCTCCATATTGCTCTCCTTCTCACTCTCCTCTCTCCACCTTTGCCTTTCCCTCTCTTTCCTTGTTTCCTCTGACATGTTCTTTTGCCATACTGTTTCAGTTTTGCTACAGCCTAAGATCAATGGAGACAATTGAAAATGGACAGAAACCTCTGAAACTGTGAATCAAAATACATCTTTTTTTTCTAAGTTAATTTTCTCAGGTATCTTGTAACCATGGCAAATAGCATGTTTTACATTGATCACTTTGAGTTCTGGGTATATTTTAAATATTAGTTCTTAAATGATAAATAATTTGCAAATATTTTCTCCGAGTATTTGGATTGTCTTTTGATTATATTGTTTCCTTCAGTGTAAAGAAGGTTTTCAGTTTGATGCATTCCCATTTATCTGTTTCTGCTGTCAATAACTGTACTTTTGAGGTTATATTTAAAAAAAACTCTCTCTGCCTTAGCCCAATGCCATTGGTCTGTTCCCCACATTTCCTTCTGATTAATTTCAGGTCTTACATTTAAGTATTTAATTGATTTTGACTTAATTCTTCTATTGAGACAAGAAATATTTCCATTTTCATTCTTCTGTATGTAGATAACCAAAGTTCCCAGTCCAGTCAGTGATTCTTTTTCTCATTGCTGAGAACCAACCACAAAAGTATGGGGATACTTTTGTTGGCTTTCAGTCATCTCTTTGGCCAGTGTACTTGTTCTTATGCCAATTCTGTGGTGTTTGGATTACTGTAGCTTTACAACATATTTTTAAATTCAATAGTGTGATGCTTCCATCTTTGTTATTGTTGCTCAGATTGTTTTGTTTACTAAGCATCTTTTTGATTTTGTATGAGTTTTAGAATGTTTTCTTTTTCTGTCATGAATGACATTAGGATTTTAATAGGTCATAGATTGAATCTGTAGATTGTCTTGGATTGTATAAACCTTTCAAACACATTAATTGCTCCTGCCCATGAACACAAAGTAGCTTTCTATTTGTTTACATCATTTCTTACTTCTTTCATTTCTTTTCTTTGGTCAGTTTTATTCATAAGTTTTCTATTTTGTTTACTATTTGATCTATTTAAATTGTATTCTTTCCTTCATTTCTTCAGACAATTCTGTTATTGTCTGAAACTTCTAAGACATGCTGTAAGTTGATTTCCTATCGAACAGCTCTACTGTGTTGATTTGACAGTTCTAGCAAGTTTTTGGTGGGATCTTTAGATTTTTGTATGTATAAGATCATGTTATCAGCAAGGTGGACACAATTTTACTTCATTCTTTCCTCTTTAAATGGATTTTACTTCTTTTTCTTGTCCATGTTTCAGCATAGATTTTTTTCCATACTATGTTGAACTGAAAATGTGAAAACAGGCATCCTTTCTTCTTCCTAATCTAAGTGGAAAGCATTAAACTTTTCACCACTGTATAAGTTGGCTTGTCATATATGACCTTTAATATATAGAGTAATGTTCATTTTCTGTCTAACTTCTTGAGTTTCTTTTCATCATGAAAGTATGCTACATTTTGTCAAATCATTTTTTCCTGCACTATTTGAGATACTCACATAGTTTTTGCTCTTCATTCTGTTAATAATGAATCACACTTACTGATTTTCATATGGTTAATTAACTTTGCATCTCAGGGATAAATTATTCTTGGTAATGGTGAATTATCCTTTTGCTATAGTATTTATTCGCTTTTACAGTATAATTTCCTCCTAGAATGTTTGGAAGAATTCACCATCAAACTCTCTGGGTTTAAGCTTTCTTTTCTGGGGGGATTATTATTGATTGAGTTAACAGATTTAAACTATTTAGGGTATCTATGTTTGTGTATGCTTTGATAGACAGTATCTTTGAAGGAATGCTCTATGCCATCTATGTTATCAAATTTGTGGACGTAGATTGGTTTATTATATAGTACCTTTACTATCCTTAAATTTCATGAAATGAGAACAGGGAATTCAAACCTCCTTTTCTCCATATTGGGAGAGTTTGTGTAGAATTAACACATCTTTTACATATTTTGTAGAACTCACCATAATGAATTCTACCTTATTCAGGACTTTAGTTTTCTTTCTGCAAATGATTTCAACTTAAAAATCACTTTGCTTAATAAATGCATTATAATAAATGTTTTTCTCTCCTACAAATAATGTTGGTATTTTCAGAATTTTTGCCCATGTTATCTAACCATAGCCCTTCCAAGTAAAATCTGAGAACTTTTAAGATCTTTAACATAAGCTGTCATAAAGTTTCCTTTTTCTTGATTATAGTTTTAGTTATATTCAATAAATTTTAATATGTTGTGCTTTGGTTTTCATTTAGATCAAAATATGTTTTAATTTGCCTATAATATCTTCTTGAAATCATGGACTATTTGTTAGGGTACTATGAAATAGTCAATGATTAGGACTTATTTCAAACTTGCTTTTTTCTTAAGTTGAATGTAATTTTTTGTAATCAGATAACATTGCAGGAATTTAATGATTTAAAAATTGGTAAAACATTTTTGCAAGTAGTATGTTACATGTTAATGTTCTATGCACATTTGAAAATAATGTGAACTTACCTGTGTTTAGGTACAGTTTTCTATTGAATGTGCCCTGTCATGCTCCTTTTATGAGATAATGATCTACAGCACAAGTGACATCTGTGTTACTTCATTCATTTTTAAATATATAAATACATATGATTTTCATGTTTTTTGGTAAACTGACCCTTGAAGATTTCATTAATTAATTTTATTATTTCTGAAGAAAATTATTGTACTGAAACCCAATTTTCTTGATATTAATATAAGCCAATAAAGTTTGTTTTCAATGGAATAGCATAGTGGCCATTGTTTTCCATTTAAAAATATATATCCTAATACTTAAAGTGGATTTTGTACAGATGGAATTTAATTGTTCATGCCTTTTGTTTACTTAGTTTCTATGTTTCTAAGTGAAAGATAAGCTCAGTAAAGATATTTTAATCTTTTTTCACTAGAACAAAGTCTTACATGTGGAATATATGGGAATACTTCCTGTATGGATTTCAATAGGTTGTCCACTAATTAATCATTTAGATATTTAGAGAAGTATTTCGGCCATAATTATATTTAATTATGCACATTACTGTTCAGTGAAGTGGGGTCTGACAATGACAACTGCTACATTTTATTTAATTAAAATTATTTTGCCATGGATATTGGAAAAGGGAAGTAGTAGGTAAACTTCATTCTTTCTAAAATTAATGTTCTAATGTGGTTTTTCATCTCTTTCAAGCCAAAAGTAGAACCTATTTCCCCAACCCTTCAATTCTAGCTGATCTTGTGGATTAATAGAAAGTGTTAGAGTTGGCCTTGCTCTGATTCTAAATCTAGGTTCTTCCATATTGTTGTAAATGTCTTCATTTTAAAGCTAAATAATATTCTATTCTATGTGTGTGCTGTACTTTCTTCATCCATTCATCTATTACTGCACATTTGAGCTGTTTCCACATATGGGCTACAATTATGGTTTAAATATGAAATGTCTTCCATGGTCCCATGTATTGGGAGCTTGGTTACCAGTTGATAAGCTTTTGGAAATAACTAAGTCCTGAGAGCTCTGATGTAATCAATGAATTAATTGATTCATAATACAAAGACATTTTCAGAGGTGAAGAATGGAGCAAAGCCTAGTTAGAGGAAGTAGGTCACCTGGGCATGTCCCTGGGATTATTCTTTTCTCTCATACTTCCTGTATTCCCTTTCCTCTGTTTACTATCCACTACAATGTATGCTGTTCTGCTCCACCACACCCTTCTCTCCTTGATGGGAATCATACCACTGAAACTGTGAGCCCAAATAAATCTTTTCTCCTTTACGCCATTCTCTCATGTGCTTTGTCACAAAAATGAGGAAAATAACTGATATGACTGTTCTCATAGTGTTACAATGAACACAGGGGTTTAGATATTTCTTTGAGACCCAACTTCAGTTGCTTTGTATGTATACTCAAGAGTGAGATTGCTGTGGCAGAAGGAGACTCTATTTTGAATTTTAAGAAAAGCCTCCATATGGTTGTCCATAGTGGCTTCACCATTCTGTATTCCTACCAATAGTACATAAGGGTTCCAGTTTTTCTAAATCTCCATGTACACTTGTTCTTTATTTATTAAATTTAAATAACAACCATCCTAACATAGGGAAAGGTAATAATTCACTCTGGTTGTAATTTAATCTTACATTTATTCAACAATTCGTGACTGAATCTTTCTTAATATACTTGGGAGCATTTTGTATCTGTCCTTTGGAAAACTCTATCTTCCAGAACTTCATCAATTTTTTGATGGTTTCTTTAAAGTTATTTGCTTTAAAGGGAGAAATGTTGTTCTGAAACTTACTTTGTAATTTTACTTCTATGATGTGTTTTTAAAGGAACTTCCTGAATCATGCTCTTGAAATTTCTTTGTAATAATAGAATTGTTCCACATTATGAATGATACACAGTGTATTTCAGGAAATACATTATTTTCTGAAGAAACTAATTTATGCCAATAACAGAGGCAGCAATTATTAAAAAACATATTTCTCTGAAAACTGTTCCTTCATAGAGACTAGAAAAGCGTCTTAGTGAAAGATCGTGATTCACTGGGTATAGTAATTACATTACTTTGAATGACATGTCAGCATTAAAAATATACTCTATTTCCTGAAAATGAACAATTTTCATTTTATTTCACTGTCATGACTGACTCTTTTGTAAAGTCAAAACATGAGCAAATTAGATTTTAGTAAAGATTAAAAATCTTTAAAATTTTTCATATTTTACATACAGATTCACTTTTTAAATTGTATATATTTGAATTGTTTTGTGTGTGCACATAACTCTTCTGGAAAATTGTTTTCGGTAGCTCACTTAATGTCAATAACATCTGTCTGGAAGGCAGATTGACAGATTTGCTTGAAAGCTGTGTTTATAGACCTTGGGTGCCAAAATCATCACTGTTGTGAATTTTGTGTACCTTTACTAAGATTGTGGCATCAGACCCTCAAAGAATGATTGTTTCACTAAAAAGTTGCTAGTTTCTTTCATGAATTGTTATTTGGTTGATCGGGGAATCTCCTATATCTTGGGTCATCTAAACATTGTTATCTGAAGTGTAATTTTTTAAATGGTGAATTCACTGTGATTGACTTATAAAGTCTTATTGTATAGCATGACATATATATTCAAAAAGTAAAATAAAAACACTAATAATAATGGTAGATAATCTCTATCATTTGAATTGGTGCAGCTGTGTAGGAAACAGGAGTTAATTTTCAGGCTTTTAGTCATTATTATAGAGAATGTTAAAATGTGGAATATTTCCACAACCACTTCTTATAAATCAACTTAGTCCCTTAATTTTTTGGTCAAGTAAATAGTACAAGTTGTAAAAGAGTTAGGCCATATGTGACAAAAGGACAGTGGCAAGGCAAGTGTGTACCCAGGAGTACCAGGCCCTTACTGAGCACCCTCCTCCCGCCCAATTATCAATAAGTGGTATGTGCACCTCTGGGTTCCCAAAACATAAGTAATAATAAAAACAAACAAAACTTTGGGGGTACTGTGAGAGTTTTTTCCATTATAAACAAAATAAAATAGGAATAAATAAACCAATTATATCAGTGTTTAAATTACTGTTAGGAATAAATAAACTAGTTTTATCTGTTTAAATTGCTAAGTTGACTATAATTCAAGCTAGATATGATTTTCACAGAGAGATTGAAATTTTTATTTTAGAATTTGAAATGTATGTTAAATTTTAAAAATTATATTTTTCAATAAATGGAAAGTACTGATTTTAATTGTCATTTCTTAGTTTTGTTAATGTTTCACCCTTATGTTTGAGACATACTTTTATAAAATATCTTAAGATAGTGAAACTGAAAATAAAACACTGAGAGCAAATCTCTTATATAGTGAATAGGAGGTGAGTATGTGCTTAAATTCATATATTGCTAAATCGAGTAAAAGGGAAAAATGAGTGCAGACATCACATTGATGAATCTTCACAAAAGTTCAAAGAGTAATGGAATATATATAAATAAAACAACAGGTTATTAGTGTCCGATTTGTTTTCAATTAGGTATTCCTTGTTGAAGAACAAGGAAAATTTGTTTAAATTTATATATGACAATTTTAAGTAAAGCACAGAATCATTTAAAAACTTTGTTGCAAAGTGCCTGGATAGATATTTTTCTTAATATTATTTTCCCCTAGAAGATATAAGAAGACTATGTAGGTGTAATATATTAGCCTAGCAGAAAAGAAAATCACTTCTTTTATACATACACAATGTATGCCTTTCCCAGAACCCATACAGGCTAACCTATAACTCAAAAAGGTGATCTCACTGACTGGTGCTTCTGTGTAGAGACCCCCTGGTGAAGCCACTGTTACAATATCTGACCAAGAGGCAAAAGCTTCAACTGAGGATTTGGGGGATAAGAAGAGGGGAGAACACATTAAACTTAAAGTCATTAGATAAGACAGCAGGGGCCTTCACTTCAAAGTGAAAATGACAATGCATTTCAAGATCATACTTTCAACTACTACTAAGGATCATACTTTCAAAGACAGGAGTTCCAATGAATTCACTCAGGTTTCACTTTGAAGGTCAGAGAATTTCTGATAATCATACTCTGAAAGAACTGGGAAAGAAGTTTATCAGGAATAAATAGGGAGGGTTTCATTCAATAGTTTAGATATTCTTTTAATTTTTTCTTTTATATTCTTAAAAATATTTCTTTTGTAAAGTGGTATTCCAAATGGAAATGAATGGTGGCACTCCATCTCTTTAAAACATCTGGTAATTTAATTCCAGTCCTCATTATTCACTGTCATTTGTTTTCATTGTGCTGATTTTTGGTGATCAAACCTCAGCCCCATTTATATTGGCGCCTCCTTTTAAAACAAATTACACACGCACACAGAGAGACCACTTTTGTCAGGACTGTGCATTTCAGGTTTGTGGTGATAAACAAAATTGACAAATGGGAGTGTTTGAAAAGACCTAATTGTCCCTGAAGTTCTGACTTGTGATCGCTTCACTCCTGGACTAACATTCAGTGGGATATGGAAGTTTACCACACAATTGAACTGTTGGAAAATGACCTTTCCTTAACTTGAACCTACTTTCAAATTCTGAGGGTCTGGATAAAAAGAAGAGGAATATCAAGTTTAGGGTGAAGATGGTGGACATGGTAAGAGTACTGACTAACTCCAAAGATGGCTTCACCAAAGAGAAGCATTTTAGGCTTAAAAAAAAAATCTTTTCAAAAGAACCCAGCAAACTTCTAATTTTGATTAGCAGTTAATAAAGTTATTCACACAAAAGTGTATGCAACAGAACACTGATCCTTTTGATTTTATTTGTATTTCTTGGCCTGGGACATGGGTTTTAAATGACATTGTCTTTACCAGCTTCATTAAAATAAACAATATTTGTAAAAACCACAAAAAAGAAAGAAGTGATATCACTAGAAATTGTCCTTTTCCTCTAAATGTGCTATTAAAATTTGATTCCTAAGTTAATTTTATCCTTGCTATAAAGTTTATTTTGAGCTTTGATCTAATTTTCAGACCTGACAACATCTTTATGAGTTGCACCATCATTGAACTTCTTTAGTGCTGTTAGTTTTTAGAAAATTATTAACTGCATTATTTTCATTCATTTTTCCTCCATGCACACAGAAAGCATAAAGCGTCTATAAATACAAGAAGCCACACATCAAAGAGACATGTGAAAGGCCTGGAACTAGTAAAGTGGAACAAAGGAAATTAGGTAGGAAGTGAGTTAGAAAAGAGAATGAATTAAACTAAATCAGGAGTGCAATAAGTAAGAAAACAGAGCTTTGGGCACAAACAAAGAATCAGAAAACTTGGCAAACACAGCAAGTTAGATGTGAAGGGAGGCCCAGGAAATTTTCAAGGAAGAAATAACATACACAAGATGAACAATGTGTCCATAACAAGCACTTACTGAAGATTCTGAAAGTTAATAAACATAAGTAAGGTTAGATTCCCAGGGAGAATCTGTAAATTCACAGCAGATTAAAGACCATTAAGGCTCACTAATTACAATTTAAAAAACTAAGAAGACTATAGTTTATTTTTAAAGAGAGCAAACTGTATCATTTGACAGATGGATTCCACAGACATTCTCATCTAATACAGTACTTGTGAAAGGAAGAAATTATAATGCCCATTTTATAATTGATGAAAATTGAACAAAAAGATTTTAGGAAATGCATATCATGATATTAAACTAGAAGAAATAGAGCTAAGACCCAGACCCATTGTAAGAAGAGAGTGTGTTAATTTCATCTCTCCACTGTCACAAATTTATTGGCAACAAACAGTGTAAATGACAGATCAATTTATTACTTTAATTTTAGAGGTCAGAAGTCAGAACAGTATCTCAATCTACAATCTAGCTATTGTCAAGGCTCTATTCATTTTGGAAAGTCCAGGGAATGATTCATTTTCTTGCTTTTTTTCAGTTTCTAAAAGTCATCTTTATTCCTTGACTGGTGGCCTCATTCTTCTATCTTTCCAGCTAGTAACTAGTGAAGTTCTCTCTCTGCCATTTCACCAGTTTTCTGAAGTCATAACTTCCTCTATTTCTTTTTTAAGGACCCTTGTGATTACAGTTGGCTCACCTCATAATCCAGAATAATAGGAGTATTTTAAAAACAGCTGATTAGCAATTTTACTTTTACTTAGACACAATTTAGTTGTATCATATAATATGATAAATTTATAGGTTTCTGACATTGAGAAATGATCATTTAGGGGAGAAGGGATTACTGTGCCTGCCTCAGAAAGCAAAACCTTTTGACCTGTGTGCTTGTAAGTCCTGTTCCAGTCAGAAGACTTTCACCTGGGTCACACCTTATGAATACAGCCTCTCCTCTTCCTATTTCCCTAAATGAATTTCCAACAAAGGAACTAAATATAAGTATGAGCTTTATTTTTTATTTTTTTATTTATTCATCTATTCATATGTGCATACATTGTTTGGGCCATTTCTCCCCATTGCCCCCTGCCTATCTCTCCCCCTGCCCCCCGCCACTTCCAGGCAGAAACTGTTCTGCCCTTTTCTCCAATTTTGTTGAAGAGAGGACATAGGCAATAATAAGAAAGATAAAGCATTTTTATTAGTTGAGATAAGGATAGCTATACAAAGAGATTCCTAGCTATACAGAAATTTCTCAGAAGAAGAAATTCAAATGGCCACACACAAAAAAAAAGCATGAAAAAATGCTCACTATCTCTAGCCATAAAGAAAATGCAAATCAAAACCATCCTAAGATTCCACTTCATCCCTGTTAGAATAGCTAGCATCAAAAACACCACCAACAGGTGTTGGCAAGGATGTGGGGAAAAAGGAATGCTCGTAAACTGCTGGTGGGAATGCAAGCTAGTGCAACCACTCTGGAAAAAACTTGGAAGCTTCTTAAAGCATAAGCTTTTAATTAGAAAATGTTTTAATTTTGTTGTGGAATATGTTGGATATGACATGTATGTGGGTTGTGGTCAAAACATAAACATTTTGAAATGTGAATATTTAACCTGTATATTTTCAGAAAATAAATGATAATGAGAAGAAGCACAGGAACATTTAAAATAACTAATAGGACTATGCTAAATGGAAGCATGTAGTGGTTGACCTACTTAGATTTCTATTTAATGACTTCCACCACATAAGTATTATGAAAATAGTAGAATGATGAAAATGATATTTTAAGAAAATTGAGAGAATATAGTAACATTTAACTAGAAAAATAATCACAAAAATAATGAAAGTGGAATTAAGTCTGTAAAGTTTTAGAACCCAAAGTTAGAAGTAGAAATCCAGAGATTCTTCAAGCCTTGGAACTTTTAAAAATGACAAATTTAAGTCATATTGAGATTTTCTTTATCTTGTGAAAAATTATGCTGAGTTGGGAGTCAGTAAGTTATTAGTAATAGGCTATCTAGAAACAAATATTCTTTTACTGTATTGAACAAATATGCAACATAAGAAATAAAGCAAGATAGTGACATGAGTGGGGAGAGAACATGGGGATGAGGTGGCAGTGAAGCACCCTGTGGGCTCATGTCCTACAATGCAGGCAGGGGCTAGGCCAGCACCAGGTCATGCGGATCCACTGGACTCTAAAAACCCAGTGCAAGGATGAATTTTCTAAGAGGAGCACAACTAAAATTAAGATAAAGGAAAAATGGAATAGGTGACTGTAAACCAAAATAAAGCCCAGATATGAAGATAGTAGGAGTCCACTATGCATTGAAAGTGGAAGACACTATAATTTAAAAAAGCAATTATATATGCATTCATATGTGTATATGTATAATATATACACATTAATAAAATAAAATATTAATCAGTAAGTTTTTTGGCAACTATATGTCATCTGATCAAAATAGAAACAAATAATCCTGGTTTAGTTGTCAGTGATACACACCTATAATCCCAGCTTCATGGGTGACTGAGGACACCAGATTGCAAACTCAAGGCCAATATATGCTACTGTCTCAAAAATAAAGACAGATAAAAAGAAAAGAAAAATGACAAAGAAAAATAAACAACAAAAGAATAGTAAAATCATATCTAGAAACATGCATTTAGTTCTTTATTTCAGTGTTTTATGTTTACTTCCTCCCTTTTTTAATTATTATGTATTATATTGAATTATGTGTATCAAAGCAAAATGGAGCCATAATAAATACTTTGATGATAATTTTTGTGATAATTAAAAGATATGTTTTCCCATGTTTGATTTAGACATTCAGTATACAATCAGTATCACCATTATAATCAATATTATCAATTCTCTCAAAAATGTACTGAAGAATGCTTCATCAAAATATGGATAGCTTTTAAACATTATTTGCAATTCTAAAATAATATTTATTAAAACATTTACTTTAAAGTTTTGAAAATAAGTGTTTATTAGGCCTTGATTTGAACAATGGGTTCTGGTGCAATCTGATTAGTAAAATGGTATGAAGCATAAAATACACAGTCTCTAAATTATCATGGCAAAGTTAAGATTTTCAACTTTCAATAGTGTGGAATTTATAAACACTCCATAGAAATCATGCTTGCAAGTTTGAATTTTGATCTCTTCCTGGGCTAGGAGATTCCAGTAAGATATTCTACTGCAATGCTATGGTGACAGGTGCTGCTCTCAGTAATGTGATCACAGCTACTAGCTGGTACCCAACAGAGAACCACGCTGATAAGCCATAATATTTGGTAAGTTATGTGTTAAAATGCATTTCCACTTGTGACATTTTCAATTTAAGATGGGTCCATTGGGATGTAACCCATCATAACTTGAGGAGCATCTGTATACTTTCAAACTCCATGTAGTGGACATGAACTAGAAGACACAGATCAGTTTGCTGTGAAGGGGAAAGATGACACTATTACTTCCTTGAGAGTGTTTTCCAATAGAAGACTCTGTCTTCATAGGCCAGAGAAAGACATTCTCCTGACGGCCTTGGAGAAACAAACAGGTAATAAATATCAATGCAAAACATCATGCTGTCACTTCTTAGGACATCAATGTGGCCCTTAGTCAATATCCAGCAAAAGGAAAAAATTGGGACCTAATTCCTTTAACAACAAGAAGATGAATCCTGCCAAACAACCTGGGGGAGCTGAGCAGAAGCTCTATCCCCTTGCAAGACTGATAAAACCACAAACTAACAGATATCTTGATTGTAGCCTTATAAAACCTTAGGCAAAGCATCCTCTAAAGTGTGCCAAGACTCATTACAGAAACTATAAAATAATAAGTGGATGTTGTTTTAATCTACCGCATTCATGGTGATCTGTTTTACAGCAATTGTACACCTACATAGTCTTGGATTTAAATTATGAAGAATGAAATCTGTAATGGCCTAAGAAATAATACCATGACTCCTGGAAAGAGTTTAAAATTGACCGTATCGATTAGGATGATTCCAGGTCCAGTATATGTTGTTATCTGATTCTGTTAGCCTGATCATTCCAAATGTCATGGGCAGAGACTGCTGTAATACTGAAGATACTCCACTATGTAAGCATGATGTAAAATTGAGCAAGTATGTGCACATTAAAGTGAATGTTTTTTGAGTGAAGATTCTAAATGACTTGGGAAAAATTAATCACTTTATTAAAGCTTTTTCATTTTTCTTTATTAAAAATCTAGGAGATTATTGTATGAAGTTAGCAGAGAAATATGATATGCATACAATATAATATGAAAACAAAACTTAAATGCTAATAGAAAACATAAAATCAACAATGCAGATGAGAGATTTAATTATATAGCATTATTAAGTCTGACAGAAGAAACTGACAAAATGTACCCTAAATATCAGAACAACACAATAATAAAATAGGCATGAAGTGACAGTAGGGAATTGTCTTCAACTTCTCCTCCTACAGGAGCTTTTAAAAAATTAATGAACTATTTCTTAGAGCAGTATGAGTTTTCAAAAAATTGACAGAATGCACAGTTTAAAATATCCACACTTTCCCCACTTCAGTTTTCACTATTATTAATATCATTGATTAGTATGCTACATATGTTGTAATTGTACTGAAAATTGAATTAACCTCTTATTGATACATTGTTACTAGCTCAACTCCATAACTTGCATTAGGGAACACTTTATGTATTTTATATTGTACAGAGTTCAACAAATATATAATGTTTTCACCATTATATTATCTTAAGGGATTACTTCACTGTTCTACAACTTCCCTGCAGAAAGGGGATAAATCTTACTCATCCCCTCTGAATCCTTCCAGAACCCTGGTCCTGACTGATTTTTCTACTTTCTCCAGTTTTGCCTTTTCCAGAGCATCCCACGGTTGTCATCACACACTAACTAACATTTTACACTGGCTTCTTTCACTGCCGTTTCTTATTATCCTTGAGTAATATGTCATGAAATAGATTTCTACAGCTTCTTTTACCCACTCACATAATAAATGGCATTTTTTGACCTGCAAGTATTTGAAATTATGAAAAAAGCTGACATAAATATCTCTGTGTAGGATATCTGTGGACATTAATTTTAACTTACTGTAACACACCTAACAGTGTGATTGTCTGATCATATGTTAGGAGCATATTTAGATTTGCAAGTAATTGCAAATACTTTCTGTAGTAGCTGTTCCTTCTTGTTCCTTTTTATACATTACTCTCCAGCATTTGTTATGGTCAGTGGTTTGGGTATTTTGTTTGTGTGTTTGTTTGTCTATATGTTTATTGTTTGGAATTATAAGAGGTTGTAGTAATTTACTATTGCTTTCATTTGTACTTCCTTACTAGACTATGATTTTGATCATCTTTTCATGTTCATTTTTCATACATGTGTCTTCATTGTAAAAAGCTCATGTACATTGTCTGATTTTTAACAGACTGTTTTATTATTAGTAGTGTAAAGCTTTTTATGCATTTTGTATGCAAGTCTTTATATGTCTCCATCTAGTTAGTGGCTTGTCTTTATAGACTCATCAATATTTCCTCTTGGGGGGATCATCCTTTTATTATTACATCTAAAAATTCATCAGCAAATCCAAGATCATCTTTGATATTTGTATTGTGCAACTTTACAGTTTTACATTTTAGATGCTGATCTGAAACCCATTGTAGTTAGTTTTGGGGGAGGAGTAAGCTCTGTGTCTGGATGTCAGCTGTTCAGCAACATTTTTTAAGGGTTCTCCATTGAATTTCTTTTGTGTTTTATCAAACATCACTTAGCTATATTTAGGTGAATCTTGTTCTTTGTTCTCTATTATGAACCTATTAAATGTCCGTGATAAACTTACAGTGATTACCCACCAGGGATAATACATAAACTTCCTAAGCAGAAAATTACAAGCATACTAAAAATAATAAGGAAAGTAAAAAACAAAAAGATGCTAATCATGTTTTCAGGTAAAAATTTATGTCAAGAAATAAAAAAATACAATAACGAGATAATTGACATCATAGGTTTAATCTTATTTTAAGTAGAAAAATTGTTATTGTATAGAAAGCCTACTGATTTTTGTAAGTCAATTTTGTATCCTGCTACTTTGCTGAAGCTGTTTATGGTGTCTAGGAGATTTTTGGTGGAGTTTTTGGGGTCTTTCAGGTATTAGATCATGTTGTCTGCAAGTAGGGAGAGTTTTACTTCTTCCTTTCCTGTTTGTATTCGTTTTATTTTTTCTTCCTGTCTTATTGCTCTTTCTATGAATTCTAAGACTATGTTGATTAGGAGTGGGGAGAGTGTGCACCCTTGTCACATTCCTGACTTCAGGGGAAATGGCTTCAGTTTTTCTCCATTAAGTATGATGTTGGCTCTAGGTTTGTCATATATAGCCTTTACTAAACTGAGGTAAATTCCTTCTATTCCTAGTTTCATCAGAGCTTTTGAAAGGATGTTAAATTTTTTTGAAGGCTTTTTCTGCATATATTGAGATGATCAAGTGGTTTTTGTCTTTGCTTCTGTTAATGTGCTGTATTACATTTAATGATTTGCATATGTTGTACCATGCCTGCATCCCTGGAATGAAACTGACTTAGTCAAGATGTATGACCTTTCTGATATGCTGTTGAATTCAGTTTGCCATAATTTTATTAAGGATTTTGCATCTATATTCATTAAAGAGATGGCCTCTTGTTCTCTTTTTTGAATGTGTGTTTGTACAGTTTTGGAATGAATGTAATACTGGCTTCATAAAATAAGTTAGGCAGTGTTTTTCCCTTTCTATTTTGTGGAAAAGTTTAAGTAGTGTTAGTATTAGTTCTTTTTTAAAGGTCTGGTAGAATTCAGCTGAGACTCCTTTAGGTTCTGGGCTTTTCTTTTTTGAAGGACTCTTTATTACTGCTTCAATTTCATTGTGTTTTACTGATCTGTTTAGGTGATTAATATCCTCTTGGTTCAAGTTTTCATGTTCATATGTGTCTAGAAAGTTGTCCATTTCTTCTAGATTTTTTAATTTATTTGAATATAGGTTCTCAAAGTAGCTCCTGATGATTTCCTGGATTCTCTTTGTGTTTGTTATCTCCCCTTTTTACTTCTGATTTTATTAGTTTTGGTCTTTTCCCTCCTCATTTTAGTCAGATTGGCCTGGAATTCATCAGTCTTGTTTATTTTTTTTCAAAGAACCAGCTTTTTGTTTCATTGATTTTTTTGTATGAGTTTTTTTTTGGGAGGTGTAGTCCTCTATTTCATTGATTTCAGCACTTATTTTTATTATTTCTCTCCTTCTGCCTGTTTTGGGTTTGGCTTGTTCTTATTTTTCTATGAGTTTGAGATGCAGCATTAGCTTGTTTATTTGATATCTTTCTGTGTTTTTAATATATGCACTTCTGGCTATAATCTTTCCTCTTTGGCTGCCTTTGCTGTGTCCCATTGGTTCTTATGGGTTGTATTATCATTGTCATTAAATTCCAGAAACTTTTAGTTTCCTCCCTTATTTTCTCTATGACCATTTCCTCTATGGTCATTGAGAAACATGTTGTTCAGCCCCCAATTATTTGAGGATTTTATCTTGCTTCTTTTGTTTTTTGACTTCTAGTTTTATTGCATTGGAGTCAGACAGTATGCAGGGGGTTATTTCAGTTTTAATATATTTGTTGAGACTCACTTTGTGCCCTAAAATGTGCTCTACTTTGGAGAAAGTTCCATGGGCTGATGAAAAGAATGTATATTGTGCTTTTGCAGAATGAAGTACTCTGTAGACTTCTGTTGAGTCCATTTGATCCATGGTGTCATTCAGTTTTAGAATTTCTTGGTTGATTTTTTGTCTGGATGACCTATCTGTTGGTGATGGATGAGTATTAACACGTCCCACTTCTACTGTGTTGGGGTCTATCTGTGATTTTAAGTCCTTTAGTGTATGTTTAATGAAGGTGGGTGCACCAACATTGGGTGCATATAAGTTCATCATTGTTTCCTCCTGAGGTATTACTCCTTTAATTACTATAAAAATTATGCAAGCTTCAGCCATTATGAAAAAGAAATTTAGTAAATTCAAAAGAAAACCAAAAGGAAGAAAGACCATATTAAATATGAAAAAATCCAAATGATTTATATCATGACTCTCTTAAGAAGAAATAATTATATTTGTTGGTGTAGGGTGGAAGTATTGGGATTTAAACCTATGGTCCTTTGCTGGACAAGTGTTCTTCCACTGGAGCCACACTTCCAGCTCAGTAGTATCTTAAAACTGCAAATTTCTTTAGAGATGTAAACATTGATAATATTCCATAGTATGTCTTTTATTTTCTACAGTAAAATATTTCTTTTCCAATTCTGTCTGCTAAGTCAAAATATTTGAAAACATTTTAAAATTATTACTTTGATTTTGAAGATAAAATTTTAGTACACTTACTAAAATTTTCCTGTAATATTTTTTCAGTGTCACATTTTCTCATGTTCTGTTCTGACCTGTTGTTTGTAATATACAGAAAAAATAATTGAATTGAGTTTTTAAATATTTTATTTCTAGAATTTTTCACCTGTATTTTTGGTATGCTTTCTTTATAGACAATAACATCTTCTGTAGTCTATAAAATTCCATTTTCTTATTTTCAGACCCTTGAAATTGCCCATCTATAAAAAGCATGAAAAAAACTTAGAGGAAAAATATTGATAAAAAAATCTTGTAATTTTAAGATTTTTCCACTGGTGCCTCTTCATAACCTGGAAAAATGAAGGCTGAGCTGTGTATAAGCAGCAATCAGCTTCTCTTAGGTGGTTTATGGATAAAAAAATGGATTAGAGGGATTAGAGGTGATTTAGCAGGATGAAACTGTTAAAGCAAACTATTTGATATCATGAAGTTGAAGGTAAAATGTACTAGCTAAAAGTTAAAGAAAAATCCAGTGCAGATTGGAAATCATATACAACTTTAACATTGGACTAATTGTGTAAATAATGCAATGATGTCTTAGTTTTGCTAAATTAATCTCATGACACATTTAAGTGAAATATAAAATGCAAACAAAATATCAAGGTATGATTCAAATGGGACTTATATTCCATAGATTATTTATTCATAATAAGCTTACATTTACATTGCTTAGCATCAAACTAAAGGTAAATAATTCAAAGATATTATTATGACCCTCAAGGTGGAAAATTCCTGGAACTTATTTGAAAAACAATAAAATATGCAAATCATGAATAATGAGATGCAGTTAAATTTGGGAGCTAGCAAGGGAAAAATATGGGACAAAGTAAAATGCTATTGAGAATGTATAGTGATAATGGCTGTTTTCCTTTCCACAAATCAAGTTACAGCTAGTTAAACTTTTTAATCTAAAGACAAATTGTTTTCTTTTTGAAACACAAGCAATAATAAATGTTCAAAGAAAAATTATTTAAAATTATTTTTAATGATAATAAGGAAATAAAATTGTGTTCTTGAGAACATTATAAGGAAGAATTAAATATGTATACACACAAAAATACACATGTTAACTAAGGTTCTATTGTAAGGTTATTTTTGAGGGATGTTTTAATTCATATTCTGAAACATCAAACATTGTTGAGTACATTCCAACACCAGTATTCTATATAATCCAGAATATACAGACAGCCAGTGTCATTCAGGAATCAGAGATGCATCTTGTAAAGAGTGGATTAGACAGAGCACTAAATTAATATTTGATTGAAAATGTCAAAGCATGTTTAGACAGTTATAATTAATGTTCTCATTCCTATACACTCACATACAACTGTCTGTTTTATTCCTCTAACATTGGAGTTTCAAAGATTATCAAAGAATTGCTTATTTTCAAGGGTATGCCACAATTTTTTCTCTCCCTCTTTCTTGCTTCCTCTTCCTCCTCCCTTCCTTCCTCTCTCCTTCTCTTCCTCCCTCCCTCCCTCCCTCCCTCCCTCCTTCCTTCTTTCCTTCTTTCCCTGCTTCCGTCTTTCCTTCCTTCCTTTTCTTTTTCTGTTACATGCACACATATACACACAAACTCTCTTGCCCTTTCTTGTATCAACTATCCTGGAAAAAATATTTTAAAGTAAAATAATAAGAAGTTTTCAATCATTAGTTCTATACCTCTTCCCCTGGTGAAATATAAATTTTGCAACCATGTTGTACAAGTGTTATTTCTTTGAGTTGGAGTAAAGAAGAAATTGAATAGGAACATTAAAATATTTTCCCTGTCAATAGACAATGACAATAACTGGAAACCAATAGAAGGAGGGTAGAAATAACAAATCACATCTGTATAGGAACAAGACACAACAAAATGCACTGACAACTGTTGAATAATAAAGGGTAGGGTGAAAAGGATGAGAAAGAGTAAGGAGGGTATTTGAAGTGTATTTACAGATAAAATAGCAAGGCAAATCCTCCTGAACAATCACAGACACTACAACAATGAAAAACAGGAATATAAAACAGGACATGTTAATGAGAAGGCCATAGCAGAAGAGAAAGGATAAATGAAGAAAGGTAAAAGAGGATGAACATGTTTGAGGAACTTTATATACATGTATGAATATGGAACACTGAAACTTGTCAGAGTCATCTTAAGAAGGGGAGTTGGAGAAGAGGGAGAATAAGGGAGACGATGTGTGTGTATTGTGTGTACGTGTGTGCGTGTGTGTGTGTGTATATGGAAATGTCACAAGGAAACCTTCTGTAAAACTAGCATATACTAATAAAATTGCCATTTTAAAAATTAACATTAAGAAGGAATATTGCTCTGATCTGGTATACATCTTATTTGCCTAAAATCTAACATTTTCCATTGCCTTGTATTTGGTGAGATTTCTCATTTTAATTTGGCTACCTGATCCCTGAAGATCCCTGATTTCTATGAAACACATTGTTTCTAATGGTTTCTGGTTGTCATATGCTTTGTATTCCCACGTCATCTCTCATGAAGACAGAAGTTATATATTGGGGGCCAAATTACATTGCAGGATAAGCTGAGGTTGAGAGTTCAGTCCCTCATATAATGGCATATTTATTTTTAAATATTACAGGCTTCTATTAGTAAAATTAATAGGGAAATGCTATAGAAGTTCACATTGACTTAACTTTAATGTTTTCAAATAATCTCTGCTGATAGAGTTGTGACCTTCTCAGTTTGTCTTCTGTCTTCTTTAACCCCAGAAACTCCAAATATCACTCACTTTACTAAAACAGGATTTCCTTGTCTCACTTAGTCAGTTTTGCCATTCTCAGAGGACTGTCATACCCATCACAACAACTAAAATGTTTTCTACCCCAAAGATGACTTCATTGAAAAAATATCATTTATCCCTATGTTGTGATAACTGTAATTTCTTTGTAGATATATTCCTAATGAAGTTGTATAACTAGATAACATTTTCATTAGGATTGAATTTTTTCAGCAAGCATTGTATAACTAAATAAAAAAGAATTTAATATGTTAAAAATGCTTATGACTCTAAGTACATATGAAAATTTCATGCATATTGGAAATATGTGTAAATGTATATACTTATATATACATTTATATCGTGCATAAATATGTATACCAAAATATCCATACACCTGAGCCCCTAATTACAGTTTCTAGAGACTTATCTAAAATATCTAGTTTTAAAAGTATTGCCAGTGTTTGCTATAATACTACCAATTATAACCACGCTAAAATGACTATAATTATCTGTAAAACTATCACATATCATTACATGTCTTTATCTACTAATATACTAACCACACAAACTACACGCATCTCAAAATGTCAAATTATTTTTTGGAGAAATATATCAAAATCATGCATCTTAAAAATCTCTTATAAGTAATTTTAACAATATAGTAGAGTAACATGTAGTAAATAGTATAAATGTTAAATAGTACAATGTTAGGACTATTAATAACTATTTAAGTAACTTAATAATTCTTAAAAATACATAACAACAGTGTTGTGAAAACATTGACATTTATGAAACAAGAAATCCTGCAATTTCCAGATTATGGGATCTTGTGTTTAACTGTCATTTTTCATACTTGCATTTGAGATTAAGAGGCAAAACTTTTTACTACCATCAAAAATGGCATCATATTTAAAGACAGAATGTAACACTACATTAAAAAAGAAAGCTTTAAAGGTGATCATATTTTAATAATGACTAGATTAAACATGCATAAAGTTAAGAGTTATCTGTTTACAGCATCACAACTTCAGCTACAGTAAACAACTACATTGTGCAGAAAATACCTTCATTTTGCCATATGTAAGAGAATGTTCATTTTGCATTTCCTTTGTATTTGTGTAGAGTTGCTATTTTTAAGCAGAAAACCCCCATGTGATTCTCATTAATTTCATCACTAGGAAATATTAAATATCTGGACCTGTGTTTTAGAGCCTTAAGTATTTTTTATTCTTGATAAGAATGAAAAGATAAACTTATTATGTCATTTCATTCCCTGCATTTTAATACTTTTTGATCTTAATACAAAACATTATAAGGAATTTAATTCTGGTCACCTTACAGACAAAATCTGAAAATAATTTATGTTTATTCAAACTTAATAAAGATACCACATGCTATTTGTCTGGACAAATGCCACCCAAAATTCCATGATTTGAAGGTTTCATCCCCATCCTGTGGTGATATTTGGAGGTGGTAGACTCTTTAAGAGGTTGATCCCCAGTGCTGAGGATGTAGCTTAGCAGTGGAGTGCAAGCCTAACAGGCATGAAACCCTACTTTCAATATCCTGCACCACAGAGAAAAGAGGTAGGGCTGAATGAGAGGAAGTGAGGTCACTGGGGCAGCAGGACATGTCCTTCTGGTGGACACTCTGGCTCCACCCCTTTCCTCTCCTTTTTGTTTGGACTGCTACAAGGTGAGATGCTTCCTTAGACATTACAGACGTAAAAGCATCAGGCAAACCAACCATGGGCTGAAATCTTCAAGACTAAGCCAAAATAAGCCTCCCCTATTTTTCAGTAGATTGTTTCAGGTTTTTGGTTATAGTAATGGAAAGGTGAGTAACACACCTTTAAAACTTCTTTGCAGTCACATTGGGTATTTTTACATATTCTTAAAATTATACATGACGTGAAGCCAATTTTATTTGCATTTTAAAATCAGATTTGTGTTAAAACATATACTATGAAATATATTTAATTGCATCTAGTTCTCTGATTTTCAACAAAAGCACACAGTTGAGGAATGGGAAATTAGAAATGTTTCTACCACAGAAAGTTGCCCTATCTCCCTTTGCATTTCATTCCCCTCCCTGGCCTCCAGTACAGGTGACAATTAATATATTTCTCTATTCCAGCATGTCTTACAAATGGATTCTTACAGTACATAGCCTTGTTTTGAGTCTAGCTCTCTCAATTACCTTATTACATTTGAGATTCATCTTTGTTGAATCTATCAGAAGTTATTCATTCTTTTAAATGACCAACAGCATTCTATTACACGACAGTGCCATAGATTGTTCATTCACTAAGAGTTAAGGACATTTGAATTATTTTCCTTCTATGTTTAAGCCACTGTAAATATTTGCCAATAGATTTTTATGTGGACACATCTTGTCATTCCTCATGGGCAAACAGAAAAGAAATGCTGGGTACTATGATCAGAATAAATTTTAATTAATGGAAACCTTCCCATTTAATGCAAGGAGACTCATTCGATGTTTATTCCTGTGTTTAATATTTCTTCTTTCATGTTTTAATGGTTTTTTGATAGAATTTTAGGTGGGTAGTATAGAGTTTGAAGTCAGAGCCTTGTGCTTGCGAGACAAAAACTATCACTTGAGACACACTTCCAGTATGACAATTAAAATATTATGTAGGTTATATATCAATATTTTAAAATGATAAACATCAGGATACTTTTAAATGAGAATTATATTGCCTTATTTACATATCTAGTTAATATACTTACCTATTTATTTCTGTATCTGCACTTAACTATATTTATTTATCCCAAAAAACCTAATTAACATCTTCCATAGCTGCCTCAGAGGCATCACATGAATTTATTCCCATCCTTTTCAGACTTAGTAAAGGACATCTTACTCAATGCAGTAGCTCAGCTAATGCTACCAGGGTCCTCTCTTATCATTTTATCTTCACATAAAACATTCAGTCATCAACAAGTCTTCTGAATTAAAACTACAGCATCTGTCTTAATTCCTTGCACAGATTTCCATCTCCATGACACTTCTAATAATGAAACATTCACTAATTATCATCCAGAATAATTAACAAATTTCATACTTAACATTTCCATAAAATTTTCATTTGTTTCTGATTAATTTTTCATGTTGACCCATGAACATTTTTTAAATGTTTACTGGGTATCTGTTACTTGTAGATTAATTCCAAATTCTTCATCTCTACCTCCTAATCCAACTGGAAGTTGGGCGTGATCCTTTTCATTCACTAAATTCCAGGCTTACTGTAGCATGGACTTTCAGTTCTTTCTCATGCTCATTTTCCCACTTTATGATATTTTGTTATACCTCAATTAAAATTGGGAATTTTAAAATTATTATTTTTTTTTTAAATTGGAAATGAAAACAACTTTAATGAATCTTTTTTTTTTCATTTTTCTTTTATTATTCATATGTGCATACAAGGCTTGGTTCATTTCTCCCCCCTGCCCCCACCCCCTCCCTTACCACCCACTCCACCCCCTCCCGCTCCCCCCCTCAATACCCAGCAGAAACTATTTTGCCCTTATCTCTAATTTTGTTGTAGAGAGAGTATAAGCAATAATAGGAAGGAACAAGGGGTTTTGCTGGTTGAGATAAGGATAGCTATACAGGGCATTGACTCACATTGATTTCCTGTGCGTGGGTGTTACCTTCTAGGTTAATTCTTTTTGATCTAACCTTTTCTCTAGTTCCTGGTCCCCTTTTCCTATTGGCCTCAGTTGCTTTAAGGTATCTGCTTTAGTTTCTCTGCATTAAGGGCAACGAATGCTAGCTAGTTTTTTAGGTGTCTTACCTATCCTCACCCCTCCCTTGTGTGCTCTCGCTTTTATCATGTGCTCATAGTCCAATCCCCTTGTTGTGTTTGCCCTTGATCTAATGTCCACATATGAGGGAGAACATACGATTTTTGGTCTTTTGAGCCAGGCTAACCTCACTCAGAATGATGTTCTCCAATTCCATCCATTTACCAGCGAATGATAACATTTCGTTCTTCTTCATGGCTGCATAAAATTCCATTGTGTATAGATACCACATTTTCTTAATCCATTCGTCAGTGGTGGGGCATCTTGGCTGTTTCCATAACTTGGCTATTGTGAATAGTGCTGCAATAAACATGGATGTGCAAGTGCCTGTGCATACATAGTTTGGGTCATTTCCACCCCTGCCCCAGTCCTCTCCCTTTCCCCCCACCCCCTCTCTTCCAGGCAGAACCTGTCTGCCCTTATCTCTAATTTTGTTGAAGAGAAGACATAAGCATAATAAGAAAGACAAAGCATTTTTGCTAATTTGAGCAGTCTGTGGACTGAGCATTTACTTGTCCTTTGACAATCTCTCATTTTCTATTTTCTTTGTTTTTATTTATTTATTTTCATTGTATTGGGATGGGTCCATTGAGGCATTTACAAAAGTTCTTGCAATATATCAAATATATCATACTTGAGTTCACCCCTCTATCATTTTCCTTTATATCTCCCTTCCCCCACTCCTGAGATAGTTTCAACAGGTCTCATTTTTCCATTTACATTCATGTGTACACAGTATTTGAACTATATTCACCCACCCACACCCTTTCCCTACTTCCCCCCCACACTGGCACCAATCTTCAACCCCAGGCAGTACCTGCCCTGTACTACTATTTTCTGATTTTGTCAATGAAAAAAGTAACGTTTTTGTTTGTTTACCATAGCTAAACAGGGAGTTCCCTTGTGACATTTCAATGTACACATGCATTATAATCCAAATTGGTTCATCTCCTCTATTTTTCTTCTTTCTGCCTTAGTCCCTTTCTTATGGTGGTTTCAACATGTTTATAAAAATTCTGCATTCATTTTTGTACAGAGTACATCAAACATATTCACCAAAAGAAGGAATTTACTGATTTTTACCTTGTAAACTCTTGCTTTTTTTTTTTAAATACCAGGTTGGTTTTTCTCTTCCTCACCTGAGACTTGACAGCTTCCACAGTCAAAAGTTTGATGACCATTTGTATCCTAATACTGCCTTTATATCTCTTGCTCCCACAGTTCAGCTTTGTCTAGCATTTTGGAGTAACTTTTAAGGTTTGTTTCCTTCCAAATACTTGCAGAATAAGTTATGTATTAAGAAGAATGTTATTAGAAAATAGGAGACAGTGACCACAGGAAATATTTTTAAAGTATGAAATTATTCATATTCTATGATTTTTATAGAAAATTTAAGTACCCATTAATAAAAATGCTAAAGGCAATTTAAATGCAGAAAGGTAGAATGGTAGAAAATACTTATATTAATTTTTCCTTTTCATTCTTTTATTGTTTCATTGCTGCCCAGTGACCAGTTTTTTGTCAATCACACACAACAAATTTTATCAATCACATAAATAAAGTAAGGCTATTTTGTACCCTGGCTGTACATAGGTGATTTCATAGCAGTCAAATGGGTAAATATTTTAAATAACTTATGGGTACTCTATTGCACTTATTATACCACATGATAAAATTTTATGTTTTCTCCACAAACAGTGGTAACCTTTACATAATTGTCTTTTGAAAGAAAATGTAGAACACATAAAAGACATAAAAGGATTGTTGCCACATGACTCTGTTTCATCTGTTTATTGGTATTAATTAGTAACTCACAGTGACAAATAATTTAAATGAGTTTCATTTCTGAAAACAGTTGAGTTTTATAACAATGCTGATGGATTGTCATTAAATATTAACTACATAAGAATCCTCTAATTCATTATTTATGGAGTGTATTGGAGAGACTGAAACAAGAATAAATATGTTGTAATCTGCTCATATGCACTTGAATATCTGATATTCAAGCTAATTATTGCTTGTTTAGCAACCAATAATAAATCTCAGAGAAGAGTTTGAATGGTTTGTACTGAATTAACCAAAACTAATATCTATATTTTCACCATACCTGCCATTTTTTGCACTAAGTTTTTAAAGAAGCTATACATTACCACAAGAGGTCAATAGTTCTTCCTAAGTATCTGTTTTAACCCTTTGTCCCTGGATCAGTTTCCTACTTCTTTGGTCCCTAAGTGTTCAGGCTCTGAAGCACTTCCTTTCTGTATCTTGCCAGGTACTTATGCTCATTTTACATTCATTCTTTATCCTGCCAGTTACTTATTCTCATTTTACCTTAATGTTACTCCATACATACTTAGGTATACAAGAGAAATAGGGATAAAACACAGATGAGAAATAAATGGATGCATAGACAGTTATCTAAATAGATGATAGATAATAAATTATATAGATGATAGATTAGATAGATGACAGATAGATAGAGGAATAGATAGACAGGTAGATATAAGAAGGAATTTCATAGGACCAAGAACCAGAAAAGCCAGTGGTGCAGAAGAATTTTCTAAAGAGTAAGCAGGAAATAAGGCCGAGGACAAGCAAGACTCAGTTAAGTTTCAACAGAAGGCAAAGCAATATTTAAAAATTTAATCAAATTTCAGCATTCCTCCTTAGATGTGTAACAATTCTTCCAATTTAGGGAAAGGTGATTGTCTCTGGTGTAAAAGTGGATGATTCTCTTCATTGTTTTGTCCTTCAATATTAGAAATGAAAGGAAAAGAATGCATGAATTTTCAATGACTTTCACATCAGTGTTTGTATGGAGTTAATATAGACATGCATGCCTTTTGTGTGCATGCCTCTGTGTATGTGTAGGTGGGGGGGAGGGAACTTTCCATGGTGTGTGAGATAAGGACTAAGGAGGATACACTTACCTGTGTATTCTGAGTGTGGAGTACCCAATCCTTTGAGGACTTGGATAGTGAAAAAATAGCAAGAGAAAGATGAATTTTTTTTCTCTCTTGTAGAATTGAAACATTCATCTTCTTCTGCCCTTGGACATCAAAACTCCAGTTTCTGGCTTTTGGGATGGCAAGACTTATAAACATGACCCCTAGGAATCTCTGACCTTTGTCTGAGGCTGAGAGTTGCAACAGTGCTTCTTTGATTCTCAGTCCTATGGTGTCTGGCTGAATTACACTAATGAATTCCCCCCAGCTTACAGATACCATATCTTGGGACTTTTCAGCCTTCATAATAGTCAGTAACAACAACTAACTCTGGTACCTAACAATTATAGAAAATGATTTTTTCAGCCAACCATGTTTATTACAGCTAATTATAACTAAAGAAGATAGCCATACTTCCTCTTATCTGCAACTGTAGCCACCTAATTAAGAAACACACGAATAGGAACTTAAAACATAATGATCCAAGAGTAAACTTTAACTGTCTGAGTAGTTTAAATTTTGTCCTATATAGCATGTCAATTCAGAATAGACATGACAAAATAAATCATCAAACATAATTAGTATATTGAGCTTTGATATCGTATTTGCTTTATTTAGATGGTGCAGGTCAATGAGGGTCACAGCCTAAAATTGTTGACAATTTCTGTTTTTCACTATGAACTTCTTATTTTATTTTTTAAATTTATTAGGATACATTCATCATACAGTGAGGATTCATAATGACAATTCCGATTAGGTTTATATTGTCCATTGGTTGTATCGCCCCCATTGTCAGTTCCTCTCAATTCCTTCCCTCCCTACTTAAAGCAATGTCAAGAGGTTTCTTTGATCTATTTCATATAGGTATATGAAGTCCATCAACCATGTACACTCACTTTAATATCCTTCTTTCACCTTTGTCCCTCCTTCAAGTACCAACACACATACTGTACCTATTTTATAGTCCTGTCTTTCATCATTAATATTTAAGTAGATGTCCCAGGGGGTTTCTCAATCTGTCCCTACTGTGAGTATACTTTAATTTGATCCATTCAACCCCTTCTATTCATTTCCCTTACCCCTTTACCTTATACCCTCCATTATTCAACACCTTTCAATACACATCCTTATATCCTCTACCTTAACAGGTGTGTTTTAAAATATTATTGATGCTCTATCATTCTTTTTTCTTTTATTTCTTTCCTTGAGTTATATAGAGTAGTTCCACTATTAAAATCATGTTCCACATATGAGTTTGTATATGATCATGCTCGTCTTTGTGTATAAGTTTATCTTTTGGATCTATCTTCAACACATGAGAGAGAACATATGGCCTTTGTCTTTCTGAGCCTGGACATTTTTTATTATTAATACTAAGATATCTGTGAGATATTATTTAGACTATTACCTTTAATAGTATATTTGAAGTTGCTTAATTAATATTTATTAGTTGTGAGGCACCATGTTAAGTCAATACCTAGAAATACCTATTTTCTATCAGTACAAGAAAGGTCATTCTACTTAGGAAGCAGAGATAAGGAGGATCACAGTTTAAGGCCAGTCTGGGCAAATAGATTATGAGGTCCTATCTTGAAAATACCCAACATGAAAAAGGGCTGTTGAAGTGGCTCAAATGGTATAGTGCCTTCCTAACAAGCATAAGGCCCTGAGTTCAAACTCCAGTAACATCTAAAAAAAGTCTTACCTTCACAGGCATTGTAATTACTAGTATACTATAAGAAAAAGGGCACCAAGTTATCTGGTCTTTGATTTCTCTGAATTTCTATAATTTAGTAAGTACATAATTCAAAATATGTAGTAATAACAGCAATAATAATAACAACATATTTGTATACTTATCATCAGGGGAGGATTTTTCCCTGAATCAGAAAGTCTAATTTTGTCTGAAAAACGCGAAAGTTAGAAAAACATTTATTTTTCTTCTTTATGTAAAAGAATTTATGACTTCAACCTGAAAATGGAGGAAACACTGATTTTGAAACTTAAATTTTATATCTTTCTTTCTTTCTTTCAGTAGAATTTGAATCAAGGTATGCTTGATAAATATCTACTATTATAAGGATCATGTAGATCAATTGTTCTAAAGAAAGAATAAATTTTAACCAAATAGTTTTTGAGGTGTGAAGTCATCCATAACTTATTGTGAAGGAGGCTAAATCTACTAATCCTATTAAGTGCCAAAAGTAAATATGAGTAAAGTTTCAATAATTGCAAATATAAAACCAGCACATAAGATGGTAAAGATCCATGGATAAGAATGAAGAGTACGACATTCAAACACAAGCATAGATTTGAAGTAAAATCTGCAAAACCCAGGGGGAAATGCAGTAATTAAAGCAAAATCAATTTCCAATGCATAAATTTGAATAGCAAAAAAAATGATGCTAATCTAACGTATTTGCCATCTTGTGCTTTTTGGTTCATTATGCCGCATGCATAAATATGAGATGGTTATTTCCCCTTTGATAATACTCCTTATTTGATTTAAATTGGTTTGCTTCCTTTAAGTGGTGACCGAACCTTTCCAAAGATCTCTTTCCAACTGAGCTTTCACTGCCTGCTATATTTTATTTTTACTTAGCTTTTTATTCATCAGGTAAAAGGCATTACCAATTATTTTACTTGTATTATGAGACAACAGGCCATAAACATTTCAAGTCACCTCTCACTTTCTTCTTCAACCTTTATGTTCAGTAAAAATATATTAAAAGCCTAGAATATCTTTTATGACAATAAATACTTCTGATTTTCTAGTTTCAGACCCAAATCAACTTTGTAATTTTCCTGCAATTGAACAATCATTACATATTTTTTCACTAAAATACATTCCACTGAATTCCTTCCTTCCTTCCTTCTTATTCTTCTTATTTCCTTCCTTCCTTCCCTCTTCTTTCCCTTCTTTTTTCTCATTTTTATACATTGCCTTTTAAAAAAATCTCTACAAATAGGGTAGAATACAATGAAATAAAATTGACCCTGAGTCCAAACACCAGCAAGGTGGGGAAATTAACTTGAATGAGAAGCACAAGATATCAGAAAAAATAATGACTAAGAGTGAGTAATATCCATTGACATCAATTTTTTGGTGCTATACATCAGACATTTAGAAGAGACTGTTGTGTGTAAGATGTATTTCCTTCTCAACATAGGATACAACAATAATGGGCTATTGTCATTCCAGTTGAACAGATATGCCAACTTTAAAAAGTAGTCTAGAAATTCAGTTAGTGGTAGAATTTGTTTAAAACTTTTAATTTCTAAAGGTTAGAAGGGACTACAGCTTTGGAAACCTAAAGTTTACATGCCATCTGATTTGTGTTTGTAGGCATGGAAAACAAGACTACAGGTCTTTGCAGCATGATATAGAGGGAAAAAAGACTCTGATGTCGGGATTATAACTTAGCAACTGTGTAAGTGAATTACTTACATCAAGTTTTTCTTTATTTCTGTTTTTTGCATTGAAACAAATGTTAGGGATTTTATGAAAACCAAAGTAGGTGATATATGAAATAAAAAATTAGCAGTGCTTTATATCTGTACATAATCAAGTTTGTGAACATCTTTGAGACACAAGTATATAAAGAAATTTAAGACATCATGCACCCATTTAAAATCTCACAGTTGAAGAAGGAAGTAGGTTTGTAAACAAAGGAAACAAAACATTATTGTATGTGTTCCAAAAACAAAGTATGAGTGAATCACAGAAGTATGAAAGTGATTGTTTAAAAAGTCTAGATGAGGATACAGTAAGGTATAACATCTCTTTTATGTGTCAATTCAGAAAGATGATTTTTTGCTATTATACTGAGAATATAGAAAACTATCTAATAACATGGATATCATTGTTGACCAAATATACTTTAGTGGTTAATCCTATAATTTACAGAAGAAAATGTACTATTTGCACTATAGAAATTATACAGCATTATAGTGCATCTTAAGAAGGCTTGTTGTTTACACAACTTAGAAACACAATTTACACTTAGTAAATTTGTGCACTAATTTTAAAAGCTTATGTGTATATAGTTACATACTTATTAAAATGTTAAAAGTTGAAACTATAACACAAATGCACCCTATTTCTTGTCATATATAGACTTTCCATAATTAACATTTTTTCATGTTTTCTTTTATTTTATCATTTTTACATTTACTTACATGTGTATACATTTCTTGTGCCACCTCCCTCACCCCAAGCTTCTGGGCAGAACCTGTTCCACCCTCTTGTTCTCCAGTTTTGTTGAAAAGAAAGAATAGGAGGTAATAAGAAAGACATAGGGGTTTTGGTAATTTGAGATGAGGATAATACCTATGCAGAGAGATTCCTAGCATTGCTTCTATGCACTTGTATATTGCAACCCACAACGGTTCATCTTTACCAGACCTTTTAGCTGGTCCCCTTCCCATAGTGGCCTCTGCCAGTTTAAGAATACTTTATTCACTCTTCTACAGTGAGCACATCAACCACTTTCAAGATTTAGGTTTCCTTTCCTTTCCCTATTTCTCCTGTGCATGTTCTCCCCCTATTGTGAGACACATGTCCAATAATATTACTGCATTTATTTTAGGGCTATAATCTGCATATGAGGAAGGGCATGTGATTTTTGTCTTTCTGAGCCTGGCTAACTTCACTTAAGATGATGTTTTCCAGTTCCACCCATTTACCTTTGAATGACAAAGTTTCATTCTTCTTTGTGGCTGAAAATTATTATGTATAAATACCACATTTTCTTAATCCATTCGTCAGTAGTGGGGCATCTTTACTGTTTCCATAACTTGGCTATTGTAAATAGTGCTTCAAGAAACACGGGTGTGCAGGTGCTTCTGTAATAATGTGAGTCATATTCCTTTGGTTATATCCCTAGGAATGGTATTGGTAGATCATATGGAAGATCTATGTTTAGATTTAAAAAGCTAATAAAAATGTACTTGAACAGACTATTTCTGTTAGCCAAATGTACTTATTCTAAGAAGACAATACCTTTCATTTTAAACTTTACTATTGGATGTTTCCAATATTTTATTCCAGTGGATAATGAAAGAATAAATATGATGATTCAAAAAGAAAAGGCTCCATAGCACATGATATTTTAGAAAAGAAAAAACATCATAGGTGATGTAAACAGTAATTTTTACTGAATTAAATTTTTACAGTGACATGCTGACATAAGAGCTTCAAGTCATCCTGTAGGATGACTCACTCTTCTGTGAGGGAAAAGACCAAGAGAAGAGATAACCCCAACAATGTATGCACATGTGAATAAATAAATAATAAAAGAAAGAGAAGAGAAGGTACAGGAAGCAAATAGGATTCAGTAATTCAATTGAAAATTTCCATTACATTTAAAGTTAGAACCAAAGAAAGACTTTATTTTCTTTAGTAAAACAGCATTTTTAAAGGAATTTTTCAATGCCAAAGAGACTTAGTAAGTCTACTAGCCTTGTGCTCTCTAAATAGTAATGTTGTTGTTTAATCACAGTTATAGCTATGCTCTCAAAACTCCATGTCTAGTCTAAATATATAGTTTTGATCAGTGAGCATAATTGTAAGTGATTCTTTTAATTTACTTTTAGAATTAATATATTATTAAAATCCACTGAAAAAGAAAGCTGGAAAAAGTGCATTTTTCTCTCCCTGCATTAACCAAACCAACTAGTTAATCATAATTCAACAATTTAAATCAATACTGGAATGCATAAGAGTTTTCAAACTAACAAATAACTCAGGTTTTCAGGAATAAAATATGATGTCATACATCATTTAATTACTTTTATAACACATGCAAGTTAATATTAGGGGTTATTTTCTGAAGCTTCTTGGAGTATGCTCTGGGGTGATTGATCCAACATATAGTTACACAAATAAAATTGACAAACTCAATAGACTCAATGAGGCTTTGTGAAAAATGTAAAAAAGTAAACTTTATGTCATTCCAAAGAGCATTAAATGAGGCATTTGAAATCAATTGGATTTTATACAACTTATGAACTTTTGGTTCAGTGACCAGAATCAAATTGCTATTTGGGAGCATTAATAGAAAATATATGATCAAATTTGTGAATTAAGAGCTAATATTATACCTTATTTTATAATCTGTTAAAGTAACAAATACATTTTTTCGGTAGCATTGTTTAAATGTGTAGAGCCTTTTTCCCCAAGTGGTTATAAAATATGCTACTTTTCTACTAATAATTTGAATGTACATTCTAGTATGCATCAAGACTTTTTGTTTTATGTTGATTTTTCAAGCTGCTTTAATTTAATAATATTTTCACTATTGTAATATCATTTAAAAGCTCACATAAGTCAGAACAGGGTCCCTTAATTAATATGTATCATCAAAATTTGTCTTGCTAACTCAAAACCATTCTCCTTGAAAAATCTACTGATATTTCTAGGAAATTAAAATTTACTTTTAGGTCATTAAATGTAATTTTAAAATCATAGATTATTTTGAGAAAAACACTTATTTGGAATACATCTTTTAAACTGAGAACATTTTATTTCTCACTGTGTATTCAAGGGCATGTCCCTCATTTACTTTTGAAAATTTTTATATATTTTTACTATAATGTGGTTAATGTTTCTTTTTTATCTATCTTCTTCAATCATTTGAGAAAGTTTCATTTTCTCTGACCATAGGGTATACTAGAAATCAACTGTGTACATTTTAATTTGCAGCTATATTGCCAATTAATTTATTTGTAGTTTCTTCATACTTCTTATTTTCTTCATACTTCTTAACCATAAATTAGGCATGTTTTTTAATTGTGTACTTAATTATTTATAGATATAAATCTGGTTTAATTTCTGTCATTTGATAAATTATAGTGTTTTAAAATAACAACACTTATACTTCTTTAAAAGCACATATATGCATATGTTTTGTAATTTTAATAAAACCATTTGCTTTAGTTTGCTAATCGATAAAAAGTACTGTGTAAGCAAGGTAAGGTTGTTTATGTCTGTAATCCAACACTCAGGAGGCAGAGGCAGGAAGATTGTGAGCTCCAGGTCATTATTGTTATTGTTAATATTATTATGGCTATATACTTATTTTTTAACTTAATCTTGAAGAATTTATATATCACAGGAAATACTGTTATCTTTAATATATCACTTGTAATACTGCCTAGTTTCATTTATTACTTGGTTTGAACTCACCTATTTTTATGTTATTATTGCAAGTAAGCTTCTTTTAGAAGCATTTTTTGTTTATTTGAATTTTACCAAAAAAAAAAATCACTTTGTTAAAGCCTGCATATGTAAACCCTTAATCTCTTACTGTTTTATGGTTGATTTTGTTACGTTAACCTTATTATTTCTGATATGTTCTACCTTGCTGTCTTTCTATTTTCTTAAACTATGCCCACTTTGTTTAATGTGGGAATAACTACAAATACATTAATTTTACAGATTTTTAATGAACTATTTCTATTTCCCTTCTGCTTATATTTCATCATAACTTGTTGATTTATAACATTTCTAATAAAAATTTTATTCATGAAAATATTGTTTAAGCCTATTAAGGAATTTTTTAAAAATTTATACATGTCCAAAAATTTGGGCTTTCATTTAAAATATTTATTTTAAAAAGTATTCATTTGTAAAACAGGTTAAGGAGAGAGTAGTAATGGGAGGGGGAGGGTAAATAGAGAGTGAAGGAGGATGAATATGGTTGATGTACTTAAAAGTGACTGTGAAGTCACTTTAAGAAGGGGAATGTTGTAGAAGGGAGAATAATAGTGAGGATGAACCAATTCAGATAAAATACATATATATAATGGAAATGTCACAATGAAATCACCTTTAAAATTACCATATGTTAACAAAAATTTTTTTAAGAAGAAAAGTCAGGAAGATAAAACAGGTAATGTCTGGAGGTGATTATTATTGGGAGGGGGAGGATATAAGGAAAGGATGAAGGAGGGTGAGCCTGGTGGTTGTATTTTGAATGAAATAGAACATGAGTAGAATGTATGAAAATAGAACAATGGAACATTTACATTTTGAAATTGTTCTATGAAGGAAAGATGAAGATTTAGGGAGAAAGATGGAGAGGCTGCATCTAATTAAGCTACATTGTAAGCATATAGGTAAATGTCACAATGTGTCCCACCGTACACTTGTGATATGCTAAAAATTTTTTTAAGTAACCATACATTTATTTTTTTACTAAAAACTACATGTTCTTCTTCCATTTATTTTTACTGGAAAACATTAAATGAATATAAGTGAACTTTATTAAGGTTTCATTGGCAGTCTAGCATGTGATCATGCTAGATTTTTCTACTGTTAGATTTTTCAAAGGCAGCACATCCCTTAATGACATGAAATTTTAAGAAAGAACTACTCAATTTTAATGATGATAATATTCATTTTATCTACTTGTCTCATTTTCCTATTTAAACTTATCTGCAACCATACATTAGAAAAGTAAATTTTACTTCTTTGTGTAAAGAATTTAATTTTACACTCAAGCTCACAGGAGTTTCTAAACTATATTATCATGTCATTTTTCTGAAATTGGAATTCAGTGTCACAGAAAGGTCAGCCTTACAGTGATGCATTTGGAATGTATTTACTGTATTTGTTATCCTTTTTCATGTACTCTTAAGCATTAAGAAAATAATTAAAGTACTTTAGTGTATTTGTAGTGACTTAGAAACCATTTAGCATTATAGGTTACATTTTGTGTACGTCCTGTGTGATTTGAGTTAGTTAGAATACTTAAATTCGGACCTGGCATGATATATAGATGATGTAAATAATTTAATTCATTTTTACTCCTTCTAGTTTTTTTCCATTCCTTGTCATTCATCAGGATTGAGCTTTTTCTTTTTTTTATTTTAATACTCTTTCAAACTTTATTTTACTGTAATACCTTATCTTAACTTATTGTCAGTAAGAGTGATTTCACTTTCAGTAATATCCATAAAATGTGATTATCATATTTGTGATGTTCTTTGCTTTATGATAGACATGTTCAAACCCAATTTAATATTTTTTCACATTAATATGAAACTTTGAGAATAACAGATGCCTATGAGTAATAAAATTTGAATATTGTTTTAAAGCTGGAACAAAAGATCTTTCCACATAATATATTTTCAAAGGCAAGGTTATTCATATGTAACTTGGAAATATTCACTGTGGACATATTCAGTGTTTTAGATGTTAGTTATTTTCAATCATCAAATATCAATATTCATGTTCAGAATTTTACCTAACTTATAGATAACCAAATTGAGCTGTAATAAGTCAACAAAATAAAAATTTTAGGATTTTTTTCAAAAAGTATATTGACAAGACAAAATGAATGTTTGAATTATGTGGCCTTAATATTTCTGCAGAATGAAAGAACTTTTTTATACATTTTGCATCTTGCAGGGGGTGAACTTCTAAAATATAAAATGAACTGACAGATAAAAAGCAAAGAAAAACAAAAAAAACCACACTGATTAAAAAATGTGTGAAAGACATTTCACAAAAGAAGAAATACAAATGGCCAACAGGTACATGAAAAAGTGTTCAATATGAAGTCAGGCATGATGGCTCACTTTTATAATCCCAGCTACCTAAGAGGGAGTGATCAGAACATTAGTAGTTCAAGATCACCAGGGCAAAGTTAACAAGATACCACCTCAACCAGTAAGCCAATTGCAGTGATGTGGGCTTGTGGTCCCAGCTAAGCAGGATGCATAAGTAGGAAGACTGTTGTTCATGGACCACCCAGGAAAAGCACACTATCCAAAAAACAACTAAACCCAACAATAGCTTGGGTGTGGTTCAAGTGATAGAGCATCTGTTTAGCAAGTGTGAAGCCTGGAATTAAAACAAACATAACCAAAACAAGCAAATTAAAAAAAAATGGGACACCTCCTCACTTTAGTCAGAATGGCTATTACCAAAAAAGATGAAAGATAATAAATGAGAAGTGTTGGTGAGGACTTGGTGAAAAAGGAACTCATGCACATTGTTAGTGAGCAAGTGAATTAGTACAACCATCATGGCAAACACCATGAAAGTTTTTTGAAAACATTAAAAATACATGAAGCATGGAGGCACACAGCTATAATCCCAGCATTTACAGGAGGCTGAAACATGAAGACCATAAGATGAAGATTGGCCTAGACTACATAGTGAGAGCATGACTCAAAAAGATTAAAAATAAAATTGCAATGTGAGTCAGCAACATCACTACTGGTACATTTCTAGAGGAAATGAAATAAGTGTGTCATAGAGACACCTGCATTTCCATATTTATGGAGATACTACTGACAATGACCAAGGCATAGAAATAACCCATGTCCATGATATGATGAATGCAGACAGAAAGTGGGAAACATACATTCTAGACTATAACTACTACTGAGACATAAAAAGTGTACGGTCCTCTCATTATTTGCAGTGTGGATAAACCTAGAGTGAAATGTGTTGAGTGAAATTAGTCAACTGCAAAAAGACAGATGCCACATGATCTCACACATATAGAGACTCTAGAAGAGCTTATTTCACAGAAATTGAGAGGAAAATGGTTGGTGGAGAGGCTAGGGAGGGGAAAAGAACAGAGGGAATGGGGGAAAGGTTGGCACATGGGTATGATCCCACAGTTAAAGGGAAAGAATAAGTTCTCAGGTAGGATGATGCAGTATGATCACTCAGCTAGCAATGTGATAGCATATGCTCAAAAATGTCTAGAAAAGAGAATTTTGAATGATTTTACCAGAAAATATAAATGATTAATATGATGAATATACTAACCCTGATTTTTCATTACACAAAGCTTGCATTGTATATATTTTATTGTAGATATTATGTTGTACACCAAATAAATAAAATTATTATGTGTCAATCACAAATAAAATTAAGAATTGCTGTCAGGATCTCAAAAAAATACTGGAATTCTCATTTTCATTCTATATTTATTTACAATAGCCAAGATGTGAAAACAGGGTAGCATGTAATCACCAGGATAATGGAAAGAGGTATGGGGAGTTGGTAAAAGGATTTAATGCTTCACATATGCAAAATGAATAAATTCTAGTGGTCTGTTATATAGTACACTTTGTATAGTAAGTGATGATGCATTGTACACTGTAAAATCTGCTAAGAGTATTGGCCTCAGCTAAGTGTTTTTTAACACAAAAATGGGAAAGTTGGGATGGTGAATCAATCAGGCAGATGATTGAATTTTTTTCATCTTGAATGTTGTATGGTTTCAATGATGTATGCATATGCTAAAACCCATTGAATCAGATATACTAAATAAGTACAGTTAATTTGTATCATTACATCCCAATAAGACTGCTAATATTAAACTAAATTATTTCTCAGACAAAATAATTACTGAAAAATTTACCATTAGGACACTAAATTCATGTAATAAACTGTGATCTTTAGAAAGTTGTAGAGAAATACACATGTATGCATATGTTACATTTTGCTAAAGAGACAATTCTTTTTTAAATACTTGTTTTGGATACTAGAGCTCACATGAAGGAGACACTAGAAAAAAATAAATAGCATGCATAAGGATCGCTTAGAAATCAACCCACTTAATCTCATTTGTTATAATGCATCTTCAGAGTCACAGACATGTTCTACATTCTATAAGGTTCCCCTTTTTCTCATAGGTAGACTACTTATTTCATGCATACATGTATAAATACAATGTATACACACAAGCACACAGAGACATTTGTTTGCTTTCTCATGAAGATGACAGTACCAATAACTTCCTATGCTTTCCATGCATTTGTGAATATAGGATCAATATTCAATGAGCTATAGATTTTATGTATAAAAGTATTTTTTTCAGGTTTTTTTTGGTAGTGGGGTTTGAACTCAGCAGCTTCATGCTTGCTAGGCAAGCACTTCACACTTGAACCACTCTGCAGTCTAGTATAAAATTCTAGATAACTACTATGAACTTAACCTTTGTCCAGGAATAGAAAGGTAATTATATTATAATTATATTTGCTTATTAGAAACACCAAATCATTTAGAAATATCTCAAACTATTTGATATCATAAAACTTTTCTCAACGTCTTTTAGTAAATGCACTTTGATCCATGTCAGTTTGAATATTTGATTTTGGGGGGTGGAAATACATTAGTGTAAACTAGTGCTGTCTTTGGTTTTAGCAGTTTTTCAGCAACACAAATGGCTTACCTGTGTTGTGGAAGTGGTACTGGCCTTGATGAAGAACACTGAACTTTTAACTTCTGTGAGCTGGTATAAAGCACATCAATTGGTCAGCTTGCAACATATTCATTTTTAAGCGTGATTAAAATAGGCACTATTGAACTGCATGTATGCCATTCAGTTCTTGGGGAACAATGGGAATATGGCAGTCCATGTGCAAGTAAATATAGACAGCAATGGGAGGAAGAAGACTACTGCACACTGGATAATATACGCATTATATGTCAGACAACTGAATATGTTACTTAACAGTTAATTGTTATTTTTGTTTGCCCTACAGAGGGATTCCTTATTATCTAAGATTTAGGGCCAATAATTAACTGTAAAAAATGTAATCACTTTTAAAATCCTTTCTCCTCATTCCCTGAAAATTACTTCACAGGTGTAATTATGAGAGTGCATTACAAAGAAAAAAGCCTTTTAGGATAATAGCAGCAATCTTAGATTGATTATGTGGTAAGCATGTCAATCATGGTCTCATTAATATTCCTCTATAGGAATATAGTAAGCCTTGCTCTATGAAAACTAGAGACAACTTAATTATTGTTACTGAACATCTGAAATAAAGACTTGTTGAGATCGCAGATTCTGAGGACTGCAGCATCACTGCCACTTAACAGAGTGAATGAAGGAGTAAATCAGGGACTATGAAGTTGGGTGCAGTCCCAGAAATCAAGAAACTTTATAGTAGGAATTAAAATTTCAAATAACAGCTCAAGGCACTGACAGAAACCAAGAAATTTTCTATAACAGTGAGATAAGAGCTTCTTATCTGTTGAAGCTGCAAAATTTAGATACCTGACAACCAAGATCAAACAGTAATCTGTTGATCCTGTTGGGTTGCAAATGGCAATGTCACCTAAGCTTGAAGTCTTGTTAGGTATCCTATGTGAGAAGTAGGACATCTCTAGGATAAGATTGGAGTCTGCACAATTGAATTCCTTAAGATAGCATGAATAACCAATTGGGAAGCTTCCACAAATTGTCTCTTAAAGACTATGTCTCCTCCTTCCCTTCCTGATGGGGTTGATGATGGTGCTTATCAATGGCATTCTTCTGAAGAGTAGAGTGTGTGTAACACTCCTTATTTCCTAGGACTTTCTTTCTCAGTGTTTGAAATCTTTTCAGAGAGTTGGGTTCCCTCATGGTGGCAATGGAAAAGAAAGGACTGCCATCAAAATTCAAATCTAAAGAGGAAATGCAAGATAAAGAATTTTAAAAGTTTTTGAAATTATGTAGGTTTAGAAATTGATTCTAAGTACAGTTAATTAATCAGAGAAAAGCAAGTTATATGTGAAAATTGAACTGACAAGTTATTCAAATTTCCTCCCCTACCCAATCCACAGTCATCCTTCCACTTACCAAATCTTATGAAATTACAAGGAACTTGCTACATCCATTGGACTTAATGTGATTTCCAGCCACTTTATCAAGTGGCCCTGGGAGTTTGCTAGCAAGAATCCTAGTAACACTTTTGTGCTGTTAGATCTCTGCACAGTATGTGTACGAGTGACCTTGCAATAGACATATGCTTCTAATGAAAAGCATTTGTTGTGTGTCTTGTTACCTAGGGTTTCTCAAAATAAAATTGGTTTGAGGTAAGGGTAAGAAAAGGTGCTCAAGGAAAGGCATCTTTCTCACCTGAATGACCCAATGAATGCCAGGTAGGGATAGGTAACAGTTCTAAGTTCAAAACATAATCCCATCTTTTCCAAACCTTATATTTTGTAGAAAAAACAACAGAATTTGATTTTTCCAGTAGAGGAAACAAACAGTTACTGGAAACAGGTTGACAAAACTTGGATCCATTCCAATATGAGGAGGCTGACAATTTGTCTTACAGCATTTTAATATGCTTTCTCCCTTCTGTCATGCTTCTTGTAGCACTACCATCCACAAACTTTATGAATAACAGAAATATTCATGATATTCCACAGAACATTTTTCTAAATCAAAGAAGGTAATTAAATGCTGTCATGTGATTTCTAATCTTACAAGATATTAAATCAATTAAACCCCTGTTCACATGGAACTTATATTCAAATATGGACAGACACATAAGTTAAAAAGGCAAAATATTATTGATAATGCTGACAACAGATCATAGTTAAGACACTGAGTGGCAGGGATCAGAAATAATTCAATGGTTTACAAGCTGAGAAACAGCAACAATTTCATGGCCAGTTGCTCTGCAAGACAGCAAAAGTAGGGCAAGAAGCATCTATGTTTCTCCAATGCAGTTTGATTATCTTTAGGGTTGTAATATTTTCTGAAGGAATATTCCTCAAAGCTGGTGTAATAGAGTATCTGTGTCAGTTGTGATAATATGGAGAAATCATTTGGCAAAGAATTTGGAATACAAATTGGATAATAAATGGAGGGGTGCCAGAGAAACTCTCCTCAAATGGAAATAAAGGAGCTATGGAACTAATTATCTCTGTACAATGGAGGAATATCAAAGGAGTGATGGTGTTCAGGTTGGAAGGAACAAGAGCTATTGGATTTTGTGAGATTTGAGATGAACAATTTTGCTAATGTTAACTATAGATCATGAATACAGAAGTAGAAATAAAATCAGGCTTGATATGGTCAAATATATTCCAGTATTATTTCTCTAATCCTAATTTGTTAAATAAGATTAATCATGTGGAGAAGTGAAAGGAAGTGAGTCATGAGCCAAAAGCTGAAGTTACTGAGATAAAATGACCAATTTCATCTAATAGCACAGAAGAGGGAAAGTGGTTAATGACATCAACCTCAAAAAACATGGAGGCAATTGTTTTACAAATAGCCTGGTGGAGCAGAAAGAAAACCTACCCTGCTATCTATGTTCCTGGTATTTGAAATCTAGATCAATGAGAAATTTCTGTTCAGAATATTACATGATTGAAATGTATTCTGTGAATCTTACCATCTCTCTGACAAACTGCTCTATAGTCAATTTCCTGAGACTGCCATATTTCTTCTAGTTCCTGTGTCAATAATTGTGATAATTATTTGCTTCATTTTATTTTTTAGCATCTTCAAAGCCTTACTGAAAGTTTACATTTTATTTGTGGTTCAGTTGAATTTGACACCTCAATGAGTGCTTTTATTATTCCTGCTTTTATTAATATTTCCTTCATTAGCACTATACCACTAAGAAACTGTACTCAGTGGCATTGATGACAATTTACTCAGTTGGAAAGTGTTTGGAAAATCATTGATTTATTGTACATTTTGTATTTTTTTAATTAGTCTGTGGTAAATGCATAAAATAATGGTTTTCTTATGACATTTTCATAAATATATGTAACTTATATCACACTTCCCTTATCCTATTATCCTTCCCTTCTCCCATGGTCCCTTTTCATCTACCCAGAGTCCCCATTCTACTTTCATGTCTTTTGTAAGACTCCAAACTACACATACGATATGAAACATACAATATATGTCTGGGATGGACTTGTTTGTTTAACAAAAGCATCCTCAGTTCCATCCATTTTCCTGCAAACAACATGCTTTCATTTTTCTTTGTGGTTGAGTAATACTGTAATGTGTATATATGTATCACGTTTTTTATCCACTCATCTTTGATGGACACAAAGGCTGATCATATAATTTTGTTTTTGTGATGAATATAGCAGTAAACTGAGTGTGCAGGTATCTCTATTGTAAGCTGTGTATATACTTTCGGTATATACCTAGGAGTATTTTAAATGGATGACATGATAATTCTATTTTTAGTTTTCTAAGGAACGTCCATATGGTTTCCATTGTGGTTAAATTATAAGGGCACAATTTTCCCTCATGTTCTCATCTGCATTTTTAAAATAACAGTCATTCCAATTTGGGAGAGATCAATGTAGTTTTAAATTATATATACCTGATGCTAAAGATGTTGAATAGTTATTCATGTATTTATTGGCCATTTGTAGTTCTGATTTTGAGAACACTTTGTTCATTTGACCAATGTGCTCTTTTGATGTATAATTTTTTGAGTGCTTTATATATTCTTACTTTATTTTTGGTAGTGCTGGGGTTTGAACTCACTCTTTGCATGCAGGAACTCTAACCTTTGAGCCACGCCTCCAGAGAGTTCCTTACATATTCTGGATATGAACCACCTGATGGATGAATAGATGGCAAAAATTTTCTCCTACTCTGTAGGCTATCTCTTCACTCTGGTAATTATTTTCTTTGCTGTTTAGAAAATTTTAATTTTATGCCATCCAATTTGTCAATTCCTGCTATTATTTCCTGAGCTATCAGAGTGCTGTTCAGAAATTCATTGGTTATGCCTCCACCTTGAAATGTTTTCTCTAAATTTTCCCCTAGTATTTGTGAAGTTCCAGGTCTCACATTAAGGTCTTCAATCCACTTTGAATTGAGTTTCGTATAGGGTGAGGGATAATGGATACAGTTTCAGTCTTCTACATGTGGATGTTGTTTTCACAGGACCATTTGTTGAAGAGGATGTCTTTTCATAATTGTAGGCCTTGGCATCTTTTTCAAGAAGCACATGTCTGTGCCTGCATGGGTCTGTTTTGAGGTTGTCTGTTCTAGTCTGTTCATTCATGTGTCTGTTTGCGCTAGCAATATGCTGCTTTTGATACTCTGACTCTAAAGTCAGAAAGGTATTATGATACCTCTAGCATTGCTCATTTTGCTCAGAATTGGGTTATGTACTTGTGGTTATTCATACTTCTATACAGATTTTAGGAATTCATTTTCTACTTCTGTGGAGAATATTGTTGGGATTTTGCTGAGAATTGTGTTGAGTCTGTTGATCAGTTTCTGTGCTATGACCATTCCCCATATTTATTTTGTGAATCAATGAATACTGGAAGCCTATCTGTCTTCTCTTACCCTCTTCAATTTCTTTCCCCAGTGATTTACACATTTCACTGTAGGGATCTTTTGTCTTCTTGGATAGATTTATTCCTAGGTGTTTTATCTATTTCTTGAGATTATTAAAAGTAGGATTATTTTCTTGATTTCTTTCTGAGCTTGTTTGCTATTAGTGTATAGAAAATCTATGTTTTTTTAGGGCTTACTTTGAATCTTCATACTTGGATAAAAGCATTTAAGTCTAAGGGTTTTTTATGGTCTCTATGTGTAGGATCATACTGTCTGTAAGTAGAGTAACTTGTCTCCTTCCCTGCTTATTTGTTTGTCCTTTGTGTCTTTCCCTTGCTTTGTTGGTATGGAAAAGATTTGAAGTACTTTACTGAATCAGTGGTTAGTGTGGACAGTGATGTTTCATTACTGCTTTTAGAAGAAAGGCATTCAATTTTTCCCTCATTCACTATTGCACTGGTCATCAGTTTGTTGCATATAAGCATTTATTATCTAGAGGAATGGTCTTCTGCTCATAGTTTCATAAGGGCTCTTATCATGAAGGGACATTGAATTTTGCCACTTTTATACTTTACTTTTTAAGATCATAATGCAATTCTTGTCCATCATTTCTATTTATGTGCTGAGTTGAACTCTTTATTGATTTGCATATAATAAACCATCCCTGCATTCCTACAATAAAGCCAATTTGATCATGGTGTATGATATATATTGAATTTGGTTGCAATGTTTTATTAAGGAATTTTGTGTTTACCAAGGACATTGATTGAGAATTGTATTTCATGTTGTATCCTTATCTAGTTTTGATATAAAGATAAGACTGACTTTGAGTAGTGAGTATGGAAGCATTCTTATCCTTTCAGTTTTCTGGAATAGTTTGAAGAGCATTCATTTTGGCTCTTTATTGTGTGTCTTTCTCTGCAGTGATGGGGATTGAACTCAGATGCTTGTGCATGTCAAGCACATACTCCACCACTGAGCAACTGCTCCAACCCTAGCTTTTTAAAGATCTGGTAGATTCCATAAATAAATTCATTTGGTTCTGGATTTTTCTATGTTGGGAGACTATCATTGCTTCAATCTTGTTGCTTATTATAGATCTTGTTGAGTTTTTTGTAGGTTCTTGTTAATTTGGTAGAACACATGTGTCTAGAAAATATTTCTTCTAGGATTTCAAATTTATTGAAATACAAAATTTCAAAATATATTCCCTAATGAACTTCTGGATTTTGGTGGAATTTGTTGTAATATCCTCTTTTCATCTCTAAAATTATTAATTTGGACCTTCTCTTTCTTTTGGTTAATTTGGCTAAGGTTTATCAATCTTATTTATCTTTTCAAAGTACTAATTCTTTGCTCATTGGTCTTCCATGATGTTACTTTATTCTCCCCAATCTAGTCAAATTTTCATTTTTGTATGATTCTAAGTGTTTTTTAGTTTCTTGCTTGAATTCTTTAATGATGCACTGATCATTCAAAAGTGCATCATTCAATATTCATGTGATTGTATTTTTTTTCTAGCTTCTGCTGTTATATCTAATTTTATTCAATTGTAATCTTATAAGACAGAAGACACTATTTCAATTTTTTTAATGTTTAAGGCTTGGTTTATGTTCTAAGATGTGATCTACTTTGTAGAAAGTTCCATGAGCTACTGAGACGGATGCATATTCTACAGCTATTGGATGAATGTTTCATAGATGTCTGTGAAGACCAGTTGATCTATGTTATATTATAATTCTGAAGATTCTTTGTTAAATTTTCTCTGAATTATCTACCTATGGATAAGTATGAAATATTGTAGTCATTCACTATTATTGTATTTAAACCTAATTGCCCTTTTATGTCCAGTAGTGATTGTAGTATGATATTGGGTACATTGATCTTTGGTCCATATGTAAATTATAAATATATATGTATAATCCTTATAGTTCCTTGATGGGTTGTTCCCTTTACTAATATGCAATAACCTACTTTGTCCCTTCCAAGTTTAGCTTAAAATCCACTTTGTTACATATGAATATTTTTTATTTATTAAAGTTACTTTACGGTCTATAATGTGATGTATTTTGGAGAAATTCCATGTACTGCTGAGAAGAATGTTTATACTGTAACTACTCCTGCTTGTTTTCAGATTTCCTTTGGTTGAAATATGATTTTGCATCCTTTTACTTCAAATCTCTGTGTGTGTTTGCCTGTGACCTGAGTTTCTTGCAGGAAGATACAAGTTAGTCTTTCTTTTATAATCCATTCAGACAGATTGTGTCTCTAAGATGGAGGGGTAAGATCATTCACAGTTAGGGTTATTAAAAGTATTTACTAAATTCTTTCTTCTTCATCTTAGAGGTTTGCTTGTTTATTTAGTTTATTGTGTTTGGTTATCTCCTAATTCTCTTTTTTAACCTATTCTTTTAATATTAGATTTAATATTTCCCAAACTCTCATGCTTGTTTATATCATTATTCATCTAAACACCTTCTGCAATGCTGTTTAAGTTGTCATGAATTGCATTAGTCTAGGCTTATTATTGAAAGAACTTTATTTCACCTTCACCTTATAGTAATCTTGGTTGACAGTTTAAGGATGTGAAATACATCATTCCATGCTCTTTAAAGTTTCTGATGAGAAGTCTGCCTTTGTCTTTGGTACTACTCTTTCAGATTTCAATATTCTTTGTTCTGTAGTTTGGGCACTTTAACTATAATATAACATACAAAGATTTTATTCAGGTCAGCTCCATTTGAAGTTCTAAATGCCCCTTGTAGTTGGATATCTATTTATTTCCCTGGATTTAGGGAATGATCAGCTATAATTTCATTGAGTAAGTTGTATATGTCTTAAGTCTGTATCTTAGTTCCCTTTTCCATATCAAAGATTAATGAGTTTTATCACTTAATCACTTTCAAGAGTTCTTGAATGTAGTTGCCACAATTTTTTTTCTTTATTTCTAACTGATGGTAATAATTTCTCAACCTTGTATTCAAATTCCTAATATTCTATCTTATACTAAGTCAAGTCTATTGGTGGGTGTTAGAGATTTTTCTTTTTGATTTATTGTGCTTTTCATTTGTAAGGGTCATGGGTTTTTGATTTCAGAAGATCTAGCTCTTTGCTGAATTTCTTGTTAGAATTGTGAAATCGCTCACACGAGTCTTAAAGTGACTTTTTGCATCATTCATTTGTTTCTTTGAATACTCTTTGAAATTGGTGATCATTTATAAAACTAGGCTTTTGAAATATTTGGAATTTCAACCATTTCAGTACCATTGGACACAGCTATCAAAGAGTTACATACTTCTGTACGTGTCATGTTGCCTGTGAGTCAATTTGCCCATCTTTTGTGATAACTAGTAGTCCAATGTGCCATAGTATCTCTTCCATGCAGATGGTGTGTACATGTGTTATATAACTACCTTTATTGAAAATTCCTTCATAGTAGTGACTTTTAAAAAAAATACCTTCAGGTAACTAAATATATTTGAAACAATCCATCCATGTTATATCAACTTGTCTATTGAATTTATTTACATACAAATAGTCAGAGTGGAAGTCATTTGAGTATGGATTAAAAATTAAACTTTAAGATAATACCTGTTTTATAACAAAAATAGATGATTATAGTAATAAAATAAATGATTGAAAGAAATAATTGAAAAGAAAGTAGTAGGAAAAAGAGAGACTAATGAGGCATCTTTTTGTGAAACAAATTAGCCATTCTGTTACTTATTATCAGTACACTATCTCATTAGTTCCTTTTAGTCCAATAAAAATAAGTATAATTCTCTCACACTATCATGAAGAAATTAGATTCAGACCTTTTGTCTCTTTCAATCTCTCTTTCTCTCTCTCATGTGTGTATGTCTCTCTCTGTCTCCCCCCACTAAGTTGGGAAACCATTACCACTATCTAATCTTTAAACATTTTACCACCCCAAAATAAACCCACTGTCTGTTGGCATTCAATTCATTCCCCATTCTTTCCCACCAAGAATTCAAGAACTACTATTGCATTTTTTCTATCTATAGGTGTAAGTCTTCAGAATAGTTCATCTAAACATATAGAACATGGAATCATTTGAATATGATTTCTTATAATCATATATTACTTTCAGGTCTTTCCATGGTGCAGCATGTATAAATACTTCATTCCTTTTTATTGTAAGAATACACCACATTTTATTAACTATCTATCAATACATATTCAAATTGTGTTAAACCTTTGGATGTTGTGAATAGTTTTGCTAGAAATATATGGGTACATGGGTTTTCTTTTATTTCAAATGATGTTTTAAGATTCAAGCCCACATGTTCTAGTGAATATATGCACACATTCTTATTGTCAACAAATCAGGGAGAAGTTATAGGTCTTAAATTGTGTACTTGTTCAGCTTTAGCAGACACTGCCAATCAGATGTCCAAAAATACCAGTTTACAGACTCACTAGCAGAGGCTGACTTTTGGTTTTCACATACTGTCGACACTTGTAAATTTCCTTTATTTTGGGCTCTTTTGTTTATTATTGCTGTGCCTGGGATACCTTGTGACATTTACAATAGTTCTTACAATGTATCATAGTTGAATTCACTCCCACCATCATTCTGCTTTATCCACCCCCATTCCTGGAATAGTTTCAACAGGTCTCAATTTTCCATTTACATAAATGTGTACATAATAATTCCACCATATTCACTTTCCTATACCCTTCCTTACTCCCTCTCCCCTCCCAATGATGCCAAACCATAGACAGGATCTGTTTTACCTCCCTGCTCTCTGCTTTTGAAAAGAAAAAAAAAAGACATGTCTGTTTGTTTGAGATAGCTATACAGGGAGTTTCCTTGTGCAATTTACATGTATAACCAAAATAGGTTCATCTCCTCCATTTTTCTCCTCTCTACCTTAGTTCCCTTCTTTTTTAAATTTTATTTTTTTCTTCCTTTATTGATGTGCTGGGTGGGGGTACATTGTGGGATTTTTAAAAGCTCTTACAATGTACCAAATATATCATACTTGAATTCACCCCCTCTGCCACTCTCCTTTGTCCCCCCAACCCCCATTCCTGGAATAGTCTCAACAGGTCTAGTTTTTGCATTTATGTACATGTGTACACATTTCTTCACCAAATTTACCCTCCTACCCCATTTCCCTGCCATCTTCCCCCCACCACACACACTGGTAACAACCTCCCCAGACAGGACTTCTTACACTCTCCTCTGATTTTCTAGAAGAAAAAAGTGAAAAGATAACAAGAAAAAAAAGACATTTGTGCTTGTTTGAGATAAAGGTAGCTACACAGGGAGTTTCCTCATGATATTTCCATGTATATAACCACAATTGGTTCATCATTCTGTTTTCTTCATTCTACCTTAGTCACTTTCTTAGGTGGTTTCAGCTGGTTTGAGAATTCTATATTCTCCATATTCTCTCTCTATAATAGAATATTCTATTATAGAGAGTATACCAACCATATTCAAGTTCTTAGCTTCCTTCTTTTACCCTACCCCTCCCATGCACGACCTCCCATTAGTGTGACCAATGTTTCATAATGTTGATGCATTTGTTTTAGGTTTGTTCCACATAAGAGAGAGAACATGCAGCTTTTGGCCTTCTGAACCTGGCTAACTTCACTTAAGATGATGTTCTCTAGCTCCATCCATTTACGTGTAAATGACAAAATTCCATTGTTCTTTGTAACTGAGTAAAATTCCACTGTGTACAAATACATTTTCTTAATCCATTCATCAGTAGTGGGGCATCTTGGCTGTTACAATAGCTTGGCTATTGTGAATAGAGCTTCAGTAAACATGGATGTTTAAGTACCTCTGCTGTAACCTCATTCACATTCCTTCAGGTATATCCACAGGAGTGGTATTGCAGGATCATGTCACAGATCCATTTTTAGTTTTTTTGAAGAGCCTCCATACTGTTTTCCATAGTGGTTGAACTAATTTACATTCTCATCAGCAGTATATGAAAGTTCCTTTTTCCACATATCCTCGTTAACATTTGTGGTTGTTTGTGTTCTTGAAAGGAGCTATTCTAACAGGACTGAGGTGGAATTTTAACCCAGTTTTGACTTACATTTCCTGTATGATCAAGGATGGTCTGCATTTTTTCATCTGTTTTTTAGCCATTTGCACTTCATCCTTTGTGAAGGCTCTGTTCAGTTCATTTACCCATTTCTTCATTGGGTCATTGAATTTGGGAGTTTAGTTTTTTGTGCTCCTTGTATATTCTTGTTATCAATCCATTGTCTGATGCATACATGTTAAATAGACAACAAGAAGAAATAAAAGGAATTCAAAAAGAGGTGAGGAAGAAGTCAAACCATCCCAGTATTCCCAACACTATTTGTTGAAGAGGCTGTCTTTTCTCCATTGAATCTTTTTGGCACCTTTGTCAAAATGTAGGTGGATATTCAAATCCAGGTCTTCTATTCTGTCCCATCAGTCTTCATATCTATTTCTGTGCCAGTACCATGCTCTGTTTATTGCTATGGCTCTGTGGTATAGATTGAAGTTGAGTATGGTGATACCTACAATGTTCTTTTTGGTCAGTATTGTCTCGGCTATTATTGTTCTTTTTTGCTTTGAAATTTCTTTAGAGTTTATTTTTCAATATTTGTGAAGAATGTCTTTGGGATTTTGGGTGGGAATTGCTTTGACATGTAGATTGGTTTTGGTAGTATAGCCATTGTTACTTTGGTGATTCTGCCAAACCATGAGCATGGGAAATCTTTCCACCTTCTGTTGTCTTCTTCAATTTATTTCTTCAATGGTTTGTAGCTTTCATTGTAGAGGTCACTCACATCTTGTGTTAAGTTTATTCCTAGATATTTGATTTTTGAGCCTATTGTAAATGAAAATATTTCCCTATAATAGTTTTCAATCTCTTCATTGTTGTATAGACAGTCTACTGATTTTTGTTAGTTGATTTTGTATCCTGCTACTTTGCTGAAGTTGTTTATGATGTCTAGGAGTTTTTTGGGTCTTTGAGGTTTAAGATCATGCTATGTAGATCATTTGATTACTTTCTTTTCAACTTGTGTTCCTTCTATTTCTTCTTCATGTCTTATTGTGCTGGTTAGGAACTCCAATACTTTCTAGTAAGAGTGGAAAGTGGAAATCCTGTTTCTCTCCTGATTTTACAGGAATTGGTTTCAGTTTTTCCTCATGTAGTATGATGTTGGCTATAGGATTATCTTATGTAGCCTTTATTATGTACCCTTCTATTCCTAGTTTCATCAAGGCTTTTATCATGAAAGGATGTTCAATTATGTTAAAGGCTTTTCTGTATCTAGTGAGGTGATTAAGTGGTTTTTGTCTTTGCTTCTGCTAATATGCTGTGCTACATTTAATGATTTGCATATGTTGAACTCCCTCTGCATTCCTTGGATTTTTGCATCTGTGTTCACTAAAGACATTGGCCCAAAATTCTCTTTTTAGTTGTGTCCTTTTCTGGTTTGTGGATGGGTGTAATTCTGGCTTTATACAATGAATTAGGCAGTGTTCCTTCCCTTTTTGTTTCACAGAAAATTTAAGTAGTGTTTGCATTAGTTCTTTTTCAAAGGTCTGGTAAAATTCATCAGATAATTTGTCAGGTCCTGGACTTTTCTTTATTGGGAGACTTTATTGCTGCTTCAAGTTCATTGCATGCTACATATTTATTTAGGTGATTAATATGCTCTTGGTTCAATTTTGGATGATCATATGTATCTAGAAATTTGTCCATTTCTTCTAGATATTTCAGTTCATGTGACTATAGGTTTTCAAAGTAGTCCTTGATGATTACCTTAATTTCCTTGGTGATTCTTGTTATCTCCCCATTTTGATTTCTTATTTTGTTAAGTTGGGTCCTTTCTGTCCTCATTTTAGTCAGATTTGCAAGGGGTTCATCAATCTTGTTTACTTTTTCAAAGAACCAGCTTTTTGCTTCATTGATTCTTTGTCTGGTTATTTTGATCTCTATTGACCTCTATTTTATACCTTATTTTTATTATTTCTCTGTTTCTACTTATTTTGGGTTTAGGTTGTTCTTATTTTTCAAGGAGTTTGAGATGTAGCACTAAGTCATTTAATTGAGATCTTTCTGTGTTTTTAATATATACATTCATGGGTATAAACTTTCTTCTTAGGACTGCCTTTGCTGTGTCCCATATACTCTAATAGGTTGTGTTTTCATTTTCATTAAATTCCAGGAACTTTTTGATTTCCTCCCTTTTTTCTTCTATTGCCCGCTTTTCATTGAGTAATGTGTTGTCAGCCTTCAATTATTTGAATATTTTCTGTTGCTTCTTTTGCTATTGAATTCTACTTTGATTGACTTGTGGTCAGACAGCATTCATGGGCGTATTTCATGTTGAGACTTGCTTTGTACCCTAAAATATGGTCTATTTTGGAGAAAATTCCATGGGCTACTGAGAAGAATGCATATTCTGTTACAGGATGGAATACTTTGTAGACATCTGACAGATCTATTACATCTATGGTGTCATTGAAACCTAGAATTTCTTTAATTTTTGTGTGGATGACCTATCTATTGCTGATAGGGAAGTATTAAAGTCTTCCACTACTGCTGTGTTGGTGTCTATCTGTGATTTTAAATCCACTAGTGTATAGTAACATATAATAAGTTATATGTTATTTTCTGTTTATGTATTGCCCCTTTTATTAGCATGAAGTGACCTTCTTTGTCTCTGTGGAAGAGACAAATTATCCTGTGGAATAATTTAGGTTTGAGGTCCACTTTACCTCATTGCTAATCTTGCCTGTTTTTGAGAGTCAATACATTATTCTACCCTTTCACCCTAAGACAGGGTTTCTCTCTGTCAATAAGATGTGTCTCTTGTAAACAACAGATTGACAGATCTTCCTTTTTAATCCAATTTGCCAAACATTGTCTTTTGATGGAGGAGTTGAGTTCATTAATTTTCAGTGTTAATATTGAGAGGTATGTGGTGATTCCTGCCATTTAGTTGTTTTATTGTATTAGGATTTGTGTGTGTGCAGCCATTTCTATGCTACTCTCTGAGTAGCATATTCTTTTTCTGAGGTTTAATATATCCCATCTTTTCATTGTTATGTTTCTTTTCATATTCTCTGTTTAGGATTCCTTTCAGAATATTCTGTAGTGGTTGTTTCAAGGTCATACATTGTTTTAGTTTCTGTTCATCATGCAAGACTTTTATTCCTCCACCGATTTTACATGATAGATTTGCTGGGTAGAGTATCCTAGGAATGAATTTTTTTTCTTTCAGTGCCCAATGTACCTCACTCCATGCCCCTAAATTTTCTTTTGAGAAATTTGCTGTTATTTTGATGTGTTTACCTTTATATGTTATTTGAGTTTTCTCTCTTACAGCCTTCAGTATTCTTTCCTTATTCTCTGTGCTAGTTCTTGTAATTATAACAAGCCATGGAGAGGTTCTATTTTAGTCATGTCTGTTTGGGGTTCTGGAGGCTTAGCATATCTGAATGGGCAAGTCTTTCTTGAGAATTGGGAAATTTTTTGCTATTATTCTGTTGAATATGTTACATATACTTTGGCTTGCACCTCTTGTCCTTCTTTAATGCCCAGGACTCATAGCTTTGGTCTTTTGATGAAATGGCTGCATGGTTTTGTATTCCGTTGCAGCTCTTGAGTCTTTTGTCTAAGAATTCTTCTGTCTTTTCTTTAATATCTGTTTTGTCTTCAGTCCTGAAATTCTGTCTTCCACTTGTTTTAGTCTGCTGGAGTGATGTTCAACTGCAGTTTTTATTTTATTTAAGGAACTTTTTTCCCCAGGATTTCTGTTTGATTTTTTCTTTTAGTATTTTTACATTTACTCATATGTGTATACATTGTTTGGTCCACTTCCTCCCTCTCCCATCCCCACTCCCAATTCCAGGCAGAACATGTACCTTCCTCTTGTTCTCTGATTTTGTTAAAGAGAAAGCACAAGAGATAATAAGAAACACAAAGTGTTTTTGCTAGTTTGAGGTAAAGATATCTATACAGAGAGATTCCTAGCATTGATTCTATGCACATGTGTATTGTAACTCACATTGGTTCATCTCTACTAGACCTCTTCACTGCTTCCTGGTCCCCTTCCCATAGTGGACTCTTCCTGCTTAAGATTACTACATTCACTCTTCTGCAGTGAGCACATCAACCACATTCAAGTTTTAGGTTTCCTTTCCTTTCCCTATTTCTCCTGTGAGCATTCTTCCCTTAGTGTGTGACCCATGTCCAATAATATTACTGCATTTATTTTAGGTATATAATCCCCATATGAGGGAGAACATGTGATTTTTGCCAACTGAGCCTGACTAATTTCTCTTAAGACGATATTCTCTATTTCCTTCCATTTTCTTGTGAATGACAAAATTTCATTCTTTGTGGTTGAAAACAATTCTAATGTTTATAAACACCACATTTTCTTAATTCATTTGTCAATAGTTGGGCATTTTGTCTATTTCCATGGCTTGGCTATTGTAAATAGGGCTGAAATAAACATGGATGTGCAGGTGCCTTTGGAATAACCTGAGTCATATTTCTTTGTGTGTATACCTAGGACTGGTATTACTGGATTATATGGCAGATCTAGGTTTAGATTTTAAGAAGCCACAATAATTTTTTCCAAACTGGGTATATTAGTTTACATTCCCACCAGCAGTGTATGAGAGTTCCTTTTTCCCCACATCCTACTAACATTTGTGGTTTGTGGTATTCTTAATGATAGCTATTCTAACAGGAGTGAAATGGAATCAGAGTGTGGTTTTGATTTGCATTTCCTTAATGGCCACAGATGGTGAGCATTTTTTTATTTGTTTTTTGGCCATTTGGACTCCTTCCTTTGAAAAAGTTCTGTTTAATTAAGTTGCCCACTTCCTAATAGGCTAACTGACTTTAGAGGACTTTAGTTTTTTGAGCTCCCTGTATATTCTGGTTATCAGTCCATTGCTGATGCACAGCTAGCAAATATTTCCCCCACTCTGTGGGTGGTCACTTCAACTTAGAGACCATATCTTTTGTTGTGCAGAAGGTTTTTAATTTCTTGTGTTCCAATTTGTCTATCCTTTCTCTTAGTTGCTGGGCTGCTGGATTTGTAGTGAGGAACTTCTTGCATACACTTATTGCTTCCAGAGTATTCCCTGCGCTTTTCTACATTAACTGCAAGGTTTTGGGTCTGATATTAACTTCTGTGATTCACTTTCAGTTGATACTAGTACAGGGTGATAGGTAAGGATGTATTTTCAGTTTTTTGTAGGCAGATAACCATTTTTCCCAGCAACATTTTTAAAGTGGCTGTCTATTCTCTATCATATGCTTTTGATGCCTTTGTCTAAAATAAGGTGGGCAGAGCTGTATAGATTCATATATGGGTCCTCCATTCTGTTCTATTGGTCTTCATACTTGTTTTTGTGTCAGAACAATACTGTTTTTTATTGCTAAGGCTCTGTAGTATAGTTTAAAGTTGGGGTATTGTGATACCTCCAGCATTGATCTTTTTGCTCAGTATTGTTTTACCTATTCGTGGTCTTTTGTGTTTCCAAATGAACTTTAGGATACATATTTCAATCTCAGGGATGAATGTCCTTGTTATTTTGATGGGAATTGTGTTGAACATGTAGATTGATTTTGGTAATATAGCCATTTTTACTATGTTGATTCTGCCAATCCATGAGCATGGAAGATCTTTAAATCTTCTGTAATCTTCCTCAATCTCTTTCTTCAGTGGTTTGTAGTTCTCCTTGTAGAGGTCATTTGCAACCTTTGTCTAGTCTATTCCTAGGTATTTGATTTTCTTGAGGCTATTGTAAATGGAATTGTTTTCCTATATTCTTTCTCAATTTGTTCATTGTTGGTGTATAGAAAGGCTTGTTGATTTTGCATCCTGCAACATGGATGAAGGTGTTTATGGTGCCTAGGAGTTTTTGGAAGGAGTTTGTGGTGTCTTTTAGGTATAAGATCATGTCATCTGGGAATGTGGTAACTTTGACTATTTCTTTACCTATATGTATTATATTTATTTTTTCTCCTTGCCTTATTGGTCTGGCTAGGAATTCTTGGACTATGTTGAATAGGAGTGAGAAGAGTGAGCACCCTTGTCTCATTCCTGACTTTAGGGGAAATGGTTTCAGTTTTTCTGCATTAAGTATGATGTCTGTTTTTCTCCTATATAGCCATTATAATGTTAGGTAAATTCCTTCTATTCCTAGTTTTCTTAGAGCTTTTCTCATGAAATGGTGTTGAATCTTATCAAAGGTTTTTTCTGCATCCATTGAGATGATCAACTGGTTTTTGTCTTTGCCTCTAATAATGTGCTGTATTACATTTATTGATTTGCATATATTGAATGATCCCTGCATACCTGGGAAGAAGCCAAATTGGTCATCATGAATGATTTTTCTGATATATCATTGGATTTGGTTTGCCATTATTTTATTGAGGATTTTTGCATCAATGTTCATTAATGAGATTGGGCTGTAGTTCTCCTTTTTGGAAGTGTCCTTTTCCAGTTTTGGGATGAGTGTAGTACTTGCTTCTTAGAATGAGTTAGGCAGTGTTCCTTCTATTTCTATTCAGTGGAAATGTTTAAGGAGAGTTGGTATCTTTTAAATCCATAAGCAGAAGTAGGCAGTGTTGCAATTTGACAGGGAAACGCACATAAAAAATGTGTAAGAAAGTTTTTTTAAAGAGAGCTGGGGAAGGGGGAGATAAAGAAGTAACAGAAGGTACAAAAGGTACATTATATGCACTAATGAAACTGTCAAAATGAGGCTTCCACTGTGCACAATTATTATATGTCAATGAAATTCCTCCCTAATCAGCAGAGGCAGGGAGAGGAAAGCAGATGGTACTGGGGTGGGGAACACACAGAACTGAAGTATATTATACATATATAATATATATGTACATAGGTTACCCTTGTTAACCTATGCTGGCTACCATATTCTTCCATTATGGACTCCCAAGTCATATTATCAGTGCTTTCTGTTTTAGAGTGACCAGTGTAATTTCTGTTAATGCATAATTTACAGAATTAGCTGAAAAATATCTACATATCTCATGTACTTAATAAGAAGGGAAAGGAAGAGAAGAGAGTAAAAGGAAATGAAGTAAAAATTTATTTAAAACCTATTATTTCCTTTTTTTCTAATATTGTGTGTGCCTTTCTCTGTCTCTTTAAACAAAGAGGACATAATTTCCCTCTTATCTTTACACTTACCAATTTTATTGCACCTTTTCACCCTCAACACACAAGCACCATATGCACATTCACGTATCTGAGAAGACAATTCTATTCCAAGAAATGTATTCAATTATAATTCAAAACACTCCAAGAATATGTAAAAGCATATGACTCTTTAGTCAGCAAAATAACATATAGGATGCTAATACTTGAGCATTCTACTATGACAAGACTTTTGACAGACTTCAAAAATGTTGTCAAATTATTATATATATATTACATAAATGAAAATAGCATATATATAAGTGAAACATAAATACATAAATATATAAATATATAAATGAAATATGTAAATGAAAATAGCATGATTAAACCCACCAAACACTGTTTGTATAGGGTGAAGGCAGGTTAAGGGAATATAATAGAGAGGGTGAACTTGTTCAAAGTAACTGTATGTATCTATTGAATTGTCACAATAAAACCTCTTTGTACTATTAAGGTATGCTAATAAAAATGATAAACAAATAAAAATAACTCCCCCAAACAATGGAAACTCCAAAACCTTGGTTCTTTAAGTAGCTGTTTTCTAAGCTTAAAGAGGTGATAAAATTCTTATTTTCCACATTCTGGGCATGTTCTTGTTCATGACTTACCAATGTAAACAGACAACATATTTTCCTGAGAACTCAGAGCTACTGGGAGAGACCCTCACATTCAGGACATTCCGATGAGGAGTTGTAAAGTAGAATTTGGCACCAAAATGCTCATCGTGATTTCCCGATTGCATCTTTGGCATGAGGGTACCAAGTTGAGTGTGTTACTATGGGGCCATTTCAACAGCCAGAAATCGATGACTTGTAACATGATCAACTCCTTGGGAAAGAAAAGGTTTCTCTTGGGAAGAGATTTTGAAGTGACTCTTGAATTTATTTTTTTAGTACTCAGTCGTTCTATAAAATAATAATTTAAAAATGTACACTTCTTGGCCAGCTAGGAAACTGAAATATTTGGATTGGCAACTGTAAGCTTTAAGTAAATCAAAACCACTATACTTTAGATTAAAAAATGGCCAATTCCTATGGTAAAGAAATGGCACAAGCTCAATTGTGATTCCTCTACCTGTGAAGTTCCACTGTTGACATTCAGCTGTGGGACCTGTCATGAATCTACCATGTAGCACAACCAGTGAGGTACCCTTAATGCTTCTAAACGCAATGTACACACACAGTATTCTTTCAATGGAAACCCTAAGCATCTAACTGCTCCAGAAACAGACAGTGGCTCTTCATGGGGAATGTGAAAACAACTCAGAAGTGATAGAAACATTCCAAAAATTACAGTTCTTGTCTAAGAATGTCTACTCCAAATACAGAGGAATTACTTTCATTTCCTTACAAAAGCATATCTTGGCAATGTTATCATGACACTCTTTAAAAATTAATATCCTGCATGCATTCTATAAAACTTAGCTAAATCTATAATTCTGGCCTGAGGACGTGGCTGCATTTAGACTCATTAGAAAATTTCAACAATCTTTTTAAAAGACTTTCTTCCTTTTAGAAGAAGACAAAAATGGAAAGAGGACCTAAAAAAGCTAAAACCCTGGACACTTGAAGCAAATCATTAATGTTTCCCAGAGCTTATACTTATGAAGAAGTTTTGCAAAAAATGGGGTGGTGGAGTGGCTCAAGTGGTAGTGTGCCTGCCTAGCAAGTGTGAGGTTCTGAGTTCAAATCCCAGTGCTCTCCAAAAAAAAGTTTTACAAAAATCAAGCAACAATATTAGCAGTGGTTTATTAACAGCAGTAAGAGTCAGAAATTCCTGGTATTAGGAATACATGGCTGTAACTTTGTCTATATATAGCTTATGACAAAGCCTTCTGACAGCTCTTAACAAAGATTTAATTCACCAGGTCTGAGCCATTTTTTTAGGTCTTCATATATTTCTTGGCCCAAGACACAGCAATTTGTAATCTCCCACTGCATGCAGTAATACAGTAGTGCACTACTGTCAGCTGAGGAGAGAAGAGGGTACAACCCTTACTCCTACAGAGATATACCTAAACTTTTTGGAGGTACATATTATTTCAAAAATGTTCCCCCAATCCTGGATGAGTCTTAAAATGCCTCCCCATCTCCTTTTATTTATTTTTTTGGCAGTGCTGGGCTTCATGCTTGCTAGCTACACTCTCTACCTCTACCATTTGAGCCACACTTTTAGCCTACCTCTCATCTCCTGTTTTAAAAATTATTAATTTAAGGATGGAGAATGGTGGTAAACACCTGTAATCTCAGCTACAAAGGAGACAGAGATCAGGAGGTGTCAGAGCCAGGAGTAGGACCGTGCCTGTGTGATTTGGCATCTGGCCTTGTGACAAAGCTCCAAGGAACTCAGGCAAAGGTCTCAGAACCAGACGTTCAGAAAAATAACAGTGCTTAAGGTTCCCAAGATGGCTTCATGTTCTTCAGATGTAAATAAGAAGGTTATGCTGACCGTGTGCTTCTTCTGCCTCTCGGTTCCTGTTTTAAAAGAGACATAACAAAGAGTTAATTTTAACTGCACTTCCTTGTACTAATGTAACCTTGACATGTAATACTTGGCATGCTTTTTGTGACCAAATGCTCTCTGTGAAAGAGGAGTTTATAAAAAGCAGAACTGATCTTCAGTAAAGTGGCTACTGAGCAAAACTCAATAGTCCCCTCATCTTTTTCAGCTCCAGTCACCCAGGTCCATCTGATAAATGGTAACAAGGAGGATCATGGCTCATGGCCACCCTGGGCAAAATGTTAGTGAGGCACATAGAATGGCCAAATGCTATGTGGTCCAAACAAGTGCAAATAATTTCCTTTGTTAGCATGGTGACAGCCCATCCCTAAGGGAGCCAACCCTTCTTACACTGTCCCACCTTCAGAGCTGTCTAGTGAGGATGTGTACATTCTGCCAAAGATTTATTGCAAGTCATGTTCCTGTGTCTCTTTTTTAACCCCATATGGTGAGTTTCTTGTGGACAGCATCTACTGCCTCATTCATCTCCATGCCCTCACTGCTTAGAAGACAGCAAGCATTTGGTAAATGTCTATTCAATTAACCCTTCTTCCCTCTACTACAGTGAGTTTCACGTGGCTTGCACCTGGGGTTTGTATCTTACAGCAAAGGATAGCAAAATTGCCTGTTGTCAACTCAGAATTCACATGAGTTTCCCTAACTATTTGGAATTGTCCTGCACATTGATGATGTGTTAAAAATCATATCATTCAGGCTCAAGTGGTAGAGCACCTGCCTGGCAAGTTCAAGACTGTAAGTTCAAATCCCAATACCACCAAAAAAAATACAAATCAAATCACTCAATTTGAATATATTTAAATACATAAGCCCATTATGGCTAACTCAATCCTTCTGAGTACACCAGTTTTTGTTTGATTCTGTTTTTTGTTTTGTTTCATTGTTTTAGTATACAAAGCAAGAAGTACACTCTTAGGCAGCTAATGGCTCAAAAATTACTGAACACAATCAGCAAACAAAAAATAAAAAAATGAAAAGTTTTGGTTTTAAGTACTAACTAAATTTCTCTTTCCAAACAAGGGGTCATATGAAGTTAACTGCAGTATAATAAAGCAAAAATCTCTTTTCTGGCTTTCTTGTTTGCATAATAAGGAAACCACAATAAAAATTTTATCCAAACTAAATGAATTTTAAATACATTTATGCTTACAGTAATTTGTTATAGTAATTTGATTACTTAATGTAATCTAAAAATAAATACCAGATAAATCAATTTCTCTACATTAGCTCAGTGTTCTTTTCACTTATGTTTGGCCAAAGAGTAAAACCTATCAGTTAAAATTGTTTTGAAATCAAGCCTGTCACAAGTAGGGTGGCCTAACTGATTTTGGTAAAGTAGCTGTAATAAGAAAGACCTACTGACCTCATTAACTTGTTGTTTATCTAGATGGAGCACTTGACCAGAACTTGTAGAAGCAATTTCTTCATAAACTTTATATCCAGTATGGTTCCTGTCATCACAGTCTGTAGTAAGCACAAACACCATTTGTGATTTTTATAAAGGGAGCATAGTTTAATGGACTTTCAGAAATCAATACATTTATTGGGCACCTATTATGTGTTAACATATTACTATGCAAAAATATTGTGCTAGGCACTCAGGATATAGTCATAAACAAACAACAACAACAAAAAGCCACATGATGCATGCCCTCATAAAGCTCAGAATCCAGTTTAGTTCATGCCATCTTTTCTAGATCTCTGTTACGAATCTACAGTTTTCTGTTTTGAGTCTCTCTACTTTCCATTTGCACTATGCCAGGATACCGAAATTATCTTCTAAACATTAATCCCTTCTCAAAATAAGGAGCTCTGAACATCTAGTATGCAGGCCTGTTTACCAAATACACTCCTCAGGACTGAAGTCTAAAGCCATCTAATAGCTGGCCTCTTCCAGTCTTTTTAAATTATATTCTACATGCCCCATTCTTCAACTATACCCAATTACTTGCTATTCTCCTAATATACCTTTTACTTTTATGCCTTTGTGTCATTCATCTATACTGTCCTTGGTGTCTTACTTACCCTTCCATAAAGCTATTTTGAATTCAACCACTGGCAGCTATTTAACAAGTACTCCAAAACCCTAGTCTGATAACCTGAGAACAAAGTGCTTTTTCTTCCATTAGTCAAATAAACACAAACAGCTATAGAAAGAGACAAAATTACCTGGCTGGCATGTTCTGTGGCCTCCTCTTCATACACATTATTCAACTTAGCTTTCAGATGCTTGAGGTTTTCATTTTGTTCCTCTTTTGGCAGTGTTCTAGGGGCAAGAATCACATAATCTTTTTGTGATGAACACTTTAAAACAAATTATACTTACAAAAGAAAAGAAAAAACAAATTACAAAAGCTTATTAGTAATATTTGATTACAGAATTAGATATCTGAGCTCTTATGACATGCAAAAGCTGAGTAATATTTATAGTAAGTTATAGAATCTACATTCATAGAAACTAATTTTAATGAACAGCCTTCCAATATTTCTCTCATGACAGTTATCTTTTAATGTCTTAATGTACTTAATATGAATTTGTTATTTATTTACTTATCCTAAATAGTACATAAAAAGGGTTTACTAAGTATGCAAATGAACTGCATTTATTAAAATGTAATATGTTTAGTCAATTTTTTAATTATTGTTTTTATTTTCCAAATAATTTAAATATACTGGATATTTAACAAATACATAATCCTAGTAAAATAAGTCAACAAGTGATCTTGTGCATCCTGCTTTAATTGAAGTGGTAACAGTGATGAACTTTTTCAGAGGTGTTCCCTGAACAGCAAAGGGGATTTGGAACACAGAATGTGAAGTGATACCAGATTCAAAGGTCTTTGAGTTAACAGTAGTTAGATGGTAACTAGAGGTGGAAGATCTAAAGATAAACTTAGAGAACACTGGATAGCCATTTTCACTAAAGTGAACATATCCTTAAAAATGAGGAAAGTAAGGTTGATAACACAAATTAGTCACCTGAAACTCTCCAATGACCATTAGCATCACTTGGGATAGAAAATAAAGGGAGAATAATTATTTCTACAAAAGTTTTTTACAGAAAGCTACATTCAAATGTACACAGGAAAAGGATGTAGCTCCTCACTAAAGAGGCTTTTTTCATAAAATGTTGAACTCTGAAAACAAATTGACATTGAGATTAGGAAGCAAGCAACCTGGAGGGGAAGGGGGATAAGTGAACTCTGTAATCAAAAGGAAGAAAAAGTATGTATAGAACTGGAAGGAAGAAAAAGTCGGTATGAGGCCAGGTGTGATAGAGACCAGCCTAGGCTACATTGTGAGTTCCAAGCTAACCTAGACTACATAGAAAAACCCTGCCTGTCTCAAAACCCCAGAAAACAAACAAATAAGCAAAAGACTGCATGAATACAACTGGAATACAGACTTATCTGCAATAGGACAGTTTTGCTGAATTCTAGAGACAACTTATATCCAGTAAGGAAAGTTTGGAAGAAAGTCTTTCTCCCTGATCTTTTATCTCTATTTATAACACTTTCTCTAAGGCTCTTAAATAAAAACTTCTTAAAAAAAAGACTCCCACATTACATGATAAGCAACTTAAATCTAAACATTGTTCAGATCATTCCAAGAGAGGCAGTCTGGCTAGTGGTACTACCTGGGTGAACTGTATAGATATATACCCTCTGTCTTCTAAGAAAACTGCTTTTTGAAAATGAGCCTGTGAGGGCTGGAGTGATGTTAACTAAGCTCATACAGAATGAAGAAAACTGAAGTGACCTGAAGGCTCAATAAATAAGTCCTCCTAGCAGTGCATAACTTTTTTTTTGAGGTGTACAGATCAAACCCAGGACCTTGCACATGCTAGACAAGTGCTCTACCACTGAAACACAGCCTCAGTTCAGTGCATTCTTTATAAGTAGTAAGTGTGGAATCAAATTACAAGAAAAAGTATTGAATGTGAAGAGAAACAGAGAGTTATGCAATTCAAAGGTTCTAAGTCATCAGACTCAGATAGGCAGAAAGAAAACTATCACAAAAGAAGCTTTATTTAGTTTTAGGTCTCAAGTCGAACATGGATGTTGCCCGTTTACCTATATGACTTTTTTTATCCTTTGTGTTTCTGGCCAATCCTTGATGATTAACTGATTAACACACTCTTCCTTCAATTATAATCAAACAGTGATCACTCATGCTTGCAAAATGAGTGCCCAAATCTCTGTTCTATTCTGTGTTGATTTTTAAGACCTACCTAGACAGGAAATAAAACTGTCTCCCAATGTCCCCCAATCTCTTTCCCTACCTCAATATTAAACCAGTAATTTTTTTTAATTCAATAAAGTGGGCATTATAGCATATAACAGAAATTGACCATTTTTGCTATAAATCTGAGAAAAGACACACAGAATGGGAATAAAATTGCCAAAAGCTTCTTTATAAAGAATTGAACAAGTGAGAATTAAGAAAGATTAGAATGGAGTACAAAATGCTTTATAGAGAAAATCAAATGTAAACAATTTGCTCAAGAAAAATTCTAACTCTGGAGTTTCTACATGATAAGTTACTTTCACAGTATCAAAAGGGAATGTACTGACTTGAGCAAACCTGGGCCAGGTATGTCCTGCTTCTCCAAATGCTTCCTCAAAGATCCACTTTAGATTTACTACTTCTACATCACATCCTTCCATCATTGTTTAATTTAAATTAACATGCAATTTGTTTTTAACAGTAAATACAGAGTAAAAGACATACCTGTCCTCTCAAAAGGCCAGAGATAAAATCCTTTCCTTGGAGATTGATGTTTGAAAGATACTGGCCAACAGTCTTTTCTACAATGTAGGTTCTTCCCTTTCTTGAGAGCTAACTCAATCTCCTAAATCACACCAAAAAAATTTCATTTCTATGTAAAAATATAATTTTCAATGTTACTAGCATGGGGGCATGACAGCAAGAAAAGTGGTACTATCCTGATACTATCCCTATGCCCTGCAGTGATTGCTTACTAAACAGGGCAAAGTGAAAACGTAACATCAGAATTCTTCTCAACACAGTGCTGTAAGAAATATCTACCAATCAACCAGAGTTGACGTGGAAGTGAAACCTACTTCTCATACTTGGCATAGGTGAAAGAACACTAAACTGTTAGTCAACACACTTGATTTCTTACTTTATATTTACTCCTTAACTGCATTTGCTTGGATATTCTATCGATGAGTCTTTGTGTTTCTAAAATAGGAAAGATGAATTCCTGAATAGTTCATTAGGAGGCAGAGAAATTCAAATTCATTTATCCAATGAACACATGGTAAAACTATTTATTGGTTAGAAATTATGTTGGATGGGATGTTACAAAGGTGAATAACATTTATCGATCTTGAGCAACTCAAGAGGTAAGAAGATAAATAACTACAATAATGACATCTATACTACTTTTATTTGGTGCAAGGCATTTTTCTAAGTCCTTTTCAAATAGTAACATTTAATATTCACAAAACTTCTATGAGGTGGAACTATTATTATAGATGAAGAAATAAAAACAAAGGTTAAATAACTTCTCCAATTGACAATGCTGGCAAGTGGGAAAGGTGAGGCTCATATTCAGGTAATACAGCTCTAGAATCCCCCCTGCTATTCAATATTATGCTGAGCTGAAATAATCATACTCAGTCACTCATCTAAATTATTAGAAGGCATAACTCCTCTTCTGTGTCTCTCCAGTTTGTGGATGGAGACCATTATTGTATACCTACTGACTTAATACTCTTTTGGTTTGAATTTCAGAAGATTAAAACTACTGAAATAAAAGAGCTAGGCCACAATGAATGATGAAATAAAGAGGCTCAAATTCAGTGTGGAAAACAAAAATGTAAAGCAATGATATATGTAAAAAAAAGAAAAAGTATAAAATAGGCTGAGTGCAGTGATTCATGCTTGAAATCCCAGCCACTTAGGATGCAAAAAGTTAAGTGAGATCTCATTTCAACCAATAGCTGGGCATGGTGCATGAGTGCCAACCCACCTTTTTTTAAATTATTTTATTATTCATATGTGCATACAAGGCTTGGGTCATTTCTCCCCCCTGCCCCCACCACCTCCCTTACCACCCACTCTGCCCACTTCCTCTCCCCCCCACCCCTCAATACACAGCAGAAACTATTTTGCCCTTATTTCTAATTTTGTTGTAGAGAGAGTATAAGCAATAATAGGAAAGAACAAGGGTTATTGCTGGTTGAGATAAGGATAGCTATACAGGGAGTTGACTCACATTGATTTCCTGTGCCTGTGTGTTACCTTCTAAGTTAATTCTTTTTGATCTAACCTTCTATCTAGTTCCTGGTCCCCTTTTCCTATTGGCCTCAGTTGCTTTTAAGGTATCTGCTTTAGTTTCTCTGCGTTAAGGGCAACAAATGCTAGCTAATTTTTTAGGTGTCTTACCTATCCTCACCCCTCCCTTGTGTGCTCTCACTTTTATCATGTGCTCAAAGTCCAATCCCATTGTTGTGTTTGCCCTTGATCTAATGTCCACATATGAGGGAGAACATACAATTTTTGGTCTTTTGGGCCAGGCTAACCTCACTCAGAATGATGTTCTCCAATTCTATCCATTTACCAGTGAATGATAACATTTCGTTCTTCTTCATAGCTGCATAAAATTCCATTGTGTATAGATACCACATTTTCTTAATCCATTCATCAGTGGTGGGGCATCTTGGCTGTTTCCATAACTTGGCTATTGTGAATAGTGCCAACCCACCTTGATGAGAGTCATAAGTAGGAGGATTATGGTCCAGGTCATCCTGAGCAAAACTGCAGACCCTATTTGAAAAGCAATTAAAACAAAAAGGGGTAAGATGTGTCTCAAATGGTACAGCACTTGGTTAGCAGGCCTGAGGCTCTGAACTCACACTACAGTGCCACTTTAAAAAAAACCTGTAAAATAGATAAAAAGACTGTGGGAAGACAGTTGTATTTTGAATATTGCAAGTTAGAAGAGTCATTCAGGTTCTGTAAAAAAATGTTTGAGTCTTATTCTGTTAAGAATAAACTCTTATGGATACTAAAGAAATGTTGGGCAGTATATCTGACACCAACAGACTGCAAAGCCAGTCACCAAATGATTTCTTTATTACTCTAAAACTAAAACCCCACAGTGGATTCATATTTGAAATAGCGTACTATTGCCTAATTATTTCAAAGAACTCAAGAGTTTTTTTGTGTCAAAATGAGTAAGCTTTATTTCTAGTTCCTTTTGGGCCACAGTATATGTGAGTCAGACTTGCATACCTGATTTCTAAAATTGCCTAAGTCATTAATGCTCTACAAAGGGCTTTCACCTTTTAGTAATGCCTTAAGGAACGAATGTCTAAGTATTAACTTTCTTCTACTGCATCATTTCATTCCATCCCCTTTTTTTCTGCTCTAATTTTGCTTCTTACAAGAAATAGCAAGTGACTTCAAAGTTCTAATTTTTAATCTTCCAAACTTATCTCTTCCAAAGTGTCACCTATTAGCCTTATTGTGTAAGAAGCCAAGTGCAACAGGAATATGAACATCTACTTGTCTATGAAATTTGGTTGAATGTCAACTATATTTTTCTTTAATAATAAAATAATAACAAAAGTGTTTCGATATAAAACATTAGGGGAAGAAAATAAACCCTAAGCTCCATACTGATATAGTTTATCTTATCACAAAATGTCATGAATGGGACAGCCCAAGAGAATGTGGCCGCCACCCCGCCCCCTTCCAGGCACCATTGAGAGCTCGGAGTTAGCTTGGAGTTTGCCGTCCAGCCTTGCCGAGACCAGTGCCCTCTAGTGACTCAGTGGCAAGGAGCCGTCAAAGAGGATGACCCATGGCATCCCAGGGTTTTGACTGTAAGAGCCCCCTGCTCTTCAGGGAGGGACATGGGTTGAGGAGCACTTATGTGGCCTCACCACTCCGACAGTAGTGGTCTTGCAGCCGAGCCGGGAATGCCCCAGGGGTGGGGAAACAAGAGCAAGCGAATGGGCTGCGCGGGGTTGGAAACATGGAAGGGGAGGAGAAAAACACTAAATTTCCCAGAGGCCTGCCAGGCTTGAAGCCGTGAAACCTGTGTATGGCCAGGGCAGAGGCCGCCTCTGAAAAGGAGTTCAAATGCAAAAGGCAGCACTAGAAACACAGAGAGTTTGCAGTGAATAAGTTTGATATGTTGTATTTCTCCCTAAAAATTGGAATTTGATTGAAAACAGTAAGGCTTGCTTTTAATTATGTATAGTAGATCTTCAAATAAGAAACCTACCTACCTTAGTAGCTTGAATGTCTTTGAAAAAAAAATTAAGAAATACTGGTTAAAATTAGTAAAATAAAAATTGCCTGCTGTGTATTTTGGTTGCTGTTTGTTTGGAGATATTGGCACTGTTTTTTCTTGATTGGCTGGAAATTACTGTCTGAATAAATTTTCAAATGCAATTATCAAGCAGAATTCAGATTGACATTGGACATTTCTCTGAATCTTGGAGCTGAATATAGTAAATGGATTCTGTTTACACACTAAACATTGAGTGTTTTTTGTGTCCTGATCCCGAGCTGAAGCAGACAGACCCAGTCTCTTCTCTCTGGAAATTTCACATTTGTTTTTACAGAAATTTATTAGTTTTGCCTTCAGGTAGTCTTACTTTTAAACCAGCAAAGCAGTTTTTAGCTAAATAACTTTTCTCCATTTAATATTTTTATTTAAAAAATTCTGCCTTATGCTAAGCATTCTGTTGGTGTCTGCCTAGAATCTGTAAAATCACATTTAGACATTTTCTTTTACGTGTGAACCAGTTGAAATGTTAAATAAATTCATTTCAGTCTATCTTAGAGTTTTCTATTTGGAGTACAGTTGCAGTACTATATCTTGAACTGTAGAATCAAGGGTATTGGTAATAAATAGCTGTATTAACAGACATGTTTGATTTTCTTATGATGGTTTTGACTTGTCTTCTACAGAACAACGGTACTTCAAGATGGAGAAGAGGTTATCCCACAGTCAGGAGAGACTTGTGAATGAAACCCGGGTGTGCCAAAACTTGAGGCTTGAGCTTGAGAAACTCAGTATTTAACTTTAACTTTGCAAATATTCTTGGCTCTTCAGGTACTTTTTTGTATTCTTTAGAAACATTTGCTTACTGTATATGAAAATATTGAGTAAGCATCCTGTTTTTGATTGTGATATTTTGATTTGTTATTTAGTCCTAAAGACTTTATAGGACCACAGGGCTTAATTAATCAGGAGGCCTGGTTTCTGATTCTGGCTTTAGACTTTACTTCTAATAGTAGTTTTGTAAGATGTAAGTAAAAACATTGGGAGGGGGTTTGTTTTTTGTTTTTGATGGCTACATCCACATGTGCATCTGCTTATATATCGTCACATATCAAGTGAGATATTCCTGATAGTTTTGGAAAAGCTAAAACATGCAGTGAAGTAAAGATGACTTAATTGTTCTGTGTTGAAAACTTAAAGCCTATTGATGCCATTGTACTCTGCTAGAATTTTTATAAATACCTGTGAGTCTCAGTATGTTTCCTCCTTCAGACTTAGTTCCCATGAGAGATGACTGACTGGCTAATCTTCATACGTCATTAAATCCCATGCCATGCAGATGACTTAAACATTATGACACGCGCTTTGCTTATGATAGAAGAAAGCAAATGTCAGGAAAGAGCTTTAGTTGAGTAAAGGCATAATTAATTGCTTTTAAATACAGCTTGTTTTGGATTTGATTTAAGGGCTGGAAACATGACTCAAGTGGTACAGCATCTTCACAGCAAGAGCAAGTCCCTAAGTTCAAAACCCAGTACTGCTTCCACCACCTGCCCCCCCAAAAAAGAGTCGGTGCGATTTGATGGAGAGGAAGGAAGTTCATAATCAAGGGGATTAATAAAAATCAACTTTCAACAAATCTGTGTCCATTGACTCTTTGTGTGTTATAATTTTCAGCTGCTTTTGGCACACTCCATTTTTAAAACATAATGTTTATGTGATGATGTATATATGCATGTGATGAGGCATAAATCAGTATGGACATGGAGCAGGTGCTTTCCTGGGGTGTGTAGTCATGTTCATGTTTATGTGTGTAATTCCATATGTGGAAATCAGAAAATAACTTTAAAATGAAGAAAATTGGGATTTTTTTCTTTTATATTAATCCTGCTAAATTACCAGCACGTGATGATCTATTTATGTGTTTTATCAGAGGAAAGTTTCAAAAGCTGTATTTTTCCTAATTATCTGCATTTGTTTAGAAGAGAAAGTGTGTGTCAGGGAAGATAACCCATTATGGGTGGGGACTGAAGGATTAATAATTGAATACCAAGCATAATATTTTCTTCCATTTTACAGGCTCTGTTGAGGGTGTTGAACAAGTGTAGAGTTGCAAGTATTTGTTGTTATGATTTGCTATGTATATACTTTATGTATTTTCTATATGCTCTCTCATTTATTTTTGTGGAGCTGGGGATTGAACTGAGGGCCTTGTACTTGTTAGGCAAGCATTTTATCACTGGAGCCACTTCACCAACCCTGTGTTTGCTTTTTTGATCCTATTATTTTTTATAACTGGATTTTCTCATTTCTAAATAAAAGTCACTGCTTATGATAGATCTCGATTTAGAAGATATTAGAAAATAAGGAAATTACTAATTGCATACGCTTTTGCTACAAATGTTGAATAGAATAATTTCTTGCACATTTGATTTCAGGCACAGGGGAACATATTTAAAATTTTGGTTCAGAATACAGTAAAATGCAATTGTTTTCACAATTTTGGAATGTGATTCCAACCCTGTCTTTCTGGGCTTCACTTTTTTCATTTAAAAATGTGTAAAGGGTGACAGCTGGATAAAAACACTCATTGCAAGTTTTAAACTAATATATGCATATTTGTAAAATTCTATTTAGACAGTCAACTGAAGGCACTAACTCAGAAAAACAAAGAACTTGAAATTGCTCAGGATCACAATGTTGCCATTCAGGCAAAATTTATTCCTGTGAATAAAGCCAATTATAAATATGACACTGTCTATTCTGATTGGGTTTGGTGAGTGGGAAGATGAAGAAGAATTCCCATTAGGAAGACCTACCAAAAGATGCATATGTACAAATTTGTATATACAGTTTTCCTGATTGGATCATTCCATGCTTTATTGATAGATTATACATTCTTTTTTCTCACTGGAAATTATCTGTTGATTGGCTACTATAATTCAGGCATTATTCCAAATGTTTTGATACAATCAGGCATTAGGTGAATTCGCATTGGTGACAGTTTCATTCAAGCAGTGATGAAAGAAGGACCGGTTGCAAGAGAACAATTGGTTAATAAAGTGGTCATTCCCACTGATTTATTAACCAGACAGACCATTGCAGTACATTCTGAAAGGTTGCGTTAGGGTTACATAATGTTGCAAAAAGTGTAAAATACTTAAGAAAATTCAAATATTTTGCTGAAAACTGTAAATGGAGTTATAGCATGCTGCTGGATGGGAAGGTTTTTTCAAGTTAATATATATTTATTTCATGCATGTTGACTCTTAAATCAGAATGAGATAGGTTGAAATGTGGTAATGTAGCTCTGACAGTGACTGGGAAAAATATGTAGAAATAATTTGATTAATTCTAAAAAAGTTATATCAGTTTAAAAGTACTTGCCTAGATATAATTAAAATGTTTTTTTAAAGTGATAGGTATCAAAACATAATATTGCTATAAGCATAAATATAGAGAACAATATATCAGCTAGTCCAGGAATAAAACTCACAGCAGGATCTTAACATTTTAAGGAGCTGGGCTGTCACAAAATCTCCATAAATCTAATAAAAAAAAAGAAAAGTGGTTCTGCAGCCCATAAAAACATTGTAAACATACATAAAATTTTACAGAACAAAAAACTATGAAGGATGTATGAAGTAATATATTGCACTGCCTTGTAAATCAGCTTTCTGTTACTGTGACAAAAGACCCAACACAATCAACTTACAAAGAAGAAAGGTTTATTTTGACTCTCAGTTGGTGACGAATTTGCCCTGTTGGTTTAAGCCTGTGGTGAGCAACACAATAGCATGGAATATGTGATCTCACCTTATGGTTAGGATGCAAAAAAGAAGCAGAGGGAATGTGTGTGTGAAAACAATTAAAAAGATTTTAGGGAATAAGTTTAATCAAAGAGAGAAAAGGTTTCTACACTGAAACTACATACAAAATTGATGGAAGAAATTTGAGAGAACACAAACATATAGAAAGCTATCCCATGCTCACATATCAGAAGAATAATGTTCATCCCACACAAAGCAATATACAAATTCAGTGCAATTCTTAACAAAATTCCAATGGCATTCTTAATAGAGAAGAAAGAATCCTGACATTTGTATGCAACCACAAGAAAACTCTGAATAGACAAAGTGGTATTAAGAAAGAAAGTTGGAAGTTACACACTTCCTGATCTAAAACTATATGAGAACTGAATCTGGTGGCACACACCTGTAATCCCAGTGCTTGGGAGGCAGAGCATTGCAAGTTAGAGACCAGCGTGGGTTACATAGCAAGACACTGTCTCAGAAAAACAACAATATTACAAAGATATAGAAATGTTACCAGAATGAAAAAGAAATGTAGACCAATAAAATAGAATGGAGATTCCAGAAATAAATCTAAGCATATGTTGTCCACTAATTTTTTGCTAAGGTACCAAGAGCACACAATGGGGAAAGTATTGTCCCAAGAAATGGTATTTGAGAAAATTAATTTCCACATGCAACAGAATAAAGCAAGGTCAATTCTTATCTTACATATGAAAAGTCAATCCAAAATTGATGAAAGACCTAACTGTGAGGCCTGAAATCATAAAATTAGAAGACAACCTAGGGAAAAGCTCTGTTACATTGACCTTGGCAATGATCTTTCTGTAAAATTACACCAACAGTTCAAATCCCAAAACCAAAAATAAATGGGACTACAATAAACTACAAAGCTTGTGTAGAGCAAAGGGAATCAACAAAACAAAACAACATCTACCAAGACTGAGGGAAAAAAATATTTGCAAGACATGTATCTGCTAAGGGATTAATTTCTCAAATTTATAAAGAGTTTAAAGAGTTCTTTAAAAAACAACTTTAGCAAAAAACAACTTGGTTTAAAAATGGACAAAGGACTTAAAGAGCCCTTCCTCCAAAGAAGACATGAAAATGGCTATGTGTATGAAATGGTGCTCAAAACCTGTTCAGGGGCAAATAAAAGCTAAAGCCACCATGAGATACTACCCCTGCCCCCCGATTCATTAGGGTGGCTACTATCAAAGAGATAGGCATTGGTAAATGGTGGCATGGATGCAGAGGAAAGGGAACTCTGGTACACTGTTGATTAAAATATAAATTGGTGTAACCATTGATGGAAAATAATATGTAAGTTCATAAAAATGTAACTACCATATGACCCAGCAATCACTTTTCTGGTATACTATTCAAAAGGGATGAAATCACCTTGCAAAGAGATCTGCACTCTGCACACCCATGTTCATTGTTCATTGATGCCCTTTTCAAATTAGCCAAGATATCAAAACAATGTTGCTTGACAAATGAGTAAAGAAAATTGTGTGTGTGTGTGTGTGTGTGTGTGTGTGTTACAATGTAATACTCAGTTTCTGAAAAGATCTTGCATGTGCCACAGCAGGGATGGCCCAAGAGAATATTATACTAAGGGAAAACAAGCCACAGACAAAGGAAAATACTACATGATTCCACCTACATGTGAACTTTCTAAAACAATTGAAAGAAAATAGGTCAAATGTGCAGAGATATAGAATAAAACTGGTTGGTGGTACACAGGATGTAGGTTAAAGGGTGTAAGTAGCAAATGTAGGATGATATCTGAAGATTAAACATACGACCTGATGATAATAGTTATTAAAAGTTGTATTGTGCTAAGATTTTTGTGAAATAGATTAAAAAAATGATTGAGAGTATTTATTACTTTGCTTAACTATCATATGACTATATATCCCATAGTATTTTTGTCTACCTCAAATATACACAATAAAACATTAAGAGTTCTGAGCATAAAAATATTTTAAAGACTTACAATGGGAATGAATGATAAAATCAATCCAACAGAAATTTAAAATGCAAATAAACCATTAAGAAGTATTTGAATCCTTAATACATGACTACTTTCAAATTATAAGGAAATCATTCAAGGGAGAAATAGCTAAAGGGAATATGCTGTAAAAATTACCAATGGTAATCTAAACTGTTTCTCTATCTGTAACAGAAAATTGCGTATTAAAACAACAGTAAGGTCATTATTTTTTGTCTGCCTCCCCGTGTTAGCACTCATCCCCCCCTGAATCTTCTCTTTTCCCCTTCTGTTTAAATAATCAGCTTTTTTAAAAGTGGATTGAGATCAGTACCTTAAATAGAAAAACTTAGCCACTGTCTTAGTGCAAGTCAATTTGATAAAATAGTTTTAAGAAATTCCATGTCTATGGCTCTTTCTTGAAAAAAAATTTGATCTAAAGTATAAGTACAAATGCAGTGGTAGTTCTTTCCTTAAGAGAATTTTGTTGATTATTTTATTTTATTTTTTGGTAGTACTGGGGTTTGAACACAGTGCCTACCACTTGAGTCATGCCCGAGCCCTTTTTGCTGAAGTTATTTTTCACCTAGGGTCTTACAGATTTTCCAGGTGCCAGCCTCAGATCACAATCCACCAATCTCTGCCTCCCACAAGGCTGAGATTACATTGTGTACCACCGCACCTGACTTGTTCTTTGAGGAGGGTCTACCTAACTTTTTTGTCCAGTCTGGGCTTGAACCAAAGTCTTCCTATCTCTGCCTCCCAAGTAGATGGAATTACTGGCATGAGTCAACACTGCAGTGATTTTTTTCTCTCAAAACTACTTTATGAAGGCAAACAATTTAGAAGTACATTAAATACTGTCTAAAAGCTTGTTTAAGCTGGGCACTGGTGGCTCACATCTGTAATCTTAGCTACTCCAGAGGCAGAGAGCAGGAGAATTGCAGTTTGAAGCCAGCCTGGGCAAATTGTTTGCAAGACCCTATTTTGAAAAAATAAAAAAACCCTTCACAAAATGGGCTGGTGGAATGGCTAAAAGTTTAGGCCCTGAATTCAAACCCCAGTACTCCCCCCCCAAGAAAAAGAAAGTAAAAAGCTTATATAAATAATTAAGACACTTCCATGTGATAAAAAGTAATATGGGGAAATTATGAGCCTAGGAAAAATGTTTTAAGATAAAAAATAGGAATACAGGGGGGGAGTATGAATATTTTTTGAAAAACTTTTTGACATAAGATGTAAGGAAAAGAATACAGTTGAAATTGCAACTGATAGTAATGGAAGTGACAATTCCATGTTCAAGTTCCTGTATTGATTCCTCAAATTTAATTTATTTCTCATTTGTATGACAGAGCCAATTGACAAAAACAAGGGAAGAATTAGATGCTGAAAAAAGAGACTCAGTTAGAACCAATGAGAGACTGTCTCAAGAACTTGAGTATTCAACAGTTATGAAGAAATGTGTTAGCCTTTAACTACATTGTTTCTTTGGGGCCTACTAGAAGTTAACCCCCTGTTTATTTCTGTTTTTTTTAATTTTGGTTTATTTATTCTTTATTCATATGTGCATATATTGTTTGGGACATTTCTCCAGTGTATTTGTAGTGCTGATCTTCCTTTGTTATATCTCAGTGTAGAAGAGTTCAGGGTAATAATCCTGCTGTTTCCCCTTCTTTAAACTATTATCAAAGGATTGAAGTAGTATCTAGAAAGTGCAGAAATGAAAAACATCTCAAAGTAATAGTAATTTGGCCATGGTTTACAAGTAGAAATCTTTACTATAATGCTATTTATTTTAACCCAAGCCCCTGTTCTACATTTTATGCAAACATTGTTGCTATAAATAAGCATTGAATGTTAGAGCCTAAAAGGAAAACCCATATTTAAAAGCAGATGGAAGTGAATATATGATATGTAAACATAGAAAAACTCAGGGTGTAAAATATAGCCAATGTACTTAAGCAAATATGACTCCTAGCAGTATTATGTATATGTACCTATATATATAGAGTATATATATATACTCTGATTATTTTGAGTTAACCTTTGCTTTGTAATTTAAATAGTTATTTGTAATATTTAGCTTTTGGTATGTAGCTTGAAAATTAAGGTTAATGTTGAATATTTACCCTAAGTAATGTACTTAAAATAGGTGGCACAAATAATACATTTATTGTTGTTAGATGTACAAATTTTGGTTCTTTGTAATCAGTTAGTTAAAATAATATCTGTAATTATGACAGAAATCATAAGGGAATTGAAAACTGCTAACTTTGTATTAAAAGTTTGTATTTCTAGAGTTTTTTTTGATGTTTAGTTCTCTGAGTGTTAGTCATCTTCTTTCAAATTCTCATTTGACCTCTGTTAGTGGATATTAAACATCTAAATGAAGAACTTAAAGAAAGCACAGCAAGAAAGGGTGGACTTCAGTTAACACTGAATGAACTTCAAGCTTCTGATGTTTCTCTAAAGGCAAGTAGTAAGTAATTTCTAATGCAGAAAGGACTTTTTTTTGTTCAAAATTCATCTAGATTAAAATGTAAATGTAAAGGAATTAAACATTCAAACAATTTGAAGTATCTCATTTGAAATTTGTTGTGGTTCTTTATGTTTTCTGTAAGCTAAGAATCTGTGTAAATATTTCTGTTCTAAGATAAAATTCTGCATGTTCCCTCAGCCATAAATGAAAGTCTTTAGAATAATTACATGTAAATGTTATTTTCATAGATTTCTTTAGTGTCAAGAAAAATGCTTGGAACAAGAAAAGGAATTGCTACATTGTCAGAGGACATAACTGAATACGGAGTTAAAACCCAAACCAGATGAACTTCTGGCTCTTGAAAGAGAAAAAGGAAATGAGATTCTAGAGCTTAAGTGTAATCTTGCAAACAAAAAATGAAGAGCTAAGGTAGTAAAACTATGCCTTTCTTCATGTTGGATATATCTTACATTCATGTGTCAAATTATTAAACATGTATTCAGTGGTGTGCATAGTCATATTCTTAGACTATTGGCCAAGTGTGGAGAAAATAACATTAATATTTGGCCTAGAAAAATAACTAATTGGACTTAAAGGATTTATAGTATTTTTTAATGACTCTTGATAAAATATCTTATCTTATTTTCCAACGATACATGTTTAAGAACTGGTCCTAAGTTTTTGTGAACTAAATACAAACATATTCCATGAGCTGTATTTTTTTTTCATTTTTAAAGTATGCACCGTTTTTGTAAATCATCTTTGTAAACTTACCCTTTGTGAGTGGGGTAGGCTGTTTTGCTTTTGATTGGTGCTGTAAACCTTCTGTCAAATTAATTTCGGTTAATATGACATTTCCCCATCCCCCATTTGTTTCTAGGTTTCTAGACTGGAGAAACAGAGGAATGGCTTAGAAACATCAAATGAGCATCTTCAAAAGCATGTAGAGGACCTTTTGGCCAAACAAAAAGAGGTATAGCTGACCACTTTTAAATGTTTTACAAAAATATCAAAGCATTTAGGAAATTGTTAGTTTACAAAATGATGTCATTTTTTTGTTGGTGTTGATTTTGTTTTTTGAAGCATAGTCTTACTACTGTGCTGGTATATAATCTGCTTTGTACCCCGGGCTGGCCACAAACTTAAAATCTGGTGCTCTCAGCCTCCTGAATGTTGGGGTTACAGGCATGCATCACTACAACTGATTGATGTCATGTTATAATCTGTCTGTAATACCATAAAACAACCAGAATACTTCCAAATGTGCATAGGCTAAAGAGAATCAGAAATTACAATATATGCTATATATAAAATATTATATAAAAATTGAGTATAGGTTAATTTTAATATAATTTAATTATTTTAACTTAAAATCTCAATATTATCCTGCAAGTAGTACATTTTTATAATGAAAATTCAATTTTGGTGTTTTCATCTTTTATCTCTTACTTACTTTACAAAATAGATTTTTCTTTCTTTTTTTGTCTGTACTGGGGTTTAAACTCAGGGCCTCACACTCATGGCCTCATGTGAAGCCTGCTAGGTAGATACTCAGCCACTTGTACCAGCCCTGTTTTGTATTGGGATTTTCCAAGATAGGGTCTTGTGAACTATTTACTTCAGGCTACCTTTGAACCATGATCCTCCCTATCTCTGCTTCTGGAGTAGCTAGGATTATAGGAGTGAGCCATCAGCACCCGGCAGATTTTTCATTTTAACATTTGATAAGCATTCTAAATTTAGTTTGAACTAAATTTACTAGTATTTGCTAGTGTGCTAGATTTGCTAGTATGTACTGTAGTTTGTGTTGATTAGGATATTTTCTTTTTAGGTCAAAGAACAGCAGGCCAGTACGGAAGAAAAATTCCACAATGAATTAAATGCACACATAAAACACTATTATATACAAGGTAAATATTCCACCACACGCATCAATATCTGAGTATTGGATGACTGGACAGTGGGTACCTTTTTATGATTAACTTTTAGAGTGCTGCTGCTGACTCAGAGGCAAAGAGCAGTGAACCAACCCAGGCAGTGCATGAACTACACAAACTTCTGAAAGAAGCTGGAGAAGGTATGTGGCTTTAGTTATGGATAGGTGGTGCATTTTTCTTTGCATTTAGATAGATTGTCCACTTTAGAAGACAGTGTTAGGGACAAAATGTAGTATAGAAGAAAGATCCTTGGATTAAGAAACTTAGAATTACACTTTAAAGCAAATGGTATATTGAAAAAAATAGATACCAGGATTCTTTCCCCTTTTCTAACCATTTGTGTATTGTCTTACTGCATAAGTTAGCCTCCCTTTTTAAGTTCAAGTATCATAGGGTAAAGTTTTTTTTGCCTTAAATTCTTGCTTTTTTAAAATGGAAGATATTCACAGCTAGATGTCCCTAAGTATTTGTAGGAGCCCAAAGAATATAAAAATTCGAGCATGTTCAAGTCCCTTATATAAAACTACATAGAACTTACATAAAAGATACACATATCCTCTTATACACTTTAAATCATCTTTAGATGATTTACAATAGCAAATACATTCTAAATAGTTGTTATGTTATATGATTTGGGGAATAATGGTAAAGATACAGGATCAGTACAGATAGTTTTTTTCTGAGTGCTGTCAATCTGGCCGATTGAACCACAACGTGGAATATAAGGAAATGGAAGACCAATAGTCATTTGCACTCATTTCTCATATTCTAGATTCAAGATCAAAATTGAAACTAAAAGTATTCCTACAGCCACTTCTCTATCATTTGAATTCCCTTATTTTCTTGTGGATAAGAGATATCAAAGGAGAAACAAACTTACTAGGCCATGACATTGCAGGGATTATAAGTAGGACAAAGGCTTTCAGTAAATAATAACCATTGGGTGTAAGTCTCTAGAATTTCATGTCTGCAGAGGGGGAAAAATGACTGTTCTGTTACAGTTTCTAAAATGCAAGGTTGTCATTACATGTTTGGATATTCTACTTCTTAAAATGTTCTTAGCCAACAAAGCAAGATCATCTTTTGGAAGTGGAGGAATCTAAACATCAAATGGAAAAGGAAACTTGTGAGCACTTATGGTTCATTACCAATTGAATACAGGTAAGCAGTACTCAGGAGACTCTTACTTCAGAGAATAGAATTTTATTCAGACAAATCCACACTGCACTCTCACACGGATCCGAATGTCCTGTCCTCTTCTATCCCAGCCAGCCAGGAACTTACTCAGGACTTCCCCAAGCCTCGCTCTTCTTAGCTGATAAGGGGACAGAAACTTCTTTTTTTTGTTGGTGTTGGTGGTACAGCAGTTTGAACTCAGAGCCTCACACTTGCAAGGCAGGAGCCCTGCCACTTGAGCCACTCCACCAAAAACTTCTTAATATCCCTCTAATAGTGCTGGATATTGGGGAGATAGTGATAGAAAAAAAGAAAACTAATCAAAAATATCCCCAAAAAACAATTTAAATAAGTAAATCTAGTTCAGTGTGACAAGTGCTCCCACTAGGGGTGGGAGCATATAGTTGGAGGTCTTAGCCTGAATTGCAGGAAACAAGCCAGATTTCATGGAGAAGATTTGAAGAATTACTCAAGTTGAACAAAGAGTTTTTTTCAAAAGGTAATATCTTATGCTCTAGAGGAGAAGAAATGGCTATAAAAGCATGAAGATGAGTTTAAGTTGAGTAAAACTGGTTTAATTTTTGCAAACAGATTTTTCAGATGGTGTTGATGTGTATAGTTCCTAAATATTGTATAGTGAGGATTTTTAAAAGATGCTTCTTAAAATACCAGAAAGAGGCAAAAAGGATAAAAGAAATGAAAATAGTATGCTTGGAGGTATATGAAGGTACTTTGGAATTTATAGAAGAAATTACACTTTCTTTTCAAAAGAAAACTCTTAATTCAAGCCTATGAAATAGAGTGATTTCTTTTCCTGCAGAATCTCAGAGTTTCAGCTTAAACTTACTGAGCTGGAATAACTCCATGAATCACGACAGCATCAAATGCAGCTTTTTGATTCCATCTTTCATCAGCATTGATATGTACCATATCTTATTGTCACAAACAACAGGGTTTGATATTACACTGCAAGGTAAGTTTTTATGTTATTTTAATGGAGAATTTTGAAATGTTAAATTAAGGAATAGATTTTGTGACCAAGCAATAAGCACTGTTAATATGGTAGCCTCAAATTTGACTACTATGTACAGTTGATTATATAACATGTCATCAGTTGTAAGACATTGTTTTATGTATTACTAAGAAATATTGAGTATTGTTGACACCGATACATTTTAGGATCAATGAATTATAATACTTATTTTGGTTATATGTTAAAAAGACATTAAATCTGTTAGTAATAAATTTCCTTTAATAAAATAAAAACACTATTAATATATTGTTTAATAGATTCCTTATTTCAGGACTCCTGTATTCTTATGTTTCCATTTAAATAAGATTAGCTTCATGAATTGGTAATATGTTTACAGGTAAATGTAAAATGAAGCTGACTTATGAAAGCCAACAAAACATTTCATCAGTCTTTCTCCTTATTTTTGAAGCTTCAAGCTTGGGTGATATTTCTCTTGTGTCTACTCCAAAATGATCAAGTACATCACGGACTTTTTACACTCCTGCAACAGTGCCTGCTATTGAATCAACAGAGGCTGTAGAAGGTAAAGCTGCCCTTAAACAGGTAAAGATCATGCTTTTTTAAGATCACAGATTATCTAGGGTTGGGTTTTAGAGAACATAGTGTCATCTTCTAATGATCTTCAATATTTAGTTACAGGAAATTTTTGAGAACTACAAAAAAGAAAAGGCAGACCATGAAATAATACAAAATGAGCAGCTTGAGAAGCTTCAGGAGCAAGTCACAGATATGTGGTCACAAAACACAAAATTTCTACCCAGCTAGATTTTGCTTCTAAACAGTAAATTTTCTTTTATTCCAAAATTAGTAAAATCAAAATGTTATACTCCAGGACTCAGATCGGTCAAGTTCAAGGGTTAATTTGCAGTGGTGTTGCTCTTTTGTGGACTGTGTTCTAGGGTGATGAACTGTTGTGGTTCATGTTTAATATTGGTTAATGATTATGGTGAGCAGTGCTAAGGACTTAAATTCATTAGTTGAAGTTCATGTGAAGAATGTTGCTTGTTTCCCTTCCTGAATGAAAGACATGTTGTTTCTATAGGTCTCTGATAAGTGCACTGGAGGATGAGAGAAATGGGAGCAAATCTTATTCAGCCTCTTCTATTGTAGATAGAAGAGAAGTGAGTGCTGGATAGTCCTTAGAAAATTAACTTTCTTGGTCACCTACAAAGGAATAGTAGCAAATTTCATTTTAGGACTGTTAATAGGTTTATTGAATGCTTGTTTAGCAGTTAGGGCAAAATTTATTTATACATAGTCTATGATAAAACTGTATCTTTGTAATGGCAATAAGCAGGGAGTTATTTCCATACATCTAATAGTTTATTAGCTCAAATCAAAGCATCTTTTTTTTTAAAGGTTGATACCTCAGCCAGCCATTTTCTAAACTTTGAACCATACAAGAAAAGAAGATGAAGGATTAAACAGGAAAAGGGGATTGTTAGAAATCCATCATTAGGCACACAGGAATACCCCAAATTGCACATTGCATCATAGTGGGTGTCTGATGTATCAACATTACATTGGTCTTTTTCTTCTTTTTGACAGTCTTGGAGTTTGAACTCAGGGCCTCATACACACAAGGCGGGTACTTCACCACTTGAGCCATTCCACCAGCCCTATATTGGCATTTTTAATAAGATTTTTTTCCATGAATAAGATTAAAAAGTTATTCAGCATGGAATGCTATGTTTATTTAGAATTTGAATTTAATTGCTAACTATAATTTGGAAAAAAAGAACGATGTTTCCACAAGCCAACTTGTTTTATTGTCTAGAATAAAGCTATTTTGAAATTCTTCACGTACCTAAGCAAGGATACAGTATTTCAGTTGCTTATAGAATTAGTTTTCTTCCATACCAGTTATGAAATGCTGCAAGATAATGTTGAAGGATATCATCGAGAAATAACATCCCAACAAGAGAGAAATCAGAAACTTACTGCAACAACTCAAAAGCAGGAACAGATCATCAATACAATGACTCAAGACCTGAGTGGAACAAATAAAAAGCTAGCTGTTGCAGAAGTGAGACTAGTACACCTCAGTGGGCTTAATTATTAGCTGCCCTTGATATTTCTTTAGTGTTGCTTTGATTTTACTGACTGAAATGACTTAAATGAGATGTTTTTGGGTTACAAGTCCTTATTGCATCATTTACAAATAGCCGATAGTGCCTTAGTATGGTTATAATTTCTATTAAGATTGAGGAGAGAATAGTGCTCGCTTTTTATTTTTTTGTTGAACTAAGAATTCATTATAAGTTTTCCATCCCAAAAGAAATTTAGAAACAAATGATTACTTATAGCAAAGACTCATTTTTATCCATTGTGACTCATTCATAATAAAAGACATTGATTTATATTTCTGGATATTAACCTGATTATAAATATGTCTGAAATTCACAATACCTCCAACTAAATACTAAACCTGCGTACAATAAAAAATTATTTCTCACCTTATTTTTGATCACTACTTGTAAAGCAAGTATGCTTATCCCCCATCTTACCTGTCAGAAACATATTCAAGAGCCAGTAAGTAATCTGCCAATTTTTGGCAGTCATGAGAAACAGGTTGATTAGGACTTACACTCAGCTCTAGTTCTGTTGGCTGTATTCTTTCATTTTTGTGTAGCTCCCATGCCATGTTGGGAGGTGAGCCACAACACTTTAAAACCAATACAGTGAGTTTTATGGTTGATAAGTAATAAGACTCATCACATATGAATATTTGAGACTACTGATTTTCCAACTACTCTTCCTCTGAGACTTAGAGTGTATTCTTTATAGAAAGGCAAAAAAGCAAAACAAAAAAATCCTCTAAATAGGTCAGTCATCACATGTAATTATGTTATATTTGGCAGAATGTTTATTAACACTTTTTTCTCTTGCTTGTATCCCTTTCAAGGTAAGAGCAGAAACCCCTTTGTCCAACTTTTGACACTTCTGAAGATCTTAGCGTCATGTACTCTTCTTACTGCGAATGTTCTCACGCCCCTACTGCAATGGACCCTTCTCCTTTCCCCCTTGCCAGAATCCTTTTCAAATAATCCCTCTCTCTATTCTGCCTGGATTTGTTTTATTTAGCAAAGAACAAAAATGTCAATAACCATATACCTTTCAAGTATGTTTCCTCTTTCTCCATCTCCACTGCCACTGTACATTCTAATGGGTTGCCATTTCTCTGCTCCTGCTGGATTACTGTGGTGACATGCTCACTGACCTTCCTGTGCTTGTTTTTGCTCCAGCCTAGTTTCTGTGCTGCCACTACAGTAATGGTCCTACAAAGCAAATCTGAGCAGGTCACAACAGTACGTTCACTATGTTGCAAAAACAGCTTAGACTTTTTTCTCTGAGTATTTTTCCCTTTCCTTTTCTCCATTTGAACAGGGAGCTGGCTCTGACCTTCTTTGCCTCAGGGGAGGTTTGTGGCATGGCTCTCTGTATTTTTGTTTTGATTTTTCCAAAAGTCCCAGAGAAGGGATTCTGTGAGGTATTCTGGCAGCTCTGAGGACAGAGGGAGTACTGATGAGGGAAGTTGACAAGAAATTTTTCCCCCGGATAAAACAAACTACAATAAAATAAACTAAATAAACCTGTCTGAGAGAGGTGACAGGTTTTGAAGATTCCAATATCCCCAAGGCACTTGAGTTGAGCTCTATACAGTGAGTTGGTATCAAAGGGCTCGGGACAAACAAACACCTGAGCAAAGTCAAGGCCAGTGGGCAGCACAGTGTTGGTGTCAAGAGCAAAATGGTTACCTGCAAAGAGTATGTAGGTCTAGAGTAAGAAAGCCAGGCCGACTTTTCCACTTATCAGCACTAAAATTGTAACTTCACTTCTATGAGCTACAATTCCTTATAAGTAGAGATAGTGATTTAAAAAAAACAAAGAACTTGTTATAAGAAAGTTATGAGAAAAATATACAACTTCGAACTTGGCCTTGACCAGACACTCAGTAAATAAAAGCTTTACCTCTTCAATCAAGAATAGAAGCTGGAAGGTTGGTGGAGTGACTCAAGTAGTAGAGCACCTGCCTAGCAAGTGTGGGGCTCTGAGTTCAAACCCCAGTACCACCAAAAAAAATGAAAAAGGAAAGAGTACAAGCTGTGGTTTAAATAAATATGAACATGTCTTTGTCCCCCTAAGCATGTTAAAAAAAAGTCTTGTTGGTACAGCCTTTCTCAGCAGAGATAAGCTATAAGGCTCTACTTTGATCTGTACTGTTTGTGTACGACTTTATACTGAGCTTCCCTAGGGGTGACTAAGGCACCTACCAGCTAAATGAGTCCTTAAGAACACATATGGCATACCTGCATTAGCTCTTCCTGATGTAGAATTTTCCATAATACCATTTTTTCTGGACTTTTCTTTCAGATCACATCTTTGGGTTTGGGTGCCTATTTGGCTCAGCTTTTATTATTGTCTGAGTCTCCAAACTTTTAATGCCTTTTAGATATTTGGGCATGAATTTTCATCAATTCTTTAACATTATTGATGCAATATATTTTCTTATTACGATTTTGACTGGAAGGCTGCTCTGTTTGTTCATCATGAAAGCATGGCTTTTCTGAACAGGAACTTCCATTGGCCAAAATATAGCAATGCTTTCTTTTGTTTTTTTATGGTAAGCATTCTGGTGCTTAGTAACCCATCCATAAGAACCTTCTTATATTGCACAATTATTTATTTTTCACCAGTAGTGATATCAATGTGGAACAAAACCATTGAGATTTAGCAGTTCTTCCTTGTCTACTCAGGCCTCCTACTCACTGAAGTACAGGTTGCAAAAATGTGTAAAATTACCATGCCACATTTGCAAATGGTTCACAGCCTATTCTTTGATCTGTCTTGTTATATTGAAGAATGAACTGCAGAAGTTCACATGTTCCCCAAAGATGGCTTTTAGGTAGGGAGAAATGCCCTGTCTCCTTCCCAAGAAACACTTGTTTGCACCAAAATCTTTGCATGAAAATACACTCCTCCCACTGGCAATAAAAAACTGTAAAACCTGCTGTCCAACCCAACTCAGGGGACTACCAGTTTCCAGGTCCTTCTGTGTGCTCCCCATGCAGGCTTTCCTTTCACATCTGCAAATAAAATTTCTCTGATTCTTGCTGTTCAAGTTTCTGCCCTGATATCTATCTATGTGCAGAGGAAAGGACGCTCAAGACCCAAGAATCCCAGCATATTAATATGTCCTGAAAGTTGACTTTATAAATGGAATATAATAGAAAGAATTCAGTAAGCTCAGATTTTTAATTATATATTCTGAGACCAGAAGACTGTAGCTAGCATTTAATTCTGTGTTAAAACTGTGCTAAAGTTCTGCTTGGTTTAACATTCTTATATGAAGTCAACTACTTTTGATCAATCAATTACAAGTTGCTACTTGATCCACCAACTCTGTGCAGAGAGTTTGGAAACAGTTGAATGTGAAAGAATGTAATGGAGTGCACTGTAATGGTAAGACACACATTCCAGTGCTGTTCGGGTCCTCTAGAAATGAAACCCTGCTGAAGAGTGTCTCCTTAAATAACTTCTGATGCCTTCATGATCACTAGCTGTGGTAGGTACTGCACTCTTGTGAAAGTAGGATGGGTGGGAAGCCCTGCACATAGCTGCCATGTAGAGTGCTATCTGTAATTTGATGATGGAGCTCAGAAACCAGCTCCTCCATAAAGTTATGCTCTTACTGAAGCTCATGCTGACAATGGTTGAAGTTTTTTTAAAGCTTACACTGCCAGCTCTCATCTGTACTTCTAGATAAAATGGCACTTGCATCTTGGTTATGATGGCAGAGAAGGAATTCAGGTGAATATTGAGATTATTGAAGAATTTTAAGTTTTCTCAGAATGTATAAGGCATTTATGTCCATTTTCCATTTCCTTTTTCCCTATCAGACATCTTCATTAGATTAAGAAAAAAGGGAGGGGTGGAGGAGGATGGTGTTCATATTGCTATTTTGTATGACTGGATGAACTGTTTTTATAGTAACTGGTTATTAGATTAGAGTTGATATGTTAATTTAACTTAATAAGTCAAAGCTGACTTGGCCTTGTGTTTAGGGAAAGAAATTACTCATTTTGCAAAATAATTCTGAGTATATATATTGTACTTTCTATGTGTCCATTTATTTAAGCTGGAGTTACATTTCCCAGAATTTCTTTCACTGCATAGTTCCAGGTGAGCATGGGTGATAGACACGTTTCGCATATGATTTGCAAAATGGAAAATAAGCAGTAGTCACATTGCTTTTATATTTAGACCCTTGGGCAGGCCACACACATGGTCCTGGATCTGCTCGGTCATTTTGGAATGGACACAGCTGGACATCCTTTGTTCCCACTGGACCCTTCCTTGGCTTCTACTCCTGGGCCAAATGCATGTTCAGCTCAATGATGAAGAGTGCCTGCCTCTTCTGTGGGTTACTGGCATCCATGAAGATAGAGGATAGGGGCTGTAAGAGACTGACACGGGCTCTAGCTTGCTGTTGACCTCTTTTACTCCATGACCATCTTTCTTCCTGAATTTCATGCTCCCAAGTTATGCAAGGTAGAATCTCTACAATAATCTTCTATCAAAAACATAATTTCACCCTGGATTTACTTTTCTGATGAAACCATGACTCATACAATTAGTGTTAATTTTGGTGCTCATGAATGTAGCCAGAAGTTTTCTCTAGGGAAGTTTATCTCACAAGGAGTTACAATCTAGGGCTGGCAGAGTGGTGCAAGTGGTAAAGTGCCCATCTACCAAGCATGAGGCCCTAAATTCAAACTCCAGTGACCCCAAAGACAAACAAATAAAAAAGGAGCTACAATCTAAGGATCTGTATTGATGCAACAAGTCTGATGAGCTGGCAGGAAAGTTAAGAAGAGAAGCAAATGCTTTACCAATTTTGATGTCTTTCTTTCCCTATGCATTTATAATATTACTATGTTTGATACTAGTTATGTACAAGAATAATTCTATTAGGAATAGAAGCCCTCCACTAAATTTTTGAAAATTAATTTTAAAATCATTTTTAAAACAGAAAATAAGATGCAGCCTACAAAATCTGGAAAAATAATATGTGTTGTCCCAACCATTCTCTTCCCTTTATGTTTCTGTGTGGTTTGTGTACTATACAAGATCCTATGAAGGAGAACAGCAGAAAGTGGGTTCCCTTTACTTCAACTTTTGGGTTGAGGAAGTGGATAAGGCACCATGCACCAGCAACACTGTAAACAATGCAAAATACCCCAAAATATAGGTGGGGAGCTGTGTATCCACAAAGTTCTCCCTTCATTGATCTTGCTTGGTTTGGTTATTCTGGATATCTGTTCCCCCAGGACAATTTTCCACAGTTATGTCCTTGACTATTTTTTGTAAATACAGGTTACTTGCCCCTTAAATACATAAATCTTAGTTCAAACTTCCATTCTCTATCTTTAATATTCACTTTTAAAAAGCCTTATCATTCAACCATCAATTCTTTACCTTAGCATTCTGAAAGACTTCCCACCTTTGTGTATCACAAACCTGATTTTATTTTTATGTAGTATTAGTGCCTCTAATTCAGATTTGCATTATAATGCTGTACATTTTCATCTTTTTATTGAGACATAATATTTGTACATATTTATGGGGTATATTATGGTAATTTGACACATATAGACAATGTGTAATGAACAAATCAGGATAATAAACATTTCTATCTCTTCAAACATTAATCACTTTTATATGTTGTGAATTTCACACTCTTTTTTTTTCAGTCATTTTAACTGTATCATAGATTGCTTTAACCAATAGTTATCCTACTTTGCTAAAGAAGAGCCACAAGTAACTGCCCTATTTTTCTGTGGAGTAACTGTTTTGATGGCTGTTATTAAACATCTTTCCTTCTGCTGTCTGACATTTCCAGTCTCTTGTGAGCAGTATTCCATCCCATTCTTCTATAAGACTTGACTTACTAGCTTTCACAAACAAGTAAGAATATGTGGTATTTGTCTTTCATGTCTGGCTTATTTCACTTAACATAATGACCTCCAGTTTCATCTATGCTGCTACAATAACAACACTTCATTCTTTTTATGGGTGTATGAAATACCATTGAGTACACATACCACATTTCCTTCATCCTTCATCCACTGATGAGCATCTCAGTTGATCCATATTTTAACTATTGTGAATCACAGCAAAGGAAACATAGGAGTGCATGTTTTTTTGTGTGATGATTTCATTTCCTTGGAATATATGCACATTAATGGAATTGTTGGATCATATGGTAATTATATTTTTAGTTTTTCCAAGAAGTATCCATAATGTTTTTCATAATGGCTACACTAATTTATATTCCCACCAATAGCAGATAAAGGTTTCTCTTTCTCTGCATCCTTCCCAGGATATGTGATTTTACTTATTTTTTCCTTTGGATGATTGCCATTCTAATGGGGATGAGATGAGATCTCACCAGAGTTCTGATTTGTATTTTTTCATATACTTGTGGATCACATGAATGTGTGTATGTCTTCTTTTCAGATGTATTTAGTTATGTAGCCATTTATAAATTAGATTATTTGCTTTAAGGTTTTTGAGGGGGTTTCTTTTGGCTTCTGGTTCTGGTGGGCTTTTTGTTTGTTTTTGGTTTTTTGTGTTGAGCTTTTATAGTTCTTTATATATTCTGGATATCAATTCCTTGCTGAATAATAGTTTACAAAAATTTTATTCCATTATGTAGGTAATCTCTTAATTTTGTTATTTTCTTTTCTGTGTGGAAGCTTCTTAAGCTTCTTATCATCCCACTTCTAAATTTTTACTTTAGTTGCCAATGCCACTGGAATCTTATCTTAAAATAAAAAATGGCCCACACCAATGTCTTGACGTGTGTCCCCTATGTTCTCTTGTAGCAATTTCATACTTTACAGGATAACATCTAGGTTTTTTATCCACTTTGAGTTGATTTTTGTGTATGGTTAGAGGAAGAGATCTAGTTTTGTTCTTTGCATGTAAATATCCAATGTTTCCAGCACTGTTTATTGAAGAGACTATTTTTTCTCCATTTGTTAAAAATCAGTTGGGTACCTGAACATGGATTATGCCTGGGTTCACTATTCTATATCATAGGTCTCTGTGTCTGTTTCATGCTAGTATTGTGCTATTTTAGCGACGATAGCTTTGTTGTATGTTTTGAAGTCAGGTACTATATCAGCTGGCTTAGGGTAGCTTTGGCTACTCTGGGTCTTTGCAGTTACATATGAATTTTAGGATTTTTTTTCAATTTCTATGAAGAAATTTACTGGTATTTTGAAGGGAATTGAATCTATAGGTTGCTTGTTAAGTATGGTCATTTTAGCACTATTCATCTTTCTAATCCATGAACACAGGGTATCTCTAAATTTTTTGTGTCCTCTTTACTTTCTTTCATCAGTGTTTTGCAATTTTCATTGTAAAGATCTTTTGCTAAATATGGTTAATTTTTGGTTAAATTTCATTCTAATCTTTTTTGTAGCTCTTGTGAATGGAATTACTTTCTAAATTTCTTTTCCAACAAATTTGTTATTGGTGGATAAAAATGCTTTTTTTGTATGCTGATTTTGTATCCCTGCAACTTTATTGAATTCAATTATAAGTGTTAACAGTTTTTGAGGGAATACTAGGTTTTTTTAAGTTTAAAAATCATGTCATCTGCAAACATGGATACTTTAACTTCTTTCAATTTGGATGGCCTTTATTTCTTTCTCTTGCCTAATTGTTCTTACTAAGACTTCCAGTATTAGGTTAAGCAAGAGTAGCAGAAGTAAACATCCTTGTCTTGTTCCTAATTTTATAGGAAATGCTTTCAGCTTTTCCTCATTCAGTGTGATATTCGTTGTGATTTTCATACATAGCCTTTAGTATTTGAAATGTGTTCCTTATACTTAACTTGTTTAGTTTTCATCATGAAAAGGTGTTGAATCTTCTCTAACACTTTTCCTTCATCTGTGTTTTTGTTTCATTTTGTTGATGTGTTGTGTTACAGTTACTGATTTTCTTATGCTGAACCATTTTTGTGTCTCTGGGTTGATTCCCACTGATCATGATGTCTGATTTTCTGATGTTTAACTTGCTGCTCAGTCTGCTAGTATTTTCTTGAGAATTTTTGTATGTATACTCATTGGGGATATGGGTCTGAACCATGACCCAAAATAAAATCTCCTTTCATTATTAATTATGCAGCTTCAGGTATTCTGTTATAACTACTAAAAATGCACTAAGATGAACATCTTACCTCAGAACTTATTTAAACCACTAACTAGCAATGAGTATGTTACCAGCAAAATTAGTCAACAGCTTCCCTTAAAGATACATGTCTAGATCACAGGGTTCATTCTGTAGAATAGATTTAAATACACTTTCAAAATGTGTCCATAGTATCACCTGAGAAACTGGCTAAATAATGAGATATTCCGGTCCCATAACAGGCATACAGATACAGAATCTCTGAGCATGGAGTTAGAAGTCTGCATTTTACAAAAATAATAAATAATAATTCTTTGGATAATTCTTTACCTATGAAAGTTTGAGAATCATTGTTGTAATGTGCTAAATAGAATACGAATGTATCAAAAACTTAAATCTTGAGTAAATAAGGAAATCTCTAAATTTATTTTATAATCCCATTCTAAGGGACTTCAAATAAAGAACCAGTATTAAATTCCAGAAGTTCATTAGCACTTATTTTATCTGAAACAATCAGTTTGGTAAATTTGTTCCACAGTTCTACAAAACCAAGTTGCTACTTGAAATGATTCATCTGCAATGCATCTACAATGTGGAAATGTAGTGAACCATTTGCAAAAGCAATGCTTCCTACAGATTTCACCAGATTAACTAACAAAAGACACAATTCAAATTACAGAGTATATCCTAACTACCAAGAAAAAACTGTAATCAGATGTCAAGCATTTCATTGATTATCATGGTAGTTTCACTTTTCTGTCATTAATAACATTTTAAGAGTAAGCCTTGAAATACAAGTCATTTTTGCTGAAAAATATCTACAAGTACTACTGAGGCATGTTATGAAGTTGTTTCTAATACCACAATCAAAAGCCAAACCAATTCTGATGTCATCAGTTACCCACATCAGGGATTTGAAATTTCATATTCTGCTGAGGTAACATCCAAAACTTTCATCTTGATAGGGAAAAATGATGACAGTAATTTGCTTATTAAATTACAACTTCAGCGGGTGTCTAGATACTTAGAAGACAGTTTCCAATCTTCATTTTATAGTTCTAAAATACATACATATGTAAATATGTATGTATTTAAAGTCTATTAAACCATATTGCTAATACACATTTTTTCAGCTATCTGAAAAAATAATTCGAGATTGATTTGCTATTACTTTCTGAGCAATGAACACTCATGCATGTGTGTGTGTGCATGTATAAGAAAAATGAGGTTAAAACAGGTACATGGATGGAAATGGAGACCTTCATCTTAAGCAAAGTTAGTAAGGCTCAGAAGGCCAAAAATTGCATGTTCTCCTTCATATGCAGATTATAGACCTAAAACAAATGCAGTAATATTATTGGACATGGGTCACACTAAAGGGAACCCCTTTTGGTTTTCTTTTTGGAAGAAAACCAAAAACTTGAATGTGGTTGATGTGCTCAGTGTATAGGAATGAGTATAGAAAACTTAAGCTGGCAGAGGCCACTATGGGAAGGGGACTAGGGAGTAGTGAAGAGGTATGGTAGAGAGATAAGCCAGTTGGATTGTAATATACATATGCATGGAAACAACACAAGGAATCTCCCTATACAGCTTTGTTTATCTCAAACTAGCAAAAGCACCATGTTTTTCTTATTATCTTTTATGTTTTTCCTTCAACAAAATAAGACAAGAGAGTGGAACAAGTTCTGCTTGGAGGAGGGATTGGGGGGACGGGGGAAGGAAGGTGGCCCAAATAATGTATACACATATAAGTAAGTGTAAAAACAATAAAATAAAATTTGAAAAAAGAAAAATGACAGTAAAAACACTCTGCTTAACTCTCAATAAAATTTCACCAAGATGAGAAGCATCTCATTCAAAATATATTACTAAAAATGTTATTAAATTTAATTTAAAAATAAAAAATAAATTATATGTGTGAATGTACAGCACTTAAATTAGGAAGGAATTTTTAAATCAATTATTGAAATAATTAGAATTTTATAAAAATCCTCATGACTAGAAAATTTAAAGCTATTATAATATTCAGAGACAATTTTTATGTTCTCTTAAAATAGCCATCATCAACTGGCCAGATCAGTCATGATTGGGGTAAAGTTACCTACCTGTTAGAGGTGTTTTAGTCTCCAGCTTAGTGGCTTTAGACAACTGAGGAGTCTGCAAGTATTTTCTCATTCAAAACTAACTTTGGGGGTAAATATCATCACTCTCAGTTAACCAGTGTGGGAGGACAGATTGAAGAAGAATGCTGTAATACAGGTTACAAAGTCACAGTACCTTGCACTGTGTGGAAAATGGAAGCTGCTGCCGATCCACCTTCACTGGAAGCCATACAGTGGTACACTCCAACATCGCCTACTTTCACACTCCATAGCTCCAGGAAGAGGTTGGCCAACATCCTAATTCTTGCTGGCTCTGCCAGTCTGACATCTCTGCCGCTCTTCTGCCAGATTAGATTGTAATCCATGGCACTGATCATGAGACATGTCAAAAGTGCTCTGTCTCCAGGAGTGACTGTAACATTATTAGGCACTTGGATGACAGGAGGGAGCTCTGTGTGAAAGCAAAAGTTTCAAATCAAGACTCTTAAAAGCCATTTTTTTCATTTATAAGTGTGTCTGAAAAACTGCTTGAACACACACTGAATATTTAGGAAGAAAGATGCAGTGTAACAGAGCTTACTGACTAACACCTATGCCAGTAAATTCCCCCTAAATTATCACCTAGTTACAAGACACTCAAAGAAAACTAGAGCATATTTTCATACAAAGTATTCTGAAGTTCAAATCTATAAATTATAATGTGAAAGTCAAAGAGACCCAGTGAAAGGATGTGATTGGATGGATTTGGGATTGTGAAGCGAGGCAAATTTTATTTCAGTTTTAATGAAGGTAGCATTTATGGATTTTTTTAATTTAAAAATATTTACTTAGTGTTCTAAAGAAAATAATACACAAAGGATAAGAGACATGGCAAGATATAACAGTATCAGCTTTAAGGTAACAATCTCATGAAGAAGACACAGCAAGATGGTAGAGTAAGACAAATGTCTTCTTCATAGGAATGAGGAACAATTTGACCTAAAAAGGTTGAATGAAGGACCCACCTTTAATAAAATTGTATACTTAGAACTATGTACACAAAAGACATTGATAGTGCATACATATTTAATTGCTAATAAAACCTAATTGCTAATTAAATATTTAAACAAAATGTTTGGGAAAGTCATGTTTTGCTCTAGTTCATTTTAAGGATGAATCCAAATTCCTTTTCCATAATTCATTCTGATAAAACTTCAAAATAATTTCCTTTAGTCACCCATTATAAATAAAGTAGCAATGAAAACTGTGTTGATCGTTGCTGTGAAAATCTATGTCTGTTTTAGTTAAAAAGTGAAAGTGTGTCAGATATTCATGATCTATACAAATGTGGAGATCAATCACAGGCCTCAAATAAAGACTGGAAGCAAATATGCCCCCCACATTGTTGTCTATGAAAGACAGAAAAATATGTATATTTTCTATGTTCTCTGCTATTGACCCTTCTTTTCCAAAGTTTTTCTAAACAGTATTTGCTGTTTTAAATCATTTTAAAAAACAAACATAAATTTTATCATTCTGCTATGTTTTTTAAATCTCTTATGAAAATACCTAATGGACCCAGTAGAAAGAGTATGATATCATTAGAAAGCTTTGGCTGGAGTCTGGTTAGGGTGGACACATAAAATAGAAGACACTGATAAATTTGAATTTCAGGTAAACATCAAATAACATTTTAAGTACACTTAAGTCTGTCTCATGCCACACTTGGAATGAGACACTTAAATGAAATTTTTAATTTAACAGGGCATCCTGAGTTCTTATTTGCTGAATCTTGCAATCATAGGCTGCCTAGTTCTACCTCTATCTAGTTGTGTGACTTTAGATATGCTGGTTTTCTGACAGTTTGTTTCACTGTCTGAACAAAGGAATGATTAAATTAAGTGACCTTAAAGACTCCTTCTGACTATAAGTCCTTCTAACATTGAAATTAGGCCACTGCTTAGTCAATCTACAGCCAATTACTAATTAATGATGGAACAAAAGCCCACCACTCCTGGCTCAGTTCAGGACTGTTCCAACCCCAACCCTGTAGGATCAGATGAAGCCCTAGGGGCAACCACATCACAGGCTCTGACTTCTACTTCCCTCACTCCATTACATGTGCTTTTCCCTAGAGACTCCCCAATAATGCTCTTGCATGCAAACTATGCCTCAGAGTCTATCAACTCTTCAAATATAAATTGAAACGAGCAACATAACAAATTTCTAATAACATATGTGGATGAGTGAGTTTTGAAATAATGATCCAGAATACTAGTTTTGAATAGATGGTTGGAGATAGTAAACATTAGGCACATTAGTGTAACTAGCATATTCATGCAGATGTGAATAAATGTGGTAAGGCCAGTGGAGTGATGAGAGAGAAGTGCAGCAGCTTGTGTAGGAAGCTAAGATCATAGACTTCCAGCCATAACCTGTCCTAGAATACCAGGCACCACCATTCCTAAGTGAAGACATGATTAAGGCTAGCACATGGGGATCAGAGAATGACCTCAGGACCAAAGCAGGAGTATAATGGCCATAGGCCTAATGACGTAAAGTTAGGGCCACTGGACAGAGTCAGTACCTCCCCATCTGATCATAAATGGATCATCTGGTCTCTCTGGGTCTCATTTCTTTAGTTTTAAAACAATGAGGTATTATAAGATTACTTCTAAGTCTTATCTGAGTCTAAAAGAATATCTTGTAACTATAATTTAAGGGTTCCTGTCACTGGCATGCCCTGGAAAAGCATTCTCTATTAAGAATTTTACTTAAACCCAGAATTTTTAAATTGTGGTGTGTGTGTGTGTGTGGTATTGTGTTAACAAAAAACTAACACAAAACGTTAACATAACTTTGTAATAGTCTTAAACTAAACTACTATGTATCATTCGAAAAGAATAAGTTTTACATGATTCTGGAGTTTTATTCATTGTTTTCTATGTACTTAAATTCAGTGAAAGAGACATACAATGTTTCTACACCCATTTTGAATTTTAAAAAATCAATGACCAATATTTCAAATGGACTAAAAATCCTTAAACATGTCAACTACAATGAATTGCAGAGGAGAAAAAATTGAGGTTTTCTTTAAACTGCTTTTGGGTGCCCTTCACTTTATACAACATAATAAAGTCCACAGTGAAACAAGAATTGCTATCCCATAATGCCTTGTTTCCTAATACTCTTTTACAACATATGAGGTCTGATTAGCATCCTGATTCCAGTATGCTAGTAGGTTATTAAAGTAGAGTGGCAGAGCTGGGACCACAGCGCAGGCTAAGAGAAATTCAGAAGTAGGTAGAGGTTAAAGGCTGGTGTCCTAGGCTGGTCATGAAAGAAAGGTCTGTTCCTTCAAATCCACAGGGGAACCTGCTTGTTACTTCTGCTCTTATGGTAATTATTACTACCATCAATGCTTCACCCCCCTTCTTTCAAAATTACTGAATGGGAAATAACTGCTAAAAACTAGCTTGGGGACAGTACAATTTCCTAGATATGCCCCTGCCTGGCTTGCACAGATCAATGCTAGAAGGGCATGTGTAGAATACACAGACAGAAGTTACTGACACCCTAGAACCAAACTCCTAACAGTCAGTTCTGAAGTTCTTACTGACATTCACACTTATTTATGCAAGATGTCTGAATAAACTCGCTCAGGCCTCTTTCCCTGATGTCTTTCTCTTAATTAATATTGCTAGGAATAATACTCAATGCTCAAGTGTTTGTTTTCCCAGAAACTGAGGAATGTTGACACAATTCCATTGTTTTTCATAATTTCTGGAGATGAAGAAAATGGATAGTTTGTGATATGTGTCAACTTGCTACATCATTTCAGAGGACACTATTTTTCTAAGGATAAGAGAATCTAGATTGTTTTATTGCAAGAACAGTTTGTAAGTCAAGCTCTCTGGCATGCCTCTCTTTCAAAGTTCAGCTTTGAATCCTAGGCTCCTAAATAGTCCTCTAATTAAAAAACTTCTTTTGTCTTGTATTATATCAAGATACTTCACAAAAATATTAAAAGCAAATACAGACATTGTTATTAATTCTGCAGCAGCAATACTTAGGTCAGAATAGGTTACAATTAAACACCCCACATCATTAGTCCAATAAGCAGGTAGAAAATAATTCAGTTTCTAATAAATTATAGATAAATGCTGAGTAAGTAGCATAATCTTGATTATTGATTATTTATGGTAGTGTTTTTCTCCATAAGAATTCTAAGGAGATCAGAGAAAATTTTTTTTCAGTTTAATGCATTTGCCTTATAAAGTAATATGAACCTTGCCTTCTATCTATGCATTGGAAGCATACTGTCTGAAGGTAAGATATAAGCAGTAATAGTTAGTTGTACCAACTCAAGCATGTTCCTAGAATATAATCTCTTCTATTATTATCTTCACTTTAGAAGTTGGAATCAATTTGTGAATGCACTCTGTTTCTTATGAATTGAGAGAAAAGGAAAGTTTAGCTTTCTTATTATTGGGATAGATCCTTTCCTTAAACATTAGTTTCTTAAAGGGAAATACCAAAATGTAATATTTCAAAAGGGAAGTATTACATACACACTCAGTTCTCATGGTTTCTTCATGGGATAGAGCCTGCTACTGTTATTTTTCCTCATTTCATAGTCAGGGAATAATGGTGCAAGAAGCTCACATGGCTGGTGTGTGGCAAAGCCAGTATTTGAGTACAAAATCCAGTGGGGAGACAATTACAAAGCAATTATAAAGACAACTGTATAAATGCAAACTGGTTGCCAACAACCTTTTTCCACAGGTATATTAATACTCATGTAACTATAACAAACTTAGTGATAATTACCTGATACATCAAAAAACATCTGTGCCCATCCAGTACCTGCATTGCTGACAGCAGTGCATTCATAGGAGCCTTCATCAGACAAAGTAACCTTTTCAATATCCCAGTTCACACTGGCAGATTCTCCGGGGGTAAGAAAATGGGACAAAAATTAGTTGCTATAAAAAAAGAGACTAAGTTGGAAACAATAATTCCACTATTTCTTCTTGAAAGAATTATTCAAAAGAAAAATGTGAAGAAGATAAATGGATAAAACTGCAGATAAATTTTTAACTTTAAATTACACACATTTTTCATTTTAACTAGACAACTAAGGTATTCTACTCTGAGAAAAAGGCACAACAAAGATAACATATTTTGAAGATTCCAAATTTCTTAGGGAAATAATTTTCTGGCTGTGTCAATATATGAGAAAACAGAGCTAAACAAAAAACAAAACACTCCTTAAATCTCTTTCCTTCCCTTGTCTCTTTCCAGTTTTTGGCCAGGGATCTTAGACAAACCAATCAAATCTGGTACTTTACAAATATGAAGGTAGATAATCAAGTTTTTGATCCTAAGAAGATAAATTCAGATGGGTGCAGTGGCTCAAGCCTGCAATCCTAGCTAATCAGGAGGCAGAAATCAGGAGGATCACAGTTCAAAGCCAGCCCGAGCAAATAGTTCCATGAAACCCTATCTCAAAAGACCCTTCACAAAAATAAGGCTGGTGGAGTGATTCAAGATGAAAGCTCCAAGTTTAAGCCACAGTACCTCAAAAAAAAGAAAAAGAAGATAAATTCATCTTAATTTTCTTATATATAAACTCCATGTGGAGCTGTGTAACATAATAGTTCAATCTAAACATACAATGAGAAAAAAATTCTTTGCTATATTATGCATTTGTACATTTATTTAATACTCTATTTCCTCTAATACTGTTCAAATTATTCCTCATTTTCTGGAAATGTCTTAGTAATAGATATTTAATCTTTGAATTTTTTTCTTTTGGTGGTACTGGGTATGGTACTCTAGCCACACCCTCAGCCCTTTAATCTTTGTTTTAAAAAAAAAGATTACAAATCTAGAAATATAGGCATTATTGTACTTTGAAAATATAATTGAAATAACATAAATATTTTCATACACTTTGTCCTTTATAATCTGTGGCTGTTCATAACCTTTTTCTAAAAAATTCAAAATTCAAGCAGAATCAAGGTACTTCCATAAAAATGTGAAAGCAGCTTAAGAGGTGAAACTTCCTGGGGATAGCTCCACCTCCCTTCCCACACCATGCCTACCATCAAACAACTACAAAGACTTACTGAGCTCTTAACTTCATATTTAGCACTGACCCAGAGTTTCTAAGAGGAAGGGAAGGCCTAAGTTCTCATCATCAGAAAGTGAAAAGCTAGGCATTGTCACTGTTCCATATATTACAGTAGCTAACAACAGTCACTGTGGTTAGTTGTCTCAAGTCAATTCTGTATGCACTATGTGTTAGTGGTCCCTTGTTGTCAAATCTGAAGGAAATGGAATGTTCCTTAACTTTGATCACCTAATCTGTATCTCAAATGCTTAACAGCAGTACACTAGGCACCAGTTTGTAAGTGTCACTATCTTAGGAGACCCTGTAAGTTCTAGAAAGGCAGGAATTTGAAACACAAAGTCTTTGGTGTTCTCTGAAGTGTCTACTCAGAACTGAGCATATGTTGGGATTCATCAAAAACTTAGGCTCATGGAAACTTTAGAACAGAAAGTAAAAATTATTCTAGTCTCAAATCCCTTATTTTAAAATCAGGGAGGTTGAATGACTAGTCATTTGTTGAGAGACACATAACCAGCTTGCTAATTGCTTGAGGAATATTTTTATCAGGTCTACTTCATGTCCTCTTGCTTATGAAAATAAATTTCTTGTTAATGCAACCTTTTCAGCACTATATGGCCACAATTTTTAAAAGTTTTTAAGGGACAGACTTTGGAACAGGGAAAAGAACATGTCCAATAGAAATGTGTCCCATTGTTAATCCATGCTAACGTTCCCTCACATCCCCTGAAGACCAAAGTGACTGACATCAACCAAGATTAAGTCACATGTTTCTCATTATTAGGAAATCTAGGGCAGAGACATGTGAGTGAATCAGGATTAGTGTCCATCTAACATCACTCATGCCTAATTTTGTCTCTAAACTCTCACTCCAAAACGCTTAATGCATGTCAACAAGGCATGTCATGCCTCTGGACCACAAAGCTAGAAAAATGAGAAAAAGAATTCTTGTGTCTTACCTCCCAGGAATTGTGTGGAATTAATGAAATAATGTTTATAAAGAATCTAAAATGTCTTTGAAAAATGTCAGTATTTAAACAGGAAGCTGAATTACTTTATTTCTTCAGCCAGTTATGTAGCTTCATCATTTGATACCCCTAGTCAGTTATGTTGTTAGTTATAAAATATGTAGCTAAGTAAACCATCAAGATGTGCTCTGCAAGGGGCAAGAGATAATGCAGTTCAATCTTTAAAGAATGGAAAAAGTTCTAGTTATGGCGACCATTCCTGCCACAATGACCCCTATAAAAGGATTGTATAAACTGACTGTAAAATATTAAACATCTTGTATGACAATGAACCAACAGTATAAAGGGTTGGTAAAAGAATTCATAAAACTTTTCCCAAAATGTAGTCTGTTTCACGTAAGTTTAAAAGGCATCACTCCCCAGAAATCATTTTCCTCCACTTTCCAAGGTCTACTTAATCTTTACATTAGATTACTTATGTTTGTCTCTAAAAGTTACTTAACTTTGCAAGGAAAAGTTGCCCAATCCTGTTGATTGTTCTATGCACACGTGCTTCCAGTCCACCACGTCATCTACTCCAGCACCAGGGGACCTCCCTGGCCTTGATTTCTACCCTTCTCCTGGCTCACTGGACTGCACACACTCTGCCCTTATTTCTCTCTTTCCCACGTACCCATGTGCACATGTGCATATAGTCTTTCTGGTATGTGAGTTCTCTTTGCTGGATATCTGATTAGTCAACTCTTTCACCATCCTCAGGCCTTTACTCAAATGTCTCTCACCCTGAGCTTTATCATTTCCACTTGTAATTTCAAAGCCACATGTACCCCACCTGACAGCATGATTCTTCCTAATTAACCTGTTCTACTTTTTGCCATAACATGCATCAGGTTCACTTACTGCAACACTTTACACCAGATTCAGAGACATTGTGACCCCAACACTAAAGTATCAGGGCATCTCCCTTACAAGGTCCCCCTCCAAAGTGTGGTGCCTAACACTGGATTCATAATTCTGTTTTATTACATTGGAAAGACAGTGCAAGAAGGCCAGAGGGAATGGAAATATAATGGAGGGAGTGAATTTGTTCAAGGCATACTGTGCACATGTATGGAATTATCACAAAGAAATCCCCTCAGATTATTAATGTATGATAAATAAAAAGTTTTAAAAATCTGTTTTCTTTATCTTAGCATGGGACCTACAAATTATATCACATTCAGACTCCGTGAAACCTAAGTAAACCTTTGAATGTATTCTAGTATTTATTTTATCATCACATTATATTTATCACCTGTTTTCTGGGTCCCTGAATTACATGAACTGAAACAATAAAGATAAATAAACAGTGTCCTGAAAAAAACCCGTAGGGTTCACAGTATGATTTGAGTTTTCTTTTTAGCTTTAATAATATACTATTAATGTATGAATAAAATAGGAGAAAGAATAAGCTTTAACAATCAACGATACTAACATCTTTAAACATACAATGAACAACAGTGTCTTTAAGTTTTCAGCCATCTACACACATTTCATCTTTACAATAAGGCAATTTATAGATTTACAGTAAGAAAAAAGATTGAAGATTGCATTAGTAGTTCTCTAAACTTAATAAGAATAAGAATCAGTTGGGATGCTCACTAAAATTCCTATTTCTAGGCCCTACATTCTGTGGTTCTAGTTCAGGAGATTGGAGTTGGCCTCAGGAATCTTAATTTTTAACAAGTAATTCAGGTATCACTGGTCTTGGGATTTCATTTAGACAAGCAGGAAGAGAGAATCATGTTTAAAGTAAAAATGCACGTCTCTTGATTTTATTGGATACTACCAAGCTATAAAATAACAGACTGAGAAATATTGTTCAGTTATACCAATTTAAGTAGGATGCACATACAAACCTTGCACAGGCCTGCTGACTGTTTTTTTGAAGTCCAGGGTGGGCTTTCGGGAAAGGCCAGCTCGGAAATCAATAGTACTGAGGCCAGTGATGTGAATAGAGTGCCTTCCACTGCTAGAGGTCTGAAAATGTTTGACAATAAATCCAGTCAGCATTGGGTTTACAATAAAGCTAATCACAATAAACACTATCACTATAGCAAACTGCAAATGTTCAATTAAGATCAATGTCCAAAAACAGAAGTTCTGACCTGGGTATTCTGAACTTAATTATGAGTCTTTATTTTAAAGTACAAGTCTCTGCTCTAAAATACAATTCAGTAATACATTGCATGCCCAATGGTAAAAGATACATGTGTTCAATTAACAATGTGTGAACATAAGTAAATCTGTAAGAGCTCCATAAAGGCCTGAACCTCTCCTTTTTTCTCAGATGTTCTCATGGTAGATTCCCAGCCAATACTGATTAAATGAATCCTCCTCAATTCTGGAGGATTTTTCCTTTTTGCTTGCCTCTGGATCTTTCTAGCAAGGACAAGTACAAGAGCTATTTTCCAGATTTCAGCTCAGAGTGTTCTAACAAAGGTACTTGGTGCTGGATCACAAATGTGAGTAAAACATAGTGCTCACCCACCAAAGCTCATCACTATTGCCAACAGAAGGAGAAGGAGTGGTGTTTAATATAATGCAATAAATGGAGGACAGAAATACACAAAAGAAGTATAGACAAGCCTATTTGGCTAAGTCCTTAATAGGGGCAATGATGGCTAGAGTAAATATTGAATCACAATGTAAGTACTAGAGTGACTGGTGCATATATGAATAATAAATAATTTGGATTGAGGCCACAGGATAAAATAATAATACTCATGTCTACTGGGCACTTCCTCTGAGTTCAGGCTATTTAAATACTTGGGTTATTATATCCTCATTACAAGCTTCTAAGGGAGATATCATCACTTTCCTTACTGTACAGATAAGGAATTTGTGACATTAAGTTGTTAAATACTTTGTTCAAGCTCACAAGGTTTGCTGACTTACAGAGGAGGGATTTTAATCCAAAGGTCAGGCTCCAGACTCTTCACCACAGGGCTATATTGTCTAGCAAGGTAAGTTTCTCTCAAAGAAGAATCTGAGGACTACCTATTACTACACCAAATCACTTGGGTTGTTTGTTAAGAATACAGATCCTTGTCTTCAGCCCAGATTTATTGAGTCAAAGTCTAATCAGTGGAGTGTAAGCATCTGCTTTTCAAAATTCACTGAAGACTTAGGAATAAAAGTTCACTGGCATTTTATTACATTGGTCACTAAAACTGTGTCTCAAAATGAAATGACTGCATGATATCAGCATCTAAGTAGAGCAGGAAAGAAGAATGGGAAAAAAGCATTCACCTGATAACACAAGGGCACCAGGAGATACCAATCTCAACACTGAGAAGACACATAGGTGCCACAGTGATGAGAAGATGTGTTAGAACTATACATAAATCTGGTGAACAGTCACATGAGGCCACACCTTGGCTAAAGAGGAGCCACACCCAGAGCAATAGAAACTACACAGGATTCCCTAAATCCTTGTGGCTCCTTATTATTTGGCAATAGTTCTTCATCACTGAGCACAATTTGCAAGAACTCAAAGGTTAAAAAAAAAGGTGAGGGGGAATTAAAAAACACATCATCATGAAAAGATGACACTATTCCTATCATTAATGATGCCATTTAGATACTATGATTCATTTTCACAAGGAATTCATAGGATTTTATCTGTCACTATAGGGTCACAATCTCACCACTTATTCTATTATTTCTAAAGGAAAACATGTTTACATAGTAAATCTGTTCACATAGTAAACAAAAAGGAAACTAAATTTGAACATCAGGATTTTAAACAGTTATCTAAAAACCTCGCTTAGTCTAATTTCAACTTTTCTAGATAATGCAGAGCATTTCTGAAGATGTACCATCTCCTGATTTCAGGTAAGTCAATCAGAAAGCTCAGTATTATAATAAGTTGTCTTAGGTTTTTTTCACTGACATCATGTATTACTGTTAGTTATCTTGCTTCTCAGAAGCACCATGGAGAGTTCCAGGAGGATTTATGCTGCTCCTCTGAGACAGCAGCTCAGAATTTCCCATCTACCCATTGTACAGATGGATCCACTGAGCTTAAGAATGTGGCTCGCACTATTCACAATAGCCAAGTTATGGAAACAGCCAAGATGCCCCACCACTGACAAATGGACTAAGAAAATGTGGTATCTATACACAACGGAATTTTATGCAGCCATGAAGAAGAATGAAATGTTATCATTCGCTGGTAAATGGATGGAATTGGAGAACATCATTCTGAGTGAGGCTAGCCTGGCTCAAAAGACCAAAAATCATATGTTCTCCTTCATATTTGGACATTAGATCAAGGGCAAACACAACAAGGGGATTGGACTTTGAGCACATGATAAAAGCGAGAGCACACAAAGGAGGGGTGAGGATAGGTAAGACACCTAAAAAACTAGCTAGAATTTGTTGCCCTTAACGCAGAGAAACTAAAGCAGATACCTTAAAAGCAACTGAGGCCAATAGGAAAAGGGGACCAGGAACTAGAGAAAAGGTTAGATCAAAAAGAATTAACCTAGAAGGTAACAGACACACACAAGAAATCAGTGTGAGTCAATGCCCTGTATAGCTATCCTTATCTCACCCAGAAAAAATCCTTGTTCCTTCCTATTATTACTTATACTCTCTCTACAACAAAATTAGAAATAAGGGCAAAATAGTTTCTGCTGGGTATTGAGGGGGTGGGGGGAGAGGGAGGGGGTGGAGTGGGTGGTAAGGGAGGTGGTGGGGGCAGGGGGGAGAAATGACCCAAGCCTTGTATGCACATATGAATAATAAAATAAAAAAAATGGACTTAATATCACAATAAACCCAATATAGAATTTAAAAAAAAAAAGAACAAGAATGTGGCTCGCTGAATACCCATTTACATTCAAGGTTCCTTCAGGGCAGTAGCATGGCATATTCATCATCTGCAGAATATTACTCAATAGACACAGTGCAAGAATGGCTTTAACAAATGATGTTAAAGCAATCCAACTGTCTGGTGTTCATGGTTTTCCTTAGATTCATCAAGAACTCATTGAATTCTTCTGAATGCATTATGCCTAGGGTGTCACATTATCTTATATAATCCTTTTATGGCCAATGATGATTTTATGGCACCATAAAATAAATAGCAACTCTAAGAAATTATTGCACACCTAGGCTCAGACAGCAAGCTAATTGGCAATTGTTCCTAGACCAATATTCTTTCCACAGTACCTAAGTCTTGGTATGGTACTTTTTACGATAACAATCTCTGGGTAGACCTGGACCCTATGGCACAGAAGACAATTATAGTCTCCAACTATGTGGTTGACCTTCTTCATTTCTAACTACCCTCCTTTCATTTAGGAGGTGTCAACAGGGAGTGTTGGTAAACTCCTCTCTGAAAAGAAGGAGGCTCTAATTTGGGGTATTTTTTCTAGCTGGCATCATGTAAATACTCCCATCATGGCTAATTTCTAGCTGCTAACCTGATGTCACTGAGCACAGCTAGGAAAAGAAACATGTGACTGATCCTTTTTGAGCCATCACAAGCCAGTTCTAGAATCCCAGATATAATAATCATAGTTATGGGCAGTTGGTTACAAAAGAAGGAAAGGGAGCCATCTGGATGAAACAGGGGCAGTACAAATCTCTTATTTATTCAATGTGCATTCTCCTCTCACTTCCCTATTAAAAATGATTGAAGATGCTGCATGTTCAAAATTATAGTGCAGCCTCCATCAGCTCAGGTTCTGGACTGGATGAAGCAGACATCCTGTCAAACCCTATAAAACATTAGTGAGGAATTACACTTCTTATGTGAAGCCAGCAAGAGTTCCTCCTAGTATTAAATGTGACACCTATCCTCTTATTAACTAAATTCAATTTTAATTGATAGATCTATTTTTTATTTCTCCCTCTTAAAGAGTTACAATGTTTTATAAAACAGCAAATATTCCCAAAGGTAAAAACAAAACTAAACAAAAAATAACTTCAACATCAAATTAAAGATACAATATATGACTCAAATATATTCAAGGTTACTAATTAACTTACATGTCAGACATTGTTTAAACACTTTTTTAAATTAGTGTCTCATTCAATCATGCCAATATTAAATAGCTATTATTTTCCTTCGGATTTAAGTAGGTAAAGTAGTTCTCTGTGTTCTAAGATATTAAGTAATGGATCTTGAACTCAAATAGATGTCCAGATCTTTTCAAAGTATTTGCTCTTAAAAGATACACCATTCTTTACAATTTAAAATTATGGTAGTTTCAGTCAATGATTTATTTTTTTTTTCATTTTCCTTTTATTATTCATATGTGCATACAAGGCTTGGTTCATTTCTCCCCTCTGCCCCCACCACCTCCTTTACCACCCACTCCGCCCCCTCCCTCTCTCCCCCCTCAATACCCAGCAGAAACTATTTTGCCCTTATTTCTAAATTTGTTGTAGAGAGAGTATAAGCAATAATAGGAAGGAACAAGGGTTTTTGCTGGTTGAGATAAGGATAGCTATACAGGGCATTGACTCACATTGATTCCTGTGAGTGGGTGTTACCTTCTAGGTTAATTCTTTTTGATCTAACCTTTTCTCTAGTACCTGTTCCCCTTTTCCTATTGGCCTCAGTTGCTTTAAGGTATCTGATTTAGTTTCTCTGCATTAAGGGCAACAAATGCTAGCTAGTTTTTTAGGTGTCTTACCTATCCTCACCCCTCCCTTGTGTGCTCTCACTTTTATCATGTGCTCATAGTCCAATCCCCTTGTTGTGTTTGCCCTTGATCTAATGTCCACATATGAGGGAGAACATACGATTTTTGGTCTTTTGGGCCAGGCTAACCTCACTCAGAATGATGTTCTCCAATTCCATCCATTTACCAGCAAATGATAACATTTCGTTCTTCATGGCTGCATAAAATTCCATTGTGTATAGACACCATATTTTCTTAATCCATTCGTCAGTGGTGGGGCATCTTGGCTGTTTCCATAACTTGGCTATTGTGAATAGTGCCGCAATAAACATGGATGTGCAGGTGCCTCTGGAGTAACAGTCTTTTGGGTATATCCCCAAGAGTGGTATTGCTGGATCAAATGGTAGATCTATGTCCAGCTTTTTAAGTAGGCTCCAAATTTTTTTCCAGAGTGGTTGTACTAGTCTACATTCCCACCAACAGTGTAAGTGGGTTCCTTTTTCCCCGCATCCTCGCCAACACCTGTTGTTGGTGGTGTTGCTGATGATGGCTATTCTAACAGGGGTGAGGTGGAATCTTAGTGTGGTTTTAATTTGCATTTCCTTTATTGCTAGAGATGGTGAGCATTTTTTCATGTGTTTTCTGGCCATTTGAATTTCTTCTTTTGAGAAAGTTCTGTTTAGTTCACTTGCCCATTTCTTAATTGGTTCATTAGTTTTGGGAGAATTTAGTTTTTTAAGTTCCCTGTATATTCTGGTTATCAGTCCTTTGTCTGATGTATAATTGGCAAATATTTTCTCCCACTCTGTGGGTCTTCTCTTCAGTTTAAAGACCATTTCTTTTGATGAACAGAAGCTTTTTAGTTTTATGAGGTCCCATTTATCTATGCTATCTCTTAGTTGCTGTGCTGCTGGAGTTTCGTTGAGAAAGTTCTTACCTATACCTACTAACTCCAGAGTATTTCCTACTCTTTCTTGTATCAACTTAAGAGTTTGGGGTCTGATATTAAGATCCTTGATCCATTTTGAGTTAATCTTGGTATAGGGTGATATACATGGATCTAGTTTCAGTTTTTTGCAGACTGCTAACCAGTTTTCCCAGCAGTTTTTGTTGAAGAGGCTGCTGTTTCTCCATCGTATATTTTTAGCTCCTTTGTCAAAGATAAGTTGCTTATAGTTGTGTGGCTTCATATCTGGGTCCTCTATTCTGTTCCACTGGTCTTCATGTCTGTTTTTGTGCCAGTACCATGCTGTTTTTATTGTTATTGCTTTGTAATATAGTTTGAAGTCAGGTATTGTGATACTTCCTGCAATGTTCTTTTGACTGAGTATTGCCTTGGCTATTCATGGCCTCTTGTGTTTCCATATAAATTTAACAGTAGATTTTTCAATCTCTTTAATGAATGTCATTGGAATTTTGATGGGAATTGCATTAAACATGTAGATTACTTTTGGGAGTATTGACATTTTTACTATGTTGATTCTACCAATCCATGAGCATGGGAGATCTCTCCACTTTCTATAGTCTTCCTCAATCTCTTTCTTCAGAAGTGTATAGTTTTCCTTGTAGAGGTCTTTCACATCTTTTGTTAGGTTTACACCTAGGTATTTGATTTTGTTTGAGGCTATTGTAAATGGAATTATTTACATACATTCTTTTTCCGTTTGCTCATTGTTAGTGTATAGAAATGCTAATGATTTTTCTATGTTGATTTTATATCCTGCTATCTTGCTTTAGCTATTGATGATGTCTAGAAGCTTCTGAGTAGAGTTTTTTGGGTCTTTAAGGTATAGGATCATGTCATCTGCAAATAGGGATATTTTGACAGTTTCTTTACCTATTTGTATTTCTTTTATTCCTTCTTCTTGCCTAATTGCTCTGGCTAGGAATTCCAGTACTATGTTGAATAGGAGTGGAGATAGTGGGCATCCTTGTCTGGTTCCTGATTTTAGAGGGAATGGTTTTAATTTTTCTCCATTAAGTATAATGCTGGCTGTAGGTTTGTCATATATAGCTTTTATAATGTTGAGGAACGTTCCTTCTATTCCTAGTTTTCTTAGAGCTTTTATCATGAAATGATGTTGGATCTTATCAAAGGCTTTTTCTGCATCTATTGAGATGATCAAGTGGTTTTTGTCTTTGCTTCTGTTAATGTGGTTTATTACGTTTATTGATTTTCGTATGTTGAACCACCCCTGCATCCCTGGGATGAAGCCTACTTGGTCGTGGTGAATAATCTTTTTGATGTGTTGCTGAATTCGGTTTGCCATTATTTTGTTGAGGATTTTTGCATCAATGTTCATTAAGGAGATTGGCCTATAGTTCTCCTTTTTGGAGGTGTCTTTGCCTGGTTTTGGGATAAGTGTAATACTGGCTTCATAAAATGTGTTTGGCAGTTTTCCTTCCCTTTCTATTTCGTGGAACAGTTTAAGGAGGGTTGGTATCAGTTCTTCTTTAAAGGTCTGATAGAATTCAGCAGAGAATCCATCAGGTCCTGGACTTTTCTTTTTGGGGAGACTCTTGATTGCTGCTTCAATTTCATTTTGTGTTATAGGTCTATTCAGGTGATTAATTTCCTCTTGGTTCAGTTTTGGATGGTCATATGTATCTAGAAATCTGTCCATTTCTTTTAGATTTTCAAATTTATTTGAATATAGGTTCTCAAAGTAGTCTCTGATGATTTCCTGGACTTCCATGGTGTTTGTTGTTATCTCCCCTTTTGCATTCCTAATTCTACTAATTTGGGTTTTTTCTCTCCTCATTTTAGTCAGGTTTGCCAGGGGTCTATCGATCTTGTTTATTTTTTCAAAGAACCAACTTTTTGTTTCATTAATTCTTTGTATGTTTTTTTTGGTTTCTATTCGTTGATTTCAGCTCTTATTTTTATTATTTCTCTCCTATTTGTTATGGGATTTGCTTGTTCTTGTTTTTCTAGGAGTTTGAGATGTATCATTAGGTCATTGATTTGGGATCTTTCAGTCTTTTTAATATATGCACTCATGGCTATAAACTTTCCTCTCAAGACTGCCTTAGCTGTGTCCCATAGGTTCCGGTAGGTTGTGTTTTCATTTTCATTGACTTCCAGTAACTTTTGAATTTCCTCTTTTATTGCATCGATGATCCATTCTTCATTAAGTAATGAGTTATTTAGTTTCCAGGTGTTTGCATGTTTTTTGTCTTTACTTTTGTTGTTGAGTTCTACTTTTACAGCATTGTGGTCAGATAGTATGCACGGTATTGTTTCTATTTTCTTATATTTGCTGAGGCTTGCTTTGTGCCCTAGGATATGATCTATTTTGGAGAAGGTTCCATGGGCTGCTGTGAAGAATGTATATTGTGTAGAGGTTGGATGAAATGTTCTGTAGACATCTACTAGGTCCACTTGATCTATTGCATATTTTAGATCTTGGATTTCTTTATTGAGTTTTTGTTTGCATGACCTATCTATTGATGATAATGGAGTGTTAAAGTCTCCCACAACCACTGTGTTAGCGTTTATACATGCTTTTAGGTCTTTCAGGGTATGTTTGATGAAATTGGGTGCGTTGACATTGGGTGTGTACAGGTTGATGATTACTATTTCCTTTTGGTCTATTTCCCCTTTTATTAGTATGGAATGTCCTTCTTTATCTCGTTTGATCAATGTAGGTTTGAAGTCTACTTTGTCAGATATAAGTATTGCTACTCCTGCCTGTTTTGGGGGGCCATTGGCTTGGTAAATCTTCTTCCAGCCTTTCATCCTAAGCATATGCTTATTTCTGTCGGTGAGATGAGTCTCCTGTAAGCAATAAATTGTTGGATCTTCTTTTTTAATCCATTTTGTCAAACGGTGTCTTTTGATGGGTGAATTGAGTCCATCAACATTAAGCATTAGTACTGATAGGTATGTGGTGATTCCTGCCATTTAGTTATCTTAGTTGTTTGAAGGTTTGATTGTTTGTACCTAACTTGATGTTACTCTCTACTGTCTTGCTTTTTCTTATCCTGTGGTTTGGTGCTGCCTGCCTTTTCATGGTTAAGTTGGGTGTCACTTTCTGTGTGCAGGATCTCTTGCAGAATCTTTTGTAATGGTGGCTTTGTGGTCACATATTGTTTTAGTTTATGCTTATCATGGAAGACTTATTGCTCCATCTATTTTGAATGATAGCTTTGCTGGGTAGAGTATCCTGGGGTTGAAGTTATTTTCATTCAGTGCCCAGAAGATCTCACCCCATGCTCTTCTTGCTTTTAATGTTTCTGTTCAGAAGTCTGCTGTGATTTTGATGGGTTTACCTTTGTATGTTACTTGTTTTTTCTCTCTTACAGCCTTCAATATTCTTTCCTTAGTTTCTGAACTTGTTGTTTTAATGATGATATGTCGTGGAGTAGTTCTACTTTGATCTGGTCTGTTTGGTGTCCTGGAGGCCTCTTGCATTTGTATGGGAATATCTTTCTCTAGATTTGGGAAATTTTCCGTTATTATTTTGTTGAATATATTACACATTCCCTTTGCTTGCACCTCTTCTCCTTCTTCGATGCCCATGATTCTCAAGTTTGTCTTTTGATGGAGTCAGTGAGTTCTTGCATTTTCTTTTCACAGGTCTTGAGTTGTTTAATTAATAGTTCTTCAGTTTTTCCTTTAATTACCATTTCATCTTCAAGTTCTGAGATTCTGTCTTCTGTTTGTTCTGTTCTGCTGGATTGGCCTTCTGTTTTGTTTTGCAGTTCTGTTTTGTTCTTTTTTCTGAGGTTTTCCATATCCTGGCAGTTTTCTTCTTTATTGTTGTCTATTTTTGTCCTGAGTTCATTTATCCATTTATTCATTGTGTTCTCTCTTTCACTTTGGTGTTTATACAGTGCTTCTATGGTTTCCTTTATTTCTTCTTTTGCTTTTTCAAATTCTCTATTTTTATTGTCTTGGAATTTCTTGAGTGTCTCCTGTACATTTTGGTTGACTCTGTCCAGTATCATCTCTATAAAATTTTCATTGAGTACTTGTAGTAGGTCTTCTTTTAAATTATTCTTGTGGGCTTCATTGGGTCCTTTGGCATAGTTTATCTTCATTTTGTTGGAGTCTGGATCTGAGTTTCTGTTCTCTTCATTCCCCTCTGGTTCCTGTACTAATTTTTTGCTGTGGGGAAACTGGTTTCCCTGTTTTTTTCTGTCTTCCCGTCATTGTCCTTGGTGTTGTTACTGTCCCTGTACTGTGTGTAATTAAGTATTTTCTAGCTTGTAATAATAACAATGGTAATATTTAGAATGGAAGAGTGAGGTGAAATGGAAAGCAAGAAGTTAAAGAAAAGGGGAAAACAAATATACAGACAAGAGGGAGAAAGCAGAACAAGGTATCAGACAAGAGAGTTTCAAAGGTATAAACAGGGAGTGTTAGTGTACTAATCGACAGTAAGACAGTAAGCTGAACAGACATTAGAGAGACAGAGAGAGGATTGAAAATCAAAGATAAAAAAATAAAAAATAAGTAAGTAAATTAAAGTAATATCTATATATAAAAATGAATTAAAATAAAATGGAAAATAGAAAATAAAAAAAAAACTTCCAAGTTTATATGCAATGCAGTTTCAGTCTTAATAATTTGGGTGTCCGTCTCAATCTCCAGTCCTGGAGTTGGTGCCTCAGATGTTGTTCTGTAGTTGTCTCATCAAAGAGAATGCATGAAGTAGAGCAAAACTACACACTCACACACATACACACACACACACACACACACACACACAAAGCCCCACCAAGTGTCCCCAGTTCAAATGCAATACAGTTTCAGTAAGTTTTTCGGCTTGCAGATGTTTTTCGGTTGTTCTCTCATCAAAGGTAGGGAGAAAAAGAAAAAAAAGCATCTGAAGACAGTTCTGAGAGTGGTACCTGCAACTGTGGCTTGCCTGCCTGCTGCTCTCAGCCTGTAGCTGGCGGCATTATTTATGCAGATCTCTGGGGTGAGCTAGCACTCACCTGGTCCCACAGGCTTTGTTTGCTCAGAGTTCTCCTGTGCGGGAGCCTTTGCTACAGGCTTTCCCCTTTCCAAGCACTGGGAAAGGTGACACTGCCCCTGCATTGTCAGGCCTGCATGTTTATGTACAGTTCATGTGGGAGGTGGGTCTTCCCCCCTCTCCTCTGAAGTTTTCTTCCCACTGCCACTTTCAGAAGCTTTCCTGCTCCTGCTTACTGGGCGGTGCTGCTGCTCCTGCTGGCCGCCATGTTTGTTTACAGTTCACATGGGAAGTGGGTCTTTCCTCCTCTCACAAGCTTCCCCGCTCCTGGTTGCTGGGCGTGTGCCCCGCTCCCGCCAGAGGCTCTCCAGCCCGCCTGGCTTGCTTATTTACAGTCCCGGGAAGGATTCCCTTCCCCCAATCTTCAGCGCTCAGGGTGCCCCACCCTCTTTCCAGCGTTTCTTAACTGTTCTTGTTGCTTATTACTCAGTTTCTCTTTTTTTTTTTCCCGGGTGGAGGTCAGTCTGTCCAGGGGGCTATGCTGCTCTGGCCCAGGCTTGTCTGGGGCTACCACAGTACTGCGAAGCTCACCTGGTCCGCATCTTCCCAAGCTGTATGGGCACCGGCCACTGGCGGCCCCAGGGGCCCTCCTCGTTTCTTCCATTTAATGTGAAGTGGAGATTCTCTGTACTGGCTGGAGATGTGGAGGGGTCAAAGTTATGCCTTTTCTCAGTGATTATGCCTGCAAAGTGTGTCTCCAGCGTCTCTCCATGCTTTCACTATAGGAGAGTCGCTTTCTGCTTCCTACCTCTAGCCACCATCTTGGAATTCCCTCAGTCAGTCAATGATTTATTGAAAGTCTACTTTGAGTCGGGTATTGTATCAGTCACAAAAATATAATAATGCCAGCTAATTTTAAATATTAACATTTTATTGGACATTGTGTCTTTGGAGGAATGTGAAGACAAGGAAATAAATGTACCCTGAGTGTGGAATGAATTCTACTGAAATACATCTACACTCACTCATGCACACATGTGTTTATATACAAATAATCTTTTTTTTAAATGAAAGCATCCCATTTAGTTAGCAGCCTGATATCAGCAGGTCAAGATAACAGCAGAACTTTCCAGGAAAAATCCATATAAAGCATTCCATCGACCTAAAATGCTGAATTAATGCTGCACCTGGTGTAATCTACAGCTGTTCAAAAGAGTCAGGTTAGGATAATTGAAGAACCACATAATATCCTTTCTGTGTGATCCTCTGTTGATTTAATCGTGATTTCTAAACAAGCTATGACTTCTAAAGTAACGTTATCCTGAAGAAAATATATTAATATGCTCTGACAATGAACACAGCTCTCTAAAACCAACATATTTCTACAAGGCTCAGAGTTACAATGTAAACACATGGTTTGCTACACTCCCTCTCTACCTAGAAGACTATCTAGGGACAGTTATCCAATTTTACTTAATGGAAACATACCCAGGGGATGTATTGAATTACAGGATCACACTGATAATCCTAGGCTAATAGAAACATTTTGTATTCCCAAAACATAGCATTTAATATCTTCATAGGGAATTTCCCTAAGGAATGGAGGAAGAAATTTGGCCCAGAGAGTTTCGGTAGTTATATTTCAGAATTCTATATACAGATGCAGCTGCCTAAATGGAAAATTCATGTTGCTTTCAGAATAAGATACAGAATCTGTAACATCCCTACAAATAGAGATTTAGGAGCAAAAAACCACCTCTCTTCTGCTTTTAATAAAACTTTATGCTCTTTTCAGTTACTACTTTTCAGTATGCTTTACCTACATCGGAGGCAACTTACAACATCTGAGTCTTTTATATCACTGTACAAATGAGTTGACTCATTGTCTCAGTTTAGTGAAAGCACCCTAATACGTCACAGCAAAGTCCTTGATACAAAAACCACAAAAGAAAAGAAACTGTCACTCAGGGCATTTAAAATCATGAATCCATTGAAGTGCCCCATGCCAGCACAGCAACTGTAGGCTATCTAAACCAATTCCGCCTGACTCATTAGATATCATCAGAATAAGTGTATTAATTTTTATTCATAAGCATTTATGTTTCTCAGGCACTGTGGCATCTATTAGTGACAAAATCTAGTCTATAGAAAACTAGAGAAAGGAATCTCTACAGAAATAAAGATAATATAAGGGAGAAATTAATCCAAGATGCAGAAAATTTTCAGTAGAAAGCCAGAGAGAAAAATAGGAACTTTTCAGAGGTTAAAAAAAAAACTGATAAGACTTGATGAAAGTGTTGGTATTTGAGCCAAACTATGGAAATAGTTTCAAGGGACTGAAAGGAAGGGAGAAGGATTGAAATGAAGAGAAAGCATGGGGAAGGAGAAGGTAAAAGATTGAAGATAACCAGAAAGATTGAGTGGGGCTCAATTGAGTGATCCTTCAATACCCTGCTAACATCAAATAATAGATTGTCCTCCATACTTGGGATAAAAAGTGTTATTTGAAACATCAAAAACCATTTATTAATTCTTGTGATCCAGCAAACATTTTCCAGATAGCAGGAGATGGCACTGAAGGTGCACTATCTAATCTCAGACATTTCTGTTCTTGAGAAAGCATACATGTAAAATACTTATCATTCATTAGCCATCCAAAAGGAAGATCAAATGTCAGCAGCAATATTTATGTCAGTAGATACAGCTCCATTTTCTTTGTATCATCTTGAGATGTTATTTTGGTGTTTCACAAGTTGCACTGTAATGCTTATTGGTTGTTTGCTATTGTACTTTAACAATTCATTGTACAATAATTGTAACATTAATTGTGCCCTAGAAATGGTATAATCCAGAAGTGGAGGACTAGCTATATATTCAAGTTAACATAATAGATGCTGTGTCTTTTTATTATATTATACCCTTAATTATAGGAGCCTGAACTTAGAGACTTGTCTAAAGGTTTTCACTGTTTTATCACTTTCTCATCACTCTGCTCACTCACAGGTGAATCCTTGGTCCTTCTCTGTTCTAATTACCAATTAAATGTACTTAGTGCCTATTAAGTAAATAACATGGAGCATGTTCAAAAGCAGATACTTGGTAAGTGTTTATCACATGGATGAATGAATAAATGTCTTAGGCACAAGATAAAACAAAAGTCATACAATAGCCCTCCTCTAGGCAAGAGTCTGACTACAGGAAATACCACTGGTTGTAATCCAAATCACCCAGAAACAGTTTCAAATGCCTCACAGTAAGTTATAAACAATATGGAAGAATGATATTGCTTACATATAATTCATAGCCAATAATGGATAACCTCATGTCATGATTCAGAAAGCAAAAAGAGAATACCTTAGTGGGCCACTTGCATAGATCACTGCTTAAAGTATCTGGGGATGAAGTGACTCAACACTTCTAAATTCTTTTCTACTGTGGTCACAGAAAGTCAGACTCAATGCTAGTCATATTTGAATGCAGCTGGTCAGAATAACTGTAATATCAATTTTAGCCACATTTATTTAAAATATTACAGCAGCAGAACACTTCACCATTGACAAATGAAGGAACCCAATAAATACAAAGTACCCACTGCATGCAAGGACCTGGGTGAATAGAAAGGTAGATAGGACTATTGCTGATCCATTGGTTAAGAAATTACCAGATCTGCTTTCAAATTTCCTTTTCCCTACCCTCTTATCCAATATAACCCACCTCAAAAAAATTCATGCTACATTTTTATTTTCCCTACATAGTCTAAAGTTCTGAGAATAAAGAAATGATATCCTAGCACTTGAATAAAGTTACAATGGAATCTGTCATTTCTTAAATGATGGAATGAATGTAGATATTTTTTCAAAATAAAGTAAACAAATGGCTCTTTGAATTTTCATGGCATACCATCCACATGCACCTTCATAACAGTTCTGTAATTTGAATCATGATCCCATAAATCCTAGTTTCTCATGGAGGGAAGCTGATCCAACAATAGAGAAATTATGTGTGAGGTTTCTTCATTTGGATTCCCACAAGGATTCTAGAACAAGTGGTTTACATGGCAGATGCAAAGGATGCTGATAGTAAATGATATTGGAAAACAAATTGGCCAGTAAAGGGTGTGCTCTAAAGCTTGTTCCCACAGTGGACCCTGGAATTTATCCCTTCAGGGGCTGAAAGCTGCTCCTGAAACATGTTAATTCCTCCATGGAACAGCCTTCTCCTGTCTGGAAAGTAAAAAGCTTCTTAGATGCAGAAATGCAGACGCTGAAGTTGGAAGCACCCCAGAACATATGGGAAAGTCTCAATAATGTGGGCAAGTCATTCAGAGTACCCATTACAGCAGGCCACACACGATCAGCAGCAAAATTAGAACTCTGCTTACAGTATCCCAAATTTCAACTCTTATGTTCTTTCCATTCTCCTCTATTCTGCCAAAATAGGATACTTTCTTAGAGTGACTGGACACCCGTTAAGATATTCAAGGATACAAAAAACATTTTGTGTTAAAGAAAACAATGAATATAGATCTACCAAATGACAACAGCCAACAGTTCTTGAGATCTTGCTTTGTAGATGAAATTATGATGAGTAACTCATGTACCTCATCTTGATTTCATTTTCTGCCCAATTCTATGAAGTAAAGAACTGCTATCCCCTCAAGACAGAGGAGGAAAACAAGCACAGAGAAGTTCTCCCAAAGCAGTCCAGCTGGCAAGTGGTGGTACTGAGATTCAACCCAGGCAGTTTCATCAGAGCCTACGGCCCTAACTATGATTCTCTATTGGCTCCATCTCTGATGATGTTGGAAGCACGATGTGGGTAATAAAATTAATCTACAGAATTGATGATAGGAAAATTATCCAAGAATTTTAAATGTTATTGCATGGCATCAGTGACGTTCATTAAAAGAATGCTACCAAACTCATATGATCAAGACCCCTCCTACACAAACACTGTATAGTGTTTTTTATTAAAAGTCCTCTCCATTGTTTCAAATGTAGATATAAACTATTGTATGTAATTTATAAAACATGCCAACACAAAAATGAAACATAAACAGACTTCGTGAAATAACAGTACCTTCACTGTCCACATTCCAGCATCTGGCTCCTTTACATTCACCACTTTGGCAGAGTTATGGATATTTAATAGCTTATTCAGGCCAAATCCCTTTTTTATCAGCTTCCCTAAAAGACAAACATACAGGTAACAAGCATAATCTTTCTCTCAGTTCAATATACCGGCTAATTTAACATTACCTAAAGCTAAGAGTAAGATCAGACCTCAAACAACACATTTTTTACTAAAATCTGTTGTCAAAATGAAAGGCACACCACTTCCAGTGTATATAACCAGACATACATCTGCATCTATAATTCAAAATGCTACTTTATTCCTATCTAAAATATGCTCATACAAACAAAAATGTCTTTTTTCAAAATCAGAGAACAGGAAGGTAAAACCGGTCCTATCTAGGGCACCAGTGGGAGGGGGAGGATGTAAAGAAAGGATGTAGGAGAGTAAAGAGGGTGAAAATATTATGTACTCATGGATAAAAATGGAAAAAATGAGATCTACTGAAACTATTCCAGGAATGGAGGGAGGGGGGTTAGATGAGAATAATGAAGGGGTGAATTCAACTATGACATATTGCAAGAACTTTGGTAAATGTCACTATGTTATAGGCCCTAGTACAACAATAATTTTTAAAAAGGTTTTAAAAAGCCCTTAATTTCAGTGTTTCTAGTCATTGGAACTGAAGTAAATGATTCCTATTTGTTTTAATAACTCTACAGTAAAATGAAAATAATAACTGACAAGCTGTAATCATATTTCTAAAGCCAGCCTAGGTAAAAAGTACTATGGCACCAAGAAGTTAAATGTAGTCACCAAAGACATTTAGATTAATTACATAGATAACAGAAAACCAGAATAAAATAAAGGTCTTTTTGGAGATCACTGTTAAGTACTACTGACATGAGAACCCCGGGCATATCTCTGTACAAAGTGCAAAACCTTAACCAATTTTCCATGAATCACAGGAGAAGGCTTTATTTATCTGATAGGAAAAATCAAAATGCGTGGTGTAATGAGGTGCATGGCACCATGCCCTCCTGACCTGAGATTTACCTAAAGTATCTCATAGTTGGAATATAGAAAGAAAAGCAAACTTGGAATAGAGCCACACTTCAAGAGTTATATGCTCTTGGTAAAGACCAAGAATGTATGAAGCAGTATGAACCTATTAAAAAACAGAAGAGATTGATAGCTTGTGTCAGGACCAGACAATGGATGGTCTTAAAGTCTGGCTCTGGTATTTGGATTTCTTCATAAAGATCCAAGTGAAAATTACTGAAATGCTTTAAGTAGAGGAAACATGAAATGTGATATATGACAAAGAAAAACAGTGTTATCATAAATGAACCCAACACAAAGCCAATATCTAATACCCCACAAGTCAAATGATGTTTCTTCAAATTTTAACCTTATATGATCTGCACTTTGTATATGAAATAACACATGTATCATCTAAAGAAGCAGTTGCCATTATTTGAAAAATGGGTTTTTAGTGATCTATCATGTTTGAACACAAAGACATGGATAGCCTGCTCATAAAATACGTCCATACAGGAACAGAGCCACAGTGACTGTAACTAATATGTGAGTACTTGTGGAACATATAATCATTGTTGACATTTTCATCTTAATGTATGGCAGATGCCTTACTCAAGAAAATGGACAGGATTGACTTAGGGTCTGAGAAAACATTTGGGAAATTTAGTAATAAGTATAAAGATGATGTCTTGTACAGAATTCGATAGAGCAAAGAGAAATTAGACAAATAGAACACATACAACATAGCCATAAATTATTCTCACTAGAAAAAGTGGGAAAAGTACCAGTAAGAATTGTGTGGCATCTCAAGTTTAATACGGAAGTGCAGAAACATCAAGTAGAAATGAAAGTGAAATCCATTTTATATGCATCCACTGGAAATTGACAGTGTATCTCTGAATGACTCCTCAAATTTATCTTTCCTTAGAATACAATGTAGAGAGGTTATGATTCTTACTGGAAATCTACTCTAACTTCTATCAGCTCTACACATAAAAATCTCCAAGTCTTATGTATTCTTAACAAAGTGGAAGCCTTCCTAGTTTAGTTGCATTTTCCTAAAGCAAGTGTGCTCAAATACGATAGAATAGAAGCAGAAGTTGGTTTACTTTTAATATTGTTTCCAATTCATCAACATTTATGAGCTTTCACAAAGAGATTATCACATGTCATAATATTACTTGTTGGAAAAGACATAGTACAGACTTCTGTCAGGGAGTCTCAAATCACTTTTTTAGCCACTCATAAGAAAAATCAAATTGAAAACAGATGCAAATCACTTTATGAGAATATACAGATACTACCAACATGTGAATAAAAGTAGATCAATGCAAGCTACACGATACTCCATAAGTGAAGTTTCCAGCTTCTCAACTTTGCCAGATACAAAGAAAGAATCTTTGATTGTCTAATAACAAGGAATGTTTTCATGGGATTGGAAATGATCTTCTATTAATTATAATGACAAAAGGAATAAAACTAGAATAAAGTGAGACCTTTGGATTGTGCATTTTTATCAACAAAAAATCTTTTTCAAACCATTAGAGAACTGTTTGTACTACATTAAAACTTTTAATGTAAAAATGGATCCCAGATGATTTTCAGCAGTTTATATGTACAAAGGGCCTTTGAGACCATAATCCAGATCCTTACTTTGACAGATGAGAAAACTGATAATTGAAGTGAGTTCCAATTTTTTTTTCATTTTTCTTTTATTATTCATATGTGCATACAAGGCTTGGTTCATTTCTCCCCCCTGCCCCCACCACCTGTGAGTTCCAATTTTTAAAAAAATATAACCACAATGATTCTGGCTCAATGGTTACATTTTTATATAAGCTCCTTATTTCTGAAGATGCTTTCATAGTTTAAATTTTATAGCGTATGCAATAACCAACACTGAAAAATAAGTTCACAAATTAACCTTGCTATGGAAAGAGGCCTTATTGTTTCGAAAGCACAGAACTAGCATCTATTATTATGTATGATGAAATACAGAAGTACAGTAGAGCAGGAATGGAAGTGAAATTAATTTTTGCATATGTCTTCAAGAACAGAGCTTGAAGAATTCCCTTGTTTGGGAGGTCATTTCCTATGGGGTAAATTACATCCAAAGGAATTTCCCCAGGACATTCTTTTTTCCTCTTGGTGAAAAGGGGGAAATATGGTAAAAGGTTCAACATAATTTGCAATTGTGCATTTATTTGTGGTGTTGGCATTACTGTTTTTATTTATTGTCCACTCCCTCACTAAATTGTAAGTTCCATGAGGACAGAGATCATGACTGATTTTGGTTTACTACCATATCCTTGAACCTTATTAGGTATGTGGAACATAGTAGAAGCCTAAGAAAACATGAGGAGGGAGGAATGAAAAAGAAAGAACAGAGCCAGCCACCAGGGGCTCAGGCCTGTACTACCAGCTACTTGGGAGGCTATTATCAAGAGAACTGTGGTTCAAAGTCAGCCCAGGCGAAATAGCTCATGAGACCCCCATATCCAAAATAACCAGAGCAAAATGGACTGGAGGTGTAGCTCAAGCTGTAGAGCTTCTGATTTACAAGTGTGAAGCCCTGAGTTCAAACTCTAGTCCTACTAGAAAGGGAGGGTGGGAAGCAGGGAGGGAGGGAGGGAGAAAAAATTTTATGTCAGATATTTACCCTCAGAGTTAAAAGTAACCTGGAAGGTAGTACTGGGGTCCTATGACAAATTCCGTGCTCAGCACTGAATTTTTAGCATTGAAATGCAATAGGGTTCAAACCTATATGTGTGTTCTTAAATCTGAGCATCATAATTTCCTTCTTCTTTGGGGAAGAGTAATACTCCATTGTGGAATTTTCTTATTCCATTCATCAGTTGTAGGGCATAATGGCTGTTTCCATAGGCTGGCTATTGTGAATAATGCTGCAATAACCATAGGTAAGCATGTAGCTCTATAGTACACTAACTTAAGCTCCTTCCATATATGCCCAGGAGTGGTATGGATTGACCAGTAGTTCTACTTTTAGTTTTTTAAGGGATCTCTATACTGCTTTCCATAATGGTTTTACTAATTTATACATTCCCACCAACAGTGTGTAAAGGGTTCTTGTTTCACCACATCCTCCCCAGGATTCACTGTTGTTTGTGTTCTTGAAGATAGCCATTCTAACTGGGGTGAGAAGAAATTTTAGTGTAATTTTGATTTGCATTTCTTTTATGGCCAGGGAAATTGAGCACTCCTTCATGTGTCTATTAGCCATTTGTACCTCTTCCTTTGAAAAATACCTACTCAATTAATGCACCCATTTCTTCATAGGGCTGTTGATTCTTTGGGAGTTTAGTTTTCTGAGCTCCCTGGAGATCCTGGTTATTAATTCCTTATCAGTTGGACTGCTGGCAAAGATTTTCTCCCATTCTGTAGGCAATCTCTTATGTCTACTGACTATTTCCTTTGCAATGTGGGAGCTTTTTAGTTTGATACAAACCCATTTGTCTATCCTTTCTCTTACTTGCTGAGAAATTGCCTATACACTTCAGTATATTCCCTACTCTTTCCTGTAGTTGTTTTAAAGTTTCAGGTTTTATATTTAGGTCTTTGATCTACTTTCAGTTGATACTGGTACAGGGTGAAAGACAGGGATCTGGTTTCAGTCTTCAACATTTGTGGAAGAGGCTGTCTTTCTACACCATGCGTTTTGAACTCTTCTGTCAAAAATCAGTTGAGTGTAGCTGTATAAATTCATACCTGGGTCTTCTGTTCTGTTCATTGGTCTTTATGTCTGTTTTTTGTGCCAATACCATACTTTTATTATTGTTATGACACTGTAGTATAGTTTGAAGTTGGGTATTCTGATGCCTCCAGCACTGGACTTTTTGCTCAGAATTGCATTGCAGCTTAATTTTTTGAGCTCTCTATAGATTCTGGTTATTATTCCCTTATCAGATGAATAGCTGGCCAAGATTTTCTTCCATTCTGTAGGCTGTCTCTTAAGTATACTGACTGTTTCTTTTGCTTTGAAGAAGTTGGTTTAATCCAGTCTCACTTGCAGGTAAATGGATGCAATTGGAGGGCATCATATTAAATGAAGTAATCAGGTTCAGAAAGACACAGGTTGCTATGTTTTCTCTCGTATGTGGAAGACAGGTCGGAAAGATAAGCACATACACAAAAAGAAGCATAATCATATACATATTTTTATATAGAACATGTTTGTAATAGTGAAGATACTCTATGAAAGTTGGGGAGAAAGGAAAGGAAAAGAGAATGACAGAGAGTCAACAACATCTGTAATCTGTCTGTGCAGGCAGATTACATACAAATACGTAGTGAAGGCTATTGAATAACAGGAGGGAAAAGGTGGGAGTAATAAAGCGAATTGAACCCACCAGAGTACAGTATATTCACAGCTGAGATACATGGAGAAGCCCTTCTGAACACTGACTTTGGAATGAAAAATGAAAGACAGGACTATAAAGTAGGTACTTTGAAGGGATGGGTACTTGTGGGGAGAAGAGAATGTAGGGAAAAAAGGACAGTGAATACTGTCAATGTACTTTATATACATACATGAAATAAAACAATGAAGCCTTTTGCAATTGTTTTAAGTAAGGGAGAAATGGGAAAAAGAAATGCTGGGTTGAGCATAAACAGTGTACAATATAAGCATATTAAGAAATGTCACAATGAATCCCCCTGTACAAATAATGTATGCTAATAAAAATGCTTTGAGAAAAAAAATTGAAGCATCAGATTTCTCATTTATTTAGTTGGCTAACTTGAGATTAAAAAATGCAGAGGTAACATCTCTAAAATTGAGTCACTTTTTTGTCTGCTTTTGGTGGTACTGGGGTTTGAACTCAGGGCCTTGTGATTGCTAGACAGAAGCTCAACTCTGTAAGCCACATTATCAGCCCAAGCCAATTTTCTTCCAAAGTACAAAAATGAATGCTTTTTTTGTAGTGCTGGATACAGATTTCTGAAGCTTAATGATGAATGAACCTCGGTTGCATGTAAATGCACCCACCTAATAAGTGGAGCTTACCTTGGAGAAATGTTGTGCATTATTATTATAATATCAGCAAGCACGTTTCCAGTGAGGATTACCTGCCAGATCCTCCAAAGAACTTCGCATTGATTTTTACAGCAGCCCTATGCTATTAGTTCACAGGTGCAATAGATAAGTTTTGCAGTTGACAAAGTTCATAATTGCACTAGTAAGAAGGCTAGACTTGCCTTCTGGTTCCAATAATCTTGTCTTTTGTCTTCTATTTTCTGAATTATCATAAGGAAAAATGTCAGTTTGCAAGAATAAATGACAAAATTAAGAGCTAGTGAAAAAAAATAAGTGCAAATATTTTTAAAGAGAATTGGCATACAAAATGTAGTGGTCACATTGTTGTATATTCTTATCATCATTTGGGCAGTAAATTATCAAGAATTGACAATTTAAAAATACTAAAGCCTTTACCTCTATATTGTGTTTCATGTGACAAAGACTTATGATGATCTAAGACAATCATTTTGAGGCAAACATGTAGAAAGCACTGGCAGCATTCACTGTCCTCTGACTTGGCTAAAAGACAGACAATACTCAGGATAACCAGGGGAGCCTTTGGACAGGGGTCCAAATTCATTCCTCACCTGCAGTATAGCACAAAGCCCACAACTCAGAATGCTCTTAGAAATCACTAAGTATTGCTTGATCTAGGTGAAATATGAAGGAATGAGGAAGGATCTCATACACATGGATCTGGAGTTCATTTACAGGGAGTAGAGGTCAGAGATACAATGGAGTTTAGAGCCATGAAGCTCCCCTTTGTAGCCCCTCCCCACCAAGAGCTTAGACAATATCATCCTCTGGGGGAAATCAATATAAGTAGAAGTAAATATGTATACAAATAAGTAAATATAAAATATAAATAAATAAAATACAAATAAATATAAATAAATAAGCAAAATATATGACAGCTCAAAAAGAGCCATGGAGGAAGTTTCCCCTTGCTCTGATTATAGACAACTTTCCCGTGGTGATTTGCTCCCTTGAACATGTACACATGTCAGCTAGTGTGCTCTTCATGTAAACGTGAATGCCCTAGTTTGTGGCAAGGAGCTTTTCCATTAAGGATGAATGGGGCTGGCACTCCAATTTTATACAATACTGCTATGAGTTTGGTTAATTTGAGCCTGTTCCTAAGGATAGATAGACTCACAGTACTGACAAATCCAATGTCATAATTTGTAGATCTTAGCAAATCTACCAAAAAATGTTGCCATTGAGGTCTCTTGACAGGATCTTCTTCAAATAATATCCATTTGTGTTACTGTTTATGAATTTTGTGTGCCTATTTAATTTGGAAAATTCTGTGAGGTTACCAACAGTGATTCATTGTATAGCTCTTAAATGCTCACAGTGAAGTTTGCAAAATAAGAAATGACTCATAGGTTAGAAGATTTAAAATGAGAATTCTGATTAAACTAAATTTTACCCAATTCATAGAAAAAATATGGGTTGGAAAGTGTTAGAAGTTGGGAAAGTATTAAAAAAAAACTATGGTGATGGTTCCAAACTCTGTGATTATAGTAAGAATTAGTATAGTATACTTTAAATATGGGGAATTTTACCATGTGTGAATTATATCTCAATAAAGTTTTTTTTAAAGAAATGTGGGCCCAAAAGAGGCCCCAGAGAGGACTGATAAAAGGAGTGACCCTCAACATCAACTCAATGAGCACTGAAATCTTGTGTATGACTACCACAACTAGCCAAGCACCAGTGGCTCATGCCTATAATCTTAGCATACTCAGAAGGCAGAGATCAGGAAGATAGTGGTTCAAAACCAGCCTGGAAAAATAATTTTTAAGACCATAGTTTGAAAATACCTACAAAACAGAGCTGGCAGAGTGGCTCAAGTGGTAGAGCACTTGTCTAGCAAGTATGAAACTCTGAGTCCAAATCCCAGTACTAAGGAAGAAAACAAAAACCTATCACACCTTCTACATGTTTTATAATGTGCAAAGCTGAAAAAACATAAGCTTACTTCAGACATTTTTGAAAGGTGATATCATCCCTGCAAGCTATTTTAAAGTATCAAAGTATATTCCATTAATATATCTTCATAAAATTCTTGTGTGTCATAGCTTCAATATATTACAAATGATAAAGGAAATTTACCTCACCAGAAAATATGTTCTATTTAAAATAAGAAAAACACATAAGATGGTCCCAATCTTCAGTTTTCCCTAAGATTTTTTCTTGTTGTTTGCTTACTCTTTTGCTTGTCTCCTGTAATTTTTTTTTCTTTTTCTACTAAATATCTACCTATTTTAGGGTGGCCAAATCTCAGTGAGTTCAGTTTTTCCATTTAATCTCTAAACAGTTTTTAAAGGAAAATAATTTTTTTAAATATATGTACTTAAAATACATAAATAATACACTCCTATGTACAGACAGACATGTGCATATATATCCACCCATACATACATATGATAGATAAGTTTTCATTCCTGGCTACCCTGAAAACAAGAAGAAATCCAAAATCCAAGTTAAATCCAGGTTCTCCATGAGTAACAAAACAACCCCTAATGCAGAGGTATTGAGGCTTATCAAAGTTATGGATTCCTTCCCTGGATCTTTACACTCATGCCCCATTATTTACTCATGTATCCAAATATACATGTGCATGCACACACAGAGATAAGCAGACAGAGAGAAACAGAGAAAGAGAGAGAGACAGAGAGAGAGAGAGAGAGAGAGAGAGAGATATTAAAGGCCATACCATGAAAATGAGGAATTACTAGAGTCCACTCATTGTTTCAGAGGTATTTATGTCCTCTCTGAAATTATATGAAGAACTGTATATGAATATGTACCTGGTACCTGCAAGACAGGTACATAGCTTGACCATATTCTCATAGGGAACTAAAAGAGGAGTTATAAGAACTTTGCAGATGAATTCTCTCCTCCACTGAACTATCTTTTACATGAATAAACATAAAATTTTATACAAATGAGATATAATTTTTTTATCTTACTTAAAATAAGTTAGAATGTGAGATCACTTTGCAATGGAATTCATCACTTAATACTGGGCAAAGGCTTCTATGAAGTGTTTGCTTATATTGTGATTACACTAAAAATTAAGAAGAAGAGCTGGGCACAAGTGGCTCATACCTGTAATCCTGGCTACTCAGGAGATAGAGATCAGAAGGATCACACCTGCCCTGGGCAAATAGTTTGTGAGAGCCTATCTTGAAAATACACAATAAAGGGCTGGTGGAGTGCCTCAAGTGGTAGAGTGTCTGCCTAGCAAGTGTGAGGTCCTGAGTTCAAATCCCAGAACTGTCAAAAAAATTAAGAACAGACTATGAGATAAAGTATTTGAGTGCTAAAACAAATGTTAAATTTTAATGACTAAGAAAAGCAAGTGCTCATGTGCTGTAATCTTTTAGTAATCTTCCATTTTATGGGAGGGAAATGAAAATACAAGATTGTTCAGTTTATATTTAACATGTAGAAATTTACTGGACCTTTACAGCATATAACTAATGAAGATTACCAAGATCTTTCCCAAATACTTCAAAATATACATTTCATTCCCAACAACAATTTACTATAGTGTAAGATCTTGTTCTTAGATTTAAAAACTTAATTTCAACTGAGATTAGATATATTTTTGGCAGCAGAGAATTTATTCTTTGGGGCAGATACAAATACACTGAACCCAAAAGAATGATCACATAATGAAGAAGAATTAGAACACTTATGACTTCATGTCTTTCCCCATTGGTTTCATGGGGTAGAATTACTCTGGAATCCAAATCATGACTGGATGGTTGTTTTGACAGCTACCAATTAAATAATGCTTACATGCTAAGCTCCATCCTCAGAATGTTACAAATTTTAGTTCATTTAATTTCTCTATATTCTATAAGTATTGAAATTTATGTTTTTCTATAATACATGTCTACTAAGTATAAGATTCCAAAAAGAGACACAGTACTTGTACATGCTATGCTTTTAACTGCTGCAGCATTTCAACATTTGATGAAGTTCCTCATGCATGGTCATTTCTATCTTTGAAGGAAATCTTATATTCTACCAGAAAAACAGGCAAAGACAAGGTGAAGGAAGGAAGGATAGGAAAAAAGGAAGGAATGGAGAAAGGGAGGAAGAGAAACAACTAATTTATTAGTACTAGTGTCTAAGCCCTAGAAATTTAAGAGTGGTACAACATATTTTGAGCATAATTTGACTATGGAATTTTCACATGATGTTCACTTATGATTTAAACCCACTGTACAGCCATGTGCTTACTGACTTTGGAAACAAGGTAGAGGAGGTGATTTAGATAGATGCTTTAAACATTTAATAGAATGTGATTGATGACTCTAATTCTAGAAGTGCTCTTTGCAATGAGATGAAAAATCTCAACAATCTACTGACTCCAATTCTTTTTATTACTAATCAGAACCATACAGAGTCAAAGAGACACTAACTCTGCTAACAGAGGCTCCCACACTTTTAGACAGAACTTGGATCAGCACCATAAATATTTCTGTTCATGACTGGCTGTTCCCATGCTTCAGTGTTGATGTGAATACATTCTGACTGACTGATATATTCTTTAGGTATCTTAACACATGCAGTCAAGCTACAAAGAACTTTATCTGACCTCTGGGTCCTTCAAACATTAAAAGGAGCCTTTTGTAATCAAGTTAGAATGTAGTCATTAGATTTGGCTCTTATCCACTATGACTGGTATCCTTGTAAAAAGGAGAAATTTGAGCAAGAGACAGACATACAGAAAATTTGAAGACAATGTGAAGAGACACAGGGAAAATGGCATGCAACAATGAAGGCAGAAAGTTTGATATTAGGCTGTCATAAGAAAGAAACCCTGTGACCATGAGAAACTAGAAGTAAGGAATGACTCTCCCACTACAAATTTCAGAAGGAGTATAACCCTGATGATATCATGATTTAAGAATTATAACCTACAGTAAGAGACAATAAATTTCTCTTGTTCTAAGTCATCCAACTTATTATGGATGACAGCCTTAGGAAACTGACATAAATATGGACAACTTTATGCTCATAAGATGATAACTTAGGAGAAACTTTGGCTTTTACTAAAACTTCTAAGGAAAATCAATCTGTAATTTAAAAGTCCTTGGAAAAGAAATCTCCAGGCCAGATAGTTGCTCAGAAGAACACTATAAAGCATTAAGAAAGAATCAACACAAATTCAACAGTATATTCAGGTAATAGAAGAGGGGAAAACACTTCTCAACTCATTCTATAAAGCCAGTATTACACTTATACTAGAAGAAATCAAAGACAATACAAAAACAAAGAAAATTCAGAATTCTGTCATAAGCATAGATATAAGATGTTCAAAAATAAAAATGACTGGACAGGAAAAAAAGGAGCCTTTTGTATATCTCTGCTCTGATCATATGTTTATCATAAAGAGAAGTTTGTAAAATCTCATTATAATTTCTGTATTTCCAAACAGCATCTTAAGAACTAGTAGCACCCTCAAAAGATGGGGCTTTAGAAAAAATTCTGCACTTAAATGTACACAGTAGAGCCTCAAGTGCATGAGGCATTAATGATAGTAGCAGTGTGTACATCAGGAATTCAGGAGGAGAAGCCACCAATGTGGACTGGGAAAAAGTTTATAGAGGTGGAAAAATGTAACATTATGTAGCTTTTAAAATCTGGCATCATGCACAGAAATCTCACCAACACTTTCTACATTCCCTCTGGTCTTTAGAAAGGGCTCTTTCATTTATAGAAAAACCTGGATTTTACAAGTAGCATTACCAATAATATAGGCGAATATTCAGCAGTGGCCAACCATCTTTAGTAAATTACAACAAAAGTTTATTACCTCTCACATTTAAATCACCACCTCAGAGATCACCATTAGAAACAGCTGCACAAAACTTGGAAATTCTGAGGAAAAGAGAAAAGTAAAAGCTAGAACCCAAACTTGGGAAGTAAGGGAAAGCAATGGATTAGGTCAGAGAAAGTCAGACCTATCAGCATAACTGAAAGGTAATCTAGAAGTCTGAAAAAAGAACAGATCAAAAAATAAAGGTGAAATGAGATAAAAGACATTTTCAACAGGCCAAGGAAGGAAACAGGACAAAACAAAAAAGAAAAAGCATCTAACCCATTGCCTACTAGGGTCTTTGGAATAAATACTGTTCTTTCTTGTTTTAAAACTAATTAACATATTATATTAAGAACTGAAGAAGCAATGAGACTGGTGTATGTCCTAAAAGGGTTTTTTAAAATATTAAATCAGTAAATATTTAAGTACAGTCCATTTACTAAATACTAGGCTCTGTGCTTGATACACAGGGGTGACAAAGAATGTTCCTTGTCTACAGTAATTCACAAAGCCAGAGTCAAACAATTGTAGCTCATATCAATTTGGCATTTGCTACAATGACTAGGATAGCATATCCTCTCCTGTGATTAGGATGGTTCTGGATCTCAAGCTGAAAAACAAGAGGGGAAATTCTGGAGCAAAAGACAATGGAATATAAATGTCCCACGAAATACTTCCTTGTGACCTGAGTTGTATAGGTCTCAAGCTTTTACACTTTGAGAATCTTCTATAAGAAAAACAGCTCAAAATTACAAATGTAAAAGAAAGTACGAAATAGTTAACCTTCAATAGAAAATAGTTCACATACAATTCAAACTGTTAAACTATGACAACTATTACAAAATTCACAAAATCTATACATTGATAACAGTTTTGTTATCTGTCAAGATAACAAAACTTGACAGTGTTTTCTCTCCATTTTTAGCTAAATATTCTGAATGATTAAAAAAGTAATATTTTTCTAGAGCAAAACAGAAATGCAATGCAATCTTTTCTCTACTATTGTTTATCAAAACTTTTAAAGTTCTTATCTGCAATGAATCAAAACGTTGAACACATAGCTATCCTTGATGCTTGCAATATTGCTAGTGTCAAGATCACTTCAATGCTACTGGATTCAAGATGACTGTGCCAGCAGGAAGTCAGAGTTAACAAAGTACTCTTAACTAATCACACTTTAAACATTACCTTTGCAAAATTCCTCCTCATTTTTTTACTTTGTGAATACCCTTTAGTACACTTCTCACTCAGAAATAGTCCATGCAAAGAAAGGGACCCAAAGGCCTGTTTCATGACCTTCCGTGTGAACCTGCCTCTCCTCCCATTCTGTGGATGACACAACTTCCTTGCCCATTTACTACAGCAATAAAGTGGCCACCATCAATATCCCAATTTTTTCTGCCTGAATATCGCCAATAGTAGCTTGGTTCTTAACTTGGTTGCAGCTAGAGATACAATTATATTCATACATTGATAGTGAGTAAACCATCAGGAACTATCTTAAATAATTACCATTAGGTGCCGCATGATCACTAAAGTGAACTAAACTAGATATATGGAATACTCCAGAGACAGACAGCATAGACCATCTTGTTATCCAAATACTTGTCTCCAAGTTTCTTTCCTAGGCTGAAATCTTGGGCTCATTGTTTACATACAGGACCTACAAAAGCATGCTAGAACCAAGGCTCTTTGATACCCTGGCTACTTGCCAAGGCTCCCACAAGGTAGGACCTATCACCCTGATGGGTGTGGGACTCCTATTAACATTGCTGTTTTGCTAGCTAAGAGAATATGTGTCATTATATTTTAGTTGGTATTGTTACTTTTGCATCTAGAAAATTTCTGAGGCTTCATTCCTCTTCAGACCACAGACAAGATTTTTGATCTCCTGAATTGAGGAGTACTGGAGTGAACAATTGAGGTCCTTATCTCAGCATCCTGGTTTCTCCCTGTAGAAAGGGTGAAGTGGCTCACCTTAATGAATACTCTGTCCTAGATTGTCCAGGAGACAATGTTCACTAGTGGTTTTATCTCTTTCTCTAATTGGAGCCTAAATAACTGTAAGCACCCCAACTTCCTCCAGGTTCTGTTTCTCATGTTACACCCAATAGTAAAAGTTCCCTCTGTCAGAGGAGTTCCACCAATCTTCAGCATGGCTCTCTATGACTGGTTGTTGGATAAGCATGAAATAAGGTCTAAAAAGAATAATAATATCCTTCCAAATTTGCAATTCAAAGGGGAGAGGATCCAAGATGGTGACTAGAAGGCAGAGGCAGACAGTGTGAGCTCCATAAATCCAAAATTTTGCTGAGATGCTGGAGGCACCCTTGGCAGAAAAAAGCCACCAAGAAGAACCAAAACTCCAACACACTAAACCCCCACCCCACACAAAGCTTCTCCACGGCACATTACACTGAGAAAACAGGAGGGCTTCTGTGCTGCCAGACACAGGCTCCAAACCTGCTTGGGAGATTCAGACCAATAGGTGAGGAAATAAGTGGCACTCAGTATTCCCACAGCTACCCCAGGGATAAACCACCATAGCCCACTGTACAGACTGACCCCCTCCCCCCAAAAATAAAAAAAACTAAATAATAAAGTAGGAACTGAAAAGGAACATGCAGCAGAGGGGGAGGGGTGTTCAGAATGCACCAGAGAAGGGGGGAGGTGCAAGGAGCTGACTCCTTGCAAACATTCAGTAAACAAAGACTAGAAAGGCAGAAGGGCTGACAGTGGGTGGCATTCCACAAATCTCATCTCCTGAGGCAGTGAGCAACATCCAAAGTCAGATGATCTTTCAAAATTGAAAAACAGTCAGCAAACCAGCATAACATGCTGACAGCAGAGAGCAGGCTGACGGATCTCTGACCTTGCCCCAGAGAAAGGGTATGAGGCAAAGAAAAAAGCTCCCCAATTAACCAATGCAGCAAAAACCCAACTCAAAAGCAAGATGGCTTGTGGGCCACAGAGCAGATCTCTGAAACCTGAAGACAAGCCACACCTCACTGAGGGAGAGCGGATTAAGCAGCTGCCCTTGAAACACAGGAAAGAAAACTGGCCATTCTCCCCAACTACCTGGCAAGACTAAGACAGAGCTTCTGCTTAAGTACCAACACCAAGAATGGATGGTGAAAGAGTAACACCAGTACTACTAAGACTGAAATTCTACTATTGCTGAACCTGGAATTTTTTTATCTGTTTGGTTGTTTTGTTACCTGTTTGTTTGTCTACCACCTCTCCCTGTTGATTTCTTTGGTTCTTTTTTTTTAATTTTCATTTTCTTTTCTTTCTTTCTTAGTTTTACCATTGAAACTTAGTTAATACTAAATTACACACGTACCAAGGACAGAAACAGAACCAAGTGGCACCAAGGGAAGATGAAAAATTGATGGAAACCATTGACAAAAAAAAAGAAATACAGGATTCAGAGGAATGAAGAAAATGGATATCCAGTTCCAGACCCCTACAAAACTAGGAAAAACTGTGCCAAGGAATCCAATGAAGCCCACAAGAACAATCTGAAAGAAGAAATCCTGCAAATAATCGCAGAGAATTTCATGGAGATGTTACTAGACATGTTCAACCAAAATGCACAGGAGGCACTCAAGAAACTCTAAAACAACAAAAATAAAGAACATGAGAAAACACAAAAACTAGTAAATGAGCTAACAAGAGCCCTGAATAAATACTAAAGTGAAACAGAGAACACCATAAACAGAGACATGAATGAATTAAGGTCAAAAATTGAACAATAATAAAAGGGAAGTGACCCATGATATGGAAAACCTCAGAAAAAAGAATGAAACAGAAATACAAAACACAATAGAAGGCCACTCTAGCAGACTAGAACAAGCAGAAGACACAATCTCAGAATTTAAAGATGAAATGGAAATTAAAGTTAAAACTGAAGACCTTTTAGTCAAACAATTCAAGAACTCTCTGTGAAAGGAATTTGCATGAATGCACCAAATCCATCAAAAGACCAAACCTGAGAATCATGGGCATTGAAGAAGGAGAAGAGGTGCAAACAAAAGGAATTCATAATATATTCAACAAAATAATAAAAGAAAATTTCCCAAATCTAGAGAAAACTATGCCTGCCCATCCAGGTACAGGAAGCCTCAAGGATACCAAACAGACTTGATCAAAATAGAACCACCCCATGACATATTATCATTAAAACAACAAGCACAAAGCATAGATAAAGAATATTGAAGGCTGTAAGAGAGAAAAAAATTAATATACAAAGGTAAACCCATCAAAATCACTGCAGATTTCTCAATGGGAACATTAAAAGGAAGAAGAGCATGGGGTGAGGTCTTCTGGGCACTGAATGAAAATAACTTCAACCCTAGGATACTCTACCCAGAAAAACCATAATTCAAAAGAGATGGAGCAACAAAAGTCTGCCATGATAAGCAGAAACTGAAACAATATGTGATCACCAAGCCACCACTACAAAAGATTCTTCAAGGAATTCTACACACAGAAAATGAAAGCAAACAAAGCCATGAAAGGACAGGCAGTAGCAAACCACAGGAGAAGAAAAGGTAAGAAAGAAGAGACTAACATTGATTCAGCTGCATACAATCAAACCCTTAAACAACAAAAACAACTAAATGATAGGAATCACCACATACCTATCAATACTAACACTGAATATTAATGGACTTAATTCTCCCATCAAAAGACACCATTTGCACAAACTGGAATAACGAGGAAGATCCAACAATTTGCTGCTTACAGGAGACCCATCCTATTGACAGAAACAAGCACCGGTTTAGGGTGAAAGGCTGGAAGAAGATTTACCAAGGCAATGGCCCCAGAAAACAGACAAGAGTGGCAATACTTATATTGGACAAAGTAGACTTAAAACTCACATTGATCAAATGAGATAAAAATGGACACTCCATACTAATAAAAGGGGAACTACACCTACAGGAAATAACAATTGTAAACCTATATGCACCCAACGTTAATACATCCAATTTCATCAAACATACTCTGAAGGACCAAAAAACATATATAGACTCCAACACACTGGTAGTGGGAGACATTAATATCCACCTATCACCATTAGATACATCATCCAAACAAAAAATCAATAAAGAAATTCTAGAACTAAATCACACCATAGGTCAAATGGACCCAGATGATGTCTACAGAATATTTCATCCAACTTCTTCACAATATACATTCTTCTCAACAACTCATGGAACCTTCTCCAGAATTGATCATATCTTAGGGCACAAAGCAAGCCTCAACAAATGTACAAAAACAGAAATAATGCCATGAATTCTATCTGATCACAATGCATTAAAACTAGAACTCAACAAAAAAAAAGCAGTAAAAAACATGCAAACAATTGGCAGCTGAACAACACATTGCTCAATAATCAAGGGGTCATTGATGAAATAAGAGGAAATTTACAGTTTCCTGGAAGCTAATGAAAATGAAAACAAGACCTACCATAACTTATAGGACAAATGCAGTCCTAAGAGGAAACTTTATAGCCAAAAGTGTATATATTAAAAGGACAAAAAGATCTCAAATCAAATGACCTAATGCTACATCTCAAACTCCTAGAAAAACAAGAACAAGAAAATGCCAAAACAAGCAGAAGGAATAAATAAAAACAAGAGCCAAAATCAATGAAATGGAAACAAACAAACAAAAAATACAAAGAATCAATGAAACAAAAAGCTGGTTCTATGAAAAAAACAAACAAGATTGACAGACCACTGGCAAACCTGACTAAAATGAAAAGAGAAAAACCCCAAAACAGTAAAATCAGAAATGCAAAAGGGAGACAGCAACAAAGAAACAGAAATCCAGGAAATCAGCAGAGACTATTTTGACAGCCTATACTCTAAATTAAATTTGAAAATCTTGAAGAAATGGACAGATTTCTAGATACTTATGACCATCCAAAATTGAACCAAGAGGATATTAATCACCTGAATAGATCTATAACACAAAAAGAAATTGAAGCATCAACGAAGCATCTCCCAAAAAGAGAAAAGTCCAGGAGCTGATAGATTCTCTGCTGAATTTTATCAGACCTTTAAAGAACAGCTAATACCAACCCTCCTTAAACTGTTCTACAAAATAGAAAGGGAAGGAGCACTGACTAACTCCTTTGATGAAGCCACCATTACATTCATCCCAAAACCAGACAAAGACAAATCCAAAAAGAACTATAGGCCAATCTCCTTAATGAACATCCATGCAAAAATCCTCAATAAAATAATGGCAAACTGAATCCAACAACACATCACAAAGATCATAAACCATGACCAAGTTGGCTTCATCCCAGGAATGCAGGGGTGTGGTTCAACAAATGCAAATCTATAAATGTAACACAACACATTAATGGAAGCAAAGACAAAAACCACTTGATCATTTCAATAGATGCAGAAAAAGCCTTCAAAAAGATTCAAAACCACTTTATGATAACAGCTCTAAGAAAATTAGGAACAGAAAGAAAGTACCTCAACATTGTAAGACAAACCTACAGCCAACATCATACTTAATGGTGAAAAACTGAAAGCAATTCCCCTAAAATCAGCAACAAGACAAGGGTGCCCACTATACCCACTCCTATTCAACATAGTACTGGAATTCCTAGCCAGAGCTATTAGGCAAGAAGAAGAAATAAAAGGAATACAAATAGGTAAAGAAACTGTCAAAATATCCCTATTTGCAGATGAAATGATCCTATACCTTAAAGACCCAAAAGTTCTACACAAAAACCCCTAGACACCACAAACAGTGACAGCAAGGTGCAAGATACAAAATCAACTTACAAAAATTAATAGCTTTTCTGTACACAAATAACAAACAAACTGAGAAAGAGTATATGGAAACAATTCTATTTACAATAGCCTCAAAAAAAATCAAATAACTAGGAGTAAACTTAACAAAGGATGTGAATGACCTCTATAATGAGAATTAAAAACCCCTCAAAAAAGAGATCAAGGAAGACTACAAAAGGTGAAGAGATCTCCCATGCTCATGCATCAGTAGAGTCAACATAGTAAAAAATGGCTATACTACCAAAAGCAATCTAAATGTTTAATGCAATTCCCATCAAATCCCAATGACATTCATCACAGAGATTGGAAAAGTCTACCCTAAAGTTCATTTGGAAACACAAAAGATCATGAATAGCCAAGACAAAACTCATTAAAAAGAGCAATTTTGGAGGTATCACAACACCCGACTTCAAAATATACTACAAGGTAATAGCAATAAAACCAGCATGGTACTGGCACAAAAACAGACACGAAGACCAGTGAAACAGAATAGAGGACCCAAATATGAATCCACACAGCTTGCCTACCTTATTTTTGACAAAGGTGCCAAAGACATATGACAGAGAAAAGACAGCTTCTTCAACAAATGTTGTTGGTAAAAGTGGTTATCTGCCTGCAAAAAACTGTTTATCACCCTATACTAGTATCAACTCAAAATGGATCAAGGACCTTAATATCAGACCCAAAACTCTGAAGTTAGTACAGGAAACAGCAGGGAATACTCTAGAAGTAATAGGTATAGGCAAGGACTTCTTCAATAGAACCCCAGCAGCTCAGCAACTAAGAGAAAGGATGGACAAATGGGAGGCAATTCATAAAATTAAAAAGCTTCTGCACAACAAAAGAAATGGTCTCTAAACTAAAGAGACCACCCACAGAGTGGGAGAAAATATTTTCCACCTACACATCAAAGGACTGATATCCAGAACACACAGGGAACTAAAAAAACTAAACTCTCTCAAAATCAATGACCCAATAAAGAAATGGGCAACTGAACTAAACAAAACCTTCCCAAAAGAAGAAATTCAAATGTCAAAAACACATGAAAAAATGCTCACCATCTCTAGGCATAAAGGAAATGCAAGTCAAAACCACTAAGATTGCGCCTCACCCTTGTTAGAATAGCCACCATCAAAAACACCACCAACAACAGGTGTTGGCAAGGATATGGGGAAAAAGGAGCCCTCATACACTGCTGGTGTGAATGCAAGCTGGTACAACCACTCTGGAAGACAATAGGGAAGCTTCTTAAAAATCTAAACACAGTTAGGCCTTATGATCCAGCAATCCCACTACAGGGGATTTACACGAAGGAATGCAACACAGGTTACTCCAGAGGCACCTGCACACCCATGTTTATTGCAGTGCTATTCACAACAGCCAAGTTATGGAAACAGCCAAGATTCTCCACTACTGACAAATGGATTATACACAATGGAGTTTTACTCAACCATGAAGAAGAAAGAAAACTTATCATTCTCAAGTAAATGGATGGAACTGGAGAACATCATTCTGAGCGAGGTTAGCCAGGCTCAGAAGACCAAAACTTGTATGTTCTCCCTCATATGCGGACTTTAGATCTAGGGCAGATACAGCAATGTTATAGGACTTGGGTCACATGACAAAGGGAGAGCACATATGCAAGGAATGGGGAAACCCAAAACATGAAAGCATTTGATGTCCCCACTGTAGACGAACTTACACAGAAACGGTAAAGTGACAGGGAAGGTGATCAGGAACTAGTGAAAAGGTCAGGTAGAGATGGATCAATTTGGGTTGTAACACACTTATACATGGAAGCAATGGTAGGAATCTCTCTGTATAGCTATCCTTATCTCAACTAGCAAAAATGCTTTGTCTTTCTTATTGCTTATGTCTTCTCTTCAACAAAATTAGAGATAAGGGCAGAACAGGTGGTGGAAGCGAGGCGGGTAGGGAGGAGAGAGATGGGGCAGGGGCAGATGGGAGAAATGGCCCAAACAATGTATACACATGTGAATAAATGAATAAAAATTTTTTAAAAATTGCAATTCAATTTTGTCAGCCTTGGTACTATCATACTCCCCATAGATAGTCCACTTATTTTCCTCATCTTATAGGATCAGTTAAAGAGTAGGTGGAGTGGGTGAATGATTGGTCTCATGTAATCTTTACCATCCTTAAAGAGGAAAGGAGAATATGAATAGGCTGGAGGGGAAGGGATGAATTAAGTGGAATGCATTAACTATCAAAAGGGAGAAAGTATCACTTAAAAACTAGACTGTATTTGAGAGAAAGAGCCCATACAACAGAGCATCTTCCAGGCATCAAAGTGGATATACCATTTTAGGGTTCACAGTCTAGTGGGGAAGGCATGCAAATAAATAATAACATAATTCTTATAAAAGAATATGACAACCAGGCAGACGGGCAAAGGACAGTTAATGCTGGTTTAGTTTATCTGATAGGTGACCATGAATCATGAGACTGAGCATTAAAGGTTGAGCAGGAATCAAATGGACAAGAAGAAGAAGAGGATTTAGAAGGAAAAACAAGTTCAAATATATGGAAGAAATAACATGACTTTGCATATGTATGCAAAGTGGGAAGACATGAGGGGGAGAAGAACTTGGAGGAACACTGAAGTCCTAATGTGCTATACTAGATGGAAGACCTTATCCTGAAGTTTTATAGAATGCAAAGAAGGAATTTAGAAACAGGGGTATTGAAATCAAGTTTATATTTGAGAATGATCTTCCTGGAGGATGTATTTTTAGAGTGTAAGAGAAAGACTAGAAGCAGAGAGATTAGCAAACTGGCAAGTAAACAAGATTAGGCAAAAACAAAAATGAAAAACCAGTGACAGTGGGAAATAAGATGAGAAAATAGATTTCAAAATTATCTTATATTCAACAATGAAACATGAAAAAAGAAGGAAAAATCTTGAATGACTCAGGTCTGTTTCTTGCTTGAGAAACAAAATCAATGATGATGCCATCCTAATATGACCAGAAATACTAAAGGACAGTAGGCTCTGGAGGCATCTTAGGTCAGGACTTCTGCAGGTAAGAGGAAAAGGAAAAATAAAATAACATGAATGTATATTTGTATCTTACTACCATGACAAGATCATACAGACTATAAATGACCATAATTTTTTAAATATGAGAAAAACTCAAGTTATAAATACCTACAAATCCCAATAGTAGATAAGTTTATTTGAATACCTACACAACAGAAGTTTGTAAAACTTTTCCACTTGTTCCTGCAGATTGAAACAACTAGAAGGAACCCAGGTTTCTCTATAAACTGTCTATCACTAAGATTTGGTTGAACTAAAGTTGTAAAGGTTAAGTTCCCAGCATCCTCTGCTCCTGTACCTATCTTATTAAATTAAATACTTTATCTTGTTTTACTTTTTTATTTCCAAATTTTATATTAAAATTTATCATAACAGTAATAAATGTTACATAAAAATATTTGAAAGAGAATCATATAAGAAGAAAACAAGTAACACTCACTGTTGTACTACTTCCAGATAGTCATCTTACTATTTTGTTTTTTCTTTCCATGTGTTTATGTGTGTGTCCACATATGTGTTTGTGGACTATACTACACATACAGTTTTGTATCTTTCTTATGTCAATACATATTTATGTACTCACCTGTCTAGGAGACATTTAAGAAAGCAAAAGAGATCAGAAAACACTCATCTCCTGAAGCACATTTGATGAGCCTGTAATAACATACTTAAGTTTGAAGTTAGGGAAGAAACTGAGTATATCAATTGATAAGTTATGAGCTTATCAGTGACCTACCTACCAAGGAAAAGGTCACATCCTAACACCAAATATATGTTCTTTACTCAGTGGCAAAGTAAGAAAGGCCTTACACATGCTCATTCTGTATGAGGCTCTCAACATAAAGCCCATCATTAGCTGACTGAACTCAGCATGTTGGGTTTCCAGACCATAAAAGAAATAGTTGGAAATTCTCCTGTTTCTGTAAATCAATTGCACTGATACTAAATTTCCTAAGGGTTTGTTTTGTAAGTGGAATATTAAGATAGAAGGGAGTAAACCTTTCTTATTTCTGAGCCATAATTAACTTTATAGTAATTAGCCACATAGTCTGTACAAACTTCTGGAATTAAATGTACTGAAATCAGCATCTTTAATATTAGAGCAATTAAAAAGATATAACTTCATGATTCAGCAGAAACTAAATGTCTTGGCCTAAACATGAGCAGGAAAGTGTGTTGGCAAGAAAAATTGACCACAGTGTTTCTCTCAGCAATCACAGGATACAGAAGTGGAATTACAGGCTAATTATCTAATACTTAAAATATATAAAATATCTTGGAACATATGAAAAATCAATGAGAACTATTAATTAATTAGAGATTTAATACACAGATTTCAAACAATGGCTTTCACTTGCAACATATACTTACAATAGGAGTTGAAGCATCAGTGGGGCTCAAGTATATGATTTCTAATGTTACACACCCAGTAAATGATGCTGGAAACAACAAAAAATACACTTAAAAATAATAACAGAAATTAATCCAAAGCAGTAATCAACAAAATGTTAATTAAGGTATCCCTATCTCCCCCAAATTAGGATAACTAATTCCATGGCTCAAAAGTTAGAAGATCCAAATAGCTAACTCTGGAGTCTAAGTACAATAGTCAGTAGATTTCTACAAAAGCAAATGTGATTATATTTAAATGCCAACAGAAAGACATCACCAGAAATAGTCTAAACCAGTGTTGGGAAAATTACTCAAAATGAGTAATGCTATTAGCTTCAGTAATTATTTTCATGTGGCTCCTATAGCTCAATCTAAAGTGCTTATATTGCATAGTTGTCACTGTATTTATAAAAGAAAATCTGAAAATTTTACCAAAGCATTTTTATTAAACAAAAATAAGTTAAAGTTAAAACTTACTTTTTCATTACAAAATAAAAATAATAACACCAGCATGACTAAAATAATATAGACAGAAAATACCAAATGTGGATATAGATGGTGGATCAGTCAGGATTCTGCTGAGGTGGGAGCATAAATTAAGACAGCTTTGGAAAACTTAGGCAGAAGGTGCTAAATGTGAATAAATCACATTGTATGATCCCACATTCTGACTCCACATACTGAACCAAGAGACATTGGTACATATGCACAACAAATGTTGTATCCTAGCATGTTCAGAGCAGCATGACTTGTGGTATATCACAACTGGAAATTACCCAAATACACATACATCATCCATGGATTGGAGATAGATTGTGGTAGATACATAAAACAGAATACTATACATCAATGAGAATGAACAATCTATAACTACATGAAATGTTATGGCTGAATCTCACCAATATTGGACAAAAGAGCCAGACACTCTAGTGCACATGTTGTATGATTCCATTTATACAAAGGACAAAATGTGTCAAACTAATCTATGGTTTTGAAAGCCATAATGATAACACTTGTGACCAGAAGGTGGTTTCTGGGTTCTTGACAATGCATTCTTTCTCAATCTGAGTGCTGGTTGTACATAATGTTTGTAAAAATGTCTTAAGCTACAAGCTTATGTGTATTTTACATATGTGTGTGTATATATATATAATAATATAATAATTCAGTGAAAAGTTTAAGAGAAAATAAAAATGACAATAATTCATAAAAATATTTTGCTAACCAAGCATATCCAGCAGATTTATCAAATTTAATTTAACTGAAATAAATTTGATTAATTGCATTCAAGAAGCTTAATTATTTACTATCATTGTAAGGTATTCAAAAAGAGTAAAATGAAAATGCTAGACAGCACACCTGACACACCATAAGGAAATAAGGAGAAACCATTTGAAATAATAAACAACAATGTATATACTGATTTTCAACCATTAAGATACCATAAATTGTAAAAATGTACCATTATGTTATATAAGCTAGCTAGAAAGGAAAACACTTCAATCACTCTATGCTACCTATTGTAAAAGTAACTTCACTTAAGAGATATTAACTTAAGTTTTTTCAAAAGCATGTCTTAGAATGAATGAGAAAATGTCCCACAACAGACAGCAAGCACTGCATACAGTGAGATGAGGAATGAGTCTACAAGGCAGGTGAACTCTGGGAAGGATTTTTGTAGGACAAAAGTGGTCCCTGGAGGGTAGAAAGAAAGAAGTTCTAAGCTGGAAGGCAAGGTTTTTCTTAGCTAATAAAGCTATAGAAACAGAAGTGCAGAGGCAGCAATGTACCCAGCACTATGTAGAGGCAGCAAGAACAGAGCCTCATTAGGGTCAGGGTGGGTCTTAGGTAATATCTAGAGATACATGTGGATGGCGGAGTGAGGCCAGCTACAGAGGGGTTGGAATTCCAACAAAAACACTTTGGCCAGAATTCAGTTGGCACCAGGGTCAGTTTTTGGAGAGGGACAAGGCAGGATAAAAGTAATATTTGAGGAAGTTTATCTTGCTTGGTGGATGGGGAAAACTACAAGTAGAGAAAGAAATTATTGCTGAAACACAGGTGTGAAGTGATGACACCTTGGGCTAGAATGCCGGCATGAAGGGTAAATTTAATAAAATTCCTACAATATATCTTTATTGTACACACTCCCTGTATAGAACTACATTGAATGTAATGAGCACAATTTTCTAAAAAGAAACTACATGCTTTATGTACTTGACTTAAGTTTGGAAGTTTGAACATATTTGTGATGTACAAATAGAATATCTTGCATAAGATATGAGTGAGTATTCCTCACTTTTTCTAAGGAAATCCATTCTAGCTTTATCTTCAAGTTTCTTAAGACATAAAGTTTCTAAACACCTCACTAAAGATCTACCTTTATCAGGTTACACATGACAAGTCATTGAGTGTATATATCATTTGGTCTCTCTCTCTCTCTCTCTCTCTTCACTCTAAATGTAGGTCAGATACACTGGTTTGCACCTATAATCTCAGGTATTCAGGAGGCAAAAATCAGGAGGAGAGCAGTTACAGGCCAGAAGGGGCCAGAGGGGAGGAAGGAGTTAGTGAGACATCATCAACCAGTAAAGCTGGGTATGGCCAGGTGCCTGACTTCCAGTTATGTAGGAGGTGTAAATAAAGGAGAATAGTGGTCCAGGCCAACCTGGGCAAAAATGTGCCCAGGTGTGGAGATATGTCCAGGTATGGAAATATGGCTCAAATGGTACAGCTCTTGCCTAGAAATCACTGGGCCCTGAGTTCAAATGCCAGTAACACCAATGGGGGAAAAAGCAAAGCACTTATAATCTTTATACTAATTTAAAACTATAATGTTGAGGATCCAAGATGGCAACTAGGTCACAGAAGCAGACAACATGAGCTCTGAGATTCCACAACCTCATTGAGATGTTGGAGCCACACTTGGGAGAAATAAAACAGCAAAGAGAATAAAAACTTCAACACCCTAAGCCCCTAGACTGTGGAACGCTTCTCCACACCAGGTTACACTGAGAAAACTGGAGACACTGGCTCCAAACTTGCTTGGGAGATATTTGGCAGACCAAACAGGTGAGCACCAACCATCACATGGTATTCCCCTAGCCAGACCTAGGACAAACCAGCATGGCCCCCTTGGCCAACGCAAACAAAACAAAATAAAAACTGAACAATAAACAAGGAACTCAAAACTAACACACAGCAGAGGGAAGAAGTTGCCGAAAGTGCACCAGAGAAGAGGGGAAGGCAAGGTGCTCATCTTTGCACAAACTTACAGTAAACAAAGGCTGAAAAGTCAGAAGGGCTGACAGTGGGCAGGTGACAAGCCACTGCCTGAAATAGAGCAGGTAGTGGTCCACAAAGCTCATCTCCTGAGCCACTGAGCAACATCCAAAGTCAAACGATGCTACAAAATTGAAAAACAATCAGCAAACCTTCACAACACACTGGCAGCACGGGCCCACTGAGGAATCACTGACCTTGCCCCAGAAAAAGGGGGCAAGGCAAAGAAACAAGCCCTGAGTAATCAAGCACAGTGAAAACCCAGCTCCAAAGCAGGACAGCTGGTGGACAACAGAGCTGATTTGGGAACCCGAGGACAACATACAAACTTAAACTGCCACATGTCACTGAGGGAGGAGCTGACCAAGCAGCTGCCTCTGAAAGACAAAAGAAAAAGAAAAAAAACTACCCAATCACCTGGTAAGACTACAACATAGCTTACTAACACCAGGATTGGATTCTGGAGGAGTAACACCAGAACAAACTAAGAATGAAATTCTATTGTTCTTGAACCTGTAATTTTTTATTTCTTTGTTTGTTCTGTTTCTTGTTTGTGTTTGCTTGTTCACCTCTTCAAGTTGAATTCTTTGGGTTTTTGTTGTTGTTGTTAGTTCTACTATTGCGAATTAGCAAATACTAAATTACACCCAGACCAGGGGCAGAAATAAAACGCAAACACACACTTAGCTACAAACCCAATACAGCCACAAAAAAAAATTCAAATAAGGGAAAGAAAACAGGTGACTGAAACTACATCTAGCCTATCAAGAACATAGTTGCACAATACCAAGTGCAACCATTTTCCCCAAAAAAATAATTTAATACAGGATTCAGAGGGAAATGAACAAAATGGATACCCAGTTCTGGACTCCAACAAAACAAAGATAAACAGCTCCAAGGAACCCAACGATGCCCACAAGAACAACCTCAAAGAAGAAATTCTGCAAGTAATCACTGAGAATTTCATGGAGATGTTACTATACTGGCTAACCAAAATGTACAAGAGTCACTCAAGAAATTTCAAGACACCAAAAATAGAGAATATGAGAAAGCACAGAAACAAATAAATGAACTCATAGGAACCCTAAATATACACCAAAGTGAAACAGAGAACACTATAAGTAGAGAAATACATGAATTAAAGAGGCTAGTAAGGCTCAGAAAACCAAAAATCATATGTTCTTCCTCACATTCAGACTTTAGTTCTAGGGCAAAGGCAGTAATGCTGTTGGACTTGGGTCACATGTTAAAAGGAGAGCACATATGGGAGGAATGAGGATAGGTAGGAAACCCAAAACTTAAAAGTGTTTGATATTCCCACCTCAGAGGAGCTGATGCAGTAACCTTAAAGCAACAGTGGTCAATATGGGAAGGTGACCAGGAAGTAGTGAAGAGGTCAGGTAGAGATGAATCAATTTGGGTTGTAATACACTTGCTCATGGAAGCAATGCTAGGAATCTCTCTGTATAGCTATCCTTATCTTGTCTAGCAAAAATGCTTTGTCTTTCTTATTTTTGCTTATGTATTCTCTTCAACAAAATTGGAGAATAAGGCAGAACAGGTTCTGCCTGGAAGCGGGGGTGGGGTGGGGAGGGGAAGGGAAGGGGCAGTGACAGGGGGGAGAAATGACCCAAACAGTGTATGCACATATGAATAAATGAATAAACAGAAAAAAAATAAAATAGATAAATAAAACTAGAATATTTCCTAAAGTGTCTTGTCCAATGAAATGGAGCAAAATCAGCATTGCCTTCATTCTTGACTTATGAAAATGGTTGTTATCTATCTTTATGAAAAATCTCAAGCACAAGAAGCTTTAGGATTCTTTTAATTTATAAGCAGTAAAGAAACTACTTTTACATTAAATTTGGAATCAGATTTATAGCATGGAGTCATTACCTTTAGCCACAATGCCATTGTGTAATATTACTGGCACAGCAAAAGAGACAACTAGAATCTATTTTTCTTTGGGAATTCTATGGATTGTAAGATCAGAAAACTGGCCGTTGTCTCTCCATTACTAGAAGTAGAAAAAATTAAAGGGAATAACAAGTCTGGCATTGGGCAACAGAATTATTTATTAATGCAAAATCTTCTAACTCGTGTTCTCATGGAACACCTGTGTTTATAAGTCTTAGTAACTGCAATAGGCACTAAACATATCCCTTAGGAGGTGTAATTTAGAGAACTACACATATTATAATGTCCTGCAGTGCAATCGTGCTAGTGCTTAGGAAAAAGGAAACGCTTTGAGAAACTGGCCACAACTAAAAGAAATAAGGTAATTTTTAACAAATCAACAATGGAAAACTTACTCTCTACCTATGAAACATGATAATTTCAGAAAACAATTTGATGACATTTTCCAGTTCTCTTCTGCAATGTGTCCATAGACATGGTTGTAAATGCTGTTTACTAATTTTCAAAAGCACTCTACCACTTGAGCCAGGCACCCAAACCTTTTCATTTATATTTTGGCTTTGAGATAGGGTCTTGGTAACATTGCCCAGGCTGCCCTCCACTCTCAATCCTCCAGAGTAGCTGGGATCACAGACATGGTCCGTCATGCCTGGCCCTAATCATGGTCTATATGTCTGTCATATTTATATAAGAAAACTATAATTATTCTTTTATTTTTTATGAATTTATTGAGATATGATCTGCTCTTCTCTATTTCCTAACATTTATGAAGTAACTTAGCTTCATTTTACAGAATAATTTTTTTTCTAAATACTGAATTCTTAATTCCTTTAATAAGTTTTGATCCTCTGGAATTCCTCAAATTTTTCCCAGTTCTTGTGACAAACAAGGAATACTTAAAAAAAAAAAACAGAAACAAAAACTAAAAACTTATCAAAGGATAGCATTTTTCCATTGATTATATAAGCCATTGCTAAAGATACTTTTTTGTTGCTTTTTGATTGTACTGGGGTTTGAACACCACAAGACTACCTGCTTGTGAGACAGGCACTCTAACACTTGAGCCATGCCTCCAGTCCTCTAAAGATATATTAATAGTGCTCAAGTTTAGAACATCTTAGCATTATATACCTTCTGTTACTCATAACTAATCTATTTTACTATTTTAAGCATAATAATTTGATCTCTCCAGAGTCATTAACATTCAGTCCTTTAAAAAAAAATTCCATTTTCTTTGAAAGAACTGGGATTTGAACTCAGGAGTTTGTACAAATGACATTCTCTAAAGCATTTTTCTTTTTTTGAACAATGGCCAATATGACAAGGCACAATGCAACTTATCTGACTTGCCCTCATTTGTCCCCCATTGTCCTCTACAATACATCCTCTGCAAAGTGCTATCCACTTTTCAAAATGGGAAGTAGTGTTGGATTGACTGGCTTAGCGATCTGTTTCAGGCATTTTCAAATCAAATCACCTTAGTTTCATGAAGATATAACAAGTTAGAAATTACTTACTCACAAATAACTAAAACACATAGAAAATAACTATGTTAAACCTAAATCAACACATAACATAGGACTGCTATCCTTGAGAAATTAAATTAGTATTTCTAGCTGGAGAAATTTCAATCCTGGAACTCTCTAATTAAGCTGAGAAGACACAGCTGAGCTGAGGAGACTGAAGCAGCTAGAATCTAAAGTGCAATATTACAGAAAGAAGGGATGTTTGAAAGCAAAAACCTCCAAATATTTGCATAGGAGATCCCTTGAATCTAGGCATGTAAAATAAACTTTATGAAATCAAGAGAAAAATACTGTCCACAGTGGAACAATTACTTGAGATAAGGTAAAAATTCCTAGATATGGCATAGGACCAGTAATTACATGACATTTTTTTTGTCAGAGTGGAGCGACCTTGTCAAAAACTTGATGAAATTAGTAGATACTACAGAAGGTCCACACCTTATAATTATGAATAAATTATCTCTAAAATAGTCTAACAATATTCTAATAAATTATCTCTAAAGACATTTTTAACTACTCTATAATACCTGAAAAAACAAGCGTCAATCAAATCTTCAAGTAATTCAATTCCTGGACATACAAAGCCTAATAATCTTCAGCAATACAACAAAATGCAGTAGTCAAAATCAGTGTAACATTAGCAATATCGAACCGAAATCCAAAATCAATAGCCATACAAAGAAGCAGTAAAACATGACCTATAACTAGCCAACTGAAAAAGCATGGAAATTATAGAAATGACAGCATCAACATTCAATATCACTAGTTATTAGGAGAATGTAAATTAAAACCACAATGTGATAAAAATAAATAGATTAGAATGACAATAACAAATGTTAGTAAGAATGTGGACCAACTGAAACTCATACAATGCTTATATACATGTGAGATGGTTCAATCACCTTGGAAAACAGCCTGATACTTTCACATGACCTGTAAATTTTACTCTTAATCATGCACTCAAGAGAAATGAAGACATATCTTTGCACAAAGAGCCATACAGCAGTGTTCACAGGAGCCTTGTTCAAAGTAAGCAATTACAGGAAAAAACGGAAATGTCCAATAACAGAGAAATGTATAAATAAATGTTGGTATATCCATAAGATCAAAGGTACTCAATAAAAGCAAATGAACTAATGATACACATAATAACATGGATGAATTTCAGAAACATAAGCTCAGAAAAACCATTAAACTCAAAAGTTGCCATTTATGTAAAATTTTAGAAAAGATCCAACCAAAGGCATAATGGAAAGGGAATTAGTGGTTAACAGGCTGAGAGGTAGGGGAAGAAAGGATTGGGATTGGAAGATAAGAGAAATTTTAAAGATGACAGAAATGTCCTATATTATGATGATGGTAGATATATAGGCATATAAATTTGTCAAAAATTCACTGGAATTTGTATGGATGCATTTGAGTTCATGCAAACCCATGTCAACAATATTGGTTTAAAATTGTTATGAGTAAATAGCATCTATAGAAATATGATTATCAACAAAATTGCAAAGTGAATATATTATAAGCATGTTTTCTTTGTGATCAGAATGAGGAAAGTATAAAACACACAGATATTGCATTCATTCACTCTTTTAATACTCAAAAAGCATATTAACTGAGAATTACTATAGGATAAAATGCTGAAAATAGTGAAGACAAACCCCTGACTTCCTGCCCTTAAGAAGCTCATAATCTGGCACTATAACAGAGACCAGAGAAACAGGAGCAAATGAAGAAAGTAAATATTATGTAATATAAGCACAAGGAGGAGGACCAGTTTTCCTTATGTTTGTAAATGTTCTCTCTAACCAGCTGTGTTAACCAGACTTTCACTGTGTGACAAAATCCCTGAGAAAACAACTTAAGGGAGGAAGAATTCATTTTGGCACAATTCCAGAAGTTTCAGCACATGGTTGGCTGGTTCCATTGATTTTAAGCCTCCAGCAGGTCAGAAGCATCATGGTACAAGGTCATGGTGGACGAAGCAGCTCACCTCATGGCAACCAGGAAGCAAAGAGACTGACAGAAAGAGGCAAGGGACAAGACACCCAAGTACCCACCCCCACTATCTACTTCTTCCAGCAAGGTCCCACCTCCTAACATTTTAATCACCTCAAGATAGCAGCACTACCTGGGGACCAAACCTTCAACACATAACCTTGTGAGTGACATTTCGTATTTAAACTGTAACACCACCAATACATAATGTGTGTATTTTATAGCCATTGATTTTTGGCAAATACAAGCACAGATTTTCTTCTTACAACATTTGAAGTGTTGAACACATTATAAACAATTATATGTTGAAGCCACATCCTGATGATAGACTAGTTCTGAAATCAGAGGAAAGAAATAGAATATTCACAAACTATATTTCACTTGATACTGCAATCTTAAAGACTAAATGTTATTTTGATCATTCTTTATGCTAATTTCTGAAGACCGAAAATGATGATTTCCAGGCCATAGTTTTACATGCATTACTTTCAAATAATTTCAATTTTCAGTGCTATCAATCTATATCAATGGTTTTCAACCTTCCTTTTAAAAAATAAAATAAAATCATATGTTTTTATCAAATCAAATCTTGCATAGAAATAAACATAGAAAACAGAAAAAAATAGAATTTTCCCAATAGAAGGTGGAGTAAGGTCTGCCTTCAGAAACCCAAGACCTACCCCAAACAAACTGCATGAAGTACATGCTAGCCACTTAGCTGAATAATCAAAAAATAACATCATAAGTATAAAACATCTAATTCATTGCCTTGATCCTGGCACAAAGACAATACATTTTCTTATTATTCTATCAGGTAGGGAATAATTAGTTGTGACTACTCCATTACACTTTTGTTAGCATTGCTTCATTCCACAGCTGCATAATTCAATGTACATCTGGGGAGTATGCAGCCATCCAAGAGAGCATAAGTACCCTTTAAAATAACATTTCTACACCAATCTTCTCAAACAAAAACAAATGTAAACTTCTCAGGAAAAGTTATTAAGTCTGGCAAATCTTCAAATGTGAAATGAATGGCTTTCCATTTGGGTACTAATCATTTCTATATCTGTTTAGGCTAAAACTTTCTAAGAGAATAAGTTCTCTTATGGATTCTGGACTTCAACTTCCAGGCCCCATCTAAAGGAGGAATTATAAGGCCTGAATGAAATAAGAAAATACTAAAACCTTATTCAAATATTTTTGAAGGTACAAAAATACTCAAGAGTTGTAAAGTTTTGGGCAAGAGTACAAATTGGTTTTTACAATTTGTACTTTTTTTTTGCAAGATAAGCTATTGCTACTACATTTATTTTGGAAACATCATCTGAAAATAATGTTCATTCTATTTAATTTTGTAGACTGAATCCATAAATGCCATTTGTCTAAATTATTCAGTACTATATCTCATTCTATGTTTCAATTAAGAAAAAAAAGGAAACTGTAAAAACAAATTAAAATATAAAATCTAGGAAGCCAGGATCAAGATACCTATTCTTGTAACATTTCTACTACTGCAAAATATGTGAAATTCAAGACATTTCTTTCCTAAGGAAGATAGGAAAGTGAATTAAACCTATTGGCAAGTCAAACTCATCCTTTTTACCTGACTTCTCTTATTCATGATTTCCTCACTTAACTCTATCCTCTAAGACAGTATTATTTAATATAAAAAAAAGAGTAAAGTGTTAGACATTGGTACTTGACCCACTGCCTTACTCAGGTGAACATAACAGATTTTAAGATCGCAAATCCATTGCCTCATATAAAGTAAATCTGTGTAGCCATTGTAAGAGCTCTGTGATATCTCTGCACATTTATACTTCTAAAGCTAATGACTGTAGTGTTGATTATCAGGTTAGGAAGATAAAGAATACCCAATCATAGAGGAATCTATATTCAGTGGTTGAAATAGTCTTAACAACTGAATCTATGTGTATCCAAAGACAATGTCATGTGAAGGATAGGCAGATTCACATGAATCAAGAAGAAAGGGTCCAGGTCTCCAATATACCATTAAAGAAATTCCAGGGCCAGCAGAGTGGCTCAGTTGGTAGAGTGCCTGCCTAGCAAGTGTTGGCAAGCTGCCTAGCAAGCTGAGTTCAAACCCCAGTATCCAAAGGAAGAAGGAAGAAAGGAAGGGAGGGAGGGAGCAATTCCAGATCCTTGGCAGAAGGGAATGACATAGATAGCTCTAGACCTGGATTCTAGGCCATCCCCTTACCTAGACTCATCATCCTGCTTACACTGGATATACTACACTAGGGTATAAGGCCTCCCTGTGTGCAGTGGAGCTATCAGCAAGATGATCCTTTCTTCTCTGTTTGCCAGAGCTACTACAACAAACAAATTATAGTAGGCCATGACTTTTATTCTAGATTCTCCTCAACCAAGTTTCAACTTCATTACCCTATTTCTTTTCTTCAAACAATATTATGTATCTACAAATCTACAGCATGCCTGGCACTCTGCTAGGCACCAGAAACACTAATCAAAATCAAGTAGATTTTGCTCTTATACTAACACAGCATATGCACTGTGGTTATAATACAACAGGATGTTGAATCGAGAAGGACAAAGGGATTGGAAAGGTTTTCAGGAGCAAGAAAGAGCCCATCCACAGCACACATAAATGTCAATGGATATACTTTTAAAAACTGTCATCTTACTGCACATACAACTTTAATAAACACTGCTTGGATTGATAATAACTTTATATATCTCATTAATTTTCACATTACTAAGTTACTTTGTTTACTTAATGTTTATTACATGGCCAAATTTTCACAAATGTAGTCACTAATTCCTAAAGACTTTCTTCTTTTTTAAAGACTACATTGGTATTCAAAATAGAAATAGTTTAACCACCCCATGTATCTTTTCTATATACATAATAAAAATTGTCAAACTATCCCAACAATATTTAAAGTAAAACATTTTGCTATTTAAAATTATAACCAAAACTTTTAAAAGCTATTTTCCCTTCTTATTCAATCACTCACATCAAAGCTATTTAAATTATAAGGTATGAGACTTTAAAGTACATTTTTTAAAAGGGCCTTTTGCAAGAAAGTGAAAAGTCATTTGTAATGTTTGTCACAAAGCCAAATCATAACTGAAATGTTACAAGAACACTCACAAAAGTAGATCCTGCCATCTCTCAAAGATTTTGCTTTTAGAACCCTCCTACAGTCAGCTCATTATAGGAATGCAAAAGGAGCCCAGAAAGTGCACGAAGCATGGACTCCATTTCTGTTTATTTTTCCTAGGTTGTAAGAAATTTCTCAAATAAAACTTCATGTATTTTGACTACTTAACTCTTGTATCTCCTCTTTGTTATTAAAAAATGACAAAGATTGCCCCAACGAGTACTTTTACTCACGCTGAACCAAGCACAAGCAATGGTTAAGTTGCGACATTTGTTTGCTTTTTCTTGGCATTTCCCACTTAACATCTTAAAGGAACTGCTTACTGCTTTATTAAACAGCCCTACTATTTTCAAAGATGTCTGTTTGTTCACATTATCCAGAAATACTGAAAAATAAGACTCTGAGCAATTCCTTCATTTTTTGTCTTCAAAATTCTTTAACCTTGTTTTTACAAAACACTGTTCACTTGGTTTTCCCCCAAAGGCTTAAGCTGCATTAGATCGACTGAATTATTTCTGTCAGAGACACTCATCAAATCTTTTCCTTCTACCTTAGAATAATATTTATCTGTTGTGTTTCACTTTTTAAAAGTTGTAACTTTTTATTTCCTATGAATAGCAGTTATGTAATCAAGTTCCTGGATAGTTTAGAAAATCATATAAGCTAGACTAGAGACTAGAGATTAACAAAAGCCAATTATCTTGGGTCAATTTATTTAAATATCATTATTAAAGGGAAAATACTAGTATGTTTTTCCCACAACAACATAAAAGGCAGAAGCCACTCCTTGTTCTGGAGAAAAAGATGTTGTAACTCAACTTCTTAATTTTTACCCTTTCTGTGACAGACAAAAAGTATCTTTCATCTCCTAAATCTACAAATCTCTCAGTGGGATGGTCTAATTGATCCAAATATTCATGTGCTTTTTGGTAAAGATTAAGACTTCAACATTCTTCTTCCCAAAATTTGAAGGTAGGTCTTTTTAAAAATACATTGAACAGATGATCTTACACATTATAAAAAAGTTCTTATTGTATATGTCTTGGTAATTCTAGATTAGAGGATTGAAACATAATTGCTTTCTTAATGATTTGAAACCTTCAGAAAATAAAAATACAGTATTTTCAAAATGTCAAGTATATAACCTCTTAAATGTGATAGTTCTCATTATTTTATAATAAGATCAGGTGTATGCTGATATATGTGGGGGTGGGGGTACACAGAGAGAGGAGGAGAGAAATGCTTACACATGTACTTTCTCTAAGTACAAGCTTGAAAGGAGTCTTTGAAATCAACACATAAAATATGAAAGAAAATGTCCAAAATGTTGAGACTGCACAGAAATGGCTCATTAAATTGTTTGTCTCAATATCACTGATGTTCTTCAGTCTAAGCTGTGTTTGTTTGCAGTTCCTAGTCTGTTGACTCTTCAAGAGCTCATGGGCAGTGATTTCATTGGTTAACTAGTTATTTCAGTTTTAAAAATCAAGTATGTGAGATATTTGTGTCTGAATTCCAATCTTTATTTTCTATAACACTCCAGTACAAATAAAGACCAAATCCTCAAAATGAGGAAAATGGCTAATCTCTTTTAAACTAGTGTGGATTTTGTATTACTTACTCCAACACTAGAGTTACCAAATAACTCATTGGTAGGTTAGGGCTCTTGTATCCCAGAAGGGTCTATGCAAATACTTGACATCTCATAGTTGAACATGGTGGTTCATTTTAACTTCTAATCAAAACAGCATCAGCTAAATAACAGGTCTATTTCTTTTCCCATTTGTTTTGGTGCTTTTAAAAGCATGCAATTACTGGTTGGTTTTTATCCTTAAAAGACCTTTCTTTTTCTTTCCAAGAAATACTCAGCCACGAATATAAGCTTTTTTCTCCTTGCAGATAGTTCTCTCAATTTTTTCTGTTTATTTGTTTGATGTTTTAGTAAGACACTTTAGTGAGTGGTATCCATTCTATTTTCTGAATTTTATGCCAGGGTCCAGATCTCATGATCATCTTTCTGAAGGACTGTGGGAAAATACTTTCGTATTCAAACTTACACTTCCTAGATAGTGAGTGCTGTTTTGACCCTCCTGCACCTTGCAGAATGCATTGCTGCAGTTCTTCAAACAGTTCCCAGAGCTACTACATAATACCACAAAACAGAAGACAGTCATTTTGCAGGGCTTCATCTTTTAAACTAAGTCTTTCCCACTTACTGTCCCCTTCTGGTCTCATTTGCTGCTGTTTCACACTAACTGGGATTATTTTTGAGAACAGTCATCTTCCCCTTCCCCTTCCCCAACCACCAAGTGTGAAAAGTATTATGTAGTATGTACACTTTGTACAGAATTATGAAAATTGGTCCATATGCTCATAAATCTATGGGCAATGGATATTTCTCAAGCAATAAATTACTTAATTTTTAGTTTACCTAAACAAACGAAAACATAAAGCTCACATGGGTTCATTTTAACAGTAGTGACAGACAAGGCACCCTCCACCCCCGCCCAGGTTCCAGGGAGTGAGAAGGTAACTCTGTGACTGCAATGCAAGCATTCCCAGCACACATTCCCAGGGGTAGGTAACACGTCAATCTTAGCACAGCAATCCAGGCCACGAGCCACAGGGCTCCTCTGTGAGTTCCTCACGCAGCAGTAGCAAAATCTCCTGAGAGCTGCAATGGAAAGACAGGTGGGAAGACAACCCTTCAATGAGTATTTCTAAGCTCTGTTGGCTCTCAGGAGGTTGAAGATTAAGGACCAGCCACTGAAGAGAGCAGATTTAGCGTCAGGGTGCAGCTCGGACCCCTGAGCTCTCAAGGGTGGGTGAGAGCTGAAGCCCGGGCTGAATTGGCTCGCCTGCCTCTGCCCAGCTCCAGCTGCGCCTCGGAAACACTGAAGGCTGCCCGCACCGCCGAGCATGCCCAGTTTCTCAGCCTGAGTCCCCAAGGAGTTGCAAGGTTGAGGAGTGACTGAGTCTCTGGGTGCTAGAGGCTGCGAGAAAGACAGAAGGCCAAAGATCGTGCAAGCGACTGGCACAAAACAAGGAAAGAGTTTGAAATCGGAGAGGCTGGGCGCCAGGAAGAAGGAACAAAAGGTGGGTGGGGCTAAGAGTTAGCAGCCTTGACATGACCTCTCATACCCCTCCTGAGCACTAGCCACATCATTCTGCTTCCCTCCACCATTTCTAAGGCAGGTTCGTATTTAGGACAGGAGAAGATGTCAAGAGCGGAGTAACGTCCTCTTCACTCTTCTCATGGCACATACACTTCTGTTCAAACAGTCCTGGAGACTTAGGACATCAGATGCGACAAACCACGCAAGCAAAGCATGCTTTCTAAGTGTTTTTTGTTTTTAGTTTATTTTCTTCGTTTCCTTCATTTATGTTATCTCCCCCTGTAATAGCCCTATCCACATTCTTTCTCTAAATGATGTTTGCCACCACTTCACTCTACAGAAGTAGAACATGGACAAGCCGTAGTTTCCATCTGGCAAAACAGTTTCATGATTGAGTTTTTTATTTGGTTTTGGGGGTGGTGATATTACAGCCCATTAACCTTCTTTGTCTTTGCCTTGGATCAGTAAGGTTAATATTTTCTCAGTTACAGCATGAAATCTGAAGTAAAAGAATGAGGTGGAATTGAGAAAAACCAAGAAACAGGGTTTAGTCTTAGAAGGTGAATCATATGGGTTGTGATAAATAAGTAGGAAATAATAACACTCTTTATTTTGTGTTCCAGGAAATACATGCCAAAAAATCCAACGAAAATGAGAACCAAAGCAATTCTTACTTTTTCAAATGTGAGTTGTGAAACCAATGGAAGACGTTGCCTAGAAATGTTGAATCTTCTGGTTAATTAACATTACTTTAAAAAGTAGCAATCTATGACAACCTCTAGGCTCTTACTGTAGCTTGGGCTTTCCTGAATCTGTATGGTTTCCTCACTGAGAATATAACAAGGCATGCTTCTCCAACGTCTGGTTTCTCCTCCCCCTTATAAATAGACCATTATTCTACTCTGTTCCCTATCTGCAACTGGACTTGCAAGAGGATAGAAGTCCTCTTCCCAGATACTGAATGTGAGGCGCGATCTGTGGTGCTCACACGGACCCCATCATTCCCAACTGCTCTCAGTCTGAAACCAGCCACAGACAATAGAACCGCAAATTCAGGAAAGTGGCTCTGATATGTCACAAAAACCAGCCTTATTCACAAATGCTCACAGAAGCACACAGATCTATTTTCACCTCATTTCTAAAATATCTTCTTTTTCTACTTAGCTTTTTAACTAAACCCAAGTTCATCCTCCTCCCAAAATACATCAAAGAATCCAAAGAAACAGAACAAACTGAATATTGTGTGGGTTGCAATTAAGGTTTCCTGTATAAAGCTTCATTGTAATTAAGGTTGTATGACAGAAATACATAACAGTAAATTATAGTAAAGTCACATGACTAATAATTTTTAAATCATGTTGTAAACTCTGTGAATGAATACTGTCTTAAGTTATTAGGTAGTACTTTGAAACACGATGTTTATCTTTCATATGACAAGATTTATTGACATGCAGAATTTTACCATATATTGTTTCTACATATGAATGGAATACCTTCACAGGTTATTGAGTATGGAAACCTTGAAATTCCAATCTTTTCTCCAAGAGTAAAAGTGGCTTTTCCAGATCCCTGAAGTTTTCTTTATTTTTCTACAACTTTAGAGTGATCTCTGTTTGTATTGGTTAACCAAACACATGATAGTTAAAAGTTCCATTGTCTGTGTTTTATGAGTACGCTCCATGGGCTTCACATTTTTTTCTCAGTCTCATTTAGGTCTCAGATTAGTTTATTAATGATTCAGTGTACAACATTCTATAATCCATGTATAGTAATTGATGTGAGCAGAAGATTAAAGGCATCCTGTTACTAAATTACCCCAGAAATCATGTTCATGCATTATACATTGGTACAGTAGAGACAAGTATACTAATCTATATTTAGCCAATTATAGAATCAAACCAGAAGATGACAATCATGGTTACTCACTGGTTGGAAAGTTATCTTTTCTTTCATCTTTATGCTATGCAAAATCTAACTCTAGGTTTTATGTTTTCTAAGGTTTCATAAACTTTTAGCCTTTTTCAAATTTTCTGGAAGTCGAAATATTGATCAATGCACATAAGTTGAACTGTTGCAATCCTAGTACTCAGTACAATCTAATTATAGGTAATGATACAGAATACATTAAGACATTTTAATCACCTAATTATGCATGCTTCCTTGAAATTAAGTTTTTTCAGAATTTATGTATACAAACATTTTTAGCAATGCCTACCACATAAGAAGCACTCAATAAGTTTCACACACACAAAATTCTGTATAAAATCTTACAGAATTAATGGAACCTTTTTTAAGATACCTAACTTACAAGCTATTTGAGCACGATATATTATTTCTTAAATCTTTAAGGAAACAGTGGTAGCCATTATGGAATATTTTAGTGGCAATCTTATGTTAACACAGAATGAAAACTTCTTAGGATCAAATGGGTAATATTTTTTGCTTTATATTTTTGAAATGATTTAGATTATAAATTGATGAAATTTATGTAAAGTTTTCTCAATTTGACAAAACTAGTTTATTTGTCTGGTGACCACAGTGTAGCATTTCAATTGCTATTTTAATGTAGCCTTCTGAGGAGACACTGGGTATTTTCCTACTATCTGGGTCACATTTAATTTAGGAAACATCTGACTTCACAGTTCTGAATTAGGCATATTTTGGCTTGTGTTATCATATACATCTCTGAAATTTCATAAGAGGTAGAAATTTTGAGGTCATCTGCTAAAACAACAAGAATTCCATGCAATTTGGAATACTGAAAAGGGCAAAGGAAACCCTGGGTTCTAAAATGAAATAGTCTTTTGTGGCAGAAACTAATGAAAATAGTTAAGCTATTTTATTCATAACTTCATTTCTGTATTCAGTATAATAATTGTTAGCTTTCAGTTTCATGTACAGATTAAGTAGAAGAACAGATATATAATGCACAGCACAAAATCTAGTTTATAGTGAGTATTTGGGCTGGGATCATGACTCAAGTGATGGAGAACTTGCCTAGTAAGCACAAGGGCCTGAGTTTAAACCCCAGGACTGGCAAAGGAAGTAAAAAAGAATTAGCTTTATGGTGAATATTTAAATAACATCTGTCCTAAAATGTGAATGCTTATCATATAGAATTAAAATAAATTCATATTAAGGTTATGTTAGTGTGTGTGTGTGTGTGGTGTGTGTGTGTGTGTGTGTGTGTGTCTGCATGTGTGTGCATGTGTGTGCATGAGAGAGAGGGAAAGAAAGAGTTGGAGGCATAAAAATTAAGGTATAGAATGGAATTAGGTAAGTAATGCCCACACAAGTAGTATACAAAGATGTCAATGACTCTCCATAATGTAGTAACACAAGCATATCTGCTTAAAAAGTTGGATCAGAAAATGTAGCTCTTTTATAATAACATATTTATATGCTATCTTTAATTGAAATGGTTATTACTCACTTCTCAGAAACATTGGTGGCATCATAGTTTTCACATTAATTTTAACGAGATTAAAATTAATATTTAGCTCATCTCATTGATAATGTATGAAACTTACTATAATAACAAACCCTTTTCTGTAAAGAAATAAAGTATTGGCAGTCATTGCTCTAAAATATTCCACCAATTCCTGAAGAAAATAATTGTTCACACTATACTATTAATAGACTCATCAGTGATTGACATATGACAGAGTGACCTAACTGAGCTTTTGTAATATATTAAAAGTACACCTGGAAATATGTAACTGTTAAAATAAATGGTGATATAGATAGTATAGTAAATATTTAATAGCATACATTGGTAATGTTACTTATAAGATATTAATTTACTCTACTTAATAAGTAGTTTAATACTTGGGTCAAATGTGGCAAATGTTACATGTTGATTTCTTAAAGTCTATGAGTGTATGAAATTTCCTCTATATCAATAGATCTTAAAAATATTTTAGTTGGCATATTCACTCTTATAATTCTCTTAATTAAAATGTGTTGTAGTCATTAAGTCTAAGGTGATAAGAGCAAAGATGAGAAATTTAACTAAGATCTCAAAGTTGGTATGTGGCAAAGATAAGATAAAGTACAACAAGTTATGAATCTTAGCTTACAATAATTAATTTCTGAAATTCCCAATACAACCATAACATTTAATAAATACATTTTTGTTTGAGTGGGGTTATTAAATTTGCCTTTTATTTTGAAGGAAGCATCCTAGTTGGTGTCTAACTTATTTTACAGCATGTTCAAGCACTTTAGACAAAATGATGGGGCTGACTTTTGATTCCTATTTGTGGGAGAGATTGAAGAGCCTTTTTGGGAAAACATTCAGCCTAAGTTTAAAAGCATAAAAATTATAATCACCAAGGAGAATTCATAAATGTTTCTGGCTATGATATGAAGGGAAAATAAGATAATAATAAAATAATTTAGAGTATTTTCAGTATTAACCTCTAGTTGACAGTTGGACATTTTTTCATAGTTCTATCTTAGAACATTTGTGTCAAAATCTAGAAATTTTAAAATCAATGGTTTCAAGGCATAATACATATGAAATAAAATGCACATGGTTTAAAGACACAGTTAAATGTGTCATTTTAAAATTGTTTTATTTTGAGATCATTATAGATTCACATCAACATGGCAGAAACAATACATAGTGGCCTCAGTTTCCTCTACCTGTTTGCTCCTAATGATATCATCATGCACAACTATGGAGCAATGTGTGCAGAGACTACAGTAAGAAAAGGCAAGTGACTCTTGATATGTTGCTGCTCCCTAAGACCACCCTGAGGTTTGCTGATTAATAGAGGGACTTGCTTAATTTCCCCCAAAACAATATGTGGCCACACATGAGAAGTGTTTCTAACTAGAAAGCTCACCTGAGAATTGGTATCCAAGGCTTTTATTAGAGATGAATAATGGAGGTACTGTGTGACTAGTTTTAATTACTAAGGCATTACCTCAGGTGACAAATGGCAACAACATGACCCAAGGCCTCAGGTTTATAAGACAACATTGATCTGGCAAAGTATTTCAAGGACTCAGGCTTCAATTCCCAAGAGCTGAGCCAAGGGCCAGTCTGAAGACAATCCTTTCTTGGAACTGTGAAAGATTTGAGAAACTGAGACATGTGATCTCTGGTGCTTGACAAAATCAGAGTGTGTTCACAATATGTTTTTAATGACAATGTGATGAGCTATTATTGAAAGAAGTAACAGATCTGCAGAGATTAATTCTTGCTAGTTGAGAAAACATCTATCACAGCACATCATAGTGGTGGAAAGAGCTTATTGCTTGCATTGCATAACTGCAAATGGTCTCTGAAAGTTAGGATGGAAGATAGAACTGAAAGATTATGCATAAGTCTTTTTTTCCAAACTACACTTTTTGCTCCATTGTCTTCTGTATGATATTACTAACAAGTTTTAGATTCTTCTGTCCTCCTTTTAGACACACATTCAGTTCCTTGGAGACCATGTGTTATTTATTTCAGGATTCCTAATATTGAGCATGCCATCTGGTACATAGTGGTGTCCAATAAGTGTTGCTCTGTGAATAGGTGGATAGAAAGGAGAGAGGGTGGATAAAATAAGGAAGACAGTATGGACATATTTGGTGGAGGAAGAAAAGATAAGAGGAAATAGGGCTTAAAGAGAAAATGAAAAGATGTGAGGAAGAAAAAGTGAAGGAAAGGTAAAAGAAAGAAAAGAAAGCAAGGGACATTGAAAAGAGTGAAAAAGAAAGGAAGAAATTAAGGCAATCTTGAGCTTGCCATATCCTTTCTAGAAGATGATCATGCATACTATTATACAATCCAGAAAACATTTAATATATCACCCAGAATCCACATCACACTCTCACCCCACACAATACGAAAAAACTATCTAATTTCCAAGTATCAATAAGAATCTATATCTAAATAAACATAGAGATTTCATATGCTTGGTACCTTTAAAGGGGTCTATAAATAATTTACTATGAAATTGCATCCGGTTTAATGACATTATATAGAATTATATACATGGATTCAGAGTAAAGTAACATACTCGGTGATATAAAATCAATTCCACCTTGAAATTACTAAATGAAAATCTATGCAATTAAATAACATGTGCTTGAGTATAAATCAAAGATAATCATACTTGCAAGTGGTCATTGTTGATGGTAACAGCAAAGGCAGGGCTTATACATGCAACTGCCTGTGCATTAATTTCTAATTTTAGTGCCTTTTCCTCATCAGCCTTTTCTTTGTGGACTTTGTTGGGAACTGCCTACTCACAGAGTAAGGCAGGTGAGGGAACAAGAGCTGTCATTTGTCTTAGCTCAGTTTTACAGCTAAGAAAGTTGAGATGGAGGGAAGATTTCCTTTAGGTCATAAAAATGAATTCAGTTCAGTTACATTTTCCACCCTTGTAACTAATATGTGAATACCATGCCCTTTTTAACTGCTAAAATGTACTTCTCCCAAATCTGTTAAATTTCTAAATTTGATAGCTGATTTGAGTGTTTCTTTTTAACCAACACTGCATATCTAAAGCTTACTGCACATTCAAGCATATTTTAGTAATGCTTTACAGTTCTTTGGTTCTTGAAGTTCTTTGAGATGCTTTTAGCCAATGTGGATACATTTAATCTTTTCGAAGATAAATTTCCATTTTTCTATCTTTAATTTGTCCTAACTGAATATTCTAGCTCATCTTGAACAAAGTATAATTATGAAACTGTATCACACTAATACTTTATTTCAAGTCATCTACATTAAATTCTTTTGCTGAATACTATTAATGTATTTTATAAAGGGAGTTAATCTAAATAACAAAACTGTGGTGTCTGCACTCCATTGAATTAGTCATTAACATTATTAGCACTAGGTAGACTTAAGCATTGGAAATAATTCTCTTTGGCTACATGCGTCCTTTCTACTGTGTTTTTTAAAGATTTAACTTCTTACCATTTTTATCTGAATTGTTATCTCACAGCATAATGTCATATAGCAACAAATAATTCTGGGTCATTTTCCCTGGCAGATCATTTTTCACTGTCATTTCTCATTATTCTGTCAACTATAATCTAAAGAATAGATTTAGGTCAAAAGCTCCTCTTGCAAATCTTTTCACTTTTGTTCCATGATATTTTTTCATGCATCATTATGGGCCCAAATGGGATATCCTCTACCTGATCTTGGCAGATATTACATTATGAAACATGCTAAAAATAAGACCAGGGGAAAATAGATATTACATAGATGGGAACCCTTTGTTCTGGATGACTGTTTAAGTAGTCCATGAAAGAAATCACCTTGGGCATTATCTTGTTTGTATGTCCCATCTCTAGGTAAGAAAGTTTCTATAATAATCACTCAAGATAGTTCTAGAATCTTGTATTTTCACAAGACTTTTAATATTGATGACTGTATTAAGCAATGTAACATTGGCATTTTCCTGGGAAGTTCAGGTTCTCATCGGCCTTGGCATCGAAACAAGATTAGTAAGTTGTGGAAGAGCCATTCCTTTCCTGGTGTGTGATCATAAATGTATCTGTTAGGATTGTACTTGGCTGCAAGCAACAGAAAGCTGTATATTAATGTGCTTAACTAAAAAATCTGTCAGTTTTATGCCATAAAAATCCTTTGTTAGGGAGTCGGGCAGGAAAGCTTAAGCATTTGCCATTAGAAACAGAATTCTTCAAATTTCTGCTTTGTTCATTTTCTCATTTTTTTTCCTTCTGGGCTGCAAGATAGCTATTGCATATCTAGGTTTTTAATCAATATTCCAAATAAGAGTTATAGCAAGAAGAAAAAAAGAGGGAGTAAAGAATGAATTTTTTCCTTTTATTAAACTAGAGAAACCTTAAAACTCTCAGAAATCCTGCCCAAAAACCAGTCCCTTAGGATCCTTTGATCAGGTATATCTATGCATCATAGCCAACTTCAACTGAATGTGACAGATTTTAACAAGTTTTATTTAATTTCTAAAATTCTACTGCAAGGTTCCCTTATTCTTTGTCAATTGCAAAGTTTCCAATAACATATTTATACATGCAGCTTGTGAAATATCCACATTGTATTTCCTTGTTCATGTAATTCCCAAAACAACACTTTCTGACAGAAACATTTGTATAAGATTTTTAATGATCTGATATTCTAAGCACTTCAATTCCACACAATTTGAATATGAAACATCTCTGATAACAAGCATGAAGAGACACAGTAGAATTAGAAAATAATTTTGAGGAAGTTTTATCTACCTAATATCTTTTTAATTATGTTACCTACTTCCTCCCACACATATACAAATAGGACTATCACTTATCAAGATAATGATTTCCTCAACATAAGAAGAGAACTAAGGTAGAAAGGAGAAAATCAGAGAGGATGAAGCAATTCAGGTTGTAATACATGGAAAATGTCACAATGAAACACCCTGCATCTTAAACAAAAATGGAGAACAAGAAAGCAAAACAGTTCCTATCTGGGGATTGCTACCAGTAGGAGGGGGAAGGACATAAGGAAAGGGTGTAGGACGGTGAATATGGTGGAAATTACATGAATTTAATTGGAAAAATGATACCTATTGAAACTATTCCAGGAATGGGAGAGGGGCATAAAAGAGAATGGTGGAGGGAGTGAATTAAGCTACTGTAAATGTCACAATGTACCCCCAGTAAAACAATAATAAAAAAAATTAAAAATTACTTCCAAATGGTTTTACTCTATCATTCTTTTTATGTTATACCAGAGTAGTATGATTTCCTACAAAACTCAATATCTAACAAGAGTCATCCAAGGATCCACTACATGATAGTTCAGTTGATATGATCATTATTGTTTTGCTGTTTTTTCAATCATGCTTTGAATTGGACATGATTGTATATAGCCCATTGTTCTTTAATCAGCAACCATAGCTATCATTTGGGGAAAGGAAATATAACATATATACCAGTGCAAATACTTTGACCACCTTTAATTGCACATAAACTTTCTTTGTTAATCTATATAGCTTTGAGCTATGACTTTTCCATGAGCAGTCTCCCTTTAGTGTTTATTTTCCACATATGAATGAGATCATACAACATTTGTCTTTCTGGGGTGAGGTGAAATTTCATTGTGGTTTTAATGGACAAAAAACTGTAAAATCTGTGAGGCAATAATAACTACATGTTCCTTTTCAAAAAAATTTTTACATCAGAACTCATTCACATAAAATTTCAAACTTTGTTTTTACATTAAATGACATGTAAAATTTGGAACATTTCATGACACTTCCTATATACTGACAAAGATTCCTGAAGCTAGAGATAGTAGGCCACAATGTCCTGTCATTCTGGAAATGGTCACCTAGCCAAGACAAAGAGGACACAATATCCAGGCCCACCTGGGATCCATGTGTTCAAACACTGACAAAATTCAAAAAAAAAAAAAACTCTTCTTTCATGTTGATGTCATTATAGTGAACATATTTGCAAGCGTGGTTTCACAGAATGAAACAAAAATGCCTGGGGACCTGACTACACTTTCTGAGAGAAACTGAGAAAGAATGACAAGGATGGTTAATTGAATAGCAGTCAGTCAGAAAAATGGCTTCATTTATTATTTCAGAGATGAACAGTATGGTGATGAGGCCATTCTTGGTGTGGTATGGGAATGGGTGCCTGATGTGAATTGGATTTCTTTAATGTTCTACTTTATCACAGAATAGAATGTTAAGGAAGTGAGTCATGTCCTTATTTGAGTGGTTGTCAAAGTCAACATTGGCAGTAACCAAGGTTACTAAATTAGGATTTAAAAGGAAAACCATTTAAGCATGAAAATTTTAGCACAAGAGGAAAAGTTTTTAAGAGGATGAGAAAACTTAATGAAGGAGATGTTATAATTATTAGTAATGGGAAGCAAAATAAAAAGTTTAAAGTGATGATAAGTTTGTGAGGTGTGTCTTCTCTCTGCCATGGTACTACGCTTGCCCTACCCTGTCTATGTATGGGCAATTTCATGACATAGTAGATATTATCTGGCACAGAAATTCTCTAATGATTCTATCCTTCAAAAGCTCCTTTATACATATTAAGAAGTAACAATTTCCTGGTTAGAAATTTGTTATGTTAAATTTTCCTCATTTATTTTACCAATGGAATTTTAGTTCCCTATTTAGATGGGCTTCAGTAGGATTTCATTCTTCTAAAACACATTTTTTTTACCATTTTTAAAACCAGACAGCAGGAATTGAATATGCTTGTTTAATCACATTTTCAGTGCATGTGGTAATCTAAAAATCTACATTTTTAAAATTACAGTAGAGTTTTGTCTTTTAATTTCTTAGACTCTAATTTTCAAGAACCAAAGCAATATAATCCTTCAACTGTCTCCAGGCATTCAGAAGGAACATCCTGTCCTGAGGTATAGACATGTATTTTAATCCTGATTTTTAAAATAACTTGCTGGGGGACTTTAGATTAGTCCAGAAATTGAAGTTTCCCACTGAATTTTACACATATGGCCCTTTGCTCCTTTTTGGCTTTAATTAACTTTTCTCTCATTGAATTTTTTCCCTTTCTTCACTCAGATCCAACTGTCACAGTTCACTAGGAATAGTGTAATAAAAGTAGATATCTTAATTCTTGGAAATATATGGCTATTTTTCTCTTTAAAAGGCCATTTTTACAAAATGTTTAAAAGTAAAAGTAAAATTAGGAAATAGACCATGAATGCTACCTACTTTGTCCTTTCAGGAATAGGAACTCAGTATGCTAAGTATGATTTATCACATTTGAATGACCATTCCTGTTTGATAGTCCTCCATAGTGAGGCAGATAATTCATTGTCCATCTTCCAATTGTTGTATGCACAGAGCCTCTTTAGTACCCTCACAGTGAAATGTGTCACTGTTTGTGAATGAATAAACACTTTCACAGCAGTGAGATTAGTGTATGTTTAAAAATGTCTTCTAAGAAATGAACTGATTTGAAAGCATGAAATTTAATCAATTTAGATAGCTTCACTGATGAAAGAATTTGTACTCAGTCTTTTAAGTGTGTTGTAATTTTGACTAAAAACTGAAACAGGATTATTTCTGTAATTCTAATATCTCCTTTCTGAAGTGCTCTCTGACATAAAGTCTACTGTACCATGAAATAGGTCTGTGTACTTTTCCTTTCAACTCTTATGGCATGCATAGTAAACTCCTGCTTTATTATACATAAAAAGTGTTCATTTCTGGACTAAACATTATAGAAAAATGGGTTTGCATATTGTTATCCCACCTGATAGCCTGTTAGGAAATTTGTAAGTGTAAAATTATCAAGAGTAATCTTACTATTACTGATTTTAATAGGTTCCAGATTGCAATTAGAAATAGTTTCTAAATTGCTAAATGTACAATCGGAGGAAATTTGTAACATTAAAGTGGCTCACAGCTTTAAGAAGCTTACACAATTTCTATGACTTTATTAGACTTTATCAAGTCTAATAAAAATATTCATATTTGAAGTGATAGCAACTTTAGGAAGTTAATCAGGAAGATGAGGTTATTTTTATTAAATCTCTAATACTGGGTGCAGTAACTCATGTGTGTAATCCCAGCTATTGGAGAGGGAAGATAAGAAGTTTAAGGCCAAAGTCATCAAAAATGTATGACCCTAACTGAAAAATAGCTAAAGCAAAAACTGCTGGGAGCATGATTCAGGTGATAGAGTGCCTGCCTGGAAAGCATAAGGCTCTATGTTCAAACTCTAATACTGACAGCAACAGCAACAACAAAAACAGTTATATTGACCATGAGCATCATGTTCAGGAAGAATAAAGTGACTTGGTGCTAACCCAGGTTCATGTTCTGTGGCATTGATGTCCTGCTCCAGCAATAGTATCTGCCATAGTTTCTTTCTCATTGACATTTGATTAATTAAACTAAGACATTTGAACAAAAACAAAGGTGACTACTTTTGACTTTTTCACAGAAATGCTGTTAAGTTCTCCATATCTGCACAATCCTTGAGAAGCCAAAGTAATTGATGTTTATCGGATATGTCCCTATAACAATGATCATAGGAAAAGATGGAAGGAAGAGAAGGAATTGAAAAGTAAAATGTGATATGTTCCTTTATATATGGTCAAAAATAGAAGTTTATAAGGCCAATTGCCTGTTCCAGAAGCTTTGTAGAAAACTATGTCAATGCTTTAAAGAGGAATTGAATTGTTATAAGTCTGACTTCATGCTTTCTCATATGAAAGTTGTTGCTTTCCCAGCAAATAACTTTTAAATAAGTAGATTTTATGAGTTGGTTTTTAAGAGTGAAAACAGTTTAGTCAGAATAAACCACATAACGTCTTACAATCTGCTAGGCAATTATTTATAGTTAATAGAAATTTTGTGAGAAAATGTTTAATTCCTGGAGTCCCTGTGATGATTTTATTGTATCTCAGCAGACTCAGCATACCTGGGGTCTTGGTCAAGGAGAAACATGTGTCCTCAGTGCCCTGCTATTGTTAATGAGTCTATCTCTGGACATCAAGACCAAGCAACATCCATTTAATCTCCCCAGGTGGGCCAGTCTGTGCATTCAGCACTTTGTTTAAGTCATGAAGTATTCACGTATCAGTTTTCTGCCTAATGCTGGAGTGCACCATTTTTCCAATTTACCTCATAGAATCTGTAACAGTTCTCCATTCTATCAGACTATGGAGAGAATGGAGGGAAAGTTTACTTCTTATATTACAGAAACAGAAGATGCTCAAAAAAATGAGCATGTCCAGTCTACAATACAGAGTACCTAGGTTGTTGTCTCTAGGAGACAATCATCAATTCTTCTGACAATTAGTCCCTTTAAAGAATAAGCTCCAATGTAAACTAAGAGCTGTCAACCAATGACTATTTCCTACCAACCTGGTAACACTGTACCAATTGTGGAAAAGAGAAGAGACTGTGACACAAAGGTAAAAGTTTTGAGGCAAAATTTTTTAAAAATTTGTAACTGGACATGAAAGAGAAGAGACAATGAATTAAGAGATACTGATGCCCATGTTGAACTTGAGATATGTAATAGATATACAAATGGTATTGCCAAGTAATATTTAACTGTTCAAACCTGGAGTTCCAGTCAGAACTATAGATTGTGATTTAGAAGTCATACCAGTCTTGGGTATGATTGATGCTTTAACAGACTAATTAATAGTTTCAGTTACGTAAACAAGCAATAAAACAGACTAAAAAAACCATGTTTTTGAGCAAAAGAACCAAAAATAGAAGCAACAGCATGTAGGCAAGATAAAAGAGGACAGAATTTTAGGATTTAGAAGAAATCACAAAAAAAATGAGGCTTAAAGTAATTGAAGACCCCTAGTAAAAAGAACACAGAACAATTGAGATACTGTTTTTGAAACAAGACTATCATGTTCTAGATTGCTTTTTGCACAACACATCTTTACTACATTAATCCTCCTCTGAGGAGAAACCTATCACAGTATGATTTGACTTAGATGGTGCATGTAATAAAAAACACATGAGTTAAATAAATACTATTAAGGAACTCATAAGAAGTCAGTTAAACACTGCAAGGGAAATCTAATTTAAATGTATGTGTTTTTAGCCAGAATGGAAATACAGCTGTAGAAATATATTATGAAGAAAAATTGAGCTTGTTTAATAATTAACATCTAAAATATTTAAAAGTAAGATTTATGTTTATAAAGTCAGGTTCATCAATTATAACAAATGAACCACTCTGGTGGGGATGCTTAAAATGGGGGAAATAATGTCTGTGTGAAGGCAAGAAGAGTATGGGATATCTCTGTACTTTCTGTTCATTATCATTTGGGACCTAAAGTGTTTAGAATAATAATAATATATAGAATGCTTAATTATTTTTGTCTATCCAAAGGCTTAGAAACTACAAGAATGCATGAAACTCGTATTATTGAATGTATTCAAACTAGTTATGCTTAATAATTTATCAAACAATTGGGGACTTTACAGCTGGCTGAATCAAACTGAAGTTTCATTTAAATTCCACCTACATTTTGGCAATGATAGCTTTAAAATCCATAAATATATATACAATTTAAATTCAGTTTATTGTGAAATCATGTAGAACATAATATTAAATTGAAAAGTCAATCATAAATTCTGTTTTTGACATTCTTTATGTTCATTCTAATGTTTTGTTAATGATTCAGCCTAGACAGTGTTGAAAATGATTACCTATCTTACAAACACAACAACTTTGTCATTTGTGTGCATTCACTCATTGTTAACTTTTCATTGATTCAACAAATATTCTTTGAGCTCCAGTATGAGAGAATAGTTACTCTAAGTGCCATGAGTACTAGAATGTATATTTTTCTTTTTATAAGCCTATATTGTTGATGAAACATATGGAATTACTGCACTGGACAGTCTAAATATTGTAAGGAGGTTGAGTGACTGTGCCTGGAAAGAACAACCAGAACCTACTTGATGTGACTTTGATCAAAGACATGAAAGTCAGAAGAAGTTTTTTCTTGTAGATGACTGTGAGCTTTACTTTTAATTTTCTTCGAATTTAATCAGTAGATACTAATTTCACAGATTTGTGGAGTACAATGTTAAGTTGTAATACATGTATCCATTATATAATCATCAAATTAGGATAATTAGCATCATTGTGATGCAGCATTCAAAATCCTCTATTAGAAGTGATATATAATTACCAGAGAACAGAGAGGGTAAGAGGGAGGTGAGTGATGGTAGAGATTGGTCAGCAGGTAGGTACAAAGCAAAGGTTAGATAAGAGCAGTGAATTCTGTTGTTTTTGTTGTTGTTGTTGCATAGTAGGGCACCATTGTCAAAAGTATGCTGAGCTCTTACTTTAATCTGGAAGTGCTCAAGCTAGAGAGTCCTGTACCTAAGACAATGAATGCAACATTTAGTGAAAGTCACACTGATTGAAGCATCTCTTGATCTGTCAAGTTTCTCTAAACTTTTTAATGGAGGAAAAATGAAGTAACAAGGACAAAGTACAGTATGTAATACAAGATTTTCATGAATTTTAAAATTAAAGTGCCAACTTTGAAAAACAAATGCATAAATGCTTCACTTTAGGTATCTTTGCAAACTCTCCTGATCTCAGTTCATAAATTTCCCATCGTCATGCTCCAATAGATGATCTTGTGAAATATGAAGGAGTGATAGGAAGCAAGTGAGTGTTGAAATTACTAAAACTTTCAATGGAATTTTACTTATATTTTTAACAGCATTGTGAATTGAACCCACGGCCTCATTCATAACACTAAGTGCTCTACCACTAGAACTATGTCACCAGTTCTTTTGCTTTTAGGTTGTTTTTTATATATTGTCTGGAACTTTTTTGTTCATTCTGGCTTAGAACTGTGATCCTTCTACCTCAGTTTCCTAAGAAGCTTGGATTACAGGTTTGCCTCCACCAGGCCTGGAATATGTTTTTCTTTTGGAAAAATAAGCTGATAGCAATGTAGAATTCAGGCTGATTAGGAAAAACTGGAATCAGAGGACTTAGAATCATATTGAGAAATATTACACTGGGGATGATAGTAATCAATTTCACAAAGTTTCTCAGGCTTCACCAGAAAGTCTGAAGAATATATTAAGAGTAAAAATGAATATTTCATTATTCCCTGCCACAATTTGGGAATTCTGAAATTGTTGGTATCTTCACAAAGTATCTTATCTATCACAAAGCAGCCTTAGGGTTTCCCTCAGCTTAAATAAATGTCAGACTGTTTTTCTGTCTCTAGATCCCTAACTCCTTTCATTTACAGAACATAATGCCTGTACACAGAGGTTCCTTTCTTCACCGTCTTAGAGCTTACACCTGAGAAACTAGTAGCCTTAAAGTCCTTTCTTTGCCCCTTTGCTCTGTAAATGTTTTGTGTACTCTCCTGTCAGTTTTACAAACAAAACTCTTTCTGAAGGACCTGGGAGCCATGTCTTTGAAATGTAATCATAAGGAAAATAGCACCTCTAACTCCTGTTGTCTGTGGGCAGGTGGAAGACTAATTCTGGTAGCACCTTCAACCAAGGGTAATAAATAAATATCAAGGTTAATAAATAAATATCTTCAAGACTTTCTGTCTTGAAGATTGAAAAAGTTTATTTTTCATTTGGGTAAGGCCAAGTAGAAAACATATATGCCTGATGAGTCCACTCACTCTTTCCTTAAAATTTCACTCAGCCTGAGGAAATCTCTCTCCTCCAATTTAAGGAACTTGAATAAAGTATTTGTTGCCTAGCTAATTTTAAAGGAAAAAAATTTGCTTTGATAATAGGTTTTTCAGTTTCCTCAAAACTATGTCACCTTGTCTAACTATGTGTATAAACCCAACTCTCTGGCAAAGCAATTACTGCTGATGTTGTCTTTATTGTGAAAGCAAAACATTAGCTCTCCCAATATTTATTACTGAGTATAATCTGACAAAAAAAGTCTTCATTATGAAAGGAAAACACTAACTCTCTAAATATTTATTACTAAATGTCATATAAAACTTTTTTCAGCCCATATTTACAAAGACAGACTTAGATAGCAAAGGACCTTATGAGGGGGATCTGAATCTATTTCCCAGACTGTCCATAGTCTACTGCTAAATATAGCTAAACAAGAAAATATTAAATTTCTATACAATTGTTGCTTTGCTTTGAACTTACTGTGCATGAAAGCTGATATTGATGCAAATTCTATTAAACACCTATAATAAAATTTGTCTTCTATCATATGTGAGGATATCTTAGAAATCTTACCTAAAATCAATCACAATACTTGACTTCAAACTATACTACAGAGATATAGCAATAAAAACAGCATGGAACTGGCACAAATGCAAACATGAAAACCAGTGGAACAGAATAAAAGACCCAGGTATGAATCTATGTAACTATACTCATTGACTTCTCACAAAGGTGCCAAATGGAGAAATAGAGCCTCTTCAACAAATATTGCTGGGAAAACTGGATATCCACATGCAGAAAACTGAAATTAGATTCATGTCTATCACCCTGTATAAGAACCAACTCAAAGTTCGTTAAGGACTTTAATATAAAGCTTTGAAGCTATTGCAGGAAAGAGTGCAGAATACACTGGGAATGAATAGACATAAGCAATGACTTCCTCAAGAAAATTCAAATGGTTCAGCAACTGAGAGCAAGGATTGACAAATGGGACTACATGAAAATAAAAATCTTCTGCACAAAAGAAATGATGTCTAAACTGAAGAGGCTGAACACAGAATATGAGAAAATATTTACCAGCTATATATTTGACTAGGGATTGCTAACCAGAATACACAGGCAGCACAAAAACCTAAACTCCCGAAAAGTCAATGACCCTATGAAGAAGTATGCAAATGAACTGAACAGAACTTTTTGAAAGGAAGAAGTCAAAATCTCTAAAAAGTACATGAAGAAATGCTCAGCATCACTGGCCATAAGGAAAATGCAAATCAAAACCTCAATCCTGTTAAAATAGACACCTACTATCAAGAACACAAACAAAAACAGATGTTTATAAGGATGTGGTATAAAAGGAACCCTCATAAACTAATGGTGGAAGTGGAAATTAGCATAACCACTATGGAAAACAGTATGAAGTCTCCTCAAAAAAATCACAAATAGAATTAACATATGATCCAGCAATTTTATTCCTAGATATACCTGAATGGATATAAGTCAAGTTACAAAATAGGCACTCACACACTGATGTTTATTGCAGCATTACTCATAACAGCTATAGAAACAGCCAAGTATCAGACACAATGGCTTTTCCCTTCAAACAAAAGGAGGAATTTTTGTTCTAAAATATCTAGGTAGTGCATATCAATATCACTCATCCAGATAATTGTTCAATCTGTTCTACACATTTATGCAATTAGGAAACATTTAAGAATTCTATATATATACATATATATACATATATATGTATATATATATTTATACAATGTACACACACTCTTACATAAGTATATATATACCTTTTTCTACATACTTTATTTTTCTTTTTGATGGGACTGGGGCTTGAACTCAAGGCTGGATCTCTGTTTTGGAGATGGGCTGTCTCGTGAACTATTTGCCCAGTCTGACATGAAACCATGATTCTCCTGATCTCAGCCTCCTAAGTACCTAGAATAACAGACATAATCCAATCTCAGAGGATCCTCTAGTTACATGTCTTTCTGACCTTGGTTTTATGTTGAGGATAGTGTTTTATATTATAATAAACAGTGGAAATGACATAACTAGTACAGTTTCTCCTATGAATCCTACTAAAAACATTATGCTCACATTAGTGACCCAAATAAAGGGATAGACGTTTAAGATGTGGCATTTTTGACATATTCTTGACTTTATGAAATTTCCACTTTTTCTTTAGCTCCAACTTGAGTCTAAGAGTTTGTGGTCTGTTTCATCCTGTTCTCTAATATTCTCCAGGAGAAGCCAGGCTGTACAACCTGAGGTATTTAAACTGCTGTTGCCGAAAAGCACTGACTCTTTACTTGGGCCCTTGAATTCACTAAAACCAAAAGAAAAGCTTGGCATCTCAGTCTTCATTTTATACCTGTTGTCCTTTGCTCTGATCCATTCTGTCCTGCAGCCACTTTGCAAATAAGGACAAGATAGTTCCACATCTTTATGACAAAAGATTGAAACTACAGCTAAGGAACAGCAGAGCTCTGCAGAACAGACCATCCCAAAATGAGACCAATTACCTCTGATGATGAGGCTACATCCTGGAGCAGGAATAATCTCATGGAAAGCAGATTGTTCCCCTAAAGTTATGAGACTAATAACAACTTCTCCAGAACCCTGGAGAGCCAAAATTGAGATAATGACCAACCAGGCTGCACCTATATCTGGAACTGTTTAACTATGCATGTTTTTCCCTTTCCTTAATTTCTTGTTTATTTAAAACTAAAGCTCATGTCTGATCCCTGAAGATTGACTGAAGTGCTTACTTTGACTATTGCCATGGAATGTTCTGAGTCATGTAATAGATACCCTTTCTCTACCTGTCACCTTTTCTCTTTATTTGGTGTACAGGGACAAGTGGAAGCCCAAGAGTTAAGGTCTCAGGTATAAAATTCCAATTTCAGTATGACACATGAGTGAAAAGTAGACTGAATGGATTGAGAGTATCTGTTGTTATTACAGGAAGTCAGCAGGAATGGTTTGCTTTGAAACTACAGCCTCAGCTGTTTGGGGTGGTGCTTGATAGTATCTTTCACTGAACTCCTTATCAGAATACATAACAATAAACAGAATGATGACAGCAAAATGAATATGGAACAGGAGGTGAGGAAAACTCATATGATATTTGATAACCAAAGAAATTATTCTATAGACTTAAAAAATAGAAGTGTGTATGATGATTTAATGGAGTAAGAAATTTTCCATTAAAAATGTATGAAGTATAAAAAAAAGAGAATCCTACATGTTTCTTAGAATTGAATTACATCTCTGTGACTTTACCAGGTGGGGGACATAGCAAATAATGTTCAGATATATTATTCACCCTAGTCCCACACTTCTAAAAAGGAGATAAAAATACTTCCTCTATCATCAAGTTGTTATGGGATTACATAAGTAGATATAAATGTAGTAAACCTGTGTAACTGGAACCCATCTGTTTTAACATGGAGAAACAAAAACACAAAAAAACTATGCAATTTCAGAGAATTTTACCTCAAATTATTCCTTGAAAAATTCTTTCATCTAAGATAGTAATAAATGAAATACAAAAAACATGAAGTGTTTTTTTTCTCAAAAGATAGAAATAATGCTCTGCCTCTTTTTTGGCTCTTAGCTATTGCACTCATAGCTGAGTTGAACAAAAATTTTGCCTTAGAACTCCAGTATAGATAACAAGCACAGTTTAAAAAACTTGTTAGAGATTGATAAGGATATTTCATTAGTTTTTCACTTTCTACTAAAGAAATTCATTTATCATACATTTGTTAATTCCTCTCTTGTTACAGCCATATATTTGGTGCTATATGATTCATTATTTTTGTAGCAAACCAGGTTTCAAAAAAGATGTCATTCAAGTAGAGGTTGAAACTATGAATCAACCCCAAATATATAATGAAATAGGCTTTTAAAAATTAATTGTGCAACCCCCTTTCCTGTAATTGAATTATTGAATGAAATGTAATAAGAACAAAATATGAGTGAATATATTAAAGAAAGTTTTCTGGATAAGGATGCCATAATAGAAATTTGAGCTTAATGATAAATTTTAGTTCTTGTATTTTTACTAAAAAAAAAAATAAGAGAGACCTGTAAATCTGAGTTTAGTTAATGATAGTCATCATTATATGAATTTCAAACTAACCTGTACCTATTCAACTTTTTAAGTTATCTCATGGTAAGTAAGATAGTGCCAGAAAATGTTACAACACTGTTGCAATGTTTTTAAAGGCTTAAAAAATAATAAATGAGGTGTTGAATGAGGTATATAAAAAGGAACAGATACTCAGACCAGTTCTTCAAATCTGCTGAAAGAGAAATATATTTCTAAATATTGCCTTGTTTGATTTCTTTGGTTACTGCTTTGACTTACACATACATCTATTGTGACATTTGCAACATCACAATATACACTATTTATTGGTTTGTCATTGTGTACATTATAACTTTGCTCACTTATACCCCAATGCACCTCTCCTCCTCAAATTTTTCTTGATAGATTGTAGTACTAATTTTAATTCTTCTTTTGACCATGTTAACTTAATGTATTAACATTTTATTTTGTAATCAAAATCCTATAATCTATATTAACTGTTACTAAAATTAAGGATATCAGTGCCCTTATTTTTCTATTTACATTTCTCCCAACTAATTCTTTCTACCTATGAAGTTCTGTTACCTATATTTTGCACTTAAATTTTTATAATTTCACTATATTTCATTCAAATACATTAATGTAAGATTAACTCTTCTTTGCTTTAATAGTTAATATTAGAAATTGAAAACAAGTCAACATTTATGTTATTATAAATATATAAACAATATTCAACACACAAGTGAATTTAGAACTATATTTCTTATTCAAAGTTCCCTATAGTGCAAAGTACATCCATTTGAAGATCACTGTTTCTAGTTTTGAGATCAAATACTTTATTTTACAATGATTCATTTGTTAAAATTGAGTCATAGCTATTTTGTTGTATATTTGGTTCATTATAGCTCTACAGTTTAAATTTTTCTACTTAAATTTGTCGTAAGCTTCTTAATATGTCATTAATAGTCTAATTTTAAATTAATAATGATGTTATATAATAAGTTATTGCAAATTAATTTGTTTTTAAATTACAAACATACTAAAGTTTATGGCAATTTCATAGGTGGAATAGTCCTATATAATTTACTACAGGTGGAATATTCCTATTCAACATAGTACTATAATTCCTAGCTAGAGCAATTAGGCAAGAAGAAGGAATAAAAGGAATACAAATAGGTAAAGAAACTGTCAAAATATCCCTATTTACAGACGACATGATCCTATACCTTAAAGACCCAAAAAACTCTACTCAGAAGCTTCTAGACATCATCAATAGCTATAGCAAGGTAGCAGGATATAAAATCAACATAGAAAAATCACTAGCATTTCTATACACCAACAATGAGCAAATGGAAAAAGAATGTATGAAAACAATTCCATTTACAATAGCCTCAAAAAAAATCAAATACCTAGGTGTAAACCTAACAAAAGATGTGAAAGACCTCTACAAGGAAAACTATACACTTCTGAAGAAAGAGATTGAGGAAGACTATAGAAAGTGGAGAGATCTCCCATGCTCATGGATTGGTAGAATCAGCATAGTAAAAATGTCAATACTCCCAAAAGTAATCTACATATTTAATGAAATTCCCATCAAAATTCCAATGACATTCATTAAAGAGATTGAAAAATCTACTGTTAAATTTATATGGAAACACAAGAGGCCACGAATAGCCAAGGCAATACTCAGTCAAAAGAACAATGCAGGGGGTATCACAATACCTGACTTCAAACTATATTACAAAGCAATAACAATAAAAACAGCATGGTACTGGCACAAAACCAGACATGAAGACCAGTGGAACAGAATAGAGGACCCAGATATGAAGCCACACAACTATAACCAACTTGTCTTTGACAAAGGAGCTAAAAATATATGATGGAGAAATAGCAGCCTCTTCAACAAAAACTGCTGGGAAAACTGGTTAGCAGTCTGCAAAAAACTGAAACTAGATCCATGTATATCACCCTATACCAAGATTAACTCAAAATGGATCAAGGATCTTAATATCAGACCCCAAACTCTTAAGTTGATACAAGAAAGAGTAGGAAATACTCTGGAGTTAGTAGGTATAGGTAAGAACTTTCTCGAAACCCCAGCAGCACAGCAACTAAGAGATAGCATAGATAATTGGGACCTCATAAAGCTAAAAAGCTTCTGTTCATCAAAAGAACAGAAAAGAACATTTCAAAAGAAATGGTCTCTAAACTGAAGAGAACACCCACAGAGTGGGAGAAAATATTTGCCAGCTACACATCAGACAAAGGACTGATAACCAGAATATACAGGGAACTTAAAAAACTAAATTCTCCCAAAACTAATGAACCAATAACGAAATGGGCAAGTGAACTAAACAGAACTTTCTCAAAAGAAGAAATTCAAATGGCCAAAAAACACATGAAAAAATGCTCACCATCTCTAGCAATAAAGGAAATGCAAGTTAAAACCACACTAAGATTCCACCTCACCCCTGTTAGAATAGCCATCATAAGCAACACCAACAACAACAGGTGTTGGCGAGGATGCAGGGAAAAAGGAACCCTCTTACACTGTTGCTGGGAATGTAGACTAGTACAACCATTCTGGAAAAAAATTTGGAGGCTACTTAAAAAGCTAGACATTGATCTAGCATTTGATCCAACAATACCACTCTTGGGGATATACCCAAAAGACTGTGACACAGGTTACTCCAGAGGTACCTGCACACCCATGTTTATTGTGGCACTATTCACAATAGCCAAGTTATGGAAACAGCCAAGATGCCCCACCACTGACGAATGGATTAAGAAAATGTGGTATCTATACACAATGGAATTTTATGCAGTCATGAAGAAGAACGAAATGTTATCATTCACTGGTAAATGGATGGAATTGGAGAACATCATTCTGAGTGAGGCTAGCCTGGCCCAAAAGACCAAAAATCGTATGTTCTCCCTCATATGTGGACATTAGATCAAGGGCAAACACAACAATGGGTTTAGACTATGAGCACATGATAAAAGCAAGAGCACACAAGGGAGGGGTGAGGATAGGTAAGACACCTAAAAAACTAGCTAGCATTTGTTGCCCTTAATGCAGAGAAACTAAAGCAGATACCTTAAAAGCAACTGAGGCCAATAGGAAAAGGGGAACAGGTACTAGAGAAAAGGTTAGATCAAAAAGAATTAACCTAGAAGCTAACACCCACGCACAGGAAATCAATGTGAGTCAATGCCCTGTATAGCTATCCTTATCTCAACCAGCAAGAACCCTTGTCCCTTCCTATTATTGCTTATACTCTCTCTTCAACAAAATTAGAAATAAGGGCAAAATAGTTTCTGCTGGGGATTGAGGGAGGGGGGAGAGAAAGGGGGTGGAGTGGGTGGTAAGGGAGGGGGTGGGGGCAGGGGGGAGAAATGAACCAAGCCTTGTATGCACATATGAATAATAAAAGAAAAAGGAAAAAAAAAACATGAACATATTTACCATCATGTAAAAAAAAAAAAGAATTTGTACCATTGAGGCCAGGCACAGTGGTCACTCCTGTAATCCCATCTAATTGGCAGGCAGAGATAGGGAGGATTGTGGTTCAGAGCCAGCCTGGGCAAATCTGAGACCTCCATCTCCAAATAAATAAATAAATAAATAAAATAAAAATAAATAAATAAAGTTTTCTTGAAAAATAACTTCTTCAGCTTCTAATATTTTCAGTTTCAAATTCTGACACTAATGTTCCTTCACTGTTTTCATGACATATATTGTCATTAAATTTTTAAGTTTCATTTACCACTTCTTTTTCCTCTTCTATTTTATTGTTTCTACAATTACTTACATGTATATACATGATTTGTGCCACCACTACTCCACCCCATCCCCAGCCCTTCCAAACCCCTGCTTCCAGGCTGAACCTGTTTTGCACTTTCTTCTATATTACTTCCCTTTCTTATTTATTTATCTCCTTAGTCTTTCTGGAATATATCTTAATTTCCTGGAAATATTTTGAAAGAATTATTATTTTATTATTTTCATCTGCTTTTTCTTTTTTTTAGAAGCTTTTAGATATTCTTTCCATCCCTGATGTTCTGAAATTTTACATTTACAAAATTAGGTTTAGATCATTTATTCACCCACAAATTAAGTTCATACCCATTAAGTTATGCCTCATAGCTGTACAAAAACACATTATCAATTATTTTATTTCTTTTATTGACTTGGCCTGCCTATCTTTAATTCTTTTGAAAACTGGAACATTTGAACTGATCTTATATGTGACTGTTTTTCTCATAAACTATCCTGGACAGAGAAAAGGACAGGCTCTGAGAGCAGCAGAGTGCATTCTAATCCACTAGCTGTACTCAGAGAACAAGCAACCAATCCACAATGACTGCCTCACACACCTGGAGCTGCTCCACCTCATTCTAGCAGGTGCCCTAATTCATAACCTACCTCTCTCACCAGGTTATACCTTTGCAATCCAGGGCCCTAAGGGGACATGTGAGTAAATATATTCAGACAAAAAAAAACTTAGGATCAAAAACTGGAGGAGAGCACTTAATTTACTGATTGAACAGAGAAGAAACCCACTCACCACATCATTAAGGAATAAATTCTGACTTCAAATTTTTTTCCATTTCGTTAAAGTTCTAATTTGTCTATTTCTTTTTATTCCAAATTTTACCTCCTTCATTTTTAATTCATTACCCCCATGTTTTCCTTTTCTTCTTTTCTTTTTTCTTCTTATTTTCCTTTACTTTCCCTATCTCTTCCATACAAACTAATCAGCTAGTTGTTTATATTACCACCTCCTTATATTACGCCCATCCTTTCTATCCTTCTGCAATCCTTAATAATAGCATCCTCTTCCAAAACAACTGAACTATACCTATATACACATTAGAGATTTATTAATCTGCAACCCCCACAACTTATAACTTCCCCCCGTCACACTCTTTTCTGTCTTATCTTTTCTCCTAATCTTATTGTTTTACTGTCCATGTTTTTATTTGTATGAGAAAACATATGTATTTCAAACACTCCTTTGTTTGTAGTAGAACTGCCCTTTTGTATTCATGTAAATATTTGGTTTGCTATTGAATTTGTTACTGCTAAGTTATACTCCCATATAAGGGTACAGAAATGACACACCAACCTAGTCAATGAACAATGCTTCCAGAACATAGAAATTAACTCAATGGAAAAACTTCACATGACCAAAACCCCCAATCAAATAACCAACAACAAATGAGCAAATCTAAAAATAGGAGCATGAGAAACAATAAAAACCAGGGGAATAGGACTACTCAAAACTTCAACATCCACACAACAAAGGATGTGATGGATAGTAAAGGGGAAGAAATCTCAGTTTTAAAGCTCAAAAGAATCATGGTAAGAATGATTGAGGAGGTCAAAGAGGACATGAAAGAAACAAGTCAATGAAATCCAAGAGAATGTGGATAAACAGATTACAAAGAATTAGAAACAATTAAATGAACTGAAAAACAGAAAACAAACTGAGAACAAACATGTGAATGATATCAAAGAATATTAAAAGAGAGGCAAATGAAATAAGGAAGATAATACAAGATGTAAAAGGGAAATTTAAAGAAGGTACAGAAAGTCATAAAATAAAAGTCCAGATGGAAACTCTGGAAATAAAAGGCTCTTTAAATCAAATAAAAATACAGTTAAAAGTCAGTACAACAAGCTAGAACAAATGGAAGAGAGACTTTCAAAATTTGAACACAAAATATATATAATAGAAAAACAGATGAATACATAGAGAAAAGAATGAAAAAATATGAATGGAATATGCAATAACCATATGACTCTATTCAAAGGCCAAATCCATGAACTATAGGCATAAAAAAGGGAGAAAAGGTCCAAGACAAAGGCAAGTAAAGCATTCCCATGGTACAAGAAGCCTCAAAGTTACCAAACAGATATGAACAAAGTAGACCCTCTCCACATCATATTATACACACAGAAAAGAATGATACACTATTGAAGACTCTAAGAAAGAAATGTTTAATAACCTATAAGGAAAAGTCCATCTGAATAACCAGATTTTTCAACAGAAATATTAAAAGCATGAAAGACATGGAATGAGATATTTCCAGCATTGAAAGAAAATAATTTCAAACCTCTTAATAGCAAAGCTATCATTTATAATTGAAAGACAAATTTAAACCTACCATGATAAACAGAGTTAAAGCAATATGTGACCAGTACTCCAGAAGACAGTCAAAACAGTCTTACACACAAAAAATGTAGATAAATGTGGCCATGAAGGGATGGAAAAAATTAAATCTCAGTAGATGAATAGATAAGCAGTTCTAGAGTAGCAAAGAATAAACTACACATACACACACAGACACAGACCCACACACATACACATCAAAAGCAAAAAAAATGCCATGAATTAACCTGTATTCTTCATTATTAATATGGAATGTTAGTTGTCTTAAACCCTTCCCCATCAAAAGATATAGATTGGCTATCTGGATTAAAGAAGAAGATCTGACAATTTGTTCTTCATGAGAAACCCATCTCACCAACAGAAACACACATTGGCTTAGAATAAATGACTAGAAAAAGATCTTCCAAGAAAATAGACCTTAAGAACACTCAGGAGTAGCTATAGTTTAGCAGTTAAAGCAGACTGTCAAACTACATTAACCAAAAGACATAAAGGTCATTTCATATTTATAAAAGGAAGAAGACATCAAGAAGAGTTAACAACTGTTAATTGATATGCCCTCAATGTCAGCATAGCTGACTTCATTAAACAAACACTGCTAAACTTAAAATCACATATAGACCCGAACAACAATGATAGTGGGAGAGTTCAATACTCCACTGTCAATGATAGATAGGCCATCCAGACACAACCCCCCCCCAAAAAAAAAGAAATCAGAAAAGAAACTTCAGAATTAAATGAAACCTTATCCCAGATGTACTTAACAACAATCTAAAGGATATATCATTCAGCAGCAGCACAGTAAAAATTCTCAGTAGTTCATGGAACTTCCACTAAATTGTACTAAGACACCTTGGGATTGAGAATACATTGCTGCACAACAAGATGGTTGTTGAAGAAATAAGGGAAAAAATCAAAAACATCTTGGAATCTAATGAAAAGAAGCTACAACCTACCAGAAGCTATGAGATATAGCAAGAGCAAATATGCAATGATCTCAAATACATGACCTATGCTGCATCCCAGACTCTTGGAAAAACAGGAACAAGTTAAACCCAAAACCAGTAGAAGAAAGAGATCATAAAAATAATGGCCAAAATTAATGAAACAGAAGATAAAAAAACTGGACAAAGAATCAACAAAAGAAAAGGTTGGTTCTGTGAAAAGATAAGAAAGATTGATAAACCCTTAGTGAATCTGATTAAAGTAAGAGTAAAAAGTAAAAACTAATAAAATTACAGATGGAAAAGTGATATCACAACAAATGCTAATGAAATCCAGAGAATCATTAGGGAATATTTTGAAAAAATATATTCAAATTCTAGATGCAAATTTGAATAGATTCAAATTTCTAGATGCATATAACCAGCCAAAACTGAACCAAGAGGATATAAAACACCTAAATAAGTCTATAACAAACAATGAAGTTGAAGCAGCAATAAAGACTCTCCCAATAAAGAAAAACTCAAGGCTGGATAGATTTACTGCTGAATTCTACTAGATCTGTAAAGAACAAGTATCAACACTCCTCAAAATATCCTACAAAATAGGTAGGGAAAAATACTAGTATACTCATACTATGAAGCTAATATTATGCTAAACCCAACAAAAAAAGAGAATTACATCTCTTTAATGAACATAGATACAAAAATTCTCAATAAAATACTGGCAAACTTAATTTAAAAAGATCATACTCAATAATCAAGACAGTTTCATTCCATGGATACAGATGTAGATCAACATATGCAAATCAATAAATGTAATCCATCAAATAAATACAAGGAAGGACAAAAATCACATGGTTATCTCAATAGAATCAGGAGAAGTCTTTGACAAAATTCAACCTCCTTTCTTTATAAAATCTGATGAAACTAAGGGTACAAGGAATGTACCTCAACCTCATAAAGGCTATGTATGACAAATATATAGACAGCATCTCTAAATAGAGAAAAACTGAAACCCATTTCCTCCACAGTCAGAAATGAGACAAGAGCATTCACTGTCTCCACTCTTATTCAACATAGTTTTGGAATTCCTAGTCTAAGTAATAAGATAGCAAGAAGAAATAAAAAGAATCAAATAGGAAAGGAAGAAGTCAAATTACCCTATTTGCAGATGGCATGAACTTATCCCTAAAAGACCCTCAAAACTCCACTAAAAGAACTCTAAGACATAAATATCTTCAGCAAAATATCAGAATAAAAAAATCAATATAAAAATCAGTAGCTTTTCTATACACCAACACTTAACTGACTGGAAAGAATTTACAAAATTCTTAAATAAAAATTACCTAGGAATAAACATAATAAGGGAAATGAAAAACCTCTGCAATGAAAACTAAAACTATAAAGAAGGAAATTTAAGAAGACATCAAAGGTAGAAAGATCTCCCAGACTCATGGATCAGCAGAATTAAAAATGTGAAAAGCAAATCTATATGTTCAATGCAATTCTCATCAAAATTCCAATGACATGTTTCATAGGGATTGAAAAATAAACCCTAATGTTGATATGGAAGCACAAAGACTGTGAGTAGCCAAAACATTCTGTGCAAAAAGAGGAAACCTGGAGGTTTCATAATACTTGACTACAAATTATATTGCAGCATCATGGCAAAACAAAACAGCAGGGTACTGACACAAAAACAGACATCAAGACTAATGGAACAGAACAAAAGACTCAGAAATAATTCCCTGCAGCTATGGTCACTTGAGTTTTGATAAACTCAAAATGTAGATCAATGTCTTTCACTTTGCACTACTCTTTTTAGAGGAGATTAAGGAAGGAGGAAAAGAAGAAAAGAATGATACAGAATGAACAAAATTGATATATATCACAATACAGACTGGGGAAAAAAGATAAAGAATGGAGTGGGTGATAGTGAATCAAGTACAATATATTTACAGGTAATGTACCAAGGCAAAACCCTACTGAACAATGTAAGTATTGCAATGTAAAGCAGGTAAGGTTAGGGGAAGGTGTTAAGAGGTGCAAATGAAAAGGTTAAAGGAGTGTAAGTAGAGTTGTGGTACTTTCTATACAAGGATGAATATGCAAAATTGAAACCTCTCAAAAAAGAAGAGGAATGGGAGAAGAGAGAGCAGGATGGCGGGGCTGAAGCAAACCTTGATGTAATATATGTATATATGCATGTGTGTATGAAAATGTCACAAATAAGCCCATATATAACTATCACATACTAATAAAATCTATTTTTTAATTATTCATTTATTCACATGTGCGTACATTGTTTGGGTCATTTCTCCCCCCTGCCCCCCTCCCCTCCTCACTCCCAGGCAGAACCTGTTCTGCCCTTATCTCTAATTTTGTTGAGGAGAAGACATAAGCATAATAAGGAAGACAAAGCATTTTTGCTAGTTGAGTTAAGGATAGCTATTCAGAAAGATTCCTAACACTGCTTTCATGTACTAATGTGTTACAACCCAAGTTGATTCATCTCTAACTGATCTTTACACTAGTTCCTGATCCCCTTCTCATGTTAACCTCTGTTGCTCTAAGGTTTCTGTATTAGTTCCTCTGGAGTTGGAACATCAAACATTTTCATGTTTTGGGTTTTCTACCTATTCCCGTATCTCCTGTATGTGCTCTCCCCTTGTCACGTGACCCAGGTCCAACAACATTGCTGTATTTGCCCTAGATCTAAAGTCTGAAAAGGAGGGAGAACATATGATTTTTGGTCTTCTGAGCCTGGCTGACCTCACTCAGAATGATACTCTCCAGTTCCATCCATTTACCTGCAAATTATAAGATTTCATTCTTCTTCATGGCTGAGTAAAATTCCAGTGAGTATAAATACCACATTTTCTATTTAAAAGAACTGGAAAGACATTTGAGAAATATGCCAGTATCTAAAATTCACTAATGTTTTTATAAATAACTCAAGGCTAAAATAAAATCATAGAAATTATCAAGAGAATGAAAATGAACACAGCATTTTAAAATGTGTACTGATTTAATGATGTGCTAAGATATAAATACATAGTTTTCAATGCCTAGATTTGAAGGAAAGACATGCCTAAAGTCAATAATCTATGCTGTACATTAAGGAACTTGATTTAATAAAAACTCTCAGTGACAATAGATGAAAGGTTAGCTGTATCAGAACAAATTATAGGTCAATTGTTAATGGAAAACCTGAACTGGACACTGATTGAAAGAAATTGTAAAAGTTGTAAAGTTTGTGCACATTTTCTTTTTTTTAATTAAACATAAGCTTAATTTATGAAATTAAAAGAAAGCATGTGAGACATTTCCCTGGCTCAATAACACTAAAAAGCTCATAAATAGATTCAAATTGATCACCCTGGATTCACTGGTAAAAAACATTTGGTAACTGTCCCTTATAAACAGCACTTTGCCTTCTGAGGCATACATCAGGGTGCAATTGATTCAGTGGTGTTTCTTTTGTGTTTATCTTTATTTTCTTTAGTGTAATATTCAATTTTCTTCCCAATAACCTGAAACATCTACTTCATTTCTAGAATCACAAGCAGAAGGTGAATTAGTTCACATGTAACGAGGCTTTGAAAGTCTACAAATTCAAAGGAGCTGGATCTGCATGTTAATTAGAAGAGAAGTGCTTCATTTTTTTTTCATTTTCATTAACATATATTCTTTGTACACAGGATATTCATTGTGCCAATTCCCAATACCTTTACATTGTACATTGGTTAGATTGCCTCCATCTCCTCTCCTTGGCTCCCTACTTAAAATAATTGCAATGTTATATGTGGCCTTTTTTCTAAGTGAATTATAAATTTGGGGCAAATTTGTATTTTCATTACATCTCATTTTTAATGATGCATTTTGGCTTCAGTTAAAATGTTATGTTTTTCCAAAAGTTAATTAACTCACATTTGTCTTATAAAAATATGTTTATAAATTATTATAAAAACTGATACATTAAAAGTGGCTCATTTGATGCTTCCTAGAATTTTAGTATATTTTTCTAAGACATAAAATTTGAAAACTTTTCAACTGAAAATAATTTAGATATTTTTTAAATGTCCTACTTATTTTCAGAAACATCTTAAAATTACTTACAAAAGATATGATTACATGTCCCACTGCAAATATTTTGCATCCAGTTGAACTAAGTTTAGGTCTCTTATCAGATAAAAAGAAGACTCTTGTGATCACATTTGTCATTTTAGAATTTTCAGCCATTGTACAAAATTCAAATGATTGTACATAACAAATATCAACCACTCTGTAACTACGTCTTGTACAGAATATAACAATTGATAGACCTCTAAGGAAAAGAAAATAAAAAAGAAGAGAATGGAAGTATGCTATATATATGTGAGCATTAAGATATTGTAATGAAACTCACCAAACTGTTTAAAAAATGGAGGAGAAGGGAGTGAAATATAATGGAGAAAGTGAGCATGCTGAAGGTGCACTGTACATATGTATGGAATAATCACAATGAAATCCTCTCATTTTAATGTATGCTAATTCAAAACCAAAATTAAATTAAAAATGAAATGAGAATGCATCTATCTCATTGAATTAAGTGTGGATTGATCCACACTTAGTTCTCCCTCATATGTGGACATTCGATCAAGGGCAAACACAACAATGGGATTGGACTTTGAGCATATGATAAAAATGAGAGCACACAAGGGAGGGGTGAGGATAGGTAAGACACCTAAAAAACTAGCTAGCATTTGTTGCCCTTAATGCAGAGAAACTAAAGCAGATACCTTAAAGCAACTGAGGCCAATAGGAAAAGGGGACCAGGAACTAGAGAAAAGGTTAGATCAAAAAGAATTAACCTAGAAGGTAACACCCACGCACAGGAAATCAATGTGAGTCAATGCCCTGTATAGCTATCCTTATCTCAACCAGCAAAACCCCTTGTTCCTTCCTATTATTGCTTATACTCTCTCTACAACAAAATTAGAGATAAGGGCAAAATAGTTTCTGCTGGGTATTGAGGGGGGGAGTGGGAGGGGGTGGAGTGGGTGGTAAGGGAGGGGGTGGGGGCAGGGGGGAGAAATAAACCAAGCCTTGTATGCACATATGAATAATAAAAGAAAAATGAAAAAAAAAAAAAAAGAAAAAAGGAAAGGAAGAGAAAGGGGAAAAGGAAAGGGCAAGAGAAAGGGAAAGCGAAAGGAAAGGAAAAAAACAAACGAACCAGAGTTAGGGATATAACTCAGTAATAAAGCACTTGCCTAGCACACACAAGGTCCTGGATTTAATCCTGGAATTGAAAAATAATTAAATAAGTAAAAGGAGGAAGAGGAAGAGGACTAAACCAGGTAGAAATATGTACTCAAAACAAAGCTTGTATACACAATGGAATTCTACTCAGCCATGAAGAAGAATGAAATCTTATCATTTGCAAGTAAATGGATGGAACTGGAAAACATCATTCTGAGCAAGGTCAGCCAGGCTCAGAAGACCAAAAATCGTATGTTCTCCCTCATATGCAGACTTTAGATCTAGATCAAATGCAGCAATGTGGTTGGGCTTGGATCACATGACAAGGAGACAGCACATATGGAGGTATAGGAATAGGTAGAAAACCCAAAACATGAAAGCGTTTGATGTCCCCACTCCAGAAGAACTAATACAGAAACCTTAAAGAGACAGAGGTCAATATGAGAAGGGGATCAGGAACCAGTGTAAAGATCAGGTAGAGATGAATCAACCTGGGTTGTAACAGATTTGTGCACGGAAGCAATGCTAGGAATCTCTCTGTATAGTTATCCTTAGCTTGACTAGCAAAAACGCTTTGTCTTCCTTATTATGCTTATGTCTTCTGTTCAACAAAATTAGAGATAAGGGCAGAACAGCTTCTGCCTGGAAGCAAGGTGGGGGGAGGGGGAGAAATGGCCCAAACAATGTACGCACATATGAATAAATGAATAATAATAATAATAATAAAAAAAAAAGAGAGAATGCATCTATCTCATTGAATTAAGTGTGGATTGATGGAGATTATTTATAAAAATACCAAATTGCCTGTCAAAATAATAGCCAAGTGTTTAATTGCAATTTTTAAAAATAAATATAATTTATTGCAATAACCACATAACAGTAAACATTTTATCTCATTTGAGAGTATAGAATATGAATAAACATTTATTAATTAAGCAATTATAAAAATTCCAAATAATACCAATAAATAACAAAATTAGACTTCACTTTAAAAATAGTTTCTCAGTGCTGAGATCCTGGCTTCTCACGCCATTTCTCCACAAAAGGAACCCAGGCTCCTTAAAGATTCAGCTGGTCCTAGCCTTAGGTACAGAATTTGGAGATCAGCATGGACAGTTCTGCAAGAACAGAATATACGATGTGCACAAAAATCAAAACCAAAAGAGCAAGTCAAAGGGATGCAGGAGCCAACTGAAGGCCAAGGAATGATGCTATAATAATCAAAGCAAGAAAATGGAAGTTTTGATTGTTATCTAAACTATGAAATTAATGAGTCCATACTGACAAAAACACATCATTGAATAAATAAATGGAATGTAATGAATACATGTTCTACATGGAATATTCAAAATACAGACACTTTTCACTTGAAGAGTTGAACATAATTCCATATATTTTATATTTGGTCATCCAGTAGTAACTCCTTCCACAAAGAATGCGGTGGAATAAGTGGGTGCAGAGGAAAAGTAACTTGATTGTGAAGAAATCTGACAGTCACAACTTCAACCAAACACTGAAAGTTTATATTAATGTGAAGAAGTCTTTTTAGTAACATGAATTTTTTAAATGAAGTGATAAAAAAATGAAACTTTACTACTTTAGACTTCCTCTCCAAACATATTTTATTATTCCAAATATCAGAAAATCATCAGGCAAATCCCAGTTGAGACATATTCTGGAAGAGACTTGATTAATATTCTTTAAAACTGTCAAGGTCATCACTGACATGGAAAGCATGAAAACTTCAATGTTTAGAGGAGCCCAAAGCTACATGGCTATCAAAAGTAATGTGGTAGTTTGAAACAGGAAAAGTAACACTGTGTCTTGGAACAGAAGTATTTGTCTTGCAACACAACAAGGATATTAATTTAAAAGTAGTGGAAAACAATGTATGAACCTTAATTGAGAATATTGTATCAATAGTGGTTCATTAGTTTTGACAGATATAGAGTAATAACACAAGTGTTAATAATAGAGAGGATTGGTTTTATTGCATACAGGACCCCTATGTACTTACTATCTGTGTAACTATTCTGTAAATATAAAACTATTCTAAAATAAAAAGTTTAAAAAAATAAATGATTCCAAATAAATAATTTTAGAATCAAAATAATTTACACTTAAAGAAAATAGAATGAGAGGAGGAAGAATAAAGGTGAATGGTGGAGGGGGTGAATTTAAGTTTTATATATTTGAATATTGAATATTTAATCTACTAATTATAATGGAGAGAAGAATTTCTTGGGGAAAATATTTTAGATTTATAGAACAAGTTAAAACTTTCAAAGGATGTCACATCAATAAAACAAAACAAGAAACAAAGTAGTTATTATAAAATACATGTGTCTAATAATGTATTTTTTTCTAGTAGCTATTTCATGTAAGAAAATATGTAGCTTAGACACACTAGAAAATATCATATAAAAGCCCATTCTTGACAACTTCTCATTTAATTTATATTCTTGTACATTTTCAGTTAGAAAACTTGTCCTTCATTACACAACCTGGTTTTTAAAAATTTTTGTATTTTACTTCTGCATGTGAGCATAATTATGGATGAGACCCCTAAGTTTAAACCACAAGAAAATGAATGGAAGTTTTTGTCTTGCGGTCTGGTCTATAAAATATTCCCCACAATCTGTACTTCTTTTCTCCTCCCTCTCTTTTAGAAAGCAGATATCTGGAAAAAAAAAGAGAAAAACACAAATTCTTACATAGAAAGATGATTACAGACATGAGTAGTGACACTGCGTTGAGTAAGGAAAAAAGAAACAAACATTTTTTTTATTGTGACAAATCACTATGGGCACTTTTTATTAGAGCAAGTAATAGTATCCACATTAAGAACTGCTCATTGAACGCTAATAGAAAGACTTCTTTGACTATCTCATTTGAATTGATTTTTATAATTTAGTGAATAAATACATGTTTTCTAAAGTTTATAAAAATATTTGGAATTAAGTTTTTATTTGAAAGGCACAAATAATTTCCAATTTCAATTTAGTAATTCTATTATCTGATTAGAATTGTTCTGAATCTGTTAAAAATTTTGTAACCTATTTTCAAAAAAATTAAAAAACGAACATGCATAAAGAATATAACACCATATAAAACACTAAAATGGTAAGATTAAGTTTAGTAAGTATTTACTTGACGCAGTGTCTTTTGCTTGTTTGGAGTTGAGGAAATGTGGATTAGCAACAATAGTGCATGGGCGAAAATCCAGACCATTCCCTATTCAGTGCTTCTCACAAATACTATTGCATTCATTCATTTATGTGCTGAGATTGTCTGCTGCACATAAAGTTGCAGAATATGTGTGATCTTTACTTGCACAGCCTAAATTACTTACTATCTGGCCCTCAGAAGAAAACATTACTGACTGCTTCTGCAGAAAATCCTCAAATAATAAGCCATATTTTTAAGATTGCCATTGTGACTTTCTTTTGGTATGGTACACGTTTTACCTACTGGATTACTATTGACACTAACACAAGTTTTGTTAAAGAAATGTGTATCATCTTCCTTTTTATAACAAATGACTCTGAACTGTACTAAAGTAAATGAATATTTTTCCATTTTGACTGAAATTTATATCAAAAACTCATTTATTTATGAGCTCAGGTATTTGTGACTTTAGTTTTTAAAAATGTAGAGAATGAGTATTCTCTGTTTACCAACTATGTGAATTTGTAAAAAATGATTCTTCAAAAATTAAGAACACTGGCTCAAATATTTTGCTATTTGTAGAGGTTTTGTTATACTGCGTTTTATTACTTATTAAAGTATCTCTTAGATAAAATCATTTACCCAAAGAATGGACTTGATTATATAGTGCATTTATAGATACAATAGAAAGTAAATACAAAAATGTTTGTATAATTACTGCTGTAGAACTGAGCAATGGAGGTTCATACATGTCTGTTTCTAGTATTGTAATTGCAGATCTTCCACAAATGGCATGGCTTTCAAACTAACGTTCTTAATGCTATATATATCTTTTAAATCCATTTTTTTAGTTTGCTTTTTTTATCTTTTTTTATTATTGTTGTACTGAGGGTACATTGTGACATTTACTAAACTTCTTACAATATATCAAATCCACTTCCACCATCAATCTCCTTTATCTTCCTCCCTCACCCCATTCTTGGAATAAGTTCAGTAGGTCTCACATTTCCATTTTCCAAACAAAACTAATAAATGTGGAAAATAAATCTGATAATGAAGTTCTTTTCCTATGAGCTATTTTACACTGGATTTAGATTGAAAGTTTTCAATTAAGCTGGTCTTCCTTCCAAATTTGAGTCTTAAACTATAAACTTACATATGCATTTCCTTCAAAAAATAAGGGTTTATTATTTTGGTTTATATTTATAGTGAACTAAATTTTACTTCAGAAATGAACAAAAATTTAATTTGTTCAAATAGTTTTCACTTTTCTTGATAGGTTTAATAAGGTTTATTCAAAGAAAGCCTCATAATTTTTATATAACAAAGCAGATATGGACTACATATATATTCTCTATTTTGGATATCACAACATTCGATTTTAGTGAAAACAAGAATCTATGACTAAGTCAGGGGTGGTGCTGGATGTAAAAACAACACTAGGGAGACTGAGGCAGGAGGATCTAGAGTTCATTGCCAGCCCAGGTGGAATAGTGAGAATTTGTCTCAAAACAAACAATAATGAATAAAGAAAGATGATATAAGATACTCATTCACAAAGATACTGTTGTCAGTAACTGATCCCTCTTGATGAACAAACATTGTCTTTCAATTCACTCTTTATTAAAAACTTCTGTGCTCAACACAGAAGTTTTCTTGCAGAAAAGAAATTGTGATATTAATTTATCCTCCAAACAAAATATATGCTAAATAGGAGTTTTTATGTTTCCATGTACAATACATGAAAGTAAAAACAGTCTCAAGGGACACACACACACACACACACACACCTTGTTTTTAGCACATTTACTCATCTTCTCCTCAATTGCATCTTGGGCATATACTGAATGCGCTTCACAAACTCTGGTTATTGCTGTTTGCTTAAAATATATAATCAGTGCTAACCAGCAATTCAGTAAGACTGAGATTCTTAAATTAATGTCCATAAAATGCAATGGAAGTCAAGAAAAATTGAAGAAAACCCACTATACTGGGTTGAACGTATTGCTCATGTATGGGTTTAACAAGTGTTGTCATCAAAAGTGAGGCATTTAAAGAGTGCTTAGTGAGTAGAGACAGCACAACTTTCAAAGTGCCTGACATATCAGTAATCAGTTAAAGTTCCCCATAAAGTTAACTCTTTTTTGAGAGTATGGTGGGTATGGGGTTTGAACTGAGAATGTTACATTTGCTAGACAAGTAGTCTACCACTGGAACAACACTCTGAACTATTTGCTTTGTTTATTTTTCATACAGGATCTCACATTTTTTTCCCAGAGCCAGCTTCAGACTGTGATAATCCCAATGATGCTTCTCAACAGCTAGAATTATATGTATGTTCTATCTCACTCAGCTTATTGGTGGAGATGGAATCTCAGTAACTTTTTCCTGGACTGGCCTTGAATTGTAATCCTCCTGATCTCTGCCTCCCAAGTTTCTGGAATTATAGGCACATAACACTATGATGGGCCACAATTAATTCCCTTAACTATGGAAAATTATGGTCAACTCTCTGATTCTATTAATTCATCTTTTTTAGATTCCACATATAAATAAGATTGTATAGTATCTCTTTTTGTGTATGATGTATTTCATTAAACATAATGTCCCCCAGTTTCATCCAATGGTAGATATTGGTCAAAGAAGACAAAATTTCATTTAGATGGGAAAGATAAATTCAATCTCTATTGTAGAGCCTGATGACTTTACCTAGTAAGTTACTGCATATTTGAAAATCTTGCAGAAAGTAGATGTTAAGTATTCTCAAAAAAACGTAATAATTACATAAGGTAATGCATAGACTAATTATCTTGAGTTTTTTATATATACATATAATTTTGTACAGTATAAATATATGCAATTTTCTTTGTCATTTTAATAAAGAAGACCACGATCCATAAACTAAAATTTTAAATGTACATTTACTAATAACCAAACTATTACAACTAGGCTTTTTAATTCATAATATGAATGAATTTCAATTTGAATTTCATTAGTTGAAGGAGTTGTGTGATAAAATAATGTGTATTACAATGTTAAAGCAATAATCTTTGCATTTCTATTCTTACTTAGTTCTGAGAAAAAAGTTGTTTCTCTTTTCTTCTAGTATATAAAAGTTTTCAAAGCTTAATGCAAAAAGTAAACTGTTGATATAAGTAATTTTTTCTCTCTCAAGAAAGTAAATGCTTGAACTAATAAGAATTCCATTTTAACAAAAGTATGTATGACAAATAGAATGGAAATATTGTCTGACTGAATGTCTTATCTGCTTTATTGATGCATGTCTCTAAATGTGTTGCAATTAAAATAAAAAAACTGAAATGGTAATTATCCATTAAACATGTTTGCAAAAGAAAGAAAATAGAGAAGAAACTCAACAAAGTAAAAATGCTTATGTGTGTTGAATAATGTTTTTTTTTTTTCCTGGATAGGACACTGTGTTGTAGGAACTTGCAATTTAAAAGCAGATTTAAGTGTATACTTTCAAGTGCTTGTGAAGTAAAAAAGGCTAGAGAACAGAACACAGATAATGGAGAAATTAGTTTATCAGCTCTTTAAAGTCCATATCATGGTCATGCTGGTGCTGAGCCATGGTGGCCACCCACAGATGCTGTAATTAAATGCTCCAGTCTGGTCAATCAACATTATGCTAAATATTCATGGCAGACAAAATATTTTGGTTGTATTATACTGTATATATTCTCTAATGTTTTGAAAATGAGTTAAAGTCAACTGTAGATTGAATGAGCACAGGAACAAAAGGTCAATTTGACTTGTTTTAATGAAAGTAGCAATAAGGAGTACTAAATTGGAAGAGTGGCCAAAGAGATGAACTGTAAAAGGTCGAGTTCAGTATAAGTAATTAATCAAATACAAAATATAGATTTAATTGTTGATGCTGATAATTTCAACTCCCATTTCTTCTCTATAGCACTGGAACAGTAGCATGACTCGTGTCATGGCTGACAACAGTGTTATGCTTGCTTCTTCATGATTAAATCATATTTCTTTCACTTTAAGTGTTTACATGCTGAGGTTATGCAGACTGCATTATTAAAGGGAGCCTGAATGGAAAGTAGGAAAATTCACCATTTATAAACAGAATTAATTAGTTTTCCTTCTATTATCCTTTTTACTGTTTTTTAAAAAATCCAAGCTTATTTAATATTATGGCCAAATTTTACTTAATTTTATGATTTTTAGCTGTATTTATTCTTAATGAATCAGACATATTTATCAATTTGTCATCACCTCCACTTTTCTTCATAACTTTTTTGGTACTGGGGTTTGAACTCAGGGCCTCATGTTACCAAGCATGTGCACTACCATTTTAGCCACTCCACCAGCCCCTGTTCATAACTTATAACTCCATTTGTGGGTGAAATTATACTTGACTATATTTTCTGTAAAAATCGCAAACCAACTAAAAAGGATTTTGGCCACTGACTAGAGCATGAATGCATAATATTGAACATATTATATAGTTTGATTAATGACCCATTATAAAACCTGTGCCATTTGGCAAACCCAGTATGTGCAATGATATGTTGACAGGTTAACAGGTGTGGGAGAGTGACAGTAATGCTTAATTGTAATCTACATTTTATACTAATCACTTTTTACTCACATTACCAACAGTAAATAATGTACAAGATGTCACCCTTACAATGGAGGAAAATTATAATAAAGTTGAAAATTGTAGATGAGGACTGGTTTGCAATGAATTCATAACATTGTGAACTCTGCAAAACTAGAGAGTGATTAAAGTGCCATTTTATCTAAATTCTTATATTTTCTACTTTCCAGAATACCACCCACCCTTAAATTTTTGTATTACTCAGCACTCTGTCCTTTTTATTTTTCCACTATACATACTCTTAGGTTGATCATATCTACTCATGTGTCAACTACATATTTCCCAGAAGTGAAAAAGGGTCTTTGATATAAGTATATGATGATGGTATTTGAACCATCATACATATCTCAATAATAAGATCAGGAGTAAATTCAAAAACAAAATAAAATAAGGAGAAGGGAAAAAGAAAGCATTGGAATTTTTTAAATGCTCATGATAGGAGATGCCAAGCTGGCGACTAGAGGGAGGAAGCAGAAAGCATGCTTCCTAAAGTAAACTCTTGGAGAGACACTAGAGATACACCAGGCAGGAAAAACCACCAAGAAGAGGCAAAATTCTGACACCTCCACACCCCCAACCCATGCAAAGCATCCCCATGCCACATTAAACAGAGAAACCAGGAGGGCTCTCGTGCCACCAGACACCAGCTCCTAACCTGCTTGGGAGACCACCAGCTCACTGTTGATTAGTACACTATCTCTCCCTGTTTATTTCTTCAGCTCTGTTTTTTGTTTTGTTTTGCTTTTTTTTTTCCTTTTTCTTTACTTTTCTTGCTTTCCCTCTCCTCTCACCCTTCCATTCTAGATATCACTGCTGTTACTATTACAAGCTAGACAACACTGAATTACTTAGAGTACAAGGACAGTAACAGTAGTAAAGGGAATGATGGGAAGATGGAAAAAAGAGGGAAACCATTTTTCCCCAATAATAAATTAGTACAGGAACCAGAGGGAAATGAAGAAAAAAGATGCCCAGATCCAGACTCCACAAAATGAAGATAAACTATGCCAAAGAACCCAATGAAGGCCACAAGAACGCTCTGAAAGAAGAAATACTGCAAGTAATCAATGAGAGCTTATTAGAGATGATACTGAATATGGTCAACAAAAATGTACAGCAGATATTCAAGAATATCCAAGACAATAAAAATAGAGAATGTGAGAAAGCACAAGAACAAATAAAAGAAACTACAGAAGCACTGTATAAACAGAAACAAAGAACACAATAAATAAAGAAAAGATCTCAGAATGAAAATAGACAATATTAAAGAGGAAGTGACTCAGGATATGGAAAAACTCAGAAAAAAAGAACAAAAGATAAATGCAAAACAAAATACAAGGCCAATCCAGTAGACTAGAACAAGCAGAAGACAGAATCTCAGAACTTGAAGATAAAATGGTAACTAAAGGAAAAACTGTAGAACTATTAGTTAAACTCAAGACCTGTGAAAAGAAAATGCAAGAACTTACTGACTCCATCAAAAGACCAAACCTGAGAATCATAGGCATTGAGAAGGAGAATAGGTGCAAGCAGAAGGAATCCATAACATATTAAACAAAATAACAACAGAAAATTTCCGAAATCTAGAGAATACTATGCCCTTACAAGTACAGGAAACCTCCAGAACACCAAACAGACCTGACCAAAAAAGAACTACCCCACAACATATTATCATTAAAACAGCAAGTACAGAGAATAGAGAAAGAATATTGAAGGTTGTAATAGAGAAAAAACAAATACCATACCAAGGTAAACCCATCAAAATCACAGCAGACTTCTCAACAGAAGCATTAAAAGTCAGAAGAGCTTGGGGTGATGTCTTTTGGGCATTGAATGAAAATAACTTCAACCCAAGGATACTCTACTCAGCAAAACTATCATTCAAAATAGATGGAGCCACCACTACAAAAGATTCTTCAAAGGTTTCTGCACACAGAAAGTAAAACCCAACATAACCAGAAAAGAGCAGGCTGTACCAAACTACAGGAAAAGAAAAACCAAGAAAGTACAGAGTAACATCGATTTAGCTACACACAATCAAACCCTTAAACAATTAAGATGACTAAATGACAGGAATCACCACACACCTATCAATACTAACACTTAATGTTAACAGACTTAACTCCCTCATCAAAAGGCACCTTTTGACAAACTGGATTAAAAAGGAAGATCCAACAATTTGTTGTTTACAGGAGACCTATTTCATCAATAGAAATAAGCATAGGCTTAGGATGAAAGGCTGGAAGAAGATTTACCAAACAATGACCCCCCAAAACAGGCAAGAGTAGCAATACTTATCTTGGACAAAGAGGACTTCAAACCTACATTGATCAAATGACACAAAGAAGGTCATTCCATACTAGTAAAAAGGGAAATAGACCAAAAGGAAATAACAATTATCAACTTATATGCACCCAATGTCAATGCACCCAATTTCATCAAACATACCCCGAAGGACTTAAAAGCATATACTAACTCCAATACAGTGGTAGTGGGAAACTTTAACACCACACTTGTCATCAATAGATAGATCATCCAAACAAAAAAATCAATAAAGAAATCTTAGTTCTAAAACATACCATAGATCAAATGGAGCTAGTTGATGTCTACAGAACATTTCCTCCAACTTCTATGCAATATACATTTTTCTCAGCAGCCCATGGAACCTTCTCCAAAATAGATCATATCCTAGGGCACAAAGGAAGCCTCTGCAGAAAAAAGAAAATAGAAATTATACCATGCACTCTATCTGATCAAAATGCAATAAAACTAGAACTCAACAACAAAAATAAATACAAAAAACATGCAAACAGCTGGAAAGTGAACAACTTATTGTTTAATGAACAATGGGGCATTGATGAAATAAAAGAGGAAATTAAAAGGTTCCTGGAAGTCAATGAAAATGAAAACACAATGTACTGGAACCTATGGGACACAGCAAAGACAGTCCGGAGAAGAAATTTTATAGCCATGAGTGCATATATTAAAAAGACTGAAAGATTTCAAATCACTGACCTAATGATAGATCTTAAACTCCTAGTAAAACAAGAACGAGCAAATCTGAAAAGACATAGAAGGAGAGAAATAATAAAAATAAGAGCTGAAATCAATGAAATAGAAACAAAAAAAATACAAAGAATTAATGAAAAAAATTGTTTCTTTGAAAAAATAAACAAGATCAATAGACCCACTGCAAATCTGGCTAAAATGAGGAGAGAAAAAACTCAAATCAGTTAAATCAGGAATGCAAAAGTGGAGATAACAAAAACACCATGGAAGTCCAGGAAATCATCAGAGACTACTTCGAGAACTTATATACAAACGCATTTGAAAACTTGAAGAAATGGACCTATTTCAAGAAACTTATGACCATCCAAAATTGAACCAAGAGGAAATTAATCACCTGAATAGATCTATAACACAAAATGAAATTGAAGCAGCAATCAAGAGTCTCCTAAAAAAAGAAAAGTCCAGAACCTGATGGATTCTCTGCTGAATTCTATCAGACTTTTAAAAAGAACTAATACCAACCCTCCTTAAACTGTTCCATGAACTAGAAAGGGAAAGAAAACTGCCTAACACATTTTATGAAGCCAGTATTACACTTATCCCAAACCAGGCAAAGACACCTCCAAAAAGGAGAACTATAGGCCAAGCTCCTTAATGAACATTGATGCAAAAATCCTCAATAAAATAATGGCAAGCCAAATTCAAGAAAACATCAAAAAGATCATTCACCATGACGAAGTAGGCTTCATCCCAGGAATGAAGGGTGGTTCAACATACAAAAATCAAAAAATATAATACACCACTTTAACAGAAGCAAAGATAAAAACTATTTGATGATATCAATAGATGCAGAAAACCCTTTTGATAAGTTCCAACACCATTTGATGATAAAAGGTCTAAGAAAACTGGCAACAGAAGGAAAGAACATCTACCATTTAAAATCTATATTACAAACCTACAGCCAGCATATACTTAGGGGTGAAAAATTGAAACCATTCCCTCTAAAATCAGGAATGAGACAAAAATGCCCACTATCCCCACTCCTATTCCACATAGTACTGGAATTCATAGCCAGAGCAATTAGGCAAGAAGAGGGAATAAAAGGAATGCAAATAGGTAAAGAAATGTCAAAATATCCTTATTTGCAGATGATATGATCCTATATCTTAAAGACCCAAAAAACTCTACTCAAAAACTCCTAGATACCATCAACAGCTATAGCAAGGTAGCAAGATATAAAATCAACATAGAAAAATCATTAGCATTTCTATACAGTAATAATGAACAAACTGAGAAAGAATATATGAAAATAATTCCATTTACAATAGCCTCAAAAAAAGTCAAATACCTAGGAGTAAACTTAACAAAGGAAGTGAATGACCTCTACAAGGAAAACTATAAACTCCTGAAGGAGGAGACTGACAAAGACTATAGAAAGTGGAGAGATCTCCCAAGCTCATGGATTGGTAGAATCAACAAAGTAAAAATGGCTATACTACCAAAAGCAATGTATATGTTTAATGCAATTCCTGCCAAAACCCCAATGACATTCATAAAAGACATTGAAAATTCTACTGTTAAATTTATTTGGAAACACAAGAGATCATGGATAGCCCAGGCAATCCTCAGCAAAAAGAACAATGCTAGAGGTATCACAATACCCGACTTCAAAATATTACAAAGCAATAGCAATAAAACCAGCATGGTACTGTCACAAAACCAGACATGAAGACTAGTGGAGCAAAATAGAAAGCACACAACTCTAATCAACTTATCTTTGACAAAGGTGCTAAAAATATACAATGGAGCAAAGATAGACTCTTCAAACAAAAACTTCTGGGAAAACCGGTTAACAGTCTGCAAAATACTGAAACTAGACCCATGTTTATCACCCTATACCAATATTAACTCAACATGGATCAAGGACCTTAATATCAGGCCCCAAACTCTAAAGTTGGTACAGGAAAGTGTAGGAAATACTTTGGAACTAATAGGTATAGGCAAAGACTTTCTCAATGGAACCCCAGCAGCTGAGCAAATAAGAGATGGAATAGAAAAACAGGACTTCCTAAAACTAAAAAGCTTCTGCTCAAAAAACGAAATGATCTCTAAACTGAAGAGACCACGCACAGAGTGGGAGAAAATATTTGCCAGCTACACATCAGACAAAGGGCTGATAACCAGAATATATAGGGAACTCAAAAAACTAAACTCTCCCAAAATGAATGAATCGATAAAGAAATGAGGAAGTGAACTAAACAGAATTTTCTCAAAAGAAGAAATTCAAATGGCCAAAAAACTTGAAAAAACGCTCACCATCCCTAGCCATTGAGGAAATGCAAATCAAAACCACACTAAGTTTCCACTTCACCCCTGGTAGAATAGCCATTATTAGAAACAGCACCAACAACAAGTGTTGGTGAGGATGTGGGGAAAATGGAACCCTTATACACTGCTGGTGGGAATGCAAACTAGTACAACTGCTCTGGAAAAAAATTTGCAGGCTTCTTAAAAATCTAAACATAGATCTGTCATATAATCCAGTAATACCACTCTTGGGGATATAGCCAAAGGAAAGCAACACAGATTACTACAAGTACTTGCACTTCCAAGTTTATTGCAGTGCTATTTACAATAGCCAAGTTATGGAAACAGCCAAGGTGCCCCATTATTGATGAATGGATTAAGAAAAGTGTTATGTATGCACAATGGAATACCACTCATCCATGAAGAAGAATTAAATCTTATCATTTGCAGGTAAATGGATGGAACTGGAGAACATCATCCTGATGAGTTTAGCCAGGCCCAGAAGGCCAAAAATCACATGTTCTCCCTCATATGCGGACTTTAGATCAAGGGCAAACACAACAAGTGGATTGGACTTTGATCACATGATGAGGCAAGGGCACACAAGGGAGGTATGAGGATAGGCAAGAAACCCAAAAAAGCAAGATAGCATTTGATGTCCTCAATGCAAAGGAACTGATGCAGAAACTTTAAAGTGACAGAGGCCAATAGGAGCTAGACAAAAGTTTAGTTTGGGAAGAATTAATTTAGAATATAACACATATGTACAGAAAAGCAATGCGTGTAAATTCCCGATATAGCTATCCTTATCTCAACTAGCACAAACCCTTGGTCCTTCCTGTTATTGCTTATATTCTCTCTTCAACAAAATTAGAGATAAGTAGAAAATAGTTTCTGCCTGGTAGCAATGGCATGAGGGGGAAGGGGAAGGGGGGAGAAATGACACAAACGTTGCATGCATGTATAAATAAAAGAAATTTAAAAAATGCTCTGGATAGCTTTACATTACACTGAGAACAAATAGCTCGACTGTTAATCATAGTACAAACCATAATTACCACCTAAAAAAATACTAAAGAAAAGAAAATATCTAGGGAAAACACAATTGAATGCACATTGGAGAGATTATTCTGTGTTATCAATACAATTTTGTTTTTCTTTTTTTTCTTATACAGAAGGCTGACATGCTGGAAACAGAGAAATAGTTAAGTGCAGCAATAAAGCTGCAGTCTAGATCAGGGATATAGAAAAAGGCTTGAGGTCATTGAATGCTTTTGAGAAATATTCAGGTAACAGATAAAATAGGCTTGAATGTTGTGATATTCATGTGAGAAGAAAAATCATGCTCAGATTCCAAGGATGAATAAATGAAGTATTCCTCAAGGGCCACTTGAATAGAAGGGATGGGTTTAACAAAAGGTTCATCAGCAGAACTTCCTGCATACTGAGTTTGTCAGACTGTGAATTCTTGAAGTCAAAGTTCACATCAGGTTATTATAATATGTGCATCTGAAGCATGTGAGAGAGTTCTGGGAAGACTACACTCTTATGAAGCATCACTCGGCAAGAAATACATAGAGAAGAATCAAGTTCTTTCCTGGGGATAGGCACCAAAAAACAATAAAATATAATAGATTGCTAGAGAATCTTATAATAAGAAACTAAGGGAAAGGGAAAGACAAGAGAGAGGTATTTTTCTCAAATTTTCCTCACTGTGACAAAATACCCGAGAAAACAACTTAGGGAAGGAAGGATTTATTATGACACCTGCTTTCAGAGGTTTCAGTCCATGGTATGCTGGATCCATTGCTATTAGACCTGTGTCACACAGAAGCATCATGGGAAAAGGGCATAGTGGAGGAATGTTGTTTACCTCATTATTGTCAGGAAGCCAAGAAAGAGACAGGAAGGGACCAGGCACAAAATATATCTTTCAAAGACATGCCCCCAGTGATCTACTTCTTCCAACCAAAACTCACCTCCTAGCAGTTCATTCAGTTCTGAACTCATTAATACATTAATCCATTAATGAATTAGCACACTCATGAACCCATCACCTCTTAATAGCACTGTCAGCTGGAACTAACTCTTCAACACACGAGCCTTTTGGATGATATTCCTTACCTGAACCATGGCAGGAGAAGGACAAAATCATATTTATTAACTCATTTTCTCTTATGGGTTACTACAGAGTGGATGTGTGCCTTTACTGATCCTCTGTCTCATCCACTCAGTGGTTGCAATATCTACTTGTTTCTGGTTAACACAAATTTTCTCACCTCCATCTCCTCAATCTGTAGTGCATTACAGACCACACCCTATCCCTTATTGTTTTTTATATTCTCTCATACTATTGCAAAGAGTCTCACATCAAGTTCCTGATGTTTCCACATTCATTTGTGTTATCTAATCCTTGGCAGTATCCAACCACATTCATTAATCTTAATATATTCATGGGATGATGTTAGAAGGAAGCATATGAGATAACTAACAGAGAGAGGAAACAGAATGTGCCAAGATGGAAATTTAAAAATCTGGTTCTATCATTAAATTTAGGTAAAAGGGGGATAGATTATTATTTTAAAATTCATTAACAAGATGAAAGGAGGAATGGAAATATGGATAAAGCTGGGGTTTTTAGCAGTCATGTAGAAGAATTATTAGGTGGTGAGCTCAGAAAATTGTTTATTTTATGTGTGTGACAGGGAAAATAATGTGTATAACAACTCAAGGAGAGCATGAAATGTTTTGCATTTAAATGAATACATATTTTCCTTATGTTTATTGTAGAAATGATCTTCCTATCTTATAGTAGCTGTTACTACTTTGACTGGAGTTACCATCTATCTAAAGCCAGAATCAAAGATCACTATTTTTGCTTTGTTTGCTTTTGCTTTGTTTTGTTTTGAGATGGTCTCATATCTATCCCTGGCTAACCTGGAACTCACCATGTAACTCAGGAGAACAATGAACTCACGGTCTTCCTGCCTCAGTCTCTTAATTGCTAGGATTACAGGTACACAGATACACACATACCCCAGAGATCATTATTGGGATTAAGAATGGAGAATTTCAGAAATCATTACTCTGACCCTGTTTGGAATTGAAACTATGAATTGTTATGAATAGCTATGAAATGTGATTCACAACTGTTGACAAACAGTACTCAATTTAGGAGAAGAAAGAGTTTGCTGAACTATCAAAATGAAGAATCAGAAAGATAATAAGGAAAACTACAAAAGATATGCAGAGATGTGGCCACTAATGTATCTGGACCAAGTGCCATTTTTTCTAATCCCATGGTTTGCTACTTGAGCCAATTATTTTCTCATAGCATCAATGCTTGTTATACTGGGATTTTGTCTAATTTTTCCAAAAGTAGCTACAGTTATAAAAAGTCAGGCAGAGTTAAAATGTATTTGCTAGTACAGATCATAAACTTCTTGACATTAGTATTCAAATTTGTGTGATTTTTCTCTATCAGTATTCAGTATACAAAAGTAGCATGTAAGAAAGAGATTTGAATTCACTCAGAATTGAAGAAAAAGATTAAAAATGACAGGCTCTTTACCATTGACTAATAAAGGGGAGGTAGTCAAAGTTTCAATGGTATAGAAAAGGAGGGCTACTTTGGAAGTCTGTTATGAATACATTGTAATCACAATGGAATAGGTTTAAGTGAAAAATTAAAATGTGTGTTCAATAAACAATACAGGAAAGGTTACTTGTATAAAGGATATGTCTTGGTATGTTTGGACTATTGTAACAAAAGTATTACAAATTCAGTTGTTTATATTCAACAAAATTTTATTCTTCAATTCCAAGCTCAAGGTAGCATCAGATCTGGTGTTTGGTGGAGACCAGCTTCTTCAGAAATATCCATTTTCTTTTTGCAACCTCACATGGCAGAAAGGACATGAATGTCTCTTTTCATTTGTGTTTCCTCTCTCATAATTTAATCACAGCTGGCAGAATGATTCAAGTGGTAGAGTACTTGCCTAGCAAGTATGAAGCTCTCAGTTCAAACCCCAGGATTGCCAAAAAAAAGACATTCCTTTAAAATTAATAAGATAATGACAAACCAATAGCCACAGATCCAAATGGTCTCACATTAAACCATATGGCTTAACATATGATTAAGTTTGGAGGGGCAAATATTCAGACTATAGTAAGGTTCAATGGCAAGATTTGGGAAAATACTCCACAGGGGGAGGCTGGTTCAAGAGAAAACCATCACAGAGTATAAAGAGATAGGTAATATAGCACATTCATATTTTAATATTACTCAGATTTTTCTAATAGCTGACAATTTGTGAATTTAGGAGGGCACACAAACATGCACTTGCACACACACAAAGACAAAAATTAATCCTGAGGCTCCTGACAACCATGAACTATCATATGATAAACCATTCCTTAGAAGACAATTATAAGCTATGAAAAAATTATTAAAACAATTTGAAAACACTAAAGAGTGACTAAAGCAGGAAGGAAATTGAGAATACTCAATTTTTGAAAAAGACAGCAATGTTGGACAAAATAAGGTTTACATGGCTTTTCACCTAAGACTACCTTAAGTCTGCAGTGCTTGAATAGTATCAATAAGAGAAAAGACATAGATGAAAAGTAAAAGGATAGTATGAGCATCCTTTAAATAGCCAAAATATTGAAGCAAATGAGGGGAATCCATAGGTGGAAGATTACTGGCTTGTGATAACATTTCCACAAATCTTTTATTAATGCCTAAATAATAAACAATTGGTAAACTCAAAATTTCCAGTGAAAGTAACCCATGAAAGCAGAGTAAGAGAGAGTTTGGCATTTGAGTTCAGCCATGTTGATATCTTTCTATAATGAATAGTGTAACTATTTAGAAAGAGGAAAAAGAACTCAAAGTTAATAACATATCAGGCACAATGTCAAGGATATGATTAACTATTGCAATAGAGACTTTTCCTCAGAACAGTTCACCATATTAAGACTACTAGAAATAAACACAACAAAAAGTTCCACATTTTTCTAGGAAATTGAAAGTGACCCAGAAAGCACAGATATCAAAAGTGAAATTAGACAAATGGGATGCTATCAAACTTACAAGATTTACACAGAAATGAAAATAATCAGAGTGAAAAGACAATCTACAGAACAAGATAAAATATTTTTGAGGAATATATTTGTAAGAGGTTAATATCCAAAATATGTAAGCAACACACATTGAATAACAAGAATGTAAATAACATGAATAACAATGAACAAAATGGCGGGGCTCTCTGGTAGAGTGCTTACCTGGCATGTCCAAAGGTGTAAATTCAATCTCCAGCACTACAAATGTCTTGAACAGACATTTTTCAAAATTAGTCATACAAATGGAGAATGATACATGAAAAAAATGCTCAGCATTACCATTACTCAGTAAAATGCAAATGAGATATCACCTCACTCCAGTAACAATGCCTCTTATCAAAAAGAATAATGGTAACAAGTGCTGGTGAGGATGTAAAGAAAAGAAAACCCTCAAACACTGTTGCTAGCTATATAAACTAATAAAGCACATATGGAAAGCAGAATGGATGTGCCTCAAAAAAATAAAAGTAGGATTACCATATGCTCTCACAATCTCACACTGAGTATATATCCTCAGAAAACAAAATCAGTTGTGCTCAAGAGACAGCTGAGCCCCATGTTCATTCTAGCACTATTCACAATAAAAAGTAAAAGAGTTCATATAGGAAACATCCTCCCAAAGACTTGTGTTAAAGGCTTGATCTCCAATTTTACAGTGTTCAGAAGTGGGCCCTTAAGACATGATTGGGCAATGCAGACTATAATTTCATCAACTGATTAATTCATTGATGAGTTCACAGTTGAATGGACTACTTGGAGGTAGGTGTGTTAAGGGAGTGTCTTGCAAGTTAAATTTTGTTCCTGGTATCTTATACTTTCTCTGCTTCCTGGACACCAGATGTAGAGCAACATCTTCTGACTCATGATACTACCACCATGACATCTCTTAACACAGGCATAAAAGTCTATGTTGACCATAGACTAAAACCTCTGAAATTGTGAGCCCAAACCAACCTTTCCTCCTTTTTGATTGTTTTTCTCGGGTATTTTTTCACATCAGTGAAAAGCTGACTAACATAAAATGAAGAAAGAAAGTATAGTACATTTGAACAATGGAATAAAGTTCAGTCAAAAAAATAAGAAGACCCTGACATTTCCAACATGACAATCTCAATGGAACTGTAGATCATTATAACAAATAAACAAGACCAGGCACAGAAAGACTAATGCCACTTGATTTCACCCATATGTAGAGTTTTTAAAAGTTAATTTCATAGAAGTTGAAAGTAGAATACTTGACATATCTTACCTCATTTATGTATTACCTTGATTCATAAAAATTTACTATTAAGGATTAAAAGTTTTCCTATGATACCAGCATAATTATTAATGGACTTAACTTAATCTAAAGTTTACAGTGTTTTAAAATACAATCTTAATGCAGGGATCATTAGGGTGAAATTAAACTATGAAGTCATTCTTTCTTTGTTTTTACATTATTTCATCTTTATGTCTCTATTTTATTCCTACATATTGTATGCTAAGTTAATCTCATATGTTTAACTTTTATTTTCAAAATTCAGAATAATGTAACACAGGAAGGTACATTACACTTTCTTATCTATGATTTTTATAAAATTTAGGGTAAGATTGCAGAAAGTAAAATTCAGCAATAATATGATTTAACAAACTTAATCATATGTTAAACCATATGTTCAGAACTCCTGAACAAATAGCAAGAGCATACACAGTGAAGGAAGAGTTGTTGTCAGGACAAGTGTGACCAAAAATGTCTTGAATGAGATAATCAAAGAAGCTTTTAAAAAGACATGCTTAGAGAAAACGTATTCCTAATAGTCCAGTTACAGTAGAGAATTACATGGTCTTTAATAAAAGGTTATAAATTAAAAAAAACAGGGATCCAATATAGTGAATAGAGGGAGGAAGCAGACAGTGTGAGCTTTGTAAAACAAAAATTTTGCTGAGATGCTGGAGCCACACTGGGCAGAAGAAAAAACACGAAGAAGAAGCAAAACTCTGAAAACCTGAACCCCCAGCCCATACAAAGCTTCTCCACACCACGTTACACTCAGAAAAAAAGGAGGGCTCCTGCACCACCAGACACCAGCTCCAAACCTGCTTGGGAGACACAGACCAATAGGTGAGCAAACAAGCAGCACTTGGTATTCCCACAGCTACCCCTGGGATAAACCAGCATAGCCCCCTGGACAGACTGACCCCCACCCCACAAAAAAATGGTTAATAAACAGGGAACTGAAAAGACACATAGCAGAGGGGGAAGAGTACACTCAGTGCACTGGAAAAGGGGGAAGTTGCAAGGAGCTGAACTCCATGCAAACTTTCAGTAAACAAAGACTGGAAAAGTAGACAGGCTGAGAGTAGGCTAGTGATGAGCTGCTGCCTGAAATAAGGCAGAGAGCAGCCCACAAATCTCACTTCCTGATCCAATCACCTGGTGAGGCTATGACAGAGCTACTGTTTAAATACCAACACCAGGACTGGATGCTGAAGGAGTAACACCAGAAGTACTAAGAATGAAATTGTATTGTTCCAGAACATGGAATTTTTTTCTATCTCTCTGAGTGTTTGGTTCACTGTATGTTTGTTCACCTACTCTCCCTGATGATTTCTTTGGTTCTCTATATTTTTCTCTTTCTTTTCCTTTTTTATCTTTCTTGGTTACATTTGTTTTACTATTGTAAATTAGCTAACACTAAATTGCACACAGACCAGGAAAAGAACCAGCACCAAGTGGAATGATGGGAAAATAAAAACAGAATGGCAACCATCCTCCCCCTAAAAAATAAATTAGTACAGGATGCAGAGGGAAATGAAGAAAACAGATATCCATTTTCAGACTCCAACAAAACAAAGACAGACTATCCCAAGGAACTGAATAAAGCCCACAAGAGCATCCTGAAGAAAAATCTTGCAAATCACTTAGAATTTCATGGAGATGTTACTAGACAAGGTCAACCAAAATGTATAGGAGGCACTCAAGAAATTACAAGAAAATAAAAATAAAGAATATGAGAAGACACAAAAATAAATAAAGGAACTCATAGGAGCCCCTAAGTAAACACCAAAGTGAAACAGAGAACACCACAAATAGAGACATAAATAAGTTAAGGAAGAAAATTAACAATATGAAAGAGGAAGTTAGCCATGGTGTGGAAAACCTCAGAAAAAAGAATGAAACACACACATAAAATATAATGCAAGGGCACTCCAGCGAACTAGAACAAACGGAAGACAGAATCTCAGAACTTGAAGATGAAATGTAAATTAAAGGAAAAACTGAAGAACTATTACTCAAATAATTCAAAAACTGTGAAAGGAATATACAAGAACTCACCAACTCCATCAAAAGACCAAACCTGAGAATCATGGGTATTGAAGAAGGAGAACAGGTGCAAGCCAAAGGATTTCATAACATAGTCAACAAAATAATAACAGAAAATTTCCCAAATATAGAGAAAACTATGCCCATTCAGGTACAGGAAGCCTCCAGGACACCAAACAGACTTGATCAAAATAGAACTAACCCATGACATATTACCGTTAAAACAACAAGCACAGAGAATAGAGAAAGAACATTGAAGGCTGTAAGAGAGAAAAAAGAAGAAACTTATAAAGGTAAACTCATCAAAATCACATCAGATTTCTCAACAGAAACCTTAAAATAAGAATATGGAATGAGGTATTCTGGGCACTGAATGAAAATAGCTTCTACCCTAGGACACTCTACCCATCAAAACTATCACTCACAATAGATGGAGCAATAAAGTTTTCCATGATAAGCAGAAACTAAAACAATATATGACCACCAAGCCATGACTACAAAGATTCTTCAAGGAATTCTGCACACAGAAAATGAAAGCAAGCAAAACCAAGAAAGGACAGGCAGTACCAAACTACAGGAGAAATAAAGAAAAGAAAGTAGAGAGTAACATTGATTCAGCTGCACACAATCAAACCCTTAAATAACAAAGACAATTAAATAACAGGACTTACCACACACCTATCAATACTAACACTGAGTGTTAATGGACTTAATTCCCCCATTAAAAGACACCATTTGGCAAACTGGATTAAAAACGAAGATCCAACAATTTGTTGCCTAGAGGGACTCATCTCATCGACAGAAACAAACACTGCCTTAGGGTGAAAGGCTGCAAGATTTGCCAAGACAATGGTCCCTGAAAAGAGTCAGGAGTTGCCATACTTATCTCAGACAAAGTAGACTTCAAACCTACTTTAATCAAATGAGATAAAGAGGACACTCCATACTAACACAAAATACACCAAAAGGAAATAAAAATTATCAACCTATATGCACCCAAAGTCAATGCACCCAATTTCATCAAACATACTGTGAAAGACCAAAAAACATATATAAATTCCAACACAGTGGTAGTGGGAGACTTCAATACCCCCCTATCACTAATAGATAGGACATCAAAGCAAAAAAATCAATGAAGAAATCTTAGATCTAAATCACACCATAGATCAAATGCACCAAGCTGATGTCTACAGAATATTTCATCCAACTTCTGACAATATACTTGCTTGTCAGCAGCCCATGGAACCTTCTCCAAAATTGATCATATATTCAGGAACAAAGCAAGCCTCAGCAAAAATAAGAATATAGAAACAATCCCATGCATTATATCTGATCACAATGCATTGAAACTAGAACTCAACAACAAAAACAACAGTACAAAACATGCAAACAATTGGAAACTGAAAAACACATTGCACAATGGTCAATGGGTCATTGATGAAATAAAAACAGAAACTAAGGGGTTCCTATAAATTATTGAATATGAAAACATGACCTACTAGAACCTATGGGACACAGCAAAGGCTGTCTTAAGAGGAAAGTTTATAGCCATGAGTCTATATATTAAAAGAACAGAAAGATCTCAAATCAATGATTTGATGCTTTATCTCAAACTCCTAGAAAAACAAGAACAAGCAAATGCCAAAACAAGCAGAAGGAGAGAAATAATAAAAATAAGAGCCAAAATCAATGAAATAGGACAATGAAAACCATACAAAGAATCAATGAAACAAAAAGTTGGTTCTTTGGAAAAATAAATCAGATTGACAGACACCTGGCAAACCTGACTAAAATGGGGGGAAAAAAAAATGAACCAAATCTGTAAAATCAGAAATGCAAAAGGGAGAGATAACCACAAACACTATGGAAATCAATGAAATCATCAGAGACTACTTCAAGAACCTATAGTCCAATAAATTTCAAAATCTTGAAGAAATGGACCTATTTCAAGAAACTTATGACAATCTAAAATTGAACCAAAAGGACATTAATCACCTGAATAGACCTATAACACAAAATGAAATTGAGGAAGCAATAAAGAGTCTCCCAAAAAATAAATCCAGGACCTGATGGATTCTCTGCTGAATTCTATCAGATCTTTAAAGAAGAACTAACACCAACCATCCTTAAACAGTTCCACGAGAAAGAACTGCATGAATCATTTTATGAAGCTAATATTACACTCATCCCAAAAGCAGGCAAAGACACCTCCAAAATGGAGAACTACTGGCAAATCTCCTTAATGAACCTTGATGCAAAAATTATCAGTAAAATAACGGCGAAACAAATCCTACAACACATCAGAAAGATCATTCACCATGACCAGTAGGCTTCATCCTGGGGATGAACATATGTAAATCTATAAATGCAATACAGTACATTAATAAAAGAAAGGACAAAAACCACCTGATCAATAGATGCAGTAAAATCCTTCAATAATATCCAGCACCAATTCATGATAAAAGCTCTAAGAAAAGTAGGAATAGAATGAAAGTACCTCAACATTGTAAAGGCTATACATGACAAACCTAGAGCAAACATCATACTTACTGGTGAAAAACTGAAAACATTTCCCCTAAAATCAGGAACAAGACAAGGGTGACCACTATTCCCTTTCCTATTCAACATAGTACTGGAGTTCCTAGCCAGAGCGATTATGCATGAAGAAGAAATAAAGGAATACAAATATTTAAAGAAACTGTCAAAATATCCCCATTTGTAGATGATATGATCCTATACCTTAAAGTCCCCAAAAAAACTTTAACCAAAAATGCCTAGACAACATGAATAGCTACAGGAAGATGGCAGGATACAAAATCAACTTACAAAAATCATTAGCTTTTCTATATACCAATAATGAACAAACTGAGAAAGAATACATGGAAACAATTCCATTTATCATAGCCTCAAAAAAAAAATGAAATACCTTGGAGTAAACTTAACAAAGGATGTAAATGACTTTTACAAGGAGAACTATAAACCCATTAAGATAGAAATCAAGGAATACTAAAAAAGGTGGATAGATCTCCCATGCTTATGGATTGGTAGAATCAACATAATAAAAATGGCTATACTACCCAAAGCAATCTACATGTTTAATGAAATTTCCATCAAAATACCCATGACATTCATCACAGAGACTGAAAAATCTATGCTAAAATTCATTTGGAAACACAAGAGACTTTGAATAGCCAAAGCAATACTCAGCAAAAAGAACAATGCTGTAGGTATCACAACACCTGAATTCAAAGTATTTTACAAAGCAATAGCAATAAAAACAGCATGGCACTGGCACAAAAACAGATATGAAGACCAGTGAAATAGAATAGAGGACCCAGATATGAATCCACACAAGTATGCCCACCTTATTTTTGACAAAGTTGCTAAAAATATATGATGGAGAAAAGACAGCTTCTTCAACAAATGTTTTTGGGAAAAGTAGTTATCCATCTGCAAAAACCTGAAACTAGATACATGTTTATCACCCTATACTAGTATCAACTAAAATGGATCAAGGACCTTAATATCACACCCAAAACTCTGAAGTTGGAACAGGAAAGAGCAGAGAATATTCTGGAAGCAGTAGGTTCAGGCAAGGACTTCCTCAATAGAAACCCAGCAGCTCAGCACCTAAGAGAAAGGATGGACAAAGGGGACTTCATAAAATTAAAAAGCTTCTGCAGAACAAAAGAAACAGTTTCTAAACTAAAGAGTCCACCCACAGAGTGGGAGAAAACATTTGCCAGCTGTACATCAGACAAAGGACTGATAACTAGACTGTAAAGAGAACTTAAAAAACTAAACTCTCTGAAATCAATGAACCAATAAAGAAATGGGCAACTCAACTAAACAAACGTTCTCAAAAGAAGAAATTCAAGTGCCCAAAAAACACATGAAAAAATGTTCACCATCTCTAGTCATAAAGGAAATGCAAATCAAAACCACACTAAGATTCCACCACATTCCTGTTAGAATCGCCATCATCAAAAATACCACTAACAGCAGGGCTTGGTAAGGATGTGGAGAAAAAGGAACCCTTGTACATTGTTGGTGGGGATGCAAGCTAATGCAACCACTCTGAAAAAAAATTTGGAGGCTTCTTAAAAATCTAAACATATATCTGCCATATAATCCAGCAATCCCACTCCTGGAGATATACCCAGAGGTATGAGACACAGGGTACTCCAGAGGCACCTGCACACCCATGTTTATTGCAGCACTATTCACAATAGCCAAGTTATGGAAACAGTCAAGATGCCCCACTACTGATGAATGAATTAAGAAAATGTGGTACTTAAACACAATGGAGTTTTATTCAGCCATGAAGAAGAATGAAATCTTGTCATTTGCAAGTAAATGGATGGAAGTGGAGAATATCATTCTGAGTGAGGTTAGCAAGGCTCAGAAGACCCAAAATCATATGTTCTCCCTCATATGTGGACTTTAGATCTAAAGCAAATACAGGAATGTGGTTGGACTTGGGTTAAATGATAAGGGGAGAGCATATACAGGATATATGGGGATATTTAAGAAACCCAAAACATGAAAGTATTTGATGTCCCCACTGCAGAAAAACTAATACAGAAACCTTAAATTGTCAGAGGTCAATGTGAGATGGGGATCAGGAACCCAAGAAAATGTCATTTAGAGATGAATCAACTTGAGGTGTAACAACTTGAGGTGTATATGGAAGCAATGCTAGGAATCTCTCTCTATAGCTATCTTTATCTCAACTAGCAAAAAGCTCTGTCTTTCTTGTTATTGCTTATGTTTTCTCTTCAACAAAATTAGAGAAAATGGTAGAACAGGTTCTACCTGGAAGCTATAGAAATAGTTTCCCTCGTGTGAGAATCAACTTGGATTGGGTCTTTTCTATAAAGGGATTAATGATAGTCTCACTAAATTGCTTCCCTTATGCTCACTTCATGAACTCTGCTAAACATGATAAAAGCTTCTATTAAGAACAAAGTACTGTTATTCTCAGCTGACCAAAATTGCACCAGTAGCCCTGGTTTTGGAGGTTGTGAACCCAAAAGCAGCCTAACTCAAGGGAGGGAAAGCATTGCATTACAGATAAAACCCCAGCAAACACCATGCTGCATGTGCTTGCTCTTTGTGAAACACTCTTCTGCAGAAGTAAATTTTGCCTTGCCTGTTGGCTTTGAGTTGTGTTGTCTCTCTCTTGTGACATGTCAATATCTTAAAAATATTTCTAACTCCTAGCAATGTACACGTTTTACACAATTGTGAAAACTAGATTTTTCCAATCATGAAAAAGTGAACACAAGTGATCTCTTATTTCCAGAAGCCAACACCTGTTGTTGGTGGTGTTGCTAATGATGGCTATTCTAACAGGGGTGATGTGGAATCTTAGTGTGGTTTTAATTTGCATTTCCTTTATTGCTAGAGGTGGTGAGCATTTTTTCAAATGTTTTTTGGCCATTTGAATTTCTTCTTTTGAGAAAGTTCTGTTTAGTTCACTTGCCCATTTCTTTATTGGTTCATTAATTTTGGGAGAAATTAGTTTTTTAAGTTCCCTATATATTCTGGTTATCAGTCCTTTGTCTGATGTGTAGCTGGCAAATATTTTCTCCCACTCTGTGGATGTTCTCTTCAGTTTAAAGAACATTTCTTTTGTTGAACAGAAGCTTTTTAGTTTTATGAAGTCCCATTTATCTATGCTATCTCTTAGTTGCTGTGCTGCTGGGGTTCCGTTGAGAAAGTTCTTACCTATACCTATTAATTCCAGAGTAATTCCTACTCTTTCCTGTACCAACTTTAGAGTTTGTGGCCTGATATTGAGATCCATGATCCATTTTGAGTTAATATTGGTATAGGGTGATATACAAGGATCTAGTTTCAGTTTTTTGCAGACTGCTAACCAGTTTTCCCAGCAGTTTTTGCTGAAGAGGCTGTCTTTTCTCCATCATATATTTTTAGTGCCTTTGTCAAACACAAGTTGATTATAGTCATGTGGCTTCGTATCTGGGTCCTCTATTCTGTTCCACTGGTCTTCATGTCTGTTTTTGTGCCAGTACCATGCTGTTTTTATTATTATTGCTTTGTAATATAGTTTGAAGTATCTTTTATTGATGTTCACCAAAGAGTTCTGAAACCTTGCCTGAAGCTGGACAGAGTTGAGTTTATTGGCTCCATAGAATGAGAAAATGACATACCATGGAGTAGTTGAGGATATTTTAATAAGTTGGTTTTTACAGAGACTTGATACAGAATTCAGCCTTGTATTGAGTGACTTTGGAGAGGATTCCTTGAAGTTTTGGCCTTTTCTCTATGTTGTTATATAGAAGGTGAGAACAATTGGTTAATAAGCTTCAGAAAAGGTAGAAAGGTGGGATAGGAGCCATTTTGTGGTTTATACAACATTTTTTTCTTTTTCTTTTTGTCAGCTCAAATATGTGGAGTGATTTTATTTTATCTTGTTCTTTTTATGGACAAATGATTTTGTTTGATATTGATATTCTGTAAAATGATTTGTGTTCAATAGAAGAACTCCTGGCTTGATTTCAGAGTCAATTTAGCTCACCTGACAATGGGGAAATCAGAAAACGGCTTCATTCTTTCTCACCAGAATAACTCATAAACTATCTTAATAACAAGTAGAAGTAAAGAAAATTTTAAGGTTTTCAATCATATATAAAAAGAACATTTCTGAACACAAATGTTAATACTTTATTAATTCTTGCTTAGAAGCATGCTTTTTCTAAAGAATTTCTGAAGAATTTTCTAAAATTCTCTAAAGTGTAAATTATAAAACTGAAATGAAAGTAGGTGATTTCTATGTTTGACTATACCCTAGAAAGACGTTTTGTATATTCTGAGTCAAAAAATACTCTAATTAATTATATGTGTTCTAATTTAATACTAATATTTGTAAAACATCTATCACCTTTGCCATTTATATATCATTTCTAAAGATATGAAGGTAAATGTGCTTGTTTCCATTGTTTTTTGTGTCACAGAGCATTGCTTACTTTGAGAAGAATGCAAGTGTACATAACTTAAATAGAGAGTTTGGGAGGATGGGAGGGAAGAGCTGAAGGAGAAGGAAAAATAGTTCTTCTGTTAAAAATCCTTGCTCAGGCTTCATTGTGTCTACATGAATTTTCTGGATAATAGGTAACTGTCACAATCTTTGGACAGTGCACAAAATATTCACCTAACATTTATTACCACCCAAAGTCCCCTGAAGATGAGCAGTGTCAACTGGCTCTAACATTTTATTTTAATGTGGATAATAGATTCATACTATTATGAATCTATACAGACATTTAGTTCACTCCATGAAGAATTATTCCGTAATTCTCTAAATAATCCTTTATGTCACTGTAGAGGCAGAATGTTTACAAACCAGTCTACTTCTCTCATGGTTTTGTTGCAGATGTAGACGTTGGGTGACTTGATCTCCACTTTATTTATCTTCATGGAAGATATCACTATATCATTATTTCTGTCATATACACTTCCTCTATGATACCTTGTAGACAGAAATGTAGCCTTTAATCTATTATTGTCTCACTTTAAACATTCCCATGTTTTTATAAATGAGTTCTATTATGACTTTGTGTGTGTGTGCATGCTGGGAATGGAACCTAAGAACTCACACATATTCAGCACACACTCTACTGCTGAGCTACATACAGTTCCGTGATAAGAAATACATAAAAATAATTATTCTTTTTAAGATTATTTAAGTTATAATAATGGAAACATTCAAACTACCTGAGTAACATGGTATTGCATTTTGCATTTTCGATTTTATAAGCATCCACATCCACTAGGAATTGTTAAATAGTGTTTTTCTTTAAGAATTTTAACATTATCATAAAAAATTTATATACAAGTGATTTATAGCATTGAAAGAAACATGTTCATTCGCTTGATTCAAATTTCAATTACAGGAACAATAGTTCAGTTAAATGAATATTTCTACTATCAATAAAATTCAGTGGGAACATTAGCATTTGTGATTTTATGGATTGATGTCATTGTTGAAAAAGGAAACTAATGAAAACAGCCTTTTAATCTTTCTTATCAAACAAATATGCAAATAAAATACATATTACCTTACTTTCTCAATTTTAAGAGGATATAGTTTTCAGTAAAATAAAACCCCACAAAAAAACAAACATTAAATATTTTTTAATTTAAACTTTTACATACACTATGATTCTCAGTGTGAGAAAATCAACTATACTTCTTTACTAGATTGTTAGGAAAGTGTTCAACAGCTCCTCAATGTGCACAGGGCCTGTCGATCATGTAGCCCTTACCATCTTGTACCAACCTACAGAGACATTTCAGTTTAGAGATTCCATTCAATGTGTCTTCATTTTCACCACATACTAATGTAAGAATTAACCCATCATCTGAAGCTCAAATTTTTATATCTGGATATGTTTTCATGCTGTATCTTAATCACTTGTTGAATATAACTGGCAATATTTGCTGCCTGTATTTGTTTCCCATGACTATTGAAATTGACAAGCTTTGAACCACACAGATTTATTATTTTATAGCTTTGGGGGCCACAAGTTTAAAATAAGTTGTTTTGCAGGGTTGTATTACTAAAGTCTACAACCAGTTTTATAAATGGACCTTTATGATTGCATTTAGGCCCACCAAAATAAACAGGATTATCTTACTACATCAAGATACCTACTTTAATTATATATATAAATTTTATTTGGTAAATAGTAATAATAATTCTACATTTCTGGAATTGGAACGTGAATATTTTTAGCAGGGGAAACCAATGTGGGTGTTGGGAAGGAATTAATCAGTCTGCCACTCTACTTTCAATTATACATAAGATAAAGCTCCCCTATTATCAGTGGTGTGTGACAGTCAGTCAATGAAGTATAGTGTGCACCTTCCTCCTTCCCAGATTCTGCATTACATTCATGGTGATTTATTGTCATTGTCCTTAACTTTCTTTCCTTTTGCCTTTATATGTATAGAAATCCCTCTCCTTCCTTCTGTGTTCTACATTCTTGAACTTGCTAGTATAAAGTAATTCCTTAGAACTCTGTAAATGTTACCGTTCAGAAAGCTTTCAATACTGCTTAAGGGAACTTAGTCAACCTTATATTTTACTGTATTAATTTTCAATGCTGCATAGTAAATTATGAAACAACTTATATTTAGTATTTCATACTAAATATTCTCTGAAAGAAGTCTCCTTCTAAAACCAGCAGGTTGTCTGCTCATGTTCTCACAGGATTGAAATCAAGAGTTTAGCCAGAACTGTGAGCTACAGCACAAGTTCCTCTTCCTGGTTGTTGGTAGAATTTAGTACCATATGGTTTTAAGACACTACTCTTCCTTCCTCACCAGTTGTCTACCAAGAATGTTTGCTGTTCCTGGGACCACATGTACTACTCTGTCATGTGGCCCTGCATACCACTTTCATTTTGTCTCTTCAAGACCAGCAAGAAAATGACTTTGACTTTTTTTAATGCCTCACTGACTTGTTTAGACCCCCTCCAGGTTAATCTCGCTTTTGATTGTCTGTTTGGACTTTAATTATATCCATAAATCCTTTCTGTAATATAATGTTACATAATCATGGGAGTTATATTTTATTATATTCACAAATCTCACCAAAATTAAATGGGATGAATTATATAGGACATAGAAAATGGTGGTGGGGTTTTGGGGGGACATACTGGAATTGTACCTACTGTGATGACTAGCATGAAAATTTTAACTCATTTACCTTTTAAAGTGCATTTCTTTATCTGATGATTTGAACCCCTCATTGTTTATAACCCTACCATCTACTATAGTATTTGCCTCATGGTCGGAACTCATATATATTTGTATAATGGATTAATATGAAAATCAGCAGGGTATGGAAGTGCATTAAGTTTATGTGTATTCTCCAAAATAAAATATTACATGTATGAAATTATTTATAAAGAGACAGCTAAATTAACTTCCCACTAGCAAAGAAAATTCCTAATCTCATAATTAAATATTAGAAGTAGAAAAATATGAAAAAGAAGTATGCATAATGACCTGTCATTATGGACAGTTCATGCTTAAGCACATGTACCATGTATATGTTCTGTGTAATTTCTCTTATTTTAAAGAAAAGTACTTTCATTCTGAAAAAATAGTATCCACAAAAGTATTATATACATTTCAATCTCAAAATGGTTTAAGGATAAAAAAGTTCTACTTCCTATTTGAATTCTCTACACTATTTAGGATAGCTCTTGCAAAAAGCACTCACTTAATAGATTTACTTATTGAAGACAATTTTCATTTCTATGCCCTTGAGAGTTGGGAAAGACTTTCTTTTCTTCCTTTTTTTTTTTTTTCTATACATGGAAACTGAAACTCTGAGGCTTTTTTCAACTTGGTATTTTATTTTATATACACTAACTATATCATATTGATCCCTTCAGTGTACACAGTGTTGAAATCTTCAGCTTCTGGGAGTGTTCTCTTACCTTTATTTCTTGCCATCTGAGTCCAGAGAATTCTTAACATGCTGAAATTTTTTAATTTTGCAAACAATCACGATTCTTCACCAACTTTGAAATCATCATCCCATATCTCAAATCTTTTTATTATTCTCTATTGCAGTAGATGTGAAATTGCTGAGAAAACCCAACATTTCAATTTCATGATCATAGACATTCTGTCCTACATGACCTAAGTTTATATATGTGTATGCTATTCATTCAAGAATATAAATCCTATTATTTAAATATTTCCCAACCAGGTATTATGTAAATATTTTTATTTGAAAATTGACTCCTAAATAATCACTTTGCTTTGATTGACAATTTGGTTTGTTTGTGCTTTACTTTTGCTTGATAGGGATTCTCTTGGGTCAAGACCTCTTATTTCTTATCTCTAAATAATTTTATACATTTCACACACTGAAATCACTTTATTTAGTCACATTTTCTGATGAATATAAAACTTAATTTTAGGACTGAGTTGTTCCCATTAAGATTAATAGCTTATCACAAAGTTTTTTCAGTGTTTATTTGTTTGGAGAATCGCAGAAAATCCACCAAGCACAGCTTACAGTGATAGTAACCTCTGGGTTATAAGAAAGAAAACACAGGGAACATCAAATCTTAATAATGATTTTTGAATTATAGTGTCTTCAGAGAACACTGTTGAAGAAAGGGTGGGGAAAGTATAAAGAAACAAAATGGTATTTTTTAAATGTTGTCATTAACTGGTACCTACTGGTACTTTGCCAGATGAAGCGTAGAAATCATAAATAATAATTCTTAAATTGTGATGATAAAAAAGAAAGAAAATTTCAGTGACAATAAGAAGAATATGATTCACTGCTCAGAGTCTAAATTGAATACATTTATGCAGAAATTTCTAGGCAAGTGACAGCAGAAAAGCACTGACACTTGGCTTCTTTGTTTTCAAGGTTTTCTCTGTGAATTTAAGCCTTTTGCGGCTAACAAGTTTTGTTTTTTTTTTAAGTATCAATAAGTCTTTATTTATTCATTGTATTTTCCCAGGGAAAGGAAAAGGGAAGGGAAGAGTCAGCATGTGTTACAAAATGATTAGAAAATGGGAAAGGAAGTACTCAGGTAGAGCAAAATCAACCTTGAAATAAACACCCCAGTGATGGGGTCACCAAAGCCCAAGGGGGCTTAGTTTCCTGCAGCTCAGGAAAGAGAAGGGATCAGGGAAAGGACAGACAGGTGCACACTTTCCCACCTTCCCTCCTTCCCCATAAATTCAAGATTTTTCTCACGAAGTTTTGTTTTCTAGCAGTAAACATGGAGTTACATTTGTCCGTCTCCTATTAAACAATCTTGTGGCTGCTTTGACATAAGTTTCTTGTACCTACATAAAAGTTCCTGAGTGACTTGAATGTACATTCATATTGCCTTTCCTGGTTTCCTGACCTGGTTTTCTACATGGGAAGCCCCTCAACTGCTTCGCTCTAGGATTACAGATAAAGTAGGCTTGATCCATTGAAACAGCAGGTTTCATGTTTGGCAAGAATCACATGAGAAATGGTCCTGACTCAGGAGGTTGGAAATAAGGGGAGAGGGCTCCTAGCTTCTTCCGTATTTTTGCATAAATCATTTGGAGATGTAGAAACACTTCAATAATTAAATGTGTATGGGCATGTAGGTTTCCTTTGGAGGTAGAAGAGCTAGGTAGGATAGGAGTCATTTTTAGGACAGAAAATCCGATCCAAAATGTGAAAGGGAAAAGAGAGTACAAAAGAAAAAGATGGTTCAAGATCCTTACTTTAAGAAGAGGGCCCCCTAAACTTGTGTTTCAGATCCTTTTGTCTGGTGCAGAACCTTCTGTCAAAGATGCTTTGGCTATTTTTTGCTCAATACAAAATGTTTGTAAAAAATAAACCCCAAAAGAACATGAAGACCAACACATTATATTTATACAAACTAGGCCACCTAGCAGTCGACAACTCAGAGACTCAGTAAAATCCTACAAAGCCCAGACAAATACAATTACTAGGAGGGGGCAGCATTTGGGGGAAACAAGAAACCAGGATCAGACACACACCACCCAATGTGTTCTATTGCATTTGTCCCATTTCAACAGAGTGAGGTAGGTTTGCGGTGATCTCACAGCATGTAAATGAAACACCCTTTTCTCCTTTAGCTACCACAACACTATTAACCACTACTGCAGCAGGGTAGGACACTGGCTCCAGGCACCACAAAGAGGTCCTTGCTTATGTGTCTCCCTGAAAGCCAAGAATTTTGAAAGGCTAAGGATTTGGGTCCTTGCTTCATATATCCATCCCTGTGGAGTACAGGGTGGACACAAATATATTGGTGTTGAAACTCAGCCTTACCAACTCATATTTAAAAAAAAAATACACACCCTGTTGTGCATGGTAGACCTAGGCTAATCCAGTGAAGGATGGATTGGTATCGAAAGCAAGACCCTTGCCCTGAGATTAGACAATCACCACCCAAACTTGGCTTCCTCTCTGAGCCTTTCACCTGGCCCAGCCTCTCCTAACTTCTCTGAACATTTCCTGTTTAAACTAATTTCCAATCTTCCAGCAGAACAAGATCAAGTCATGGGGCAACCCAATTAAAACCTAGTCTCCCATGAAATATTTTTAAGGTGAACAGGGTTTCAAGAGGACACTATGGCAGAAAAGCCAGCTCTAATTGGCAAAATGAGGTAGTTCAATAGGCTGTGCACTCCTAATGGTTGCTCTCCATGGTGATAAAAACAACAAAGTATTCCTGCTGTGTGGACCTGGAGCTGCTGCCGACTTATCCCTGAGATTGCTCATGTACCTGAGAACACAGTGCAGGAATGAGGGTCTTAGATTAAAATATACAAAAATACAAAACCAGAATATTTACATTAAGAAAAAAAAGTTAAAATGCACAAGATACGTCAATCGCACACAGATAGTGCAGTTGGCAACCTGGAGAAAGTGGGACCCAAGGTGCAGTTATCCAAGGGAGCAAATAAATAAAATCACATTGGCCCAGAAAGGGGTGAGAGTGAGTTAGGAGCAGCAGGTCTGCAGCCCTTTACCCAACCACCCTTTTGCCTGTCATCATAACCCATTGCTTGAGAAAGTACCCATCGCCATATCCCAAGATTGGGTTATGAGGAAACAAGATGTGAAAAAAAAAAAAAAGAAAAGAAAAGAAAACAAAACAAAAAACCCTGCCTTACTCCTGAGATGCCCTCCCACAGCAGGTAGTAGCTTGTGGGTTTGGTCCATTAATCTGGTCTCACATCTGGATATTACACATCCTTCTTTAAATGGAGTACAATTTCCCAATCCAGACAACTTATAAAAGCTGGAGGTCTTGAGATGAAGCCTCAGATAAAGCATGCAGGTTCTAGGGTGGTTCCCCCCAAAAGCCCTCACTTGCATTTGGATAGCATGATTGGAGTTCCATTGCCTCACCCATTCCCCCCAACAAGAGGGAAGATGGGGTGATGCTGGGAACCCCGGCCTGAGATATGGCAGTGCCAGCTACCCCCTCAACCCCACCCTATCCCCACTGTCTCCACTCTGCCTATTGATGCCTACTCCTTGAAGCTTCCTTATAGAAAAAGAATAGTCCGACCCTAGCGGCTCAATTCTGGGCCTCTGGGAGCAGAGCAGGGCTATGGAGCTCTTCTTCTTCCTCCCGGAAGTAGGCAGGCTTTCCCTGGGAGCTGGGGGCCTGCTGGGCCTTCAGTGGACATGAGGCCACCATATGGTTGATGCTTTGGCAGAAGTGGCACTTCTTGGGCTGGGGTGGCAGCTTGCATTCCTTGGCATGATGGTCTAGACCACCACAGTTGTAGCACCTGTCTCCTTTGGATCTGCTCTTCTGCATATTCTTCCCCTTTGGCCGCCTCTCACTCCCAATACAGAACACCCCACCAGGGCCAGTGACACGGATGGATTCCAGGCCTTTGGCAGACTTCTTAAAGGTGAACTCTACTGCCTAACCCTCATTCAGGCTCCGGAAGCCCTCCATGTGCAGCTTACTCTGGTACTCAAAGACGTCTACGGGAGGGTAGAGCGCGACCCCAGCGCGGGCGGTCATGGACAAGAAGCCGAACCCCATGCCCACATTGAACCACTTACAGATGCCGGCACCGGGCAGCAACTGCGGCTCTTCTGCAGCCCGTGCCACGTCCACCGGCGCCTCCTCGGGCGCCTTCTCTGCCGCCTTGGCCCAGCAACCTGCAAACTGCTGGTTAGACACTGAGCCCATGGTCGTTGGCTGAGCCTGTGGCCCCAGGACCCTGGTCGGACGGCTGCTGGCCCCAGAGAAGTCCGGAGGCCGGCTAATAAGTTTTGTAAGAGTGGAGTTGCGCATTAAGAATAAATACATCTGAAATTATTTCCTCTAGGGTTCCAGTGACAAGGTGGAAAAGGCTTTGCAGATTCATACTGTGAGTACAGTTCCACCCACGCCTGCGGTGTTTTCGGTATGATGGTAAGTTAACTCAGCTTCTGCTACAAGTGGTATAGAGTCTTCTCACCTAGAAAGGCTCAAGATACAAGCATGATTGCTTACTGACCATAGCTTGCCTTAAACATCAGAGTAAATGCCATTTATTTCCACTAAATCTTCCCATTTCTGACAAATACATTTATGTTTTTGTTACAATCATAATGAAGAAATTGATGAGATGTGACTTCTATGCTCTGTAATCAAAGTTAATCACTTAAAAATTTTATTTTAAATAGTGGAATTCTTATTAGTATGTATATTAATTATACAAAATGAGGTTTTCTTGTGATGTCACCATATATGTATATAGTATAATTTGATCATCTTCATCCGTTCTTACTCTTTCTTATCTCCACTCCACCCAACCGCTTTTCAATTCCTCTTTCACTTCCTAAATAGCCTCTGTTTTACTTCAATGAGGTCGGTTGTTCTTTTTTTTTTTTAATTCTGCAAGTAAGAAAAAACAGGATATTTGACTTGGTGTGCCTAGCTTATTTCTGTTAACAGGATCCTCAATTCAATACAGTTCCTGTAATCTCTCTGTAATTTTTCTTTACCCATTCATCTATTGTGGTTACCTAGTCTGGTTCTGTAGCACTGCTGTGAATAGTGCCATGACAAACATGTCATACATGCATCTCTCAGGCAGCTGATTTTGATTCTTTTAGGTATATACCCAGAAGCAGTGTAGCTAGATCACATGCAAGTTCTATTTTTTGTATTTTGAGAAACCTCCATACAGGTTTCCATGTTGGTTGGACCAGCTTTCATTCCCACCAGCAGTGGTAAGACTTCCTCTTTCCCTGCATTCTCAGCAGAACTTGCTGCTTTTCTTTTTGTGAAAATAGCCATTAAGACTAGGGTGAGGTCGAATCTCCATGCTGTTTTAATTTGCATTTCCATGTTGGCTAAGGATTTTGAACATTTTTTTCAAGTATTTATTGGCCATTTGGACTTCCTCCTTTGATAAATATCTATTCAATTCTATTGTCCATTTATCAATTGTGTTATTTGTGATTTTGGCTTTTAATTTTTTTAGTTCTTTAGATATTCAAGATAGTAATCTCTTGCTGAATAGATATCTCACAAAGATTTTCTCCCATTCTCTAGGTGTCTTTTCACTCTGCTGATTGTTTCTTTTATTGTGCAAAAGATTTGTAATTTGATAGAATCCCATTCTTCAATTGTTTGTTCTTGTTACTTCAGCAATCAGTTCTATTTAGAGATTCACTGGCTATTCTTTTATAGTCACGTGTTTTCCTCTAGTAGTTTCAAAATTTCAAGTTTACTTTAAAGTCTTTGATTCAGTTTAAATTGATTGTTTTACAGGGTGAGAGCTAGAGATCTATTTTCAGTCTTCCATGAATGAATATTCAGTTTTCCTAGTACCATTTGATGAAGATGCTGTCTATTCTGCAACACATGTCTTTAAGCATCTTTGTGGAAATGAGATGGCTATAGCTGTGTGGGTTTATTTCTTGGTCCTAGAGGACCAAGAAATTCAGTTAGTCTATTCAGTTAGTCTAGGTATCTGTTTTATTTAGTTAGTTAAATATCATGCTGTTTTGTTACTATGGATTTATACTATATTTTGAAGTCAGGTGAAACCTCTGGCATTGTTCTTTTTCTCAGGATTTCTTTTGTTATCTAGGTCGTTTGTGGCTGTATATGAATTTTAGAATAGCTTCTTTTCTATTTCTGTGGAAAATTACATTGCTTTTGGTAGGATAACATTGAAATTTTGTAAGGCTTTTTGTATAATGATCACTTTCTCAACATTTATTCTGCCTACTCATGAACAGGAGAGGGTTGTCCATCTTCTATGTTTTCTACAATTTCTTTCTTCAGGGTTTTATAGCTTCATAACAAGGTCTGTAACTTTTTTTTTGTGGAATTGGATTTTAATTCAGGGCCATGCCCATGTTAGACAGGTGCTGTACTACTTGAGTCATTCCCCTGGACCTTTCTGTGTTTTTCATTTTTCCCCTTTTGCCCAGGGCTGGTCTGGATCACCAAACTATGGTCTTGTACTAGCTATAACCAAAGGAGTATGCCATCATGACTGCCACAATGTCTGGCTTATGGATTGAGATGAAGTCTCACTAACTATTGCATTTCACCCAATCTCTACCTCCCAAAGAGATGAGATTACAAGCATGAATCACAGTTCCCAGACCATACATTAAGCTTATGCCTAGGCTTTTTTTTTTTAGATTTTCTGAACTTCTGTGATTGGTTTTTGAACTTATTTTGTAGCAAGTTCTTTGTTGGTATGTAGAGAAGCTGCTTATATTTCATTTTGATTGTGTATTCTCTTGTTTTATTGAAAGTTTATATCAGATCAAAGAGAATTTTGGGTCTTTTTATAACATCAGAAAACAAACATAATTTGCTTTTTTCCTTTCATATTTGTATTTCTTCTCCAAGATTTGGGAAATATTCTTCTATTATTTGGTTGAGTATGTTTTTATTATACTTTTGGATTGCACCTCCTTGACTTCTTCTATCCTCACAGGTTTCATATTTAATGGTGCCACAGATTTTTGTATATGCTGCTCATACTTTCTTATTTTTGTCTTAATTATTGTCTGAATGCTCTAACCTATTTACCTTGTCTTCAGGTCTTGATATTCTGTCTTCTGCTTTATGTACTCTATTGATGAGGCTTGTAACCTAGTTTCTATGACTTACTGAGTTTTTAATTTCCAAGATCTTAATTTGAGTTAAATCTTTTTATTGAATTCTTCTTTGATATCCTTATCTTCCTTATTTCATTCAACAGTTTATATGTATTACCTTTGAATCCATTTAGATATTTATTTGTGTCTTCCTTAATTTTGTTGGTCATTCTTGTAATAATTCCTTTGAATTATTGGTCTGGGATTTCATCTAGTTTAGTATTATTAGAATCTATTGGTTTGGAATTGTTGAATTTTGGATGAGTCCTGTTGCCTTTTTTTCCCATATTTCCAGTATTTGAGCACTGAGATTTGCACATCTGTGGCCAAACTGTTGATTCCAGGTTTGAATCTTCTATACTCTTTGGTTAAAATATTTACGATAAGGCAGGACTGTGCTGTGCCAGGGTCAAGGTTTAGTTTTTCACCACTGCAATTGAGACACAACTCAGCAATAGGTATTTTCCAATAAGCTCAAGCCACCAGAGATTACCCATCATAGCACCACTCAGAGATGGGAATACTGCTGCAGAAGCAACTCTGAATGATAGACACACCCAATATGGAATTGAAATGTAACTTTATTAAATACACTTAACATTTCAACTCCAATAACCTTATACAAATGAAGAAACAATGCTAATAACATGGGAGATAAGATGATACTAGTTACTAAGGGTGGGAATGGATAGAGAATAAGAGGAATAAGAAATTCAGTATAGGAAATGCAGAGAAACAAAAATGGAAGGACAAAATGGAGAAATACAATGGGGACCTAGAAAGATGAAGAGAATAAAGAAGATCTAGCTAATAGCAAAGTGAGAAAGAGAAGATCATAATAATAATAATATTGAGCAAGCAAGCAACAAAACAAAAATTATGATAAAAAAAGAATTGTAAGAGGGGAATATAGAAAGAAGAATAGGTAAGAGAGAGAAAACCAATCTAATAGAAATCAGAAAAGAAAGAAGGCAGGAATAACATATTATTGAGGCTTAAATATTTGAAGTTGCGTGTTATGACTCAAATTCTAATCCTAGCACTTAAATAGTTATGGCAGGGAGACCACAGAACCTCACGTTAACTGGGCCATGTGAAGATACTCTCTCTTGAAAGAAGAACAAATCAACACAATACAAAAATGTGAAAGAAAAAGGAAAGAAGAAAAACACAGAATGACATACAGGTCAAAGAAATCATATATTGAATGGAAAAGTCATGCAAGGGAAGTCTGAAAGTAAGAAAGAGAGAAAAATAAACTATAAAAAAATAAGATTTTTATATGAATATTTAAACTATCACTCTGGTTTTAAAAGTCTCTACAGAAAAACAAGCAATAGAAGAAGTGGGGAATGGAAAGAAATATTTAAATAAAGAGAAAAGAGCCTAAGTTTCTATTCCTAGAAGGGAGCCCGTCTTGTGGGCCATAGTGTGATCATGCATCAGTGCCTACTAGGTTTTCTCTTGCTGATGAGGGCAGTGGGCTTGCTGTTTAGGTGTTATCTATTTTTCTTTGTGTTTACCCAGCACCACAGTGTGTGTTTCAAAGGGAGGGCCAGAGATGTCCCAAAGCTATGGAACACTCTGCTGGTCTGTCTTCAGTGCTGTGCCTCCCAGTGCTCTGCCCAGATTTAAAATGACTTCCCCACTTCCTTTTGACCAGCCATTCAGCATATGAAGTTCTGCATGTTTTTGATGCAGGCCTTCCTCTCTAGCTAAATAGGCTCTCCCTGCCAACACTCATTGAACTGACTCCAACTGAATCTTTTCTTTGAGTTCCTAGAGACCAGATGATAGGAGAATTCCTGCCCCCTGATGCTGCTAGCTCAAGGTTTTTACACAATGTGTCCCTTGTAGTGTGCTGTGCTGGAAAGAAGAGAGAATTTTCTGGTGTTTCTGCAATATGCAGATTCTTGCACTGCAGATCTGCTTATTACTGAGTCCACTTTTAATTGTGTTTTCTTGGTGTCTCATTCTTTTGTATGTGGTTGCTTGCTCTGGCCACTCAGCTACTGTCCAGGCTACTCACTGAATTATTTTCCTTGCTCTGCTCTCCAAGATTCTTTGAATTTTCCTTATTTTGTTTTGAATAAGAGCCTGTCTTTCCACAACTGCAGGCACAGTGTCTGCTTTCTGAAGCTTTCATTGGTTCCTTCTTCCTTTTTCACCTTAGTCCTCACCTTCTGCAGCTGTGCATATTCCATTACATCATGGGCACTTAACCCACTGGAGCAGAATTTCTTTCCTTCTATTCCACTTCTCAAACCACTCACCTTGGTTTTTAAAATATGGTTCTTTCTGTGTGATACTATAATTTTTTCCCTTCCCACTGTCATTCACATCAGATAAGAGTTGCTTTCCAGATGTTCCAAGTCCCACCCCAGAGATCCTAGTGATGTTTGGGTCTGATTATAATGCCACCATCTTAAAACTCCTTAAATAATAGAAGCTTTAAATAGTAATTTGTAGGCATTAAAGAGCTTTGTTTACATTGTATTGAAAATTATTTGTCGTTTTAGCCCATCTTTTTCACATATACGCACACACTCAGACACACATACACACACGCTCATGTGCATGGCTTCCGGCTGAAATAATGCACATTTATGGAGAAAAAATAGATGTAAGGAAAGGAGGAAAAATAAGAGAGATTGAATATCTGAATACAGATTCTTTTATGGTTAAACATGCCTCATTTTTATTGAGACTCAGGAAGATAAGCGTGAAATGACAGTGTGAATTGAATGTGGCTAAGAGGCAAGAACAGGAAAAAAACATGAGGTAGAAGAACGTTAAATTTATTTTCTTCTCCCTTATCTTAGCTCCTTTCAAATATATATGTTCCTTTATTAAATGAGCAATTGGTGAAAATAATATGCATAAGAACTCATTTCAATAACAACTTACTATAGTGTGTAGTAAATCAAAGACTAACAAATCTGGTAACTGGATTTTATGGTAAAAACCAAGAACAAGAGCAAGACAGTATATTTAAAATATATTTTCTAATAAAATCATTACTAGTCATCACATAGCTCCCTAGTTAACAAATTAAATATATGAGAAACTGTTATTTTTGTTTGTTTTAAATATTTTAGCAATCATTTTGTAATATCCAATTTTCCTGTGATATCCAATTAAATTAGCCAGGTTCCTTCTGGCACATAGTTCATTTGTTATTTTCTTAATTGAGAATAAGCAACATTAGCAAGCACATTTAGTGATAATAAGAACATGTTTTGTTTTTTAAATAACAGTCTCTTTCAGACCCATCATTAATTCAGTTACCTTTTATTTTCATCTGCATTTAAATATAGATTATCTACCATTCTTGGGGATATATCCAAAAGAAAGTGACACAGGTTACTCCAAAGGCACTTGCAGCACTATTCACAATAGCCAAGTTATGGAAACAGCCAAGATGTCCCACTATTGATGAATGGATAAAGAAAATGTGGTATTTGTACACAATGGAATACTACTCAGCCATGAAGAAGAATGAAATCTTATCATTTGCAGGTAAATGGATGGAACTGGAGAACATCATCCTGAGCAAGGTTAGCCAGGCCCAGAAGACCAAAAATCATATGTTCTCCCTCTTATGTAGACTTTAGATCAAGGGCAAACACAACAAGAGATTGGACTTTGATCACATGATGAGGTGAGAGCACACAAGGGAGGTATGAGGATAGGCAAGAACCCCCAAAAAACAAGATAGCATTTGATGTCCTCAATGCAAAGGAACTAATGCAGAAACTTTAAAGAGACAGAGGCCAATAGGAGAAGGTGACCAGGAACTAGAGAAAAGGTTAGTTCGAGAAGAATTAATTTAGAATTTAACACATATGTACAGGAAAGCAATGCTAGTAAACTCTCTGTATAGCTATCCTTATCTCAACTAGCAAAAACCCTTTGTCCTTCCTATTATTGCTTATATTCTCTCTTCAACAAAATTAGAGATAAGGGCAACATAGTTTATGCCTGGTAGTGAGGGGGTAATGGGGGAGAAGGAAGGGGTAGGGGGAAGGAGGGAGAAATGATCCAAACATTGTAGGCACATATGAATAAAAGAAATTTAAAAAAACAATAAAAATAGATTATCATTTATCTACATAATTACCTAACATCTATGGTGAAATTTAATTCTAGTTCAGTTGTTTGTTCCTAGCCAGTATGCATTAGTAGCCAATCCTGAATTATAATTATAAATATATTGAAAAATACCATTACGATAGATGGTAATTTCCAATGTCTTAATGACAGCTTGTATGGAATATGATCTTAATTTCTTAACCCATATAATAATTTTGTAAAGTGCATAATGAAGCACTAACTAAATTTCTTTTATCCTATAAGTTTATTTACAACTATACCTACATATTCACTTATCATTTGCTTTCAATGATAAGTTAAACAATAGAAGCTAGATGAAAAAGTAAAGTAAAATGGAAGTAAAATTTTGTCTAAGCAGTGGTGTGTCTCCCTTGTCTCTTGTTGATGGCTCTGGGCTGTCTCTTCTCCTCAGAGGCCCCAGTTACACATACTGGTTCATGGCTGCAGAAATCTAGACATACCTAAATTCCTTACATTGACAGTACATTTACTGAGAGTGCTAGCATAGTAGCAGGGACATGAACAGAGGCAGAATGGGTGCAATATAGACTACATGGGGAAACTCAGGGATAATAAAGAACCCTGAGACTGACTATAATAGCTGTAAATGTGTGCTTGCTCCAATGTCATTTCTTACTGTCACATTTCTGTGAGATATTTAAAACACCATCATTTATATAAAATTCTTCTCAAAGGCTGTAATGAAATATGAAAATACCCTTTCCACTAACTCTTAAGTAGTTCAAACTCAACTTTCAGATCACCATGTACTTTATCTTGTAAAACATAAAACTTTAATTACCAAAAAATTACTTTATTACACATAAACAACCTGGAAAGTTAATGGATATAAAAGAAACCTATGAGTCATATGTATTGTGGATTTCTAAAAGACAAGATTGAGAACAAAGACAATTAGATATTCTTTATTGTCACTTTGTAAGTGTCCATTGTAATTGACTTTATTTCAGATAACTGAAGCTTTTTAAGTTATTTAGAACTGAATCAGATAGTTACTGAAAACATATTGTAGAATACTGTGCATTGAAATTAAATATGAGAAGTCACACTTTCTTTGATTAAAAGTGAAAAGCATAAATGTTCAAACTACTTATAGAGTAACTAGCATTATTAGAGCTTCATTGTGATTAGAGGAATATGAAAAGTTTTCTCTTTTCCATTGTTCCTTGGGGGTTTCTCCTGCCATAACAATCCAGGGTATGCTGCACAGAGCTGTGAACAGTACATTCATAACGATCTACTTCTTGCATGTGAGCAAATTTCTAACTGCAAATTGTGCATCTCTTTAGTATCTGTTGGTTTTATTAATATAATTGAATGAGGAATAATATAATATACAAACATAGTGAACTTTTGTCTATATCATATGTTCATATTGTAAACACATATGCATATCTCTTAGGTTAGAAAACAGAAACTCAAGAAATATAATTTTAATTCAGAATATTCTATTCACCATTATGCAGTTTGGTCTAGATATTATATAACAAATAGTTCATTTTTTGGGTTTTCAATTAACAATGATACTAAATTTGTATAAAATTGCATAAATTCTTCTGCGATGTTCGGTGTCTTACAGTCACCTGTTTTCACTTGCGTTGCATGTTGTATTCATATTCATGTTTTATTGTCATTTGCTATCTTAGATTTTACTTTGATTTCCATATCATGCTGTATGTGCCTTCATGCTCCTTATTCTGTACATACCCATTTGTCATTGCCCTTGCCAAGAGCATGTGCTTTTCTGCCTTAAATGGACTGTGACACAGTTGGCAAATCGATGGGATCCCCTCCAGCTCCTCATTTTTCAGAAAGCCTGACAAGAAACATATCTACTCAAGATGGACTCACAGACTGACTTCAGAACATAAGCAACATAGAATGCAAGTTAATGCTATAATGCTAGGGCAGGCTTAGAGCTTAATCTGTAGCAACAGATCTGAGCTTTACAAAAAGATTGCAAGAGTCAAAGTTAGAAAGCAATCTTTTTGTAATGGACATATTTTGACTGTCAATTCTCTGATACTGTTTTTGCAATGAGAGAATAATTTGCAGCACAGTTTCCCATAAGGAAGGTTGATACCTAATGGGATAATTATCACTAATATTTGAATACACATGATGAGAAACATGGATGGCCCACAGGTTATTGAGCCACTGTTCAGGAATATGTAATTGTTCTTCAACTTCCTTTCAATTCATACCAGCTGTGATATTTATTGATAATCTCATCCCACTCTTGGGATCCTTTAGGAATGGGTATATATGCTGCTGTCTAAGACAGGAAGCAGAGATTTTCTTACCTCCATGGAGGTAGTGTAACTCCTAGACCTTCTCACATTTGGATTTTCTGAATGTAGTCTCTATTGTGAGACCCCAAGAGGAGGAGGGTGGGCTCTGGCAGCCTAACAATTGGAGACACATAAGGAAGAAAAAAAACTCAGATAGAAGAAGCTTGACTTTAGGTCAACTGATGACCTCCTAACTGAGCTTCCAAGATTCTTTCTCAACAGCTGGACCTACTATATGAGATCACCTATGGACTCTTATTTCATATGGTTTGAGTCAGAGTTCTTTTCCTGGTTGCTAAATCATCTAATGTGATGCATCCTTTATGTGATTATGCTTTGTTTTAGCCTGCGTTGTAACTGTAACTATGGAGCAATAGTTTATTGTAGTAAAAACAACTTCACACAATCATAAGATTCCATTCTTGACCTGGCCTCAACTTACCTATGTGACACAAAGCCAGTCATTTTTCTAGTTAAGGCTGCAACTTTAGAAACTGAATCATATTGAATAATAGAACATACAAGTGTGGCATTCTTTCATTTATCCATTATATAAATTGCTAGCAGATGCTATCTGTTAACACTAGAGTCATGTCAGTTCAGGATCCTGTTGTCTACTAAGTATTGTTATAATAAGAATAAAGGAAAAAAGTATAAAGAAAAAAGTTAAAAAGAAATAAAATTCTCTAAATAAAATTCACTAAGTAGATTTTCTATTTTATTGATTTAAATATATAAATTAATAAAGAGAGACTTATTGAAATTAACATCTAATCATTATTGATATGTCATTTTCAAGGTAGGAAATTTCAGTAGATTAGTGATATTTTTCCACAAGAAATATGATGAAAACAAGGATAGTTTTTAAAAAGTTAAATAATGTTCAAAATATTTTGTTGAATTTAGATGTTGCATTTGGGACCTCAAGACTACACTCATTCTGGATAATTCACAAGAAAAATTCAGAGAGGTTGTTTTATTCTTTGTTAGCATTCATTACAATTAACAGTTGGAGGCTAAAAGAGAAAGACATATAGGACAAAGTCTAGGAGAAACAAGGCACATGTTTGCTGTGTGGCCTCCCCTCAGAGTTATGTGAACAATATTTATAATGTTTTCTTAGAAAAGATTGAGACAACCTATGTGCAGTGTTGCCAACCTGCCAATCACTTATGCTGTGATGCCCATGGTTTTTACTGTGGTTCACTCACAAAAGTGTGGAGCACTTGTATAACTGACCTTAATTGATAGGTTTCTTCCTGCAATGGTCAAGCTGATACATAATGGCCACAGACATAGGCATAGAAAAAAAATATGCAGGATAAAATGCATCATAACATTGAACTACTTGGCATAGCTCAAGGTCTCAGGTACCAAAGATATAATTTGGAATCAAAATATCTCAAGACTCAGAGTTTTTTCCCAGGAGACAGTATAGGTACAGTTCTTTCTTTGGAATATGAAGGGTTTGAGCACACAAGCTTGTTGAATTAACTCTATCATACAATTATTTTGGTAAATATTGTGTTTGATTAGGATAATAGTACATAATTGGAAAAACAATATGTTCCATAATAATAAATTGTAACAAAAAATTGCCTTTGATATGTAGTAAGAACATGTAAATGCCACAATGTACCCTCTCCCATCAAAACAATAAAGAAAAAAATTGCCCAGTCATTATACCAAGTGGAAATAGCCAAAAACTCATCATTTTGAAATGAAATGACATAAATAATTGAAATAAAGCAAAGTGTAACTTAATTTTTATGTTTGTTTGCTTTAATCAACTTATTGTTAAAATAAAACACATGAAATGCTTTGAAGTAGAAGAAAAAAATCAGAAAGTCATGGAGTGGGACTTTTCACAAAACATTAATAATCCTGATAAATAGAAAGGACTTTGTTTCATCTATAAGGCATCTGAGTTTCTTTGAAGAGTCAGCAGCCATAACTTCCTAAACCAACTCAGGCAATCCCACTGATAGGAAGTGTGCTTCATCTTTGAAAACTGTAGGTATGTAGTTTTAAGTGAACACTCTCACATTTGCAACATGTTTTTCTGATTATATTGCAGCAGTTTAATGTTGTGTTTAGGATAGAAAGCATAGAGTCAGGAGATTTTGACTGCATAATATGCTTTTTGTAAAATGAGCCACTTTTCTTACTTTTCTTTCTTTATGACTTAGTAAACCTGATGAAACAATGGAAAGGAAGCATTTTTTGAATGTTTAACATGTAATAACATACAAATGTTAAGAATGGGTAGTGGAACTCATTCCCTCATGTAACATTCTTAGGTATGTTTGAAAATAACTATTGCTTTGTGGTTATTTAAATATGCATGGTGAAATTACTCTAGTATATTTGTTCTCATTTCACTTTCCTTTTCCTGTGTTTCTTCCATGAATAATGAATACCTAATTTTGATAACAGCAGAAGAAACAAAAAATAGTGCAAAGAACTTAAGTATGGAAACAAAAAGTTTTTGCTGATATACAACTATATGAAAATTATATACATATATATTAATATATGCATACATATATATATGTATATAATTTTGGTATACTACAGATTTAAATTTTCTCCAAAACACAGAGTCACATAAAACAAAATTGAATTTATGTGTGTTCTAATGAAGAAAACTGCCTTTGCTTCCCTCACTAGATGGTTGAAATTTTGTGCCAAATATTTGAGAGTTGCCCTTTTCCTCCTCTTACGATTATAGAGCAAACATTGGAAGTGCACCAATTCAGAATTATTAAGGAGTACTCCCTATGGTACAGTTCATTTGGCTGCAACTAACATGCCTGCTTTGTTTCTTCTTGGTTCTTTCAAAGTCAGAATAATCTACTAAATGATTCCAATCCTTGCATACAAATTTGGCTTTGAGGGTTTTATCTTTGGTCTTCAGAATTTATTTCTGAGAAATCGGTGGAAAGATATACTCCAAAATAAGTCCATTTGGTCCCAGAAAACACTTCCTTCAGCAAGTTTTAGAGAGAAATTCCAGATGCCTTTGACATCAGAAGGGAACTAGAGGCCATTGGTGAGAAACGAACAGGCTGACCCATCTAAGGGATTTGGCTGAAGACTGATTTGAAAGGCAAGTGGGCAAAAGTTCCCACTTGAGAGAGAAAGAAATATATAGCACAGAAAGAAAATTCTAATTGAATCCTAAAGTTGAAAAAAGTTTAGCTTTAAAACTTGTAATTATAAATTCCCTTGGGCCCAAGTTTATTGTGAGGTGCATAAGCTAATATATACATTTCAGTCTGTAGTTGAATTCTGTCAAATGTTTCTGGACTATTCCCTAAATTGTCCTTACTATACCTTTCAGTGCAAAGTTCTGCATAGATCATCATCAGCTAGGTGCTGAGTGCTCAATAAAATTCTTACAAACATAAATTGATGTGGCTGTATCCTTCTCTACACAATCTAAAGAATGTGGCTGCTCTAATATTTATACACTCTGACATTGCATAATACCCCATGTAAGAATTAAAATACATTGTGGCTCAACTTCACCTCCTATTTACTAAATCAGAACCACCAGGGTAAGACCAAAATAGGCACATATTTTTAAAATGGCATGAGTGATTTTGATACACTAGGAACCTCTGAAATGCTGACTTGCTCTAGAAATATTTTATTCCCAAGTTTTCTGAGTCCTGAGACCAACTGAATATATGCCGTTATACTTGGCAAGGTGCAGCATGGACAAAAAGAGAATCCTGAGGGTGGCATGTCATCTGCTGCATGTTTCTGTGTGACAATGAGACATCTCCTCTTTCCCTATGACCTTCATTTTTATTTTCTATGAATGTAATTTCTATGATACAGCAGTGAAATAATAAAGGTATACTGGAATGACATACCAGGGAACAAAGTTGTATCTAAATTTTCTGACAAGCAAACTAGTCCTTGATTGTATATATTTAAAAAAAAAAACCCACACAGGATTAGTAACAATACTGTGTCTGTTTCCATGTCTATATTTAATTCTATCCATACCCTCATTCACACTTACTTCCATACTAATCTCTTTTAAGATTTTTGTTTCCAATGTTTTTAAGCGTGGAAGGAAGAGTTTTATTCTTAGACTTAAGCACAGCAGTTAGGCCAAGGGAGATTTTCTTGTTCTGAGAGAGCAGAAAAGCCCAGCTACTTAAGCCAGGGAAACTAACCTCAAAGGGTATGCCACTGATAAGATTTCAGTGAAGTTTGCCAGATTAAAGGCTGACAGCTAAAGAGAGAGAGATAAGGATGAAGTGTTTTAGCTTTGTGTCTGTCAGGTGCAGAACATTTCAGCAGAAATGCAGCAATCTTACAGCAAGCCTTAAAAGATGGCCCAAGACCTTAAGCAGTCTAAGATCCTGTAAAACAAGAGCTATTAGCATCTGCCAAACCTTTGGAGTACAGGCAGGACTATTGATGGTGGATTTCTTACTCTATAAATCTAAAAAGTAGTTAAAGAAATATAGATAAAGATTTGGCTCTTCCTTTCTCTCTCCCTCTTTTCCTTCCTCTCTACCTTTCTCTCTCCCTTCTTCTTCCTTCTCTCTTATCTTCTTACTGGCCACTTACTATGTTCCAGTCATGGTCTTAACTCAACCTTGATGATATAAAGACTAAAAAAACATAGTGAATTAGGCATACATACTAGATGTTATTTAGTATAAAATGAACATATCAATATTGAAATCCAATCATCAGAAAATAAATTATTTTAACAAAGGAATAAATGACTTAATTCATGTGAAGCACTTACATTAAGTACTCTGACTTGGAAACTCAATATAAGAGTTTTAACTCCACTTACAGAAATCTTTCACCTGTTGTCACAGTTAAAATATCATATCCACTGTCACCATTCAGCATGATCTATAATTTTTTTTCTACGTGGTATTGGGGTTTGAACTGTGGGCTTCACTTGTTAGGCAGGTGCTCTACCACTTGAGCTATGCCACCAGCCCTTTTTGCTGTGCTTACTTTGGAGATAGGGTCTCACTTTTTGCCCTAGCCTTCCTGGACTGTGCTCTCCCTGTTGATACTTCCTGCCATTGCTGCAATGACAGGTGCATGCCAGCAGGCACAGCTTTTTTTCCAGTGAGATGGGGTATTGCAAACTTTTTGCCTGGGTTGGTCTGAAACAATAATTCTCCTGATTTTAGCATCCTGAGTAGCTAGTATTACAGGTGTGGACAACCAGGATTGGCTTACTAATTGCCTATGTGGCACACAGTATGTTAAAGATTTAGCATAAAGTGAAATACATGAAGCTCTTTACTTTAATCTTCATAACAACTCTGTATAGTAGCTTCTAATCATATACTCCTGGTTAAATGGAACTGACAGGGCACAGAAAGGGTAAGTGTCTTATTTGCAGTAACACAGCCAATGAGGACAACCTATCTATCTCAAAAGCACAAGCAGTGTTTTGGAATTAAAGTACATGCTGCAAATTTAACCTTATATCATGAAAGCAATGCCACTGACCTCTCTATTATTCCAAACTCAGGCTCTTCATCAGTTCAAAGAAAGAGGCTACTTATTTTCTAGTTCTAATTAATTTGTATTGAATCTATATAATATACTGTATATGCGGTTGAACACAAACTCAGAGGATGAAGCAATTTATTTAAGATTCAGGGCTTTTAGAAGGCACTCAGTTTTTGGTTAACAAAATATAATTGGCATCAGGCATATCTTTTCTGTTTTCTGTGTTTGTGCACACATGGATAAAAGCATACTTACACATATGCTAATTTCTACACACACAAAATTGCCTTCTAACCTAAAATTTCTTAGATTTTTCACTTTTGACAACATTGTCACAGACAAATGGGAAGATAGAATGAAATGCAGTGTTAGAACATTTTGGAGTTCATTTTTAGTGGAGATAAGGGTCTACTACACTTGAAAGATGTAGATTAATAATAAATTGTTGAAGTAAATGTGACTCTGAAAGAAGATATTATTTTCATTCTTTTATGATCCTCTTAAAAAGAATAAATGAGCACAATGAACATAATATGGCAGGCTTGGAAACAATTTGTGTAGAATTAACCAATTAAAATGATATATATTTAATGTCAGAAAAAATGAGTGAGTGGAAGGCTACAAAATCAGGATATAAAAATCAGCAGTTTTTATACATCAGCAAAGAACAGAATGAGAAAGAAATCAGGAGAATAATATCATTAAAAGTAGCCATAAAAATAAAATATAGAGGAATGAACTGAACACAGGAAGTGACAAACTTGTACAATGATCATTATAAATCACCGATGAAAGAAATGAAGGAAAACAAGATGGAAAGATTTCTATACTCACAGATCAATAGAACCAATATTGTGAAAATGGCTACACTACCATAATCAATCTGTTTGTTCAATAAAATCATCCTCAAAATTGCAATGGCATTATTCATAGAGATAGAAAAAACAATCCTAAAGTTCATATGGAGGCAAAAAAAAAAAAAAAGAACCTTGACTAGCCAAAGCAGTTATGAGCAAAAAAGAGAAATTTTGGAGGTATCACTGTAATTGACTTCAAACTATACGACATAGCCATAAAAATAAATACAACATGATACTGACACAATAGACACAAAGACCAATGGAACAGAACAGAAAAATGAGACATAAATTTACGCAGCTGTGCCCACCTGATTTTTGACAAAGTGGACAAAAGCATACATTGAAGAAAAGAGAGCCCCTTAAAAATGATGCTGGTGAAACTGGATATCCACATATAGAAAACTGAAACTAGATCCCAGTCTTTCATACTGTACAATATTAATTCAAAGTGAATCAAAAGCCTTAATGTGAGACCTAAAAATTTGAAACATCCATAGGAAAGAAGGAAAATATTTGAACCTAAAGGCATAGGCAATGACTTCCTGAATAGAGCTCAATAGCTCAGAAATTAAGAGAAATGGTTGAGAAATTGGACTACATGAACCAAAAAAGTTTCTGTAAAGCAAATGAAACAGTGACTAGACTGAAGAGACTGTACAGTAGGAGAAAATTTTTTCCAGTTATACATCTGACAAGGGACTAAAAACCAGAATTTACAGGGAACTCAAAAACTAAACTCCAAAAGACAAAACAACTCCATGAAGAAATGGGTAAATGAATTGAATAGGCAATCTTCAAAGGATGAAGTACAAATGGTCAATAAATATATGAAGAAATACTCAACATCCCTCACCATAAAGGAAATGCAAATATATGTGATATTGAGATTACAATTCACCCAGTTAGAATGACTATCATCAAGAACTTAAGCAACAGCAAATTTTGGCAAGGATGCAACAGAATTGGAACCATTATACACTGATGGTCAGAATGTAAATTAGTGTAACTACTACGGAAAGTAGTTGAGATTCTTCAAAAAACTAAAAATAGATATACCATATGCTCCAGGGATACCCCTTCAGGGTATATACAATAAGGACTGTAAATCAGGATACAATAGAACCATTTCCATTCTCATGTTTAACTTTTTTTAGTATGACTGGGGTTTGAACTCAGGGACTTGCACTTACCAAGCAGGTGCTCTACTGCTAGAGCTAAACTCTGGTCCACACATCCATGTTTATTGCAACACCATTGACAATAGCCAAGCTGTAGAAACTAAACAACCCAGATGCCCTATACAACTGATGAATGGATTAAGGAAATATGATATATAGATATATGTAGATACATAGATATATAACAGAGTATTATTCAGCCATTAAGAGGAATGAAATATGAAATTATGCTGTTTGCAGGTAAATGAATGGAACTGATAATCATGTTAACTGAAGTAAGCCAGACTCATAACAACACAGTTTGTATGTTTTCTCTCACATGTGGAAGATAGATCCAAAAGTAAACATAAATTAAAACACGAATTGAGAGAGAACATGTTTGCAATGGTAGGAATGTTGCAGCAGTGGGAATGTTTGATGGGCTTCGGGGGAGAAGGGGAAGTAAAAGAGAATGATAGAAAGTGAACAATATCAAAACACATTGCATCTTTGTAAGAAGGTGGCATAATGAAATGCACTGAAAGCTGTTGATTAATAGAGGCTGGGGAGAAGAGAGTAATAAAAGCGGTTTAATCTGGTTAAAATACAGAATATTCACAGATGAAATACCATGGTGATATCCATTTGAACAATGAATAAACAATTATAAGTGAAGGGAAGAATTGTAAACCAGGTTCTGATAGGGGATGAATATTAGTAGAGGTTGGAGATAGTGAATGGAGGAGTAACTGAGGGTGGAAATGGTTGATGTATCTTAATATGAAAATAGAACAATGAAACCTTTTCAAATCAATTTAAGTGAGAGGGAGGGGAGGAAGAGTGATGGAGAGAGTGAACCTGACCAATGTACATTGTAAACATATATAGAAATGTCACAATGAAAACTCTTGGTATAACTAATACATACCAACAAAATATTAAATTATAAAACATAGCAACAATATGTATGATGCTGAAAATATATATGTACATATAGGCACCTTTAGCCAAACTAAACACATTGTTAAAATAAATGAATTTAAACTAAACCTAAAACAAACTGCAAAGTTTACATTACAAAATTTGAAAAGAATATAATGTGCAAAGAATTTTCCAGTAATTATGTGCTGTCTGAGTTCTGTGTGACCCTTCCAGTTATCTCTAAAATGGGACAATTGTTATAATTAACTACTTAAGTAGATAAAATTCAAAACCAAGTATAATAAATGTCATCATAATTTCTGTGAAGACGTCTGTGAAAAATACCAGGAAGCACTATCAGGAAAAAACTATCAGTAAATAAAATTACATAGGAGAACCTTTACAATATACACTTTGCAGGACCTTCTTGTGATTAAAGTCAGAATCAAAAAAATATTTTGGAAATAAAGTTAATTTATTGTGTACTTCATTGCCATTCTCTTTTTGTGAATAATTACATTTATATAATAAAATAATGTAAAATAGAAAATTGTATGCATTATAACCACGTTTATTTTTCTTTGATATATATACATATATATTTGTACATATATACATATATATATATATATGATGTACTGGGGTTTGAACTCACAGTCTCACTATTTGCTAAGCAGGCACTCTACCACTTGAGCTACTCCACCAGTGCAGATAGGGTCTTATGAACTATTTGCATGGGCTGACCTCCAACTGGAACCTTCCTTATTTCTGCCTCCTGCTTAACTAGGATTATAGGTGTGAGCCACTGGCACCCAGTTCTTTGCCATATTTTATAGAAGATTGTATAAGAGAGGTGAAGCAAAGGAAATGGAATAATATTCCCTTGAATAAAAATCCTAGAACCTTCTTAAAGTGCACTTTCTAGTTTCTCTACCATCCCTTTTAATCAAATTTCTCTTCTCATTATGGAAATTAACTTATGCCTTAATATCTTTTTAGGTGGAAATCTAAGCTGGAAAAACTCTTTACTTTTCTATGTCTTGGGAAATAAACAAATTAGGAGAAATTTAAATTTGATTAGGAGACATTTTTCCTGTCTGTAATGGCAAGACAAATCTGTAGTCAAATCAGAGAGTGGAGGCTGGATTCTGAAATCTAATGTTTTTCAGATTCCACCTAGAAGTAGAGAAATGATGTGGCAAGCAGGACAGCTTAGAAGAGCATATTGCTAGACAATGGGGAAGCAAATTAGAGCCATAATTTGTTTTGTAAAATATTTGGGTCAGTTTCTCAAATTCTATTTTTAATTGGCAAATAGTGTATACATATAATTATAGGTTGCAACAGGTTTCTTGGTGTATGTTTGACAGTGGTGAATAATTAAATTAGAACAGTAAAAAAAATCCATCTCCTTATATACGAATGAGAATTTTTTCTTTTACAAATGTTTTAAAACATTTTATTGGTATATTATAGTTTTACTGGGGGTTTCATTATGATATTTCCATATATACATATATTATACCCTGGTTTGACTTATTTCTTTCATTATTCTCTTTCTTACCCCATTCCCTGTCTTAAAAGAACTTCAGATTTCAATGGTTCATATTCATACATGTATAGAAAGTACCTCAATCAAATTCATGCTCCTTTACCCTCTTCATTTTCCCTTCCCCTAACATGTCCTGTTTTATATTCCTGTTCTTCATTATTTAAGTGTCTGTTGGTTGTTAAGTTAGTAATTTACCTGTAAATTATATTTTGTAGTGAAACTTCTGAAAATCAACATTTTCAAACCATTTTGCAATTTATAATGTGTTAGTATTTATTATAGTCATATGTTGTGTAAAGTATTACTAATGCTTATTCCTTCCATCTAGATGAAATGATGTACCCATTGATAAGCACTTCCCTCCCTCCACTGTCCATCATTCTACTTTCTGTATCTCCATGTTTAAGTTTTTTTAGATTCCACCTAGAAGTAATGTCATACAGTATTTCTTTCTCTACTTGACTTATATCACTCCAGTTTGAAGTCACTTTTAAAAATATTCTGTCCATACTTGATCTGTAATATAAACACTTCTAAGTTTGTCAGATTCAACTTATAAAAATATAAGTGCTTAAATATTGTATTAAACATACTTAAGCTAAAAATCAATTTTATATGAAATTTAAATTAACTGAGCAACCTAACTCAATCAGACCTTATTTTAGAGAAATTTACATATGAATCATCATATATGCCTACTGTGATATTTCTATCCTTACAAAACTTTTATTTTCATATGTTACTTAAAGAGTTTGACTTAATTTATCTAAAATAAGATAAAACTGTTCAAAGTGAATTCTTCTAGAACTTCTATTCTGAAAATATGGAGAAAGCAAAAAATCATAAAGGGCAAAGAATGAACTAAAGACATCTTTCCCCATCCCAAAATGGACAATTTAAGTAAAGAAAGGGGGCTAGGTGTGAGGTGCTTACTGGCAGGCTTATTTAAGACACCAAAATAATTTGCTATTTCTTGTTCATTCAATCGACAGATTGGAAAGGAGAAATTTTAGCTATAAGCAAAGTCACAGCATTGGTTAAGAACTTTCCCAGCTCCTAGTACTATGTTGACAAAGGGTCATATGTTTTTGTTCTCAGTGAAGACCTGCAATTACATCCATTCAATTGTCACAAACTTTCACTTCTCACATAAGTCCTGTCTTGTATCTGAAAGCTCATAAATAAGAGATGGTTCTTTTAGCAAGTAACCAAAAGACCTTAAAAACAATTAATACGTGTGATGTTAAGGAAGGGCCCCATACATATTCATTTCCCAATCTTGGGCAAAGCAGTTTTAGATTTTCCAAATGTTTAAAAAGAGAATTTATTCAATATTTGTTTATTAAAGGTAGGAATAGTCTCAAAAATTCTTAAGAACCTGAAATATCCAAAATCCAGGATAGAAACTTTCATTTCTGGTAAAAGTAACTTCTGTGATAACAATAGGAGTGCTGGAGGGATGGAGAAGAATGCAACTTGGGTTGCATCACTAGGAAAATTGACCCTGGGTGCACTGCAAAATCGGGGTAGATTAGATTCCTGCATTTTGTGGGACATCTAACAAATCATCATGAATCAGTTTTTGAGAAAGCATATATATTTGCAAGTTAAAACTATGTCTCTTCTTACAATAATCTACACCTAGCTAATATTTTTGTTTTCATATAGTTTCATTACCTTCTTTTATTTGTACAACATAATTCACTATTCTACAAGTAGAATAACATTTTTAAAAAAGTTTGAACACAGGGCTACACTCTTGCTAGGTAGGTGCTCTCACTGCTTGAGCCACTCCACCAGTCCTTTTGTGTATTGGGTTTTTTAAGATAAAGTTTGAAGCTCAATCCTCTTGATCTCTCTTTTCTGAGTAGCTAGGATTACAGATAGGATGACCAGTGCCCAGCTAACATAAAATCCTGATGTACAATTAATAATACTGCTTTGTATACAGTTAAGGAAATTGAAAAACAAAATTACAAAGACTAAAACAAAAACAATTACTTCAAATTTTACTACCAAGAACATCATTACCAATAGGCCCTACCTCCCAAAATTGTTGTGGGAAAATCTCAGGATGAGTGTTAGCATTGAATAGGTGTTTCAATAGCTTATGTCCTCCTACATGTGTTGTCCAGTGGCACAATCAGTTCAGAACTGGGTACTCTTTACTCATGACTGAAAGAATAAGAGCAAGAGTTATTCATTTGGAAGCCAAGCAACTGAAACTGGCCTCACATGTCTGGTTTGGCTGCCACTAGTTAGTGTACAATAGCTAGGTTTGAATTACCTTCCAAAATTAATAATAGACAAACTTCATATAAGAATCAAGATTTTCATCTTTTTTTTTGAGTAATCAGCTAAGACCAGGCCAGATTCCAACTCAAACAAAATTGCTGAGTTGAATGACTAGTGGAGAGGCTCAGGTGAGAGAGCACCTGCCTAGTAAGCCTAGTAAGCATGAGACCCTGAGTTCAAGCCCCAATACCTCCAAAAAAAAAGAAATAAAACAATTTAAAAATTGCTGCTACCTGCTTTTACAGCCTGTTCCTTCATTGCTTCTTCAGTTTACTGGATAATGAGGCCTATCCTTGGAGTTTAAAACTCTAGGGTTTACATGCTATGAAGAAATGAAGATTGGTGTTGACTTCATAGATTTATGACCTCTCCACTTAAAGAATGGACTTCAGAGATTATCTCATCAAATAGTGAATAATTAACCCAAATAAATAAAAATGCAGTAAGAAATTTTGACAAGAAATGTTTTCTGCCTGGTGGAAAAATGGTATGCCTGTTCTGAAATAATCATATTAATAAACACTAGAAAGAAAAAGTAGGAGGGATACTTAAATGGACTTCATAAAACCAAAAAACGTATCTTATTTTATGGACAGTAGGATTTTTCCTCATATTTTTATGTTCAAGGTTTCACATTTTATTAACAGAAACAACTAAGCACAATTTCCTGTGTGGTAATACTGGTGTTACTGAAGACTCAAATGAGTGTGTATATATATTTGTTATCTATCCATTTACTCTGACACAATTATCTCATATACTTCATCATTTCTTATATTCACATTGAAATATCAATGGATTAATTGACATGGTACAGTTATCTATATATTTTTTTATTTCACTACATAAAAGTACACTCTACTGAGACTGGTTCCCTTAATTAAATCACTTTTACTTCACATATACATTATTCTATTAAGGCAGCATAACATTCCTGTTGACATTTTGTCCATGGATGACCTCTTTCAAAGCTAATTTCTATTCAATTGTACTCCATAAGTAAATCAAAAAATGAAGTGTAACATGAACAATTTATCATTTTAGGGATGGACAACATTAATGTGCAGTAAAGATAACACTGGCAAAAAGTTAATGATGCTATAAAATAAGAAAATTTAACACACAATAACTATTTTGTTAATAGATTTATTCTTGACCTGCATTTACTTGACACTAGCAAGCTCCAAAAAATTTTAAAGAAGATTGTTTTTAGATATTGTTACTAGAAACTTGAAGAATAAAGAGTCTGTTCAAGTCTAATACAATGGAATAATTATTGTTAATAACTATATTTTTGGGGGTTGCTAAAAGTTACTAATTTATTAAGTATACAGGTGACCCCATAAAATCCTTTACTTTTTTCATATGTTTTGATGTGAATATTCAGTATTCTCTAAAAATATCAATCACAAATACAAAAATAAGGTATCTATTTTAAATTATTAATAGTTAGTAAAAGTAAGTTTTAAAAACTCTTCAAAATCAAGGGGGATCAACAGAGAAGAGGAAGGAGACTGGGGGCAGAGTACAGAGAAAGGAAAGGGAGGGTGATGGTGTTGGAAATTATCCAAACATGTTTTGTACATGTATGACAGTGCCACAATGAAACCTTTAACTAGGTATAATTAATATGTGCTTATAAAACACACTTTAAAACTATTTTTAGTCAGATATATTTGTGCAGGTTGAATCCATAAGTTATATAAATCAACATTAGCACCCAACTGCAATCTATCCCATGTCTATATTGAGTCAAATTTTACAAACAGATTCCAAACTTCTTTGAATTTTATCTCTTATCAATAAAACATTTTATTCATAGATTTTTAAATATTATTTATAAATTTCTAAATATGATTTATGAATTGTGTTTATGAAATACTTCTCTAGTAAAAATAACTAAAACATATTAACTGTAAAAATTTTAAAATTCAATGCAATAAATAGAAAAAATAAATTTCATTTATTTGTAAAATGAAATTTTTGTACATTTATGTCTATAGCTGATTCATGAGCACAGTAGATTTAAATGAAGATTCTATTCCCATTTTTTTTTCATTTTTCTTTTATTATTCATATGTGCATACAAGGCTTGGTTCATTTCTCCCCCCTGCCCCCACCCCCTCCCTTACCATCCACTCCACCCCCTCCCGCTGAACCCCCCTCAATACCCAGCAGAAACTATTTTGCCCTTATCTCTAATTTTGTTGTAGAGAGAGTATAAGCAATAATAGGAAGGAGCAAGGGGTTTTGCTGGTTGAGATAAGGATAGCTATACAGGGCATTGACTCACATTGATTTCCTCTGCGTGGGTGTTACCTTCTAGGTTAATTCTTTTTAATCTAACCTTTTCTCTAGTTCCTGGTCCCCTTTTCCTATTGGCCTCAGTTGCTTTAAGGTATCTGATTTAGTTTCTCTGCATTAAGGGCAACAAATGCTAGCTAGTTTTTTAGGTGTCTTACCTATCCTCACCCCTCCCTTGTGTGCTCTGGCTTTTATCATGTGCTCATAGTCCAATCCCCTTGTTGTGTTTGCCCTTGATCTAATGTCCACATATGAGGGAGAACATACGATTTTTGGTCTTTTGGGCCAGGCTAACCTCACTCAGAATGATGTTCTCCAATTCCATCCATTTACCAGCAAATGATAACATTTCGTTCTTCTTCATGGCTGAATAAAATTCCATTGTGTATAGACACCACATTTTCTTAATCCATTTGTCAGTGCTGGGGCATCTTGGCTGTTTCCATAACTTGGCTATTGTGAATAGTGCCGCAATAAACATGGATGTGCAGGTGCCTCTGGAGTAACAGTCTTTTGGGTATATCCCCAAGAGTGGTATTGCTGGATCAAATGGTAGATCGATGTCCAGCTTTTTAAGTAGCCTCCAAATTTTTTTCCAGAGTGGTTGTACTAGTCTACATTCCCAGCAACAGTGTAAGAGGGTTCCTTTTTCCCCGCATCCTCGCCAACACCTGTTGTTGTTGGTGTTGCTGATGATGGCTATTCTAACAGGGGTGAGGTGGAATCTTAGCGTGGTTTTAATTTGCATTTCCTTTATTGCTAGAGATGGTGAGCATTTTTTCATGTGTTTTCTGGCCATTTGAATTTCTTCTTTTGAGAAAGTTCTGTTTAGTTCACATGCCCATTTCTTTATTGGTTCATTAGTTTTGGGAGAATTTAGTTTTTTAAGTTCCCTGTATATTCTGGTTATCAGTCCTTTGTCTGATGTATAATTGGCAAATATTTTCTCCCACTCTGTGGGTGTTCTCTTCAGTTTAGAGACCATTTCTTTTGATGAGCAGAAGCTTTTTAGTTTTATGAGGTCCCATTTATCTATGCTATCTCTTAGTTGCTGTGCTGCTGGGGTTTCATTGAGAAAGTTCTTACCTATACCTACTAACTCCAGAGTATTTCCTACTCTTTCTTGTATCAACTTAAGAGTTTGGGGTCCGATATTAAGATCCTTGATCCATTTTGAGTTAATCTTGGTATAGGGTGATATACATGGATCTAGTTTCAGTTTTTTGCAGACTGCTAACCAGTTTTCCCAGCAGTTTTTGTTGAAGAGGCTGCTATTTCTCCATCGTATATTTTTAGCTCCTTTGTCAAAGATAAGTTGCTCATAGTTGTGTGGCTTCATATCTGGATCCTCTATTCTGTTCCACTGGTCTTCATGTCTGTTTTTGTGCCAGTACCATGCTGTTTTTATTGTTATTGCTTTGTAATATAGTTTGAAGTCAGGTATTGTGATACCTCCTGCATTGTTCTTTTGACTGAGTATTGCCTTGGCTATTCGTGGCCTCTTGTGTTTCCATATAAATTTAACAGTAGCTATTTCAATCTCTTTAATGAATGTCATTGGAATTTTGATGGGAATTGCATTAAACATGTAGATTACTTTGGGGAGTATCGACATTTTTACTATGTTGATTCTACCAATCCATGAGCATGGGAGATCTCTCCACTTTCTATAGTCTTCCTCAATCTCTTTCTTCAGAAGTGTATAGTTTTCCTTGTAGAGGTCTTTCACATCTTTTGTTAGGTTTACACCTAGGTATTTGATTTTGTTTGAGGCTATTGTAAATGGAATTGTTTTCATACATTCTTTTTCCGTTTGCTCTTTGTTAGTGTATAGAAATGCTAATGATTTTTCTATGTTGATTTTATATCTTGCTACCTTGCTATAGCTATTGATGATGTCTAGAAGCTTCTGAGTAGAGTTTTTTGGGTCTTGACGGTATAGGATCATGTCGTCTGCAAATAGGGATATTTTGACAGTTTCTTTACCTATTTGTATTCCTTTTATTCCTTCTTCTTGCCTAATTGCTCTGGCTAGGAATTCCAGTACTATGTTGAATAGGAGTGGAGATAGTGGGCATCCTTGTCTGGTTCCTGATTTTAGAGGGAATGGTTTTAATTTTTCTCCATTAAGTATAATGCTGGCTGTAGGTTTGTCATATATAGCTTTTATAATGTTGAGGAACTTTCCTTCTATTCCTAGTTTTCTTAGAGCTTTTATCATGAAATGATGTTGGATCTTATCAAAGGCTTTTTCTGCATCTATTGAGATGATCAAGTGGTTTTTGTCTTTGCATCTGTTAATGTGGTTTATTACGTTTATTGATTTTCATATGTTGAACCACCCCTGCATCCCTGGGATGAAGTCTACCTGGTCGTGGTGAATAATCTTTTTGATGTGTTGCTGAATTCGATTTGCCATTATTTTGTTGAGGATTTTTGCATCAATGTTCATTAAGGAGATTGGCCTATAGTTCTCCTTTTTGGACGTGTCTTTGCCTGGTTTTGGGATAAGTGTAATACTGGCTTCATAAAATGTGTTTGGCAGTTTTCCTTCCCTTTCTATTTCATGGAACAGTTTAAGGAGGGTTGGTATCAGTTCTTCTTTAAAGGTCTGATAGAATTCAGCAGAGAATCCATCAGGTCCTGGACTTTTCTTTTTGGGGAGACTCTTGATTGCTGCTTCAATTTCATTTTGTGTTATAGGTCTATTCAGGTGGTTAATTTCCTCTTGGTTCAGTTTTGGATGATCATATGTATCTAGAAATCTGTCGATTTCTTTTAGATTTTCAAATTTATTTGAATATAGGTTCTCAAAGTAGTCTCTGATGATTTCCTGGACTTCCATGGTGTTTGTTGTTATCTTCCCTTTTGCATTCCTAATTCTACTAATTTGGGTTTTTTCTCTCCTCATTTTAGTCAGGTTTGCCAGGGGTCTATCGATCTTGTTTATTTTTTCAAAGAACCAACTTTTTGTTTCATTAATTCTTTGTATGGTTTTTTTGGTTTCTATTTCGTTGATTTCAGCTCTTATTTTTATTATTTCTCTCCTTCTATTTGTTTTGGGATTTGCTTGTTCTTGTTTTTCTAGGAGTTTGAGATGTATCATTAGGTCATTGATTTGGGATCTTTCAATCTTTTTAATATATGCACTCATGGCTATAAACTTTCCTCTCAAGACTGCCTTAGCTGTGTCCCATAGGTTCTGGTAGGTTGTGTTTTCATTTTCATTGACTTCTAGGAACTTTTTAATTTCCTCTTTTATTGCATCAATGATCCATTCTTCATTAAGTAATGAGTTATTTAGTTTCCAGGTGTTTGCATGTTTTTTGTCTTTACTTTTGTTGTTGAGTTCTACTTTTACTGCATTGTGGTCAGATAGTATGCATGGTATTATTTCTATTTTCTTATATTTGCTGAGGCTTGCTTTGTGCCCTAGGATATGATCTATTTTGGAGAAGGTTCCATGGGCTGCTGAGAACAATGTATATTGTGTAGAGGTTGGATGAAATGTTCTGTAGACATCTACTAGGTCCACTTGATCTATTGCATATTTTAGATCTTGGATTTCTTTATTGAGTTTTTGTTTGGATGACCTATCTATTGATGCTAATGGAGTGTTAAAGTCTCCCACAACCACTGTGTTGGCGTTTATATATGCTTTTAGGTCTTTCAGGGTATGTTTGATGAAATTGGGTGCGTTGACATTGGGTGCGTACAGATTGATGATTATTATTTCCTTTTGGTCTATTTCCCCTTTAATTAGTATGGAATGTCCTTCTTTATCTCCTTTGATCAATGTAGGTTTGAAGTCTACTTTGTCATAGATAAGTATTGCTACTCCTGCTTGTTTTCAGGGGCCATTGGCTTGGTAAATCTTCTTCCAGCCTTTCATCCTAAGCATATGCTTATTTCTGTCGGTGAGATGAGTCTCCTGTAAGCAACAAATTGTTGGATCTTCTTTTTTAATCCATTTTGTCAAATGGTGTCTTTTGATGGGTGAATTAAGTCCATTAACATTAAGCATTAGTACTGATAGGTATGTGGTGATTCCTGCCATTTAGTTGTCTTAGTTGTTTGAAGGTTTGATTGTGTGTACCTAAGTTGTGGTTACTCTCTACTGTCTTGCTTTTTCTTTTCCTGTGGTTTGGTGCTGCCTGCCTTTTCATGGTTAAGTTGGGTGTCACTTTCTGTGTGCAGGATCCCTTGCAGAATCTTTTGTAATGGTGGCTTTGTGGTCACATATTGTTTTAGTTTCTGCTTATCATGGAAGACTTTTATTGCTCCATCTATTTTGAATGATAGCTTTGCTGGGTAGAGCATCCTGGGGTTGAAATTATTTTCATTCAGCGCCCGGAAGATCTCACCCCACGCTCTTCTTGCTTTTAATGTTCCTGTTGAGAAGTCTGCTGTGATTTTGATGGGTTTACCTTTGTATGTTACTTGTTTTTTCTCTCTTACAGCCTTCAATATTCTTTCCTTAGTTTCTGAACTTGTTGTTTTAATGATGATATGTCGTGGAGTAGTTCTATTTTGATCTGGTCTGTTTGGTGTCCTGGAGGCCTCTTGCAGTTGTATGGGAATATCTTTCTCTAGATTTGGGAAATTTTCCATTATTATTTTGTTGAATATATTACGCATTCCCTTCGCTTGCACCTCTTCTCCTTCTTCGATGCCCATGATTCTCAAGTTTGGTCTTTTGATGGAGTCAGTGAGTTCTTGCATTTTCTTTTCACAGGTCTTGAGTTGTTTAATTAATAGTTCTTCGGTTTTTCCTTTAATTACCATTTCATCTTCAAGTTCTGAGATTCTGTCTTCTGTTTGTTCTATTCTGCTGGATTGGCCTTCCGTTTTGTTTTGCAGTTCTGTTTCGTTCTTTTTTCTGAGGTTTTCCATATCCTGGCAGTTTTCTTCTTTATTGTTGTCTATTTTTGTCCTGAGTTCATTTATTCATTTATTCATTGTATTCTCTCTTTCACTTTGGTGTTTATACAGTGCTTCTATGGTTTCCTTTAATTCTTCTTTTGCTTTTTCAAATTCTCTATTTTTATTGTCTTGGAATTTCTTGAGTGTCTCCTGTACATTTTGGTTGACCCTATCCAGTATCATCTCTATAAAATTCTCATTGAGTACTTGTAGTATATCTTCTTTTAAATTATTCTTGTGGGCTTCATTGGATCCTTTGGCATAGTTTATCTTCATTTTGTTGGAGTCTGGATCTGAGTTTCTGTTCTCTTCATTCCCCTCTGGTTCCTGTACTAATTTTTTGCTGTGGGGAAACTTGTTTCCTTGTTTTTTCTGTCTTCCTGTCATTGTCCTTGGTGTTGTTACTGTCCCTGTACTGTGTGTAATTAAGTATTTTCTAGCTTGTAATAATAACAATGGTAATATTGAGAATGGAAGAGTGAGCTGAGATGGAAAGCAAGAAGTTAAAGAAAAGGGGAAAACAAATACACAGACAAGAGGGAGAAAGCAGAACAAGGTATCAGACAAGAGAGTTTCAAAGGTATAAACAGGGAGTGTTAGTGTACTAATCGACAGTAAGCTGAACAGACAATAGAGAGACAGAGAGAGGATTGAAAATCAAAGATAAAAAAAATAAAAAATAAGTATATGAAAGTAATATCTATATATAAAATGAATTAAAATAAAATGGAAAATAGAAAATTAAAAAAAAAAACCAAAAAACTTCCAAGTTTATATGCAATGCAATTTCAGTCTTAATAATTTGGATGTCCATCTCAATCTCCAGTCCTGGAGTTGGTGCCTCAGATGTTGTTCTGTAGTTGTCTCATCAAAGGGGATGCATAAAGTAGAACAAAACTACTCTCACACACACGCAGAAGAAAAATACAAAAACAAAAACAAAAAACCCCACCAAGTGTCCCCAGTTCAAATGCAATACAGTTTCAGTAAGTTTTTCGGCTTGCAGATGTTTTTCGGTTGTTCTCTCATCAAAGGTAGGGAGAAAAAGAAAAAAAAGCGTCTGGAGGCAGTTCTGAGAGTGGTATCTGCAACTGTGGCTTGCCTGCCTGCTGCTCTCAGCCTGTAGCTGGCGGCGTTATTTATGAAGATCTCTGGGGTGAGCTAGCACTCACCTGGTCCCACAGGCTTTGTTTGCTCAGAGTTTTCCTGTGCGGGGGCCTCTGCTACAGGCTTTCCCCTTTCCAAGCACTGGGAAAGGTGACACTGCCCCGTGTTGTCAGGCCTGTGTGTTTATTTACAGTTCACGTGGGAAGTGGGTCTTCCCTCCTCTCACAAGCGTCCCCGCTCCTGGTTGCTGGGCGCGCCCCGCTCCCGCCAGAGCCTCTCCACCCGCCCGGCTTGTTTATTTACAGTCCCGGGAAGGAGTCCCTTCCCCCAATCTTCAGTGCTCAGGGCGCCCCACCCTCTTTCCAGCGTGTCTTAACTGTTCTTATTGCTTAGTACTCAGTTTCTCTTTTTTTTCCCGGGTGGAGGTCAGTCTGTCCAGGGGGCTATGCTGCTCTGGCCCAGGCTTGTCTGTGGGGCTACCGCGGTACCGCGAAGCTCACCTGGTCCGCGTCTTCCCAAGCCGTATGGGCGCCGGCCACTGGTGGCCCCGGTGGCCCTCCTCGGTTCTCCGTTTAACGTGAAGTGGAGATTCTCTGCGCCGGCTGGAGATGTGGAGGAGTCAAAGTTATGCCTTTTCTCGGTGATTATGCCTGCAAAGTGTGTCTCCAGCGTCTCTCCAAGATTTCACTATAGGAGGGTCGCTTTCTGCTTCCTACCTCTAGCCGCCATCTTGGAATTCCTGTATTCCCATTTTTAGTTTTGAATTAGTTCTGTCATAATAATTTAATATTAGTCTTGAACTTTGTTTTTTTTAATTATTTTCTAAAATTTTATTATTGTATAATACTTGTACAGGGAGAAACATTTTGATATATACATATGTGTTTAAATATCTCTTAATTAGATTCATCCCTCTGTCATTCTTAAAACAATTTCAGCAGGCTTCATTCTACTGAATCAATACATGAATACATACACCATATTCACACTCATTCACCCTTTCCTTATGCCATCTCCACTACTACTGATATAAACTCATGACAGGACTTGTTTTAACTTCCTGTCCTTCATTTTTTTAAGTGTATGTACTGATAGTCTGATAGGGCTTTTTCTTGGCATTTTAGACATATACATATCATGCTTTAATCAGATTAACCCCCCCTTTTACTTACTCTTTCTCTATCACCCTGCTCCCCTACTATTCAAAAGCTTATAGTGCATTTCATTTTATTATTTTCCTACACAGATGGAATGTTTCAATATTTTTCACACTTTAACATTCTCTCTTTCTCTCACATTTTGTATTTCTCTCAGACAAACCATATGTGTTGCTTCTCTCTCCATATATGTATATTTGTATATAAGATCACATATATTTAATTTATCTTATAGGTCTAACTTCCACATATGAGCTAAAACATGTGACCTTTGACCTTTTGAACCTTACTTACATGGCTTAACATGATATTCTCACTCTCTTCTGTGGCTGAGGTTGTGCCAATCTCAGCCTGCAAAATATTGAGTACAAATGTACTTATGTCCTGATAGGCTTCTCCTATTCCTCTCTCCACATTGTATAGCCATTTTCACAGTATTGACTCAGTCAAACTATGAGCATAGGTTGTCCTTCCATTTTCTGATGTCTTCATTGATTTCTTTCTTGAGTGATTTATAATTTTCATTGTGTAGGTCTTTTACCTCCATTAAATTTATTAGCAGTTACTTTGTTTTGAAGTTATTGTAAATAGTATTGTTTTCCTTAGACCATCTTTTGTCTATTGAAATGACTCTGATTTCTGTGTATTGGCTTTGTATCCTGTTACTTTGCTGGACATATTCATGAGATCTAGGAGTTTCTTCATAGGTTTTAGGGTCTTTCAGGTTTAAGACCATGTAATCTGAAAATAAATTCTAGATAACTTCTTCCAGCATTATTTGAATCCCTCTTTTTTCTTTTTCTTGTGTTTTTATTCTTGCTAGGAATTCCAGGACTACATTGAAAAGCAGTGGAGAGAGTAGACACCCTTGCCTCATTCCTGATTTTACAGGAAATAGTTCAAATTTTCTCCATTCAGTATGACGTTGGCTATAGGTTTGTCATATATTGCCTGTATAATGTTCCCTCTATTCCTGGTTTCTGCTAAGCTTTTATCATGAAATGATGTTGAATTTTGTTAAAGGTTTTTGTATATATATTGAAATGATGATAAAGTTTTTTCCTTGATTCTGTTTATGTGATGTATTATCTTTATTGATTTGCATATGTTGTACCATCCTTGCCTTCCTGGAATGAAACCTACTTGATAATGGTGTATGATCTTTTTAATATGTTGTTGGATTCTGTTAGCAAGTATTTTATTGAGGATTTTTACATTGATGCTCAAAGGGATATAGGCCAGTAACTATGTTTTTCGTGCATCTTTACCTGGTTTTGGTGTTAGAGTAATATTGACTTTGTAGAATGAGTTTTGTAGTGTCCCTTCTTTTTCCACTTTATGGAATAGTTTGATGAATATTAGTCTTAGTTCTTCTTTAAATGTCTGGTACAATTCAGTTGGTTAGAAAATCTGATCAAGATGAAAAAGATACTAAGAAGAGATAACATAGCTAAAATTGGAAACAGGTTAAATTTATGTATTTTGACTAAATTATTATATATGTCTTTCCCACACCCACAAATTATGAAAGTTCTGTGACAGACAAGGTAGATATTGCTGCTGGCCTCATCTTCCTCCTTTTGTAGTTCTTTTGTTGAAAGCACTATTGTGCCCTGATAATACTGAAGTCTATGGTTACCTTGTTTAAAAAAGTAAGACTTCTTAAAGTGCTGTACTTATTTAGTATTTATATTTAATACTCTTGAGATACTTCCAGTGGCAATATCTGATAATATTTCTAGTATGGCATAGTAGTCCATTTTGTGTTGCTTCCACAAAATATGTAAGGTTGAGCACTTTATTAAGAAAGGAGGCCTATTTTTGTCATAGCTCTGGAGGTCTAAGAGCATGTTACTACCATCTAATGAAGTCCATCCTGGCTGTTTTACAATTTGGCACAGAAGAATAAAGGGAAATAACCCCATGCAGAAGAGGTCAAATACATGGCATGGGGTTGTCCCTACCTTGTAACAACCCACTCTTATGATAACTAACTCCTTGAGAGCACCATTAAACCATGCAAAAGATAGTACTCTCTGATTTAGTTGGCCTCCACTAGGTGACACTTTTTCAAGCTCCAACATCCTTTAATATCTTGGTGATCAAGCCCCAAAACATGAAATTTGGGGGGGTGGGGTGGGAATGAACCACCACATGTAAAGTGTAACACAGCCAAACACTCTCCTCTGTCTTATTACAACACCTCCACACTCCATTATGCATCCAATTATTATCTGCAAACTGTTGAAGAGATTCATTTTGAAAATGCTTTAGAATATTTTTGCAATTTTCTGGAATCCACTAATAGGGAGGCAGTAAGTAAAATAAAGTAGTGAAGCTGTTGTATCTGAAGCCAGATAGACCCTGTGGCACCAAAATCTATAGACTCTGTAACTTTGTTGAAATGTCATTCTCTGTGCTTCAGTTACCTGACCAATATCATGAGATAAATATATAGGCATAGTAACAGATGGAACTTTGATTTTTGTGTGGTTCTTAGAAAACATTAATAGGTTAGCTTTTCTTTCTAATCTTTAAACAGAGATTAGAAAAAGTGGGAGAGAGAGTGTACTATCTGGCTTTGTAAGGGAAAGTGAAAGTGAAGGTAACACCATGTGTCAAATTCCTGAATAGCTTTGTTTGGCCTGGAAATAAACAAATACAGGAGAGTGTGATTGAGGTAGATAATATGGTCCAGAATGAATTTGTTTAGCAGAGATATGGAAGCAGATGATGACATACCTAGGAGGCTATCATAAAGTCTTTGCTTTCTTGCTCAGAGGAAAGTCAGTGAAAGACTGAACAAAGGGACAAAATATGACTATGTCACCTCTTTTCCTGGAGTTCAGTTCTTCCTTTACTCTATCATATTTCCCTCTAATTCAGTGGGTTTATATGCCCTTTCCCAGACTAAGTCTTATGAGGAACTGGGCTATTTATTATCTATCCATCTTTGGATCTACAGAAACACTACAAAAGCTAGTGTAAAGTAGATGTTCAGTGATTATGTGCTGCAGAAGTGAATTGGCAAAAAGAGAACTTCTTGGTCCCAAAATAGTCAAGTACAGTAGAAAGAGGTCAGTTCTGTAATTGTTGACCAAAAATATTGGCTTTGTGATAAGACCAATTTGATAATTATTTATTCATTCATCAAATTGTTTTGCAGTAAGTTTCATGATCAAAATGTGTCAAGTGTTCAATTCTCTGGGCCTCAAATGTTTTTGGTCTTTGCCCTTGCCTATTTTATTTCAAGACATAAGAGTTCCAAAGTAAGGATATTGTGAGCCTCAAGGAATTTTTGTTTTAGCACACTTGAATGGATGATTTCCCAAGTGTTTTATAATGAAATTGAAATGACATTCCAACTATTAAAGCCTTAGGCTGTTTGAGAAATCATTAGATGAAATGCTTCCTCCCATTCAGTTTGACATTGCTAATGCTCTTGAATCTGTTTTCCCGTTATACTTTTATATTGTCTAATTCATAAAACTTAACAGAACATCTAAAACATACAAACCTACATCACCCTTCAATATGAAGAAGGACACATTAAAATGCATGTTAATGCAGCTGTATTATAGCAACTATGTATTTATCATCAGACTTTCTGCAAAATGAATTCAAGCACTAATTATTAAAATATGCACTTAATGCTTCATTAATAATGAAACAAAAATATAACACATAAAGGAATACATTATATATTTATTGCAGAATTCTAGAGAATTATCTTGGGGCTACAGACTAATTTAAAACATGATGGTTCTTACTACACATTCTTGGCTATTTCATGATAACAGACATATAATCTATTCATGGCCAAGCATTAAGTTGACTCTTCTGAAATTTTTCTGCATAATTTTAATGCCCTAAGGTAGTATGTTGGGGTTTAAACTAATGTCATTTCTGCATAATCACTGCATGTTACTGTAGCATGTTAGAATAATAATAAACTTTAGCATGACCATTTTTTATATGGAGGGAAAGAAAAGGCACCTGGCACATTTTCTGCTATTTCCCATTCTAGGGAGGAAAGTCTGTCTGTATTTATTTTTTCTTTTCCTGTCTTGAATTTCAGGAAGGGAAGACTGTACAAATGCATCATTTATTTCACTTGCAAGGTTTACTATTATACAGAAATACCTGGGATAAAAGAGTTTGGGTTTGCCTTGAATGACTGAGGGGATCTTATTATAGCAATATCTCAGAGTGATGTTGACAATGTTGCTATTCCATCATATGTTGAAGATAATTTGCCATAGAGCAAGGCATGACAGATTAATAGGGTTTTTTTAAATTGCCAGTCATGTTTGTTCCTTAAAATGTGCAATAGTTCATTTTATCTAACTGACTCTGTTGCTTCAACATATTATTCTTGAATATAAAAAGAGTAATTTAATAACCAATTTACTTTTTAAAAAATTCTGATCCTATGAGTTATTTGTTTTTCAGTGTTCCTCTTAGCAAGTCCTACAGCATTACAGGTGTGAATGGAAGCCCAAAGTGCTACCTATCAACAGCTGTTTGTTGCTGCCTGTCCTCATTCTTCATTCTAGCCAGTGCTTTCAGGGAAAAGGATCTGGTAGACTTACTTTTGGAAATGTATATTCCAATTGCAGCCAATATCTGTCCTTAAGCACCTTCTAAACTACTGTTTTCTCATATTTGTCTGTTTCTTTTTCAAAAATTTTTATTTATTTTATTTTACCTTATTTGCATTTATTTACATGTGTACATATTATTTGGGTCGCCTCCCCTCAATGCTCCTGCCACTGGGCAGAACCTATTCCACCCTCTTTTCTCCAATTTTATTGAAAAAAAAAACCATAAGAGACAATAAAAATAAGGTGTTTTTGCTAGTTTGATGTAAGGACAGCTATATAAGGAGATTCTTTGTGTTGTTTCCATGCATATGTGTATTGCAACCCAAATTGGGTTATCTCTACTAGACCTCTTCACTACTTCATAGACCACTTACCACAGTGGACTCTGCCAGTTTAAGGTTACTATATTCATTCCTATACCATAAGCACATCAACCACATTCAAGTTTTTGGTTTCTTCCCTTTCCTTACATGCTTCCCTTCCCTTACATGCTCAGTCTCCTATTAATGTGCTACCACCAGACAATAATATTTCTGCATTTGTTTTAGGACTACAATCCACATATGAGGGAGAACATGTGATTTTTGACCTTCTGAGCCTAACTTTGCTTAAGATGATGTTCTCCAGTTCCATCCATTTACCAGCAAATGACAAAATTTCATTCTTCTTTGTGGCTAAACAAAATTCTATTGGGTTTAAGTGCCACATTTTCTTAATTCATTTGTCAGTAGTGGGACATCTTGGCTGTTTCCATAACTTGGCTATTGTGAATAGTGCTGCAATAAACATGGGTGTACAAGTGCCTTAGTAGTAATCTAAGTCACATACAAGTGGTATTGCTGGATCATATGGCAGATCTATTTTTAGTTTTTTAAGAATCCTCCAGTTGTTTTCCACAGTTGTACTAGCTTGCATTCCCACCAGGAGTGTGTGAGGGCTTCTTTTTCCCTGCATCCTTGCCAACACCTGTTATTGGTGGTGTTTTTGATGGTAGCAATTCCAACAGGATCAAGGTGAAATCTTACTGTGGTTTTGATTTGGATTTCCTTTATGTCTAGGAATGGTGAGAATTTTTCACCATCTGTTTTTCAGCCATTTGAACTTCTTCCTGTGAAAAAGTTCTGTTTAAATCAGTTGCTCATTTCTTTATGAGGTCATTGATTTTGGGAGAGTTTAGGTTTTTTGAGGTCCCTGTATATTTTGGTTACAAGTCTTTTGTTTGATGTATAGCTAACAAAGATTTAATCCCATTCTGTGGGTGACCTCTTCAATTTAGAGACTACTTCTTTTGTTATCTATAAGCTTTTTAATTTCTAATAGTCTCATTTGTCAATGCTTTTTCTTAGTTGCTGAGCCACTTGAGTTCTATTGAGTAAGTCAATTTCCATACCTATTGCTTCTAATGTATTCCCAGCTCTTTCCTTTACTAGCTTCAAGGTTTCAGGTCTGATATTAAGGTCCTTTGGCACTTTTTTCAAAAATTAGGTGGATGTAGCTGTGTGGATTCATATCCTGGTCCTCTATTCTGTTCCACTGGTCTTCATATCTGTTTTTGTGCTTTTATCATACTATTTTTATTGCTATGGCTTCATAGTATAGTTTGAAGTCAGGTATTGTGATACCGCCAGCATTGTTCTTTTTGCTCAGTATTGCCTTGGCTATTTGTAATCTCCTTCCTTCCAAATGAACGTTAGCATTGAATTTTCAATCTCTGTGATGGATGTCATTGGGATTTTGATGGGAATTGTGTTGAACATGTAGATTGCTTTTGGTAGTATAGCCATTTTTATTGTATCAATTCTTATTGTATCAATTCTGCCAATCCATGAGAATGGAGGATCTTTCCACCTTCTGTAGTCTTCTTTGATGTCTTTTTTCAGTGGTTTGTAGTTGTCCTTATAGAGGTCAATTACATAATTTGTTAAGATTAATTCCTAGGTTTTTTATTTTTTTGAGGCTTTTGTAAGTGGAATTGTTGCCCTATATTCTCTCTCAGTCTGTTCATTGTTGGTGTATAGAAAGGCTACTGATTTTTGTAAGTTGATTTTGTATCCTGCTATGTTGCTGAAGATGTTTATGGTGTCTAGGAGATTTTGGATGGAGTTTTTCACATCTTTAAGGTATAAGATCATGTAATCTGGGAATGTGAATCATTTGAATCCTTTACTTATTTGTATTCCTTTTATTTCTTCTTGCATTATTTCTCTGCTTAGAAATTCCAGATTACATTGAATAGGAATGGGGAGAGTAGGCACCCTTGTCTCGTTCCTGACTTTTGGAGAAATGGTTTCAGGTTTTCCCCATTAAATATGATGTTGGGTATAGGTTTGTCACATATAGCCTTTATGATGTTGAGTTACATTCCTTATATTCCTGGTTTCCTTGGGGCTTTTAACATGAAATGCTGTTGAATCTTATTGAATACTTTTTCTGCATCTATTGAGATTGTTAAGTGCTTTGCTTCTATTAATGTACTTTATTACATTTAATGATGTGTGTATATTGAACCATCCCTGCATCCCTAGGATGAAGCCAACTTACTCATGGCAAATGATCTTTTTGATATTTTGTTGGATTTGGTTTGCCAGTGTTTTATTGAGGAGTTTTGTATCAATGGTTATTAAGGAGATTGACATGTAGCTCCCCTTTTTGTGTGTGTCCTTGTCTGGTTTTGGGATAAGTATAATACTGGTTTCATAAAATGAGTCAATCAGTGTTTCTTCCCTTTATATTTTGTGGTAAAGTTTAAAGAGTGTTGTGTTAGTTCTTCCTTAGGATAAAAATAAGGTCTTGTAGAATTTAGCAGAGAATCAGTTGGGTCCTGTACTTTTCTTTTTCAAGAGACTATTTATTGCTGCTTCAATTTCATTATGTGTTATATGTAACACATAATGGGCTAAGATCATCTTAGTTCAGTTTTGATGGCCATAAGAATCTAGAATTTTGTCCATTTCTTTAAGATTTTTCAATTTATTTGAATATAGTTTCTCAAAGTAGTCCCTGATGATTTCCTTGGTGTTTACTGGTATCTACCAGTTTTATTTCTGATTTTACTAGTTTGGGTGTTTTCCCTCCTCATTTTAGTCAGATTTGCGTGGGGCTTGTCAGTCTTGTTTATTTTTTCAAAAACCAACTTTTTATTTTGTTGATTGTTTGGAGGGTGTTTTGGTCTCTTTTTCATTAATTTTGGCCCTTCCTTTTATTATTTCTCTTTTTCTGCTTGTTTTGGGTTCTGCTTCTTTTTGTTTTTCTATGAGTTTGAGATGTAGCATTAGGTCATTTATTTCATATCTTTCTGTCCTTTTAATATGCACTCATGGCTATAAACTTTCCTCTCAGGACTGCCCTTTCTGTATCTTATTTGTTCAGGTGAGCTGTGTTGTAATTTTCATCAAATTCCAGGAAATTTTTCATTTCCTCTCTTATTTATTCTATGACCCACTGAACATTGAGCAATGTGTTGTTTAGCCTCCAATTGTTTGCATATTTTCTACTGCTTCTTTTGTTTTTGATTTCTAGTTTTAATGCATTGTGGTCAGATAGAATGCATAGGAATATTTCTATTTTCTTATATTTGCTGAGGCTTGCATTGTGCCTGAAGATATGGTCAGTTTTGGAGAAAGTTCCATGGTCTGCTGAGAAGAATGTATATTGTGCTGTTTCTGGATGAAATATTATGTAGATATCAGTTGGTTCATTTGACCTCTGGTGTCATTTAGCACTAGGATTTCTTTGTTGATTTTTTTTGGATGACCTATCTATTGGTGACAGAAGGGCATTAATGTCTCCCAATACCACTGTGTGGCAGTCTATATGTGCTTTTAAGTCCTTTGTGTGTGTTTGATGAAATTGGGTGCACTGATATTGGATTCACATAATTAATGATTGTTCTTTCCTTTTGATGTATTGCACCTTGTATTAGTATGAGGTAACCTTCTTTGTCTTGTTTGAGCAATGTAAGTTTGAAGTCTGCTTTGTCTAAGTATTGCTACTCCTGCTTGTTTTTGGATGTCATTAGCTTGGTAAATCTTCCTCCACCCTTTCGTGCTAAGCCAGTGTTCATTTCTGTCAATAACATGGTTCTCTTGTAAACAACAGATTGTCAGATATTCCTTTTTAATCCAGTTTGCCAGACAGTGTCTTTGATATGTGAGTTGAGCCCATTGGCAATTAGTGTTAATATTGATAGGCATGCCATTTAGCTGCTTTGGTGTTTAAGGATTTGAGTGTGTACAGCCAGATCAATGGTGCTCTCTGATTGCTTGTGTTTTCTTCTCCAGTGGGTTAATACTCACCATCCTCTCAGGACTTTGATTGCTTTCATCTTCTGTGTGCAGAATTCCTTGGAGAGTCTTCAGTAGTGGTGGTTTGCTGGTCATATATTGTTTTAGTTTCTGTTTATTATGGATAACTTTTATTCCTCCCTCAATTTTGAATGATAGTTTTGCTGGGTAGAGTGTCCTAGGACTGAAATTGTTTTCTTTCAGTGTGCAAAATACCTCATTCCATGCCCTTGTTACTTTTAATGTTTTGTTAAGAAGTCTGCTGTTATTTTGATGTGTTTATACCTTATTTTTTTTCTCTCTTACAGTCATTAATATTCTTTCTGTGTTCTCTGTGACAGATTATTTTTTTAATGATAATACTCCATGGAGAGTTTCTATTTTGGTGAAGGCTGTTTCATGTCTTGGAGGCTTCCTGTACCTAATAGGCACATTATTCTTGATATTTGGGAAATTTTCTGTTACTATTTTATTGGATATATTGCATATCCTTTCAGCTTGCCTATCTTCTTCTTCTTCAATGCCCATTATTCTCAGGTTTGGTCTTTTGATGAAGTTACTGAATTCTTGTTTATTTCTTTCACAACTCCTGAGTTGAGTAAAAATTTATCTCTTTTTAATTTAACATCTATTTCATCTTTGAGTTCTGAGACTCTGTCTTCTACTTGTTCTTATCTGCTGTAGTGAACATCCAATATGTTTTTTGTTTGACTAAATGGACTTTTTAGTTCCAGGATTTCTGTTTGATTCTTTTTTCTGAGGGTTTCCATACTTTTGTTCAATTCTTTTTTTATATTTTGTGTTGCTATCTTTGATTCATATACCTCTTTTTTTATAGTATCCTTTGTTTCACTTTTTGGTTTGCTGAAGTCCTCTCTGAGTTCTCTTTTTTTTTCTGTATCTTCTGATTTTCATTATTTTTGCTGTCTTGAAATTTTTTGAGTACAAATTGTACGTTATGGTTAACTGTGTCTTGTATTTTCTTCATGAATTTCTCAGTGATTTCTTCTTTGAGGAATTTTTTGTGGTTATCACCAGGCTCATAATTGACATTTATCATTGTTTTGTGGGGTCAGGTACTGGATATCCATTTTCTTCATTTCCCACTAAATCATCTATTAAGTTGGGGTTTTTTTGTTTGCTTGCTTGCTTTTTTGGTTTTTTAGGAGTGTAGTTTCCTTCCCTTCTTCTTCTCCCCATCACTCCAATTGGTGCTGTGCCACTATGTTGTTGATTGGCTAGTTGTTGATTTTAATTGCCAGTTTTCTTTCTCTTGATTTTATTTTTGAGTTGTGACTGACTTGGTTGTGAGCTAGATTGATGTGCTTTTTCTGTCTGTCCTTGGAGGGTTAAATTAACAATAACAAATTCACAAGTTCAATGCCAGATCAGTTGTTTACATCTTGTATAGAAATCCCTTGGTGATAAAATCTATAAACAGTAGAAGTTGGTGGCTAAGGTTGTTTGGCTAGAAATAGAAACTTGTGTAATTGGTAAAGGTGGTGTTAAAAGGAGTTCAGAAAGGGGGGTGGTTGGGAGGAAGTGGTATGGGGGATGCTGGATTTTGTGGCCCTTTTTTTTTTTGGTTACATTTCCAATGTTGTAGTGGAGGGTGTTTGTGTTAGGCATTGCATGGGACCGAGGGTGTACAAAGTTGGTACAGCATGCTAGTCAGCAGATGGTGAGTGTGTGGGAGGGAGGGGTAGTGTGATGACAGGTTGGGAATGATAGGAAAGGAAGGTGAAGCAGGAGGAGAGAGTGGATGAGAAGGTGCCGAAAGAGTAGTTGGGAGGGAGAACACTGGATTGTAGTACTAGAAAAGGAAGGAAAATGAAGTGGGTAAGAATTGGGATAAGAGAATAGTGATAGAAAATGTAATAATACAAAAAAATACATACAACAACAAAACGTTCAGTCTATTTGGTAAAAGTTCTGGACATATTCCTTTGGCATCTAAGCCTGGTATTGACACTTACATTTGGGGCTTTCTGGAGAAGGGTGCTGCCTCTCTTTTTGGAGAGCTTTGTGGGGGAGATAGCTGAAGGTTTTTTTTTTTTCTTCTTTTCTTGGAGTTATGAGACATTCATTACAACTGGGTGCTCTAAAGTGGTCTTCCCAGGTGACTGACCTGTGAGCAGTATTTAGTTCCTTCTGTCCCTTGGGCAGGTTGCAATTTGGACCTGAGGTAACTCACTGCCAGTTAGTGCAAGGTGGTCAGATCTGTTGTTGTTTTCACCAGGGACCAGCTGAGTTGCTCTACCACTGCAACTGACTGGTCAGCTCCCCAGCAAAGTGGGGCAGATTACTTTTGAATACCACCCTCAGTCCCACAAGACAAGTTCAGGAATCCACCATAGGCTTGCTTTGGGAGGTTGGCTTGTCATCCCACCACCACTCTCAGATTTTGTTACTTGTCCCACCTTAGTTTGTTAAAAGTTCTGCTCCTTGCCCCACCCCCATTCTCCAAGGCAGGTTCAGCATTCCACCTGACCCCAACTGTCTGTGCTAGATTAAAATTCACTGTTTATGCATTTCAGTTTTGTTCAGGGGGATTCAGTCTGCCCAGGGGTTGTGCTGGATTATGTTCCCAGGAGATGGGTAAGGGAGTCATGTGTGGTGTGATTTGGTCAATTGTTTGGTGTGAGGATTTATGCAGGCAGTTTTAAAACTGGCCACAGTGGGGGCGGGAGGGTGGAAATGGCATGCCACTTTCTCAAGGCACTTACTGGGACTGGTTTTAGTGCAGTGGGGCACAGATTGGCTTTCTATGGGTCAAGGGTTCAGGATGTTATAGAGTTCGATTCTAATGATGCTCTAGCTTCTGCTTATTGGAAAAGAAAAGAGAAAGAAAAAAGAAAGGAAGGAAGGAAGGAAGGGAGGAAGGGAGGAAGGAAGGAAGGAAGGAAGGAAGGAAGGAAGGAAGGAAGGAAGGAAAACAACCATGGGCTTTTTTTCCCTAGAGCAGACGCCTTTTTCTGCTTTCTTTTTCCAGCTCCTTTGATACTTGGTGGTATATATTTTGTAGCTAATCTTCCTAAATAGTGATTGTGTGCTATTTTTTTCTTTAATGATTATAAATCCACAAATCAAAATATGATACTTGAACCAACTAGATCATCATCACTTAGGAGTATTTTAAATTACAAATTCTTTGGTCCCATACATACCTTTTCAATCAGAAAATATAGGTAGTACTCTAAAATATTAACCAACCCCACATGTGACTCTGGTTACATTAACTTTGAAAATCATAGTCCCAATGATTTTGTGTCATCTAGGATTATGGATTTCTTTTTTCAACCTCACTGGACATGGCTTTGATGTATATATGCCCTACTATGAACTTGTTCCTGCCTTCAATTCATGCACATAACCTGATGTGTCAGTCGGTCATGATGATTCTGGGTTTCTAGTCTCCCAGACCTTGCCAGCAATGCTCTTATATATTTCTATTGTTGCAAAGATGAACTATGCTTAATTTTATATGCATCACCTGATGATCAGTGAATTCCTGTCACAAAATGTCTCCCCCAAAGAGCGTGTTCCATATAGCTGAGCATGTCTGCTGAGGAGGTTTTTTTTTAGTGTCACTCGCTTCTCAGTGATAACTGTTTGTATTATCAGCTAATTTCTTTTACTTTTAGAAATACATATATATCATGAGGAATTCTTTGAGTAAATATAAATATTAGCAAAATTATTTTCACTTTAGTTTATTCTTAACTGTTCCTTGAACTCATTATAGCTGTTCATGTATAGATATTAAAGTACAGTTTGGAATGTTTTAATCACATAAAAATATTCCCCCAATTTTTAACTATAATATTTAGTTATAATAAAGAAGACATGTTCTTAACATAAAGTATTTTTATATAAGTATTACAAAATGAGATGTTTTGCTTACTGGATTAAGAGGAAATATATGAATTCAGTCACAGTAATTTTTTAGAAGATCCAGCTCATCCAGCAAAAGAAAGGTACAATGCTGTTTCAGAGGCCTCTGTGACTCATGCACATATAACTACTTTAGTTATCCCACCTTTCTATAAATGATCACTTAATGATCACCTGTCAAGGTTTTACTTATTTATCTTTGGAATGAAAACTACTCATGTGAATATGATATATGTTAATGAGGTTGGAGTTGCTACTGAAAATGAAAATCATTTTTTGATTGCACCTTCATTTTATTTTATTTATTTATTTTATTGTGCTAGGGGCACATTGTGATGTTTATAAAACTTCTTATATCAAATATTGCACAGTTGAATTCACTTCCTCTTCATTCTCCTTTACTCCCCCCATTCCTGGAATAGTTTCCACAGGTCTCAATTTTTCACTTATATACATGTGTACACATTACTTGCAACATATTCACCCTCCTGAACACTTTCCCCACATCCTGACTCCTCCCACTGTTACCAATTCCCCCAGAAAGGACCTAGTGTTCCCTCAAGTCTCCAATTTGTTAAAAAAGAAACAAATGACAGTTTTGTTTAACATAACTATACAGGGAGTTTCCTCATGACGTTCCCACATATATAAGACATGGAACTTTGAAGCTGGTGCAGAAAAAAGCAGGGAACACATGGAAATAACAGGCATAGGCAATGACTTCCTAACTTAAATGGCTCAACGATGAAGATAAAGGGTTTACAAATGGGACTACATGAAAAGATGGTGACTAGAATGCAGAAGCAGACAGTATGAGCTCCATAAATAAAAAATTTTGCTGAGACACTGGTGACACATTTGGCAGAACAAAAGCACCAAGAGGAATCAGGGCATTGACACATTCCACAGTCCAGCTGCAGTGGGGGCTCCAACTCTGGCCTTGGGTGCTCAAGCAGCAAATAATGACATGAACTCGGGGCTGTGCTGGGCAGCAATGGTGTGGTTTATTTTCTAAAGTGTGTACTTAAACAGTGCAGAAAAGAGGAAGGAGTACTTGGCAGTCCCCAGGTTTCCCTTGACATGTGTACTAGGATTGGCTGTCACATTGCTATGGCTATGAGCCCAAGTGTGGAACATCATGTTGTTGGGACTGGGTCTTCCTGGTCTAACACAGAAAGAGAACAGGGGAGTTCAGCAACTGTCCTCTTGGATTGTTGCATTCTCTCTTAGGGCTGTTGCCCAAAAGATACAGTGACTCCACTTTTTTCCAAGAGGCTTTGGGGGTCCTGAGGGTTTCCCACAGAAACCCTGAACCTCCAGCATGTACAAAGCTTCTCTGTGCCATGATTCACTGAGAAAACAGGTGGGCTCCTATGCTGATAGACAAAGACTCCAAACCTGCTGGGGAGACATACAGCAGACCAACAGGTGACAAATAATTGGCATGTGGCATTCCCACAGCTACCCCTGGGATAAACCAGCATAGCCCCTTGGACAGACTGACTCCCTGTCCTGCAAACAAAACAAAAACTGAATAGTAAACAGGGAACTGAAAATGAACATGAAACAGAGGGGTTGGAGTACTCTATGTGCACTGGAGAAGAGTGGAGTGGCAAGGAGCTGACCTGCATGCAAAGTTTCAGTAAACAAAGGCTGGAAAGGCAGATGGGCTGACAGAAGGCAGGTGATAAGCCACTGGCTGAAATAGGGCAGATAGCAGTCCAAAAATCTCATCTCCTGAGCCAGTGAGCAACAGCCAAAGTCAAACAACATTGCAAAACTGAAAAGTAATCAGCAACCAGCAATAGCACACTGACAGCAGGGAGCCAAATGATGGATCTCTAACCTTGACTCAGAGGAAGGGGGTGAGGCAAAAGCAGGATGGCTGATGAAATGTAGAACTGAACTGCAGAAACTAAGGACAAGCCAAACCTCACTGAGGGAGGAGATGACTAAGCAATGCTGAAAGATGGGAAAAAAACTGGTGAATCACCCCAACCACCTGATGAGACTAAGGCACAACTTCTGCTTAAATAACAACACCAGGACTGCGTGCTGAAGGTGTAACACCAGAACAACTAAGAATGAAATTCTATTGTTCCTGAACTTGGAATTTTTTTATGTGTTAGTTTGTTTTGTTCCCTGTTTGTTTGTCCACCAATCTACCTGTTGATTTCTTCGGTTTTCTTTTTTTTATTCTTTTCTCTTTTTATCCTCCTTTCTTTGTTTTGTGAGATTTGCTATTGTAAGTTAACTGATACTAAATTACAAACAGACCAGGGACAGAGAAACACCAAGTGGATTGATGGGAAAATGGAAAATGTATGGAAACAATTCTCCCCCAAAAAATAAATTAATGCAGTATTCAGAGGGAAATGAAGAAAATGAATACTCATTTCCAGACTCCAACAAAACAAAGACAGACTATCCCAAGGAACCCAACAAACCCCACAAGAACAACTTAAAAGAAGAAATTATGAAAGCAATCACTAAGAATTTCATGGAAAGGCTACTAGACATGGTCAAAAAAACATAGAAGAGGCACTGAAGAAATTCTAAGAAAACAGATGAATAATATGAGAAGACACCAAAACAAATAAAGGAACTCATAGGAGACCTAAATAAGCACCAAAGTGAAACAAGGAACACTATACATAAAAAGATAAATGAATTAAGGACAGAAATTGACAATATTAAAAAGGAAATGACCAATGATATGGAAAACCTGAGAAATAAGAATAAAAGAGAAATAGAAAACAATGGAATTCCATTGCAGCAGACAAGAATGGGCAGAAGACAGAATCTCAGAACTTGAAGACAAAATGGAAATTTAAGCAAAAACAGAAAAACTATCCGTCAAACAGCTCAAGACCTGTGAAAAGAACATGAAAGAATTCACCAACTTCATCAAAAGACCAAACCTGAGAGTCATGGTTATTGAAAAAGGAGAAGAAGTGCAAGCAAAGGAATTCATAATATATTCAACAAAATAATATCAGAAAATTTCCCAAATCTAGAAAAAACTATGCCCATTAAGGTATAGTAAGCCTCCAGGACACTAAACAGAGTTGACCAAAATAGAACTACCCCACAACATATCATCATTAAAAAAACAAGCAGGCAGAATAAAGAAAGAATATTCAAGTCTGTAAGAGAGAAAAAACAAATAACATATAAAGGTAAACCCATTAAAATCACAGCAGATTTCACAAAAGAATCCTTAAAAGCAAGAAAAGCATGGAGTGAGGTACTCTGGGAACTGAATGAAAATAACTTGAACCCTAGGGCACTCTACCCAGCAAAAATATCATTCAAAATAGATGGAGCAATAAAAGTTTTCCATAATAAGCAGAAACTAAAACAATACATGACAACCAAGCCACCACTACCAAAGTTTCTCCAAGGAATTCTGCACACAGAAAATGAAAACAAACAAAACCATGAAAGGACAGGCAATACCAAACCACAGGAGAAGAAAAGACAAGAAAGAAAAGACTAACATTCATTCAGCTGCACACAATCAAACCCTTAAACAATAAAGACAACTAAAAGACAGGAATCACCACAAACCTATCAATACTGAAACTGAATGTTAATGGACTTAAAATCCCCATAAAAAGACACTGTTTGGCAAACTGCATTAAAAAGGAAAATCCAAGAATCTGTTGCTTACAGGAGACCTGTCTCATTGACAGAAACAAGCACTGATGTAGGGTGAAAGTATGGAAGAAGATTTACCAAGGCAATGGACCACCAAAACAGGCAGAAGTAGCAATACTTATGTCAGACAAAGAAGACTTCAATCTTATATTAATAAAACGAGATAAAGAAGGATGCTCCATACTAATAATAGAGGAAATACATCAAAAGGAGATAAGAATTATCAAGCTATTGGCACCCAATATCAGTGCACCCAATTTCATTAAACATACTCTGAAGCACCTAAAAACATATATAGACTGCAATACAATGGTAGTGGGAGACTGTAATACCCACCAAAACCAATAGATAGGTATTCAAACAAAAAAAAAATCAATAAAGAAGTTCTAGAAATAAATCACACCATAGTTCAAATGCACATAGCTGATGTCTACAGAATATTTCACCCAACCGATGCGCAATATGCATTCTTCTCAGCAGCCCATGGAACCTTCTTCAAAATTGATATATCTTAGGGCACAAAGCAAGCCTCAGCAGATATAATAAAATAGAAATAATCCCATGCATTCTATCTGATCACAATGCATTGAAATGAACAAAATCAACAGTAAAAACATACAAACCACTGGAAGATGAACAACACATTGCTCAATGATCAATGGATCATTTATGAAATAAAAGAAAAAATTAAAAGGTTGCAGGAAGTTAATGAAAATGAAAACATGACATACACGAACCTATGGGACACATCAAAGGCAATCCTAAGAGAAAAGTTTATAGCCATTAGTGCATATATTAAAAAGACAGAAAGATCTCAAATCAATGACTTAATGCTTCATCTTAAACTCCTAGAAAAAAACAAAAAAGCAAATCCCCAAAAAAACATAGGCGGAGAAATAATAAAAGTAAGGGCTGAAATCAATGAAACAAAAAAACCATACAAAGAATCAGTGAAACAAAAAGATGGCTCTTTGAAGAAATAAATAAGATTGACAAACCCCAGCAAACCTGACTAAAGTGAAGGAAGAAAAAACAATAAGTAAAATCAGAAATGCAAAAGGGGAAATAACTATAAATACCATGGAAATACAGGAACTCATCAGAGAACCTATATTCTAATAAATTTGAAAATACAGGAACTCATCAGAGAACCTATATTCTAATAAATTTGAAAATAAAGAAATGGACAAATTTCTACATTTGTATGGCCATTCAAAATTGAACCAAGAAGATATTAATAACCTGAATAGATCTATAACACAAAATGAAATTGAAGCAACAATAGAGTATCCCAAAGAAGAAAAGTCCAGGACCTGATGCATTCTCTGCTGAATTCTACCAGACATTTAAAGAGGAATTAATACCAACCTTCCTTAAAATGTTCCATGAACTAGAAAGGGAAGGAACATTACCTAACACATTTTATGAAGCCAGTATTACACTAATCCCAAAACCATACGAAGATATCTCCAAAAAGGAGAATTATAGGCCAATCTCCTTAATGAACATTGATGCAAAAATCCTCAATAAAATAATTCCAAACTAATTCCAACAACACATCAGAAAGATCATTCAACATGACTAAGTTAGCTTCATCCCAGGGATGCAGGGATGGTTCAACATACACAAATCTATAAATATAATATAACACATTAATAGAAGCAAAGACAAAAACCACTTGACCATCTCAATAGATGCAGAAAAACCCTTCAACAGGATCCAACATCACTTCATAATAAAAGCTCTAAGAAAACTAGGAATAGAAGGAATGTACCTCAACATTGAAAAGGCTGCATATGACAAACCTACAGACAACATCATACTTAATGGTGAAAAACTGAAACAATTTCCCCTAAAATCAGGAATGAGACAAGGGTGCCCACTATCCCCACTCCTATTCAACATAGTATTGGAATTCCTAGCTAGAGTAATATGGTAAGAAGAAGAAATAAAAGGAATACAAATAGGTATAGAAACTGTCAAAATATCCCTATTTGCAGATTATATGATCCTATACCTTAATGATCCCAAAAACTCTACTCAAAAACTCCTAGACACCATAAACATCTATAGCAAGTTGGCAGGATATAAAATCAACTTACAAAAATCATTAGCTTTTCTATACACCAATAACAAATAAACTGATAGAGAATATATGGAAACAATTCCATTTACAATAGCCTCAAAAAAATAAAAAAGAAACACCTAGGATTAAACTTAACAAAGGATGTAAATGACCCCTACAAGGAGAACTACAAACCCCTGCAGAAAGAGATTGAGGAAGACTACAGAAGGTGGAAAGATCTCCCCTGCTCATGGATTAGTAGAATCAACATAGTTAAAATGGCTATACTTCCAAAAGCAATCTACATGTTTAATGCAATTCCCATCAAAATCCCAGTATCATTCATTACAGGGATTGAAAAACCTACCCCAAAGTTCATTTGGATACACAAGAGACCATGAATAGCCTAGGCAGTACTCAGGAAAAAAAATCAATGCTGGAGGTCTCACAATACCTGACTTCAAATTATATTACAAAGCCGTAGCATTAAAATCAGCATGGTACTGGCACAAAAAGTGACATGAAGACCGGTGCAACAGAAAAAAGTCCAGGATATGAATCCACATAGCTATGCCCACCTTATTTTTGACAAAGGTGCCAAAAACATACAATGGAGAAAAGACAGCCTCTTCAACAAATGTTGATGGGAAAACTGGTTATCCATCTGCAAAAAACTGAAACTAGATCCATTCTTATCACCCAATATTAGTATCAACTCAAAATAGATCAAGAAGTTTATCCAACCTGAAACTTTGAAGTTAGTACAGGAAAGAGCTGGGATTACTCTGGAAGTAATAGGTATAGGCAAGGACTTCCTCAATAGAAACCCATCAGCACAGTAAGTAAGAAAAGGGTAGACAAATGGCACTACATAAAATTAAAAAGCTTCTGCACAACAAAAGAAATGGTCTCTAAACTGAAGAGATCACCCACAGAGTGGAAGAAAACATTTGCCAGCTATACATCAGACAAAGGACTGATAAGCAGAATATACAGGGAACTTAAAAAAATTAAACTCTGCCAAAATCAATGAACAAATAAATGGGCAACTGAACTAAACAGATTGTTTTCAAAAGAAGAAATTCAAATGCCCAAAAACACATGAAAAACTGATCATCATCTGTAGCCATAAAGGAAATGCAAATCTAAACCACAGTAAGAGTCCACCTCATCCCTGTTAAAATAGCTATCATGAAAAACTCCACCAACAGGTTTTGGCAAGGATGTGGGGGGAAAGGAACCCTCATATACTTCTGGTGGGAATTCAAATTAGTGAAACAACTCTAGAAAAAAATATGGAGGCTTCTTAAAAATCTAAACATAGATCTGCCATATGATTCAGCAACCCCATTCCTGAGGATATACCTAAAGAATGAAACACAGGTTACTCCAAAGGCACTTGTACACCCATGTTTATTGCAGCACTATTCACAATAGCCAAGTTATGGAAACAACCGAGATGCCCCACTACTGACAAATGGATTAAGAAAATGTGGTACTTATACACAATGGATTTTTACTCAGCCATGAAGAAAAATGAAATCTTACCACTCTCATGTGAATGGATGGAACTGGAGAACATCATTCTGAGCAAGGTTAGCCATGCTTAGAAGACAAAAAAATGTATGTTCTCTCTCATATGCAGACTTTATATCTAAGGCAAATACATCATTGTCATTGGACTTGGGTCACATGCTAAGAGGAGAGCACATACGGGAGCTATGGGGATAGGTAGGAAACACAAAACATGAAAGTGTTTAATGTGTCCACTACAGAGGAACTAATATAGAAACCTTAAGGTGACAGAGGTCAATATGGAAAGGGGATCAGGAACTAGTGCAAAGGTTAGGTAGAGATGGTTTCAACTTGGGTCATAACACACTTGTGCATCGAAGCAATGCTAGGAATCTCTCTGTATAGCTATCCTTATCTCAATTAGCAAAATGGCTTTGTCTTTCTTATTGTTGCTTATGTATTTTCTTCAATAAAATTGGGGAAAAGGGCAGAACAGGTTCTGCCTGAAAGCAAGGGGGTATGGGGGGAGGAGAGGAAGAGAGTTGAGTGCAGGGGGTAGAAATGTCCCAAACAATGTATGCACATGTGAATACATGAGTAAAACATTTTAAAAAATGGGACTACAAGAAATTAAAAAGTTTCTGTATAAGTAAAGAAATGTTTACCAAACATAACAGCTGCCCACAAAAGGGAAAATATCTTTGACATCTATACATCTGACAATGGATTAATAAGTAGAATATATATTTTGCTCAAGAAAACTTAACTCCAAAAAAAATCAAGGACCCAATGAAGATTTGGGCAAATGAATTGAATCATTTTTTTCTAAGGAAGAAATCAAAATGGTCAAAAAACATAAAAAGAACTGATCAACATTCCTGGCCATAAAGGAATTGCAAATCAAAACCACTGTAGGATTCCACCTCACTCCTGTTAGAATGGCCATTATCAAGAGCACAAACAACAACAAATCTTGGCAAGGATGTGCCAAAAAGGAACTTTTATAAACTGCTGGTGTTAATGTAAATTAGTACTATCACTGTGGAAAACATTATGAAGGCTTCTCAAAAACATAAAAATAGAACTACCATATGATCCAGCAATAATACTTCCAGGGATATGCCTGAAGGAATGTAAGTCAGGTTACAATAAAGGCTCCTGCACACTCATGTTTATTGTAGCATTATTTATAATAGCTGAGCTATGGAAAGAGCAAAGATGCACCACTATTGATGAATGGATTAAGAAAATGTGTTATCTACATACAATGGAATTTTATTCAGTCATAAAGAAGAATGAAATGTCATTTGCAAGTAAATGGATGGAGGTGGAGAACATCATCTTAAGTGAGGTTAGCCAGGTTCAGAAAGAGAAAGGCTGCATGTTTTCTCTCATGTGTGGAATATAGACCTAATACAAATAAAGTAATATTATGAATAAACATGTCACTGTAAAGGAAGGTCACATATGAGAGAGGGTGTGTAAAAGAAAGAAGTTAAGAATGTGAATATTGGTAGTGTACAAGAATGAATATAAAATTTTTTAATCTGTTGAAATCACCATATGAAGGGGGTCGTAGAAAGGGGAAAATAGAGGAGATGAAAAACATTTTTAAAGCAAAAAAAAGTTCCAACAAATATATACATGTCTCATAGAAATGTGTATTATTTGAACAAATGGCATTTTCTCCTGAGGAATATTTCTTAACTCATAGAATGAAGAAGAGCAATTTTTGCTTTCAGTCCTGAATTATGTATTATTTATATAGACTTTTTTAAAGGAAAGCTGATTTTTCTACTGATACTGGTGGGCATTGCCAGAAACCAAATTATCACTGTCATGCCTTATTCAATACTTGGTATATTTTTTAAATCAGCCTTAGAGATTCTCAGAGAAATAGATGAGCAGCTAAATGATATTGGAAAGTTTGTGGCTCCTGTGCTAATCAATCTGAAATGCAATTTTCTAAGAAATTGAAAGATTTGAGTACTTGATATATTTTCTTAATATACATGAGAAATAAAAAAAATCATTGATTTTGACACTTATTCTCTGGGCCACTGAGATTTCTAATAAGTTAAACTGATTTGTATTCTGTTCTTCTTTTACATAAATAAGTTAAGTGGTAATGTTCAGAGTTAAGCTTAATAATTTTAAAGCTACATGTATGCAGCAAAAACCTTTTCAATGTAGTGTTTTTACCAATAATCTAGCATGTAAGTATTTTAAGTCAATCTTATTCAACTCATAATTATTTATGGATTTATATGCTAAAGCTGTTTATTTGTGCCATGGAATGTAGAAACTAATAAGGAATATTATTTTTCTCAAGGAGCTTATGAAATTTGCAAACATTAAGGGAGATATGTCCACATAAATAACGCCATTGAAATTACAATTTTTTGCATATTTTAAGAAGAACAAAGAATACAAAGACGGTTGGGCAGGTTTAGTAAACACAGTTTAGTCTACCAGAAATCTTCTACTTTTGTGTAAAGCACAACATTTGGAAGTTTTGCAGCAGAGTCCTTCTAAGGGCAAATATTAAAAGACTTATGTGTCCTTCATGATGATGTCAAAATGCACAATCCGGAGGCATTCACTAAATATTCAGGTCATCTGACACTGAGCTGGTGCTCAAGAATCATTCATTTTCAACTAGTGCTTCAGGTGATTGAGATCAAAGAGATGAAGATGCCTTTTGAATGATAAGAATTGCCTGGGATTTTACCTTATGAAGCTTTTCAGTTTTCCTTATTTTGTGTAAATCAACCTAATATTTTTCAAATACATTCTGTCTTCTGTTGCATGTTTCTAATTTTTGGTTGACTTAACCAAAACCTGGTTCTGATCTTATTCTCAGGTTGCATACAATTTTTAAATCAGCATCTCTGGATTTCCAGTAAAGCCACTTTTTTTGAGGGGTGGGGGTGACTGAACTCTGGGCTTCACTTTTGCAAAGTAAGGCAGGTGCTCTACCACTTGAGCAATGCCTCCCGTCGACTTTGCACTGATTATTTTGAAGATGGGGTCTCACCACGTATTCAATAGGCTGACCTGGAATTGTGATTGTGTTCACCTGGATTTCAGCTCCTAACTAGCTAGGATTACAGGTGTAATCTACTGGTGCCCAGCTTAGGCCACTTTTAAAGAATTTAAGTAAGTGCTCTTAAGAAGTTAAATGTGTTGCTAATGTGCATATAACCTGTGAATTTTTTTGTTGTTATTGTTGTGCTGGGTTGGGGTACATTATGGCATTTACAAAAGTTCTCACAATGTGTCAAATATACATACTTGAATTCAACTCTCCAACACTCTCCCTTATCCCCTTCTCCCCCCATATATTTTTAATTTGATGATTGAACTAAATGGAAAATATGTCCACACTACTATTTATGTCTCTCTCCTCAGTGTATGTTTGTTCTCTGATTTTTTTACTTATGTAAATTCCTTTGGTTTTGATTAGAAAAGCATTATTTCTCTATTTTTTTCTGCCATACTTAATTTTTCATTTCCATACATAGATAAAATAGATATTTTACCATTTTGACTTGGAAATGACAGTAAAGCTCATTTTAAATATAAGAACTAATCAATGCATAACCTATGATATAGTCAGGCAATATTTAAAAATAATAACTTTCTATCATTTGGATTGTGCTCTGATCAGTTTGAGTCTTCAAGAGCAGACACAGCACTGCTTACTGTCTTTACTCAATAGATGTTTTGGAAGCACTCATGTTCTGTGATCACAGTTTGCATCTCAAGGTTGAGTTGTGTATTCATTCCAAAATAACAGATATTCAAAATGTTGTACTTTGCAATTGATATAGAATGGTGAGAAATATTATTTCCCTTCCCTCTGGTCTCTGACTTACAGAGAAATAAACTGTTCTTATGACAAAGTTATAAAAATAATCCTGTGACTCATCCAATGAAGCAATTTGTTCTTGTTGGATATGTGGTACAGCACTCTTAACCTGTACTACCATTTTCCTCTTATAGCATGGATTGTGATGATTTTATACACATCCATACACACATAAAGTTATATGTTAATTATGTAAATTAACTCAATATTCTTTGAATATATCCTATCCTCTGCCACATGTTTCTTTCTTTTGCTTGACTTTACTGGCCTGTTTTTTTTCCTGTGCTTTAGGCTGTATACAATCTTTATTTTATTTTACTTTTTTGGCAGTACTGGGGCATGAACTCAGTGATTTACACCTTGAGCCACACATTCAGTCCACTGTAAAAAATCTTTAAATAAATGCCTCTTGCTTTCTGATCTGTGTGTGATTGTGTGTGAGTGCATGTATGTGTTCAGGGATGTGTCCTTTCTCTTTTTCTTTCTAGTTGACTGTAAGCTTCAGGGCATTGGATCTCAGAGCAGTAAAAAATAATTTATTGATCATTGTATACTTACTATTTAGTTCTTAAGCAATGCATATCTCCTAAGGTTTGTTTTCTGAAATTCTAAAATTTTCATAAGTGGGTTAGGAAATCAAAGGTAAATGAGGCTTTTCATTTTTCTTGCTTTCTATAAAAGTAGTGTCTGTAACCATATATAATACACATGTATAAAATATAAAATACAGTTAATTTTGATTTATATTGAAATGTTCATACCATATTTTAAAAATAGTACTTGCAATGGTGGAAGATATTTTAAAATTTCTGAAGATTTTTCTACTAATAATTCTTCTTAATCATACATTAATTTAGCTTTGCTATATGTAATCAGAAGGGAATTGGTAAAGTAGGTTTTTGAGTATAATTATGTAAATATTTATATTTAACATGTGTTGAATTCTTATACAAATAGCAACTGTACTCAAGACACAGATGAATTATATATCACTTAATTATTGCACAGTCTATAGTAATTTTACATGCTAAGAAACTTGGAGGCTTTATGTAACATAGAGGATCACAAAATGAGCAATACCAGTGTGAGATTCTATCAGACATTTGGTATAAATTTTTAGAACCTTTACTTCCTCTGTAAGTATGGAGACAGAAAAAGGACTTCTGTATGAAAGTAGACGTGATCTGGAAATCTTGTCATATGATTTTCAAGGTGCTGTATAGATGGGGCTAAATCCTAGAGTAAAGTAATTGCATGAGACCTTGCAAATCAGGGACCTTTGCATCATTTTTAAACAAAGGGAAGGAGTGGGTTCTTTTATAATCCTAGAAGGTTCTAGAAAATTGGGGCTTTGTTGCCTTTATATGTAAATTTTGAACTTGTTGCTCACTTTTTACAATTCTCCTGCTATAGAGATGAGAATATTTTTTATAAACTTCTGTAGATAACTCCTAACCTCACTCTTTAAAGTGGTGCCTATTCACCCTTAATGTTCCCTTGTCTTTTTCAGTGCTTCACCAGCACTCAGTAAGAGCCAGTGGATTCCATCATTATTAATTTCTACTTTCACTATATCTCCCAAATGAGAATATTGTCTTTCCCAAATGAATTCACCCACCTCCATTACATAATGGTATAATGTGCACAGGTGGTGTAATTTTTTGACAGTTCCCATGTGGTATAATGTTTTAATAGCTGTACAACTACACCATGCTCTGGATTATCCACACCTACCTAAAATTACTGACAGAATGTTCTATCCCAGTAGCTAGAAGAAAACTCAGTTCCAAAACTCCACTTTATAATCCACAGCCTGGGCCACACATGGGTGTATCTCTTGTAGGACAAAGTTGCCTTGAAACTTTTTAAGGAATGAGATTTTTTTCATAATTTTCTATGAAATACTCTGAGAACAATATTGTGAGGGAAGAAAGGAAAATAAATGTGAAAATAAATGGTTTAAACTATAATATTGTTGTAGCAGAGACCACAGATACTGCTTGAGCTGGGGTACCCAGTCAGAGTTGCCTTGAAGCAAAAGAGTCTTTGTAGTACTTCATAAATTGGATATGGAGTGATGTTGGAGAGAGTACCACAACACTGGGCAAGAAAGATCACCAGGTAAAGAAAAGTTCTAGGGAAAGACTCAGCTATAATTCTTCAACTCTCATGATACCTGGGCTAAGAGAGCCTCAGGTATGGAGGAAGATCTGATTGGCACACCACAGCACCCATCAGAGCCTACAATGCTACCGACCAGTAAAGAAAACAAATACTGACTAAACAAATCAACTTTTGGTCAATAGATTTGGGAAGTCAAACTAAGTAGCCTTCATGATCTGATGATTTTATTTTCAGAAAAAAATACTGTATCAAAATACTGTGGAAGACAATTAGGTCTTCTGTTTGCTTGTAATATTTGGAAAAGGATTTATTCTTTTTTGAATAACTATATCCCTCTTGAGAGAGATATATTTGTGTAAGTATCCAGAAGTTATAAATTCAGACAAATTGGTAAGCATGTTTATTTAATAGGCAATAAATAAAGGAACTCATGTGACTATATTTTGACAGAATAACACAATTTAGCAGTATAGTGATTTCAACACAATAATTTCTACAATTGGTCTCTGCATTTATATTACACTGCATAGTTTGAATATTTGACATTAAAGACAGTTTACAAGGCAGTGGAAAATGTATAAACTTATTGATTCATGGGGTGCTTTTAAAATTCCAGCCAAGCAAACCATCAGTCAAGTGTATGTTTTGACATATGTTTTATATGTAACTTTTACTATCTCTGAAATGAATATGGAGTAAAACATGAAATCATTTTAAAATCCAGATATAGAATTTAATTTCATGTTCAGTGGAAGATTTTTTCTAGAGAGAGATACAGTACAATATATCATCTTGGAGAGAGAAGAGTTTATCAGTTATGTTACTATTATGGACAGCATCATTTATCATTTATACTTGCCTCTGAAGGCCTCATTTGTTCAACTACACTAATGACAATTGTTACGTGTCTTTTTCCTTCCAAGCTCCAGGGCCCAGGGATGCATAGAAAATGTTGGCTCAGTACTTGCCACATGCTGAGAAGAAAATGCAAATTTTCACATTGTGGTCACACAAAAAAATACTATTAAAGAAATATAAAAATAATTATGGAGTCTCAAAAGAGACTCTTTCAGAAGGAAGGAAAACCTTCATGAAATGTAGTCTGGATTCTTGAAGGAGAACAAGGAGCATTACAGATAGGAAACCAGAGTTGATTCTATACTACAAATTGTAAAATAGTGATAATTTTTAGTGTACTTGGAGTATATGGCATACTTTACTTTTTAAAATAATTTATTGTCATATTATTATCATATAGGTAGTACATTGTGATTTACAAAAGTGCTTAAAATATATCATAGCTAAATTCACCAATTCCATCATTCTTTTTTGTCCCCTCCCCCTATTCCTGGAATAGTTTCAATAGATCTCATTTTTCCATTTTCATACATGTGTACATAATATGTTCACCATCTTCATGCTTTCCTTTTACCTTCCCCCCCTCACTGGCACCAACTCCCAGACAGGACCTATTTTACCTCCTTGCCTTCTGTTTTTGAAGAAAGATATTTTTGTTTGTTTAAGATTGTTATACAGGGACTTTCCTTGTGAAATTTCCATGTGTATATGTATTATAACACAAATTGGCTCATTACCTCCCTTTTTCTCCTTTTAACCTTAGTCCCCTTCTTATGGTTATTTCAACAGGTTTAAAAATTTTATATTCATTTTTGTACATAAAATATATTCACCTTCTTAACTTCATTCTTGTAAACTCCTTCTCTTATATGTGACCTTCCCTTAGCATAACCTGTTTTTCATAATATTGATATAATTGTATTAGGTCTATATTTCATATATGAGAGAAAACGTGGGTTTTGGCTTTCTTGACCAGGCTAACTTCAATTAAGATGATGTTCTCCAGGCCTATACATTTACCTGCAAACCAGATTTCATTCTTCTTTACAGCTGATTAATATTCCATTTTATATACATACCATATCTTCTTTATACCATAATATCAGGTGCTAAAGAAACACAATGTGTTTTGATTTCAGACTGTGTTAGAATATATAAGTTTTCTAAAGTATAGACTGTATAGTCAATTCTGTGGTTGTTACTACAGTAAGGAGAGTCATACAGGAGCTGAGTAACGTGACTGTATTTGATTTTTAGAAAAGTAACTTGTGCTGCTATGAAATATGAATGATTATGATCAGAGAAATGCTGACAATGTATGTGCTGTAACTGGGAATAAATATAACAGACCAGTAGAAAGAAATTTCTAAGGAAAATAATAGAATTTGACATAATTATTAAGATAAAATTTAAGCACATAATGAAATTTAATTAGAAAATCATGACTTTTTGATGTGTTAATGAGAGAGCTGCCTTTGTGAATACAAGACCAGAGAGTACCCAAGCAGACAAAGGGTAGACTGAAGAATGGTAGTAAAATTAAGGTCCTAATCCATAGAACCAGTGAAAGTTGTTTATGAGGGACTTTCCAGTGGTGAATAAATTAAGCCTCTGAGCAGATTATCCTTGATTATCTTGTTAGCCCCTACTTGTAATTGCAGGTGTCCTGATGAGATGAAGGCAGAGAGATTTGAAGACATGTGAAGACATTGCCAAGACTGAAGTAGCAGTGATACACTGTGAGCTTTAGAGAAGAAACAAAAGAGAGGCATGAATCAAGTACTACAAGAATGTAGTTATGGGAGATGAAAAAGGAAAGGAAACAGACTTCCCCCAAAGCCTTCTAAAAGGTACATGTCATAGGTATTTGTTTTATTGATGATGACCCCATGACCTCTTTGCATCATGACATAAAGAGGAAAGGATATTTGACTTCTCATTCTAGTCTCTTTTACATATGATATTAATTCTATACTAGGCTGACTTTAATAGAACATGCTGTATTCCCCTTCTGAAAAAGAATCAGGGCTGTCAAATATATAACAAACCCAAAACCTTTAGGATATTAAAGCATACTTCTCTTTCTTGCCAGATTTTGACAGAATTTACTAACAAAACAATTCTGGGTCTGATTTTCCAAAAGTAAAACAATCTGTCCATCTGTTATATATTGGGGAGATCAAATGATTCCATCATCTCCTGGAGAGTTGTTTATGTGAATATGAAGAAAATAGTAGGAATAAACTCTGCTCATAACAAGAGGGTCAGAGGGTAAATATGGTGCAAATACTGGGTACACATGTATGTAAATGGAAAAGTGGGACATGTTGAAACTATTCCAGGAATGGGGGAAAGGAGGATAAAGGAGAGTGGTGAAGGAGTTGAATTCAACTATGATATATTGTAAAAAAGTTTGCAAATGTCACAGTGTGCCCCCCGTAGAACAATAATACAGTATTAAAAAAAAGAAATCACTTCATAAGACTTACAAGTGGCTAAAAAACACATGAAGAAATGCTTAACCTCCCTGGCAGTAATATTTCTAATCAAAACCACATTAAATTTATACCTCACTTTTAGAATGGCTATCATCAAGAACACAAACAATAACAAATGTCAATGAGGATGCAGGGAAAAAAGAATCCTCATACATTGCTTGTGGGGATGTAAATTACTACAACTATTATGGAAAACAGTATGAAGTCTCCTCAGACATCATCGTAAGTAAAGTTATCAGGTTCAGAAGGGAATAAGCAGCATAATTTTTCTCATATGTGGAATATAGAACTAATACAAACAGAGAAATATTATGAAAAACAGGTCACAATAAAGAGAAGTCACATATGAGGGGGGAGTGTAAAAGAAGGAAGTTAAGATACTGAATAAGTTCTCTATATAAGAATGAGTATAGAATTTTTAAACCTGTTTAAACCTGTTCAAGTCACAATAAAAAGGAGACTAAAACAGAAAGAAGTTAAATAGATGAGATGAATCTATTCAGGTTATGTTATATATATATATGGATATGTCACATATATCCATAACTATCTTAAACAAAAATGTCATTTTTTTTCATTTACAGAATCACAGAATAGGAGTGCAGAACAGATCCTGCATGTGGGGTTTAGTGGGAGGGGTAGGATGTGGGGAGAGTGTGTGGGAGGGTGAATATATTGCTAATACTGTGTATACATGTATGTAAATGGAAAATGATATCTGCTGAAAATATTGCAGGATTGGCATGGGGAGGGTGGTAAAGGAAAATGATCAAGAAGTGAATTCAAGTAGGATATATTTGATATATTGTAAGAACATTTGTTAATGCCACGATGTACCCCCCACCCAACTCAACAATAAAAAAAACTACTCTGGAGTTAGTAGGTATAGGTAAGAACTTTCTCAATGAAACCCCAGCAGCACAGCAACTAAGAGATAGCATAGATAAATGGGACCTCATAAAACTAAAAAGCTTCTGCTCATCAAAAGAAATGGTCTCTAAATGGAAGAGGACACCCACAGAGTGGGAGAAAATATTTGCCAGCTACACATCAGACAAAGGACTGATAACCAGAATATATAGGGAACTTAAAAAACTAAGTTCTCCCAAAATTAATGAACCAATAAAGAAATGGGCAAGTGAACTAAACAGAACTTTCTCAAAAGAAGAAATTCAAATGGCCAAAAAACACATGAAAAAATGCTCACCATCTCTAGCAATAAAGAAAATGCAAATTAAAACCACACTAAGATTCCACCTCACCCCTGTTAGAATAGCCATCATCAGCAACACCACCACCAACAGGTGTTGGCGAGGATGCGGGGAAAAAGGAACCCTCTTACACTGTTGGTGGGAATGTAGACTAGTACAACCACTCTGGAAAAAAATTTGGAGGCTACTTAAAAAGCTGGACATCGATCTACCATTTGATTCAGCAATACCACTCTTGGGGATATACCCAAAAGACTGTGACACAGGTTACTCCAGAGGCACCTGCACACCCATGTTTATTGTGGCACTATTCACAATAGACAAGTTATGGAAACAGCCAAGATGCCCCACCACTGATGAATGGATTAAGAAAATGTGGTATCTATACACAATGGAATTTTATGCAGCCATGAAGAAGAATGAAATGTTATCATTCGCTGTTAAATGGATGGAATTGGAGAACATCATACTGAGTGAGGTTAGCCTGGCCTAAAAGACCAAAAATCCTTAGTTCTCCCTCATATGTGGACATTAGATCAAGGGCAAACACAACAATGGGATTGGACTTTGAGCATATGATAAAAATGAGAGCACACAAGGGAGGGATGAGAATAGGTAAGACACCTAAAAAATTAGCTAGCATTTGTTGCCCTTAATGCAGAGAAAGTAAAGCAGATACCTTAAAAGCAACTGAGGCCAATAGGAAAAGGGGACCAGGAAGTAGAGAAAAGGTTAGATCAAAAAGAATTAACCTAGAAGGTAACACACACACACAGAGGAAATTAATGTGAGTCAACTCCCTGTTTGCTATCCTTATCTCAACCAGCAAAAACACTTGTTGCTTCCTATTATTGCTTATACTCTCTCTTCAACAAAATTAGAGATAAGGGCAAACACAAGCCTTGTATGCACATATGAATAATAAAAGAAAAAAAAAAGGCTTGGGTCATTTCTCCCCCCTGCCCCCACCCCCTCCCTTACCACCCAGTCCGCCCCCTCCCTCTCCCCCCCAATACCCAGCAGAAACTATTTTGCCCTTATTTCTAATTTTGGCTATTGTGAATAGTGCCACAATAAACATGGATGTGCAGGTGCCTCTGGAGTAACCTGTGTCACAGTCTTTTGGGTGTACCCCCATGAGTGGTATTGCTGGATCAAATGGTAGATCAATGTTTAGCTTTTGGAGTAGCCTCCAAATTTTTTTCCAGAGTAGTTGTACTTGTTTACAATCCCACCAACAGTGTAAGAGGGTTCCTTTTTCCCCTGCATCCTTGCCAACACCTGTTGGTGGTGGTGTTTAAAGCAGATACTTTAAAGCAACTGAGGTCAATAGGAAAAGGGGACCAGGAATTAGAGAAAAGGTTAGTTTAAGAAGAATTAACTTAGAAGGTAATACACAAGCACAGGAAATCAATGCAAGTCAACTCCCTGTGTAGCTATCCTTATCTCAACTAGCAAAAACCCTTGTTCCTTCCTATTATTGCTTATACTCTGTCTACAACCAAATTAGAGATAAGAGCAGAATAGTTTCTGCCAGGTAGCTAGGGGTAAGGGGGGGGGTAAGGGACGGGACAGGAGAAGGGGGGAGAAATTACCCAAACATTGTATGCACATATGAATAAAAAAATAAAATGAAAATAAAATTAAAACATTAATAAAAAGAAAGATTGCTATGTACATATGTTTAAAACTGAAGGTAAATCTAAAGTCTTCAATGTCTAAGAGTGCACTCAAAATTAAAGTAATCATTTTAGGTTTCATTGTGTAAATTTTGTGTGTGTTAATGTATTTGTTTTGTATTTTGTGTAAATTTTGTGTATGTCTATTTTATGATTAACATATTAGAGACAGAAAACTGATAGCTATGACAACTGTCTTATTAAAAACTGAGCCTGACCTAAAACACTTTTCTAAAATTGATTCTTGCCTCAGCTATTAAGGTACCCAAATATGAGTATGAAAAGTACAGAACAGGGCACTTCTCAATCTGCTCCTAAAACAATTTAAGAAAATATGTAATCAATGTACTGTGGCCACTTAAGTTTTACATGTTCTTGAACTCTTGAATCTGTTCGTGCTTAAAGTGAAATTATGGCATGCCTAATTTAAAGCCTTTTTTACATACACATATATTTAAACATCTTTAGGAGGATTTTTTATAAAATTATTGTAAAGAAATACAATAACTTCTGTTCTCTTCTCTCCTAACTCTTCTGTTGTTACTTTTAAGAAGAATCAGTTTTTTAAAGGTTATGTCCATCAGGTCTAACTAATTATAGGCATTATTTTATGGACAGTAACCTTAATCAGTTTCATTTTTTCATAGGTGTAATTTACATTCAATTCTTTTATAATTATATCTATTAAAAAAGGTATCTTAAAAATAAGGCTAATTGAAAAAACAATTTTTTTAAATTAAAATTTCTCATAAAATTTATTTTAAAATACAAGTTACAAAGTGAACAAGGAAGGGGTGAGGATAGGTAAGACACCTAAAAAACTAGCTAGCATTTGTTGCCCTTAATGCAGAGAAACTAAAGCAGATACCTTAAAGCAACTGAGGCCAATAGGAAAAGGGGAACAGGTACTAGAGAAAAGGTTAGATCAAAAAGAATTAACCTAGAAGGTAACACCCTTCTAGAAATCAATGTGAGTCAATGCCCTGTATAGCTATCCTTATCTCAACCAGCAAAAACCCTTGTTCCTTCTTATTATTGCCTATACTCTCTCTACAACAAAATTAGAAATAAGGGCAAAATAGTTTCTGCTGGGTTTTGGGGGGGGGGAGAGAGAGCGGGTGGAGTGGGTGGTAAGGGAGGGGGTGGGGGCAGGGGGGAGAAATGAACCAAGCCTTGTATGCACATATGAATAATAAAAGAAAAAAAAATTGTAAAAAAAAAAAAAACAAAAAAACTGAACAAGCAGAAAGGATATAGATAGCTGTTGAGTGTATATTTTGGGAAAAGATTAAAGGAAAATGGAAGTGGTTTTTAGATGAGAAAGGAGTTTGTAAAGAATTGTTTGTCCTAAAGAGTGTTTCAAATATGGAGAGGAGGGATAAGGACAAACTATCTTAGGGTTTACTATGTTGTATGAAGGTCTGAGTAAGTTTTAAAAGTGTATAATAAAAAGCTTCAGTATGTGATAAAGTTGACTATAATCTAAAAATTGCCTAAAAGATTTTTTAAGGTCATGTCAAACTAAAATCTAATTCTCCATGTCCATAAAATGACAAGGCTATCTTAATATTATTCTGCTCTGAGTAACATGTGCAGAAAATTTTATTGGTAAAGATTTTATCAAAGTAATTACATGTGTTTTCTGTTGATCTTGTCAAGCTTTAAGTACTGCTAAATCAGAGTTCATTTACATATTTGCTCATGCAAAGGTCTCTTAAATGATCACCTTATAACTGTGTTCTATGTCTATACTTTATCTAAATAGGGTACAAATATTTGCAAAGTTAAAAGTGTCAGTTTATGTAAAATGATGAACTAAAGCTCTCTTTTATCCAAAAGTGTTACATTTAACTGACCAGCTTAAGTTGTTTATCCTAAAGCATTGCATCTAAACCTTCGACATATAAAATGCTTAATGAAATGTTTGGCCTGTGTGCTGTTTATAATCAGTAACATTCAGAAAAATCTTGCCATTCGAGCAATCCTGCTACTTAAACTCTGGCTCATATTAGTTTCAGTCAAATAGTGTTAACTGTATGTATAGAATGTAACTGTACATCAAAAAATAAGGCTATTTCACATCACAGGCATTGGCCTCCTAACTTAAAAAGATTTAAAGTTAATGATGCTAGACTTTTACAAGCTTATGTCCACATGTTCCTAATTATATCAAGGAGCATTAGTGCTGCTCTTTTAATACTACCAGTCATACTTGTTTTCCTAAAAATACAGTCTGCAATGAACATAACTAAATGTCTGACAATTCCCAAATTACTTTTCAGTATTTTAACCATGGTCGTTCTAAGTCTTTTCATTCTCAGTCTGGGTACTTCTTCAGAGCATTGACAATTACCCAGTACCTATTTTCAATTGAGTTTGGCCTCCAAATATTTACTTTTGTTGTTTTTTTTCAAAACCTTTAATGGTCATCTGTTGACATTCTGCAACATTTTTTTAGTTTGTTAGGGTACGAGGCTGGCCACCTTCTGAGAGGACAAAGGACACTCTAGACAAAGGAAGTCACAAGGCAAGGTTTATTTTCTATCTAGCTAGGATCTGAGCATCTGCCTGATGCAGCAGGTTTCAACAAGGACCCTGAATGCAAAGTTTAAGCAGGTCTTATACTCTTTAAAGCATCAATCATTGTCACATAGGAATTCCTCATGCCCCTGGGGTCACATTTTCCTGACATTGCCCACATCCTGGTGGTGGGGTAAGATTATTTATTGGGAACTGGAGAAACACCAGAGGTTTACTTATCAGGTTACAAGGAATGTGTTCTCCCATAAATTAGGGGCTAGTAGTGGAATAGAAACCTAAGGTTTAGATAAGAACAGCAGGGGAGTCCTGTTTTGGAAATTTTATTTACAAGTGGAGACAAAGAAAGGCAGGAATGGGTGCTTATCTCTGCATGGTGCCTTTCATCTTGGTCCCGAACTTTTGCATGGCTCTAATGGGCAATTCCTCACAGCTCTGTCTGAGGTTACAGCTTTTAATTGACAGTTTACCATGTTTTACAACCCTGTTTCAAGGCTATCTTCCTCTTCATGAGGTTACCCAAGGGTCATGCCAGTTATAGCTGATATTTAGGCTAGTGGGCTGCAAGTTAAAGTACCCCAACATTCCCCCTTTTAGATGTTCATAATGAGGAATCATGCTCATTTGTATGATACACGTAAACATTTTCAGGGCTAGGTAGCACTTCACATTGCTGTCTCAGGACCATGAGTTGGACTGTACTAACTCGATCTTTTATGAAGGTCACTAGCTTATTCAGAATGCATGGACTGAAAGTTAGGATAAGCAGCAGTATAACCAAGGGACCCACCAGGATGGAGACCAAGGTAGTAAACCAGGGGGACCTATTGAACCAAGCTTCGAACCAACCTTCTTGGGCTTTTCTTTCCCACTTTCTTTTTGCCAGTCCTTTCCTCACTTTAGACATAGACTCCCTAACTACTCCCGAATGATCAGCATAGAAACAACATTCTTCCCCTAGGGCGTCACATAGTCCCCCTTGCTGAAGGAACAACAAGTCTAAGCCCTGTCTGTTTTGAAGTACTACTTCAGATAGGGAGGTAAGGGATTTTTCTAAGTGACTAATGGAGGCTTCTATTCTCTTTATGTCCTCGTCTATGGCTATGTGCAGCGAAGACATCCTGCTATGTTGAGTGGCCAGGGAGGCTATGCTGGTTCCTGCTCTGGCTACTCCCAAGCTGAGTAGGGTAGTAATGATTATGGCAGAAATAGTCTCTCTTTTTTTTCTCTCACCTGTCTTTATACTCCAGTATGAATATAGGCTCTCCTAGGAATGATAGATGATGCGGGGCAGCACAGCCACTAGGACACAGAATTCTTTAGAGTTGTTAAAGACCTTAGTTGATAGGCAAAGGGTGAGCCCAGATTGTGAGCATATCCACCACCCATTGCCTTTTGGAATTATCCATCTGACATCTCTTCCCCAGATGGGGTTGTTATCTATAGTAGCACATAGGTCCTGTTTCCCCTCGGCACCTTCTGTAGGCAGGTTCCTTGGCCACTCACTTGTTGTATGGTCAGACCTCTCTTATGGTCTCCCCAGGATCATTGGGTGGGATTTTCATGGATTAAGGCATTGTAGGTAACATTTAGCCCTATCGCCTCATAGAAAGGGGGCCTCACATCATAGCACAGCCAGCAGGAGGTAGTCATATTAGGGTCGGTGTGGTTTAATGTTAGGAATGCAGCATCTACCAGATTCCTGAGGGGAAACTGTGGTCCCAAGCATGATATGGGGGGGGGGCTTTCCCGGGAAGGGCTGGTGCTTAACATTCCCAGGGTTTTAATGTTAGCTTTCATGCATGGATGGGGAGGGGCCGAGGCGGTGTGAGATTGGAGAGGTGGTTGGAGAGGCAGCTCTGCATGGGGTGGCTTGAGAACTTTGTTGGGGCCTACCATCTTAGGTGGTGGCCCTATGGGCTCAATTTTTAATCTAATTAGTACAATCGAGCCAGAATGTCCACCATATTTATAATACACAAGCCTCCACCTTCTGCCTTGTATCCACCTGGGGGTGTCCCCTTTGCCAGTGTCAGTGAAAGTGACCTTGATTCTATCTAAGTCAGTTGGTCGGCATTCTTGTGTGGGTAATGGCCACTTTTTAGTTCTCTCATTTCTCGCACAACCCATGTCCGAGTCAGATGAGTCATGGCATCCGGGTACCTCCTTATTTACAAAGGCAAATTTAACCAGGTCCAGTCTTATCACCTCCCATCTCCAATTACCATCATTAGATGTAACACATGCCCGTGACTTACAGAAGAAGTCCTGCATCCTCCCACAATCTCTACTTATCTTGTGGCCGGGGCAAGCATAAAAACCATAATGCCAGGCTTGCTCTGGGACATCGGACTTGTAGGCAGAATTAAGGTCTCTAAAGCAGAATTGAAGTTCTGGTCACCAAGTTTCTGTAGGGGCAATGTGTGTGGTCTCATTAAGAATGGTATGGGTCTCTGCGTCGGTGATTATCCAGGTTTGCTTATAGGGCTGGTAAGGGTTGGTTTCTGTGAGGCTCTTGCTCTGAGCAGTGAGCAAGATCAGAGTGACCAACCAGCCCATCCATGGCTGTTCCCAAAGACTGCATGTTCTCAGGGTCGCAAGAGATTCAGCTTCAATGGGTTGTCTGGGTGCCGCCGTGCCATCCACTCTCTGGTGTTTGTCTGTTCTTGTTGACTGGCTTGATGCACGTGGGAGTGGTGGACCCAGGGCCCGATGCTGTCAACCTTGAGAGCAGTGGGGGTAACCAGAATGACCATGTAAGGGCCCTTCCATCTTTCTTCTAAAGTGCGGGCTCTGTGTCTCTTTACCCATACCCAATCCCCTGGGACGATGCCATGTTCTGGGTTTGATGCATCCTTTGTCTCATACAAGGAGCACACTAAGGGCCAGATCTCTTGTTGGACCTCCTGTAGGGCCTTTAAGCTAGCCAAGTAATTTGGGGCCATACTGTGGTCTTGGTCCAGTAGAGCTCGGATAACAATGGGGGGCAGAGTCCCATACAGAATTTCAAATGGTGTCAATCCATGCACATATGTTGAATTTCAAACCTGGAAGATGGCATATGGTAGGAGGGCCACCCAGTCTCCGCCAGTCTCGATGGCTAACTTGGATAAGGTCTCCTCCAGGGTCTGATTCATTCTTTCTACCTGCCCTGAGCTCTGGGAATTATATTTACAATGTAGTTTCCAATTAGTCCCCACTGCCCGGGCCAGCCCTTGTAGGACGTTACTGATGGAAAGCCAGATCAGAGCCTAGAGTTTCGGGGATGCCATATCTGGATATGATTTCCTCCAGCAAAACCTTAGCTACAACCTGAGCAGTCTCTCATTTTGTAGGAAAAGCCTCCACCCAGCCTGAGAAAGTGTGTATCAGAACCAACAAATACCTATACCCATACCTTCCCGGCTTCACCTCAGTGAAATCCACTTCCCAGGTCCGTCCGACGCCCTCCCCTGAACCCATGTACCTGTATGTAGAAGTCCCTTTTTGCTGGGTTTCATAACCTGGCACCCGGTACATTGGCCCATAATCCTTTGAATCTGAGCTGTTTGGTGTGGGAACCGGAGGTGGGCTGACTTGAGGAAGGCAAGTAGTTTTTTTCTTGCCTAGATGGTTGGCTCGATGTAGATTGGAGAGGAGAAATAGTCCTAGCTTTTCAGGAAGGATCAGTCACCTTTCATCATCACGATACCAGCCTTGATGGTTGGACTCTGGGCATCGGTGACCTTGGATCCATTGTCTGTCTTCTGGGATATACTTGGGTTGCGGTGGCAAGTGTGGAGGCTTGGGCATGGGTAAGGTCAGTGCTAGGGTCATGGAGGCCAAAGCAGCACTTCGGGCTGCTTCATCTGCTTGCCGGTTCCCCATAGCCTCCAGAGTCTGAGAAGACTGGTGACCAGGAACATGTACTACCGCAACAACCTGAGGCTTCTGCACCGCAATCAGTAATCTCTGGATCTCCGGGAGGTTATGTAGCTCCTCTCCTTCCACTGTAATGAAACTCCTTTCCCAGTAGATGGCACCATGTACATGGACGGTGCCGAAAGCATAGCGGCTATAGGTATAAACAGTCACTCGTTTTCCCTCACCTCACTCGAGTGCCTCTGCCAGCGTGATCAGTTCGGCCTTCTGGGCTGAGGTCCCTGGGGGCAATGGGGCACTCCAAATTATGTTCCTACCTTGGTCCACCATTGCTGCCCCCACCTTACACACCCCATCTGAGACAAAGCTACTCCCATCTGTATACCATACCAGCTCACTGTTGGGTAGAGCTGAGTCCTGGAGATCAGGGCGCACTTGGGTGATTTCAGCTATGATCTCTTGACAGTCATGTAGGGGGGCTTCCAGGTCCGGATTTGGCAGCAAGGTGGCCGGGTTCACAGAGACTGGTTCAGAGAAGAGGATATGGGGTCATCCAGCAAGAGCCCTTGGTAATGAGTCAGTTGGGCATTGGTCATCCATCTACCTGGAGGGTGCTTTAGGACCCCCTCTACTGCATGGGGGGGTTACCACCTTCAGATGTTGCCCAAAAGTGAGCTTATCTGCGTCCTTTACCATTAGGGCAACTGCCACTATGATCCACAGGCATGGGGGCCAGCCTGCTCCAACTGGGTCCAACCTTTTGGATAGATAAAAAACTGGATGCTTCCAGGGCCCTAGGTGCTGCATTAGTACCCCTTTTGCTATTCCCCTCCTTTCGTCTACAAAGAGGGTGAAGGGCTTTAGAGGGTCTGGTAGCACCAGGGCTGGAGCTCTTAGGAGGGCGGTCTTGAGCTCCTCAAAGGCCTTTTGTTGATCTGGCCCCCAGACCCATGAGGCCTTATCTTTAGTTGCCTCATATAAGGGTTTTGCCAGTTCAGCATACCCCAATATCCACAGCTGGCAGTAACCCACCATCCCCAGGAACTCACGAACTTCTCAAGCTGAGGTGGGGATGGGGAGTCTGAGAATAGTTTCTTCATAGCATTCGTTAACCATCTGGTTCCCTCTTTTAGTTCATACCCCAGGTAGGTGACTGTTTGTCTACAAATTTGAGCCTTCTTTGCACTGGCCTGATAGCCCAATTTCCCCAGCTCCTGGAGGAGGTCTCCAGTGGCTTGCTGGCATTCAGCTTCACATGCAGCTGCCAGAAGCAAGTCATCTACATACTGCAAAAGTGGGGCAGAACTGTGGCTCCAGCGATATGAGTCCAGATCCTGATTAAGAGCTTCATTGAACAGATTAGGGGAGTTTTTGAAACACTGTGGGAGCCTGGTCCATGTTAACTGTCCAGGAGTTCCCATATTTTCATCATGCCAATCAAAGGCAAAAATGTGTTGACTGTTGGGTGCCAGGGCTATGCTAAAAAAAAGCATCTTTCAAGTCCAAAGTGGTATACCAAACATGAGAAGGGGGGAAATGGCTCAGCAAGGTATAGGGGTTGGGGACTGTGGGGTGTATGTCCTCGACCCTCTTTTTTACTTCCCTTAAATCTTGGACTGGTCTATAGTCTTTCCCCCGGGTTTCTTAACGGGGAGGAGTGGAGTGTTCCAAGCAGAACGGCAGGGCCATAATATTCCGGCCTCCAGGAGACAGTTAATGTGAGTGGTAATCCCCCTCCATGCCTCGGAAGACATGGGATACTGATGGACTCGGAGGGGCTGAGCTGAAGCCTTGATTTCTACCATTACCGGTGCTCGATGTTTCACCAGCCCCACACCTGTTGTTTCTGCCCAAGCCTGGGGGAAGGTTTGAATCCAATAAGTCATTCCAGGGGACCACTCAATAGGTTTCAGGGGAGGGTCCCACAAGGAGAAAAAGTGATGTTCATCCCCGAGAGACAGAGTCAAGACTTGGAGGGGCTGTCTTTGTCCATCTATCACTTTGATACCATCCAGCTCAAAGTGAATGTGAGCCCTCACCTTAGTTAGCAGATTGCATCCCAGAAGGGGGGCAGGGCATTCAGGAATGACCAAAAAGGAATGGGTCATCTGATGCCGGCCGAAATCCACCTGATGCTTGCTAGTCCATTGATATGTCTTCGACCCAGTGGCTCCTTGCATGAGACTAATTTTCTGAGACAGTGGCCCAGTAGGTTTATTTAGAACTGAATATTGAGCTCCTGTGTCCACCATGCATCTCATGGGCTTTCCCTCCACATATATTGTTACCCAAGACTCAGGGAGGGGTTCCGAGTCCTGTCCCTTCTAGTCATTGTCCATTTCAGTTAACAGGACCCAGGTGTCATTGTTGGGCCTGCTATTTGGCCTCAAGCGACCCTGGAGCTTGGGATATTCTCTCTTCAAGTGTCTGTATTCCTTACAATAGGCACATTGTCCCTGGCCTAACCAGGGCTCATCTCTTCGGGGATGGGGGGGCAGTCCTTCCAGAGCCCAGTCCAGCCAAACCTTGGATCCCTCCTAGCAATATTTTAGCCATTTCCTTCTGCTGTTTCTTGTTTTCCTTACTCTGGTGTTCCCTGTCCTCCCTCCAAATCTTTGCTTGTAGTTCCTGATTTTCTTTCCTGATTCTATCCTCTCACTCTTCCAGGGTTTCTCGAGTGTTAAAAACTTTTTCGGCTACTTTCATCAGATCCCAGATAGTGATTTCCCCAAGTCCTTCCTGCTTATATAGTTTCTTCCTAATATCAGGGGCAGCCTGATTTATGAAGGACATTATCATGGCTGACTGATTCACCTCCACTAGTGGATCTAGGGGGGTATACTGTCTGTATGCATCATAAAGGCGCTCAAGGAATGTGGCTGGGCTTTCATTCTCACCCTGCACTACCATCTTTACCTTAGCCAGATTGGTAGGGTGGCAAACTGCCGCCCAGAGGCCTGCCATAAGCGTCTAGTGGTAGACCCAGAGACGCTCCCTACCTTCTGCATTCCCATAGTCCCAATCGGGTCTGTTTAAGGGAAAACGGTCATCAATCAGGTTTGGCAGGGTAGTCGGTTGCCCGTTGTCACCGGGGACATTCTTTCTGGCTTCAGTGAGAATCCGCTCCTGTTCCTCAGTGGTGAATAGAGTCTTAAGGAGCTGCTGACAGTCATCCCATGTAGGACTGTATGTAAAATGTACTCAAACAGATCAGTCAGGCCTCTAGGATCCTCAGAAAAAGGAGGATTCTGGGCTTTCCAGTTGTACAGGTCACTACTTGAAAAGGGCCAATACTGATAGATGCATCCCCCATCGGGACCAGCATTGCCCAGAGCCCGCACTGGGAGGATGGAGGGGGCGGTGGAAGTGGAGGAGGGCTCCTCCTCTGGAATTTCCTCTCACTGCCTACGGGGCCTTACTCCCCTCGCCGGTCCAGAGACCGGGGTGGAGGGTACAGATGGGGAGGCTGATGAATGGGGAAGTTCAGGGGGGGCAGCTGACTCTGGCTGGAGTGGCACAGCAGTGGCATATGGCGGGGGGCTTGCCTCAGAATCTAAGTCTATCAAGGATGGATGGGAAGTCTGTTCTTCCTGCAGAATAGGCTTCTTAGGGGAATTAACAGGAGTGGTGGCGTTCCCCAACATCACCAGTATTGTGGGCCAGTCTGTAGACACCTCATGGATAAATGGCTGCAGCCAGGAAGGAGGGTCCTCTACTAAAGTCTGCTACATAAGGATAAAGGGATATTGATTGGGGTGGCCATGAAGACCAGGTTTATTAATGACATTGTAGACCTTCTTAATTGTGTCCAAGGAGAAGGTACCCTGAGGAGGCCAGCCTACATTAAAGGTTGGCCATTCCACTGAGCAAAGGGCATCAAACTTACCTTTCTTAATTTCCATGCCATAATTGTGTCCCTTAGTGCAGGTTTCTGAAAAATGACTCAGAAGAAGGGTCTTAGGAGTTACCTGGGTCTGTCCCATGATGATCAGAAGAGATGGACAAAGGAGGCAACAAAGAACAAAAGAGACAATTCCAGCAGACAAAAAAATTTGCACAGGACTCTCCAACATACACAAATACTGGCTGGTCAACCAGACTACTCTCACAGGTGCACTTCCATTCACACCAGATTCAGGATCCTTACCCAAAGACTGCCCAAATGGCGTTCACTGAGGACGTCGGTGTGGCTCCTGACTGTCGGGGACATTTCCCACAACTTCCAATAGGAAAGCCTCCAGGGCTGTTACCCTTTCCCTCCACTCAATGAGAATTCTCAACCAAATTCAGATGGGGACCCCAGGTCCCTCCAAATGGAGGTGGCCAATACTCCTTCTGTGGTCTTTCCCAATTAAACTTCAGTATCGGAGGCCATTTGTTCCTCTCAGGGAGGGGCCAATCTCACTGGGGCCTCCAGCTGTAGGGTACAAGGCTGGCCACCTTCTGAGAGGACAAAGGACACTCGAGACAAAGGAAGTCACAAGGCGAGGTTTATTTTCTATCTAGCTAGGATCTGAGCATCTGCCTGATGCAGCAGGTTTCAACAAGGACCCTGAATGCAAAGTTTAAGCAGGTCTTATACTCTTTAAAGCATCAATCATTGTCACATAGGAATTCCACATGCCCCTGGGGTCACATTTTCCTGACATTGCCCACATCCTGGTGGTGGGGTAAAATTATTTATTGGGAACTGGAGAAACACCAGAGGTTTACTTATCAGGTTACAAGGAATGAGTTCTCCCATAAATTAGGGGCTAGTAGTGGAATAGAAACCTAAGGTTTAGATAAGAACAGCAGGGGAGTCCTGTTTTGGAAAGTTTATTTACAAGTGGAGACAAAGAAAGGCAGGAATGGGTGCTTATCTCTGCATGGTTCCTTTCATCTCGGTCCCGAACTTTTGCATGGCTCTAATGGGCAATTCCTCACAGCTCTGTCTGAGGTTACAGCTTTTAATTGACAGTTTACCATGTTTTACAACCCTGTTTCAAGGCTATCTTCCTCTTCACGAGGTTATCCAAGGGTCATGCCAGTTATAGCTGATTTTTAGGCTAGTGGGCTGCAAGTTAAAGTACCCCAGCAAGTTGTTGGGGTACAACTTAATGATTTTCAAAAAAATTTAGGTGATATAAATTGGCTACATTCTGCCTTAAAATTTACTAGCTGTGAACTGTCTCCTCTCTTTAAAATTTTACAGGGAGACATTCAACCATTTTCTCCTGCATATATTACACCAGAGGGTTGTATGGCCCTGGCTAAGGTTGAGCAACTATTCATAAGAGAACTCGTGTTGATTGTTGTCATCCAATACAGCTTCTTATTTTAGCTACTACAAGTCTACCCATAGGAGTTCTTTGGCAGACTCAGGGAGTACTACAGTGGTTACATTTACCTCACTCCCCTGCTAGAGTCATCACTCCTTACCATAATATGGTAGCAAAATTAATAGCCATGGGATGCTTTTGCATGGTACAACTGCTAGAACTTGAACTGTCCCTTATTATTGTCCCATTTACCAAGGAACAACAGGCTTGGTTATGGCATGCTAATACCATGTGGCAAAATGCATTGACAAACTTTACAGGACAGCTTTGAGAACATTTGCCTTCCTCTAAACTTCTTAATTTTGCTTCTCAACATGCATTTATATTTCCTCACAATATCCAAGAGGATCCTATGCCTCAGGCTCTTGTGATTTTTACTGATTCTTCAGGTTCTGGAAGCTCTGCTTACTTTTCCTCTCAAGGACAAAAGGTTGTACAAACAGGTTTTTCTGCTGTTCAGCATGCTGAGCTTCAGGCAGTTATATTGGCTTGTCAGGACTTTGCTCTGTTCCTCTTAATTTGTATAGAGACAGTGCATGTTTATATTGTACTTAAGACTACTGAAACTGCTTATATAGAACTTACTAATGATGAACAGCTTTTTAAACTCTTCCTTTAGTTGAGGGCTTTATTACAACAATGCCAACATCCCTACTTTGTGTGCCATCTCTGATCCTACTATGGCTTTCCTGGGCCATTGGCAGAGGGCAATTGCCACATAGATACCTTGGTTCTCCATTAATTTTACAGCTGGATACCTCATCACAAGTAAACCAGGCCATACAAAGTCATTCTCAGTTCCACCAAAATTCCAGAGCTCATCATAAACATTTTCATATCACTTGAGAACAAGCTCATCAAATTGTTAAGTCATGTTCAAACTTTGCTCCTCATTTGTCTGTGCCCAGTGAGAGAGTTAACCCTCATGGTTTTCATCCTTTAACATTGTGACAGATGGATGATACTCACCTTCCACCTTTTGGACAGCAGCGTTATGTCCATGGTTGTTATTGATACTTACTCTGGTTTTGTTTTTGCCTCTCCAAGATCAGGAGAAGCAACACGCCAGTCATAGATCACTATTTAACCACCTTTGCTGTGCTGGGCAAGCCTCTCCATATTAAAACTGATAATGGCCAAAGCTATACATCAACTGCCTTCAACGTTTTTTGTTCTTCCTACAAATTCTTCATACCACAGGCATACCCTAAGGACAAGCTATAGTGGAATGAGCTCACCAAACTTTAAAAGTTCAATTTCAAAGACAAGAAGGGGAGGCAGCTCCCCGGCCACTCAAATTAACAAAGCTCTTTTTACTTTAAATTTTTTGAATTGCTTTGAATCTGCCTTTACTCCAGCTGAAAAACATTGGGAACATTGCAATAAACAACATTTGCCACAGGTATTGTGGAAAGATGTAATGACTGGGGCCTGGCATGGCCTTAGCCCGGTCTTGTTATAGGGCCAAGGCCATGTTTGTATTTTTCCTGGAGGTGTGGAAATTCCAATTTGGGTACCCTCAGTATTTGTGAAGATGCATGGAACCCATCAGCGATCAGATGCAGAAGCTCCACCTGATAGAGGTGGAGAGGAGCCCAAGCCCACCAAAACCAAACCAGTGGAGATCATATCACTGAAAGGATAAGAAACCACCCTTACCAGTCCTAAAAAAGGCAACATCATTACCTTGACAAACACAGTAAAACAACCCGGGGATCTATTCCCCCAACTTGGGGTAAATAAATTGCTTGGTGGATATGCCCAAGAATGCCATTAAGGGGTGGGGACAGGAAGAAACTCCTGCTGTTCTGCTAGCTATGGTTCCCATCATTAGTCAATAGGTAAATGCTGCAGAAGCCCAGAACTCAGTACATTGGGCTTTTGTGCCTCATCCACCTCTGCTTCATGCAGTTACTTAGAAAAGTCCTTCTATATCAGTTTTAACTAACGACTCTGAGCTGGTAGGAGGTCATTCCAGTGGACACCTGGTTCCTACTTTCACTAATTATAATTTTATAGGACAAGCTGTTGCTTTACCCATATGTCTGGGGAATTTGTCTTACTGTCTTCTTCTCATACCTCTTTGGAAAAGTGCTCTGTTATGGAATGGTATTCAGTTTCTTGATAAAAAACTTGAATTTTTTGGCTTTAATGTCACTGAGCCATATAATGCTACACATTGGCCTCACATTCCCTGCTGTCATAACAAATGCAATCTCTGGCGCCCCCATAAGGCTGCCTCATGGTAACAATGTATATTTGCTTCTCCAATGGCTATTAAAGTTACAGACTGCAAGTTTGTGTATTGGTATTTTAATGGCACTTCTGAAACTAATATTATGGGATATTGGACCACCCCTCTGGTTGGGCCACATGGAGGAACGATTCAATCACATGTATAGAAACTCGGAGCTGCTACTACTAATATCAATTTAACTAGCCATTCAGGCAGCTCTGTTATTAAAGGATTGCAAGCTTGTTTTCAACATCCTTTTGCTTTATTGGCTGGATCAATTAACATTTCTAAAAATGCAAAAACTATATTGGATATCTCTTGTTCTAATTCTAATTTTACTTCATATGTGGACAATTACATAAATGGCAGCCTACTTATAGTAAAACAAAACCCCTATATCTTGGCATCTACAAATTTCACAGGACCATAGGTTGTCAAAGACATAAAATCATTATTAGTAAGAGAAAAAAATTTGTAGGGCTCTTGATAGCAGGCATTGTGGCAGCCATCACTGCTATTGCCATCATGGCTACTGCTGCAGTAGCCTTCTCCCAAAGCATTCAAAATGCTCATTACGTTAATACCTCAACACAAAATGTCAGTTATGCCTTTCAACAAGTTGCTATATATGAAAAAATTAATATCCTCTTAAATTTGCTAGAAGCTGCTTTGCTGTCTATGGGAGATGAGGCTCAAACACTGAAATTCCATCAAGATTTACTGTGCCACACAGGTTTCCAACATAGTTGTGTACTGCAGCACCTTACAGCACATGTCATGGAAGCTTGGGAAAATAACAATGATTCTCTTAATCTACAAAACTTAAGACAGCAAATTTTAGCCATGCAGCAAGCACACGATCAGGTGTCTGCTCCTGCAGATGTAGCAAAAACTATATTAGATGAATTACAAGGATTAAATCCTTTTAGTACTGTGAAATATTCCTTTTGGTATTTCATTGGCATTGTATTATTAATGATGTGTTGTTTTTGCTTGCTTTCAGTCAGAACTCGAAAGATCAAAAGGCAAGTCCTCAGATTAAACATAGAAATTCACTGGTCATTTTTAAGAAATAGAGTAGGGGGAGATGTTGGGGATCAGGTATGAACACTGGACTGAGATATAAAGGAGTTTGCACAGCCTCTCCGTGTAGAAGTTTGCCAGCCTCTTCTACCACATTTTTCCCAGTACCTGGTGTGTTGACCTTTGTTCCCACATCTCCTTGAAGAAAACAACCTACTCTGTCCACATGCATATCAACCCCCTGATGCAAAACAAGATAAAGTACCAGAACTCTTAGGAGACTCACTGATGCCAGATTAATCAATACCTTAGATAAGGTGTCCTGTGTGCCTTGATGATTCTAAAACTGATGTGTTGTATTTAAGCTTCATTAGCCTTAGGAAAATTCACCCACCAAACCTCATTCCTTTCACCTTGCATCAAGAATTGTTAAAGCTAGATTTTTACCTGAGTCTTTCCCTTGTATTGACCTATAAAATAAAGACCCTGGCTCAGGTAGGCACTCATATTTCCCATCAGGAATGTGCAGCCCTCCCATCCCCATCTTTTCTGTTGTATGTCTTTATGTCTGTGTGTGTCTTATTTCTCATTCCCAGCCACATTTGGTTAGGTTCATGCAGTGTACTCACACAGGTTGCAGGCAAAAGACGATTTATTGAGATGTTACTAAAATCTAGTTAGTAAACAATACTTCTTAAGCTTTTGACAGAATATATTAATTCCTTTTGTATAACAACATGCAGTGTGTTTATGCACAACTTAGTTAATAAAAAAATTTCACAGTATATTATTGGATTGTACATAATTAATATTTTTAAAAGACATTTTTTGTCTTCTGGAGGAGTATTTTGCACTTGGTCACTGGTATTTTATGTAAATTTTCAGTTACACAGAGAAACTGTGCAATTAAGGAAAAGAAGTCTGCTGACACAATAAATAGGAATAGAACTCAGGTAATTGCAAAATGAAAGTAAAACCTGTATTAATACCAAAATTATCATCCAGGCTGGAGTTATAAATAGGTGTGAATTAGCAGACATTAATAATATAAAGGGATTTTATTTTTGAAAAAAACACCTTTCCTAGCTTAATGTCTGGAAGAGAAACAACATAGGTATACTAAGCATTTTAAACAGGAATACAGATACAGCCAATTTAAATATGTATCCAGAGACACATGGTACTTAACCATGAAGATATGAGAATGTGTCACTCAGCAATTTTGTCAATTCCATTATATTCTTAAGGTACCATCATTATATAATTTGCCCATCACTGACTGAAATATCTTTGTATGTAACATATATGTAACATTTTTATGTTTGTTTTATATATATGTAATGTATCCAATATGTATTATGTATATTATATGCATGATATATCCTTAATCATATGTAATAACAAACATAATTATATAAATTACATCTAATATATGGTGGGTGCACTAATATGTAAAATTATACATAAATGCTATATGTGCAAACATAAAGAATACTTTTACCTAATCTTACTGAAATTAAAATTAAATCCCATTAAATGTAAAATATTGCCAGTAACAAAAAGCTTTATGGCCATAAAATAGAATAGTTTGATTAGAGTTGAAAATATCTTTACATTATCTTGTATCATTTTACTTTATCTTAGCATAGGCTAAGATGTGCTCTCATAAGAAGATACAGAAAAGTATGTAAAAATAAGAAGCCCAGGTTTTATTATTTGTTTGGTATTTGACTCTAGTGTTGCTCTGAAAAGGCCTAGCTTACTTTTCTTTTACAGATGCTCATTTTCCTTGGAGTCACTATCCAAGAAACTTGTTCTGTGCTAGTGCTTTAAAAACTTACAGACACACCAATTTATCTATATGTAGGGGCTGAAAATATGCCATGACCGCATTTGTCAATTGAAGCTGTGATTTTGATTGTTCCAACTTTGCCAAGCTCAGTAAGGATGCAGTCAATATTTAATGTAAAAATAATCTGTGTTATCAACACAGGTCTCCTTATTTCCAAATGTGTACAATTAAACTTCAATGTTTATATGAACTTAGGTTAATGTAGGGGCTTTCTTCATTGCTATCTCCATAGTGATGGTAAGGATAATGACAATTGGTAGCACCTGTTTTTAGGATGTCATTTCGTTTTCAACTATATCATCTAGAAACTTCATGAAATACAGAGGAAACAATGAATATGGGGTTCAAGTATTAAGAGAACTAGGCTCTCTCAAAACCTTTTCTCAAAACCTTTAACAGTCATCTGTTGACATTCTGCAGCATTTTAAAGTTATCAAGATATCATCTATAGTCCAGACAGAACTAAAAATAGATGCCAGGTAAGCCCACTTCTTCTAAAGTTCTTTTGTTGCTTATAATTTGGCCAAATGGGTCTTATGTAGCTGTAGATAAGGTACAAAACCAATCTCCCTTTTCATATTTGGGACAGCTTATTGAGGGATGGACTATCCATCCCCAAAAAATAGAAATCCATGAATATAATTTAAAAACTTTAAATGATTTTCAAAAACTATTAAGTGATATAAATGGGCTATACCCTGCCTTAAAACTTACTACCCGTGAACTGTATCCTTTCTTTAAAATTTTACAAGGGGACACTCAACCATCATCACCTAGATACCTTACACCAGAGGGTCATATGGCCCTCACTAAGGTTGAACAAGCTTTTCAAATTGTTAAGTCATGTTCAAAATATGCTCCTCATTTGCCTGTGCCCACTGAGGGAGTTAACGCTCATGGTCTTCATCCTCTATCATTATGGCAGATGGATGTTACTCACATTCCATCTTTTGGACTACAGCATTATGTCCATGTTGTCATTGATACTTACTCTGGTTTTGTTTTTGCCTCTCCAAGATCAAGAGAAAGAACACGCCATGTTATAGATAACTGTTTAGCCACCTTTGCTGTGATGGGCAAGCCACTCTATATCAAAACTAATAATGGTCCAGGCTATCCATCTGCTACGTTGAAGGAATTTTGTTCCTAATACAAAATTCATGCCAAAGGCATACCCTATAATCTGCAAGGGCAAGCTATAGTAGAATGAGCTCACCAAACTTTAAAAGTTCAATTACAAAGACAAGAAGGGGAGATAGCCTCCCAGCCACTCAAATTAACAAAGCTCTTTTTACTTTAAATTTTTTAAATTGTTCTGAATCTGTCCTCACACCAGCTGAAAAACATTGGGAACATTGCAATAAACAACATTTGCCACAGGTATTGTGGAAAGATGTAATGACTGGGGCCTGGCAAGGCTCTAGCCCAGTCTTGTTATGGGGCCAAGGCCATTCATGTGTTTCTCAAGAAGGTGCCGAAATTCTAATTTGGGCACCCTCATGGTTTGTGAATACACATGGAATCCATCAGCCATCAGATGAAGAAGCTCCACCTGATGGACAAGGAGAGGAGCCCAAGCCCACTGAAAACCAAACCTATGGAGATACTATCACTGAAAGCAATAAGGAACAACCCTTACCAGTCCTGCAAAAGGCAACATCATCATCTTGACAAATGCAGTAAAACAACCCGGGGATCTACTCCCCCAACTTGAGGTCAAAGAAAATGCTTGGTGGATATGCCCAAAAATGCCATTAAGGGCTGGGGACAGGAAGAAACTCCTGCTATTCTGCTGGCTATGATTATCATCATTAGTCAATAAGTGAATTCTGTAGAAACCCAGAACTTAGTACATTGGGCTATTGTGTCTCATCCACCTCTGCTTCATGCAGGTACTTGGGAAAGTCCTTCTATGTCAGTTTTTACTGATGACTCAGAGCTGGTACGAGGTCACTACAGTGGACACCTGGTTCCTACTTTCACTAATTATAATTTTACAGGACAAGCTGTTGCTTTACCCATATGTCTGGGGAATTTGTCTTACTGTCTCCCTCTCATGCCTGTTTGGAAAAGTGCTCTGTTATGAAATGGTACTCAGTTTCTTTATAAAAAACTAGAATTATTTGGCTTTAATGTCACTGAGCCATATAATGCTACACATTGGCCTCACATTCCCTGCTGTCATAACAAATGCAATCCCTGGCCCTGCCATAAGGTAGCCTTATGGGAGAAATGTATATTTGCTTCTCCAATGGCTATTGATGTTACAGGCTGCAAGCTTGTGTATTGGTCTTTTAATGGCACTTCTGAAACTAATACTATGGAGTACTGGACCACTCCTTTGGTGGGACCAGACAGAGGAACAATTCAATCAGATGTATTGAAGCTTGGAGCTGCTACTGCTAATATCAATCTAACTAGCCATTCAGGCAGCTCTGTTATTAAAGAATTGCAAGCTTGTGTTCAACATCCTTTTGCTTTATTGGCTGGATCAATTAACATTTCTAAAAATGGAACTATTTTGGATATCTCTTCTTATAATTGTAATTTAACCTCATGTGTGGACAACTACATAAATGGCAGCCTACATATAGTAAAACAAAATTCCTATATCTTGGTACCTGCAAATTTTATGGGATCATGATATGATAGAGGACTACAGGTTGTCAAAGAAATGGAGTCATTATTAGTAAGAGAAAAAAGATTTGTAGGGCTCTTGATTGCTGGCATTGTGGCAGCCATGACTGCTATTGCCGCTATGGCTACTGCTACAGTAGTCTTCTCCCAAAGCATTCAAACTGCTCATTACATTAATACCTTAATACGAAATGTCAGTTATGCTTTCAACAACAAGTTGCTATACATAAAAAACATGGTATCTGCTTAAATTTTCTAGAAGCTGCTTTGCTGGCTATGGGAGATGAAGTTTAAACACTGAAATTCTGTCAAGGTTTACTGTGCCATGCAGGTTTTCAACATATTTGTGTACTGCAGCACCCTACAATGCCACAGACTTCCCATAGAAACTCGTTAAAGAACATGTCATTGGAACCTGGAAAAATAACAATGATTCCCTTAACCTACAAGCCTTAAGACAGCAAATTTTAGCCAACCAGCGAGCACACGATCAGGTGACTTCTCCTGAAGATATAGCAAAAACTATATTAGATGAATTACAAGGATTTAATCCTTTTAATACTCTGAAATATCCTTTTGGTATTTCATTGGCATTGTATTATTAATGATGTGTTGTTTTTTCTTACTTTCAGTCAGAACTCAAAAGATAAAAATGTAACTCCTTGGATTAAACATAGAAATTCACTGGGAGCTTTTAAGAAATAGAGTAAGGGGAAATGTTGGGGATGAGGCACGAGCCCTTGATTGGGATATAATGGAGTATGCACAGCCTCTCCATGGTAGAAGTTTGCACAGCCTTTTCTACCACATTTTTCCCAGTACTTGGTGTCTTGACCTTTGTTCTCATATCTCCTTTAAGAATACAACCTGCTGTGTCTTCATACCAGCCCCCTGATGCAAAACTAGATAAAGTACAAGAACTATTCAGAGACTCCCTGATGCCAGATTAATCAATACCTTAGATAAGGTGTCCTTCATGCCTTGATGATTCCAGAACTGATGTGTCATAATTAAGCTTCATTAGCCTGAGGGAAATTAGTCCACCAAACCTCATTCCTCTCACCTTGCATCAAGAATTCTTAAAGCTTGATTTTTACTTGAGTCTTTTCCTTGTAGTGACCTATAAAATAAAGACTCTGGCTCAGGTAGGCAGTCACATTTCCCATCAGGAACATGCATCCCTCCCAACCTCAGCTTTTCTGTTGTATGTCTGTTGTCTGTGTGTGTTTTATTTCTCATTCCTGTCACTCTTAGTCAGGTACACACAGCATACCCACACAGGTCAAAGGAAGGAAATCATTCTTGCTCCAAAATTAAATTAATACAGGGTTCAGAGGGAAATGAAAAATATGGATTCCCACTTCCAGTCTCCAAAAAACAAAGATAAACTATGCTAAGGAATCCAACAAATACCACATGAACATCCTGAAAGAAAAATTCCTGAAAATAATCACTATGAATTTCATGGAGATGTTACTAGACATGGGCAACCAAAATGTAAAAGAAGCACTCAAGAAATTCCAAGGCAAAAAGTACATAATATGAGAAGACATAAAAATAAATACAGGAACTCATAGGAGTCCTAAATAACCACCAAAGTGAAACAGAGAACACCATAAATAGAGATAAATGAATTAAGGACAAAAATTGACTATACTAAGAGGAAGTTACCCATGATATGGAAAACCTCAGAAAAAAACAATGAAACAGAAATACAAAATAAAATGGAAGGTCAATCCAGCAGACTAGAAGAAGCAGAAGACAGAATCTCAGAACTAGAAGATAAAATGGAAATTAAAGGAAAAGTTGAAGAGCTATTAGAAAAACAACTGAAGACCTGGGAAAAGAATATGCAAGAACTCAGTGATTCCATCAAAAGAACAAACCTGAGAATTGTGGGCATTGAAGAAGCAGAAGAGGTGTAAGCAAAAGAAATTAATAATATATTAAACAAAATAATAACAGAAAAAGCCTTCAACAAGATCCAACACCACTTCATAATAAAAGCTGTAAGAAAACTAGGAATAGAAGGAAAGTACCTCAAAATTGTAAAGCTATATATGACAAACCTACAGCCAACATTATGTGTAATGGTGAAAAATTGAAATGATTTCCCCTAAAATCAGGAATGAGACAGGGTGCCCACTATCCCCACTCCTATTCACCATAGTATTTGAATTCCTCACCAGAGCAATTAGGCAAGAAGAAGAAATAAAAAGAATACAAATAAGTAAAGAAGCTGTCAAAATATTCCTATTTGCAGATGATATGAGCCTATACCTTAAAGACCCAAAAATCTCTACCCCAAAACTCCTAGACACCATAAACAGCTACAGCAAGGTGGCAGGATAAAAAATTAACTTATAAAAATTTAGCTTTTCTATATGCCAACAATGAACAAACTGAGAAATAATATATGGAAACAATTCCATTTAGAATAACCTCAAAAAGGAAAAAATACCTAGGAGTAAACTTAACAAAGAATGTGAATGATCTTTACAAGGAGAAGTACAAACCCCTGCAGAAAGAGATCTAGGAAGACTACAGAAGGGGGAAAGATCTTCCATGCTCATGTACTGGTGGAATCAACACAGTAAAAATGTCTCTCAAAATGGCTACCAAAAGCAATCTACATGTTTAATGCAATTCCCATCAAAATCCCAATGACATTCATTACAGAGATTGAGAAATCTACCCTAAAGTTCATTTGGATACAAAAGAGACTGCAAATAGACAAGGCAGTACTCACCAAAAAGAGCAATGTGGGAGGTATCATAATACATAACTTCAAACTCTATTACAAACCTTAGCAATAAAAACAGCATGGTATTGGCACAAAAGCAGACATGATGACCAGTGGAACAGAAAAGAAGTCCTGGATATGAATCCACACATCTATGCCCACCTTATTTTTGACAAAGATGCCAAAAATATATTGTGGAGAAAAGACAGCCTCTTCAACAAATGTTGCTGGGAAAAATGGTTACCTGTAGGCAAAAAACTGAAACTAGATCCAAGTTTATAATGCTATACTATTATCAACTCAAAATGGATCAAAGACCTTAATATTACACCCAAAACTCTGAAGTAAGTACAGGAAAGAGCAAGGAATACTCTGAAAGTAATAGGTATCTGCAAGGATTCCTCAATAGAATACCAGCAGCTCAGCTACTAAGAAAAGGATGGACAAATGGGACTTTTTAAAAGTCAAAAGCTTCTGCACAACAAAAGAAATGGTTGCCAAACTGAACAGGACACCCACAGAGTGGGAGAAAATATTTGCCAGCTATACATCAGACAAAGGATTGATAACGAGAATATACAGGGAACTGAAAAAAGTAAACTCTCCCAAAATCAATGAGCCAATAAAGAAATGGGTAACTGAGCTAAACAGAACTTTCTCAAAAGAAGAAATTCAAATGGCCTAAAAACACATTAAAAAAATGCTCACCATCTCTAACCATAAAGGAAATGCAAATCAAAACCACACTAAAATTCCACCTCACCCCTGTTAGAATAGCTATCATCAAAAATATGACCACCAACATGTATTGATGAGAATTTGGGGGAAAAGGAACCCTAGTATACTTCTGGTGGGAATGCAAGCTAGTGCAATCACTCTGGAAAAAAAATTGGGGCTTCTTAAAAATCCACACATAGATCTGCCATATGATCCAGCAATCCCACTCCTGGGGATATACCTAAAGGAGTGGGACATAGATTATTTCAGAGGCACTTGCATACCCATGTTTATTGCAGTGCTATTCACAATAGCCAGGTTATGGAAACAGTCAAAAGGCCCTCTACTGACGAATGGATTAATAAAATGTGGGACTTATACACAATGGAATTTTACTCAGCCACAAAGAAGAATGTAATCTTATTATACTCAAGTAAATAGATGGAACTGGAGAACATCATTCTGAGTGAGATTAGCTAGGCTTAGATGACCAAAAATTGTATGTTCTTCCTCATATGCAGACTTTAGATCTAGAGCAAATATAGCAATGTTAGATTTGGGTCGCATGCTAAGGAGAGAGCACACATGGGAGGTATGGGGATAGGTAGGTAACCCAAAACATGAAAGTGTCTGATGTCACCACTGCAGAGGAGCTAATACAGAAACCTTAAAGTGACAGACGTCAATATGGGAAAGGGATTAGGAACTAGTGAAAAGTTCAGTTAGAGATGAATCAACTTGGGTTGTAACACACTCATACATGGAAGCAATGCTAGGAATCTCTCTGTATAGCTATCCTATCTCAACTAGCAAAAATTCTGTGTCTCTCTTATTATAGCTTATGTCTTCTCTTCAACAAAATTGGAGAAAATGGCAGAACAGTTTCTGCCTGGAAGCAAGGGTGGATTGGGCTGAGAAGGAGGGGGAGAGGGGCAGGTTGGAGAAATGGCCCAAACAGTGTATGCACATGTGAATATAGGAGAAAAAAATGTTTTTAAAAAGTTAAAAGAATAAATAAAAAATAAATATCTTATCTTCCTTAGATATATACATAGATATAGATATACATATAGATATATCCAGTTATACAAATACATGTGAATATTGAAAGTTCTATGTAAGTATAAGAAAATATGGTTAAAACTTCTAATTGCTGATAAGAACACCACGTCATTTAACTGGGAGGCCAGAGATAAGGTGAGCTGCTGCATCAGTAAATGACCCCATTTCTTTGGATGTTCCCTTCACTTTACTATATTCTTGTACAGTGAATGTACCAATGAACTCATTGTGGTAAATGAAATTAGCCATCCCTACTTCATACATATCATTCATGACATCAAATGAAAAAGAGTATTGCTTCTGAAAGCCAGTACATTACAATGAGAAAGAACATTTCTCACAAGAACTCAACAAATGTCTCTTTGATTTGAGTTTCCAAATCAATTCTGTTTAGGCTTGTGTTCCTTTACTTGACACTGCAAGGAGATGAGGAAGCTTGGCTGCCAGCTGGAACCACTTAGAAAACTCTTAGGCTTGCGTCCTCCCCCTGAGAGATTCAAATTTAATCTGTTTTGTGGTGCAGATTGAGCATCAGGAATTTTACAACCTAGTAGGAGTTAGAAATAACCAAAATTGAAATTCACTGTCTAAACAATTAGACCTACCCCTGGTGTAAGTTTCTCAGTCACAGAACAACTTCCCATTTAGTAGTAGAAATACAGAGGGAAGCCACCTGAATAAAATCCATTATGTAAGGATGTAAACAGAATGGTTATATGTAGGTGACCAATCACACTACACTGCTTTTCTAGTTGTATGCTACATATCTATAATCTGAAATTAAAATTACAAAGATTGACATGGACTATAAAGATAAATATGATAAACAATGTTACATTAAGTTCTAAAATGTTGCATTGATATACGTGTAAAAATAGGAGAAACAAACACGCACACAAAAGTCCCTACAAAAGATGTCTATATTTATTCTTTCTATTACTGAAAACCTTATGGATACAATAAAAATGGAAAAACAGTAGACTACAATTGCACAGAATTTAGAGAATTTGTTTATTTCAATTAAAGTCAGCCTAATACTTGTTGCTGCAGCAGCGATTATCATCAACAATATTAACATGTTCTGTGGCCTTAATAGTAAATGTGGCACCATGGAAACATCAAAAATTTTACTAAAGTGAGCCAGCTAAATTAATAAAAAATAAAATAAAATGCGCTGGCACCAGTGGCTCACACCTATCATCCTAGCTTCTTGGGAGGCAGAGATCAGAAGGATCACAGTTCAAAGCCAGCATGGGTAAATAGCTAGCGATACCCTATCTCAAAAAAACCCTATCACAAATAAAATGGGCTAGTGCAGTGGCTCAAGGTGAAGGCCCTGATGTAAAGACCCAGTACCACTAAAAAAGAAATATCTCTATCTATCTATCTATCTATCTACACATGTATATATATATATATATATATATATACATACATATGTGTATATATATATATATATACATATGTATATATATATACACATATGTATATATATATATATATATATACATATGTGTATATATATAAATGAGAATTGTTAATGAAGTAAACATTTTATTTTATGAATTACTAAGAATGGCATATTAATTAGCGAAGTAGTGAGCCACAGTCTATCTTCTTGCACATCACCAAGTGAGCATACATCAGAACATCACAGTGTACCCTACAAGTATACACAACTATCATCAATAAAAAATAAAATGAAATGTCACTCATGAGAATTATGAATTTTTACGATGTGCATGATGAAATGTATTTGCTTAGATCTCTAATAGTTGTCTGCTTGGCAGGTGTGAAATTCTTAAGAGCCATATCTTTTTTTAAAGTCTCTCTTGGCATTATTTTATTGCCTCCTAGTCTTGGAATCAGTTGATCTTGTGTAGATGGAGAATGGGCTAAACTTGTTTCTTATGACTAATTATTTTCTTTTTACTTTTTTCTTTGAAATTCAGTGATTTTACTGAGGGCATTTTTGTTATTGGTTGATGTTTGTCACTATTTTGATGTTAACTGAACATGGAATTCCATTCTTGTCTCTAGATTTATGTCTTTAGTTTTTGAAAAGATCTCTTGGATCAGAGTTTTCTATTTTTTGGGCTACCAATTATGAATATGAATGCCTCTGTGCCTGTTTACAAACCTGTTTCTATTTTTTAAAGAATATTTTATTTTACTAATCTCTTTTATTGGTTATTCTCAAGCTGTTTTCTATAAGCCTATAATTTTCAATATTACTTATTATACTTTACTATTATTGTTAACGTTCCATGAAGTCCACATTTCTATAACAAATTTACTTTACTCTGTATTATTCTCTGGAATTTTGCATTGTATTTCCTCTTATTTTATTATCTGATTTTTTTCCTGAGTCCTCTACAGTTGCATCCAGACCTTGTGATAAAGAGGTCATATATATGTTAGCTTTTCTAAATGATTCTTAAAAATTTGTGGTTGATAAGTTTCATTTTTTGTCATAGTAATGCTTCTATGTAATGTTTACTTTTTAAATGTTCATTTAATATTTTCCTTCACACACACACAAACATCAGTCTATTTTGTTCTGATTACTTTTTAAGCTTTCATTATCTCTGGGTAAAATGAGTTCTTCAGAAGCTGAATAATATGGAAACATGTGTGAGTTGAGACAATGTCCCATCACAGAAATAAGCAGAATCTTCCTGGCTGTGAGGAAAACAATACAGGAAACAGATTTTAACATTGTGTGATGTGTCCATGCACATGTAGGTATGTGTCTAACAGAGAGAGATGTGGGGGTGGGATACAGAGAGACAGACAGAGACAGGACTGATACCCTCCATGCACCTCACTCCATGCCAAAGGAGCTGCAGGACTGCTCATTTCCCCTAAGCAGCACGCAAGGTCACGTCTCTGAAATTCCAAATCTAGCAGAATCTTCTCCACTGCTCTCATGCCCTGTGATGGCAGATTTATGTTTTATTTAACATAAATATATATTTTATACATATATATTATTCAATATATATTATATCTACATTACACATATAATATACAGATGTATATGAAATTTTAATTACATAAATATATACACATAGCTGTGGGGATTTTAGTAAATTTCCTGGTTTTCTTTCCTTTTCTTTTTTTGGCTATACAAGGGTTTTAAATTAGTGCCTCACACTTGCTAAGCAGGTGCTCTACCACTTGAGCCCCTCTACCAGCCATTTTCTGTATTGGGTATTTTCTTTTTTTTTTCTTTTATTCATATGTGAATACAGTGTTTGGGTCATTTCTTCACCCTTCCCCCCTGCCCCACCCTTTCCCACCTTCCAATCCCTTACTCCCAACCCCTCCCTTACCCCCGCCCCCTCCCTCTACCCCCCTACCCCTTCACTACCAGGCAGAAACTATTTTGCCCATATCTCTAATTTTTTTGAAGAGAGAGTATAAGGAATAATAGGAAGGACAAGGGTTTTTACAAATTGAGGTAAGGATAACTATACAGGGAGTTTACTCACATTACTTTCCTGTACAAATGTATTACATTCTAAATTAATTCTTCTCAAACTAACCTTTTGTCTAGTTCCTGGTCCTCTTCTCCTATTGACCTCTGTCAATTTAAAGTATCTGCATTAGTTTCTCTGCATTGAGCACAACAAATGCTATTTAGTTTTTTGGGTGTCTTACCTATCTCTGTACCTCCTTTCTGTGCTCTTACTTTATCATGTGATCAAAGTCCAATCCCCTTGTTCTGTTTACCCTTGATCTAATGTCCACATGTAGGGAGAACTTACGATTTTTGGTCTTTTGGACCAAGCTAAGCTCACTCAGAATGATGTTCTCCAGTTCCATCCATTTACTTGCCAATGATAAGATTTCATTCTTCTTCATGGCTCCATGAAATTCCATTGGCTATAAATTCCATATTTTCATAATCCATTTGTCAGTAGTGGGGCATCTTGGATGTTTCCAAATCTTGGCTATTGTGAATAGTGCTGAAATAATCATGGGTGTGAAAGTGCCTCTGGAGTAACCTGTGTCACTTTGTTTGGGTATATCCACAAAAGTGGTATTGCTGGATCATGTGGCAGGTCTATGTTTAGATTTTTAAGAAGCCTCCAAGTTTTCTTCCAGAGTGATTGTACTAGTTTGCATTCCCACCAGCAGTGTAAAATGCTTTTTTTCCCTGTATCCTTGCCAACACCTGTTGTTAGTGGTGTTGCTAAAGATGGCTATTCTAACAGGGGTGAGGTGGAATCTTAGTGTGGTTTTGCTTTGCATTTCCTTTATGACAAAAGATAGGGAGCATTTTTTCATGTGTTTTTTTAGCCATTTGAATTTCTTCTTTTGAGAAAGTTCTGTTTTATTTCACTTGGCCATTTCTTTATTGGTTCATTAATTTTGGGAGAGTTTACTTTTTTCAGTTCCCTGTATATTCTCGGTATCAATCCTTTGTCTGATGTATAGCTGGCAAATATTTCCTCCCACTCTGTGGATGTTCTGTTCAGTTTGGAGACCATTTCTTTTGTTCAGCAGAAGCTTTTTAGTTTTATGAAATACCATTTGTCTATGATATCTCTTAGTTGCTGAACTGCTGGGGTTCCATTGAGAAAGTCCTTGCCTATTTCCTACTCTTCCTGTACCAACTTTAGAGTATGGGGTCTGATGTTAAGGTCCTTGATCCATTTTGAGTTAATATTGATATAGGGTGATAAATATGGATCTTGTTTCAGTTTTTAACAGACTGCTAGCCAGTTTTCCAAGCAATTTTTTTGAAGAGGCTGTCTTTTCTCCATCCTATATTTTTAGTGCCTTTGTCAAAGATAAGTTGGTTATAGTTGTGTGGCTTTATATCCAGGTCCTCTATTCTGTTCCACTGGTCTTCATGTCTGTTTTTGTGCCAGTACCATGCTGTTTTTATTTCTATTGCTTTGTAGTATGGCTTGAAGTCAGTATTGTGATACTGCCAGCATTGTTCTTTTACTGAGTATTGCCTTGGCTATTAGTGGCCTCTTTTGTTTTCAAACAAATTTAATGGTAGATTTTTCAATCTCTTAGATTAATGTCATGGGGATTTTGGTAGGAATTGCATTAAACATGTAGATTTCTTTTGAGAGTATAAACATTTTTACTATGTTGATTCTACCAATCCATGAGCATGGGAGATCTTGCCACTTTCTATAGTCTTCCTCAATCTCTTTCTTCGGAAGGTTATAGTTTTCCTTGTAGAGGTCATTCACAGCCATTGTTCAGTTTACACCTAAGCATTTGATTTTTTTTAGCTATTGTAAATGGAATTGTTTTCATATATTCTTTCTCAGTTTGTTAATTATTAGTGTATAGAAATGAATTTTCTATTTTGATTTTATATCCTGTTACCTTGCTATAGCTGTTGATGATTTCTAGGAGCTTGTGAGTAGAGTTCTTTGGGTCTATAAGTTGTAGGACCATATCATCTGCAAATGTGGATATTTTGACAGTTTCTTTACCTTTTTGTATTCCGTTTATTCCTTCCTCTTCCCTAATCACTCTGCCTAGAAATTCCAGTACTGTGCTGAATAGGAGTGGAGATAGTGGACATCCTTGTCCAATTACTGATTTTAGAGTGAATGATTTCAGTTTTTCACCATTAAGTATAATCCTGGATGTAGGTTTGTCATATATAACTTTTATAATGTTAAGGTACTTTCTTTCTATTCCTAGTTTTCTTTGAGCTTTTATCATGAAATGGTTTTGAATCTTATCAAAGGCTTTTTCTGCATCTATTGACATGATCAAGTGGTTTTTGTCATTGCTTCTGTTAATGTGGTGTATTACGTTTATTGATTTTCATATGTTGAACCTCCCCAGCATTCCTGGGATGAAGCCTACTTGGTCATGGTGAATGATCTTTTTGATCTGTTGTTGAATTCAATTTGCCATTATTTTATTGAGGATTTTTGCATCAATGTTCATTAAGGATATTGACCATAGTTCTCCTTTTCAGAGGTGCCTTTGCCTGTTTTTGGGATAGGTGTAATACTGGCTTCATAAAATGTGTTATGCAGTATTCCTTCCCTTTCTATTTCTTGGAACAGTTTAAGGAGGGTTGGTATTAGTTCTTCTTTAAAGGTCTGATAGAATTCAGCAGAGAATCCATCAAGTCCTGGACTTTTCTTTTTTGGGAGACTCTTGATTGATGCTTTAATTTATTTTGTGTTACAGATTTATTGAGGTGATTAATGTCCTCTTGTTTCAGTTTTGGATGATCAAAACTATGTAGAAGTCTGTTCATTTCTTCAAGATTTTCAAATTTATTTGAATATAGGTTCTCAAAGTAGACGTTGATGATTTCCAGAAATTCCATGGTGTTTGTTGTTATCTCCTCCTTTGTATTCCTGATTTTACTGATTAGGGTTTTTTATCTCCTCATTTTAGACAGGTTTGTCATCTTGTTTACTTTCTCAAAGAACCAACTTTTTGTTTCATTAATTCTTTGTATGTTTTTTTGGTTTCTATTTCATTGACTTCAGCTCCTATTTTTATTATTTCTCTCCTATTTGTTTTGGGATTTGCTTGTTCTTGTTTTTCTAGGATGTTGAGATGTATCATTAGGTCATTGATTTGAGATCTTTCTTTTTAACATATGCACTCATGGCTATAAACTTTCCTCTCAGGACTGCCTTTGCTGTGTCCCATAGGTTCTGGTAGATGTGTTTTCATTTTCACTGACCTCCAGGAACCTTTTAATTTCCTCTTTTATTTCATCAATGCCCCATTGTTCATTAAGCAATGATTTATTTAGTTTCCAGCTGTTTCCATGTTTTTTGTCTTCATTTTTGTTGTTGAGTTCTAGTTTTATTGTATTGTGATCAGATACAATGCATGGTATAATATCTACTTTTTTGTATTTGGCTAGGCTTGCTTTGTGCCCTAGGATATGATCTATTTTGGAGAAGGTTCTGTGGGCTGCTTAGAAGAATGTGTATTGTGTAGAATTTGGTGAAATGTTCTGTAGACATCAACTAGGTCCATTTGATCCATGATATGTTTGAGATCTAGAATTTCTTATTGATTTTTTTGTTTGGATGACCTATCTGTTGATGATAGTGGGGGTATTAAAGCCTCCATGACTGTGTTGGAGTTAATATATGCTTTTAGGTCCTTCAGGGTATTTTTGATGAAATTGGGTGTGTTGACATTGGGTGCATATAGGTTGATAATTGTTATTTCCTTTTGGTCTATTTTCCCTTTTATTTATATGGAATTTCCTCCTTTATCTCGTTTGACCAACATAGGTTTGAAGTCTACTTTTTCTTTTTTTTTTTTTTTTTTTCATTTTTCTTTTATTATTCATATGTGCATACAAGGCTTGGTTTATTTCTCCCCCCTGCCCCCACCCCCTCCCTTACCACCCACTCCACCCCCTCCCACTCCCCCCCTCAATACCCAGCAGAAACTATTTTGCCCTTATCTCTAATTTTGTTGTAGAGAGAGTATAAGCAATAATAGGAAGAAAGAAGGGGTTTTGCTGGTTGAGATAAGGATAGCTATACAGGGCATTGACTCACATTGATTTCCTGTGCGTGGGTGTTACCTTCTAGGTTAATTCTTTTTAATCTAACCTTTTCTCTAGTTCCTGGTCCCCTTTTCCTATTGGCCTCAGTTGCTTTAAGGTATCTGCTTTAGTTTCTCTGCATTAAGGGCAACAAATGCTAGCTAGTTTTTTAGGTGTCTTACCTATCCTCACCCCTCCCTTGTGTGCTCTCGCTTTTATCATGTGCTCATAGTCCAATCCCCTTGTTGTGTTTGCCCTTGATCTAATGTCCACATATGAGGGAGAACATACGATTTTTGGTCTTTTGAGCCAGGCTAACCTCACTCAGAATGATGTTCTCCAATTCCATCCATTTACAAGCGAATGATAACATTTCGTTCTTCTTCATGGCTGCATAAAATTCCATTGTGTATAGATACCACATTTTCTTAATCCATTCGTCAGTGCTGGGGCATCTTGGCTGTTTCCATAACTTGGCTATTGTGAATAGTGCCGCAATAAACATGGATGTGCAGGTGCCTCTGGAGTAACAGTCTTTTGGGTATATCCCCAAGAGTGGTATTGCTGGATCAAATGGTAGATCGATGTCCAGCTTTTTAAGTAGCCTCCAAATTTTTTTCCAGAGTGGTTGTACTAGTCTACATTCCCACCAACAGTGTAAGAGGGTTCCTTTTTCCCCGCATCCTCGCCAACACCTGTTGTTGGTGGTGTTGCTGATGATGGCTATTCTAACAGGGGTGAGGTGGAATCTTAGTGTGGTTTTAATTTGCATTTCCTTTATTGCTAGAGATGGTGAGCATTTTTTCATGTGTTTTCTGGCCATTTGTATTTCTTCTTTTGAGAAAGTTCTGTTTAGTTCACCTGCCCATTTCTTTATTGGTTCATTAGTTTTGGAAGAATTTAGTTTTTTAAGTTCCCTGTATATTCTGGTTATCAGTCCTTTGTCTGATGTATAGTTGGCAAATATTTTCTCCCACTCTGTGGGTGTTCTCTTCAGTTTAGAGACCATTTCTTTTGATGAACAGAAGCTTTTTAGTTTTATGAGGTCCCATTTATCTATGCTATCTCTTAGTTGCTGTGCTGCTGGGGTTTCATTGAGAAAGTTCTTACCTATACCTACTAACTCCAGAGTATTTCCTACTCTTTCTTGTATCAACTTAAGAGTTTGGGGTCTGATATTAAGATCCTTGATCCATTTTGAGTTAATCTTGGTATAGGGTGATATACATGGATCTAGTTTCAGTTTTTTGCAGACTGCTAACCAGTTTTCCCAGCAGTTTTTGTTGAAGAGGCTGCTATTTCTCCATCGTATATTTTTAGCTCCTTTGTCAAAGATAAGTTGCTTATAGTTGTGTGGCTTCATATCTGAATCCTCTATTCTGTTCCACTGGTCTTCATGTCTGTTTTTGTGCCAGTACCATGCTGTTTTTATTATTATTGCTTTGTAATATAGTTTGAAGTCAGGTATTGTGATACCTCCTGCATTGTTCTTTTGACTGAGTATTGCCTTGGCTATTCGTGGCCTCTTGTGTTTCCATATAAATTTAACAGTAGATTTTTCAATCTCTTTGATGAATGTCATTGGAATTTTGATGGGAATTGCATTAAACATGTAGATTACTTTTGGGAGTATAGACATTTTTACTATGTTGATTCTACCAATCCATGAGCATGGGAGATCTCTCCACTTTCTATAGTCTTCCTCAATCTCTTTCTTCAGAAGTGTATAGTTTTCCTTGTAGAGGTCTTTCACATCTTTTGTTAGGTTTACACCTAGGTATTTGATTTTTTTTGAGGCTACTGTAAATGGAATTGTTTTCATACATTCTTTTTCCATTTGCTCATTGTTAGTGTATAGAAATGCTAATGATTTTTCTATGTTGATTTTATATCCTGCTATATTGCTTTAGCTATTGATGATGTCTAGAAGCTTCTGAGTAGAGTTTTTTGGGTCTTGACGGTATAGGATCATGTCGTCTGCAAATAGGGATATTTTGACAGTTTCTTTACCTATTTGTATTCCTTTTATTCCTTCTTCTTGCCTAATTGCTCTGGCTAGGAATTCCAGTACTATGTTGAATAGGAGTGGAGATAGTGGGCATCCTTGTCTGGTTCCTGATTTTAGAGGGAATGGTTTTAATTTTTCTCCATTAAGTATAATGCTGGCTGTAGGTTTGTCATATATAGCTTTTATAATGTTGAGGAACTTTCCTTCTATTCCTAGTTTTCTTAGAGCTTTTATCATGAAATGATGTTGGATCTTATCAAAGGCTTTTTCATCATCTACTGAGATGATCATGTGGTTTTTGTCTTTGCTTCTGTTAATGTGGTTTATTACGTTTATTGATTTTCGTATGTTGAACCACCCCTGCATCCCTGGGATGAAGCCTACCTGGTCGTGGTGAATAATCTTTTTGATGTGTTGCTGAATTCGATTTGCCATTATTTTGTTGAGGATTTTTGCATCAATGTTCATTAAGGAGATTGGCCTATAGTTCTCCTTTTTGGAGGTGTCTTTGCCTGGTTTTGGGATAAGTGTAATAGTGGCTTCATAAAATGTGTTTGGCAGTTTTCCTTCCCTTTCTATTTCATGGAACAGTTTAAGGAGGGTTGGTATCAGTTCTTCTTTAAAGGTCTGATAGAATTCAGCAGAGAATCCATCAGGTCCTGGACTTTTCTTTTTGGGGAGACTCTTGATTGCTGCTTCAATTTCATTTTGTGTTATAGGTCTATTCAGGTGATTAATTTCCTCTTGGTTCAGTTTTGGATGATCATATGTATCTAGAAATCTGTCCATTTCTTTTAGATTTTCAAATTTATTTGAATATAGGTTCTCAAAGTAGTCTCTGATGATTTCCTGGACTTCCATGGTGTTTGTTGTTATCTCCCCTTTTGCATTCCTGATTCTACTAATTTGGGTTTTTTCTCTCCTCATTTTAGTCAGGTTTGCCAGGGGTCTATCGATCTTGTTTATTTTTTCAAAGAACCAACTTTTTGTTTCATTAATTCTTTGTATGTTTTTTTTGGTTTCTATTTCGTTGATTTCAGCTCTTATTTTTATTATTTCTCTCCTATTTGTTATGTGATTTGCTTGTTCTTGTTTTTCTAGGAGTTTGAGATGTATCATTAGGTCATTGATTTGGGATCTTTCAATCTTTTTAATATATGCACTCATGGCTATAAACTTTCCTCTCAAGACTGCCTTAGCTGTGTCCCATAGGTTCTGGTAGGTTGTGTTTTCATTTTCATTGACTTCTAGGAACTTTTTAATTTCCTCTTTTATTGCATCAATGATCCATTCTTCATTAAGTAATGAGTTATTTAGTTTCCAGGTGTTTGCATGTTTTTTGTCTTTACTTTTGTTGTTGAGTTCTACTTTTACAGCATTGTGGTCAGATAGTATGCACGGTATTGTTTCTATTTTCTTATATTTGCTGAGGCTTGCTTTGTGCCCTAGGATATGATCTATTTTGGAGAAGGTTCCATGGGCTGCTGAGAAGAATGTATATTGTGTAGAGGTTGGATGAAATGTTCTGTAGACATCTACTAGGTCCACTTGATCTATTGCATATTTTAGATCTTGGATTTCTTTATTGAGTTTTTGTTTGGATGACCTATCTATTGATGCTAATGGAGTGTTAAAGTCTCCCACAACCACTGTGTTGGCGTTTATATATGCTTTTAGGTCTTTCAGGGTATGTTTGATGAAATTGGGTGCGTTGACATTGGGTGCGTACAGATTGATGATTATTATTTCCTTTTGGTCTATTTCCCCTTTTATTAGTATGGAATGTCCTTCTTTATTTCGTTTGATCGATGTAGGTTTGAAGTCTACTTTGTCAGAGATAAGTATTGCTACTCCTGCTTGTTTTCGGGGGCCATTGGCTTGGTAAATCTTCTTCCAGCCTTTCATCCTAAGCATATGCTTATTTCTGTCGGTGAGATGAGTCTCCTGTAAGCAACAAATTGTTGGATCTTCTTTTTTAATCCATTTTGTCAAACGGTGTCTTTTGATGGGTGAATTAAGTCCATTAACATTAAGTGTTAGTACTGATAGGTATGTGGTGATTCCTGCCATTTAGTTATCTTAGTTGTTTGAAGGTTTGATTGTGTGTACCTAACTTGATGTTACTCTCTACTGTCTTGCTTTTTCTTATCCTGTGGTTTGGTGCTGCCTGCCTTTTCATGGTTAAGTTGGGTGTCACTTTCTGTGTGCAGGATCCCTTGCAGAATCTTTTGTAATGGTGGCTTTGTGGTCACATATTGTTTTAGTTTCTGTTTATCATGGAAGACTTTTATTGCTCCATCTATTTTGAATGATAGCTTTACTGGGTAGAGTATCCTGGGGTTGAAGTTATTTTCATTCAGTGCCCGGAAGATCTCACCCCACGCTCTTCTTGCTTTTAATGTTTCTGTTGAGAAGTCTGCTGTGATTTTGATGGGTTTACCTTTGTATGTTACTTGTTTTTTCTCTCTTGCACCCTTCAATATTCTTTCCTTAGTTTCTGAACTTGTTGTTTTAATGATGATATGTCGTGGAGTAGTTCTATTTTGATCTGGTCTATTTGGTGTCCTGGAGGCCTCTTGCATTTGTATGGGAATATCTTTCTCTAGATTTGGGAAATTTTCCGTTATTATTTTGTTGAATATATTACGCATTCCCTTCGCTTGCACCTCTTCTCCTTCTTCGATGCCCATGATTCTCAAGTTTGGTCTTTTGATGGAGTCGGTGAGTTCTTGCATTTTCTTTTCACAGGTCTTGAGTTGTTTAATTAATAGTTCTTCAGTTTTTCCTTTAATTACCATTTCATCTTCAAGTTCTGAGATTCTGTCTTCTGTTTGTTCTATTCTGCTGGATTGGCCTTCCGTTTTGTTTTGCAGTTCTGTTTCGTTCTTTTTTCTGAGGTTTTCCATATCCTGGCTGTTTTCTTCTTTATTGTTGTCTATTTTTGTCCTGAGTTCATTTATCCATTTATTCATTGTGTTCTCTCTTTCATTTTGGTGTTTATACAGTGCTTCTATGGTTTCCTTTATTTCTTCTTTTGCTTTTTCAAATTCTCTATTTTTATTGTCTTGGAATTTCTTGAGTGTCTCCTGTACATTTTGGTTGACCCTATCCAGTATCATCTCTATAAAATTCTCATTGAGTACTTGTAGTATGTCTTCTTTTAAATTATTCTTGTGGGCTTCATTGGATCCTTTGGCATAGTTTATGTTCATTTTGTTGGAGTCTGGCTCTGAGTTTCTGTTCTCTTCATTCCCCTCTGGTTCCTGTACTAATTTTTTGCTGTGGGGAAACTTGTTTCCTTGTTTTTTCTGTCTTCCTGTCATTGTCCTTGGTGTTGTTACTGTCCCTGTACTGTGTGTAATTAAGTATTTTCTAGCTTGTAATAATAACAATGGTAATATTGAGAATGGAAGAGTGAGCTGAGATGGAAAGCAAGAAGTTAAAGAAAAGGGGAAAACAAATACACAGACAAGAGGGAGAAAGCAGAACAAGGTATCAGACAAGAGAGTTTCAAAGGTATAAACAGGGAGTGTTAGTGTACTAATCGACAGTAAGCTGAACAGACAATAGAGAGACAGAGAGAGGATTGAAAATCAAAGATAAAAAAAATAAAAAATAAGTATATGAAAGTAATATCTATATATAAAATGAATTAAAATAAAATGGAAAATAGAAAATTAAAAAAAAAAAACCAAAAAACTTCCAAGTTTATATGCAATGCAATTTCAGTCTTAATAATTTGGATGTCCATCTCAATCTCCAGTCCTGGAGTTGGTGCCTCAGATGTTGTTCTGTAGTTGTCTCATCAAAGGGGATGCATAAAGTAGAACAAAACTACTCTCACACACACACAGAAGAAAAATACAAAAACAAAAACAAAAAACCCCACCAAGTGTCCCCAGTTCAAATGCAATACAGTTTCAGTAAGTTTTTCGGCTTGCAGATGTTTTTCGGTTGTTCTCTCATCAAAGGTAGGGAGAAAAAGAAAAAAAAGCGTCTGGAGGCAGTTCTGAGAGTGGTATCTGCAACTGTGGCTTGCCTGCCTGCTGCTCTCAGCCTGTAGCTGGCGGCGTTATTTATGAAGATCTCTGGGGTGAGCTAGCACTCACCTGGTCCCACAGGCTTTGTTTGCTCAGAGTTTTCCTGTGCGGGGGCCTCTGCTACAGGCTTTCCCCTTTCCAAGCACTGGGAAAGGTGACACTGCCCCGTGTTGTCAGGCCTGCGTGTTTATTTACAGTTCACGTGGGAAGTGGGTCTTCCCTCCTCTCACAAGCGTCCCCGCTCCTGGTTGCTGGGCGCGCTCCGCTCCCGCCAGAGCCTCTCCGACCCGCCCGGCTTGTTTATTTACAGTCCCGGGAAGGAGTCCCTTCCCCCAATCTTCAGTGCTCAGGGCGCCCCACCCTCTTTCCAGCGTGTCTTAACTGTTCTTATTGCTTAGTACTCAGTTTCTCTTTTTTTTCCCGGGTGGAGGTCAGTCTGTCCAGGGGGCTATGCTGCTCTGGCCCAGGCTTGTCTGTGGGGCTACCGCGGTACCACGAAGCTCACCTGGTCCGCGTCTTCCCAAGCCGTATGGGCGCCGGCCACTGGTGGCCCCGGTGGCCCTCCTCGGTTCTCCGTTTAACGTGAAGTGGAGATTCTCTGCGCCGGCTGGAGATGTGGAGGAGTCAAAGTTATGCCTTTTCTCGGTGATTATGCCTGCAAAGTGTGTCTCCAGCGTCTCTCCAAGATTTCACTATAGGAGGGTCGCTTTCTGCTTCCTACCTCTAGCCGCCATCTTGGAATTCTTGAAGTCTACTTTTTCTGTGATAAATATTGCTACCTCTGCCTGTTTTGGGGAGCCTTTGGCTTGGTAAATCTTCTTCTGTCCTTTCATCCTTATCTTATTCTTATTTGTGTTGATGAGATGGAAGATTGTTGGATCTTCCTTTGTAATCCAGTTTGTCAAGCAATGTCTTTTGATGGCAGAATTAAGTCTGTTAACATTAAGAGTTAGTATTGATATGTATGTGCTGATTCCTGACATTTAGTTGTCTTAGCTGTTTGAAGGCTTGACTGTGTAACTAAATCAATGTTACTCTCTATTTTCTTGCTTTTTCTTTTTCTGTAGTTTGGTACTGCCTACCCTTTCATGTTATGTTGAGTTTCACTTTCTGTTGCACAACTCCTTGAAGAATCTTTTCTAGTGGTGGCTTTCTGGTCATCTATTGTTTTAGTTTCTGCTTATAATGGAAGACTTTTATGGCTCCATTTATTTTGAATGATAGTTTTGCTAGGTAGAGTTTCCTAAGGTTGAAGTTATTTTCATTCAGTGCCCCAAAGACCTCACCCCAAGCTCTTCCTGCTTTTAATGTTTCTGTTTAGAAGTCTGCTGTGATTTTGATGGGTTTACCTTTGCATATTATTTGTATTTTCTCTCTTACAGCCTTCAATATTCTTTCTCTAGTCTCTGTACTTGTTGTTTCAATGATAATATGTCGTGGGATAGTTCTCTTTTGGTGAGGTCTGTTTGGAGTTCTTCCTGTTTCTGTATAGGCATAGTTTTCTCTAGATTTGGGAAATTTTCTGTTTTTATTTTGTTAAATATATTATACATTCCTTTTGCTTGCATCTCTTCTCCTTTGTCAATGGCCATAATTTTCAGGTTTGGTCTTTTAATGGAGTCAGTAAGTTCTTGCATTTTCTTTTAACATGTCTTGAGTTGTTTAATAGTTCTTTGGTTTTTCCTTTAATTACCATTTCATGTTCAAATTCTGAGATTCTGTCTTCTGCTTGTTGTATTCTGCTGTATTGGGCTTCCATTTTGTTTTGCATTTTTCTTTCATTCTTTTTTCTGAGGTTTTCTATATCCTGAGTGTCTTCATTTTTAATACTGTCTCTTTTCATCCTGAGTTCATTTATCTCTTTATATATCATGTTCTTTATTTCACTTTGGTGTTCATACAGTGCTTCTATAGTTTCTTTCATTTGTTCTTGTGCTTTCTCAAATTCTCTATTTTTGTTGTCTTGGAATTTTGAATGTCTCCTGTACATTTTGGTTGACCATATCCAGTATCATCTCTACAAAATTCTCATTGATTACTTGCAGAAATTTCTTCTTTCAGATTGTTCTTGTGGGCTTCATTGGGTTCTTTGGCATAGTTTATATTTGTTTTGTTGGAGTCTGGATTTGATTATCTATTTTCTTCTTTTCTGTCTGGTTCCTGTACTAATTTATTATTGGGAGTAAAATGATTTCCCTCTTTTTCCATTTTCCCTTCATTGTCCTTGCTATTGTTTCTGTCCCTGTGCTGTGTGTAATTCAGTATTGTCTAGCTTGTAATAATAACAATGGTGATATCTAGAATGGAAGGGTGAGAAGAGAGGGAAAGCAAAGAATGTAAAGAAAAAGCGAAAACAAAACAAAACAAACAAATAAACAAACAAACAAAAAACAGATCCAAAGAAATAAACAGGGAGAGATAGTGTACTAATCAGTGGTAAGCTAAACAGTCATTAGAGAGACAGAGAGAGGACAAAAAATATCTCCAAGTTCAAATGCAATAAAGTTTCAGTCTTAATAATTTTGTTGTTAGTCCTTTAGCCTCCAGTCCTGGGTTGTTGTCTGAGAAGTATTTCTGTCACTGTCTCATCAAATGGGCAAAAAACAAAACAAACAAACAAACAAAATACCAAATTCAAATGCAATATGTTTCAGTTAGTGCTTCAGCATCATCTCCTAGTTCTGTTGTCTTATCAAAGGACAAGAGAAAGAAAAGTGTCTGGAGACAGGTTTGTGAATGTCTATCTGAGGCTGCAGCTCACCTGCCACCTACTTGCTGTCATCTGCTGCTGCAGGGTTCATTTATTGCAGATCTCAGGAATGAGATTTACCCTCACGTAGCCCCACAGGCTTTGTTTATTTAGAGCTCTCCTGGACGTATGCCCCTTTTGTTTTCTCAAGTATACATCCCTACATGCCTGCTGCAATTGTAGTCATTTTTATTTAGAGTTCATGTGGGGAGGTGCTCCTCCCACACTCTCCTGTGGAGCTTTCCACATGACAGCCACTGTTACAAGCTTTCCCCTCTCCAAGGTTGCAGGGTGGGTGCTGCCACACATGGCTTTTCCAGCTGGCTTGTTTAGTTACAGTTCCTGTGTGGAGTGCCCCCTCCCCACTATGCAGTAGAGCATGCCACACTTTAGCCACTGTTACAATCCTTCCCCTTTCCAAGCACACTGGGAGAGGTGACACCACACCCACCTTCTTCAGCCAGCTTCTTTATTTACAGTCCTTGTGAGGGAGTGCCCTTCCCCCCCTCCAGTTGCACGTGCCACATTTTAGCTGCTTTTACAAGCTTTCCCATCTCCAAGGTTGCTGTGTGGGTGCCACCACGCCTGCCTTCTATGGCCAGCTTGTTTATTTACAGTTAGTGCGAGGGAGTGCCCCTTCCCCACTCTCCAGAGCTGAGGGCACCCCACCCTCTTTGCTACTTATTTTTTTTTCTAGCTACTTGTTTATTATTCAGTTTGTTTTATTTTTTCTTTTTCCCTGGGTGTTGGTCAATCTGTCCAGGGGCTATGCTGATTTGTCCCAGGGTTGTCTGTGGGAGTACCACATGCCACTTAGCTCACCTGGTGGTCTGCTTTTTCCAAGCAGGTTCAGAGCTGGAATCTGAAGACACAGGAGCCCTTCTGGTTTCTCCATTTAATGTGGAGTGGGGATGCTATGCATGGGCTTGGTGTGTGGAGGTGTTGGAGTTTTGCCTCTTCTTGGTGGTTTTTCTTGCAAGGTATATCTTCAGTGTCTCTCCAAAATTTTACTTTAGGTTGCACACTTTCTGCTTCCTCCTTCTAGTTGCCATCTTGGAATCTGTATTGGGTATTTTCAAGATATTGTCTCACAAACTATTTTCCTGGGCTTCTCTTGAACTGCTATCCTCATGATCTCTGACTTCCAAGTAGCTAGGATTACAGATGTGAGCCACCAATTCTCAATTTATCCTTCCTAGGTCTTTTCAATTTGGTTATTTTTGAGGTAGGGTCTCACATTTATGTCCAGCCCAGCTTGGATCATCATCTTCCTATTTATGCTTTCTATGAGGCTGGGAAGTCAGATGTGTGCCATTATGCCCAGTTTAATTGATTGAGTTTGGTCTGTCAAACTTTTTACTGTGGCTTGCCTCAAATTGTGGTCCTCCTAATCTCTGCCTCCTAAATAGCTAATGTTACAGGCCTCTTACCTTGTCCATATTTTTTTCCATTTTTATTAGTGTATATTTATTACACAAAACAGCTGGTTTCATTATGTTTTAAGAAAGAGATTTTCATCAGTTCCCTCACTGAAGTGCTCTCCTTTGTGCCACTTCTGATGTATTTCTCCAATTGCAAGGCCCTGCCCTTCATATCCACTCTAATTCTGGTTCTTTCTTTACTTCATCATTTCTTCTTTTACATTCTGGGCTGGGATTATTGACAACTGTTTATATTACACATGAAGTTTCATTGTTTGTTTCTAATTTTCCTTGTCAGACAGGAATAGATTAAGAGAGAGGCTGGCAATGATGAGCTTACAACATATTTTACATAAAGAATTTTCACTTTTGAATTTAACCTTTCTCCATGATTTGAGATTATTGCTTAGAGATGTTTAAAGACTCTTTAAATATCATATGGCTCCTACACAGAGTGGCCACATGCCAGGAAGGGCCTTGTCAGGAAATATGATCACAGGAATAAACTGTCTCCATGTATCCCTGTGAGACAGTTGACCCATGAGTGACACTTCACAAAAGGTTTTCTTCTTGCTCCTTCTTCTCACCTCTCTTCTCCTCCTCATCTGTTATCTTTATTTCTTCCTATAGTCTCATCCCTCTATTAAAATACAAAACAATGTGGGTGGTATACAGATTTTTTCAAAATTCTTCATTTTTATATTATAATGGGTCCATAATAACTTCTATATGTGTAAAGATATGTTAGCTTTCTTCATAAGTAGATTATTTTCACATAATTTGTCAAATTTATCAAAAAATGCTATTAGGCATATAACCGACAACCAAGAGTCCATGGTTAGGAATTAGAGTATATATTTATGATGTATATTACTCCCAAGAGACTTACATTTAACATTTAGTATAATGTTAATCCCAACATACAAACACACACACACACACACACACACACACATACACACAAAGATTTATTTTATTTTCTCATAGAATAACTTTTCTGAATATATGAAATTTTGATTTGGTTGATTTTCTTTTGTAACTTAAAGTTGGGTGTTTATTAAATTTGCAGGAAAAAGGTTTCTCCTTATAAGACATCCTACACAGTACACATTTATGATTTATTTTGAAAGTGCTCATAATATTTTTAAGTTCTACATTTCAAAACTTTAGTTCCACTAAGTAACACTCTGTATCACACTTCTGTATTCTGCAACCCTGTCTTCTACTAATTAGTACTTGAAAGAAAATATTGTTATGTAAAATTTAGATATTTTGAACTGTATTTGAAAGATATATATAATTTTCAAGAAAGATTTATATACAATATGTGTATAATGTATGAATATTATACACATGTATATGGAGTCATACATATATTTACATAAATTTTAAGTAGTAAAAAGACTCAATTTTGAATTTGTCTGATTTTTAAGAAACTATATTTAAAAGCAGGCCTATGGTTGAAGATTCAATTTTGGTAAGCATAACAGGTACTAAATCAGGAAATGTGACACATCATTATTTTTTTATGTGTGTATATACATACACATATCCTGCTAAGAGAAAATAAATATAAAATATAAGAAAATTAGAGATTTTTAAATTTCTGCATTTTACTTTTTATTAATGAAATTTCTTTCAATTGATACCTAAAAATTATACATATTTATATGTTAATAATATAGCAGGTGATATTTCTTTGAATGTATTTGTGGTGAAAACATTCAAAATCCTTTCTTCTGGCTTCTGAAATGTACAGTACCTTAATTGTTACCTACCATCACCAAACTACACAGTTGCATTTGAGGACTTTATGCTTCTTCTTAACTATAACTTAGTACCAATTGACCACAGTTTCTCTATCACTCTCAACCCCTGTACTCCCCAGCTTTTGGTAACCACCACATCAATGTCCGTGACCTCGTTCACATAACATAGTGCTCTTCAGTTCCAGTCATGTTGTCACAAATGAAAAACTTCTTTATTATTATTTTTAGCAGTACTTGAGTTTGAACTTATGGCCTTATGCTGCTAGCCAAGGGCTCTACCACTTTCACCATGCCTCCAGCACCAGATTTCATTCTTTGTATGGATGAGTACCATCCTCTTTGTATATTACCACATTTTATTGATTCATCCATCAGATAATGGAGACCTAATTTGTTTCCATTTCTTGGCTATGGTGACTGGGTGAATAGTGGTGCAATGAACATGGGAATGAAGATGTCTCAAAATTACTGATTTTCTCTCCTTGGATTACATAACAAGTATTAGAATTGCTGGAACATATGGTAGTACTACTTTTATTTTTTAAGAACCTCATACTATTTTCTACAACAGCTGTATTAATTTTCATTCTCTCCAGGGCTACCCTTTCTCTACATCCTTGTCAGCATATGAATCTTTAGTTCATTTGAAAACAGCCATTCTTACTGGGATGAAGTATTACTGTGGTTTTGGTTTGAATTTCCCTGATCATTAGTGCTGTTGTCAATTGTTCAATTTACTTGTTAGGCATTTACATGTCTGTCTTTGAGAATTGTATCTTAAGTGGTAAAGACCATTTTAAAAATGTTTTACTTTGGTTTTGCTTTGCAGTTTTCAAGTTTTCAGTTCTTTAGTTCCTTTTATATTGTGCACATTAATTGCACATCATAAATATAATTTGTAAATATTCTCTCACATTCTACAAATTTTGTCTTCATTGTGATGACTGATTCCTTTGTGTGCAGAAGCTTTATATTATGAAGTAATCCCATTTTCCTATTTTTGGTTTCACCTTCTGTGCTTTTGGTGTCTTGTCTAAAAACTCCTTCCCCATTCTAATATCCACACGCATTTCCTCAGAGTTTTCTTCCAGGAGTTTCATAGTATCGAATTTTACATGTAAGACTTTAGTCAGTTTTGACTTGATTTTTGCAACTGGGGAGAGAAGTCTAGATCCATTCTTTATGTGGATAATCAATTTTCCAGCTACCAATAATTTCAAAGAGCGTCATGTATCTAAAACATTGTCTTAGCATCCTTGCTGAAGTCAGTTGACTGTGGTTTTGTGGATTTACTTCTAGGATCTCTGCTCTGTTATATTAATCTGTGTGTACTATTGTTATGCAAATATCATCTGCTTTGATTACTATACACTTATTGTATATTTTGAAGTCAAGTGTATATGGCTCTGATTTTGTTCTTTCTGCTTACAATGTTTTTGGCTGTTCAGGATTTTATGGCTCCATACAAATTTTAGGAATTTTTTTCTTGTTCTATGAAGAATGTCACTTGTATTTTGGTAAGTATTGCAATGAATCTGTAGATTGTTTTGGGTTAGTATGGATGTCTTGACAATATTACTTCTTTCAGTCTATGAACAGGGTATGTGTCTCCATTTTTATGTATCCTGCAATTTCTCTATCAACAATTTATAATTTTAATTCTACAGATCTTTTAAATTTTTTATAAAATTTACTTCTAGAAATTTAGTTGCAAATTTTAATGGAATTTCAGATAATTGGCTAATGGTGTATAGTCATGCTATTGATTATTCTATGTTGATTTTGTTTTCTGCAAAAAAAATTTTTATCAATTTTTTATTACTTCTAATTGCCCTTTTATGGAGTCTTTGATATTTTCTACACATAAGATCATTTCATCTTCAAGCAAGGACAAATCAACCTCTTCTTTTTGCAAGTTAAATACCCCTTATTTCTTCCTCTTGCCTGATTTCTCTAACTAGAAGTCTGCATTGTGTTGAATAAAAGTTGTGAAAGTGGACATCCTTCTCATGTTCCAGACCATGGAAAGTTTTCCGCATTTCCTCATTAAGCATACCATAATCTGTTGACTTATTATATGAGATGTCAATTATGTTTATATATTTTCTTCCTATTCTAAATTTGTTCATCACTTTTATGATGGGATGTTGAATTTCATCAAATATTTTTTCTGTATCTATTGAGACAACCATATTTTTTTCTTTCATTCTGTTGATGTGATTATAATATTTACTGAGTTGCATATGTTTAACCATAAATACCTGGGGTGAAACCCATTCAGTCAAGGTGAATAATCTTATTAATGTGTTGTTAGACTCAATTTGCTAGTATTTGGATGGGGATTTTTGCATCTATATTCCTTAAAATGTTGTCCTCTATTTTCTTTTTCAGTTATGTATATGACTAGCTTTTGTGTTACTGTTAGTCTTGTACAATGTGTTTTGAAAAATTCCCTACTCTTCAGGTTTTAGAATAATTTAAAGAGAAATTGGTTTTAGTTCTTCTGTGAATGTTTGGTAGAACTCAGCATTGAAACTGGTCCTGGACTTATCTTTGATGGAGAATTTTTATTATTGATTCAATTGAATTACTTGTTTCTGATATGCTCAGATATTTTATTTCTTCATGATTTAATCTTTAAAAGGTGTTTGTATCCAGGAACTTGTCCATTTCTTCTTTGATATCCAATAGTTCATAATAGTCTATATTGATCCTTTGTATCTATGGTGTCAGTTGCACTGTCTCCATCTTCTTTGTTTTCATTTAAAACATCTTTTTCATTTTTTGTGATCACACTAACTAAAGCTTTTAAACTCTGGTTATGTTTGTAAAGAACCAGCTTTTCATTTCATTATTCTTTTGCATATTTTGGGGAATTTATCACTTATTTCTACTTCAATATTTTAAAATTTATTTTACCCCTACTGATTTGGGGTTTGATTTGTCCTTGCAGTGATAAAGTCTTTATTTAACATCTCTCTTCTTTATTTCTACAGATGTTGATTACTACAAAGTTCTCTCTTTTTATTGCTTAATAGGCATTGTTACATTGTGTCTCTGTCTTCATTTTCTCTAGAAATATTTACATTTCCTCCATGATATCTTCATTGAGCAACTGGTTTTTGTATTAATTTCCATACATTTCTATAATTAGAAATATTTTTGTAATAGTGATTTGCAATTTATGGCATAGTCATCAGAAAAGATACTCGATGTGATCACAATTTGTTTTTTGACCTTTTATGTGATCTAACCTAGAGAATAATGTTCTATGCACTGATAAGAACAATGCATAGTCTCCACTTCTTGGATGAAACTTCTATAGATGTCTGTTAGGTCTCTTTGGTCAAGGATGCAATTTACTTCTGCTGTATGTGGATTTCATATGTGGATGTCTTTTACTGCTGGGTATGGTGTGTTATGGTTACCTCCTGTCACTGTTTTGGAGTATATTTCTTTCTTTAGGTCTCATAATACTTGCTGTATATATTTGAGTGCTCACATATTAGGTGAATATATATTTAGAATTGTCATTTTCTCTTGCTGAATTGACTCCTTTATCTTTAGATATGAACCTTCCTTGTCTGTTTGTACTGCTTTTTATTTAAATTATATTTATCTAACAGAAACTTGATTGTACCTGCTTTTTGGGGATTCTGTTTGCATGAAACATATTCCTTAATTTTCAATCTTTGTTGATCTTAGTGTAAAGTGAGTTTTTTATAAGAAATTTATACTTAAGACTGTTTTGTTTTTGTTTTGCTTTTGTCTACTCTGTCATTGTATTTCTTTTAATTTGTGATTTAATACATTTGCATTTTAGCTAGTTATTTATGGGTAAGATATTACAGTGACAATTTTGTTACTTATTTTCAAATAAGTTGTTTTTCATTCTCTTAGTTTTCTTTTGTGTTTAAGTGGTTTATTATAGTTAACCACTTAACTATAGTTATTTCCTGACTATTATTGTTACTATTTTTTTTGACACATGATCTCACTGTAGCTCATACTGGACTTGAACTTGCAATGTTCCTGCCTCAGCCTCTCAAGTACTGGGAAAATACACCAATTAATATGATAATTTGAGAGACTGTGTCTGTGAAATCCAGATTATATACAGGAGTTTCTGACTAGTGATGGACCTCACTATGACAGGACCAAAGGTCCAAGACAATGTTTTGTGGTTCATGTCCTGTTCCCCAGTGTGTTGAGTTCTGCTCCTTCCTCTGTTGCCTGAGTTTGAAGATGGGTGGTGGAGGCACACAGACAGCTGGCCTTCACATTTATCCATGATTCAATTCATAGCCTCAGGTATATTGCTTCCTTGTGATAGGTCTGTTGCTGGATTTCAAATCTAAGTGCTGGATCAATTCTTTCTCCCTCCCCCAAACTGAAACCTTCTCTCTCTAATGCTTGGAGTTGGAATAGAAAGGCTGCTGATTTATCTTTCCTTCCTGATGTCTTCAAAGTGTCTTTTCTTTCTGTTATTCTAACACCAGGAAAATTTGTCCCTCACCTGGCTTCCTTATCTCTTATGAAGGTATTTTTGTGTTTTAGTAAGCTGTGTAAACTTGTGTGCTTGTGAATTGAAGTATAGTGGAGGGACTTACTAAGCTGCCATCTTTCTCTGATTCCCACTTGAACATTTTAAATATAAACTGGTTTATGATCAAAATTAAAGCATGCAATTGGACAGATTCATCATGTTTATAACATCAACCATATTCCTATGTTGTGGGTAAACTTACTGAACTTTAGCTTAAAGTATCTAATCAAATAATCAGCCTTTTAATCCAATGGCTGATTTTAGCTTTGCTTGGGATATTGTTGAAATGGTCATTATAAAAATTAATTCCTTAAGTTTATTTAATTTTAGAAAGAAATCTACTATCTTGTGGTCAGTCATCTGTCTCAGTTGTAAGTGCTTCCACATTAAGATCACAATGGGAAAAAATATACAATTGCTTATGACTGCCCTTGCTGTTTCACTCCCAGATTTAAGCATGTAAACTTCAATTTTCTCCAAAATACAATACAAGTTCCATCAGATTTCCTTCAAGGTTTAATGTGAGTGCTGTTAAGGCTTGATCAGATGTGTTCTCTCCCTCCATGTGGTTGGCACTTAAGATTCCTGGTATGAAATGAATAATACTCCACATGCTGACCCAGAAAAGAGCAACACATCAAAAACTGTGAAACAAGCTATTGACCAGTTGTCTTCTTGCATGGCTAAAGAGATTAAGCCACATAGATTATTACAAAGATATAGATAATTTATACAGACTTATATGGAAGTATTACCTAAACACTTTATGCTTAAGTACACATTGTTTTAAAAAATATAGAACATAAAGTTTGCCGGTACAGAAAACTGATTTATGGATTATATGTATAAATTGATAAATAATAATATTTGTCTTTAAGTTTATTTATTTTGGGGACAAATATACCTAATGTTCTATAACTTGAATAGAAAATATCTTATTAAAATTAAAACAAATCCCTAAATTCATTTAGAATACACACTTAATAATATTTTAACCCTCAAAAGACAGGCATGAAAATTAAATGCTTCTGGTAGAACAGCTGCATGTGTTAAACCACCTAGTAGGATTCTACTTTTTTTATTCCTTCTCCCTCAAAGTCTGTAAGATTGCATAAGCACTGAGGAACATGACAATAAAGTGGACTCATTCTCTATATTTCATAAATCAAACTATAATTTGATTTAACAGTTTTAAGCTCATGTATTTATAAATCATCCCAGGTAATTCTTCATGGCCCTTGAATTTTTGTTGCATGTCTTTTTTTGTTCATGTAGCTCAAGTTTGACATACTTACTACATGTAGGAGGTATCTGAAATTGCACAATTGATTTATGTTATACATTAGTCATCAGTGCCAATTCCTCCACTCCCATTCCTACTATTGCCTTCATATCTCACCTATATTTAAGATAAAATCCACTGAGTCTGCATCATTCCTCATTCTGCATCATCTGATTATACTAACCATTATCTGGACATTATTGGTGATGCTACAGGGGAAACCATCTCAAACTTCTAAACTTGATTGGTACCTTTGTGTAGCTTCTTATGATCTCTTCTCAACTTCCTATACAATCTCTGTGCTATTATACTCTCTATTTTAATCCATCTCTTTCTATAAAAACCTGATTGTGTTATTTCCATGTTGACAAATAGCAACAACAAAACCACAAATATCTTCAATGGTGGAATTCAAAATTCTTTAATCTCTTCTTTCTTGTTATTGTTTAACTTATGAGATTCATAACAATCTTATTCTACTGTCAATTTTAGGCAGACCTTCATCCTTTCATTGCACTACATAAATCTTCTCATGTGATTTTATGTCTTAACCCTATCTTGCAGTTCTTCAGAAAGGCCCTCAATCTTATTTTCTTCTTTCAATCTTTGCTAATAAAATAAATACTTTAAAAAGCAATCAGTCTGAATGAGGTTCATAGTTCTCCAAATATCTTCCAAGGAAGAAATGCAGGGTTAAAAGTATAGTAGTGAGAATTTAACAGTTCATTAATATTGTTTTAATGATGGCAGACTACCAACAGGTAGATAAAATCATAAAATAAGGAATTGCATAATAGGGTAGCCTATACTTTTATTTATTCCTTCTTCTTTTTTCCAGTTTTAAGAAATTAAATGGATAATGATGCCATTTCATTATTCATAGTGTTTTTTTCTTCTTTTTTTGCCTACCAGGTTTACTTGGAATTATATATTCATATAAGTAATGGGTCTTGAAAGATTGAATTAATTAAACTTTTTTGATAATGTTATACATGCTGTTCTTTCAATATGTACACATTGTAAATAACATTCACATTGACTAAATCAAGCTAATTATCACATGTATTACTTTGTATTTTATTGTGTTTTATTGGTCCTAACACTTAAAATCTATGCTCTTAGCAATTTTCAAGTATATGCATTTGCTATTAACTATAGTCACCAACTCTTAAACTTATTCCTCTAAAGGAAATTTTGAATCCTTTGACCAATATCACTCAGGTTCTGGTAACCAACATTGTACTTTGCACTACTCATAAAAGAAAAATAATATTTTAAATTTTGTACTCTAGTAGACTAGCGTTAGTAAATTTACAGCCAAGAAATCCTATATGCCTTAATATATAAAACATGCTCAAACATATTGCTAAACAATACTTGGCAATTACACATCACTATTTATGGTAAACATATAGAATAGTTGCTATTCAGAAATTGGCTCAAAGAAAGATTCTTAAAGTTAATGATTTTCTTTGATAAATGTTCTTTCATCCCATTTTTAACAATAATGTCTACTTTGTTTTCTATTCTCAGTTTTAGTACTTTAAATAAATATTTAAGATTAGAAAAGCTATTTCTGTGAGGAAGGACATAAATATATTTCACAAAAATGAATTGATAAGATCCTCACTAAGGAAGAATAAAAATTAGAATATATCATTCCACCTTTAAGTGAACACATTCTCATTTCATTTTTAAGTATTGACAACTGGAAATCATATACCTGAGAAGTTTAGAGTGTGTGCTTTCTTATTTTTTTCTAATCTCAAAAGTCTCTCTTTCCAGATGTGAGTTTGAAAATTTCTGCTAGATCACACAAAATCTTCAAATTATTTCATGGCAAAACCTTAAAACCATGTTGAAGTTCTCAATAAGCTATGTCTTCCATCCATTAAGGCTAGTCTGTCTGACCTACACAAAAGCAGATCCAAACATTTGAACCTGCATATGTGATTGTTAGTAGCAACTTTCTTTTTTGGCCATTTATTTTGTACAAAAAATGTCCATCCATTGCCACAGAACTGCACTTAGCATTATCAATCCCATTGACACACAGCCAGATGCTTTCCTAATGATGTGATACATGCACATCATGTGATACATGCAATGTATCACATGAAGCCAATTCACCTGTTATTTGAAAAGACAAAAATATTCAGCAAATGAACTAAGTATTCACATATTGTTGGCTATTCATAGGAAACTGGTTTAGCCAGGTTCAAATTACATACTCATATAGAACACATTAGATCCATTAGATCCAGTGGACATAACAGGGTACTGACTATGATTTAAGAAAGTGTTAATTCTCTTCTTAAAATTGCTCTACTATATTCATTAGTTGCAAGGATTTGAATGAATGGATGTACTTTCAGTGTATATATTTCAAATAAAACAAATGAATTTAAGTTATTTTATGGGGGCTTGGTGACACCTAATTATAATATTTTTCACAAAGTTTTAAATTGTCTGGTAATGGATTGAAATATAAAGAAAGAAAAAAAAAGTGAGAATCTGGGAGGTAGATGTCTGGATTCCAGGTCTCATGTTTCCTAATCACACGACTATGAATAAACCATTTTATCTTCTGCACTTGTACCTATCTCGTAGATGAAGAATAAAAACATTTTTCTACATGTTTTAAAGCTTTGTTAAATGTATCAAATTGGATAATTATATTTGACAGTTAAAAATGTGATGTGACTTCATGAACAAATGAAAAGTACCAGTAAGAAATTAATATTCATTCTTTCTAAATATATTTAGACTGAGAGAGCAAAAACTTATTTTTAAAAATTATGACAATACCTACTAGCCAGTTTGTGTAGTCAGCAATGTAGATGTCACATGCTATAAATGATTTTAACTATAATCTTGTTTACCTTTGCAACAATTCTCTAAGATATTTGTTTCTGTGATACTCTGTAATTCTCAATTTCTCAACTGAAATGTAGAGTCTAATGCCCACAATTTTTTATATCTATCAACATTCATACTATTTCAACACTTAATATGTACTCAACAATGTGGTGATTCAGGTAATTTTTACACATCATGGACTGGAAACTTACTAGCTGAAGGAAGCAATGCAAATTGTTGTAATTCAAGGCATTACATGTTGCGAGTTCCTGAAGGCTGTACAAGCAAATTTTAGGGGAAAGTAAAATCAACATAAAATTAGTAGATAATTAAAAATATACTTATTTTTATTTGAAATAGTCAATTTTAATAGTAGGGTATGGGAGATAACCATGGATAAAGCAAGTATTATCTTAGAAATTTTGCAAGTGAAAGTACCCTTGTAAGTAATTGTATTGGAACAATAGTTTAAACCAAGATTGTTAGCAAATTAGCATACAGAGTCACCAAAATCATTAGTCTTTCTTTAAAAAGAAAAAAATGGAAAATAAACCTGGTGTGAGCCCCTCAAATTACTAATTAATTAATTAAAATAGTAAGTTATTTACTCATTCAATGTTTAATTTACATGAAAGTAATCACCAGACAAAGTGGCTCACCCTGATAAACTCCAGATGCTTGAGAGGATAAAGCTGGAAGATTACTTGAGCCAGAGTTCAAGTACTAATAAAAACAAAAAAGAAAAGAAAGAAAATGTTTTCTTTCTAAATATACAGTTTGTAATTTACTTCCACTTAATTAGTTTATTTAAAATCCATGCATTTATTCATTATATGAAGGTTATATTGTAATGGATAATTACATATATATATAAATATTCCATATTTCTTCATTGTTATGCAGAGGAGTGGGTTTCCTCTCAAGTCAATGAGTTCACTGAATATTTCTCTCCAATTTTCTAATCCAAGTGCTGTCCCTTCTGACAGAGGCTTTCTGTGCATACTTGACCCAACTTAGGTTGATATGCTATCCTGTGTGGCAATCATTGGTACCCCCTCTACTGGACAGCTTTCAGGGATATCCACTCAGGGTGTTTGAGCCCTGTTTAATTTCTCTAACACCTATCTGAAGACTTGACAAATTGTTGGAAATCAATATCTACTTGTTGAATCAGTTAATAAAGAATAATATTTTTAGATTTATAGTATGCTACCAACAAGCAGTTGTAAGACAGATGTGTGTTTAATGTAGAGCATAGATTTAGAGGTTTAAAGTTTAAGGGGGAAATGCACAATTTAACTAAACTTTAAGTTCAATAAAATAAAATCTTTCATATTTGTAGCAAAAATATGCTTCTGGATACTTATACAGCTTTCCTGTTTAGTGTGACATTTCTGAGTTATGTTCCTGCTATGATTTAAAGGTGTACTTCAAAGTTTATGTGTTGGAAACTTAATCGTCAATGAAAGGTGTTGAGAGCTGGGAACTTTAAGAAGTGATAAGGGTATGAAGGCTCTGTCCTAATTACTGGATTAATGGTATTCCCATAAAAATGGGAGAGTTACTGTAGTGGGTTACTGAAGAAAGGAGGAAGTCAATCATTTTCTCTTTTTCTTTGTTCTTGGTTCTCTTTCTTTTGTATGCACATGCAAATATGTTTTTACTCTTGTGCCTACTATCATGGGCTCATACATTCCGAAGAGCCTATCCAGAAGTAATGCATCTGAACTTCCACAATTGTAATAAAATAAACCTGTGTTCTTTATAAATTATACAGTTTCATGTGTTCAATGACAGCAGACAAATAAGGAATTCTCTAGCAAGTTGAACTTCAATTACCCACAACAATAATCTGCTCATTTACCCTCTCCCCTTCCTACTTTATTTCCTATTCCTTTGCAATAATTCCTGAAATCTCCTCTCAAGTAAACTATTTATACAGAAAGCATTATTTCCAAATGTTCTTTTGTAAGAATCCAAATCAGGACATGTAGTAAATACCCTCCCTCTGGCAACTGTAATTGATTCAGGTCAGGCCATGTGACTGGAAAATTGACATTCAAAGTTTTTGCTTGGAATTGAATATGAGAGAAGATGCTTCCTCTTTCTGACAGGTTTTCAGTTGGTACAGTCCACTAATTCACCTCTGTGTTCCTTATACAGTGAAGATCTGTATGCAGTCACAGAGAAGTGTTTAGTAAAGGTGGTGTACTGGGAGTTCCTATTTTATTTTTTCAATTATGTGAGCAGGTTTCACTTAGTCCAGGTAAGCTAACAATGCATATATTTCTGCCTAAGTTAGTGTTTACATTATAAAGAATGAAAGAAGTCATGACTAACACATACAGTGAAGGGAAAGAGCAATTGGAAAAGGTTGAAGCAACTGGCTTAAGCTGGTAGCAAAAGAATCTTAAAATCACATGTGGAATAAGAAATAAAGAGGTTTGTGAAAAATTATTTTGGGAAATTTTTCTAAGAAAATATCTAAACAACCTTAAATGTGTTAATTTATCTGAAATTAATTTTAAAATGTGTTAAGTATTTACTGCTCTTAAAAATGTTAGTTTTATACTCATTTTTTTCCTTATTCATATATTCATATGTGCATACATTGTTTGGGTCATTTCTTCCCCCTGCCCCTTCCCCTTCCTCCCCACCACCCTCACTTCTAGGTAGAAACTGTTAGGTACTTTTCTCCAATTTTGTTGAAGAGAAGACATAAGCAATGATAAGAAACAAAAAGAATTTTTGCTAGTTGAGACAAGCATAGCTATACAGAGAGATTCCTGGCATTGCTTCCATGCACAAGTCTATTACAACCTGAATTGATTCATCTCTACCTGGCCTCTTCACTATTTCCTGATCATCTTCCCATATTGACCTCTGTCACTTAAAGGTTACTCTACTAGCTCCTCTGCAGTGGAGGCATCAAACACTTTCAAATTTTGTGTTTCCTACATATCCCCATTCCTCCCATATGTGTTTTCCCCCTATCATGTGACCCAAGTACAACAATACTACTGCCTTTGTCTTAGATCTAAAGTCCACATATGAGGGAGAAAATATGACTTTTGGTCTTCTGAGACTGGCTAACCTCGCTCAGAATGTTCTCCAGTTCCATCCATTTACTTGCAAATGATACTATTTCATTCTTCTTCATGGCTGAGTAAAATTCCATTCTGTATAAATACTACATTTTCTTGATCCATTCATCAGTAGTGGGGCATCTTGACTGTTTTCATAACTTGGCTCTTGTGAATAGTGCTGCAATACACATGGGTGTGCAGGTGCCTCTGGAGGAACCTGAGTCGCATTCCTTTGGGTATATCCCCAGGAGTGGGATTGCTGGGTCATATGGCAGCTCTATGATTAGATTTTTAAGAAACCTCCATATCGTTTTCAACAGTGCTTGCACTAACTTGCATTCCCACCAGCAGTGTATGAGGGTTCCTTTTTCCCATCAAAAACACCTGTACTTGTTAGCATTTTTAGTTATAGCTATTCTAACAGGGGTGGGGGTGGAATCTTATTGTGGTTTTGATTTGCATTTCTTTATGGCCAGAGATGGTGAGCATTTCTTCATGTGTTTTTTGGACATTTGAGTTTCTTCTTTTGAAAAAGTTTGGTTTAGTTCAGTTACCCATTTCTTTATTAGTTCATTGATTTTCGGAGAGTTTAGTTTTTTGAGCTTCCTGTATATTCTGGTTATAGTCCTTTGTCTGATGTATAGCTGGCAAATATTTTCTCCCACTCTGTGAGTGATTTGTTCAGTTTTGTTCTGCAGAAGATTTTTAATTATATGTAATCCCATTTGTCCATCCTTTTCTTAGTTGCTGAGCTGCTAGGGTTCTATTGAGGAAGTCCTTGCCTATCCCTATTGATTTCAGAGTATTCCCTGCTCTTTCCTGTACTAACTTCAGAGTTTTGGGTCTGACATTAAGGTCCTTGATCCATGTGATAAACATGGATCTAGTTTCAGTTTTTTGTTGGCAGATAACCACTTTTCCCAGCAACATTTGTTGAAGAGGATGTCTTTTATCCATCATATGTCTTTGGCACCTTTGTCAAAAATAAGGTGAGCATAGCTGTATGCATTCATATCGAGGTCCTCTATTCTGTTGCACTTGTCTTTATATCTGTGTTTGAGCCAGTACCATGCTGCTTTTCTTGCTATTGCTTTGTATATAGTTTGAAGTTGGGTATTGTGATATTTCCAGCATTTCTCATTTTGCTGAGTATTTCCTTAGCTATTCGCAGTCTCTTGTGTTTCCAAATGAACTTTAAGGTGGCCTTTCATTCCCTGTGATGAATGTCATTAGGATTTCTATAGTAATTGCATTGAACATGTAGATTGCTTCTGGTAGTGTAGCTATTTTTACTATGTTGATTCTACCAATCCATGAGCATGGGAGATCTTTCCACCTTCTCTAGTCTTCCTCGATCTCTTTGTTCAGAGGTTTGTAGTTATCCTTGTAGAGATTATTCACATCCTTCAAGTAATCACTGAGAATTTCTTGGAGATGTTACTAGACATGGTCAACCAAAACATACAAGAGGCATTCAAAAAATTCCAAGATAACTAAAAATAAAGAACATGAGAAGACACAAAAACAAACAAATGAACTCATAGGAGCCCTAAATAAACATGAAAGTGAAACAGAGAACACTATAAATAGAGCAAGAAATGAATTAAAGATGAAAATTGACAATACTAAAGAGGAAGTAACCAATGCTATGTTAAATCTCAGAAAAAATAATGAAACAAAAATACAAAACACAATGGAAGTCCACTTCAGCAGAAAAGAACAAGCATAAGACAGAATCTCAGAACTTGAAGAAATAGAAATTAAAGGAAAAACTGAAGAGCTATTAGTCAAACAACTCAAGACCTGTGAAAGGAATATGCAAGAACTCACTGACTCCATCAAATGACCAAGCCTGAGAATCATGGGCATTGAAGAAGGAGAAGAGGTACAAGCAAAAGGAATTTGAAATAGATTCAACAAAACAATAACAGAAAATTTCCCAAATCTAGAGAAAACTATATCCATTCAGGTACAGAGGGCCTTCAGAACACAAAATGCCCCCATCACGTATTATCATTAAAACAACAAGCACAGAGAATTTAGAAAGAATATTGAAGGCTGTAAGAGAGAAAAAAAACAAATAACATAAAAAGGTAAACCCATCAAAACCACAACAGATTTCTTAACTGAAACCTTAAAAGCAAAAAGGGCATGGAGTGAAGTATTCTGGACACTGAATGAAAATAACTTCAACCCTAAGATACTCTACCCATCAAAACTATCATTCAAAATTTATGGAGAAATAAAAATCTTCCACAATAAACAGAAAATAAAACAGTATATGACCACGAAGCCACCACTACCAAAGATTCTTCAAGGAATTCTGCATACAGAAAATGAAAGCAAACAAAACCATAAGAGGACAGGCAACACCAAACTATAGGAGTAGAAAAGACAAGGAATGAGTAACATTAATTCATCTACTCATTCTCAAATTTGGTTTACAATCAGTGTGAAAAATCTTACTAGGCACTCTTAGGAATATACATGAAAAAATATGTCAGGTTACAACAAAGGCACCTGCACACCCATGTTTATTGCAGCATTATTAGCAATAGCTAAGCTATACAAACAACCAACATGCCCTAATACTGATGAATGGATTAAGAAAATGTGGTATTTATATACAATAGAATTTTATTCAGCTATAAGAAAAATGAAATTTTGTCAATGCAGGCAAGTGAATGGAACTGGAAAACATCAACTTAAGGGAAGTTAGCTATGTTCAGAAGGCCAAATGCTCCATTTTTGCTCTCATATGTGGAACATAAGCTTGATCCAAATATAAGTAATATTAGTAAATTATTATTAGGTCATGCAAAGAGCTGGTCACGAGCAGTAGAGGTAGGGTAAAAGAAAGATGTTAAGGAGGTAAATATGATTGTTTTACTTTCTATATAAGAATGAATGTAAAATTTTTAAAGCTGTTGAAATCAGTATAAAAATGGGACTAAGGTAGAAAGGAGAAAAAGAGAAGAACAATTTGTCCTATAATACATATATACATGGAAATGTCACAATGAAACACCCTGTATAGCTATCTTAAACAAACAAAAATTTCTTGTTTTCAAAAACAGAGAGCAAGATGGCAATACAAGTTATTTCAAGGGAATTGGTATCAGGGAGAATAGGGAGTATACAAGGAGAGGGTGTAGGAGAGTGAATATGGTGGAAATATTATATACTCATGTATGAAAATGGAAAATTGAGACCTCAAAACTATTTTGGGGTGGGGGTGGGGCAGTTAAAAAAGCATGATGAAGGGTATGAATTTAACTATGATATATTGTAAGAACTTTTGTAAATGTCATAATATACCCCCTGTAAAATAACAAAAAAAGAAACTTATTAGAGCCTATTGGAAATATTTATTATTTCTATCTATTCATATTTCATAGCTTTAAAAGTTAAATTCTGCATCTTTTTCCTATTATAGATTAAGTATTTTGGCAAATTGTAAAATTTGATTTAAAATATTTTTAAAATAACAATTTTAAAAGTTCTTACTAGAGAATTCTCAGAGGGATTGTATTTCCATAAAGCTTTATAATCAATGGAATTTAAAAATTTCAATTAAAATGAAAACTGTCTTTATTTTTTTAATTTTCATTTTGAAAGACATGATTTTTAAGTTATCTTATTGGAATATATGCCTTTAGTAAGCTATTATTTTTCTTTATTTTAATTACTAAATGCTACATCAGATATCACTTCTAAAGTGACAGTTGTTCAAAGTGTAGTCCAGAATGACAAAATGCTTCTTTAAAAGTTTTCTAATGAAAACATATCTATTGTTAATGTCCAATTTTCCACAATCATGAACAAAAAGCCTGAATTTGTCTGAAATGACCATATACTATAGCATTTTTAAATGATACATTTTATATAAATTCTTGCTGATCCTGGATTTTAGCAACAATCTTATAACTAATTTCATGTTTTGGAGAAGTGGGGAAATGTAATAAATATACTGTTTATGTTTGTATGATGGAGCAATACACAGGCAAGACTGTAAAATAATCAAGAAAACACTTATTTAAGAATGTTACACTGGTTTTGCATACTATATATATATATATGTCATAATGAAAAATATTATTTTAAACAACAAAAAAAAAAGAGAAAAATAACCTTACCACAGTTAATTAAGTACAACAAGCCAAGTAGTTCTGGAGAACAAAAAAAAATAACAGAATTAATTCACTGTATTTTCTATTTGGACAGTCTTTTAGTTATAACTACATATTCAAAACAAGTGCCCTTTCACAAAGTAATAGCAACTTCTAACACCAATGGCCACAGTACATGTAATTTGATAATAAGTTTGTGTATATTTTACTCATTTAAAATCCTAGGAACAAAGTCTCAGTAAAGTTTTGGCTTATTTTCTGTGCAACCCAAATTTGTCTCATTTTTTTTCCCCAAAACTCTACTGCATCTTAGCAATCTTATTTCCTCTAATCCATTGACATATGTAACTAGTTGGTAAAAAAACTCCTTTTCAGAAATGTCATCCTTAAATGAATAAGGCAAAAGTCATGGAAAACAAGGTAATGCTGTGAGCTCACTCCATTCCAGGTTCCTGACTGTCCTGAGTCAGCTGAAATCATGGAGGTTCATGGCACCTCTTTGGCAGCCAGTGTCCCTGAGCTCTAGTGACTCAAAAAAAAATTCTAGCAAACATCTTAGTGTTAAAATGCCCTGCCTCCTAGAAAAAAACTAATCATGCTGAAAGTATGAACACTGAAGTGCATCCAACTTTCTCAACCTTTAAGTTCTGGGAAGTCTGTCTACAATCAAATATAGAAATAACTGAACATCTTTTGAAGATAGGAGAATCACAATTACAATGACCTTTATAACTTAAGTAGGCAAAGGAGGAATGGTGACTGAAGAATTGTGCAGAACATTGGAGTGATAACCAGTTCCTCACCTACAAGAGGAGAAACCTGGAAATAGCTCATTTTAATTATTAAGACTGAAAAAAAAATATCTAACACTGTAATGAATTACATGTAATTTCAGACATTAGCATAAAGAATTGAGAATTGAGTAATAAAAATACAAGATGAACTAACAATATTGCTTATCCTGAAAACTACCTATCACATAATTACTCCAGATTTAATCATCTTAAGTGAAGTTAACCAGGCTCAGAAGGCCAAAAATCATGTTCTCCCTCATATGCAGAGTTTAGACTTCAAACAAATGCAGTAATAGTATTGGACATTGATCACACACTAAGGGTAGAGATCAAACAGGAGGAGTAGGGAAAGGTAGGAAACCCAAAACTTGAAAGTGTTTGATGTGCCCAGTGTAGAGGACCTAATATGGTAATCAAACTGAAAGAGGTCAATATGGGAAGGTGACCAGGAAGTAGTGAAGAGGTCTGCTAGAGATGAATCAATTTGGGTTGTAATACACATGTGCATGGAAGCAATGTTAGGAATCTCTCTGTATAGCTCTCTGTATAGTTTCCTTACCTGAAACTAGCAAAAATGCTATGTCTTTCTTATTATTGCTTATGTCTTCTCTTCAACAAAATTGGAGAAGAAGGTAGAACATGTTCTGCCTGGAAATGAGGGTGGGAAAGGAAGGGGACAGGGGGCATGGGGAAGAAATGGCTCAAACAATGTATGCACATATGAATAAATGAATAAATAATCCCCCAAAACTAATATCTGATGGTACATCTTTGCCTTTGTATTTAAAAGGAACTTCCTTTACCACTAATTTAGTTACTTCTGCAATTTTTAAAATCTACTTCTACCTTTTAACTGAAATCTTTGAAAATTATAGATAATATAGTATTTAAAAAATTTTATTAGCAATGGAGTTTCATTGGGATATTTGCATATGTGCATATAATGTATTTTGATCAAATTTACCTCTTTATATCCCCTAATCCTTTTTAAGAGTTTTTATTATAATGTTGCCATATATGTGCATATATATATATAATGTGCTGTCATCACTTCTTTATATCCTACACCTGTATCTGCTGCCCCCCCCAAGCAGTCCCCCTTTTACTATAGTGTCATATTACTTTTAAAGTCTAAATTCCACATATCAGTGAAATAGATGTTATTTGTCTTTCTGAACTTTGTGTATCTGTTTAGCATAATAATCTCAACTTCCATGTAGTTTCCTGCAAATGAATTAGTTTCTTTTTATTGCAAAATAACATTACATCATATATATGTACACATTTTCTTTATCCAGACATCAGTTTGGTCCTCAAGGATGGTTCCATATATTGAATATTGTAAATAGTGCTGCTATAAACATGGGTGTACCGGAATTTCTATTGTATGATGACTTACATTCCTAGATATACATGCCCCAAAGTGATACAGCAGTATCATGTCATATTTCTATTTTTGCTTTCTTGAGTAGCCTCCATACTGATTTTTATAGTGGCTGTACTTATCTACATTCCCACCAATAGTTTGTATAGAGGTTCCTTTTACTCCAGCAACCTGGCCCACTTTTGTTTTTTGTGTTCTTGATGATAGCCATTCTGACCTGGGTGAGATGGCATTACAGTGTCATGTTTATTTGCATTTCTTTCTGGGTAAGGATGTTGGATACTTCTTTGTGTATTTACTAGTCACTTGTACTTCCTTGGAGATTTATCTTTTGAATTTGTTTGCCCATTTATTAATTATATTTCTTTGGTTTACAACTTCTGGAGCCCTTTATACATTCTGGATATTAATTCTTTGCCCAAGGAACAATTGCCAAGATTTTCTCTCATTCTGTAGGCTTTCTCTTGGTTCTGGTAATTGTTTTCTTTGATGTACAGAAGCTTTTTGCATTTGATGCAATGCCATTCTTGCTCTTATTTCTTGAACTAAATAAGTTCTGTTCAGAAAGTCATCCCTGTATCTTTTCTTCAAGTGTTTTCTCCAAGTTCTCCTGTAATAGTATCAAAGTTTCAGGTCTTATATTTACATTTTTGTTCCTTTTTGTATTGATTTAATTCAAGTCAAGATAGGGATTTAGTTTCAGTCTTCTATATGTGGATAGAGTTTTCTCAGTACAATTTGTTGAAGAGACTCTTCTTCTTTCGATGCATGTTCTGGGCATCTGTATCAAAAATTAGATATCTGTAGCTATATGAGTTTATTTCCGGTCATAATTTCTATTTCATTGGTTTACATGTCTACTTTTGTGCCAGTAATATGCTAATTTTGCTATTATTGCTCTGAAGTATTATTCAAAGTTAAGTTTTGTGATGCTTCCAACATTCTTTTTGCTTAGGGTTGCTTTGGTTATTTGAGATTTTTATTCTTGCATGTGAATTTTAAGATTTATTTTTTGAAGAATGAATGGTATTGTGATTTTGATGGAGATTGCACTGAATCTGTACACAGTTCTGGTAGTATAGTCATTTTCATAATATTAATTCTGCAATCCAAAAACATGGGAGATCTTTCAATCTTCTAATGTCTTCTTCAATTTTCTTCTTCAGTGTTTTATAGTTTTCATTATAGATGTTTTTCATTTCATAAAGGTAAGTTTATTCATAGGTAATTTTTTGAGACTATGTGAATGAAATTATTTTCCTGATTTCTCTCTCTGCCTGTTGATTCCTGGTATGTAAGTTGATTTTATAACTTGGTACCTTGCCAAAAGCATATCTTAGCTCTAACTCTTTTTTGAAGGAGTCTCTATGGTCTATTAATTACTGGATTATCCTATCTATAAAGATGGATAATTTGATTTCTTTGTTTCCTGTTTGTATTACTTTTATTTCTCTCTATTGCATTATTTCTCTGGCTAGCAATTCAAGCACCATATTCAATAAGAAAGGAGAGAGTCAACAGCCTTGATTCATCCATTTTATCAGAGGAAAGGGCTTCAGTTTTCCCCATTAAAAGAATGTTGGCTATAGGTTTGTCATATATATATATATATATATATATATATATATATATATATAGTCTTTATTATGTTGAATTACATTCCTCCTGTTCCTAGGTTCTTCACAGCTATTATCATGAAAGGATGTTGAATTTTGCCAAAGGTTTTTTCTGCACTTATTGAAATGTTTGTGTGAATTTTAATCCCTTATTGATTTTTTAATGTTCAACCAGTTTTATATTCTTGTACTGAAGCCTATTAGATCATGGTGTATGATCTTATTAATGTATTGTTGGATTTGGTGTGCAAATATTTTATTGAAAGTTTTTGTTTCTATATACATAAGGAAATTGAACCATAATTTTCTTTTTTTAAATGTCCTTACTGAACTTGAGTATTAGGTTAGTGTAGTAATGGCTTCATAGAATAAGTTTGATAGAGTTTCTTCCTTTTCTATTTTATGGAATACTTTGAGGGCATTGGTGTTACTTCTTCTTTAAAGGTGTGTTAGAAGTCACCAGTAAATCCATTTGATCCTGGGTTTTCTTTGTTGGAAAATATTTTATTATTTTTTCAATTTTGTTGCTTTTTACAGATCCATTTAAGTGGTTGATACACTCTTGAGTCAATTTAGGTAGGTCATACAGATCTAGAAAATTTTCTGTTTCTTCTAGATTTTTCTGTTTATTAAAATATATATTTTCAGCTGGGTGCCAGGGGCTCACACCTGTAAACCTAGCTACACAAGAGGCAGAGATCAGGGGAATCTCAGTTTGAAGCCAGTCCAGGCAAATAGTTCTTGAGAACCTATTTTAAAAAATAAACACTTCACTCAAAAAAAGTAAGTCTGGTGGAGTAGGTCAAGTTGAAGATCCTCAGTTCCAGCCCCAAAACCAATATTATATATTTTTTCAAAAAATTCCCTAATGATCCTCTGAATTTCAATGATATTTATTGTAGTATCCCCTCTTCTATAACTAATTTTATTGATTAGGGTCTTCTCTTTCTTTTGGTTAGTGTGGCTAAGAGTATATCAATCTTGATTATCTTTTCAAAGAACCAAATTTGTCTTTCATTCATGACTTTTATTTTTTTTTCTAGACTCCATTTCACTAATTTCTCCCTTATCATCATTATTTCTTTCCACTAACTAATCTGATATTTAACTTGTTTTTGTTTATCTAGGACTTTGAGGTGCATCATCTGGCTATTTATTTGAGATCTGTCTAAGTTTTTAATGCAGGAACTCATGGTTCTAAACTTTCTTCATACTAATTCCTTTGCTGTATTCCAAAGGTACTAGTAACTTTTTTTCTGTACAGTCTAGGAAACTTTTGATTTTTCCTATTATGTCTTCATTGACCCCTGGGTCATTCAGCAGTGTATTCTTCAGTATTCATGTGTTTGAACATGAGTATTTGAACACTGAACATTTGAATATTTTCTGTGATATTTTTGCAGTTGATTTCCAGTATTATTATATTGAGCTTTGATAAAATAAAGGAGGATATTTCTGTGTTCTTATATGTTTTATGACTTAGTTTATGGAATATGGACTATTGTGGAGAACTTTCTATGGATTGCTGAAAAGAATGTCTACTCTGTAGTGTTGGATGGAATAATCTTTATATATCTGTTAAATCCATTTAACAGTATGAAGGGACCTTCTCTGTCTCTTCTGACTATTTTTTTTTAATGTCCTTTGCCAGATATGAGTATAGCTACTCCTGCTTGCTTTTGGCCTCCATTTGCTTGAAAATTCTTTCCTTTGCTTTCATTTTAAGCCTGTATATGTCTTCATTGGTAAGGTACATTTCCTATAAGGAATGAAAGATTGGGTCTTGATGTTTAATCCAGTGTACAAGTCTGTATCTTTTGATAGAAGAATTGAGGCTACTGACATTTAAAATTATTAAAAGTTATGTAGTTACTCATGTCATGATGTTGTTTTCTTATAATGCTTGTTCCCTTCATAATCTTCATGAGGTGATAAACATATCACCTCATATATAGAAATTTATTCTTTTTTATAACTTCTTTTCTGTGTTTATCTTCCACTTCTGTGTGTAGGATTCCTTTAATTATATTCTTCAATGATGGCTTTGTGATCATGAACTTTTTAAGATTTTTTTATCATGGAAGATTTTATTTTTTTTTCAATTATGAAGGATAGCTTTACTGAATATAGTAATCTTTATTTACTGAATACAGTTATTTTCATACAGGGTTTTAAATATTTCATGCCTTCCTTCTTTTAGAGTTTTTGTTGAGAAATCTATTGTACTAATGGGTTTGATTTTATATGCAACTTGACACTAGTGTCTTTAATATTTTCTCCCCTTGTTTTCTATATTAATGCCTTAAGTATAATATGTCTTGGAGTGGTTCCTTTCTGGTCTTTTCTGTTTGGCGTCCTATTACTTTATAAAGTATATTTGTAGCCATTTAGCTTGCACTTCTTCATTTATGCCCATGATTTCTAGCTTTGGTCTTTTTAGAGTGTCCTAGGGGTTTTGTATATGCCATTTGTACATCTTAATATATTGTTCTCTTTTCACAATACATCTAGCTTTTCTTCAGGCTCTGAATCATCATTTAAATTCAGTCTGCTGGAGAAACTTTCAACTGGGTTTTTCATTTAATTTATTGAGATTTTCAATTGCAGAATTTCAGTGTGGATTTTTTTCAGGATTTCTTTGTCTTTCATATACTGTATTATCATCCTTAATTTGTTCAGCAGCTTATTTCTATTCTCTTTGAATTGATTCAGATATTTATTCATGTCTTCCTTATTTTTGCTGGTCATTCTTATAAACAAACTATACAGCAGGGTGTCCCAATACTACTTAAGCCATGACTGTTCTTTGCTTTTCAAGTCCTCAGAGTCACTCAGTCACAAATCTTGATTGGCAGCAATGTCTGTTGTTAGCAGGAAAGTTCTAGTGATGTTGCACTCTACCTTCTATGAGTATAGTACCCTGTTTCTGCTGTGCTCCTCAGGCAAGGTGATAGGATCTTGCCAGGGAGAGCAAGGCCACCAACCACTGTACTCTTCACTGTCCAAGCTCCTGGCTGTTTTACATTTCTCTGCAGATCCATGTCAGATCTTTCCCTTTCCACAAGCACCTCTTCTGGACTCCTCCCTTCCAGACACTGTCAGCTGCTGTCCCAAGGCTCCCTTAACTGTGACTCTTCATTGTTTTCAAATTTCTAGGATAGCTAAGTCTCAAATCTTGACTGTCAACAGACCACTTGCAACCAAAGTAGGAGGAGCAAAATGTTATTATGTGATGCTAAGCTGTCATGCTGGGGGAGTAACTGTCAGATACAAATTACTTGTTGTTATTTTTAATGTGATACTGCTATTATTTAGTCCTACATTGTTCATTGAGAAAATAAGAAAAAGGAAAATCATCTTGTTTCTGATATTTAATAAAACTAGAAAATATTAACAAGAAAAATGAGAATAGGTTATATTTTATACTTACCTATTGTTTAGAAATGAATGCATAATAAATGTTTAAGAGGTCATTATTAATAATAAATATATCACTGTATTTCCCAAAGGGATATCATGTGGATTATTTCTGATACAAATGTTGAAATCATTATTATTGCTTCTTTTATTTGTCTCTGTAGCTTTCTTTTTTCAATATAATTGGCAAATGTTTAAATGGATGACTGGTTATACAGATATGAAGCAAAAAATCTTTTCTTTGAATCACTTGAATATGAAAAGCAAATAAGTAATTTTCCACATGTGCTGACTTGAGTAAATGTGACCATTGAAGCTCAATTTTGCTTTAAGATTGGTCATCCATTAATTCATTTTCCAGATCAATTCTTTTCTTTTTATTCAAACATTTAAATATCTTACAAACAACATAGACATCACAAACAATTGTACACTTCCAGGAGATTAAGTAACATGTTTTTACTTTGATTCCTCCATTTCACCTCATTAATGTAGAAAATGGAATAATTTCATTCATATATCACATTGAGAGGTTTGTGAGAAGCTCCATTTACCTCCATTGTGAATGTATTCTCTAGACTGTTTACCATTGATTCTAATTTTTATGTATACACATCTCATCTCTCTTGGGAAGGATTTGAAACTGAACATGTGAAATTGATGTGAACCAGTGCTTCTCCTTTCCCTGCCAGAATTGTGATGACTGTAGACATGAGTTAAACAAATTCAAGTAGAGAAAACAATATACATATGTACATATGTATATGTATATATATATATATATATATATATATATATATATATATATATATGTTGTATACATATATTGTTTTCTCTATCTATCCCTGTTTCTGGATCTGTCTACATGTATATATATATTTAGAATTTCACCTGAAAAATAAAACATGTTTGATTGTTGAAAACAAGTTATGGTGGATATTCCAAGATGGCAACTACAGGGAAGAAGCAGAAAGTGTGCTTCCTAAAGTAAACTTTTGGAGAGATGATGGAGATACACCTGGCAGGCAAAACCACAAAGAAGAGGCAAAACACCAACACCTCCACACCCTCAGCCCACACATAGCATCCCTATACCATGTTAAATGGAGAAACCAGGAGGGCTCCCTCACTGCCAGATGCCAGCTCCTAACATGCTTGGGAGACCACCAGGTGAGCATATAAGCAGCACACAGTACTCCCTGGGACAAATTACCATAGGCCCAAGGACAAACTGACCCCTGCCCAGGGAAAAAAGAAAAAAACAACAAACAGAATGATAAAAAAAAGCAGCTGAAGAAAAAAAGACATGCAGCAAAGAGGATGGAGCACCCTGAGCTCTCAGAGTGGGGGAGGGGCTCTCCCTCACATGAACTATCAATAAACAAACTGGATGGAGAAGGCAGGAGTCGAGAAAGCTTGTAACAGTGGCTGTCATGTGGAAGGCTCCACCAGAGGGAGCAGAGGGGCACTCCCCCACAAGAACTGTAAACAAACAAGCCAGCTGGAGAAGGCCAGCATGTCTCCACCTCCCCCAGTGTGCTTGGATAAGAGAAGGTGTCCAAGAGCAGCTAAAGTGTGGCACACTTGATCAGAGAATGTGGGAGGGCCAACTCCCCACATGAACTCTAAATAAAAAGGACTGCAATTGCAACAGGAGGGGAGGGCTGTATCCTGGTGAAAACACAAGGGGCATGCATCCAGGAGAACTCTAAATAAACAAAGCCTGCAGGGCTAAGTGAGTGTAAATCTCATTCATGAGATCTGCAATAAATAAAGCCTTCAGCAGCAGCTGGCTGACAGTAGGTGGCAGGTGAGCTGGAAGCTCAAATAGACATTCACAACGCTATCTCCAGACACCTTTTTTTCTTTCCTTTGATGAGACAACAACAGAACTACAACTCAAAATCCAATGCCAGGACTGAATGCTGAAGGACTAACACCAAAACTATTAAGACTGAAACTTTATTCCATTCGAACTTGAGAAATTTTTTTTATCCTCTCTCTGTCTCTCTAATGCCTGTTTAGCTCACTGTTGATTAGCACATTGTCTCTCCCTGTTTATTTCTTAGGCTCTGTTTTTTGTTTTGTTTTGTGTTGTTTTGTTTCCCTTTTTCTTTACCTTGTTTGTTTTCCCTCTCCTCTTAACTTTCCATTGTAGATATGATCATTGTTACTATTACAAGCTAGACAATAATGAATTACACACAGTACAGGGACAGTAACAGTAGTAATGGGAATATTGGGAACATGGGAAAAAGAGGGAAACCATTTTCCCCCCAATAATAAATTAGTACAGGAAAGAGGGATATGAACAAAACAGATGCTGATTCCAGGCTCCAACAAAACAAAGATAAACTATGCCAAAGAACCAATGAAGCCCACAAGAACTATCTGAAAGAAGAAATCCTGCAAGTAATCACTGAGAATTTTATAGAGATAATATTGGATATGGTCAACAAAAATGTACAGTAGACACTCAAGAAATTCCAGGAGTACAAAAATAGAGAATTTGAGAAAGCACAAGAATAAATAAAAGAAACTATAGAAGCACTGTATAAACACCAAAGTGAAACAAAGAACACAATATATAAAGACAAAAATGAACTCAGGACGAAAATAGAGAATATTAAAGAGGAAGGGACTCAGGATATGGAAAACCTCAGAAAAAAAGGAATGAAAGAGAAATGCAAAACAAAATGGAAGGCCAATCTAGCAGACTAGAACAAGTAGAATGCAGAATCTCAGAACTCAAAGATGAAAGGGTAATGAAAGGAAAAACCAAAGAACTATTAATTAAACAACTCAACACCTGTGAAAAGAAAATGCAAGAACTTACTGACTCCAACAAAAGACCAAACCTGAAAATTATGGGCATTGAAGAAGGAGAAAAAGTGCAAGCAAAAGGAATGCATAATATATTCAACAAAATAATAACAGAAAATTTCCCAAATCTAGACAAAACTATGCCAATACACGTACAGGAAGAACTCCAAACAACCTGACCAAAAGAGAACTACCCCATGACAATTATCATTAAAACAACAAGTATGGAGACTAGAGAAAGAATATTGAAGGCTGTAGGAGAGAAAAAACAAATAACACACAAAGGTAAACCCATCAAAATCATAGCAGACTTCTCATCAGAAACATTAAAAGCAAGAAGAGCTTGGGGTGAGGTCTTCTGGGCACTAAATGAAAATAATATTGACACTAGGATTCTCTACCCAGCAAAACTATCATTCAAAACAGATGGAGCAATAAAGGTCTTCCATTATAAGCAGAAACTAAAACAATAGATGACCAGAAAGCCACCACTAGAAAAGATTCTTTAAGGTGTTCTGCAACAGAAAGTGAAACCCAACATAAGCATGAAAGGTTAGGCAGTACCAAACTACAGGAAAAAGAAAAAGCAAGAAAGTAGAGAGTAACATCGATTTAGTTACACACAATCAAGTCCTCAAACAACTAAGACAACTAAATGACAGGAATCAGCACATACATATCAACACTAACACTTAATGTTAAAAGACTTAATTCCCCCATCAAAAGGCACTGTTTGACAAACTGTATTACAAAGGAAGATCCAACAACTGGTTGCTTACAGGAAACCCATCTCATCATTAGAAATAAGCATAGGATTAGGATGAAAGGCTGGAAGAATATTTACCAAGTCAATGACCCCCCAAAAGGTCTGGAGTAGCAATATTTATCTCAGAAAATGTACATTTCAGACCTTCATTGATCAAACAAGATAAAGGAGGACATTCCATACTAATAAAAGGTAAAATAGACCAAAAGGAAATAACAATTTTCAACCTATATGCACCAATGTCAATGCACCCAATTTCATGAAACATACCCAGAAAGACATAAAAACATATATCAATTCCAACACAGTGGTCTTGGGAGACTTTAACACCCCACTATCATCAACAGATAGGTCATCCAAACAAAAAAAATCAAAAATAAATTCTAGATATAAAACATACCATACATCAAATGGACCTAGTTGATGTCTATAGAGCATTTCATTCAACTTCTACACAATATACATTCTTTTCAGAAGCCCACGGAACCTTCTCCAAAATAGATCATATCCTAGGGCACAAAGCAAGCCTAGCCAAATACAAAAAAGTAGATATTATACCATGCATTGTATCTGATCACAATCCAATAAAACTAGAAATCAACAACAAAAATAAAGACAAAAAGAGTACAAACAGCTGGAAACTGAATAACTCATTACTTAATGAGCAATGGGTCATTGATGAAATAAAAGAGGAAATTAAAAAGTTCTTGGAAGTCAATGAAAATGAAAACACAACCTATCAGAACCTATAGGACACAGCAAAGGCAGTCCTGAGTAGAAATTTTATAGCTCTGAGTGCATATATTATAAAGACAGAAAGATCTCAAATCAATGACCTAATGATACATCTCAACATCCTAGAAAAACAAGAACAAGCAAATCCCAAAACAAATAGAAGGAGAGAAATAATAAAAATAAGAGATGAAATCAATGAAATAGAAACCAAAAAATCCATACAAAGAATTAATGAAACAAAAAGTTGCTTCTTTGAGAAAATAAATAAGATCGATAGACCCCTGGTAAACCTGACAAAATGAGGAGAGAAAAAACCAAAGCAGTAAAATCAGGAATGTAAAAGGGGAGATAACAGCAAACACCATGGACATCCAGGAAATCATCAGAGACTACTTTGAGAACTTACATTCAAATAAATTTGAAAATCTTAAAGAAATGGACAGATTTCTACATACTTATGATCATCCAAAACTGAACCAAGAGGACATTAATCACTTGACTATATCTATAGCACAAAATGAAATTGAAGCATCAATCAAGAGTATCCCAGAAAAGAAAAGTCCAAGACTTGATGTATTCTCTGATGAATTCTGTCAGACCTTTAAAGAAGAACTAATACCAAACCTCCTTAAACTGTTCAACAAAATAGAAAGGGAAGGAAAACTGCCTAACACACTTTATGAAGCCAGTATTACCCTTATCCCACAATTGGGCAAAGACACCTCCAAAAAGGGGTACTACAGGCCAATGTCCTTAATGAACATTGATGCAAAAATCCTCAATAAAATAATGCAAATGAAATTTAACAACACATCAAAAATATCATTGACCATGACCAAGTAGGATTCATCCCAGGAATGCAGGGGTGGTTGAACATATGAAAATCAATAAATGTAATACACCACATTAACAGAAGCAAAGATAAAAACCACTTGATTATCTCAATAGATGCAGAAAAAGTCTTTGACAAGATTCAATACCATTTGGTGATAAAAGCTCTAAGAAAACTAGGAATAGAAGGAAAGTACCTCAACATTATAAAAGCTGTATATGACAAACATACAGCCAGCATTATCTTTAATGGTGAAAAACTGAAACCATTCCCTACAAAATCAGGAATGAGACAAGGATGCCCACTATCTCCACTCCTATTCAACAATGTACTGGAATTCCTAGCCAGTGCAATTAGGTAAGAAGAAAAACAAGGATGCATAAAGGTAAAGAAACTTTCAAAATATCCCTATTTGCAGATGGTATGATCCTATACCTTAAAGACTCATAAAATTTTATTCAAAAACTCCTACGCACCATCAACAGCTATAGCAAGGTCGCAGGATATAAAATCAACATAGAAGAATCATTAGCATTTCTATACACTAATAATGAACAAACTGAGAAAGAATATATGAAAACAATTCCATTTACAATAGCCTCAACATAAATCAAATACCTAGGAGTAAACTTAATAAAGGATGTGAATGACCTCTGCAAGGAAAATGATAAACTTCTGAAGAGATTGAAGAAGACTATAGAAAGTGGAGCGGACTCCCATGCTCATGGATTGGTAGAATCAACATAACAAAAATGTTTACTCTCAAAATAAATCTATATGTTTAATGCAATTCCCATCAAAATCCCAATCACATTCATCAAAGAGATTGAAAAATCTACCATTAAATTTATTTGGAAACACAAGAGGTCAAGAATAGTCAAGGCAATACTCAGTAAAAGAACAACCCTGGAGGTACCACAATACACGACTTCACACTATATTACAAAGTAATAGCTATAAAAACAGCATGGCACTGGCACAAAAACAGACTTGAAGACCAGTGGAACAGAATAGAGGACTTGGATATGAAGCCACACAACTATAACCAACTTATCTTTGACAAAGGCATTAAAAATATACAATGGAGAAAAGACAGCCTCTTCAATAAAAACTGCTGGGAATACAGTTAGCAGTCTGCAAAAAACTGAAGCGAGATCCATGTTTATCACCCCATACCAATATTAACTCAAAATTGATCAAGGACCTTAATAACAGACCCCAAACTCTAAAGTTGGTACAGGAAAGAGTTGGAAATACTTTGGAACTAATAGGTATAGATATGGACTTTCTCAATGGAACCCAAGCAGCTCAGCAACTAAGAGATAGCATAGATAAATGGGACTTCATAAAACTAAAAACTTCTGCTCAAAAAAAGAAATGGTCTCTAAACTGAAGAGACCACCCTCAGAGTGGGAGAAAATATTTGCCAGCTACATATCACATAACAGACTGATAACTAGACTATATAGGGAATTCAAAAACTAAACTCTCCCAAAATTAATGAACCAATAAAGAAATGGGCAAGTGAGCTAAACAGAACTTTCTCAAAAGAAGAAATTAAAATGAGCAAAAATCACATGAAAAATGCTCACCATCTCTAGCTATAAAGGATAGGCAAATCAAAACCTCACTAAGATTTCAGCTCACGTGTTAGAATAACCATCAAGAAAAACAACACCAACAACACGTGTTGGTGAGGATGTGAGGAAAAAGGAACCCTCTAACACTGCTGTTGGGAATGCATGCTGATGCAACTACTCTGGGAAAAAATCTGAAGACTTCTTAAAAATCTACACATAGATCTGCCATATGATCCAGCAATAGCGTTCTTGGGGATATACCCAAAGCAATGTGACACAGGTTACTCCAAATGTATTTGCATACCCGTGTTTATTGCAGCACTATTCACAATAGCCAAGTTAGGGAAATGGCCAATATGTCCTAGTATTGATGAATGGATTAAGAAAATGTGTTATTTATACACAATGGAATAGTACTCATCCATGAAGAAGAATGAAATCTTATCATTTGCAGGTAAAAGGGTGAAACTGAAGAACATCATCCTGAGTGAGGTTAGCCAGGCCCAGAAGACCAAAAATCGTATGTTCTCCCTCATATGTGAACTTCAGATCAAGGGCAAACACATCAAAGGGATTGGACTTTGATCACATGATGAGGTGAGAGCACACAATGGAGGTATGAGGATAGGCAAGAAATGAAAAAAAAAAAAAAACAAGATAGCATTTGATGCCCTCAATGCAAAGGAACTAATGCAGAAACTTTAAAGTGACAGAGCTCAATAGGAGAAAGGGACCAGGAACTAGAGAACAGGTTAGTTTGAGAAGAATTAATTTAGAATGTAACACATATGTACAGGAAAGCAATGTGAGTAAACTCCCTGTATGGCTATCCTTATCTCAACTAGGAAAAACCCTTGGTCCTTCCTATAATTGCTTATACTCTCTCTTCAACAAAATTAGAGATAAGAGCAAAATAGTTTCTGCCTGTTAGCAAGGACATGGGGGGGAGGAAGGGGACTGGGGGAAGGGAGGGGGCAGGGGAAAGGGGGGAGAAATGACCCAAACATTGTGTGTATATATGAATAAAAGAAATAAAATGTAAAAAAGAATAAAAAAAGAAAATGTGTTATGCTACAATTAGTTGAAGCTTCAATTTTATATCTTCACACTAGTAAATTCATTAATCTTCTTGTTTAATAGATGTGTTTGCAGTCCTGGGCTTCCTAGAACTTTATGTGAAATTGAAATTAATAAATGTCTAGTAAGTTAGAAGCACTTTTCACTGGATCAATTATACATGCATTTTTTTAAATGAGCACAATGTGCCCACCATGTATAGGAAGCTGAACATTACTGATATCATTGGAATTGTCCCTGAATGCCTCCATCCCACCTAATTAATTATGTCAAATATTGTGTTTATGGATACCACCTTTTCCTTTATAGTGTTAACTAATTTTATGTATCCCTGAATATCTCTCCAGTTTACATAATAATATATGTGAAATAATATTGCACAGTCTTGTAAAAATGCCTTCTCAACAAAAATGCTTCTGTCTTACGTGCTAGTACATGCTTTTATTGTTCACTTCTAACATTTTTTGTTGTTCTCATTTGATTCTTTTCTTTATTCATTTACTCATTTGTGCACACATGGTTTGGACCATTACTCCCCTCTACCCCCATTTTTAACTTTTATACAGTGTTCATGACCCCATTCAGTATTATGCTATGATTAATTGGATTGTCTGATTTTGTATAAAGATTTTTAACTATATCTCCACATGAACAAGTACTAATGTTACTCAAGGTCTCATGCAGTAGAATTGCAAAGGCTTGTAAAGTGGCTCATGCTTGTATCCAGCACTCAGAAGGAAGGCAGGAGGATTGCTAGTTTGAGATTAGCATTGACTAATTAGCAAATTTCAGGCCAGCTGACCAACATAGTGAGAGCATGTTCCAAAATGCAAAAAGTAAATCGATGAAAGAATGAATGAATAGATAAATGAATAAATAAATAAATAAGTTAAAAATTGAATTCTCATACTTAGGTTGACATTTTCACATTTAGAGATTTTTTTCTCATTTATTTTTAAAAATGGAATTTTCACACTCTCAAGATTCAACAAATGTTATACAAATTGTCAAAATGTTTCAATTTGTCCTACATACTGTGTGTAAGATTTTCTTTTTATAGTTTTTCTCTGCATTATAATAATGATGTTGTAAAATTTTTTCATATATTTTTGAGATATTTATCTTTGTTTCTAGAAATGCCTAATTAAGGCAATTCCTGTGAAAGTTCTTCTCTTAATAATTTAAAATTATATTTTTGTATTATATTTACTAATACATTTTAGTTGTACATGTTAAATATATCTGATTAGAAAAGATATTTTACCTTCTTCAAAACTAAGCAGTACTAGAACTTGATTTTTTGTATATTTCTTTTCTTTTCTTTTTTATTTTATCATTTTTACACTTACATGAGTATTCACTGCTTGTGCCACCTCCCCATACCCTCCTCCCCCCACCATTTCCAGGCAGAACCTGTTCTGCCTTCTTCTCTAATTATGTTTAAGAGAAAACATAAGAGATAAGAAGAAAGACATATCATTTTTGCTAGTTGGAGATAAAAAATAGCTATACAGAGAAATTCTTAGCATTGCTTCCATGCACTTGTGTATTGCAACCCACATTGGTTTATTGCTACCAAATCTCTTCTCTACTTCTTGTTCCTCTTCCCATAGTTGTCTCTACCAATTTAAGATTACTTTATTCATTCCTCAACAGGAAGTACATCAACCACATTCAATTTTTGGTTTCCTTTCCGTTCCCTATTTCTCCTGTGCGTGTTCTCTCCTTAGTGTGTGACACATTTCCAATAAAATTACTGCATTTGTTTGGGGTCTATAATCCACTTACAAAGGAGACCATACCATTTTTGACCTTCTGAGCCTGGCTAACATCACTTAAGTTGATGTTCTCTAGTTCCATCTACTTACTTGAGAATGACATAATTTCATTCTTCTTTCTGGCTGAGTAAAATTCCATTGTGTATAAACACAACATTGTCTTGATTCATTCCTGTGCTGTGGGGCAGCTTGACCATTTCCATCACTTGACTATTATAAATGGTGCTACAATAAACATGGGTTTGCAGGTGCATTTATAATATCTTCAGTTGCATTGCTTCATATGGCAGATCTATGTTTAGTTTCTTAAGGAGCTTCCATATTGTTTTCAAAAGTGGTTGTACTAGCTTACATTCCCACCAGCACTGTATGAGGCTTCCCTTTACCCCACATCCTCACCACATTTGTTGGTGGTGGTATTCTTGATGACAGCCATTCTAACAGGGGTGAGGTGAACCTTAGTGTGGGTTTGATTTGCATTTCCTTTTTGGCCAGGGATGGCAAGTATTTTTTCACGGGTTTTTGGCCATTTGGATATCTTCCTTAGATAAAGTTCTGTTTAGTTCAGTTGCCCACTTCTTTATTGGTTCATTGCTTTTGGGGGAGTTTAGTTTTTTAAGCTCTCTGTATATTCTGGTTATCAGTCCTTTGATGTATAACTAGCAATTTTTTTCTCCCTCTCTGTGGGTGGTCTCTTCAATTTAGGGCCCTTTTCTTTTCCTGTGCAGAAGATCTTTAATTTCATGTAGTCCCATTTGTCCATCCTCTCTCTCAGTTGTTCTGATACTGAAGTTCTGCTGAGAAAGTCCTTGCCTATACCTATTTTTTCCAGGGTATTCCCTGCTCTTTCATGTACTAACTGCAAGGTTTCATGTCTGATATTAAGGTCCTCAATCCACTTTGAGTTGATACCAATACAGGGTGACAGGCATGGATCTAGTTTCAGTTTTGTGCAGGCAGATAACTGCTTTTCCCAGCAACATTTGTTAAAGAGATTGTCTTTACTCCATCACATGTTTTTGGTGCATTTGTCAAAACTGAGGTGAGCATAGCTGAATGGATTCATGTTGGGGTCCTTTATTCTGTTCCACTGGTCTTCATATCTGTTTTTGTGCCAGTACCAGGTGGTTTTTATTGTAATGGCTCTGTAATATAGTTCGAAGTCAGGTATTGTGATACTTCCAGCAATACTATTTCTGTTTCCAAATGTACTTTAGGTAGATTTTTCAATCTCTGTGATAATGTCATTGGAATTTTGATAGGAATTACATTGAACATGTAGATTGCTTTTGGTATAATAACCATTTTTAGTATGTTGATTTTACCAATCCATGAACATGGGAAATCTGTCTTCTGTAGTGTTCCTTTATGTTTTTCTTTAGTAGTTTGTAGTTCTTATAGAGGTCATTTATATCTTTAATTAAAATGCTCCTACATGTTTAATTTTTTTGAGGCTATTATAAATGGAATTGTTTTCCATATTCTTTCTCAGTTTGTTCATTGTTCATGTACAGAAAGGCTACTGATTTTTGTAAGCTTATTGTATCCTGCTACAATGCTGAAGCTCTTTATGGTGTCTAGGAGGTTTTGGATGGAACTTTTTTGGGTCTTTGAGGTATAGGATTATACTGTCTGCAAACAAGGATATTTTGACTGTTTCTGTACCTATTTGTATTCCTTTTATTTATTCTTCTTGCCTTATTGCTTGGGCTAGAAATTTGAGGACGGTATTGAATAAAAGAGGACAGTGTGGGCACTCTTCTATTGTTCCTGAGTTTGGGGGGAATGGTTTCAGTTTTTCCCCATTAAGTATGATGTTGGCAATAGTTTTGTCATGTATAGTCTTTATAATGTTGAGTTACATTCCTTCCATTTCTAATTTTCTTAGAGCTTTTATCATGAAGTGGTGTTGAGTCTTGTCAAAGGCCTTTTATGCATCTGTTGAGATGTTCATGTGGATTTTGTCTTTGCTTCTATTAATGTGGTATATTGCATTCAATGATTTGTGTATGTTGAACCATCCCTGAATAACTGGGATGATGCCAACTTTTTCACGGTGAATGGCACATATCTTTCTGATATGGTGTTGGATTTGGTTTGCTATTATTTTATTGAGGATTTTTGCACCAATATTCATTAAGGCGATTGGCCTGTAGTTCTCCATTTTGAAGGTTTCTTTGTCTAGTTTTGTGAGGAGTATATTACTGGCTTCATAGAATAAGTTGGGCAGTGTTCCTTCCCTTTCTATTTCATCTAAAAAATTAACAAGTGTTGGAAATAGTTCTTCTTTGTAAGTCTGGAAGAATTCAGCTGAGAATCCATTAGGTGTTGGACTTTTCTTTTTGGGAAGACTATTGCTTCAATTTCATTACATGTTATAGATCTGTTTATGTGCTTGAGATCTTCTTGGTTCAGTTTTGGATGGTCATGGTATCTAGAAATTTGTCCTTTTCATCAATATTTTCCAATTTATTGGAATATGGGTTCTCAAAGTAGTCTCTGGTCATTTCCTGGATTTCTGGGGTGTTTGTTGTTACCTCACCCTTTTTGTTTCTGATTACACTGATTTGGGTCTTTTCCCTCCTCATTTTAGTCAGATTTGTCAAGGGTCTGTCAATCTTGTTTATTTTTTCAAAGAACCAGCTTTTTCTTTCATCAAGTCTTTGTATGGTGTTCTTGGTCTCTATTTCATTAATTTTGGCTCTTATTTTTACCTTTCTCTCCTTATGCTTGTTTTGGGTTTTTATTGCTCTTGTTTATCTAAGAGTTTCAGATGTAGCATTAGGTCATTTATTTGAGATCTTTCTGTCCTTCTAATATATGCACTCATAGCTGTAAACTTTCCTCTAAAGACTACCTTTACTGTGACCCATAAGTTTTAGTATGTGGTGTTTTCATTTTCATTAGCTTCCAGGAGTCCACTCTTATTTCTACTCTGACCCACTGATCACTGAGCAATTTATTATTCAGCCTCCAATTACTTATGTTTTCTGCTGTTGTTTTTGTTGTTGAGTTCTAGTTTTAATGCATTGTGATCTAAAAGAATGCAGAGGGTTATTTCTATTTTCTTATATTTGCTGGGGCTTGCTTTGTGTCCTAACTTATGATCTGTTTTGGAGAAATTTCTTTTTTTATTTTTTTTTCCTTTTTCTTTTATTATTCATATGTGCATACAAGGCTTGGTTCATTTCTCCCCCCTGCCCCCACCCCCTCCCTTACCACCCACCACTCCGCCCCCTTCCTCTACCCACCCCCAATACCCAGCAGCAACTATTTTGTCCTTATTTCTAATTTTGTTGTAGAGAGAGTATAAGCAATAACAGGAAGGGACAAGGGTTTTTGCTGGTTGAGATAAGGATAGCTATACAGGGCATTGACTCACATTGATTTCCTGTGTATGGGTGTTACCTTGTAGGTTAATTCTTTTTGATCTAACCTTTTCTCTAGTACCTGTTCCCCTTTTCCTATTGGCCTCAGTTGCTTTTAAGGTATCTGCTTTAGTTTCTCTGCGTTAAGGGCAACAAATGCTAGCTAGTTTTTTAGGTGTCTTACCTATCCTCACCCCTTCCTTGAAATTTCTATGGGCTTCTGAGAATAATGTATATTGTGGTGTTATTGGATGAAATATTCTGTAGATAACAGTTAGGTCCATTTGATTTATGGTCTAATTCTAGAATTTCTTTTTTTTTTCTTTTGGATGACCTACCTATTGGTGACAGAGAGGTGTTAAAGTCTCTCACTACCACTGTGTTGGAGTCTTTATGTGCTTTTAAGTTCTTTAGTGTAGGTTTGATGAAAAATGCTTGTGCTGACATTGGATGAATACAGGTTGATAATTGTCATTTCCTTTTGGTGTATTGTCCCTTTTATTAATAGGAAGTGTACTCTTTTATCTAATTTGTCCAATATAGGTTTGATGTCTACTTTGCCTGATATAAGTTTTGTACTCCTGCCTGTGTTTGGGAACCACTGGCTTGGTAAATCTTCTTCCAGCCTTACACCTTAAGCCAGCATTTATTTCTGTCAATAAGGTGGGTATCTTGTAAACAATAGATTGTCAGTTTCCTTTTTAATTCAGTTTGCCAAACAATGTCTTTTGATGGGTGAGTTGAGTCTATTAACATTCAGTGTTAATATTGATATGTTTGTGGTGCTCCCTGCCATTTAGTTGTTTTTGTTTCTTGAGGATTTGATTGTGTGCACTTGAATGAATGCTACTCTGTGATTGCTTGTCTTTTCTTCTCTTGTGGTTTGGTGTTTCCCCTTTCTTGTGGTTTTGTTTGCTTTCATCTTCTGTGTGCAGAATTCCTTGTAGAATCTTCTGTAGTGGTAGTTTGGTGTTCATATACTATTTTAATTTGTTTGTTGTGGATTATGTTTACTGCTCTGAAATTTTGAATGATAGTTTTTCTAGGTAGACTATCCTAGTGTTGAAGTTATTTTCATTCAGTGCTTGAAGTACCTCACTCCATGCCCTTAATGTCTTTAAGGTTTCTTTTTAGAAATCTGCTATTATTTTTATGTGTTTACCTTTCTATATTATTCATTTTTTTGTCCCTTACAGCCTTCAATATTCTTTCTCTGTTCTCTGTGATAGTTGTTTTAATGATAATAAGCTGTGGGGAGGTTGTATTTTGGAAAAGTCTGTTTGGTGTCCTGGAGGCTTCCTGTACTTGAATGGGCAAAACTTTCTCAAGATTTGGGAAATTTTCTGTTTTTTATTTTGTTGAATATGTTATGTATTCCTTTGGTTTGAACTTCTCCTTCTTCAATGCCCATGATTCTCAGGTTTGGTCTTTTGATGGAGGTGCTGAGTTCTTGCACATTCTTTTCATAGCTCTTGAGTTGTTTGACTATGATTTCTTCTTTTCCCTTTCTTTAATATCTATTTTATCTTTGAGCTCTGAGTTTCTGTCTTCCACTTGTTCTAGTCTGCTGGAATGGACTTCCACTGTAGTTTTTGTTTGACTATAGGGAGTTTTTATTTCCAGGTTTCTGTTTGATACTTCCTTCTGAGGTTTTCCATGTCTTTGTTCAACTTCTCTTTTAATTCATGTTTCTCTCTTTTTACAGTGTCCTTTGTTTCACTTTGCCATTTGTTGAGGTCCTCTCTGAGTTCATTTATTTGTTTCTATGTCTTCTCATGCTCTTTATTTTTGGAGTCTTGAAATTTCTTAAGTGCATTTTGTACATTTTGATAAACCATTTCTAATATCTCGTCCATGAATTTCTCAGAGATTTCATCCCAGATTTCTTGTGAGGGTTTTGTGTGTGTGTGTGTGTGTGTGTGAACTTCACTGAGTTCCTTAGTTATATTTATCATTGTTTTGTTGAGGTCAGGAACTGGGTATCCATTTTCTTCATTTCCCACTGAATCCTGTATTGAATTATTTTTTTGAGGGGAGTGATTTCCATCCCTTCTTCTTCTGCTCATCACTCCATTTGGTGCTGTGCCATTATATACTTGGTAGGCTAGTTTGTGGATTTTGTTGCCCAATATCTCTCCCTGATTTAATTTTTGTGTTGTAACTTAATTGTAAGCTAAGTTGATGTGGTCTATTTTACCATGTTATGGAGGTATAATTTAGGAATGACAAATTCACAGGTTCAATTCCAGATGAGTTATTAATGTATTCTATAGAAAACCCCTTAAGGATAATATCAATAAGCCATCAGAGTTGGGGGGGAAATGGTTATTAGACTAGTTATAGTTTTTGGAGAATTGGTAAAGATGACACTAAATAAAAAGGAGGGTGGGAAAAGGGGTGGGTGTGTGGATTAAGAGGTAGGGGGGCCACTAGGATTTGTGATCATTTTGAGTGTTTCTGTGTATTTCTGTTGTTGTAGTGGAGGGTGTTTGTGTCAGGAATTTCAGGGAGATGGGTTGTTGCATTTGGTAGAGTAGGTTAGTCAGCAGGTGTTCAGTGTGTAGGGGGGGTATAGTGTGGTGACATGTTGAAGGGAGGATAAGAGGGGAAGTGAAGACAGGGAAAAGAGTGGATTAGAAGGGCCAGAAAGAGTAGTTGGGAGGGAGAACAATGGATTGCTGTACAAGAGAAAGAGGGAAAGTGAAAAGGGTAAGAATAGGGATAAAAGGATAGTGATGATGGAATGAGTAAATAGGAATAAAAAAAGAAAAAGAAAGAAAAAGAAATGAAAGAAAAAACACCAAGTTCAGGTACCACAGAAAATTCAGTCTATTACTAAATGTTGTGGAATTATTCCTGAGGTGTCCAATCCTGGTAGTGGTGTTCAAGCAGAAGCTCTGATGTGGCCTCAACCGGTGCCTGGGTTTTGAGTGGTATTTGGACCTTCTGTCTATAAGATTAGTTGGAGTTGTGAGGTAAGGTAAGACTGCCAGCTCATGCAGGGTAGTCAGACCTCTTGTTTTCACCAGGCAGCACCTGCGTTTTTCTTCAGCTGCAGCTCTGTTTGCTCACCTCCTCCCCAGGCAAGGTGGGGTAATTCAGGTTTGAATTCTGCTCTGTGTCCCAGAGTTCAGGTCACAGTTCCACCTCCTGAAGTGCTTTGGGAGATTAGTTTGTCACTCTGCTCCCTCTCTCAGCCTTTATGCCTCTCTCAAACTCTGCTGGGTTCCCGTTGCTCCTCTAAGTGGTTGGCTTGTTGGCCTGCCCCCATTCACAGCCTTTGCTGCTTTATGACATGTCGCTGTGAATTTGGTGCTGCGAGCTCAGTTCCTTACTCCACCTCTGACAGTTCAGCAGTGAGAGATCAACTCTATGTCCCACCCTGTTCTCAGAGCTGGCTCAGCATTCCACCCCAAACTCTGATGTCAGAGTTAGACTGCACTTTGCTGTTTATGGTTTTCAGTTTTGCTGGGAGGGTTCAGTCTGCCCAGGGCCTGTGCTGGATTATTTTCTTGAGGTGGGTAAGGGAACCACGCACGGTGCATGATGCTCACCAGTTTCTTCTGCAGTTTGACACAGGCAGCTTTGTAGCCAGCTGGTGGGAAGAAATGGCCTAGAACTTGATTTTAGTGTATTTAAATTACTCTATTTCTTTGTGTAATTTTGATATATCACATTTAACAATGTTTGCTTTACTCTAGAATACAAATATGTTTTCTTGTATTTCCCTTTAAAATACTTTACACTCTGCCCTTTATATGTCAATCTCAGTCCTTCAGGAATGCTCTGTGTGTGAATGTGAGCATAAACATGAATAAGAATTTAAATTCGTTTTTACATATGAATAGATAATTGTGTCAGCTACATGGAATGGATATGTCTATATTTTGATCACTGACCTGAAAACCTTCATTTTTGCAGACTAAATTTCTTCATATGAATATTTATTTTTCTGTCTCTATTGGTTGCTTTTCTTCAGCTGATAATTCATGCACTGGTTCCAAATTCTTAGTTTACTAATTGGTATATCTCAAAATTAGTATGGTACAATATTTCATCTTTTTCTTCCTCAGGAAGTTTCAATTATTTTAATAATTTTTTCTGATATAATCAACTTATATTCTATAGAAATGTATATCCAAACAAACAAAAATTTGATTGGAGTATTTTTAACTTTATATCAATTTGAGAAGAATTGATAGCTATTTATATGTTTTAAGTTTTTTAAAAGTATTATTAGCATACACTTGGATGAATTCAAGTGGAGATTCACTGAATAGTATAGAAATAAACTCATTTTCTGGATTACAGGTGGACTCTGGCATCATCATCTCTAGTATAGAGGTCTCTCAAAATACTAAAATTGAAACCAACATATATGCTGATATTCCCACTACAGATTTACACTGACTATAGTTGAAATAATTGTATCAAAGAGAAATCTACATTCCTATGTTTACTGCAACCCCTGACCAATTAGTATATGAAGAAAATTTTGTACTTAGACATGATGAAACAGTATTCATCATGGAATTCATAAAAGGAATGAAATTCTTTTCCTTGTAGATACATCACTGGAAGTGGAGAACATCATTTAAATGAAATAAGCCAGTCAAAAAGAGAAATATCCCCGATGTTCTTAATCATTAGTGGAAGCTAAAGAGAATGATCCCATAGAAGTAGAGAGTAGAATAGTGTTCATTCATTTTACCTCTAACGTCTGTTAAAACTTAGTCTACTCTGTTACCAATGTCCAGTTAGTTCCTATCTAAACATAAAATATTAAATTTTACACTTAATAAGTAAATATAATTTACTTAATATTATATAATCATGTCATATTAAATATAAAATATATAATCACATGTTAGTAAAATATAATTGAATATAATTAATATGTAATATAAATATATAATTATATTTAGTATATAAATATAACTGACTTATTATATACTCATATTAAAATATAATACTGAAGTGATCAGTTAAATGGGAAATAAAGATGTAAAACCTAGTTTCAACTTCATAATTATACATTATGTATCTGTATGAATTTAAATAGTAAGGTTTATGTTTAGTTTTAGTTTGATAGCTATAAATCTATAGTTACAAAACAAACATTCTGACAAATATTTGTCATTTGATTAAATTTGCTTTAGTGCAGTGATAATCATTTCTCTTATCAAGAACAGCAGTGCTATTATCATACTATTTGCATTTCTACTTTCTATTTATGGAAGGAGGAGCAGTCAGAGAAACAGGGAACTGAATTGTTCTCAATCATTTTCCCTTATGTGACAAGACTCAAAATTCATTTTGATAACTCAGCTGTGCAAAGATGTTATTTATCTAATAATGACCTCAATAAAATGTATGGATTTAATTTTATCTGATAGAAGTTGTCAGTGTTTCATGTTAAGGTGTGTGTTTTCTTAAGATTAAATTTTGAAGAAGTATGTTAGTTCACACCCATAATTCTAGCACTTGGGGAGCTGAGATAGGAGGATCCAGAGTGTGAGGACAGCTGGGACTACATATTCAGACCCTGTCTTAAAACAGAAAAAGATTAAACTCAGTTACTCCAGGTTTAGAATCCATTATCTCATGGATTTAGGGATCTGTGAGACCTTTGGGACACAATGCAGAGCATATTATCACTGGTGTTCTAGCGGTCATGGGTTTTGCTCATTCAGTTCAAGTAATCTCCTTCTCTTCTGAAACCCAAGCCCTTGTTATAGCATTGCCTTTGCCTCACAATCCCCTAATCCTTGTGTCTGTCATCAAAGGATGAAATATACACATTAAAGTTTTACTTTGAAGAACGGTGTTTATATCACTGAATCACTTAATTTAACTTTTTTTCTATGACCTACATTGCACATTTCTTAAAGCAGTATACATTTAAAGTCTTTATATTAGTAAAAATGACAAGACAGAGTGACAAAGGAATAAACTTTATGGAATTTACTCTTGGAGATTGATATTATGGATTTATAATTCTGATGCTCATGCTAATAACCAAGCACTTGATTTTATTAATGACAGATGCAATTTCATTTCCTGCCTTTTAATTTTACAAATGCTAATGTGCCTATTATGTCCCAAGCATTATTCAAAGCCTTAGGATGTATGTGGTAACACATAGAGAAAGATCCTTCCTACAGGAGATCATGTTCCAGTGTGGAGAGAATCAATAAAACCCAAGTCAATATGGAGACAAGTCTGAGGTAGAGATAATGGTTATGAAAAAGTACATAACTGAATATACTCATCCAGATAAGATTAGCTACTGTAATAAGAAACTCTAAAATATTAAAATACAGTACCCAGAAAATTAGCTGAATTTCAGTAATATTTCAGTGAGTTTAGACTCCCACAGCAAGTCTGTGATCCAACATCATTCAGTGATAACTCTCATGCTCCTGTTTGCTGTCAGATTCTTGTCTTCAAGAATGTGGCTGAAGCAGAGTGACCTCAGGATTCCAACCTACTGAAACGGGCAATAAATTCTCAAGTTAAGTAATTGAGGTTTAAGTTGAATATAGGAAATCAATATCACACATCCCTGCTAGGCCCTTCACATCGGCTGATCTTAAATCACATGCCACCTGAGCTATGTGGGAGGCTGAGAATTTCTAACTGTACAGCCACAGGTCCAGTTAGGAGGGCAAATACAGATAATAAAATAAATATATTATCATAAGTCTGAAGAACTGACATTTAACTACACACCTAAAAGATGAGACCACATAAAAATCTAGAGATAGCTCATCCATAACAGTAAATAATAAGTGCAAAGTCCACAGTGAGACGCAGAGACAGAAGGTCGAGGAGGTTGTGGGTTAATGACACAAAAAGGAGTCAAGATTCACAGGGTCAGATGGTCTTGGAGACCTTATAAGAGCTTTGTATTTTGTATTTTTATTTCACTCTCAGTCGGTGGCCAGGAAAGGATTAATGTAAGTGGCATAAGAATCATTTATATTCATTCATTCATTTGCAAAGTATTTTTTAACCATGTACTATATGCTAGGACATCACCTGGGCTCTGGCGATAAAAGGTGGTGATAAAATAACTCTTCCTCTAGGAGTTTATTTACTGCTTGTGGAAAAAGATAAGAAGATAAGTAAAACTTAATGCCCCAATCCTCTCACTTGCCTCTAAACTCATACAATGTAAAAAAATGAGATGATGGCAATATTAAAGTTAAGATATGGTGAGATATAATTTTTGTTGTTATTTGATATGAGTTTTGCTTATGCTCTTCCTGCCTCTACTTACCAAGTGCTTGGACTACTGGCATGTGATCCCACATCCAGTGTGAGATACAGTTTAAAAAAAGTAGTCAAGGGAAAAGAGAGAAAGAGAATGAGATTTATTTCATGATTGAGTTACCAATGAATGCTTACAACTCACACGTTCTGTTAGAACTCAGAGGTTAATCTTCTAAATCTAAGCAATTAGCAAGTGACCAGTCTGGGACATACCTGGTCTGACTGATGACTAAATCATTTCAGAATTAACTGCTTCTAGAGAGGTGTTTTAACTACTCTGATTAGTACATAGAAAGTTCACATGAGGTCTCATGCTGGACAGACCATCAATCCAAGAGCCAAAACTCCTCTACAATGGTATGTATGCTGGGATTTAGAACTTTTTGATGAATCTTTTTGAAATTAAGAGGAAGGTCCATTTCATTCAATGTAAGATATCTAAAATAGAGCTAACTAAAAAGCATACATATTTTTATAACTTCAGAATTCATTTGTTTTGAAAATAGGCCAGAGAAATTCAGATTTAGAGATATAAAATAAACCCTAAGAATCCTTACATGGCCTTCTCTTTAATTAACTACACACAGTATGTGATCGATGAACACTTGTTTATGAGAGCTTTGCATCAACAAAGCCCAAGATCTCATAGTAAAAGAAAAATAAAGTATTTCAGGTGTAATGAATCAATAAGAAGGAATTAATGTTTTTTTCATCAAGTATAAAATGGGGACATAGTTTTAATAAGCAATGGTGCATAAAAGCTTATATTTTATTCAGTGATATGTTTCATATTTTTATTCATATTTTATTTAATTCAGCCTCATTAGTATTTATTGAATATGTACTAGGTATGAGCATTTCTCACCATCTGTAATGGAAAATAGTAATCTAATTCATGGTAATCTGTCATTTAAACTACTACCAAAGCCTCCTAATATGTTTCTCTGTCCAGACCATTTCTCCAGCACAAAATTCAGAGTCATGTATTAAGCATGAAAATTAAAAAGTGAAATGAAATTTAAAATACATTTTACTGGCTTTCTTTTTTTGGCAGTACTGTGGTTTGAACTCAGTGCCTACACCTTGAGCTACTTTACTAGCCCTTTTCTGTGATGGTTTTTTGAGATAGGGTCTCACAAACTGATTGCCTGGGCTGGTTTGAACTGCAGTTCTCCTGATCTCTGCCTCCTAAGTTGCAAGGATTACAGGTGTGATCCACCAGCACCTGGCAACATTTTACTTTTAGTTTCACCCCTTCCTCAAGCCACCATCATCTTTATTGTTTCCTTCATAAACAAAAATTTTCCTGTCAGAAACCTACATTCACAGTATCAGCAATTAAATTTATCTAGAGTCTCTCTTTATCCCACCTCAGACTTTTACACTTTCCACTCTACTAATGTTACTTCCTTTAAGATTTCACCAGTAGCATTTGCATAGTTAATACTTTGTCTTATTTTCCTTGACTTATTTGAGCAATATAGCATTTGACACTGTTGATCACTCTCTCTATTTGAAATAATGTGATTTTCTGAACTCAATCAGCCTTTTTTTCAGCTTAGATTCTATGGGTTATCATAAAAGCACTCTTACTTATGGAAGAGTAAAAAAGCATGATTGTATACACACACACACACACACACACACACACACACTGTGATCTTACCTGTATTTTAACACTTCAGACCTCAAAGAAGTATCCTACTTATCCTTAACCAAGTCAGTTTTTTCAATAGCCTAGTCTATTATTTTTAAATTTCTTCTTTGTTTTTAAACCCTCATCAATCCTCCCTTTAACTAACATACTTTTTGTAACTCTGACATAAAAATGATATCAGAAAAGCATTTCTTTTCCTCACACTAATAATTACCAATCCCATGTATCTGTGTTTATGGACTGTGTTCTCCTCTGTTTTTCCATGCTCTTGTCAATGACCATTCCCATACTGGTGAATAGATTCTGTTCTTTATCACCATTTATTAAAGGTTCTTTATCCCATAATTGTGTCCTAAATATTGATTCTTTCACTCCATGCTTCATCACTACTATTAGTTTAAAATATAAACACTTCTCCCTTTTTGGTCTAATTTTTCAATTTTTCTTTGTGAACATTTCTGTTGACTTCATTCCCTTTCTTTTTATATATAATTATCAAAATGGCTGTCTATAAAATTTTTTTCATTTCCAACTTATTCCCAAAGTCATTACCAATCATGCTTTTGATCCTAATACTAAAATGACACTTTTTTTCTAGAGGTCACCAATTATCCTTACTTTGCCAAATTCAAAGGCAAATTTTCTTTCTACATCTAAGTCACATTATCTGTAACAGTTCACTCATTCCTCTACATAAAATATCTTCTAAACTTGGATTCCGCAGTGCTACAACATCAATTTCATCATTGCTTCCTGTCTCATTTAATGAATCATGTAATTGTTTAGAACTTTATTCTTATCTATTCTTTAGATATATGCATGAATTAATGGATATTATCCAGATTTTGTTTAAAAACTATACAGCACAGTCTCCAGTGCAGCTGTGCCACTGTTGCTGTCTCTATGGCCCAGTACAAAGCCGCCAACTCAAAACAAAGTGCCAGCAGTTTCAGAGGTACTTGGAGAAACCAGGGGCTGGACGTGATGACCAAGGAGTTGGTAGCCTTATATGAAGAAACACAGAAACCTACTAGTGCTTTGGAGTTTTTAAAGGATCACTTAGGAGCTTTCTAGAAAAACCAGAAATAGAGCTGTTTCACTTAGAATTGGCAGAAATGAAAGAAAAATATGAGGCTATTATACAACAAAACAAAAAACTGAAATCAAAGCTTGCTCAGCATGAACCATGTCAGGAGGAGAAGTGTGGTGAATAGGATTCTTCTCAGTTGAAAAGACATTGAAAAATGGTTTTGTATGACTTTGAATAGTTTGTGCAGTATATAATCTTTTCTGAACAGATGCTATAAAGCTTTTAATATGTTAAATTTACTTATCCCATTTTAACTGTTATAAACACATATACTTAGAATCACCAATAAAAGTTCAATATAGCAGGGTGCCCAATATCTCACTCCTGTAATCCCAGCTACTCCGGAGGCAGAGATCAGGAGGAGCCAGCCCTAGCAAATATCAAAAATACCTAACACAAAAAAGGGCCGATGGAGTGGCTCAGAGTGAAGACCCACTACTGCAAAAAAACAAAAAAAGTTCAATATAACGTTCTTTGGTTCTTAAAGCAAGAGAGTCCATAGTAAATTCTTAAGAAAATATTGAACAGTCATCCAATTCATTACCTTAAAAGACATTCTGGTTATTAGTCTGATTAGAAATGATGGTACTGGTTGATTGGCTCAGGAATTTTAGCATGGAGCTATTCCTTGGTTTAGTTCAGGATTAGAACATAGGTGAAATCATTCTTCATGATGAAGATGACAGTGTTTATATTCCCTGTTGGCAGCTGAGACATCTGTGTGATTTAACATGGTTTTGCAGTGGCTCAAGCCTCTAACCCTAGCTATTTAGGACTTTGAGATCAAGAGAATCATGGTTTGAAGCCAGCCTAAGCACTAGTTCAATAGACCCGACATCTCCAAAATAACCAGGCAAAATGGACTGGAGGTGTGGCTCAAGTAAGTGCCTGCTTTGCAAGTACAAAGCTCTGAGTTCAAACACCAATTCCACCAAAAAAGAAAAAGAAAAGATTTTTTTTATGGGTTCTTATGACTCTTATGCTCTTGTTCAAACTGTGGAATAAATAATTCTTTGCCACCACATTGCCTTAGGTGATAGTATGTGTGCCAGTTTGAACTCTGTCACCTTGTTTTCCTTTTATTCCTATCCAATAATGCTGCCTTGCTTTGCTATGTGCTGCAGTGGGTCCTAGTTGCATGTTAGCTTTCCTGAGTTGGTTTTCAATTTGTGTAGTAATATTGGTGTCCTGACTGTAATTTATATAACTTTAAATTGTATCACACTGTTACCCTGTCTTACTAAACCATTTAATTTATCATAGAACAGAGGTAATATAAACTTTAGGTTCATGAATAGCTAGGAAGTGAAGGGGAATGATCTATGTAAACATAAACAACTATAGTTTATCAGTATAATTTTATAGTGCTTTTTCCCTCAAAATATTTTTCTAGCCTTGAACTCATTTTACGTTCTTTATTCCTGTAAAGCGGTAGGTAGGGCAAGAATGAGGGGAGGTTGGGTGCTGAAATTATAGGCCAAAGACTGATAGATATACAAAATGGTTACTAACTCTAGAACCTTGGGCACTCTGGTTAACCACTTTAAGATTCACTTTCTTCATCTGTTAATTGAGAATGATCTGTGCTGCCTATGTCACAGGATTGTTGTGATGGTGAAATGAGAATACATATGCAAGATCTGTGAACAGTAAAGCTCTAAAAATAATAAAAAATAAAAGCTATACATATGCTGATAATTCCATATTTATTTCATTAGTCTTGATCTCTCCTCTGAGCTAATTTATACTCTCAAATAATGACTCAGTGTGTTCACCGAGATGTCCATATCAGACATCAACGTAATTCCACACTAAAGACTCAACTGTGGCCTACCAACAGTGTTGTATACCTCACTGAATGGTGTCATTACTCAATAAGCTTGTCAGGTCAGAATTATGGAGTACATAATTTAGCAGAAGATCACATTGACTACATTTTCAAAATATATTTTAATTCAACTACTTGTCAGAATCTCCATTATAATTACTTAAGTCAAGAAACCATTACCTATTGCTTGAAATATAACATCTTAGTATGTCACCATCTTCCCTTCTTGTTGAGTTAAAAGTACACTCCCCATCCTATATTCAGGTAAACTCATTCGTAACTTTGAATTTTTCGTGGCTTCCCATGTTTGACGAAAACATACACTCTTCACTTTGGCATGCTAAATCCCATAAAATCTGGTCCTTGGATGCCTCACTGATCTCAGTTCCTACCAACTTGTCTTCACTTCCATAACTGGTTTCTGCTCTTGCATCTGTGTGTGATTCAGTCCCCTGAGATACAGCCATGGCTTTCTGTTTTATTCCATGGGTCCTTCTGCGAGCCTATCCACACTATATAAAAATAAGGGAGTCACTCTGTCTATCTTATTTTTCCTTCATACAATGACACCTTCTCATTATTATATTATTTGTATTCACTTACTACTAGAATCAAATATTCAAGACAAGTATATCTCTTTATTTGGTGTGCTGTTGCACATCAGAGCTCACAATGGTCCTGTGAAAGTAAATTTTCTAATGAAAACTTTACATTTCAAGTAATTTTATGCCTTAATTATATTCAATTTCAACTATTCATGTCAATATAGATAATGTCTAGGTGACTATAGCTATTCACTAAGAGATTTCTCTTTTGATTATTTTCCATTATGTGACCCATATATTTATATATATACGTAATGTATATTTGAATATCAAAAATCATTTAAATAAAATTTTCCCTTTTAAAATTGTGTTTGATAGCATGATAAACCATCCAGAGAAATATTTACAGCAGTCCTGCCCATCAAGATTATTCTGAATTAAAGTCATATGTATGTGAATGTATAATATCAAATCTAAATTCAGAGGTGATATAAGTGAATTTGATATTGCAAAATAAAATTGCTTTAAACAGTTCATCTAGAAGTGCAATACAATATAAACTTTACACCTTTTCTATTACTCATTAACCTACAATAAATCTTTCTAAGGTAAAACCAATAGCAAATTAAGCCAAGTGACTTTATCACTGGTGATTCTTTAGATAATATAAAACAATCTTGAAGTCATTAACTTTTTATATCCTGTATAATAAGATACTAAATATAATGATTTGGGATGAAGTACTGTCAATTAAAATCACATCAATTATCAGGTTATTATCCATTTATTCCCGTTTTCTAAAAAGTATATTTTTATCTTACCTTTAAGAAAATACATTGTTATTAAAAATATTATTCTGAATAATCTTCATGGCCAGGACATATTAATCAATTTATGGAACAATTCAAATGCATAAAGACATGATTTTGATTCCTAGATATTCAGTCTTCTTTCTTCTTTCAGCAGAATCCAAAATAAGACAATGAGTTTACAACATGGGAATAAGGAATCCAGTGAGAGCTGTCAAATCCCAGCTATGGAACATAGTTCCTGTTTTCGCAAGTATGTAAGACATTTGAAGAGCAATTTTTTAAACTGACAAGAGTGTGTGTCTGAGTACACTTACTCAAATTGTACTTCTTGGAATTAAGTGAATTCAAAATTATTTCACCTATGGAAACTAGAGAATGAGACCATAACTCCACAGGCTCCATAAGTGGTATATCTCCAGTAGTAAGAAAGTATTTTACTCTTGAGACTATGCACTTGATTCCTACTTTTTGACTTTTGATTGCAGAGTTTAATCCATTTACATTAGAATTAATTATCAATATGGAGAGATTCTTTTCATTTTCCTTTCTGTTTTCCAGGTTTTTTTCATCTATAATTTCCTGAGTTTTCTGCTGGCCTCTATCTCCATGGGTACAATACTCATGGAGTTGGCCAAATAAGAATAGAAAATATTTGATAAAACTACTGAGTATGTACATGCACAAATTTGTCTTCTCATTACTCTCTAAATAATAGAGAATGATAAACTACTTACATAGAAGCTACATGGAACTCAGTATTTTATGTCTAGAGGTGATTTAAACTGTAAGAGAAGATGTACGTAGATTCTATGAAGTAGTACATCATTTTACACAAGGATGCTATGGTTTGAATGAATCTTCAAATCTCATGCGTTGGAAGTTTGCTCCCCAATGCAGCAAAATGTTTCCTTTGGGAGCTGGCAGAGTCATGAGGATTCTGCCCTCATGGCTAGATTAATGGATGTGTAAGTGACCACATGGATGTGAGTTTGTTATAAAAGCAAGCTCTTTCCAGCTTGTTTGCTCTGTATCAACACATGATGCCCTCTTTATTAAGATATAACTCACACACCACAAAATTCACCCCTTTAAGGTACACAGAGCAGCAGTTCTTAGTATAATAAAGCCATAGAGCAGTCACCAAGTAATTAATTTTAGAAAATTTTTATCATCCCCAAAAGAAATGTCATACCAATTAACAGTAGCATGTCATTCTTCCCTCTCCCTCATTTAGTGTCTGGAGAACACAAATTTACTTTCTATCTCTATAGATTTGCCTACTTGTGACATTTAAAACAAGTTTGATAATAAATATGCTATTTGTGTCTCATATTTTCACATAGCATAATATTTTAAGGTTTATTCATATTGTAGCATATATTAGTACTTCATTGCTTTTTATTGCTGAACAATGCCCCATTATATGGATGTACTATATTTGTTTAACATTTGAGTTTCTAAATTTTTCTACTATTGATCACTTTCTATGAATATTTACATGCAAGATTTTAAATGCTTTTAATTATATTTAATATATATTTAAGAATAGACTTTTAGGGTCATATATGCAATGAGTATCACTCATCTAGGTTAAAGGACCCATTGTCTACTCAGTGGTTCCACTGAAACATGTGAAAACTGTGTTCATGGTTCTCTTTTTTTTGTCAGTACTGAAGTTTAAACTCAGGGCCTTATGCTTGCTAGGCAAGAGCTCTACAACTTAAGCCAATTCTACCTCCTTGTGTTTCTTTTATTCTTGCTGTCAATTGTCAGTGATGCTTTCCTTCAGTTCTGCCTTAAAAGTGTCTCTTAAATATGTCTCTTGTTTCTCTATTATTCACTATTTAGTTCAAACCACTGCCATTTCAGTTCTGGATTACTGCTGTAATATTCTCAGCTTTCTTATTTCCATTTTTATCCTTCTCCAAGAAGTTCTTTACAGAATTGTCTTACAGAAAAAAAACAATTTTTATGATTCCCAGATAAAAATAAATGAATGATTTTTATTTTATTTCTTAAAATAATCAGAAACCTCTTAATTTAAATTATAGGACTTTATAAAATCTCCTCCATCTCTGGCTTCTCTGTCAAATTTATGTCAGGACATAATCTTTGTTTGCATGCAACTGCATATACAATTCTCTACTCTATCTACTTCTCAAACATGCCATACCATTTTCCATTTGGAATGTTGATTGTCACATATCATCTACAGAAATTTCCTTTCCACAAATCTGCACAAGGTTATTTCCTCTTTATAGATCTCAACTATGATGATGTTCTCTTCAAGCAGACCTCCTTATAAACAAATATCTCATATTTATCTTACTATGATACATTTTTATTTTCTTCTCAGATATTTCATTAATTTGTAATTATATCAAGTATTATTTTATTATTAGATGTCTTCCTAGGAGAGCAAGTTTCACAAGAGCAGGAATTTTGCCTGTTTTCTAATGTAAAATAAATATTGAAAATATGACTTTCTAGGAATGTGGATTTTGAAAGCTGTTACCGTGAAGACCTGATAAAACTTAGAAGTGATGGTTTATCTAATACTTTAATCATTGGGCAATGTATGCATGTGTCAGGACATCACACGGCAACCCAAAAGCATCTACAGGTATTATGTGACAATTAGAAATGAAATATAAGTTTTTTTAAAGCTGAGATGAGTAACTCATTCTTTAGTAATGTCAGAACGAATGAAACAACTGAGCATGGATTAAGATGCTATGAACAGATGTTTACAACTATTCAGCAAGATTTTTTTTTGTTAAATTCTGAAGTCAAAAGGCAGCTCCCCTGATGAATCTTAGATGCAAACAGATAAGAGAAAACTGTGACATTAAATTAAAATGAAGTTTATTTCAAGTTATGATAAAACCACAACTGAAAAATCCTGAAATCTAAGAAGAATAAACAAGAATGTATTATCAATTTAAGAATCTAATTTTAAAAGGCTTAATGGATAATACTTACTGAATTTAATATACTTATTCTGAAGTCCCTAAGTAGTAAAAATGTAAGAAAAATAACACTGAAAGGACAAGTTGCAACTCCATTTGTACCAAAGTAATAATCTAGGGAAGAGAATGACTTAAAAATTACTCAATCATTAAGGTTGTGGTTCTTTTGTGTAATTTAGACATCACACTCAGAAAAATATTCCATTAAAATTCATTATTATTTTTAAGAGTCTTTGTTTAGAGTATTTCATTCTGTTCCTATAATTAAATGTATCCTGGTTGTATACATCATAGATCAGGGTTTTTATTTTACCTCTCCTACAAATTTTAGTAGTTTTCATTATGCCATCTTCATACATTGACCCAATGTACTATGATATTATTAACCCCCACAGAATCCAATTTCCATTTTCCTGTTCCCACTTGTTCCTTCAAAGAGTTCCACATTTACATTAATGACATATACACATACATATATAGATTCCTCATATAAAAAAATATATATTTTTCTTTCTGAACCTGGATTACTTCTCTTAACATGATTTTTACTTCTATTATCTTTCTTTCTTGCAAATGACATAAATGCTTTCATGTGTTGAAAGACACCTAGGCTGATTCCATAGTTTGGGTGCTATGTATAATGCTATCATAAACATGGGTGAAGGATTCTATGGTATCCTTCAGATGTATATCCAAGAGTGGTATTGCTTGATCATGTGGTAGTACTATTTTTACTTTTTAGAGTAACCTCCATATTCATTTTCATAATTTACAACCCCACCAATAGTGTATAAGTGAAAAGGATCCCTTTTCCCCTGCATCCTTGCCAGCATTTGTTATGGTTTGTTTGCTTGATGATAGTCATTCAGACGGGGTGATATGAAATCTCAATATTGTTTTTATTTGCATAACTATATGGCCAAGGATGTTGAAAAAATTTCTTCCCATATTTATTAGCCATTTGTACTTATAAGCACAAGCCCTCAGTCTCTCAGTTCAACTGCCAGTATGGCTTAAAATAAATAAATTTAATTTAATTTAAAAAGATGTCCATATTTATGTGGGTTTATTTCTGGTCTTCTAATCTATTATGTTGATCATGTAGACCATGATAGTTTTATTAATACGGCTCTGGGGTATTATTTGAAATCACATATTGTGTGACCTCCAGTATTGCTCTTTTGCTTAGGATTGCTTTTGCTATTTGGAGTCTTTTGTGCTTCCACATAAATTTTATGATTGGTTTCTGAATTACTGTGAAGAATGTCATTAGAATTTTATGGGTATTGCATTGAATATGTAGATTGCATTCAGTAGTATAACCATTTTCCAAGTATTGGTTCACTGTTCCATGAACATGCAAGTTCTGTCCATCTTCTAGTGTCTTCTTCAATTTCTTTCTTAAAGTTTTATAGTTTTCATTATGAAGGTCTTTCACATTCTTAGTAAAATTTATTCCTAGGCATTTTGTAGAGGCTATTGTGATAGGAAATGTTTTAATAACTTCTTTCTATAGGTTAAGGTGTTTAAATAGATGATGAAGTTGCCTGAGCTTGGATTACCTCTGAGAACATTGGGTCTCTAACTTAATGAGGAAGTAACAAATAAGAAATTTAGATTTAGTGTAATAATATGTGCTTTTTCCATTAATAGATATTTTGGGAGTTTTGTTTGCTTTTTTGTTGCTTTGTTGGTAGTGGGGACTGAACTAAGGACCTCATAATTGCTAGGCAGGCACTTTACAACTTTAGCCATGTCCCTAAAAATTTTTTCTTTAGTTATTTTAAGAACAGAGTCTCATTTTTGGTCAAGCTGGCCTGGTCTAAAATCCTGCCATGTGCACTTCCTTCATAACGGGGATCACAGGTACACATCACCATGCCCAGCTTACTGCCTGACATGGGACCACACTAACTTTTTTATGCAGTCTGACCTTGAACTGTGATCTCTGTCTCCTCAGTAGCTATGGGTATGAACAATAACATCCAGCCTCATTACTAAATGTTTTGGAACATGTGTTTAGATGTCAAATAATTTAGACTAAAACATCACTATGAAGATAAGAAAAAAATCAAATTCTACATAAGTACAGTTTTGTGATTTTCTTCATGAATATATTTCCAAAATTCAGTACAGTGCTAGGTACACTCAAAGGCCCCAATTTGTATTTCAAAAACAAGTGAATACTAATATTAGGAAAATTACAGTGATTTTTGAAAAGTAAATATAGAATTTAAACAAGTTTAGGTATAGATATATTCATAGAGTGAGTCGTAAAGAAATTTTGCAATATATTGTATTTTCTCTAAGTTATATGAGTATGGTAAGAGTCTATGACATTAGAACTTCTTCTCAAGTGTACACAGAATGTTAAGTACCCACAAGATTTTCATTAAAGAAATAAAATCAAAATTGTTGATGCTTTCAGTAAAGCCTGCCCGATGATGTCAGCAGTCTAATTAAAGTTCATTGTTTAAGAAATATTAGTTGGAGATAAACAACCAGCAAATGTACTGAAATAATTAGTCTGAAGGCTGTTTTTCATAAGCAGAATTTAATTTTATGTGATTTTCTAAAATAGAAGCTCAAGCAAAAAGCTTTGTTTCACTATTACTGAGAATTCAGAGATGGAAGCTCAGCTCAGCTCAGTAAGTGAATATTGAGATAATTTCATTTTAACACAAGAAGCATGCAAGAGAGCCCCTTCCACCAAAGACACAACAGCCATGGTAAGACAACAAGCATTTATTGAGAACTACAGTTTCATTGGCCATTGATCACTGGTATTGGATTTTGAAGACTTGGACAGAGTTTTAATCATCACATCATAAGCGGACCTGACTGGGACATTGGTCCAGAAAAACTGGGAGAAAATGATGAGCAGTTGGTGAGGTCTCCTCTGTACCATGCTAAAAGGAAATGTCACATACAATCACAATGCCATGAATTAGACATTTTGTATGGCTTACATTTGGAGAGAAAGGACAAATTTAAATAAATTGAGGTCAAAGGATGATAGAGAATTTGGAGCTGACATCCACGTTTTCATTTTCTGAAATCTATAACTACATCTGAAGAGACCAAACAATATTCTAGCAAACATGCCAAAAAATATTCTGAAAAGTTTTATAACTTTTAGAATAAATTTGTGAAAGATTTAAGTTCTTAGGAAACCAGTCATGTGAAGCTGAAAATAAAATAGCACACATGAATCTCAAAAATTGAACTCTCTACACATTTTTATCATTTCTTTTTTTCTATCCAATATTGATAAAAGCCTCTGTACCTATTTCAGCCATGAACCTGAAGGACTGAAGGACGGACTGCAGGAGGTCCCAAAAGGTGATAAGTGATCAAGAAGACACTTCTCCTCCCTAGGAAATGCCTGTTTGCATCTGAAAGGCATCTCCACCATCAGGCAATGCAAATAGGCTATAAAACCCCACTCCCCACCCTGGCCCATGGGATCACCGGTGTTTGGGTCCCCCTGCATTCTCCAACATGCAGTCTTTCTCTTTTCTTTTCTCCAAATAAATTCTGTGCAAATAAAATCTTTCTGACCTCTGTGGTTAGAGTGTGTCTGTGCTTTCAATCTCAGAGCAGGCTCAAGAACACTGAGCACCTGAAATTCCTGTGCATGTCATCCGTGCATCATACTTGGTGACCACGAAGGGACCAGCCATCACCTGAGATCAGTATAGGTTGTGCCAAACTGGGAAAGACTGCCTAGGAATGTGACCATGAGCATCTGGCACTCTGGTGGAGTCTGTTTTCCAGGAGAGACCCCCCCCCCACCATGGCCTAGCTTCATTGGAACTCTCAGGTCGAACTTTTCTCCCTCTCTCTCTGTCTTGTTGAGGAGGGTTTCTTCCTTGGGAAACTGAGGAAAAAGTCTGAGCCCACTACAGCTGTATGGCAGGCAATCTGAGGAAACTCAGAGGCCAGGAAGGGGTTTATGCTGCACTGCCAAAGCTACGTGGGCGGAACTCGACTTCAGTGTACCAAGGCCTTTTCTTTTTTCCTCTCCTTAAATGCTAACACTCACTTTCAAGATCTGACCAGCTTAAGGGGCAATCCAAAAACAGCTGGTGGAAAGGAAAGTTTGTCTTTCAAGCCACAAAAGGTGTTCTGGCTGGGGCACTCCCCAGTGTCACCCAAAGGCTAGAGAAGCAACTTTCTGACCCGCCCTGAGGCCCCAAAGGCTGCTAAGTCTCAGACCCCTCCAGCCATGTCCACAACAAACAGACAATCAGATCTCTTACACTACCTTCATGGTTTCCGTGGCCTGAGAGGGGAGGTCACCTCTTGCTTCCAGTGCTCCAGTGCTGCCTTTGGGCAGGATCAACCTGGACAGCAGGGATGATCAATAATCCCTCATGCATTGAGCCTGGAAACTCTTTTTCCCCAACCTTCAGGATCTCCTTCCCCTTTCCCAGGCAGCTCATGATGATTGTCCCCTCCCTGCCTTTGCTGTAAATAAGAGTGAGCTTCTTTCTTCAGGGAGTTTGGGAAAAATCCCTACAGGTGTCAGAAAGTGCTAATTTCCAATTTAGGCTTAACTGTCTTTGTCAAGCATCAGATTAACTGGTTAAACAGGTTCCATAGCCCACCCTCAGGGAAAGCAAAAAAAAAAAAAAAAAAAACAGTTAAAAGGCAAAAAACTCAGGTCTCCTCTTTTTTTTGCTTCTTACCAGAGCAAATTTCCAGATGCTCTCTCTCTCTTTCTCTCCTTTCATAGAAAGCATATATGCCTCACAGGTTATATAGGGGGAAAAAAGTCTACTTCATCAAGAGTCTCCATCCATGCCTCTAAAGGGGTCCTTCTTCTGGCCATGCAAGCCCTCTTGGTTACTTTGATAGAATTATTTTTTAATTACAAGTGTTCAGCTGGTAGAGGAAAACTAAGCCTACCTGGGTTGTAGGCAAACAGGCAAGTCAAAATAGATGAGAGATTGGTCAAAGGTCATCTCAGGGGGGTGGGTACAACTGAGATATCTATCTGTAAATCCTCTATGACTGTACCCACAAGTGGCAGTGGAAGGAGCAAGGGAGAGCAGGATGCCCTCTCCCACTAGAGTTTCTCCTCATCTGGGGATGCTTAGATAAAAGAAGAAACCTCTGTTAAGGTGACTAATTTTCCCTTGATTCTCTTTTTAGATGGGAAATCAAGCCTCAAGGATCCAGGAAGGATCCCCCCTTGTCTGCTTATTAAAACACTGGAAAGATATTGATCCAGAAAGTCTTCAGCAAAAGTGACTTGAGTTTTACTGCACCCAGGCTTGGCCACAATATCCTCTGGGAGATGAGGAAAGATGGCCAGAAGGAGGGAGCATTAATTATAATACCATTCTTCAATTAGGTATGTTCTGTAAAAAGGAGGGAAAGTGGACAGAAGTTCCATACATTCAATTGTTCTTTTTCCTAAGAGACCACCCAGAATGGCTAAACAAATGTAGGCTAGATACCCAGACCATGGTAACCCTTTGCAAAAAACCCCCAAACTCTCTTGAGCAAAAAAACCAATCTAATGCTTCATCAGCTCCCCCTCTTCCCTCTTACCCAGCAACCTCACACAGTGGATGCTGTCCCACAGGACTCTACCCCCTCCAGTTAATTCCTGGAGGAGACAGAGCTCATGTTCCTTTTAGAGTGAGTGAATTTAAAGAAATAAAAAAGATTTAGGAAACTACACAGAAAACCCAGATCAGTACATCCAGGCATTTAGAGAAGTCAGCCAAAACTTTGAACTGAGCTGGAAAGATGTAATGCTATTGCTATCTCAGACCCTCACTTCTGTGGAGAAACAGAGGGTTCTAGATCAGGCAGTCACAGCTGCAGACAATTATCACTTAGATAAAAGCAGCCCTTCATGCCTGTCTCATACTGGGCCCTCACAGGAGGAGGGGGAGAAAGAAGAAAGACAAAGGCACTGGAAAACAAGAAGGGAGCCTCAATTCCCAATTCCAATAGATCAAGCAGTGCCTAGGTATGACCGTGAGTGGGACCCTGAAAATGACAAGGATGAATGGAGTCATAAACATTTCATCCACTGCACACTTGAGGGTCTAAGGAGAGCCAAGGTAAAATCTCTTAATTACTCCCAAGTCACAGCTGTACAGCAAGGACCCTTAGAAACTCCAGTAGCTTTTCTACAGAGACTTAAGGATGTTTTACAAAAGCATACCAACATTATACCAGAGTCACAGGAAGAGGAAATCATCCTAAAAGATAAATTTCTAAAACAGTCAGCACCAGATATCCGTAAAAAGCTTCAGAAATTGATGGCTGAAGGGAGCAGAGATCTGGACCAATTGGTTCTTGTAGCCACATGTGTATACTATAACAGGGACTTAGAAAAAGATAGGAAGGACCTGGAAAGGGAAAAGAGAAAGAATAAGAGACAGGAGGCTCTGATCACAGAGCTCTGAGAGGCTCCCCCGGGGCAAAGTCCAGACCCGAGGACAAGCCAGCCATTTTAGGAGGGAGTGCCCCCAGATAAAGCTACCTCCAGGACTCTGCCCCATTTGTTGGGGAAAATATTGGAAGGCATACTCTCCCTGGTTCTCAGGAGACCCAAGGTCAGAGCCTCCCACCCAATGACGGGTCCCAGGACCTCCCATACAAGCTTCTGTAACCACTGTAAAAGCAGAAGAGCCCCAAATTAAGCACAAGGTCAGCCTCCTTATTGATACTGGAGTCAGCATCTCAGCTATTCCTTTCTCTCCCGGACCCAGGTCCTCCAAGAAAATTACTGTTTGAGGCATATCAGGCCAGCCTCTAGAGCATTATTTCACTCAGTGTTTAGCCTGCCCCTGGGGAGATTTCCATTTCTGTCACTCCTTTTTTATTGTCCCAGAAACCCCTACTCCTCTGCTAGGGCAAGACCTTCTATCCAAATTGGGGATACAGCTACTTTTACCCCCAGTAGAGTACTTTTGCTTGCCCCTAATATAGGAACAAGTAGACCCAACAGTGTGGATGATGGACACATTGTGGGACAGGCACGAAAAGCTGCCCCAGTCCTAATTCATCTCAATGACCTCTCCTGGTTTCCCCATCAGAAACAATATCCTTTAAAGCCAGAAGTTAAGGAGGGGCTAATTCCCATAATCAAAGACTTAAAGAGACAAGGACTGCTAATAGAATGCTCCAGCCCATATAATACTCCTATTCTTGGTGTCAGGAAGGGACCTAACAAATGGAGGCTAGTCCAGGATCTCCGCCTGATCAACAAAGCAGCAGTGCCTCTCCACCCTGTAGTTCCAAATCCCTATATGCTTTTAGCCCAAATACCTCCGGGTACTACTTACTACTCTGTCCTGGATTTAAAAGATGTCTTCTTTTGCATTCCCTTACACCCTAAAAGTCAACTTATCTTTGCCTTTGAGGACCCCACATGAAAGTCTGGACAGGTCACTTGGACTGTCCTCCCCCAGGGATTCAGAGACAGCTGCCACCTCTTTGGGTTGGCTCTAACCCAAGACTTGGCAGAATGGCAATACCCACAAGCTACTCTGCTACAATATGTAGATGATCTCCTGCTCTGTGGACTAAATGAGCCTGTCATTTCATGAGCCACTGGGTCCTTACTATACTTCTTAGCAGATAGAGGTTATAAAATCTCTAAAGAAAAAGCCCAATGTGTCAGTCTAGGGTTACATATTTAAGTCTTGTCCTGGAGAAAGAAATGAGGTCTCTAGGAGAAGACAGAATCCATCCAATCCTGGCATTTCCTCTGACTAAAGCTCTAAAGCAATTGAGGGCCTTTTAGGGGGTCACAGGATACTGTAGAATTTGTATCCTGGGATATGCAGACCTAGCCAGGCCTTTATATCAAATCCTAAGGAAGTACAAAAGGATACCCAGCCCTTTATTGAGTGGGATGACAAGTTAGAAAATGCATTCTACAGGTTAAAGTAAGCTCTTATGACAGCTCCCACCCTGAGTCTCCCAATACAAGACAAGTTTCAATTATATGTCTATGAAAAGGGAGGACTGGCCTTGGGCGTGGTGACTCAGCTCTGGGGCATCACTTCCCAGCCAGTAGGTTACTTAAGCAAACAGTTAGATCAGGTAGCCAAGAGATGGCCAGGATGCCTCAGAGTAATGGCCACAGTAAACCTTCTAGTGCTTGAAGTTCAGAAACTTATCCTAAACCGCCCCCTAATGGTTTATACCCCACATGACCTAGGGGGAATTTTAAACTCAAAAGGAGAAGTTTGGCTATCTGACAGACATCTACTTAAATATCAGGCCCAGCTTCTTGGAGGGACAGAAATAACTTTAAGGACCTATAAGAGCCTAAATCCTGCATCCCTTCTACCAGAGGCAGAGGGAAATCCTGAGCACTCATGGGAGAGGTACTTATAGAAAATTTTGCTGCCCTACCTGACTTAACTGATCAGCCCTTAAAAAACCCAGATCTAGAACTATACACTGATGGCAGTTCCTTTGTCAAGAATGGTGTCAGTCATGCAGGGTTTGCAGTTGTGACAGAATTTGGCACACTCAAATCAGGTCCTCTTCCTCCTAATACAAGTGCTTAATTGACAGAATTAGTGGCTCTAACAGAAGTCCTAAGACTGTCAAAAGAACAGAGTAAACATCTATACAGATTCTAAGTATGCCTTCCCGATCCTGCATGCTCATGCAGCCATTTGGAAGAAAAGAGAAATGCTAAATACAACAGGAACAGATTCCCATAGGGAAAAAAGTGATGTTATTTTAATAGTTTTAGGGAAAACAGCATTAGTTGCAGCCCTTGCTGGAATCAGTTATGGAGTGATTGCCAATCATGTAACTACAAAAAACCTAGCCAAAGTGGTAGAGGACACCTCAGACCAGGTAGGCCTTGCCATTAAGGACATGGAAAGGTCTTTCTCATCCCTTCCCTGTATGGTAATGGACCACCACCTGGCCTTAGAATTTCTTTTGGCCAAGCAAGGGGGGGGGGTGGTAATGTGCCATCACCAATACCTCCTGTTGCACATATATAAACACTTCAGGCATTGTAGAGGAATGTGCAGATTACATTCTTCAATAGGCTAAATGGCTCTGGGAGCAATCTCTTGAAACTCAGGTTTCTACTCAGGTATGGGAACAAATAAAATCCTGGCTTCCCTCCAGGACTTAGTTCCTACCCTTCTAGGGCCTATAGTTGCCATTATTCTCTTGCTTGTGTTTGGGCATTGCATTTTAAACTTACTTGTCAAGTTTGTTTCTTCTCACCTAGAATCCATCAAACTACAATTGCATCTGGTGGAGATAAATGACCTACCACCATGGTCCCCTTGACAACCTCTCTCATGGTCAGCCCTGATGCTGCAGGCCCCTTCATCTTCATCGCTCCCTGTCAGCAGGAAGAGATACTGAACAGACTTCACAGTCCCTATCCCTAACAGCAATTAGGGTGACCATTGATAGGGCAGAATGAAGGAGTGAAGGACAGACTGCAGAAGGTCCCAAAAGGTGATAAGTGGTCAAGGAGACACTTCTCCTCCCTAGGAAATGTCTGTTTGCATCTGAAAGACATCTCCACCATCAGGCAATGCAAATAGGTTATAAAATTCTATTCCCTACCCTAGCCTATGGGATCACAAGATTCTGGGTCCCCCTGCATTCTCCAATATGCAGTCTTTCTCTTCTCTTTGCTCCAACTAAATTCTGTGCAAATAAAATCTTTCTGACCTCTGTGGTTAGAGTCTGTCTGTGCTTTCATTCTCAGAGCAGGCTCAAGAACCCTGAGCACCTGAAATTCCTGTGTGTCATCCGTGCATCAAACCTGTGTCTTATGTGATTTTAATCTCTCTTTCAGTCACATTAGTTTACAGATCAAAATCCCAGTCTATATTTCTTTTATTGTGACTACTTTAATCTAGGCTACCATTACATTTCATTGGGGCTATTATTTTATTTCATTTCTTTCTTCAAATCTAAGTTCCAAGCAATACTGTGGCTGGCTAGGAAATAGGGAAAGAAGCTGTTCCAGTCTCAGAGTTCCAAGTTACTTTTCCCAGTACATTTCATGCTAAACCCTCTCTCTGTCACCCCAATGCTACCCTCCCTAGTGGAGGGTAAAATCTTAGCAGTTGCAGAGCCCTTTTCAGTTGTAAATTCTCTGTAGCTGTAAGTCTGGAAGCCATGTAAAATTCTGCCCTTCATTATCTCAGTATACCTTATATTTGTAATTAAAATACCTGAGAGTTAGTTTTAGTGCATGTGCAGAGTGTCCTGTGTTGTATATCAAGACCTTGTCAATATTACCTGTCAATCAACTGTTAGGCCCCAGTTAACAAATAACAAGGGCATCATCATTTTAGGCTCAGGCTCTTTGTTTCTTAGAACTGACCTGGGCATGACCTCATCCCTGGAATGCACCAGGGATCAGCCCTGATCCAATCATAATTGAGCAGAGCAGGACTTTGTTCAAGGTGACCAAATAAGGGATAATCTTGGCCACATTCCTCATGACCAGGACACAGTTGGGGTAAACCAATCCTGATATACGAAGACCCCCTTGCCTGAATAACGTCCAATCGGTTCACCTCCAGGACAGGAAGTCCTGCCTCCTGCCCTTCCCCAATAAAAACCCTGCCAGGGTGAGGCTCAAGGCTCTCTGTACAGATCTGCTGTGTCAGTGAGGTCAGAGAGCCCAAGCTTAAGCCCAAATAAAGGCTCTTTGTTTTTACATGTGACTTCAGACTCCTGAGTGGTCTTTTGGGGTCTCGTGATCTGGGTACAACACAATCTACCCCATCCTGCAAAGACTGCCTAGAATTTTTATAAAAGCACTTTCAAACAAAGACTGACCTTTTTTCCCCTTTCTTCTATCACACCTGACAGGTGCTCACTCTGCTTTTTACAGTGTCTTCCCTTTGCCTTCAATAAACTTTACTATCACTTTCACTTAATTTCCCTGTCTTGCCTGGATGCTTCTCATGCTCAACCCAAGTACCTGGAATCTCCTGACCAGGATTTCCTAAGACTACCCATCTGGTAACAGTATCTGTGTTTCTTTATCCTCAGCCTCCCTTGTCCATATAGCAGTAAAGATGAGCTTGTATTCAAGAGGTACTGAAACATACACCAGACTAACACTAAACAAAGGAAGTCTGAATATTGAGCGGCACAGTGTAATGTTTTGATTCATGTATACATTAAGTAGTGATCAAATCAGTATAATTAGCATAGCCATCACCCTAAAATTTCTTTATGTTTTTAAGATGAGTACATTCAAGTTCCTCTCTTCTATGTTGAGGTATGTGCTGCATTATTGTTAAGTATATTGACCTAGTATGCCTAGAATACCAGAAATTATTCTTCCTATTTAACAATAACAGTGTACCCATTGATTGATCTCCCCCTTTCTGCCCTTTCTGCTCTTCATATTTCCCCATTGCCTGGTATCCACTAATCTATGTGCTCCCAATATCCATGAGATCAACTATTAAAAATTCCATTCACAACTATAGATTCTTGATAAATATGTACCCTAAAATGCTAGAAACATTTTCAACTGTGTTCTCACATCCATCTAAGAACTATCCAGAATTGCTTTTTGTATCTACATTTCTATAGAGTCTCCTCAAGTTAACCTAGGCTTTTTCTATAATGTGGCTCAAAATTCTGTTAACCATACACATTTCCCAGTTTTAAGGCTTCGTCCATACACCTAGGTTTTTGTTACAGTTACACCCAACTTCATGACACTAAAATAAGTACTAGTTTCCTAGAAATGCTAAAATGAAGTGCCACAAACTGAGTGTCTTTAAACAATATTAATTCATTCACTCACAATTTTGGAAGCAAGAAATCCAAAATCAAGATGCATATAAAACCACTGAGGGATTTCAGGTGCTCAGGGTTCTTGAGCCCACTCTGAGAATGAAAGCACAGGTGGACTCCAACAGCAGAGGTCAGAAAGATTTTATTTGTAGAGAAGAGAAGAGAAAGACTGCATAGTGGAGAATGAAGGGGGACCGAGAAACCAGTGGTCCCATGGGTTAGAGTGGGGAGTGGGTTTTATAGCTTTTTTTTATTTATTTTTTATTGCTTGAGGGCTGAGATGCCTTTCAGATGCAAATAGGCATTTCCTAGGGAGGAGAAGTGTCTCCTTGACCTCCTGGTCAGTCCTTCAAGTCTCCCCTCTCAGTGACAGCCCTAACTGCTGTTAGGAATAGGGAACATGAAGTCTGCTCATTAACTGCTTCCTGCTGACAGGGGGTGATTAAGGGGCCCACAGATGAACAAGAGAGGGTTTGTCATGGGGACCTTGATAGTAGGTCATTTTTATCTCCATCAGAGGCTTTTGTAGTTTAATGGATTCTAAGCAAGAAGAAACAAACTTGACAAGTGAGTTTAAAATGCAAGGCCCAAACACAAACAAGAGGATAATGGCAACTATAGGCCCCAGAAAGGGTAGGAACCAAGTCCTGGAGAGGAGTCAGGATTTTATTTGATCACATAGCTATGTGAAAATCTGAGTTTCAAGAGATTGCTCCCAGAGCCACTTGGCCTGTTGGAGAATGTAATCAGCACGTTCCTCTATAAGGCCTGAAGTACTTATATATGTGCAATAGGAGGTATTGGCGATGGCACATTACCACGCCCCCTTGTTTGGCCAAAAGAAAATCTAGGGCCAGGTGATGGTCCATAACCATACAGGCAAGGGACAAGAAAGACTTTTGCATGTTCTTAATGGTCTGAGCTGTCCTCTGCCAGTTTGGTTTGGTTTTTTTGCAGTTACATGATTGGCAATTACCCCAGAGCTGATTCCAGCTAGGGCTGCAATTAATGCTGTTGTCCCTAAAACTATTAAAGTAATCTCTCTTTTATTTCTATTGAAAGGAATAGGAGGTCTCAGCGGGCCCCAACCCCCTTGTTGGAGAAACCAGTACCAAACATCCCATGTAGATAAGATAAGCAATGCGGCAGGGCTCAGTTAGGGCATATAGAATGTGGGGAATGTGAGCGGGGGGTACATGCAAGATGTGAAGTACGTGCAAGATGTGAGGTACGCGCAAGATGTGCTCTGCCTGCTTGCCCAATGTTGATAACGAAAATATGCACGCCACCGCGGTCTATATAAGATTTCCCCTAAAGAGGCTCAGGGTCATGTTTTCCTAACCGGTCCTGCGTGTCCGTGTGGGAGCTCGACCCTGGCTAGCCAGCCCAATAAACTCTGCTTTGTTGATTGCATTCACGCCTGGCTCTCTGTCTCTCGGGGGAATAGGATTCCGGGTCCTAACATTTGGAGGTTCCACCGAGATTTCATTTTCTTGAGAGACAGAACCTGCCTGCGAGAAAGCACGGGCGATCCCAAGTCCTAGGCGTTGGGAGGGGATCCCAGACCCTCATTTGGAGGAACTTGAGTGTTCCATTTGGGCCGCGGCGGGGATTCGGCCAATCCCCAGGGAGATTCATTCTGGGAATCTCGCAAGGAGGACCACAGGGTCCTATTGGGAGAGGCTTTCCTCTCATTTGGACTCGAGCATTTTAGGAACCCTGGCACCAGGTGAAGAACTAATTGAGCTAGTCGACCGACCACCCATCAAGTGGACGCCTTTCGGCCTGATATCCCAGTTGGACGGTGAGGAGGTTGAATGGGGTGCGCACCAGTGTGAGAGAAGGACCGGTCCGAGCGAGTGCTGGAGAGTGTTGTGTGTGTGTGGAATTATTGTTGCCTTTACCCTTTTTGTTCTATCTCTCTTGGTGTTTGAGTCTCCTTCCACAATGGGACAGGGACAAACAACCCCAAAGTCTCTGATCCTTTCTCACTTTCCAGAAGTTAAAGAAAGGGCCTTAAATGCGGGTCTGGTCATCAAGAAAGGTAAGTTCGACACCTTTTGTTCTGCAGAGTGGCCCACCTTTGGAGTCGGGTGGCCCATTCAAGGTTCCCTCTCCCTAGACCTGATCACTAAGGTTAAAGCAGTCATTTTTCAGCCAGACAATCGAGGCCATCCAGACCAAGTTCCTTACATTTTGGTTTGGGAGGATCTGTTGAGGAACCCTCCCCCTTGGTTAACAGTTTTTCTGACCCACCCCTCCAGTTCGGCCCCTGGGGCTAAAACCCCAGTCACGCCCGCCTTGGTCATAAAGGAGGAGGAAAAACTTCCTCTTCCCACCTTGACCGGTCCTCAAATTAGGGCATCTCCTTCACCATCTCCGGTCTTACCAGAGAGTTCCCCCCTTTACCCATCCCTCGCAGGGGCAGAGGAAGATCGGCCGCCTCCATACGTGACTCCCCCTGGCCAAGCCAGTGCCCCGGAGGAGGAAATTTCCTCATCCTCCTCAACAGGACTGGCAGCAGGAGGAGGAATGGGTCGAAGACTTCGCCCCCGAGGGATCCGGGAAAGGGAGGGGGAAGACGGGCCCCCCTCATCAACACAGGGGGAGGAAACTGTCCCTACACTTCCAGTCCGGATGGTGGGCCAAGGGGGAGCGGGAGGAGGGCAACAGTTTCAGTACTGGCCCTTCTCCTCCAGTGATCTATATAACTGGAGGACGCAGAACCCGCCCTTTTCTGAAGACCCCAAGTGTCTCATAGATCTCTTGGAGTCCATCATGCATACACACCGTCCCACTTGGGATGACTGTCATCAGCTGCTCAATACTCTTTTTACGACGGAGGAACGAGAGCGCATCCTCAACGAAGCGAGGAAGAACATCTTGGGGGATAATGGGAGACCCACAACTCTCCAACCGGCCATAGACGAGGCTTTTCCCCTACGCCGCCCTGATTGGGATTTCGGGACCACAGAAGGTAGGGAGCGTCTTCGGATCTACCGCCAGACTCTTATGGCCGGTCTCCGAGCGGCCGCTAGAAGGCCCACCAATTTTGCAAAAGTGAAAGCAGTCGTTCAAAGGGAAAACGAAAGCCCGGCCGGTTTCTTAGAGCGCCTCTATGAGGCATACCGTCAGTACACCCCTATTGACCCTGAGGCGGACCTCCACCGGTCTGCTGTGGTACTCTCATTCGTTAATCAGGCAGCTCCAGACATTAGGAGAAAACTCAATAAACAGGAAAACTTAGGGGAGATGACTATAAGGGAAATGCTACAGGTAGCGGAAAAGGTCTTTACCGCTAGGGAAACTCCAGAAGAAAGGGAGGAAAGACAGAGAAAGGAAGACAGGGAGGCCCAGGAGAAATTGAGAAAAGAGGACCGGGAGTTCCAGGCTAAGGAAAACCGAAAGCAACAGAGAGAAATGGCTCGTATTTTCCTAGCGGGTGTCCGGGACCAACCCAGGGGAGGGAGCCACGCCAGGACCCCGGATAAGGAACACTGTTTTTACTGTAAGGAAATGGGGCATTGGAAGAGAGAATGTCCTAAGTTAAAGGGAAGAAGAGGGTTTGGAAGGAGACCGGGGGAAAACAGGGAAAGGGAACGAGCAGTAGAGCAGGCCAGAGTCCTCCTAGCCGGAGAAGAGGACTGAAGGAGACGGGGCTCAGACCCCCTACCTGAGTCCTGGGTAACAATGCATGTGGAGGGGAAGCCAATGGGGTTCATGGTCGATACCGGCGCCCAATATTCGGTTTTAAACAAGGCACATGGACCTTTGAACAAGGCACGAACAAGTGTTGTTCAGGGGGCCACCGGTATGCAGTTATGTACATGGACTACCAAAAGAAAGGTGAACTTAGGAAAACACCAGGTCACACACTCCTTCTTGGTCGTCCCTGAGAGCCCCGCTCCCCTGCTCGGACGGGACCTACTCACCAAAATAGGGGCCCATATCCATTTTGAACCAGATGGAATAATTGTGACTGATCGAGAAGGGAACCCGATTCATGTCTTGTCCCTATCATTGGCTGACGAGCATCGTCTGTTTGAGAGTCAACAGGAACCAGGAGGGGACATGACTCATTGGGTAAAAAGATTTCCCACGACCTGGGCAGAGACTGCGGGAGCCAGCCTCGCCAAACACCTCCCGCCCGTAGTTATACAATTGAAGGCTTCTGCTCTCCCCATTCGGGTGAAACAGTATCCTATGCCTGAGGAGGCCCGAAGAGGCATAGCCCCTCATATCCACAGGCTAATAAAGGAAGGAGTACTGCGGCCTTGTCAGTCTGCCTGGAATACTCCTCTGCTCCCCGTCCGAAAGCCGTTAAGCAGGGACTATAGGCCTGTGCAAGACCTACGAAAGGTAAACGAGCGGACGGAGGACATTCATCCCACCGTTCCGAATCCCTATACCTTGCTCAGCCACCTACCCCCCTCGCAAGTATGGTATACAACCCTTGATTTGAAAGATGCTTTCTTCAGCATTCCATTGTCAGAAATTAGTCAGCCGCTATTTGCTTTCGAATGGCAAGAAGATGGGGGCCAATCCGGACAGCTCACTTGGACCAGACTGCCGCAAGGATTTAAAAACTCTCCCACCCTGTTTAATGAGGCCCTGAGCCAGGACCTGGAACCTTTTCGTCGGAGCCACCCACGAGTCACTCTATTACAGTATGTTGATGACTTACTGTTAGCGGCAGAAACCCGAGAGGAGTGCATGAAGGCTACTGAACACCTGCTAACGGAATTAGGTGAGCTGGGGTATCGGGCAAGTGCCAAGAAAACTCACATCTGTAAAAGGTCAGTGACATATTTGGGTTATCGGATTGCAGATGGGGCAAGATGGCTGACTGATGCCATGAAACAGACTATTCTGGCTATCCCATCCCCGACATCCACTAGGGGGGTGAGAGAATTCCTGGGCTCCGCGGGGTTCTGTAGACTCTGGATTCCAGGATTTGCGGAAATAGCCAGACCCCTATATGAGGCCACCAAAGAAGCTCCAGATTGGAGTTGGGGAGAGAGAGAACAACAGGCCTTTGATCAGCTAAAAGACGCTCTTTTGCAGGCCCCTGCCTTAGCCTTGCCAGATCCTACAAGACCATTCACTCTGTTTGTAGATGAGAAAAAGGGGGTAGCCAAAGGAGTCTTGACCCAACAGCTAGGTCCCTGGAAGAGACCAGTGGCATACTTTTCCAAGAAATTAGACGCAGTAGCGGCAGGATGGCCCCCCTGCCTCCGCATCATAGCGGCCATTGCCGTGCTGGTGAGAGAAGCCGATAAACTAACCTTTGGACAGGCCCTCTGGGTAATGGCCCTTCACCCGGTGGAGGGAATCCTTAAACAACCCCCTGGGAAATGGATGACAAATGCCAGGCTCACCCACTACCAGGGGCTCTTGTTGGATTCCCCTCGGATCACATTCACAGATCCCGTAATCCTGAACCCTGCCACCTTGTTGCCTAACCCGGAACTGCAGACACCTGTCCATAACTGCAAAGAATTCCTCTCCGAAGTTACACAGGTACGGGCTGACCTAAAGGATACCCCCCTGTCCGGCTGCAAATTAAACTGGTACACGGATGGAAGCAGTTTTTTCCAAGATGGAGCCCGAAGGGCAGGGGTAGCTGTAGTCGACCAAGAAGGAAATACGGTATGGAGCAGCGCCCTCCCACCCGGAACATCAGCCCAAAAAGCGGAATTAATTGCCTTGGCAGAGGCCCTGGAGAGGGCAAAAGGAAAGCGAGTCAATATCTACACCGATAGCCGCTATGCTTTCGGTACCATCCATGTCCACGGGGCCATCTATCGCGAAAGAGGATTCCGCACAGCAGAAGGAAAACATCTAAAGAACCTAGCCGAAGTCCAGCGTCTATTAATGGCAGTGGAAAAACCGAAGGCAGTGGCAGTGATGTATGTCCCAGGCCACCAGTCTGCCAAGACGCCGGAAGCTGTCGGTAACAACAGAGCAGATCAAGAAGCAAAGAGAGTAGCAATGGTGAGTCCTCCCATGGAGACAGGGCAACCTTCCACGTTTGCAGCAATAGACGTGCCGGTCCCAGAGCTCCCTCCGCTACCCCCCCGACCAGAATACTCCACAGAGGATTTCACTTGGATGAGAGCCCACTTCCCCTTTAGAGAAGGGGAAGATGGATGGAAAAGCGACTTGGAAGGCAAGTTAATTCTGCCTGAAAAACTCGGACGATTCCTGTTGGCTAACTTACATAAGTCCACCCATTTGGGGCGGAGAAAATTACTAGACTTGTTGACATCTGCGCAGCTCCGATTTCCGAACCAGACCATAGCAGTCCGCCAAATTGTGGAAGATTGTGCCAGCTGCACAATCATGAAACCAGGACGAAGGGAGGGGCACCATACAGGTACTCGGGAACGGGGGAGGGCTCCGGGAAGAAGTTGGGAAGTGGATTTTACTGAGGTAAAACCGGGAAAGTTTGGGTACAAATATTTGCTGATATTCATAGATACCTTTTCAGGCTGGGTGGAGGCTTTTCCTACAAAGAAGGAGACGAGTCAGGTAGTGGCAAAGGCTTTGCTAGAGGAAATCATACCCAGATATGGGGTGCCCGAGGCAATTGGGTCAGATAACGGTCCGGCTTTTGTTAGTAAAGTCCTGCAGGGACTAGCCCAGACTATGGGGGCCAATTGGAAGCTACATTGTGAATATAACCCCCAGAGCTCAGGGCAAGTAGAAAGGATGAATAGGACACTAAAGGAGACTTTAGCCAAATTGGCCCAGGAGACTGGCGGTGATTGGGTGACGCTCCTTCCCTTGGCCATCTTCCGAGTCCGGAACTCCCCCTATGTCCATGGGCTAACCCCCTTTGAGATCCTGTATGGGGCTCCACCCCCCATCATTCAGAGGACCTTAAGCCCAGAACTAGGTGATCTGGCCCCAAATTACCTGACCATGTTGCAGGCTTTAGCTAAAGTGCAACAACGGATTTGGCCCTTAATTCAAGCATACCACGCTGTTAAGAGGGACCCGGCTCCGGAACATGGCATAGTCCCGGGTGACATGGTATGGGTTAAAAGGCATCAGTCCAAAACCCTAGAGCCTAGATGGAAAGGACCTTATGTTGTACTGTTTACTACCCCTACTGCCCTCAAGGTCGACGGGATTGCAGCATGTGTACACCATTCCCATGTAAGACGGGCTCACCCTCCGGAGAAAAAACAGGAAAATTGGTCCGCACGGAAGCATCCAACAAACCCACTCAAGCTCCGGCTGATACGGGATGCTCCGAAAAACGAGAACACTCCAGATGCTCCGCAGCCCTCCTAGAATGGGATTATCACCTGGGTCCACTACACCCACATCAGACCGGCAGATCCGGTAGCTATGAAGAAAGGCTTCCTGCCAACAAGAAGGGTGTCCCACCACAAGGAAAATTTTTTCAAACTCAAACTTCATACTGGACCTCGGTAACTTTATTCCTTTTTCTAACCCTGTCCACCACTTGCTGGGGGCATACAAATCCACATCAACCTTTTAACCTGACCTGGATGATTGTAGATGTATCCACAGGAGACATTCTTAACCAGACCTCCAAGGTGACCCCTCCCAGCACCTGGTTCCCAGAATTATACTTTGACTTAAGGGCCTTATTCACTGGCAGGGGACAATGGGATTTGCGCCAAAGTTACTTCTATGTCTGCCCCGCTCCCCAACCCAACCATAGAAAAAAATGTGGAGGAATCGCAGACTATTATTGTAAGTCATGGGGTTGTGAGAGCTCAGGGGATATATGGTGGCCACCCCCCAAACAGGGGGACCTTATTCAATTAAGTAGAGTCTCTCAATCTGGCATTACATACCACCAACCTAGACCTATAAATAAGGGATGCCCAACTCCCCCCAATTGTAATCCCATTATGATAAATTTCACTGATTTAGGAAAAAAGGCAACGAATTGGGAATTGGGTAAATCCTGGGGAGTCAGACTCTACAAAACAAATCATCCAGGAGCCCTTTTTACTTTGCGGCGTGTGCAACAACCAGTCTCTACTCTAACAATAGGCCCTAATAAGGTACTTAGGCCACCCTATGTAAAGCCACCTCCCTGACCTTCCACAGCTCATCACCTTCCCTCAACCATAGCCCGGGCTAATGTTACAACTCCAAGACCATCAGAAACCAGCCCTCCCCTGGTGAGGCCCAGTCTCATGACCGGATCTCAAGACCCCCTCTGGGAGCTAGTGGGTGCTGCCTTCCTGACGTTAAACCACACCAACCCTAACATGACTAACTCCTGTTGGTTATGTTATGATGTGAGGCCCCCATTCTATGAGGCAATAGGGCTAAACACCACTCACGATACCTCATCTGAGGAAAACCCTACTCAGTGTTCCTGGGGAGACCGTAAGAGAGGTCTGACCATACAGCAGGTAAGCGGCCAAGGAACCTGCTTAGGAAAAGTGCCAAAGAACAGACGGGACTTATGTACTGTTATTAACGCCAGTTCTACCTGGGAAAATGCTATTAAATGGGTAATTCCAAAGGACAATGGGTGGTGGCTATGCTCGCGGTCTGGACTCACCCCATGCCTATCAACTAAGGTGTTTAACAGCTCTAAAGAATTCTGTGTTATAGTGACTGTGCTGCCCCGCATCCTCTATCATTCAGAAGAGAGTCTATATTCATACTGGAATACAAAAATGGTTGAAAAAAGGAAAAAGAGAGAACCTATTTCCACAGTAACTATTGCTACCCTACTCAGCCTAGGGTTAGCGGGAGCAGGAACTGGCATAGCTTCTTTGGCCACCCAGCAGAAAGGGATGTCTTCGCTGCGTGCAGCCATAGACGAAGATATAGAGAGAATAGAAACCTCCATTAGCCACCTAGAAAAATCCCTCACTTCCCTGTCTGAGGTAGTACTTCAAAACCGACGAGGTCTGGACTAGTTGTTCCTCCAAAAGGGGGGACTATGTGTTGCTCTAGGGGAAGAATGTTGTTTTTATGCTGACCATACCGGAGTTGTTCATGACTCCATGTCTAAACTTCGAAAGAGCCTGGAACAAAGAAAACGAGAAAGAGAGGCCGGGGAAAGCTGGTTCGAGTCTTGGTTTAACCAGTCCCCATGGTTGGCTACCCTTTTATCTGCATTGGCAGGGCCAATAATAATCATCCTATTACTTGTTACCATAGGACCCTGGATTCTAAACCGACTTATGACTTTTGTCAAAAGTCGAATTAATACTATCCAACTTCTGGTCCTCCGCCAACAATATCAGGCTCTTCATCCCCTTGAGAATGATTCCTCAATTTAGGCCGTAAGAAAAGGGGGGAATGAAAGGAATAGGAGGTCTCAGCGGGCCCCAACCCCCTTGTTGGAGAAACCAGTACCAAACATCCCATGTAGATAAGATAAGCAATGCGGCAGGGCTCAGTTAGGGCATATAGAATGTGGGGAATGTGAGCGGGGGGTACATGCAAGATGTGAAGTACGTGCAAGATGTGAGGTACACGCAAGATGTGCTCTGCCTGCTTGCCCAATGTTGATAACGAAAATATGCACGCCACCGCAGTCTATATAAGATTTCCCCTAAAGAGGCTCAGGGTCGTGTTTTCCTAACCGGTCCTGCGTGTCCGTGTGGGAGCTCGACCCTGGCTAGCCAGCCCAATAAACTCTGCTTTGTTGATTGCATTCACGCCTGGCTCTCTGTCTCTCGGGGGAATAGGATTCCGGGTCCTAACACTATGAGAAGCTGTTCTATTTTAGTTAACATTTCTCTTTTTTTCCAAATGGCTGCATGAGCATGCAGGATCAGGAAGGCTGTATAGATGTTCACTCTGTTCTTTTGACAGTCTTAGGGCTTCTGTTAGGGCCACTAATTCTGTCAATTGAGCACTTATATTAGGAGGAAGAGGACCTGGTTTGAGGATGCCAAATTCTGTCACAACTGCAAACCCTGCATGTCTCACCATTCTTGACAAAGAAACTGCCATCAGTGTATAATTCTAGATCTGGGTTTTTTAAGGGCTAATCAATTAATTCAGGTTGGGCAGCATAATTTTCCATAAGTACCTCCTCACATGAGTATTCAGGATTTCCTTCTGCCTCCAGTAGCAGGGATGCAGGATTTAGGCTCTGACAGGTCCTTAAAGTTATTTCTATCCCTCCCAGAAGTTGGGCCTGGGCATTTAAGTAGATGTCTGACAGACAGCCAAAGTTCTCCTTTTGAGTTTAAAATTCCCCCTAGGTTGTGTGGGGTTTAAATCATTACAGTTTAGGATAAGTTTTTAAGCTTCCAGCACTAGAATACTTACTGCAGCCACTGTTGTAAGGCATCCTGGCCATTCATTGGCTACCTGACATAATTCTTTGATTAAGTAGCCTACTGACTAGGGAGAGATGCCCTGGAGTTTAGTCAGCACTCCCAAGGCCCGTCCTTCCTTTTCATAGACATATAATTGAAACTTGTGTAGTACTGGGATACCCAGGCTGGAGCTGTCATAAGGGCTTTTTTTAACTGGTGGAATGTTATTTTCTTGTCATGCCATTCAGTAAAGGGCTGACTCCTTAAGGATTTGATATAAGGGACTGGCTAGGTCTGCATATTCCATGATCCAAATTGTACAGTATCCTGTGACCCCCCCCAAAAGGCCCTCAATTGCTTTAAAGTTTCAGGTAGAGGAAGTGTCAGGATTGGATGGATTCAATCTTCTCCTAGTGCCCTCATTTCTTTCTCCGAGACAAGTCCAAAATATTTAACCCTAGACTAACACAATCGGGCTTTTTGTTTAGAGATTTTATATCCTCTATCTGCTAAGAAGCTTAATAAGGATTCAGTGGCTCATGAAATGACAGGCTCATTTGGTCCACAGAGCAAGAGATCATCGTACATATTATAGCAGAGTAGCTTGGGGATATTGCCACTCTACCAAGTCTTGGGCTAGAGCCAATGCAAAAAAGTGGGGACTGTCTCTGAATCCCTGGGGGATTACATTCCAAGTGACCTGCACAGACTTTCTTGTGGGATCCTCAAAGGCAAAGATAAGTTGACTCTTAGGGTGTAAGAGAATACAAATGAAGGCATCCTTTAAATTCAGGACAGATAGTAAGACATAGCTGGAGGTATTTGGGTCAAAAGCATATAGGGATTTGGAACTACAGGGTGGAGAGGCACTATTGCTTCACTGATCAGGCAGAAATCCTGGACTAGAGCCTCCATTTGTTAGGTCCCTTCCTGACACTGAGAACAGGAGTATTACATGGGCTAGAGCATTCTATTAGCAGTCCCTATCTCTTTAAGTCTTTGATTATAGGAATTAGCCATTCCTTAACTTCTGGCTTTAAAGAATATTGTTTATGATGGGGAAACCAGGAGGGGACCTTGAGATGAATTAATACTGGACAGCTGTTCATGCCTGTCCCATGGTATGTCCATCCATCCACACTATGGGGTCTACTTGTTCCTCTCCTGGGGGTAAAAGGAGCTGTATCCCAATTTAGATAGAAGGTTTCTCCCAAGCAAAGGAGTAGGGGTTTCTGAGACAATTACAAAGGAGTAACAGCAATGGAATCTCCCCAGGAGCATGTTAAAGGCTGAGTGAAAAAACACTCTAGAGGCTGGCCTGATATGCCAACAAACAGTAATTAGTTTGGAGGACCTGTGTTCAGGAGAGAAAGGAATAGCTGGGATGCTGGCTCCAGTATTGATAAGGAGGCTGACCTTGTGCTTAACCCAGGGCTCCTCTGCTTTAATGGTAGTTACAGAGCCTGGATGGGAGGACCAGGGACTCATCATTGGGTGGGAGGCTCCAGCCTTGGTTCCCCTGGGAATTGAGGTCAGTGTGCCTTCCAGTGTTTTCCCCAACAAATGGAGCAGGGTCCTGGAGGTAGCTTTCTCTGGGGGCACTCCCTCTAAAAATGGCCTGCTTGTCCCCATTGAAAGCATGTCCTCCTGTTTGAACTTTGCCCTAGGGAAGCCTCTCTGAGTGCTGTGATTAGATACTCTTGCCATTCATCCTTTCTCTTTTCTTTTTCCAGGTCCTTCTTTTCTTTTTCTAGGTCCCTATTCTAATATAAGGATGTGGCTACATGTACCAATTGATCTAGATCTCTGCTCTCTTCAGCCACCAGTTTCTGAAGATTTTTATGGATATTTCATGCTGACTGTGTTAGAAATTTATCTTTTAGAACAATTTCCTCTTCCTGTGACTCTGGTACAATATTGGTATGCTTTTGTAAAGCATCCTTAAGTCTCTGTAGGAGAGCTACTCTGGTTTCTAAGGGTCCTTGCTGCACAACTGTGACTTGGGAGTAATTAAGAGATTTTATCTTGGCTCTCCTTAGACCCTCAAGAATACATTGAATGAAATGACTATGACTCCGTTTATCCTTGTCATTTTCAGGGTCCCACTTAGGGTCATACCTAGGCATTGCCTAATCTCCTGTTGGAATTGGGAATCGAGGTTCCCTTTTATGTATCCAATGCCTTTGTCTTTCTTCTCCCTTCCCCTCTTCCTCCTGTGAGTGCCCAGTCTGAGACAGGCCTGTAGGGCCACTTTTATCTAAGTGATAATTTCTCTAGCTGTGACTGCCTGATCTAGTACATGCTGTGTCTCCAGAGAAATAATGGTCTGAGATAGCAACAGCATTACATCTTTCCAACTCAGTTCAAAGTTTTGGCTGACTTCTCTAAATGTATGGATATACTGATCTGGGTTTTGTGTGTAATTTCCTGAATCCACTTTTATTTCTTTAAGTTCACTCACTCTGAAAGGAACATGAGCCCTATCTCCTCCAGGAATTAACTGGAGGGGGTTGAGTACTGTGGGACAATGTCCATTGTGTGATGTTGCTGGGTAAGTGTAGAGGAGAGCTGATGAAGCATCAGATGGGTTTTTTGGTTCAAGGGAGTTTGGAGGCTTTTTGCAAATGGCATCCCTCTCTGCCTTGCTCCTTCCACTGCCACCTGTGGCTAAGGTTGTGAAGGATTTTTAGGCATTTTGGGTGCAGCCACCCTCCCCCCAATGGCCTTTAACCAATCTCTTATCTATTTTGACTTGCCTGTTTGCCCTGCAACCCAGGTAGGCCTGGTTCTCCTCTACTAGCTGAAGGCTTGTAATAACTCCATCAAAGTAACCAAGAGGGCTTGCATGGCCAGAGGGAGGACCCCTGAAGAGGTGTGGATGAGGACTCCTGATGAAGTAGAGTTTTATACCCCATATACACTTTTTATGAAAAGAGAGGGAGTGTCTGAAGGCTTTTGCTCTCCTAAGGGGCAAAAATGGAGAGGACCTGAGGTCTGTGCCTTTTAACTGTTTTTTCTTTTCTTTTCTTTCCCTGAGGGCCAGCTGGGAAACATGTTTAACCAGTTAACTTGGTGCTTGACACAGACAGGTAAGCATAAATTGGAGATTAGCACTTTCTGGTGCCTGCAAGAATTTTCCCCAAACTCCCTGAAGAAACAAGCTTACTGGTATTTGTAGCAAAGCAGGGAGTGGGACACCTGTCCTGAATTACCTGGGAAAGAGGAAGGAGAGGCTGAGGGATGGTGAAAAGAGAGTTTCCAGGCTCAAAGCATGAGAGATTATTGGTCACCACTGCTGTCCAGGTTGATCCGGGCCAAGGGCAGTACTGGTGCATGGGAACCAAGGTGTGCTCATCACACGGAAACCATGAAGGAAGTGTAAGAAATCAGATTGTTTGCCTTAGACATGGCTGAAGGGGTCTGAGATTTAGCTGCCTGTATAGCCTCAGGGCAAGTCAGGAAGTTGTATCTCCAGCCTTTGGGTGACACCAGGGAGTCAGACCTCCTCTTAAGCAGGTCAGATCTTGAAAGAGAGAGAGAGAGTTAGAGTTTAAGGAAAGGAAAAAATAAAGCCTCAGTGCATTGAAGTCTGGCTCTGCCCATGTAGCATTGTCAGTGTGGTATAAACTCCTGGCCAGCTTCTGAGTTTTCTCAGATTGCCTGCCTTGCACCTATAATGGGCTCAGAGCTTTTTCTCAGTTTCCCAAGGGAGAAACCCTCCTTAACAAGACAGAGAGAGAGAAGGTTGGTCTGAGAGTTCCACTGTAAACAGACTCCATCGGAGTGCAGGACACTCATGGTCACATTTCTAGACAGCCTTTCTCAGTTTGGCACAACCTATACAAAACTCAGGTGACAGCTGGTCCTTTTGTGGTCACCAAATATGATGCACGGATGACACACACAGGAATTTCAGGTGCTCAGGGTTCTTGAGCCTGCTCTGAGAATGAAAGCACAGGTGGACTTCAACAGCAGAGGTCAGAAAGATTATATTTGTAGAGAAGAGAAGAGAAAGACTGAATAGTGCAGAATGCAGGGGGATCTGGAAACCTGTGGTCCCATGGGTCAGTGTGGGGAGTGAATTTTATAGCTTTTTTCTTTGTGTATTGCCTGAGTGTGGAGATGCCTTTCAGATGCTGATGGGCATTTCCTAAAGAGGAGAAGTGTCTCCTTGACCTCCCAATGTCCATCCTTCACCATGTTCATTTTGAAGGACTAAGAGTAGAAATTATTCTACTGGCTTCTGGGGGTTGTCTGTCATTCTTCGCATTCTTTTCTTGTTAGAAACATTGTTTCAATCTCTACCCATCTTCAGGAGCTTTTCTCCCTGTATGACTGGTTTTGTGTTTTCAAGTGCCATTCTCAAAAGAAAACCAGTGCCTGGATTTAGAAACTGTGTTAATCCAGGATGATGACATTTTAACTTCTTTAATATTTGCAAATACCCTGTTTCCAAACAACTTCAAAATTCACAGCTGTAGGCTCAATATGTATTTTGGGGAGACACTCATAGACACCATAGACAAACATTCTAAAAAGTCTTTGCCCTCACTATATTCATTACTCTTTTCTCCTCTAAAGCCTGATTTCAGCCTGGTTTCAGTCATCCTCCTCCTATGTGTACCATTTCTATCAAATTTCACTAAAAATTATCTCCATCTGTGAAAAGATACAAATGTGTTTAATTTTTTATCTTAATTGGCCATTTTACTACTCCTGCCTTCTTGAATTTTTCTACTCTTAACTCATTTGATATGACACAAATGAGTATCATTTTATTCCTGCCATTTTTGGATCCATTTGTTCCTTTTTAGACTCATTTTTTTATAGCATCAACATCTGAAATTCCCTCAGGAGTGACTCTATAACTTCTTTGCTACTCACTTCATATCCATCTATAGTTATCCACATGCATTTTCTTTCATATAATTCTCTCTAGTTTCTGCATCTTCCCTGAATTTCAGAGCCTAGTGAATAGGCATCTTTGATGCTGCCATACCATCACTATGTCAGTAAGGCAAAAGTTGTTGAGGTTTGTAATCACAACAATGAAAGGCATGCAAATAAGAGGTATCTACCACAGAGCTTGAGGACATTTTTAATATCATCCTTGCTGGAATATTGAGAAACACTGAAACAATGCAAACATGGTTACCTCCAATAAAAGAGGCAGAGGAAAACAACATGTATGGCTGGCTGCCCAGCACCAATGACCTTTCTGACAATGTCCAGCACCTTCCTCCATTCCCCTTTGCAGTCATTTTTTCTAATGCCCATCCTCTTCCAACCTCCCTTTTCCCACTATAGGATGCTTAAAACACTAGCCTGTAAGAGAGGCTTTCCCTCAGCCCTCTAAGAGTATTACTTTGATGGCTAAGGGTCCCTCTCAAGTCTCCGCTCCCTAATAAAGACCTACTGCTTGCAAAGGTCACAGATTCTTTCTTGGTCTATTTCTCTCTCTCTCTCTCTTGCTTCTTCATTTTCCTTCCATTTGTTGCTGAAACCTGGGATAGAGTTTTGAGAAGAGGGAATGCCCTTCTTGGGCTACTGGGATTCTGTGGCAATCATCATATGGTTAATGGTGCACATCCATGGGATCTCCAATCCAGGTCTTATACAGAAGTACCAGGGCTAAGAGGTGCTTAAGCTCCTGAGAGGGACATGGCTGGTGTCCAACTCCATCCCCAAACCACCTAACCTCTCTTTAAAACTCTCTTTCTCTCCCTTCTTTCCCTCCCCAGTATCATATATATGACTCCGTCACTATTATAATTTCTGCTAAGGCTCCCCATCAAAATGACAGTTCTTTTGGGCATGGGGTTAAGGGCAACTGCCTCTTCTAATTGGACATGAACCCAAAGCTATTGTTGGCTTTTTTTACCTAATAGAAACACTGCTCTGGGGCTGGGGCTTTTGGTCATACATAAGCCCTTAACTACCTGTGCCCCTGTGAGTTTGTGCAGTGCCCTTCACTGATTTCAGTCCATACACTCAACACTAGCTCCAACGTCTACAGGGACAGGTAAGACCTTGCATCTCCATCTTGCATTCTGTGCTGCCTCAATGTGTCAAATACCAGCCATTCCTGCCTTCAGTGTTCCTATATCTCCCCCACCCGCACCCCTTTGGCCATTTGGCTCCAATGAGTCTGGTCCCTAGATACATAAGTTAGAGATGTCTGCCTGGTTTTGTGACCTTTCTTAACCCTGACCATGAGCAATACCCACTCTATAATTCCCTCTGACACACGGCTGGGGTGTCTCGTACATAACCTCACAAAATTAGGCTTAATGGGCAGCCTAAAACAAACAAATCTCATAAATTTTTCCACACAAATTTGGCCACAATATAGATTAAATAACTCTTCAAAATGGCCTAAATTTGGAAGTTTTGATACCAATATTCTCCATGATCTTGGTACTTTTATTGTGAGCAACAGCAAATGGCAAGAGGCCTCTTATCTTCAGGCATTCTTTAATCTCAAGTCTTAACCTTCTCTTTGTTCAAACTGCAGACCCCTCCAAGTCCTTCTTGATTCTTACCTCTTCTCCTCAGCTCCTGCTCCTAGTCCACTCCCATCAACTTTTGATCCAGATCCCATAGATGCATGCCCTCTTTATCTGTCCCCCCTCAAACTAACTCCTCCAAGCCCCTGTCCTCTCCAGATGACTCTTCCTCCCCTCTTTCCCTAGAAAACACTTCCTTAATTGTGGCCCCTTCCCTTCTTTTATCTCCTCCTCACACCCTATCCCAAACACATGCTCCAACATTCCTACAACTATCCAGATCTACACATCCCTCTCCAACTCCCATTCTCCACCATGAGAGGTGGCAGGAGTTGAAGGAACAGTCAGAGTCCATGTCCACTTTTCTATGTTATTCATCTCCCAAACTGATCAATGATTGCTCTCCTTTTCAGACAATCCAACAAGATGCCATAAGGAATTCCTCCATCTTACTTGGGCCTATGCCCTCACATGGGGTGACACTAATACCATTATCAATGACACCCTCACAGAGAATAAAAAAGAAATAATATGGAAAGCAGCAGAACAACACACTGACTCACTCAATGAACAGCATTCCAATAGACACCCCCCTCTGCCACTGAGGCAGTACCTAAAACTAAGTCTCAATGGAACTATTAAGATGAGGACACAGAATGCAAACTAGTGCAACCACTCTAGAAGAAAAAATATGGAGGCTTCTTAAAAATCTATACATGGATCTTCCATATGATCCAGCAGTCCCACTCCTGGAAATATACCCAAAAGAATGTGACACAGGTTACTCCAGAGGCACCTGCACACCCATGTTTATTACAGCACTATTCACAATAGCCAAGTTATGGAAATGGCCAAGATGCCCCACCACTGATGAATGGATTAAGAAAATGTGTTACTTATACACAATGGAGTTTTACTCAGCCATGAAGAAGAATGAACTATTATTCTCAAGAAAATGGATGGAACTAGAGATCATCATTCTGAGCGAGGTTAGCCAGGCTCAGAAGACCAAGAATCATATGTTTTCCCTCATATGTGGACTTTAGGTCTAGGGCAAATACAGCAATGTTGTTGGACTTGGGTCACATGCTAAGGGGAGAGCACATATGGGAGGTATGGGGATAGGTAGGAAACCCAAAACATGAAAGTGTCTGATGTCTCCACTGCAGAGGAGCTAATACAGAAACCTTAAAATGACAGAGGTCAAAATGGGAAGGGGATCAGAAACTAATGAAAAAGTCAGGTAAAGCTGAATCAGCTTGGGTTGTAACACACTTATGCATGGAAGCAATGCTAGGAATCTCTCTGTATAGCTATCCTTATCTCAGCTTACAAAAATGCTTTGTGTCTCTTATTATTGCTTGTGTCTTCTATTCAACAAAATTGGAGAAAAGGGCAGAACAGGTTCTGCCTGGAAGCGAGGGGGAGTAAGGGGAGAGGGAAGGGGAGGGGGCATGGGGAGAAGTGGCCCACACAATGTATGCATATGTGAATAAATGAATAAGAAAAATAATTTTAAAAAAGATGGGGACCCAGGATCAAATTCCCAAAATTATATGATTTCCTGCCTGCTGACAGGCACAAGCAAAAATAGCCATAGAGAAGTCAACTACAGTAGGATCAAAGAAATCACACAAAATCCAGATGAAAACCCCACTCTTTTTGTTAATCACCTCATGGAGTCAATGATAAAATACACTAATTCAAACCCTGCCTCCCAAGAGTGCCATATTTTCTAACATCTCTACTTTATAAGTCAGTCAGCACCAGATATATGAAGAAAGCTCCAAAAACTTGAAGCGGGCCCCCAGATCCCCCAACAAATGTTAATAAACCCAGCCTTTAATGTTTTAAGCAATAGAGATGAGGAAGCCAAGAATTAAGGGACAAAAAAACCAGCAAAAAACACCAGCAAATAATACCAAATACAGGCCTCCATCCTCCAAAACCAAAACCAGACACCCTATACTAACTAAAAAAAAAAAAACCACATGAGGGACCTGGCAAACAGCCCTCTGAGGCCAGATTCCAATGGAGAAACAAGGGACATGCCCACAATGTGAAAAATTGGGACACTGGAGGACGGACTGTGTCTGCAGGGAAACAACTTTTTCCTCATGTACAGTCTCAAATTCCAAGTAGCCTCCCAACTGAGGATCCAATACCAATGTTCCCACTAGAAGACTGACAAAACCTGAATCATAAAGCCCTAGCCACTTGTAAGTACACTGATCATGGGTAACTGGGACAGTATCAGGAAAACATATTTCTTTCTTCCTTGATATTGGGGCATCCCAAGATCAGTTTTAACCAAATATGTGGGTCACCGTAAAAAAGCTTCCTTCCCTATTGTTGGAATAGATGGCATACCAAACACACCCAGCATAGCACATTCCTCTGTACTTTACTTTTGGATCAAACACACCTTACCTGGTTATTCCAGCTTGTCCCTTTCCAATATTAGGATGAGATATACTCCATATACTCAAAACCACCATTTTTATCTCAACCATTAATTCTGTCCAGCCCATACAATTTGTTCTCCCTGTACAGGACCTTCCACAACCCAAAACCTCTATCCACCTCTTACAGAGGGACAAATTTGGGACACATGCCACCCCTTCATAGTTTCACATCATACTCCCTGTTAAGATCATCCCACAATATACTTTGTGGAATTAAGAACATATGGGATTAAAATTAATTACAAATCAACTAAAAACCTCTCATGTCTTAATCCATGTTAAATCCTCTTACAACACTCCCATCTCTCCAGTTAAAAACTCAATGGTTCTGTTAGACTAGTCTAAGACCTCAGAAAAATCAATGCTGCCATTCATCCTGTGATTCCTAATCCATATACTCTTCTCTATCAGATTCCTCCCAAGACCTCTTTCTTTTTACTCCTAGATCTCAATGACCCCTTCTTTACAATCCACTTGCATCCCTCCTCCCAACCATTATTTGTCTTTCCAAGGACAGATCCCATTACCCATTACACCCAACAATTAAACTGAACAGTTCTCCCCCAGGGATTCAGAGACTCTTTTCACCTTTTTGGCCAAGCCCTGCAGCAGGATCTCAATCTCAGTTCCCTCAATCTTTTCTCAAGCAAGCTCATTCAATATGTAGATGACCTCCTTCTATATAGCCTCTCCAGATCTGTATGTAAATCCCACACCATTATTCTCTTTAATTCATTAAAACACTGGGGATATTGGGTATCAAAAAAAAAGTTCCAACTTCTCTCAACTTCAGTAACATTCATGGAATATTTATTAACTCCAGGATATTGTCAAATACCTCAAAACAGAAAAACTTCCATAATCCAAATTCCTTCCCTTGAGACAAAAAGGGACATCTTTTCTTTTTTGGAGTAATTTGATATTTTGGAATCTGTATTCCTAATTATTCAATAAAAACCAAACCACTATATAAGACTGCTAGAGGGGACCTATATGAGCCTTTACCTTGCCCAAGGGCCATTCTGACCTGTTTTTAAAAAAAATTTTATTAATTTATTCACATGTGTATTCATTGTTTTCAACATTTCTCCCCACTGCCCCCCACCTCTCTCTCTCCCAATCCTCCTTGCCCCCAGGCAGAACCTGTTCTGCCCTTTTCTCCAATTTTGTTCTTATTATTAAGCAATAACAAGAAAGACAAAACATTTTTGATAGTTGAAATAAGGATAGCTATACAGAGAGATTCCTAGCATTGCTTCCATGTACCTCTTTTAATCTCCCCATACAATCTTTATCAAGGGCACCTACACTTTCCATACCAGACTCTAACAAAATTATTCATCTATACCTATACTCAGACAAAGGCCAAGCTTTGGGCCTGGTGGCCCAAAGTACAGGAGATTCAACAGCTTTTATAGCTGCCCTCTCAAAACAACTATACCCCATTTACAGCAGCTGGCCAGTGTGCCTAAAAGTATTGGCCACAGCAGCTCTCTTAATAACAGAAGTTCAAAAAATAACTTGCAATTTACCTATGACAGCCTGGTCATCTCACAACATTCAAGACATAATTAGCCACAAAGCTCTTAATGCCATCTCCCCATCTCGTGTTCAGATCTTACACTCCTTTCTCTTACAAACTGATCTAACTTTCCTGTGATGTCAGTGAACAAACCCTACTACCCTCTTATACTCAAACATCCCACCTAACCCAGAGCCCCCAACTCATGACTGCAATGTGATACTTGATGACTCACAACTTTTCATCATATTCTAGACACCCGCATACCTGATGAACCCACGTGATTTACAGACAGTAGCTCTACAAAGACCTCCACTATCTCTGCAGCTAGAACAGGATGCAAAATAGTTTAGAGATGCCCAAATAATAATACATACACCATAATAGAAACAAATAGCCTTCTTCCTTTAATGACTTCCCAATAGGCAGAACTGTATGTTCTTACATGACCATTACAAAGGGAAAAAGACAAGACACTTACCATTTATACAGACTCAAAATACACATATGATATCATCCATTCTAATAGCAAAAAAAAATTGGGCTTCTTAACAACTAAGGGTACCCAATTACCAATGCAAAACATATTATGGACCTTTTATAAGCTGTCTCTTCCTCACAAAGCTGACTTTCTTCACTGTAAGGGATACCAAAAGGATAATATGTTCATATCCATTAGCCATAATTTGGCAGACACCACAACTAAACAGGCACCCCAACAAATGCTCTCCCCCAGGCCATTCTATCAATTCATTTTAGTTACACACAAAAAGGGATAGAACTATTAAAATCTCACAGGGCTAGCCAACACACAGAATACTGGTTTCTTAACAATACCCTTGTTCTACCAGAACAACAAATTAAACCCATATTAACTGCCCTCCATCAAGTCTTCCACTCTAACCCTCTATCTTTACTCCATTTTATTAAAACTCATATTTCTCCTAATCCTAACTTCCACAAAACAATAAAGGAAATCTCATCTTCTTGCAACATATGCCCCAAAACTAACCCCCTATCAAATGTCTGGCCTCCCTCCCTTCCCACCCATCAGGCAAGAGGTCACTTACCTGGATCAGACTGGCAAGTGGATTTTTCTAATATGCCCCTGGTTTAGGGCAAAAGATACCTTCTACTTTTCACTGACACCTTAACAGGAAGGATTGAACCTTTCCCCACTACTAAAAAGAGAATCTCCACTGTGGCCATCATACTTTTCAGGGAAATCATTCCCTGTTTTGGTGTCCCAACATTGCTATAATCAGATAATGTGGCAGAATTTACTTCTACCATTGTTCAACAATTGACCTCCTATATTGGGTCAAAATGACACTTTGATATCCCATACCACCCAAAGTCCTCTGAAAAAGTAGAAAAGGCCAGTCACACCCTAAAAAATATACTCACTAAACTTACTCAGGAACTTCAACTAGACAGGGTCAAACTATTACATTTAGCCCTCCTCTGCACCCAAGCCCTCTTTCTAAAGCCTCTGCTCATCAGCCCTTTTGAGGCCATGTATGGCTACCAACTAGTAACACCTGGTCTTCCTACAACAACTTCTAACATTCCCCTTCTGCTTTCTTCTTTACTACCTACTTGAGGATAATATTTTGGACTCACCTAGACACTCAACTCTCAAAACCCACCTCTCTTTGTCCTACAAACCCCAACCCGGTATAGACTAGAGAATAGCTTTATTACAAGGGACCAATAGCCCTCTTCACTTACAACCTCTTTGGAAGGGCCCCAAATAGACAAGAGATATTTTAACAACTTCCACTGCCATTAAACTACAGGGATATTAACCCTGGGTACATGTCTCTTCTATAAAACAAGCCTCTTCTTCCCCCGATGCACCACCCCCTACTGCTCTCTCCTGCTATTGGACAGAACCCACCAAGATCCATATGACCCATCTGCCCTCCATCCAGGATAGTGATGAACTGACTACTTCATCTGTACCAGATCTTCCTCCAGATTCTCCAAAGCCAACTTAACAATTATTACCTACCACAAAAAAAAACCCTCCATAGATCATCTTGGACCACTGGCTACAAGGAGATCTCATTGAGCTCACACCCAGAAAAATACTCTTCTTTTCCATTTGACTTTTCTTCACATTTAACACTCACCATTCTTCTCAGAATGATTACCTTCTTTGCTTCTACTCTCTTTACACAGGTAATCCTCTCCCTGTCTTTCCAGCAACCAGTGGCAGCCATACTGCTTTTAACTGTGTACTCTTGCTTGATTAACACCTCTGCCCAACTACTTTTAACTGTCAGTCCTAATCTCTACTCTTGCTGGATTTGCACCAGATCCACTGAAAAGGCCTGTACTTCCACTCAAGTAGAATGGCCCAATGTAAAACTTTATACAAGAGCTCAACCAGCCTAGGTTCCATGTTCTTTGCCCACAGAGCAATAATGCTGAAACTGCTTCTCAGCTATTTGATCTAAAACTTCAATTAATATCTCTGCTAGAAAAACCACAACATTCCATCCCCTCAAAAATACTCCCTTCCATGACAAGGTCTATAACACAAGCTGACCTCTATGGGACTGCACCTTTATGTATACAAAGACCTTATTTCCTGTATTCCAAATCCATAAACTCTTTTAATACTTCCCGATGTGCACAGACTCTCTTCCTCCCCCTCTCCCCCATAATAGTCAATTCCAATTTTTTAACCAAAGTAGAAACAGGTATAAACACATCAAATGACCTATTGTTCAACTTCCAACTTATCCATTCTGGACACTGTCATCCCCTTCCTCCAGGGAAACTTCACTACAATCATGTCAGACTTCTGCAACAGGAGACTCCAACCCAATGCCATTCTAGTCTTTAACATACCAGGACTCTAACCAAATCCCTTCTCCAAAAGTAACAGCAAACTGCTATTCACACCTCACTCCCAACTTTTCCTCTACCCACCAACCTATTGACTTATCATGGAATCCCCCCCACCCACTAGGGCTTCTTCCCCTCTCTTACAGCCCCTTTTAACAGCCTCCCTCTCTATCTCCTTTCAATCATATGAAAGAGAACAAAATGCAGACTGGTAGAATCCCTCCTCTCTTTTGAATTAATGGGAAGACTCTCCTCCTCTGCAGAAATCTTCTTTCTGTATGGGTCCCATGCATACATATGTCTGCCTACTAATATGTCTGCCTACTAACTGGATGAGAGTTTGTACCCTTGTTTTTCTGATTCCCCCTGTCTCTAACACTATTGACTCAGAAATATTTCCTGTCCCTTTGTCAGCTTTACATGCACAAAAAGAGATATTGACCTCACTCCCCTAGTAGAGGGACTGGGCCTCTTAACCAGGTTGGGACAGGATAGGCCAGAATGGGGGTGTCAATCAACGAATTCCAAAAACTATCCACAGCTCTAAAAGAAAGTCTTAACAACATTGCCTTATACATTTCTGCAGTGGTGGTCCTACAAAACAGCAGGGCATTAGTTCTCCTCACAGGTGATAAAAGTGGGCTATGCCTCTTCTTAAGGGAGGATTGTTTCTTTGCCAATAAATCTGGCATAGCTAGAGACAGAGTCAAAAAGCTTAGAGATAAAGAACAACAGCTAACACCCTCACAGCCTACTAATATTCTTTCCTCCTTGTACCCATGGCTCATTTCATTGGCAGTTCCTCTCATCCTTGTTTGACTGGCTTTATTGTTTCTACCATGTCTTATAAATATCCTTCACAGATTTTTACAGGAACCTATTACTGCTATTTCTCAGGCTACCTCAGGGGAGAAATTAAAGCTATCATATTTCTACAAACTCTCCAGGAACAACCCCCCACATCATCCAGGAAGAAAGTAGACAGAAGTCTGGCAATGCCCCTTATTATACGCACACAAATACGCACACACACATATATCTATAAAATAAAAAGCCTGGAATGTTGGAATACTGAGAAACACTGAAACAATGCAAACATTTCTACCTTGGATAAAAGAGTGAGAGAAAAGCCACATGTATGTCTGGCTGCCCAGACTCAATGACCTTTCAGAAAATGTCCAGCACCTCCCGCAGATTCCTTTTGCAGGAATGACTCCCTTTGCAGTCATTTTTTTCTAATACTCATCACCCTCCAACCTCCTTTCCCCCACTATAAGATGCTTAAAAACCCCAGCCTATAAGAGAGGTGTGGCCTTACCCTTCTCAGAGTGTTACTCTAATGGCCAAGGGTCCCTCTCAAGTCTCCTCTCCCTAATAAAAACTGATTCCTTGCAAAGGTCAAAAATTCTTTCTCAGCCTCTCTCTCTCTCTCTCTCTCCCTCCCTTGATTTTTCTTTTTCCTTTCACTCCTCATCCCCTTTAATACATCAAAATAACAGTTTTGTGGCTTGATAACCTAGATATCACAAAATAAACCCTGTCTCTCTGTCTCTGCCATCACCAACTTAGTCTGATATTCTGTTTGTTTGTTTTTTAATTACCCATGAACTCAATTACCTTTATCAGTATAGCAAGTGGAGTAATTTTACTTTCACAAGTAACTTTTATCATATTACATCCATTCATTTTTCAATTATACCATTCTCTCTTCTTGCTCTCTCTCTCCCTGTCTCTCTGTCTCTCTGTCTCTCTCTATCTCTCTTTCTCACATGCACACCTGTCTGCACCAAGTTCTGCCTCTCTTTCTAATCTGATCATATACAATTTTCTGTAATGTTTTTGACTTCCAGTTATTTTGATCTTATTTCTCTCTAATAGGCCCATTCTTATTTTTAAAGGGCTCATTTCCTCTCTTTTCTCCTAGTTAACTTCCACTAGATCTCATTTCAAGTTACTTCTTCAGGAAATGCCATGTCCTAATATTTAAGAATCTATAATAAATGCTCCTCTAACATTATCTTCCCTTCATAGTAGCTCTCATTTTTTAATTTTTCATAAATTTATGTAAGGCAATGATTAATGTGGCTCTCCTCTAGAATGCAATCTCAAAGAAGGCAGTAAATATCTTTTTTTCTTCATCATTTGATCACAGCATTGAATGGAGTCCCTGAACCAGAATGAAATTGTTATAAATAATAGATTAGGGCATAGGATGCGAGAATATGGTTGGATGCTACACATAATTTGTTTGGCTTCCAATGTGCAGGTAAATACAATGAAATGAATTTTAAGTCAATATACAAAGAATGTTTCAACATACTATTATTTATAGATGAAATATACATCTTTGAGAGTGAAAGAGAATATGTTTATCAGAATACTCAATGATTTCATTACTTATGGTTTGACAAATGGTTTTTTTCATGTTTTTTAAATAAACCTTGGACAGTGGATTTTGAGAAGCCTATCAGAACTGGACATAAGCAAGGTGAGATGCAGCTGAACTGCTTTTCCTAAGATTCCTATAGACAGTAAGCCAAGATAGGCACAGCCCCAGCCATGGAAGAGGGAAATGCAAACAGCTGCTTCTCTGAGTTGTTTACATTCAGAGAAGCAGGAACACAGGTTTCACCTGTTACAATTTCATGCCACTCCCCAAGAACTGCTGCTCCACCCTGTTTACCACTGGATATATAAAACTCACTGAATGAGGACACCAGGCTTTTGCTCTGGGCTGTTTTCCTTTGCTTTGGGCTTTTTGCTTTTGACTTTCTGATGGGGAAGGCTTCTTGGTGTGGGAGGCTTTTGTAAAGGAAAATAAATTGCTGAAGGGGAAAGATTGCTTAAGGGAAAAGAAGGAGAATGGCTAAAGGGGAATTGCTAGCAAGCCTGAGGGCTGAGACTTTAAGAAAGGTAATGAAAGAACATGGTACAGTGCAAGTTGACACTGAGAATTTTATACATAGCCTTTAGAAAAGCTAAGCTAAAGAAAAGCTAAAGAGAACAGTGCAAGTCTAAGGAATGGGACTTTAAGAGTTACACATATGTAGTTTTTAGACGAAGCTGTTGTTTGCAAGTCTGAGCACTGAGGCTTTAAGAAAGCTAAAGAAACAGTACAAGTCTAGGGGCAAAGACTCAGAGATTATGCTAAAGATCAGCTCAGAGAAAACATGGGCAGAGTGAGTCTAAAGAAAGAGGTTTTAAGGAAAGTTTTAAAGAAGAATTTAGTAGCAAGATTTTAAAGAATTGTAAAGTAGTAAGGCCTTAAAGAATAAAGATAGAGAAAAGAAGCAATGAGGGTTGTGCATCTCCACATGAGTGCCCAACACACCTGATCCCACTTTCTGTCTGTCTGTCTATAATGTGTCTTTTCTGAATCTCCAGTCACCCCCAGTTAGCCCCAGTTAGGTTCAGTAATAATTAGGAGTGAAAGAAAGCTCACTGAAACAAAGGAGTGAAAGAAAACAGCTTGCTCCAATAAAATTTATATTTTAGGACAATTTCAGATTTATGAAAAACTTAGAAAGTTATAAAAATTCTCACATAACCATTATCCTGTTTCCCCCGTTAACATCTTACATTAGTATTGTACATTATTTTTACAATGTACAATGAACTAATATTGAGATATAGATTATTAAGAAAATTTCATAATTTATTCAACTTTTCTAATTTTTATGCTAATGTTCTTTTTCTGCTTTTGGATCACATATAAGATAGTGTATTTAAGATACCCATATAAGATACTTCTCTTTAGACTCCTCTTATTACAACAGTATCTCAAACTTTCTCTGTTTTTGATGACCAGAAATTTTGTAGAATGTGCTATAATTGGGATTTGTATGATTTTTCCTTATGATTACACTGGTGTTAAGTGTTTTAGCGAGGAAGAATAAGTAGTTCACCATTTTTATTACATCAAGTGTATATTTTATTACTATCAACATGACTTTTCATAGTTAATATTAACCATGATCTTCTAGTTGAAGTAACGTCACGTTTTCCATTATAAAGCTACTCTGTTCTTCCTTTCCATACTGCATTCTTTAACAGAAAATCACCAAGGGTATCCTCATTTTAGGAATGAGAAGTTATCTCCTGATAGCTGGGGTTCTACAAAAATTACTTGGGGTTCTTCTGTGTGGAGATTTGTATATTGCCTCCAATTTATTCAGTTATTTATTTATGCCAGTGTAGACAGACTCAAGAATATTCAGTCTATATTTTGGATTATAATCAATGCTAGTGCATTTTGTTGCTCAAATTGTTCCAGCTTTGGTCGTTTGAGTGCTATTTCCATTAATTCCTACTTCCCCTTACATTTTCCCATCAATTTTTGATGGTTTTTGTTTTGGTTTCTTTCTTTCTGGCATTATGAGATGCTCCTTTCATTCTGTGTATGTCTTGCCTTAGCCCTATAATCAGCTATTTGTCTAGGAAGCCCTTGTTTCTTCCTTTGAACTCAAGATCTGGGTGATAGTATGCTCATTGTAACTAGAGAGTCTGCTTCTAGGCCTTTTTCTGTGACAGTGCAGGGAAAAACATGTATATACACATATATAACTATTCCTGTGTATAAAAATCTGCATATTTTGCCAAACATGCGTTCCTAGTGATGTCACCAGTTCTAATCCATTACAACACAACTCATTCTAGTCTCTTCCCCTTGCTTCTCTCCGGACTCTTATTGCAATAGTGAGAAAACTGGTCTGCACTATCCACCATCTATTTAATTGGTTGCTCAATTTCAGTATACATGTAGAGTGGTAACAGAATTGTTAATCCAAACTTCCATGGGAAACAGCATTTTTTAACTAAAGTATAGTGCATCTGTACAGTTTCTTTTGCCTTTATTTTAGTCTTAAATTTCCATATGTTTTCAGGGTTACTTAGATCATCACTCTCTTCTTCCCTCTTCCATGAGGTTGATTTATAATTTGTAATACAGTATGAATAAGTGGTTTGGAATAAAGCTGCTATGAAGAATTTCTTGCTGAATTATATGTGGACATAAGATTTCAAATCAAATCAGCAAAGAGTAGGAACAGATTGCATGGCTCAGCTTTGTAAGATTTTACTGGTCTTGACTTTTCATTGTTCTTTTTCTTTGGACAAAATAATCTCCTTTTCCATTTTCCTCACCCGTTACACTATCAAGTTCCTGTTAACTATTGATTCCAGGTCATATCATCTCCACAAAAGAACAGATGTAGATGTTACAGAATCGCAGCTGATCATCTTTTGGGGGAAACCTAGCCCCCTGTGATCTTTGCCCCACAACTGATAAATGGATTAAAAGAATGTGATATTTAATGCAAAATGGAATTTTATTCAGCAATAAAGAAGAATGAAATTTTGTTGTTTGCAAATAAGTGAATGAATCTTAAGTGAAGTTAGACAGTGATTTTAAATATTAGTTCTTTTATTACTCACAATTTTGCATAAAAGACTAAATTAATCTCAAATTAATAAAATAATAATTTTTTTTATTTTTTACAAATAAAAAAAGACTAGTGTAGCAAAAAAATTCTAGGCATCAATTCTGGTCCGCATTACCTAGTGTAATCTCCCCTTGTGTGTGAGTGAAACCCATTAATATGAGATATAACTTCCATGATTGTATTAAATTATATGAAAAAATAAATATATCTCAGAGTAAGTAATGACATGAGTATTTTTTAAAGTTTTCTCCATTTGGTGAGCAGAAAGAACAAGCTACTTTTGATGATTGTGAAGATGGAGGATATTTTATAAGAAGGTGTTCATGTTACCGCTAGGAAGAAAAATTAGTTTGTGATTGAAACTCAGTGAGAAAACTGGCTAGTCTAATTACCTAGAGCATAAGGAACTAAATTCTACCAACAACTTGAATGAGCTAGTAAAGAAATTGTTCTGCACAGACTCCTGATAAGAGCTGAGTCTGTTCAGTACCTGATTTCAGTCTTGTGAAATCCTAAAATGAGAAAAATCAGCAGAGATCTCTTAGATTTCTAAGCTACAGAACTTTGACCTAATAAGTGGGTGTTATTTAAATTTCAAATTTGTGACATTTTGCTATGCAGAAATAGAAAACTAATGATTCTTCTGCAGGATAATGTGACTAAATAATGGGGTAAATGTTGTAGTCGTCTTTGGCTTCAGTTCTCTAACTGCTCTGATGTTAGAGACAAGAAAGAAGTAACAGAGCCAATGCAAGGATCAGAAATTTTGTGTAATTTTTGCTTGTGTCATGAACAAAAATATGATTTAATTTAAAAAATTAAATTAAATTACTAGACCCATGTTCTAATCCTAGTATAGTTATCAACCTTATTTTTCCATGTCAAATTTTTCTTAATTAAAATGAGATTGCTTGCCTGGACTTGAGGGGGTAGGGGGGAGAGGGAGGGGATGGGGGAGGGGGCAAGGGGCAAGGGAGAGAAATGACACAAACAATATATGCTCATATGAATAGATTTAAAAATAAAATAAAAGCAAAAAATAAAAAAACCTTTCTAACTTTAATTCTTATTATTTTTCTTCCTTTTTTCTCCCTTATCTTTAAACAAGATTGTCTTGAGATATTGGAACTATTTTTAATGTTCTCTGACATATGAAGTATATGTAGCAAATACTGATTATCAATGTTTAGCTCACCATTACAGGTCTTAGTAGTTTTTCATTGGTTACCCCAATTGTTCTTCCCTAGGAAATCTAAAGAAAAGAGAAGACCTGGGATGTAACAATAATAAATTTTTGAATTCATCTCTGAAAACTTCAATGATAACTTTCTTCTAGAAACCTCATGGTAAAAAAAAAGAGTTCTTTAAATAAAATCCATTTTATGATCTGTGGACTTCTTATTTTTTTCTGAAACTAGATATTCTGTGGAATCATTGAGAGCATTTATTATGATGCAATTGACTTGTGATAATTATACTTTATAATAGTTAATACCTCACTGCCTCCACCTGTGTAATAACAACGATTATGGGGAATGTAGTCTTTAAATGAAAGACTATTCATTTTATCTCTTCAAGCTTCTCATAACAGCATTTCTTTCTGAATGGCTCACCTTTTCTGGAACTTAGGTTTTTCATATTGTTCCTACATTATCATTTCATCCCTTCCCATGTTCTCAAGGCAGAGTCTGAAGGAGTACTTGGTAATTGTAGTAACTGCAGTTGTTGTAATTGTACTTAATAAATGTATTCTACAAAGTCCACTTTCATCTACTTTAGTAGAAGAGCCTGATATAACAAACTCAATTTTTGATAGAATTTCTAAAATTAAAAAAATTATAACATTAAAAAAGTCACAAATACATTAAGCAACAAATTAGATTTAATTTCTCATGTGATAAATGGTAGTGAATAAATTTCTGAGAGTAATCTATGAGCTTTCATCCTTCTTTTTAACATTAAGTATCACAGGAAGAATTTTATACTATATATTCTTACATTCTGATGCACAGTGGCAATCTCTATATTTATAATTTTTCCCTTTACTTGGTCTGTGTACTGTTACCCAGGCCATGCTATTTGCTTCAGTTGTATTCTCTTGTTTAGTGCAACTAAAATATTTGTCCTCCACCTCATGCAACTGATCTCATATATTGGCACTCCCATTCTCATTGGGCATGAACTATTTGTCATAATTTTGTCTCCTGTGGCTAATGATTGCTTTCAAAACATTAATCCATCATCATAAATCTCATAGCAATGCAGGTAATTGAAAAGACTTACCCAGAAGTGACTCCTGTTTTCAAAAGCTTTACTATAGAAGAAATTTAAGGCTCTTGCATTTTCATATTTCTGTGCTATCACTGTGTACCTAGTCAGCAATTCAAGAGCAACTAGTACAATGTGTATATATATATATATATATATGTATATATATATATATATAGAGAGAGAGAGAGAGAGAGAGAGAGGTTTTTGAGTGAACAAAGGGTAATCTTAGTCATCAACTTATTTTTAAAATAGTGATATTGTTTCAATTGAATTACAGAAGTCAAATCATTTTCTTGATATATAGTAAGGAGAAAGAGAGGGAATTGTTTGGGTAACAGAGCTTCAAATACTGAGTTTTAATGAAATGATTGTATTGTGAATAAATAATGAGCCTCAATGTGGTAGATATTTAGACATGCAAGCATACAAAAGAATAAAATAACTTAATGTATCAGATAGTTATTCAAAGATAACACATCATATACATTCAGACTATACAGAAAATGCATTTTCACAATTAGAGAAGGTAGGAAAGAGGCACACAAAATATTTCAGTAAAGCATTTCAATGAGTGTTGGCAAACCTGACTAGAGTTTTATTCTACAAATGGTTCAGTGAGACTAAGAAGATAGTCACAATTTTAAAGTTAATACTTTTGATAAAATTTTCCCTTTAAATAAAAGAAAAATTGCTGAAATGTATTAGGCAGAAAAATTGAGTAATATTTTGGTTTTAGAAAATAAATAGATATGGCAGAGATTAGTATGAATTCAAATTGATGAAATCATGAGTCTTTTAAAAACACAGTTCAGACATAGTGAAACTGACCTTTGTTGCCAGAGAAATTTTAGATACTGATGGGATACATTGAGAAATCTGGATATTCCTTGGGAAGGTTCAAGGCTGACTAAGACTTCTGTAATTTGTAAAGCTAAACAGAAAATTGAAGATGAGGAAAAACCAAGATGGTAGATTGCTAGTAGACCCCAGAAACCCAGCTCCCCAAACCCTGTAAGATAACCTTGGGTTCATGGCATCAAGGATAAGTGCTCTGGTTAGTTTGCAATTTAAGAGATTGCCAATATATAGCCAGACAATATCTACAATGACCAAACTCTAAATAAGCCTTTTAAAGAACAAATCTGCCCTGAGATATGCAGGTGCCACTAGCAACACACCGCACCACCCCATTGGTGGATTTTTTTTTTTTTGACAAGAGTAGCCTGCAGTTCACAAAACCTCATCTGAAGTGCTAAAACTTGACACACAGGGCAATGATCCCTGCAAGAGCCTAGGAAGTCCTGGACTGTGGAGAAAGGAACTAATCACCTGTTGTCACCCTCCAACACCAGGGCCTGTCCCCTGCCAACCTGAGTCAACTCCAATACCAGAGAGTGATACCTACAATTAATTCAGGGGAGCTTGTTGCTTTCAATCCCAGAGTATAAAACATAGTCCAGCTCAATTTGCATATACCTGATTGCACCACTCCAGGAGAAAGCTTTTGAGCCTAATAAACTGAGGGAAGTCTCTACCCTGCCTGGTACAAGAGGGGTGCCATGGCTCAAAGATCAGCCAATTCTCTTCTCTGTACAAAGAAAGACAAGCTGAGTGTAGGTTAGCCAAGCCTGAGCCCATCCTGTGAGAAATAATAACTCATTCCATCATTTCTGAGAAGCCTAGCAATGAGCTTAAACTGACTGCCTTTCCCAAAGAAAAGCTTTTGTCTAGACTACCTGAGCTACAGCTCAGACTTGCCTAGTGGAAGAGGCTGACCAGAGCTTTCTGCTGAGACCCCCACAACCACCTTGGAGAAAACACCTAACCAAGCAAGCTGAATATACTTGCCTCTGACCAAGAGGATCCTGCAGCTAAAAATCCTGAATGGAGCCACCAAAACCAGCCTGATGTGGAGGGGCATTACTGATTCCCACTTAGGCAAGCATATGTATCCTAAGGAGGGCAAGCACCCAGAAAAAGCCACTCTCTAAAGGAACATAGAGGGAATACGTGAAAACTGCAAACCGGGGTGAAGGGTCCAGAATACTTATTGAACATCTATTCCATTTTGTTGAAGTTTCTATTTGTCTATCTTTTTATTCCAATTTTTTTCAACTTTTTTGTCTTTTTTTCTTCTTTCCTTTTCCTTTTTCTTTTCCATTTCCCCCCACTTTATCTACCTCTTCCTTACAAATCATTCAATGAGTGTTTTTTTCTACTGCCATCTTATATTTTTCCTATCCTTCCTATTCTGCCATAATTAACAACAGACCCTCTTTCCACACATTAGGGTATTATTACCCTGCAACCCCCACATTCCACACATCTTCTCTCCTCTCCCTGTTGTCCTTCTTTATCTTCTCCTCTATTACCATTATTTTTATTTCCTAAAATTTAATCCCTATGCAACAATTTTATTTCCCCATCACCCCTCTGTTTATAGATAATACTAACAAGGGATTTATATTTCACATAAATAACTGGTTTGGCATTGGACTGGTGAATTTATTATTCTTAAGTTATACCCTCAGATCAAAATAATAGCAGAAAACTTCCCAAGTCTCCAGAAAGAGATGCTCATCCAGGTCTAGGAGGCCTCTAGGACACCAACAGACATGCCCAAAATAGAAGCAATCCATGGCATATTATAATTAAAACAATAAACACAGAGAATAAGGAAAAAATATTGAAAGCTATAAGGGAAAAACATCAAACAATTTATAACAGTAAAACCAGAAAAATAACAGCAGATTTCTCAATAGAAACCTAAAAGCAAGAAGGGAATGTTCCTGTGTTTATATTCTTGATGATAGCCATTCTAACAGGGGTGAGGTGGAATCTTAACATGATTTTGGTTTGCATTGACTGTTCAAGGTCTTTGGGATTTCATATGAACATTATGGTTGAGTTTTCAATATGATAAATTAATAATACAAGGGATTTTATTGTGATGATTCCATACATGCATGCAGCAGCCCTTAAACAAGTTCATCTCCTGCATTATATTCCCATTCCCCCTCTCTTTCTTCTCCCTTCTTTCAAACATTGTTTGGTAGATCTCCTTACACTGTTTTATGATATATATATATATATAGCATACTTTGATCTTCTTCACTCATTAATATTCTTTCCTTTCCCCTCTGCTTTCCTCCCAGACAGTTACCCATTTACATTCATGTTCTTTCATTATTATTATTATCAAAAAAAATCATCACTTTAGGTCTAGTCTCCATAAATGAGTGAGAACATAAGATATTTGGCTTTTTGGATTTTTCTTATCTCACTCAACATCATTTCATTTCTTATGACTGAATAATATTCCACAGTATGTACATATCATATTTTTTTTGTGCACTCATTGATTGTTTGGTATCATTTTTGTTATAAGGATTATTACAAGCAGAGGACAAGAAATCTAGATTTAGAAAACTTAAAGTTGTAAGTTGTAATTTGATTCCAAGTCTGAGGGTAAAATAAAATCAATACTGAGCTTAAAGTCAGGTTTAAAGAAAGGTTTTAATGATGTCTACCACATTAGAGAGAAATGTCTACTTTACTCCAAATTTATGCTCTAACTTTACCCAGAAATATCATCACAGACACACAATATACACAATGCATAAATACTATTTAACTAAATACTTGGGCTCAAAAGTCCATCAAATTAACTAATAAAACTAAACATCATTTGGCCTCATTTTACTTATTGCATAAAATAATAGAATACCATAGCCTGTTTCACAAAAGATGCATATAAAAGATGAAATACTTCCTTGAAATGCATTGTGCAATACCACATTACACAATCTTGTTAGTAAATGTAATTAAATTAATATTAAAATCAATGGAGATATTTGAATTTAGATTGAAAAAGATCTTTTCCTTCAAATATTAACAACTTCTCTGAGAATATATAGGACAGCTGACAGCCAAAAAAAAAGGCTTCACATTCCTTTTGATGACAAGACTGTGTTAACTTTGTCCTCTATATTTCAACTATGATTTTAAAAGAAGGCTCGTATAAGACTAAACTTTTAGCTCTTACTCTTGACTTCAATTACCTTAGCCCCCAATTATTCATCTTTATTTCTCCTACTGAACTCAAATGATCTAATGATCTAACTATTATTAAACTTCACCCCAGTCTGCTGCTTCTGCTGGCTGAACTGTAACTTACACAGTGTTAGTTCCCCTGAGCATTCTAAGAATGTGAACAGTAATTAATTCTATGAACAATTTAAACTCAGAATGACATTCATTAATTTTAATCCCCTGGAGCTGTTCTTTTATATTACAATGTTTTACTGAAAATATTGTATTTTGTTTTTCTGCCACAAAGACTATTATTGGTAGGAGAAGGTTTTATCTACTCTTTCAATACAATCAGAAATAATAAACGTGGATTCTACTTTATTCTTGGTAACAAAACAGAAAGCTATTAAAATGTCTTTTCAGCAAAGAAATTGTCTCATAAGATTGCTTCTGTAAAAAGACAGATTTAAAAATCCTGTGAAGCATATGTTAACTGAAAAGAAACAAAAGAGGTTTATCTTAGTTGGCATTCAATTTAAATGAGGGTCTGATCTGGAGCTGTCAAAGTGGAAATGGAAATGAATGAGCTAGTAACCTGATGCAGTAAACTTATACGAGTATTTGAAATTTCATTTGCTTTTATAGTTTTGTGTTTGGACACTATACATAGATAGGTAGAAGACAAGAATAAAGTTAGAGGTTTGGAAGTTAAGGAGGGGGTGAAATTGGTGGGAAAGGGTTGATGGAGAGAAGCTGTACTTTTATTTTAATGTAATAAAATCATGTGGAAACTTCCAAGTAAAACAACAAAAATGAAGGTCTAAGAAGAAATAACTACCAATGAATATGTTTTCAAGTTACCTGTATAGAGCATATGTGGAGTTGAAATGTCTGTGAACAGTTTTGGAGGAAAAAGAGAAGAAGCAGGGACAACAGGCTTAAGAATAGACAAAAGCAAAAGAGAGGGGAAAGATTGGTCTATTTAATAAACCTATGGTGCCATTAATTCTATGACATAGTGATTTTGTATATTATGAGGCATAAGTAATAGTCTAAGATCAATATGTCCATCTTAAAATCAAAGACATGTATTATGCTTAAGATAGAATGAAGAGCAAAGGATGGGTTGTAAATATAAAAAATAACTAAGCATTATATACAGAATAATTTGAAATACTGAATAACATGGGTTTTATATCTTGTGTGCAATGATGTATAGGTGGCTATATAGCAGCCATCTAAAAATGAAAAAGGCAAACTCTTTGAATGGTTGTTTAAAGAATTCTCAGACAACATTGGGAACCAATATTGTACCTTAATGCACTGATTTCCAAAGAAAAATAAGGTGATATAGTTATGTGAGCATAAAGATCAAAAAGTGGAACAGGGATTCTTCTAGCCCTTTCTACAATTTGAGTTTGTCCAAAAGAAAACCCCAGTTTACACTAGAGAGTTTCACAAAATTGCTGTCGTCAGGAGAAAGCATGAAAGATCTGTAGGAATAATCACTTATGAGAACTTGTAGACTGAAAAGAGAGTACACAGTTATTAAATGTGGGAGAAAGATGGTTCAAATTCATTGCAGATCAATTTTCATGTTCAGAAAATGCTTAAAATATAGTATTATGTCATCAAAATATTTCTAGAACTCATTTCTCATGACTGGTGTTATTTGGAAGACATTTTGAGAAACTATTGTTAGCAATTAAACACAGAATGTCTTCTGTTCCACAGTCTGAACATCCTTATTTGCACTATTTTTATTCTTACTTATATCTTATAGTAGTAATTTACAGAGATGCTACGTTAAGGAAAAAAGTCATTTAAGAAACAGTCATTTCAATGTATACAAAAATCTTTGCCATAGTGTGGGGTGTTCACATGATATGTGAAGGCCAAGTGTCAATAGAATGACCTTGTTAGAAAACCAGTGTAGCTGAAAAAAGAAAGTAATGACATGCCAGATCATCCTCTTTCATTTGTCATTTTTCTGTCCCTATCCAGAAAAATGATGTGTGGTTCACAAATTTAGGTTAATGATGAAGGTTAACTCGGTGTTAATTGTAAAACAAACACTATTAGGCTTAACACGCTGTATGTTAGTCCTATTGATAGATAGTAACAGATGCCAACAATGATGATTCTCCACTCTAAAAATTTTTAAATACTGAGTTATTTCAAGGTACCTCATCAATTCTTGGGATACTAGGAAAAATTGAGTTTATTGCCATTTCAGTCAATTTCTTCACTGTCAGGGGTTTGATTGAAGCCTTAGTGTTAGGAAAATTGAATCTGATAGGTTAATCTTGCTCTCTTTAAAAAACATTTTTAGCAGTGATGCATTCTCAATTACTGATTAACTGTTGCTATGGGGAAAAATTAAATCACTTATTCTTATTTTTTTCTAACTTCTATATTGTACATGGTCTCACCTTGGCTGTTTTCAGGGTAGCAATGTGATATCAATATGCTCTAAAAAAGTTTGAAAATTTTACAATTGGCTTTTGTGAGTTAGTGATAACCAGCATACTACTTCATTTTCATAAGTCAGACAATATTACTTAGCATAATATGTGGATTTTGGATTGAGATGTAAAGACATTGACTTTACCATTACTTCATACTAGTCTAGAAACTAATTTCCCTTGGCCTCTTGTTGTCTATTTCACATCCTGGTACTTATGAGATATTCACAGGAAGATGGAAGGATGATAGATAATATAGTAGCTACTGTCAATACTTTGCATTTGGTGTAAAAATTGAAAATATTTTCATTGCAAGTAATTTTGCTTAAATATTAATAGAAAAATACAGAAGTCCAGGCCAATCTCTAAAATTTACTTCGACTATTCATTATAACTACTTGACATTTAGGAAAGTAAAATTGAGTAAATGGTTCAAAAAATTCATGAACAAAACCAGATGGCAAAATGCTGTTCTACCTCTCATAGTGTTAGTTTTTGGATCAATAGCTTTCTCTTTTTATAGAACTATGTTAAGCATTCTCAAGGGAATAGGGCTAATCTATTTATATCTACAAGCAACAAGAACATAATCTCCAAAAGACTCTTCAGAGGTGCAGGAAAAAAAAAGTTGAAAAAGCAGTGGTGTGTGGATGGTATGCTGTCTAACAGAGCTTTCTGTAATGATCTCTGTATCCTCTTCTGACCTGTGCATGTCAGTAGTTACAATCCAAGTGGCTGTATGACTGAAATGTGATTAATATAATTGAGGAACTGAATTTTACATTAAATTTAAATGACTTTATGTGACTCTTACCTGCATTTTTCAACCACACAAGTCTAGGTTTCAGTGATAAAAAGTTCTTTTCATGAATATCTGATGTAATTTTGAAGAATAAATCACTTAAGCAATTACTTAACTTGTTAGCCAATTGTATTCTCTTTACCTTACAGTAAAATATTTGTTTCAGTTACTTTATCCTATGGAGTTGCTTGCAGTTCTCAAAGAATAATTAGAGCCCTCTTAATCCACAACTATCCATTAGCTTGGAAACTTCTTGTCCTTCTTCCCTTGGAAAGTGAAAATATTGGGATAGGAAGGAGTCCGAAATGTACTCTTCCCATTAAGTGGTCTGCCAGCTAGTAATAAATACATTTATTTAAATCTAGAGAAGAAGGAAATCTCAAATATCATTTTATGTTACTTATTTTCATTCTATCCTTACTTAGAATTGCAAAGTACCAAGAAATCAAAGCATACAATTTCCACTTAAATTTGTATTCATTCATTTTAGTCACACTCCAAGCTGAGATTCCAATTATCATTTATTATGCAACTCCAAGTTAAAAATATTTAATAGTGTTATAATAGAAACATTAGTTGTGGCTATTTAAGCACAATGCTAATTAATCTTACAAATGGCAACATGAAAAATAGGTATTATGACTGTTTATGAATGGAGTATAAAAAAACAAAGACCGCAATACAAATAAGTAATTAAAACAGGATTTAGAATCAGATCTACTTGATGAAATAAAATTATATCCATAACTATAACTATGTAGCACTGTATATCAGGTAAGTAAACCAAAGTGCTCTTTTAGAATGACCTTGATACGTGTGCACGTATCAGTGTGCCTGAGTGTAAAAGCTTAGACAAATCCCACTTGCTCTTCTTCCCCTTACCCTCTGGAGGTCACAGTAGCAAGGTGAAGGGACCAAGGAAGAAGAGAGCAGATCTCCTCAGACACCAAACCTTGATTTTGGACTTTTGAGCTTTCAAAATTATAAAAAAATAATTTTGTGCCGTTTCTAAAATAAATTATGAAAATTCAGGGACTTTTCTTTATAAACTTTCAAGACTGAGTTACAGCACCACAAACAGACAAAGAGATCATATGTGAGGGAAAAAAAGGAAAATTAAAACTAGTATTATTATATAATATTATTATATTATTATATATTATATTTTATGTTATATAATAAGTATATAATATCATTACATTACAGCATAATTATATTATAATATATATTTGTATATTATATTATATATGTATAATATATATTATATTATATTATGCATATATTATATATTAGTTACATATTACATATATAAATTATACATTATAAATTATTATTATATAATTATATATAATATGTGATATTATATACTAATATAATAGTGTCATTACATAATATCTAAATTATATATATATAGATAGATAGATAAATTATTATAGAATATCTAAAAGAATGAGGCAGTTTTTGGCAATTTGCAATTCTAAATTAAAAAAAACTCATCCTGTCACAGGTAAGGTCTATAGAAAATACATGTGAAATTGATAATCATCCAGTGACTAAAGAAATTTATCTGATGTAACATTTACAAAATGAAGTAATTGGTTTTCTTATATTTATCATAAACTGCTCAAACAAATATCAATTCAATATGATTGCATTGGATCAATGAAGTAGAAGCAAGAACAGATATTGAAGGCATAGTAAAATATTTTAATTACCTGATATTAATCATCAAGGATAATGACAGATTTTGTGTTATGAATGGAATATATAAATAGTTAGAATTGAGAAGGAGGTAAAATTAAACCTGACAACTTACGTTCTGCATATTCTAACTACTTCTTAATATTTTGCTTCCTAGTACAGATTTCAATTTACCCTGGAACTTCAGCTTTTAGTTGTTTAAGGCTTATATTTAAAATTTTAAAAAACAAAACAAAACAAAACAGGGGAGGCAGATTGGGCAAGGTGGATCACACCATAATTCTGGCTGCTCAGGAAGAGGAAATTGGAAGGATCAAGGTTCAAGGCCAGCCTGGGCCTGGGCAAATGTCAGCAAGACCCCATCTCAGCTAATAAGCTGGGCATGGTGTTATAATCCCAGCTATACAGGAGGCATAGGTAAGAAGATCTTGGTCCTGGGCCAGCCCCAAGAAAAAAAAAGGCACACACTACCTGCAAAATAAATAAAAGAAAAAGGCCAAGAGCATAGCTCATGTGAAAGAATGAAGTCCTGAGTTCAAATTCCAGTTCCACCAAGAAAAATACAAAAAGTAAAAAATAAAGTGTATTACAGGTATGGAGTCAAGACAAACCCATTTACTCACTAAGCAAAATATATCATAAATGGATCATAAAGAAACAAAATGAATGAATTTTAGAACTTTGATCCTACAAATATCCATAGAAAGTCTATGGATACGCAAAGGCTACCAATTTAGATAACATTTACTTAATGGAAAAAAAGACATACAAATAGTTATTCAGTACATATTATCAAATAATAACTTTATCTTTGTATCTCTCTCTTCCTCTATTTGTGTGTGTGTGTGTATAAAGAGAGTGAGGGAGACCACTAGATAATAACCCACATTGTTACATATGGTATATTATTTCAAAACAAACTCACTTTCCAAAGGATAACAGTGTCTAGTGAAGGAAATTGCAGCTATAGTCTAAGCCTGAGGACACTGTGTGTACTGTACAGGCTGGAATTACACTTAACCAGAATTAACACACTTAAACAAATGAATGTACGGAAAACAAGCCACCCTGATAATCTTCTTGTCTAAGTCTTTAGGCACAGGAATTAATGTAAAAGGCTTTGAACTTAACCACTGCACATGACAGAGATGTATCCTATTTTCTTGTTCTGATAAATCCACTCTCAATCTTTGTGTCCCTCAATCTGAGACTTATGCTGATGAGAAAATGAATTAAATACAAACAATGATTCATTTATCATCAACTTGCTCAGAATTCCTTTTGATGGGAATGATAATGTCTTTACATTTTCTTTTTTTTTTCAGCAATTGATGTAGTAGTGATATGGGAATCATTTAATAAAAGTCATTTAAAAAGTGATTGTGTGTGTCTGTGTGTGTGTCATTGCATGTCTGTGTGTATGCATGTGTGTGTATATCTGTATGTGTTTCTGGATGTCTGTGTGGTACTGAAGCAAGCATCTATTCTGGTAGTCATCTTGCCCCAATCTATATTCCCAGACCTTAGCTTCCTGTGACAATCTTAGTTATAGTCCAGGGTGGCCTGGAGCTTGTGCTTTTTAGGCCTCCAAAAAGTGATCTTAAAGACAGAATTAATATGGGAGATATAGGAATACATAGAAAACCCAAAACATGAAAGTGTTTGATGTCCACGCTCCAGAGGAACTAATACAGAAACCTTAAAGTGACAGAGGTCAACATGAGAAGGGGATCAGGAACCAGTGTAAAGATCAGTTAGGGATGAATCAACTTGGATTGTAACACATTTGTACATGAAACCAATGCTATCCTTAACTCAATTAGCAAAAATGCTTTGTCTTCCTTATTATGCTTATGTCTTCTCCTCAACAAAATTAGAGATAAGGGCAGAACAGGTTCTGCCTGGAAGTGAGCGGGGAGGGGCTAGAGGTTGGGAGAGGGGAGAGGCTAGAGGTTGGGAGAGGGGGACAAGGGGAAGAAATGACACAATGTTATGCACATGTGAATAAATGAATAATTTTTTTAAAAGAAAGAATTAAAACTTCCATATCTTAAAATCGCCAGTGATTCAAAGACATGGGCAGATTTATGCTCATGAGAAACCCATTAGCTATGTGCCTTTCTTGCTTATAAAATGAAATCAATGAAAATACTAGAAACATTGAAAACCTCTATTAGGCAAAGCATGAAAGAAAATTCTTAAATTGAATGCTGGAATAAGGAGAAAACCAGCTCCTGCTAGTTTTTTGACTAGTGCAGCTATTGAAAAAGTTAAACACATCACTAAATAAAATACTGATAGTATTGTTGAGAAATTGAATTATTTCCCTTTTTAAAAAGTAGCATAAGAAAAAGCAGTATTTTAAAAAAATGACAAGGAGTTTCAGAATAAAATTTAAATGACATATGAACCAAGTAAATGAAACAATGCTGCTCAGTAAAAAGTTCTACATTTGATTTTTGTGTTTGCTTATATTTAGCAAATCTATATCTATTATCTATCTATGTGTCTATGTATCTGTATCTATCTGTCTATCTATCTATCTATCTATCTATCTATCTATCTATCTACCTATCTATCTATCTATATGTGCTAGGCTGAGGGTCCATCCCAGGACCTTGTGCATACTGTGTAAACAGTCTATCACTTGAGCTGCACTTTTAATTTTACTTTGCTTTTTGAGAGATGGTCTCACCACTATATTGCCCTAGGTTGACCTTGAACTCATGATCCTCCTGACAATGCCTTCTGTGTAGCTGGTATTACAAACATGTACCACAATGCCTGGCTTATATTAGGTCAATATTTAATCAATGTAATATGGATATGAGTAAACATTAAGCAAATTCTATTATGTAAAAGAAATGACAATTAAATGTGAGAATTGTAAGTTTTGCCATCATTCATATCTTCAAAAAATATAAAGTTCCTGAATATTATGTTTGGAACAGAGATAAAATTAAAAGACTTTATTAAAGTAGTGCTATACATTTGTCAAAGAATTGCCCAAAAGAGTAAAGGGAAAGAGAGAAATAGAAAGGGAGAAGAAGATGGCAAGGAAAAGATAGAAAGTTTTTGTGTGTTTATTTATTTTTCATTAAAGGAAGGCTCCCAGATAAAAGGCCAGACAAATCCTGAAGAGGCATGTCTTTAAAGTGTCCTCTTAAAAGACAAGATATAGGCAAGGCACCAGTGGCTCATGCTTGTAATCGTAGCTACTCAGGAGGCAGAAATCAGGAGGATACCAGTTTGAAGCCAGCCCAGACAAAAAAGTTCACGAGACCCACTCAAAAAACCCTACACAAAAATAGGGCTGTTGGAGTGGATGAAGGAGAAGGCCCTGAGTTTCAAGCCCCAGTACTACAAAAAACAAAACAAAACAAAACAAAAACAAAGACAAACTATACTGAAGCAGATTTGAAGCAAAGTCCCAAGTTATGCTATTTTTTGTGAAACTTTCGTAATGACAATGGAACAGTATAAAGAAGACTAAACAATATAAACCAATACATTGAAATTAAAAGTAGTATTAATCTGGTTCTTGAAACACAAAATGTTTAGATCTAAAGGACACAAAAATATAATGCTATTTTTTTTCATTTATTTACGTGTGCATATATTGTTTGGGTCATTTCTCCCTCTTGCCTCAGCCCTTACTCTCTCCCCACTCCCTTCCAGCCAGAACCTGTTCTGTGCTTTTCTCTAGTTCTATTGAAGAGTAGAAATAAGCAATAATAAGAAAGACATAGCATTTTTGCTAGTTGAGATAAGGACAGCTATACAGGGAGAATCCTACCATTGCTTTCATGTACAAATGTGCTACAACCCAAGTTGATTCATCTCTACCTGACCTTTTCAATAGTTCCTAATCCCCTTCTCATGTTGACGTCTGTTGCTTTAAGATTTCTGTATTAATTCCTCTGCAGTAGGGACATCAAATACTTTCATGTTTTGGGTTTTCTATCTAACCCGTACCTTCCATATGTGTTCTCCCTTTGTCATATAAGCCAAGTCCTACAACATGCTGTATTTGCCCTCGATCTAAAGACCACATATGAGGGCGAACATACGATTTTTGGTCTTTTAAGTCTGACTAACCTCGCTCAGAATGATGTTCTCCAATTCCATCCATTCACTTGAGAATGATAACATTTCATTTTTCTTCATGACTGAGTAAATTTTCCATTGTGTATAAATACCACATTTTCTTAAACCATTTGTCAGTAGTGGGGCATATTGGTTGTTTCTATAACTTGGCTATTGTGAATAGTGCTGCAGTAAACATGTGTGTGCAGGTGCTTTTGGAGTAACCTGCATTGCATTCCTTTGGGTATATCCCCAGGAGTGGGATTCCTGGATCATATGGCAGGTCTGTGTTTAGATTTTTAAGAAGTCTTCAGATTTTTTTCCAGAGTATTTGCATCAGCTTGCATTCCCACCAGCAGTGTATGAGGGCTCCTTATTCCTCACATCCTCAACAACACATGTTGGTGATGTTTTTAATGATGGCTATTCTAACAGGGATGAGGTGGAATCTTAGTGTGGTTTTTATTTGCATTTCCTGTATAGCTAGAGATGGTGAATGTTTCTTCATGTGTTTTTTGGCCATTTGAATTTCTTCTTTTGAGAAAGTTCTATTTAGTTCAGTTGCCCATTTCTTAATTGGTTCGTTGATTTGGGGAGAATTTAGTTTCTTAAGTTCCCTATGTATTCTGGTTATCAATCCTTTGTCTGATGTATAGTTAGCAAATATTTTCTCCCACTCTTTGGGTGGTCTCTTTTGTTTAGAGACTATTTCTTTTGTCGTGCAGAAGCTTTTTTTAATTTTATGAAGAACCATTTGTCCATTCTTTCTCTTAGTTGCTGGGCTGCTGGGGCTCTATTGAGGAAGTCCTTGCTTATATCTATTAGTTCCAAAGAGTTTCCTGCTCCTTCCTGTACTAACTTCAGAGTTTTGGGTCTGATTTAAGGTCCTTGATCCATTTTGAGTTGATACTAGTACAGGGTGATAGACTTGGATCTAGTTTTAGTTTCTTGCAGATGGATAACCACTTTTCTTAGCAGCATTTGTTGAAGAGGCTGTCTTTTCTCCATCGTATATACTTGGCCCCTTTGTGAAAAATAAGGTGGGTATAATTGTATGGATTCATATCCGGGTCCTCTATTCTGTTCCACTGGTCTTCATGTCACTTTCAATGCTAGTACCATGCTGTTTTTCTTGCTATTGCTTTGTAATATAGTTTGATATCAGGTATCGTAATACCGCCAGCATTGCTCTTTTTGCTGAGTATTGCATTGGCAATTCCTGGTCTCTTGTATTTCCCAATGAACTTAAGGGTAGATTTTTCAATCTCTGTGATGAAAGTCGTTGGGATTTTGATGAGAATTGCATTAAATATGTAGATTGCTTTTGGTAGTATAGCCATTTTTACTATGTTGATTCTTCCAGTCCATGAGCATGGGTGATCTTTCCATCTTCTGTAGTTTTCCTAGATCTCTTTCTTCAGGGGTTTGTAATTCTGTTGCAAAGGTCATTCACATCTTTTGTTAAGTTTGCTCCCAGGTATTGATTTTTTTTTGAGGCTGTTGTAAATGGAATTGTTTCTATGTATTCCTTCTCAGTTGGTTCATTGTTGGTGTATAGAAAAGGTAATGATTTTTGAAAGATGATTTTGTATCCTGCCAACTTGCTATACCTGTTTATGGTGTCTAAGAGTTTTTAGGTAGAGTTTTTTGGGTTTTTAAGGAGTAGGATTATATCATCTGCAAATAGGGATATTTTGACAGTTTCTTTACCTGTTTGTATTCCTTTTATTTCTTCTTCTTGCCTAATTGCTCTGGCTAGAAATTCCAGTATTATGTTGAAAAAGGAGTGGAGATAGTGGGCACCCATATTTCATTCCTAATTTTAGTGGAAATGGTTTTAGTTTTTCACCATTAAGTATGATGTTAGCTGTAGGTTTGTCATATATAGCATTTACAATGTTGAGGTACATTCTTTCCATTCCTAGTTTTCTTAGAACTTTCATGATGAAGTGGTGTTGGATCTTGTCAAAGGCTTTTTCTGCATCTATTGAGAAGATCAAGTGGTTTTGTCTTTGCTTCTATTAATGTGATGTATTATATTTATGGATTTGCGTATGTTGAACCACCCCTGCATCCCTGGGATGAAGCTGACTTGGTTGTGTGAATGATCTTTCTGATGTGTCATTAGATTTTGTTTGCCATTATTTTATTGAGGATTTTTGCATCAATACTCATGAAATAGATTAGTCTATAATTCTCCTTTTTAGAGGTGTCTTTGTCTGGTTTTGGGATGACAGGAATTTTGGCTTCCTAAAAAGAGTTAGGCAGTGTTCCTTCCCTTTCTATTTCATTAAACAGTTTAAGGAGGGTTGGTATTTGGTCTACTTTAAACATCTAATAGAATTCAGCAGTGAATCCATCAGGTCCTGATGGATTTTCTTTTTTGGGAAACTCGTAATTGCTGTTGCAATTTTGTTTTGTTTTATAGATATATTCAGATGATTAAAGTACTCTTGCTTCAGTTTTGGATGGTCCTAAGTATCTAGAAAAATGTCCATTCCTTCAAAGTTTTCAAATTTATTAGACTATAGGCACCCAAAGTAGTCTCTGATGATTTCCTGGATTTCCATGGTGTTGGTTATCTCCCTTTTGCAGTTCTGATTTTACTGATTTGAGTTTTTTCTTTCTTCATTTTAGTCAGGTTTGCCAGGGGTCTTTCAATCTTATTTATTTTTTCAAAGAACAAGCTGTTTCTTTCACTGATTCTTTGTATATCTTTTGTTTGTTTGTTTCTCTTTCATTGATTTCAGCCCTTATTTTAATTATTTCTTTCCTTCTGCTTGTTTTGGGGTTTGCTTGTTCTTGTTTTTCTAGGAGTTTGAGCTATAGTATTAGATAATTGATTTGAGATCTTTCTGATCTTTTAATATATGCACTCATGGCTATAAACATTCCTCTTAGGACTGCCTTTGCTGTGTCCCATAGGTTCTGGTAGGTCATGTTTTCATTTTCATTAACTTGCAGGAAACTTTTAATTTCCTCTTTTGTATCATCAATGACTCATTGATCATTGAGCAATGTGTTGTTCATCTTCCAGTTGTTTGCATGTTTTTTACTGCTGTTTTTGTTGTTGATTTCTAGTTTTAATGCATCGTGGTGAGATACAATGCATGGGATTATTTCTATTTTCTTTTATTTGCTGAGGCTTCCTTTGTGCTCTAAGATGTGACCAGTTTTGGAGAAGGTTCCATAAATTGCTGAGAAGAATGTTTGTTGTGCAGCAGTTGGGTGAAATATTCTGTACATGTCAGCTAGGTCCATTTGATCTATGGTATGATTTAGTTCTAGAATTTCTTTATTGAATATTTGCTGCGTGACCTATCTATTGGTGATAGAGGGGTATTAAGGTCTCCTGCTATCACTGTGTTGGAGTTTATGCATGTTTTTAGGTCCTTCAGAATATGTTTGATGAACTTGGGTGTATTGATGTTGGGTGCATATACGTTGATAATTATTATTTCCTTTTGGTGTATTTCCCCTTTTATTAGTATAGAGTGACCTTCTTTATCTCATTTGATCAATGTAAGTTTGAAGTCTACTTTATCCAAGATTAGTATTTCTACCCCTGCCTGTTTACAGGGTGTATTGACTTGGTAGAACTTCCACCCTTTCACTCTCAGCCAGTGGTTGTTTCTGTTGATGAGGTAGGTTGCCTGTAGGCAGCAGATTGTTGGATCTTCCTTTTTAATCCAGTTTGGCAATTGGTGTCTTTTGATGGGGGAATTACGTCCATTCATGTTTAGTATTAGTATTGATAGGTATGTGGTTATCCCTATCATTTAGTTTTCTTTGTTGTTTAAGGGTTTGATTGCATGTAGCTGAATCAGTGTTACTATCTACTTTCTTGCCTTTTCTTCTCCTGTGGTTTAGCATTGCCTGCCCTTTCATGGTTTTGTTTGTTTTCACTTTCTGTGTGCAGAATTCCTTGGAGGATCTTTTGTAGTGCTGGCTTGGTGGTCATGTATTATCGTAGTTTCTGCTTATCATGGAAGACTTTTACTGCTCCATCTATTTTGAATGATAGTTTTGGTGGGTAGAGTACCTAGGGTTGAAGTTATTTTTGTTTAGTGCCTGGAAGTCCTCACTCCATGCTATTCTTGCTTTGAAGATTTCCATTGAGAAATCTGTTGTGATTTTGATGGGTTTATCTTTGTATGGTATTTGTTTTTTTCTGTCTTACAGCCTTCAATATTCTTTCTCTAGTGTCTGTGCTTGTTGTTTGAATAATAATATATTGTGATGTAGTTCTATATTGGTCAAGCCTGTTTGGTGTTCTGGAGTCTTCCTATACCTGGATGGGCTGTTTTCTCCAGATTTGGGAAATGTTCTGTTATTATTTTGTTGAATACATTACACAATACTTTTGTTGCATCTCTTTTCCTTCTTCAATGCCCATGATACTCAGGTTTGGTCTTTCAATGGAGTCAGTGAGTACTTGCATATTTTTTTCAAAGGTCTTGAGTTGTTTGACTAATCATCTTTTGTTTTTCCTTTAATTACCATTTCATCTTGAAGTTCTGAGATTCTGTCTTCTGTTTGTTCTCTTCTGCTGGATTGGCCTTCTGTTTTGTTTTGCACTTCTGTTTCGTTCTTTTTTCTGAGGTTTTCCATATCCTGGCAGTTTTCTTCTTTATTGTTGTCTATTTTTGTCCTGAGTTCATTTATCCATTTATTCATTGTGTTCTCTCTTTCACTTTGGTGTTTAGAAGAACTATTAATTAAACAACTCAAGACCTGTGAAAAGAAAATGCAAGAACTCACCGACTCCATCAAAAGACCAAACTTGAGAATCATGGGCATTGAAGAAGGAGAAGCGGTGCAAGTGAAGGGAATGCATAATATATTCAACAAAATAATAAGGGAAATTTTCCCAAATCTAGAGAAAGATATTCCCATACAGATGCAAGAGGCCTCCAGGATACCAAACAGACCAGATCAAAATAGAACTACCCCACGACATATCATCATTAAAACAACAAGTTCAGAAACTAGGGAAAGAATATTGAAGGCTGTAAGAGAGAAAAAAACAAGTAACATACAAAGGTAAACCCATCAAAATCACAGCAGACTTCTCACCAGAAACATTAAAAGCAAGAAAAGCATGGGGTGTGATCTTCCGGGCACTGAATGAAAATAACTCCAACCCCAGGATACTCTCTCCAGCAAAACTATCATTCAAAATAGATGGAGCAATAAAAGTCTTCCATGATACACAGAAACTAAAACAATATGTGACCACAAAGCCACCACTACAAAAGATTCTTCAAGGGATTCTGCACATAGAAAGTGAAACCCCACTTACCCATGAAAAGACAGGTAACACCAAACCACAGGAAAAGAAAAAGCAAGATAGTAGAGAGTAACTTCAACTTAGGTACACACAATCAAACCTTCAAACAACTAAGACAACTAAATGACAGGAATCACCACGTACCTATCAGTACTAACGCTTAATGTTAATGGAATAAATTCACGGATCAAAAGGCACCACTTGATGAAATGGATTAAAAGGGAAGATTCAACAATTTGTTGCTTAAAGGAGATCCATCTCACTGACAGAAATTAAGATAGGCTTAGGATGAAAGGTTGGAAGAAGGTTTACCAAGCCAATGGCCCCCCAAAACAGGCAGGAGTAGCAATACTTATCTCTGACAAAGTAGACTTCAAACCGACATTGATCAAATGAGAAAAAGAAGGACATTCCACACTAATAAAAGGGGAAATAGACCAAAAGGAAATAATAACCATCAACCTATATGCACCCAATGTCAACGCACCCAATTTCATCAAACATACCCTGAAAGACCTAAAAGCATATATTAACGCCAACACAGTGGTTGTGGGAAACTTGAACACCCCATTATCATCAATAGATAGGTCATCCAAACAAAAAATCAATAAAGAAATCCAAGATCTAAAATTTACAATAGATCAAATGGACCTACTTGATGTCTAAAGAACATTTCATCCAACTTCTACACAATATACATTCTTCTCAGCATCCCATGGAACCTTCTCCAAAATAGATCATATCCTAGGGCACAAAGCACGTCTCAGCAAATATAAGAAAATAGAAATTATACCGTGCAAACTACCTGATCACAATGCAGTAAAAGTAGAACTCAACAACAAAAGTAAAGACAAAAAACATGCACAAAGCTGGAAACTAAATAACTCATTACTTAATGAACAATGGATCATTGATGAAATAAAAGAGGAAATTAAAAGGTTCCTGGAAGTCAATGAAAATGAAAACACAACCTACCAGAACCTATGGGACACAGCAAAGGCAGTCCTAAGAGGAAAGTTTATACCCATGAGTGCATATATTAAAAAGACTGAAAGATCCCAAATCAATGACCTAATGATACATCTCAAACTCCTAGAAAAACAAGAACAAGCAAATCTGAAAACAAATAGAAGGAGAGAAATAGTAAAAATAAGAGCTGAAATCAATGAAACAGAAACCAAAAAACCCATACAAAGTATTAATGAAATAAAAAGTTGGTTCTTTGAAAAAATAAAGAAGATCAACAGACCCTGGCAAACCTGACTAAAATGAAGAGAGAAAAAACCCAAAAAACCCAAATTAGTAGAATCAGAAATGCAAAAGGAGAGATAATAACAAACACCATGGAAGTCCAGGAAATCATCAGAGACAATTTCGAGAACCTATATTCAAATAAATTTAAAATCTTAAAGAAATGGACAGATTTCTAGATATATATGATCATCCAAAACTGAATCAAGAGGAAATCAATCACCTGAATAGATCTCTAACACAAAATGAATTTGAAGCAGCAATCAGGATTCTCCCCAAAAAGAAAAGTCCAGGACCTGATGGATTCTCTGCTGAATTCTATCAGACCTCTAAAGAAGAACTGAAACCAACCCTCCTTAAACTGTTGCATGAAATAGAAAGGGAAGGAAAACTGCCAAACACACTTTATAAAGGCAGTATTACACTTATCCCAGAATGAACATTGATGCAAAAATCCTCAACAAAATAATGGCAAACCGAATTCTACAACACATCAAAAAGATTATTCACCATGAACAAGTAGGCTTCATCCCAGGGATGCAGGGGTGGTTCAATATACGAAAATCAATAAACATAATAAACCACATTAACAGAAGCAAAGACAAAAACCACTTGATCATCTCAATAGATGCAGAAAAAGCCTTTGATAAGATCCAACACCATTTCATGATAATAGCTCTAAGAAAACTAGGAATAGAAGGAAAGTTCCTCAACATTATAAAAGCTTTATATGACAAACCTACAGCCTGCATTATACTTAACGGAGAAAAACTGAAACCATTCCCTCTAAAATCAGGAACCAGACAAGGATGCCCACTATCTCCACTCCTATTCAACATAGTACTGGAATTCCTAGCCAGAGCAATTAGGCAAGAAGAAGGAATAAAAGGAATACAAATAGGTAAGGAAACCGTCAAAATATCCCTATTTGCAGATGACATGATCCTATACCATAAAGACCCAAAAAACTCTATTCAGAAGCTTCTAGACATCGTCAATAGCTATAGCAAGGTAGCAGGATATAAAATCAACATAGAAAAATCATTAGCATTTCTATACACTTACAATAAGCAAACAGAAAAAGAATGTATGAAAACAATTCCATTTACAATAGCCTCAAAAAAAAGTCAAATACCTACCTGTAAACCTAACAAAAGATGTGAATGACATCTACAAGGAAAACTATAAATTTCTGAAGAAAGAGATTGAGGAAGACTATAGAAAGTGGAGAGATCTCCCATGCTCATGGATTTGTAGAATCAACATAGTAAAAATGTCTATACTCCCAAAAGTAATCTGCATGTTTAATGCAATTCCCATCAAAATTCCAATGACATTCATTAAAGACATTGAAAAATCTACCATGAAATTTATATGGAAACACAAGAGGCCACGAATAGCCAAGGCAATACTCAGTCAAAAGAACAATTCTGGAGGTATCACAATACCTGACTTCAAACTATATTACAAAGCAATAATGATAAAAACAGCATGGTACTGGCACTAAAACAGACATGAAGACCAGTGGAACAGAATAGAGGACCCAGATATGAAGCCACACAACTATAACCAACTTGTCTTTGACAAAGGAGCTAAAAATATATGATGGAGAAATAGCAGCCTCTTCAACAAAAACTGCTGGGAAAACTGGTTAGCAGTCTGCAAAAACTGAAACTAGATCCATGTATATCACCCTATACCAAGATTAACTCAAAATGTATCAAGGATCTTAATATCAGACCCCAAACTCTAAAGTTGATACAAGAAAGAGTAGGAAATACTCTGGAGTTAGTAGGTATAGGCAAGAATTTTCTCAGTGAAACCCCAGCAGCACAGCAACTAAGAGATAGCATAGATAAATGGGACCTCATAAAACTAAAAAGCTTCTGTTCATCAAAAGAAGTGGTCTCTAAACTGAAGAGAACACCCACAGAATGGGAGAAAATATTTGCCCCCTACACATCAAAGGACTGATAACCAGAATATATAGGGAACTTAAAAAACTAAATTCTCCCAAAAGTAATGAACCAATAAAGAAATGGGCAAGGGAACTAAACAGAACTTTCTCAAAAGAAGACATTCAAATGGCCAAAAAACACATGAAAAAATGCTCACCATCTCTAGCAATAAAGGAAATGCAAATTAAAACCACACTAAGTTTCCATCTCACTCCTGTTAGAATAGCCATCATTAACAACACCACAAACAACAGGTGTTGGTGAGGATGCGGGGAAAAAGGAACCCTCTTACACTGTTGGTGGGAATGTAAACTAGTACAACCACTCTGGAAAAAAATTTGGAGGCTACTTAAAACACTAAACATTGATCTATCATTTGATCCAGCAATACCACTCTTGGGGATATACCCAAAAGACTGTGACACAGGTTACTGCAGAGGCACCTGCACACCCATGTTTATTGTGGCACTATTCACAATAGCCAAGTTATGGAAACAGCCAAGATGCCCCAGCACTGATGAATGGATTAAGAAAATGTGGTATCTATACACAATGGAATTTTATGCAGCCATGAAGCGAATGAAATGTTATTATTCGCTGGAAAATGGAGGGAATTGGAGAACATCATTCTGAGTGAGCTTAGCCTGGCCCAAAAGTCCCAAAATCCTATGTTCTCCCTCATATGCGGACATTAGTTCAAGCACAAACACAACAAAGGGATTGGACTTTGAGCACATGATAAAAGCTTTAGCACACAAGGGAGGGGTGAGGATAGGTACGACACCTAAAAAATTAGCTAGCATTTGTTGCATTTAATGCAGAGAAACTAAAGCAGATACCTTCAATGCAACTGAGGCCAATAGGAAAAGGGGACCAGGATCTAGAGAAAAGGTTAGATCAAAAAGAATTAACCTAGAAGGCAACACACATCAGGAAATTAATGTGTTAACTCCCTGTATAGCTATCCTTATTTCAACCAGGAACACTTGTTCCTTCCTATTATTGCCTATACTCTCTCTTCAATAAAATTAGAGATAATGGCAAAATAGTTTATGCAGGGTATTGAGGGGGTAGGGGGGAGATGGAGGGGGCAGAGTGGGTGGTAAGGGAGGGGGTGTGGGCAGGGTGGAGATATGACCCAAGTCTTGTATGCACATATGAATAATTAAACAATAAAAAAAAAGAAAAAAAATCACACACACACAAAAAAAAGATGTACAAGACAGCCATTTTTAATAAATAAATTTTCATAGAAAGGATTATTTAGCATGTATTTATAGTAGTTAGTATATACGTGTCATAGGCACTGAGAAACCCCAAGAGGCTTCACTTCGTCAAGATGGTTGAACTCACCTGCAAACTTGAAGAAGTCTTGCCTTTCTATTAATGTGTGCACAGGATTTGTAGGTTCCTGGTTCTTTTTTTAAGTCATCTACACTCCCCAGGGTACCTGCTGCAAGCTGCTGACTATTTGCTTTCGGGAATGTCTGTAAATTGAATAGTTAAAAAACTTCTATAAACCTTTTTAAAAGTCTCCTCTTTTGAATAAATGGAAAAGAATAGTAATTCTACTCAAAGCCTGTTAAAAAATGCCATTTAAAGATCAAGCTTGAGACACAATTGTCTTTTCATGCTGACACTATTATGACAGGAATTTGAAAGCAGTCACTATGCACAGACTACCAGTGACCATTGTTACAAAATCCAGACTACCTTCATTGAGCTTGGAGAGAGAGAAAGTTCAAAGTGAGTCCTTTTTCCTGTTGCAGTTTTGGAAAGTGTATTTGGGAATCCATAAGGGAATGCTTTTGAAAGTTTCAGTTTGTTTGAAGGAATATTAATTGCTTTGATTTTATATTTATTACACATATTGCTGGCATTTTAGTACATAAGGTTACTTTATGAAGTTATAGTAGGTGCATTCATTTAAAGACCACTTTCCCATTGTCTGTTTTGCACTTCAAAGATGAGGGAATAGGGACACATGGGTGCTGGAACCTAGTCTAGTTTGGCTTATGAATATTTTGTATCAGTGATGTTGGGGATGCTTTCAGAATGCCTTTTCTGACAGTTGTTTTCATGTGTGGCTCTGTGAATGTGATCTATTGAAACAAACTGTGCTACACTCTTCTGCCTTGGAGAATTTGGCTCTATTGTTACAAGGTTGCCTTCTGTTTCACCTTTGAGTATTTCAGGTTTTTTTGCAAGGAATTGGTTCTGAAATACCCAAAACTTTCCATGATTTAAAACAAATTCCAAAACAGGTGAAGAAATCATTTTATTCAAAAATTACTACAATAGTAATAGAGTTGGTCTATTGTGGTTTGCAATTTCTTGGTATAAGAACTCTTCCATTGTTTTTTGTTTTTTCTGAGAAATATATAAGCTTCAGAATTCATGACTTTCAGAACATAAATTCTTGGATCTATGTGGGGTTTTTTGACAGTTTGTTTCTGTTTTACAATGGTGTTAGCTCTAGTCTTTATTATTTCTTGTTTAACTTAAAGTTCTCCTAAAGCCCCCTTTCTATGAGTCTCCTCCTTCTTTGTCATCACTATGATCACCACCATTAAATCTTTACTACACAAGCTATCTTTCTGAAGTATGTTAATCCTATTTCCACCATCCGTCTCTTCTTAATCAACATGATCTAAGATAAATGCTCCAACTGCCCTTTGTTCTTCATAAGCTACTGCTCTCCTGTGCTCCATTTTGAGTGAAAGACACCTCTTTCTCACACATTTACACACATGTTTCATTACATGCAATCACTCGACTTATTTCAGCTATTGAATAGCAAACTCAAAAGAATATTTTCCTTTTTACCTACCTAGCTAACTTGAATTCATCTTTTAAAAGTTGTTTTAATCATTCAACTATTTATCACTTAAGATAGAGATAGTAGTTGAATAACAATCATGACCTACGTGCTACATTATAAAGTGAATAAAACAATAAATTTCTTTAAACAACTGCATATTTTTCATGAAAATCCCTCCATGTCAGGGTCCATGTAATCATAGAGACAAAAAGAAATATTAAGAAGATTCCAGTCTCTTATCCTAATCCACTTTATTATTCATATTCTATTTTATGTATTGCCATGTGTATACCTGAATATCTTCCTCATTAAATTTTAAACCTTTGGAATATTATTTGTCTTACCTCTGCAAAATTGAAATAAATACACAAATCAGCTGTTATGTTCTTTATATATTCTGGTGATGCTCCGATCAAAACCAAATAGGTCTCTTGGCAATGGTTATGGTCCTAGTTGATCATATGTAATAGATTTTCATCTTCACAAGTTTATAATACAGAAACTCATAAAGTACAATTTCTCAGAGTTTTTTTTCCTTTCATTAAGGATTTCAGTGACAAAGTTTAACTCTACAATTGATTATGAGTATATCTACTTGCTAAAATGTAGAAAATTGGGAATTTTAAATGGAATGTTATTTTTCTAAAAGAATACTATTTTTCTAACGTGTCAACATCTTAATACAGAGAAATTCTTTCTATTTCCTGAAAATAGGAGCTCCTAATTTTGTTAAACTTCTATTTTATTTTCTGCTTGGAGCAGATTTCTTAAAGTTTATTTTTGTATAAATCAACATTTCTATAATCAATTGTTGAAATATACAATGTTTTTTAATTATTTGGATATTTGATTACAAAATTAACAACTGATTCATGTCTTGTGAAGATAAGATGATCAGAAAATTGTATATTTTTAGAAATCTCTGCTGTGTCTTGCAGTACAGTATTTTTCAAGGAAATGTTTTTTCTCTGTCCTGGAACCTCTTGAAGGACAGACTGCAGGAGGTCCCAAAAGGTGGTAAGTGGTCAAGGAGACACCTCTCCTTCCCTGGGAACTTCTACACCTGAGAGACATCTCAGCCCTAAGGCAATTCTCAAAAAGGCAATAAAACCTAATCCCCCAACCCGACCCATGGGACCACTGGTTTCTGGGTCCTCATGCATGCTTGTTCATGCAGCTTTTCTCTTCTCTTCTCTATAAATAAAATGTTTCCAACCTCTCTTGCTGGAGTCCACCCATGCTTTCATTCTCAGAGTGGGCTGAAGAACACTCACTGCATGTGTCATCTGTGCATCATATTTGGCAATGCACAAAGGGGCCAATATTCACCTTAGGTCAGTATAGGTTGTGCCAAACTGGGAAAGGCTGTCTAGGAATGTGACCATGACTGTCTGGCACTCCAATGGGGTCTTTTCTCCAGGAGAATCCCCCCCATGGCCAAGCTATGGTGGACCCCTCAAGCTGACCTCTTCTCTCTCACTTGTTAAGGAGGGTTTCTCCCTTGGGAAGCTGAGGAAAAGCTCTGAGCCCATTACAGCCATAAGGCAGGCAACCCAAGGATTTGGGGACTGACTGGGGGCTTATACCAGACTGCCAATGCTATATAGGTGGAGCCAAACTTCAGTGCACTGAGGCTTTTTTCCTCTCAACTCTTGGCTCCCACCATCCTTAATCTCTCTCCTTTTCAAGATCTGACCCACTTAGGACTAGGTCTGAAGACAGCCATTGGAAAGGAAAGTATCTCTTCAAATTACAAGGGTGTTCTGGCTGGGCAACTCCCCACTGTCACCTGAAACCTGGAGATGCAACTTTCTGACCCACCCCGATGCTCCAAAGGTGGCTAAGTCTCAGACATCTCCAGTCATATCTGAGGCAAACAGACAATCAAATCTCTTATACTTCCTTCATGGTTTCCTTGGCCCAAGAGTTGAAGTTACCCTTTGCTTCCATTGCTCCAGTACCACCTTTGGGCAGGATCAACATGAGCTGCAGTGATGACCAATAATCCTTCATGCATTGACCTGGAAACTCACTTTTTCCTCAATCCTCAGCCTCTCTTTCCCCTTTCCCAAGTAGTTCAGGATAAGTGTCCCCCTACCCCCTTGGCTCTAAACAGCAGTGGGCTCTCTTCTTCAGGGAGTTTGGAAAAAAATCCCTGCAGGCACCAAAAAAATGCTGATCTCTAACTTGTGCTTAACTGCTTTTGCCAAACATCTGGTTAAACTAGTTAAACAGGTTTTACATTCTGCTCTTAGGAAACAGACAAAAAGACCAGTTAAAAGGCAGAGACCTCACAGTCTTCTCCATTTTTGTCTTTTACCACAGCAAAAGTCTTCAGAGGCTCCCTCTCTTTTCATTGAAAATATATGCCTCACAGGATATATAGGGGGACAAACGTCTACCTCATCAGGCATCCCCATCCACACCTCAGCAGGGGTTCTCCCTCTAGCCATGCAAGCCATCTTGGTTACTTTGATAGAGTTATTTTTAAATTATAAGCCTTAAACTGGTAGAGGAGAACCAGGTAGCTGGGTCACAGGACATGCACGCAAGTCAAAATGAATAGATAAGAAATTGTTCAGGGGCTTTCTGGAAGGTGGATGCAACCAGAAAACCTAAATAGCTTCAATGAACTTAGCCACAGGTGACAGTGGCAAGACATCAAGAGAGAGAGGGACACCCTCTCCCATGTAGAGTTTCTCCTCATCTGGAGATGGGTAGGTAAGAGGAGAAAACCTCTGTTAAGGTGACCAATTCTCCCTTGTTTTCCTTTTTAGATGGGGAATCACACCTCAAGGATCCATGAAGGATCCCCCTTTCCTGCTTATTAAAACATTGAAAAGAACTTGATCCAAAAAGTCTTCAGCAAAAGTGATTTAAGTTTTACTGCACCCAGACTTGACCACATTATCCTCTGGGAGATAAGAAAGATGGCCAGAGGAGGGGGCATTAATTACAATACCATTCTTCAATTAGATATGTTGTGTAAAAAGGAGGGAAAGTGGACCAAAGTTCCATATGTCCAACTGGTTTTTTTTTCTTCCTAAGAGATAACCCAGAATAGCTGAGCAAATGCATGATACATACCCAGACCATGGTGACTTTTTGAATAAAGTCACCAAACTCCCTTGAGGAACCAAAGAACCCACCTGATGCTCCATCAGTTACCCATCTTCCTCCTTATCTAGATACCTTACACACCAGACATCATCCCACAGGACTCTACCCCCACCCCAGTTATTTTCTGGAGGGGATAGAGATCATGCTCTTTTTAGAGTAAGTGAACTTAAAGAAATAAAAAAGGATTTAGGAAATTAGACAGAAAACCCAGATCAGTACATGCAGGCATTCAGAGAAGTCAGCCAAAACTTTAAATTGAGCTGGATAGATGTAATGCTATTGCTATCTCAGACCCTTACTACTCTGAAGAAACAGCAGTACTAGATCAGGCATCCAAGATGGAGACAATTATCACTTAGATAAATGTGGCTCTGCAGACCTATCTCAGACTGGGCCCTCAAAGGAAGAGGAGGGGGAGGGAGAAGAGGAAAGACAAAGACACTGGTTACTTAAAAGGGAGCCTCAATTCCCAATTCCAAAAGATCAAGAAGTGCCTACATGTGACCCTAAGTGGGACTCTGAAAATGACAAGGATAATGGAGCCATAACCATTTCATCCACTGCATTATTGATGGCCTAAGGAGAGCCAAGATAAAACCCCTTAGTTACTCCCAAATCATGGCTCTACAGCAAGGACCCTTAGAAACCCCAGTAGCTTTCCTACATAGACTTAAGGATGCTTTACAAAAGCATACCAACATTGTACCAGAGTCACAAGAAGAGGAAATCATTCTAAAAGATAAATTTCTAACACAGTCAGCATCAGCTATCCATAAAACACTTCAAAAACTGGGGGCTGAAAACAGCAGAGATCTAGACTCAATGGTCCATCTAGCAACGTCTGTATACTAAAATGGGAACTTAGAAAAAGAACAGAAGGACCTGGAGAAGGAAAAGAGAAAGGATAAATGATAGGAAGCTCTGATAGCAGCACTCACAGAGGCTTCCCCCAAGGAAAGCCCAAACCCAAGGACATACTTTCAATGTGAACAGGCAGGTGATTTTAGGAGGGAGTGCCCCGGAAAAAGCTACTTCTAGGACCCTGCTCCATTTTTGGGGGGAAAACATTGGAATGCACACTGTCCTTGTTCCCCAGGGGAACAGAGGCTAGAGCCTCCCACCCAATGATGGGTTCTGGGGCCTCTGTAAGGCTTCAGTAATGACCATAAAGGCAAAAGAGCCCAGGTTATACTTATTATAGAAAAGCACAAGGTCAGCCTCCTAAATGATACTGGAGCCAGCATCTCAGCTATTCCTTTCTCTCCCAGACACAGGTCCTCCAATAAAATTACTGTTCAGAGCATTTTGGGCCAGCCCCTAGAGCATTATTTCACTCAGTCCTTAGCCTGCTTCTGGGGACATTTCCATTTTTGTCACTCCTTTTTAATTTTCCCCGAAACCCCTACTCCTCTGCTAGAGTGAGACCTTCTATCTAAATTGGGGGTACAGCTCCTTTTATCCCCAGGAGAGTACTTTTGCTTGCCCCTAATAAAGGAACAAGTAGATCCCACGGTGTAGACAGATGGACGTATTGTGGAACAGGCACAAACAGTTTTCCCAGTCCTAATTCATCTTAAGAACCCCGTCTGGTTTCCCCATCAGAAAAAATATCCTTTAAAGCCAGAAGTTAAGGGAGGGCTAATTCCCATATTCAAAGACTTAAAAACACAGGAACTGCTCATAGAATACTCCAGCCCATACAATACCCTATTCTCTCTGTCAAGAAGGGACCTAATAAATGGAGGCTAGTCCAGGATCTCCATCTGATCAATGAAGCAGTAGTACCTCTCCATCTTGTACTTCCAAATCCCTATATGCTTTTAGCCCAAATACCTCCAGGTACTGCTTACTACTCTATCCTGGACTTAAAGGATGCCTTCTTTTGAATTCCCTTACACACTAAAAGTCAACCTATCTTTGCCTTTGAGGACCACAAAAGAAAGTCTGGACAGGTCACCTGGACTGTCCTACCCCCAGGGATTCAGAGATAGCCCACACCTCTTTGGGTTCGCTCTAAACCAAGACTTGGCAGAGTGGCAATATCCACAAGCTACTCTGCTACACTATGTAGATGACCTCCTACTCTGTGGACTGACTAAGCATGTTATTTCATGAGCCACTGAATCCTCACTAAACTTCTTAGCAGATAGAGGATATAAAATCTCCAAAGAAAAAGCCCAATTGTGTCAGTCTAGGGTTACATATTTAGGTCTTGTCCTTGAGAAAGAAATGAGGGCTATAGGAGAAGACAGAATCCATCCAATCTTGATGTTTCATCTACCTAAAGCTCTAAAGCAATTGAGGACCTTTTTGGGATGACAGGATACTGTAGAATTTGGATCCCAGGGTATACAGACATAGCCAGTCCCTTATATCAAATCCTCAAAAGAGCACAGAAAGATTCCCAGCCCTTTATGGAATGGGATGACAAGTCAAAAAAGGTATTTCACCAGTTAAAAAAAGCCCTTATGACAGCTCAGCCCTGGGTCTCCCAGTACAGGATAAGTTTCAAGTATATGTCTATGAAAAGGAAGGTCTGGCCTTGGGAGTGGTGACTCACCTCTGGGGCATCACTCTGCAGACAGTAGGATACTTAAGTAAAGAATTAGATCAGGTAGCCAAGGGATGGCCAAGATGTCTTAGAGCAGTGGCTGCAGTAAGCTTTCTGTGCTTGAAGCTCAAAAACTTATTCCAAACTGTCCCCTAACAGTGTATACCCCACATGACCTAGGGGTAATTTCAAACTCAAAAGGAGAGCTTTGGCAATCTCACAGCCATCTACTTAAATACAAGGCCCAGATTCTGGGAGGGACAGAAAGAACTTTAAGGAACTGTCAGAGCCTAAATCCTGAATTCCTTCTACCAGAGGCAGAGGGAAATCCTGAAAACTCATGTGAGGAGGTACTTAAGGAAAATTTTGCTGCCCAAACTGACTTAACCGATTGGTCCTTAAAAATCTGAGATCTAGAATTATACACAGATTGCAGTTCCTTTGTCAAAAATGGTATCAGACATACAGGGTTTGTGGTTGTAACAGAATTTTGCATACTCAGATCAGGTCTTCTTCCTCCTAATACAAGTGCTCAATTGGCAGAATTAGTGACCCTAAAGAAGCCCTAAAACTGTCACAAGAACAGAGTCAGAATCTATACAAATTCTAAGTATGCCTTCCTAATCCTGCATGCTCATACAGCCATCTGTAAGGAAAGGGGAATGGTAACAAGAAGAACAATTTCCCATAGTAATAAAAGGGAGATTACTCTAATAGTTTTAGGGACAACAGCATTAATTGCAGTCCTAGCTGGAATCAGCTATGTGGTGATTGCCAATCATGAACTGCAAAAAAAAAAAAAAAAAGAAACTAACCAAAGTAGTAGAGGGCATCTCAGACCAGGTAGGCTTTGCCATTAAGGACATGCAATGGTCTTTGTCATCCCTTGCCTGTATAGTACTGGACCACCACTTGTCCCTAGATTTTCTTTTGGCCAAACAAGGAGGGGTATGTGCCATTGCCAATACATCCTATTGCACATATATAAACACTTCAGGCATTGTAGGGGAACATGCAGATTACATTCTCCAACAGGCCAAGTCGCTCTGAGAGCAATATCTTGAGACTCAGGTTTTTACATAGGTATGGGATCAAATAAAATCCTGGCTCCCCTCCAGGGCTTGGTTCCTTCCCTTTCTGGGACCTATAGTTGCTATTATTTTCTTGCTTATGTTTGGGCCTTGCATTTTAAACTTGTCAAGTTTGTTTCTTCTCACCTAGACTCTATTAAACTACAAATACCTCTAATGGAGATGAAAATGACCAACTACCGTAGTCCCCTTAACAACCCCTCTCGTGGTTAGCCCTGATGCTGTGGGCACCTTCATCTTCCCCCGTAAGCAGAAGCAGTTACTGAATAAACTTCATGGCCCCTATTCCTAACAGCAGTTATGGCAACCATTGAGGTGGGGAATTAAAGGATGGACTGCAGGATGTCCCAAAAGGAGATAAGTGGTCCAGGAGTCACCTCTCCTTCCCAGGGAACTTCTGTCTATACCTGAGAGACATCTATGCCCTCAGGCAATACTCAAAAAGGCTATATAACCCAATCCCCAACACGACCCATGGGACCACTAGTTTCTGGGTTCCCTTGCATACACCCTCATGCATCTTTTCTCTTCTCTTCTCTACAAATAAAATCTTTCTGACCTCTGCTTCTGGAATCTACCTGTTCTTTCATTCTCAGAGCAGGCTCAAGAATCCTGAGCACCTGAAATTCCTGCGCATGTCATCTGTGGATCACTCTGGTCCACAAAATTCCTGTGTCATATTTAGGTTTTTTAGAGGTGACAGGAAATGTATTATTTCATTAATGAAATCCAAGCCACAGCTTTTGAACTGTAAAATAAGTTGTTCAATAAAATTCAAGCAATCCCCAAGACCTTTATGTAGTGAAACCTACATAAATATTTTACAGAAAATGGGCAACATTCAGTAGAGGGTAATGTGCCTCAACTATGTCCTGGAAAGAAATGTGTGACCAATTAGATCATATTGCATAATGTAACAATATTGTTTCATGGAACTATCAGTCCCTCTGTATTTGGTGACAGCATATTTTAAAATTGCAAACAGTCTTACATCATGTCAATTAGCTTATTACTTATCATTAACATTCAAAATATCATTAATATCTTATTGATACTCTGAATGTATTTAGTTCTTCAAATTATCATGATTTATTGTTAATCTACTTCATGACCTATCACAGCATGATTTATTTGCTAAAGAAAAACAAATACAGTACACAAACAATGCTATGAATCTTACAGATCTTTATTCCTGACTTTTTGAAAGGGACAGAGCAGGGAGACTGCCTTGAAACACCATTTTAGTGATTTTTAACTCCAAGGTCTAACAATGCAAAAATGCTGTCCAAATGCACTCCTCTTTCTGCTCAAACCTCTCTAAACTTTTATTTGCCTGCTTCACAAATCTTGATGCTTTCTTCCTCTAAGCTTTCTCTAATCTCCATTAATTTTCTTTTATCACTTCCTTGAATTAAGCATCTTTACCCATTGCTCTCAGTAATATAACAAAGTACACTAAGTCAGACTTAAATAATCTTTATTGAAAGGGATGGGCAGAAAAATTTTGATCATTAAAAATGATTTAATTTTATCTAATTTTGTTTAATTTTCTAAGGCTTAGCAAACTCTATCTAGTAACACCCAGGAGTTAGTTATACAGGAACAGATCCAGCTAGCCATGAACTGAAACATACAGTATTTTTCCTTTTTGCACATGGAAAACAAAAATAAAACAATTTTTTTAAATACATACTTGTGCATGGTACATGTATGTCCATTTGGTTTAGTTAAATACAAAGTGAACACTTTTGGGACTAATCACCATGCAAAATGATGTTTAAGAGTGTGTGCCATAGAGCAAGAATTCCTTAGTGTGGAATCTCTGCCTAAATTCACTATCAGTTTTATTTGGGGAACATACTTAATTATTTTTGTGTTAGTTTTCCTTTACAAAAGAAGACATAACAAAAATATTAAATAGGTTTGTACTCACAATTTAATAGATTAAAATTTTTATGCTGAAGGACAATGATTAAGTTCTAAGTGCAAATTGGCAGTAACAATTGTGTGATTCTGTTTAGGAAAATAAGAAGACCACTGAACACAATCCCCATTTTGTTAACCCATTTTTTCTCATTAAACCTGTACCTTTTTTGTGGAAGTACAAATTCAGCTTGGAACATGCATAACTAACTTTTTCCTCAAGTTTTATAGGCCAAAATATCTATATGTATTAATTATGTCATTATGATTATTTTAAACAAGTTAGCATGTAATCTAGACAACCATTCACTCTTTGGTTTTTATTTAGTTTTATTTTTGTTTGGTTTTGGAGCTGGGGATCAAACACAGGGCCTTGTGCAGGCTAAGCAGGCACTCTACTATTGAACTACACCCCAGTGCTTATCTATGCAATCTGTTAAAAGGGACATCTATGCTTCAAACATAGATAACTCATCATCTCTAAGGAACTTCTTTTTTTGTTTTTCCCTTTGGCAGCACTGGGATTTGAACTTCAAGCCTCACTCTTGCTAGACAAGGGCTTTATCACTATAGCCACTCCTCCAACCCTGTTTTGTGATTTTTTTTTTTTTTGAGATAGGGTCTCCTGAACTATTTCCTCAGGCTGGCTTTCAACCGAAGTCACCTGATCTCTACTTCGTGAGTAGTTATGATTACAGGCATGAGCCACCCACGTGCACCCAGCTCTAAAGAACTTCTTTATGACTTTATTTCAAGGTGTTTCCTAACAATTTCAGCTCTGGGTTAGAAAAGACCGGAAGGGAGGCACTGTCTCTTGGTATCCCTCACCCAACTCTGTGGCTATACTCTTCCAATTTACTCTTTTCCATCTCAATAAACTCTCCCTCTTTACACTTAAAAAAAGATGAGAAGAAAGTGAAATTCAGCCCATATGTGGATATAATATAAAGATTATTTCATTTGTTTATGGTGAGTAATTGGCAATTTGTGCTCTGAAATTATCCATACAATTTTTATTATGGATCAACATCATGCAACAAGTTTGGGAGACTTCAGTAACTGAATTACCCTTTGTTTTGAAGTAAATTAGTGTATTTATTGTTTTTTTTTATTCCACTAGAGAAAGATCATTCATTCCATTTTGAACCCTTCTGCATAGAAATGGGACACCATTATTTCAGACATTTATCCTGCACAGAAACATAAAAAAGTGTAAGAATTCCAGTCCTACCTTACTTTCGTTGGTAGAATCAACCATTAGCAGGTCTTTCTGCTAGAGAATATAGCTATAAAATGATTCTGATGAGCCTTGCACTGTGCTCATAAATACAACACAGGAAATAAGTGTAACTGGTGAGACTCATTGCTTGCATTCTCACTCAATCTAACAAATTGCTCTCACTGAAAGAGAATTTTGTGCACTGTCCTCAGTTTGCATGGAAGAGTGTAATATTAAAGTCTTGTGTCTAAGTCAACATTGGATATATTAAAAGTATAACATGTGCACCATATGTACTTGTGTATATGTGTATATATGTGCATATGTGTGTATGTAGATGAATGAATTAATATAAATTAGAATTAAGCTATTTTTAATTCTTTTTGTTTCATTTACCTTCAGTTAACTTCTCATATTTCATGTTGATCTAGATTTAGTTCAATGCTATTTACTGTACATAGAATATGATGTGAGATATATACTATTTATTTATATATGTAGGTAAATGTACATGTGCAACATAAAAATATTTTCATATTAAGTCATGTATTTTATGATTAATTTGTTCCTGTGAACATAACAATCTCCTCTGAATGACATGGAAGAACATCTACATAATGAAATGGCATGGATTTGATTTTGCCTCTATAAATTCTCAACTGTACAACCTTGGGCAAACTGCTTAATTTTTTTGTATCTAAGATTTCTCACTTGCACCATGAGTATCTAATCATTAATTAGTCATTTCCTTTTAAGAAGATGTGTTTTTCAGTGTATTTCTCCCAATAACCTATTTCCAAAAAGAAGTATTGACTTTTACGTGTTTATCTTCTGCAAAGTATTCATATTTACATATTGACTCCTCATATTTTAAAAAAACAATTTGAGGATTTAATCCTGTACATAAATTTCTCCATTATTAGATTAAGGGAATAAAAAGATCAGATTACAGACATTTTGGAAATATGCTTAAAGAAAATGCTACTAGCAAAATAACAAGTTTTTAAGAACTCATGATTTATTAATTTTCATGCTGTAAACTTAAAATAAATTATCTATCATATTAATGAATAGCTCACACTTTAATACAAACAATGTGCTACCATTTGTACCTATAGGACAAATTTTCATATTTGATATGTAACTCATACACTACACTTCTCATCTTGGATTATAATAATCCACACAATTTATATCCAACATTGCTTACTAGTAACTTCAATTTTTCAGGAACACCTAGAAGTGATTTATAATGAATAAATTCTGGTTTTCCCAACAGAGTATCCATGCATACAGCACATATTTTGTTTAATTATGTAGTTATATTTATTCCAATAAGTGTTTAAAATACAGATAAATTTATAGATTTAGAGTTGAAAACAGGACAAGAAGAAAGTATTTATAAGAGAATAGTAATGACATTTAACTGGGTATAGAAAAAGTACTCAAGAAAGAAATCCATTAAATGTGGTGCTTTTCAGGGTGAACCATGCTTTCTTATGAGTGACAGGCATTGTGAACATCTTGGTGTTTCACACAGCAATGTGGACAGGGAGATGCTGCATGTGTAGTAGGCTTGCATCACAGCCCAGTTAATTTTAGGAAACAATAATCTTTATAAGACAGCTGCTAGTAAACCTTCCTCATCTTTGCCCTAAAAGGAGACATTATGTATCTTTTTTCTGAGCAGCTAGCAAATCTGTACTTTAGCTTGGAGGAAGACAAAATCCCTTGGGAATATAGCCCAGGACATTGCTTCTGTCCACATGACAAGCAGAAACACGAGAGACCATGGAGAACTCTCTCCAACAAAGTACATTGAGACAGAAGAGACACTTCCCCAGAAATCCAGAACTGAGAGTAAGAGGGTTAAATTGGATATTGGAACTAAAAGGATTCTATATGGCTCATTTATTTAAAGATAAACAAAGTTGGTAGAACTAATTCGGCTAACTAATTTTCCTTACCAAAGCAAGTGAATATTTGAGTAAGCTGATTGGAATATAGACTGTGATGAGTGTTTCATGGGCACATGCAATACTGACAAAAGCAGGTATGTTTTTGGACACATGTGTAAATATTTTTTAAACCCAATTGCTAGAATGGCTGTGCCAAAAGATTTTATAAGAGTATCCATCAGACCTGCATACTTTCTACTCAGCTCTCCTATTCAATTTGTTTGCTTTTTCTGCCAATGGCTAAAATTTTGGTTAAATGGTAAATCTTCAGTTGTATTTTTGTGGGCTCCCCCATGTTTTTCCTGCCATTTTTGCAGTGTATGCCCATTTCCATAATTTTATGCTTTAAAGTTCATGAAACTCCTCACTGTGGCTTACACTCTGCATCAATTCACAGTCACATTCCTACTTTTTTAAAATCAATAAAATATTCCCTTCACATTTGTTTAAACAGGATGGCTAAACTGCTTTAACAAAGACATATCAGATAATTCGGCCTCCATAATGATAATAATAATGTTTATTATTTCTCTTATCACTGATTATAAACCCTGTCCATGTTTGTAAAGCAACTATGATTCAAAAAGTAATTCGGTCATTGTTGTCCATCCCCTCCAGGATTTGACATATTTTTATAGGACATTGCTCCGTAATCCAGAAGAAAAAACTAATACATAAATAACAGCAAATATTTCACCTGCTAGTCTTCTATAAGAGTTGATATTCCAAGGGGTTTTTCACACAGTCCATGCCTTACAATGGTTCTACTTACAATTCTTTGACTTTTTGATGGTGCAGAAGGGATGAGGCACTGAATTTTGAGTTTTGAATTTTCATCTCTTCCCAGGCTAACAATGGTAGCCTCTTGCAATGCTAGGCCTGGACAGAGGCATGTGGTTACGGCGCCCAGTAAGCCATGAAGAGGGTGAACAAAATATGCTCTCTAGTGCACTGCATAGGTAAGCTATATGTTCAATAGATTAGTTATATATATTAAATGCAGTTTTGACTTGCAGTGTTTTCAATTTATGATAGGTTTATGAGAACATAATTCCGTAAGTCGAGAAGCATCAACATACCATCACCCAGCCAAACCTACCTAGATGGCTAGTCGTGTACTTGTTACTATTCTATTGACTCATTAGAAACAAAAATCAGTAGAAGTATTATATACATATGTCTTATATTAGAATGCACATGCTAAAATTTAACAAGATATAGCTATAAATGCAATTATAAGAATATGTTTCAATAAGAAAATATTTTTAAACTAAATTCCTCATAGATTTTAGGTTTTTCCATCTCAATACATATGTACATAACTCAGTGACCCCAAACACTATAATTGCATGGATGTTAGTCCAGAATTTTCATATTGTAAAATTTTCAGTGTCCCACTATGCTTTTCATTGTTTTATTGAGCAAGAAAATATTTATTAGATTTCTTTTTTTTTCTTTTTTTTTGCACTGCTGGGAATTGAACACAGGATTTTGCACTTGTTAAACAAGTACTTTACCTTGTGAATCATGTCCTCAACCTTTGTGAGAGAGGCTCTCCTCAGCTTTCCCTGGGTTGTCCTCAAATTGTGATCCTCCTGCCTCTACCTCTCAAGTAGCTGGGATTACATTCATGTACCACCATGCCCAGCTATTATCAGATTTCTTTTTCAAGATAGAATTACTTATTTAATTAAAGAAATGTTAAGGTCACACTGAAAAATTATTCTTCAAAAAGAATGAGAAAATGTTGGCTCCTCCTATGTTCTTTGTAAAATATAAAAGCATTATAATGACCTCATATGTTTTCCCATCTCTCCCTCTTCATTGTCACATAATTGATTTTTTTCTGCTAGAATTATTTTCTGATATACTTAAATTATAGCACTTCTTTTTTTGCTTTACAATTTGCTGTATGCCCTTGTAATAAAAATTAAAATAATTAGAGTTGATATTTACTCATTTTATTTATTTTTGTAGTACTGAGATGGAACCCAAAGGCTTCATGCATGCTAAGCAGGTGCTCTACCACTGAGATACCATGAAGTAGATGGGGGTTGAATATCTAAATGCACCAATTCACATTCATGAACGGGATTGGATGATATAGTCAGTCATAATGTTTGGAATGACAGGATGAGATAACATGAAAGTCTTGGCATTCTTGAGATGCCTTCCTAGTCAATTCATCTAAAAATCAGCAGTTGAGTCCCTCAATCTCCTTTACCCTAAAAACCAGAACACTTTCTTTCATGACTTGTGAATCTAATACTGAACCTAGAAAGTAGCTTCCAAATTATGTATATGTATATTTGACAATATACAGCAGATATCATGTATTTTCAAGTTTTTCCTTATAATATTTCTATTTTTTTTTCAGGAAATTTATAAGATTCTTTCCTCAGTATTAATAACCAGTAATTCTGTTCTGTATGTATTAATTATCTAGTATTTTTAGTAGTGCTACAATTACAGATGTTTAATATTTTCATTTGTTTATAAAAGTTTATTTGTAAGTTTCTTGAATGTATTTTCTCTTTAATTTTTTCTTAAAGATATTAATCACTCATATGTTCATCATTTTGTATCTTTATAATCCGCATGTGTTGCTCTTATAAATTCCATCTCTCTCTCTTTTTTTTGCACTTTGAATAAGATTTTCTTTTTCTAACTGAGTATCTGTTTTGTTTTGCTTTATTTTGTTTTCCTTTCATTCCTTCAACTTTTTTCTCATATATAAGCTTTTAATTTGTTTTCAAATTCTACAACATCATGATCTTATCAAATCAAAACTCACAATTTTCAGTTTTGGATTTTTTTTTCCTTTTACAAAATGTGTATTTTCTTTAATGGAGAAAACAAGTAACTCTTTTTATCCTTATTATCTAACTGAAAGCATACTTTTTGAGTATTAGGTATGGTATTTCTTCCACAAAATTTTAACTGTTAATCACCTTTGCATCTGGTGCTTTCTTGTGCATTTGTTATTAACACACAAACTTGTCAGAGTAGTCTAGAACTGTCTTGCACCTTAAGAGGGAATTCGTAGTCAATAGTATTTAAGAAATGGCCTTGACTTTATTTAAGTATTCTTTTTGTCTGTTTTAACATCATAAACCATTAAAGACTGTGACACAGGTTACTCCAGAGGCACCTGCACACCCATGTTTATTGCAGCACTATTCACAATAGCCAAGTTATGGAAACAGCCAAGATGCCCCACCACCAACGAATGGATTAAGAAAATGTTGTATCTATACACAATGGAATTTTATGCAGCCATGAAGAATGAAATGTTATCATTTGCTGATAAATGGATGGAATTGGAGAACATCATTCTCAGTGAGGTTAGCCTGGGAAAGAAGTTCTTTTTTTTTTGTGATGGGATTTTTTTTTTCATTTTTCTTTTATTATTCATATGTGCATACAAGGCTTGGTTCATTTCTCCCCCCTGCCCCCACCCCCTCCCTTACCACCCACTCCACCCCCTCCCGCTCCCCCCCTCAATACCCAGCAGAAACTATTTTGCCCTTATCTCTAATTTTGTTGTAGAGAGAGTATAAGCAATAATAGGAAGGAACAAGGGGTTTTCCTGGTTGAGATAAGGATAGCTATACAGGGCATTGACTCACATTGATTTCCTGTGCGTGGGTGTTACCTTCTAGGTTAATTCTTTTTGATCTAACCTTTTCTCTAGTTCCTGGTCCCCTTTTCCTATTGGCCTCAGTTGCTTTAAGGTATCTGCTTTAGTTTCTCTGCATTAAGGGCAACAAATGCTATCTAGTTTTTTAGGTGTCTTACCTATCCTCACCCCTCCCTTGTGTGCTCTCGCTTTTATCCTGTGCTCATAGTCCAATCCCCTTGTTGTGTTTGCCCTTGATCTAATGTCCACATATGAGGACATTAGATCAAGGGAAAGAAGTTCTTAAGTTTGAGATAGTTGTAATAGATTTGGGATAATTTGCTGTTCTTTTTATTTTGTCTTTTTTAAAATTATTGTTGTACTGGGGATACAATGTGACATTTACAAAATTTCTTACAATATGTCATAATTGAATTCACCCCCCTCTGTCATTTTATTTTGTCTTTAATGCTTGCATGAGGAGACACACCATTGAATTGGGGTTACGGCAATGACAAACCAGTGCATATCATTGAGAATTTGGTTTTTTGTCCTAAATTAAAGTTAAACTTGCCACTTTCTTAAAAGTTACCTCATTTTAATTTGAAAGTCAGCATTTTCTTCCTCTACATGTTTATCATCTGTAAAAGAAAAGGGAGCTTCTCGTATTATCTTGTCCATGCTAGTAGAATGCTGAGGAAAAGGAAGGGAAACAGTTTAACATTTGTCCTCTTAGCTACTCTGCCACTGTTGACCGCAGAGGGGGCATGTACTACATTTGCACTTCTTCTTTCTTGTGTGGCTCACTATTATTATAGCTTTGATTAGCCAAAAAAAGAAAAGAGACATTTTGAACCCTTCAATAAATATTAAACAACATTGAAATTAATGTGTAAAAGTTGTAAGTTTCCTACAAAATCCCACCAAACTGTTTAAATGATAATTTACATTGTAGCTATAATTCAGAGACTGTCCAATGGCAATTTTTAGTATATGTGAACTTTTCTACTTTGCATTGTTATTTTGTCCACCAAATTGTTAATTATGATGCATATTAGCAACTAATCTGTATTCAGAGTGCATCTTTCAGAAAGTTGGTAAATAAAACAAACTTGGGGAATTTTATTATTATGAAAAGTTTTGAAAAACTTCAAATTGATAATGGTATTTCTAAACATAGCTAAATATTATTTATAAACATTTCAGTAGAATTGAAATAAAGTATCCAAACAATTATTCTTAGAATTATGAAATTTTTCATATGCTAGAGGCTATTGAAGTACCTTATTTTCTATCATAATGAGACCCATCAAGAATTGTAAAGAAAAAAATAGGAAAGAAGAGAGAAGGAGGTGCAAATGATCAAAGTATATTATATGCATTAATAGATACATCACAGTGAAACCCCTTTGTACAAATAATATATCCTAATAGAAATATAAAGAAATATTTTATTTCCAATGTGCAATTTTTATCCTGCCTGTAAAAAAATGTAGATATTGATATTGACCTGACTATTTAAACTTAAATAACCATAAACTAGAATCAAAGTTGTTTAAAAATATACATATTTTAAAATTTTGTGCTTAATAGTTTTATCTTAAAATGTGTTCTGGGAAACATTTCTCCATGGGTTTCTCAGGCATTTGCACAACTTATACACAAAGTGACAACTTCTATTTTTCCTACAATATTTATGGAACAAACAGCTTTGGATGAGTGATATAATGTCTTCTCCAGAAACAGAGAGCATCACTATTTAAAGTTTTCAATAACAAAGAAAATATCTCCCTTCAGGCAATGGCCACAGTGGTTTATATCTTTGTGTATAAGATTTGAGTGTCCAAACTCAGGGTTCCTTCGTTGTGTTGCATATGTGTTCCATGATCTCTATCTGCCTGGGTCATTGCACATTGTTACTTTAGGACTGGTAGAAAAAGAGGCAAATGCAACTATCAAATTCATGTTACCAACCATGCCATGAGTAATTGGTCTTTTTTCTCTGAACTTGTCTCTTGTTTCTGCCACCTCCAAAACAAAATTTTGCTCTTAAGTAGAGCAAAATTTCAGAACTTTCTTAATTTTTGACAGAGTGAAAAATTAATGTAGTCATTATTTACTTGCACATTTCATATTAATAGATATTAAAATTTTTCCTGCCTTCCTCATTTTATATACCAGAAAAATGACTATTTAAAATACTACTTTTAACATGTAAGACTTATTCCCCATAGAATTGGTTGCAAGGTCAATATTTATATACTAGAACTTATGAACTCATGTTTTGATATATCTATATCTGTATCTACAGTATACAAAAAATGTAGCATTAAGTATTCAATAAAAGTTTAGTAAATAGTTAAATAATGGATGCCTTTTGTAATCTTTTGTTCTTTGCATGACTCTTTACAGTATAATAGTGAATGTGCCCAGAGAGTAACAGGCAGAACTTTGGAAGTATCTAATACACAGGAGGACTGAATATGCTCTTGGCATATTTCCTTAGCCTATTTAAATATCTGATGTAAATATTTGAATCTCATCTTGATAACATTTTGTAATGCCTATATATATAAAAGAAATTTATCAACTTAAGAAGCAGCTATATAGTTGCAAAGTTCCATTTTCCTTTTTAAGCATACGTGTAACAGTAGGTAAATTTGCATTACACAACTGTGTGATTCTGCATGTGTGCATATCCTGAATGTCTTGATCTTAGATTGAACATATGATTTAATACATCATCTTTTAACTTAGAGAACCATGATGCTATCAGCATATAGCCTTCCTATCTGTGGACTCCACTGTTCATTTTCATCTGTGAAGAAAGACTGTGTTAAACCCACTTTTTCTTCTCTGCTTATAAAAATGTCCATCATAAAAAACTATTTTTCCTTTCTGAGACTGCTTGTTTCTTTAAAATGAGTGAAAACTGTCCAAACCATGTTTAAAGTCAATTACCATGGAAGATAATGTTTATCTCATTTATAGTTAAATGAAGGTGAATCATCTTTAACTGGACTGACAGTTGAAGTGAAAAAAAGTTATTTTTATAAACAATAGCACAAGTGTGAAGGCTTTACTGCATCTTAATAGTTAACTTATGAATATGCATTCCATTCTGAAAGTAATTGTTATGAATTCCAAATCAAATTCAATAAAACTCCACATCATATTTTTAAAAGAAAAGCCATTATTTATTTCTACATTTTAATTTTAATTTTCAACAGTTGTCATTTGCTTTTTATAAAAAAAGGCAACACAAAACATAACTTCATTTTTTTTTCAGTGAAAATATAAAGCACTAAAGATTTTCAGTAGTTGTGTATTATGTGTACAAATTCCATACCCTGAAAAATTAAGTTCTCTTATTAGTCCTCCAAGTCCTTCTGTAGGATTGATAGGGTTTCTATGAAGGCAACCTTGTTCTCTGTGAAGAGTGACTTTTTTTTTCTTTCTATTCAAATTTTGTGGTTTATGCTGCATAAGGCATCAGTAAACTATCTAATAGAGGAGTGAGAGTGCTCATCCCTGCCTTGTTCCTGACCGTAGAGGTTATGAATTTAAGATTTCACAATGACCTGTAGGGTTAGTTGCTCATTCTTCCATGGTTGCCCCTCATTACATGGGGAAATTTTATTTTCATGTATAGTTTGCTAAGAGATTTTACCATGAAAAGTGTTAATTCTTTTTTACATTTTGTATTTATTGAGAGGATGGTATATATTTTTTTATTTTCAATATTACATATTACTTGATTTTTTAAAAATTTAAATCAATTCTTAACTTCTTAAATTGAATTATTCACCAGGAGAAGTTATCCTTGAAACATTTTCTCTTGTTCAATTTTCTAACAGTATGCTAAGGATTTTTGCAAAGTTATAAGAAATATTGTATCTTTTATAAGGTTATGGCTGTTTTTAATCCATTTGAGAATTTTTGCCTTTTGTTTCAAGTTTTAAGTTATTGCTGTTTTACTTAATGTACTTGATATGGCTGGATGTGGTTTCAACATATTACTAGTTTTCTTTTTGTCTTGTTCGTTTTGATCATTTACCTTCTCTTCTGTCTTCTTTTTCAGCTCATTGATGATGTTTAATAATCCATTTTAATTCTCCTGCTGACTGTGTTCCTTTCATTATATTTGTATTGTTATTCTAGTTATTAAATCCTTAATTTGTCATACAGCTAGAAATGAAACTGTAGTATTTCTCATAAAATGGAAAAAATCTTGCTAAACTATTTTATACACCGTCAGATGATTGCTATTTTGTGCATGTATATGTGCATGCGTACATATATATATTTGTAAAATATTGCAGGAATTGTTATAATTGTTGCTTTGAAGGATCATGATTTGCAAAAAGTTAGAAGAAGCAATATTCTATCTCTAATTGTGCATGTCATACCTGGTGTTCTGCACTCTTTTTTCTTTCAATTTTTTATTACTCATTTATTCACTTATGTGTAAATTGTTTAAATCATTTCTCCCCCTTGCCCTCTTTTCCCACCCTCTCTTCCCCTTTCCACCCCTCACTTCCAGGCAAAATCTGTTCTGCCCTTATCTCTAATTTTGTTGAAGAGAACACATAAGCCATAAGCACAATAAGGAAGACAAAGAGTTTTTGCTAGTAAAGTTAAGTGTAGCTGTAAAGAAAGATTCCTAGCATTGCTTTCATGTACAAATGTGTTACAACCCAAGTTGATTCATCTCTAACTGATCTTTACACTGGTTCCTGATCTCCTTCTCATGTTAACCTCTGTCACTTTAAGGTTTCTGTATTAGTTCCTCTGCAGTGGGAGACATCAAATGCTTTCATGTTTTGAGTTTTCTACTTATTCCCATATCTCCAGTATGTGCTCTCCCCTTGTCATGTGATCCAAATCCAACCACATTGCTGCATTTGACCTAGATCTAAAGTCCGCATATGAGGGAGAACATATGATTTTTGGTCTTCTAAGCCTGGCTAACCTTGCTCAGAATGATGTTCTTCAGTTCCATCCATTTACCTGCAAATGGTAAGATTTCATTCCTCTTCATGGCTGAGTAAAATTCCGTTGTGTATAAAGACCACATTTTCTTGATCCATTCATCAGTAGTGGGGCATCTTGGCTGTTTCCATAACTTGGCTATTGTGAATCGCACTGCAATAAACATGGGTGTTCAGGTGCCTTTGGAGTAACTTGTGTTTCATTCCTTTGGGTATATACCCAGGAGTGGGATTCCTGGATCATATGGCAGGTCTATGTTTAGATTTTTAAGATGCCTCCAATTTTTTTTCTAGAGTGGTTGCACCAGCTTGCATTCCCACTAGCAGTTGATGAGGGTCCATTTTTCCACACATCCTTGGCAACACATGTTGTTGGTGATGTTTTTGTTGATGGCTATTTTAACAGGGGTGAGATAGAATCTTAGTGTGGTTTTGACTGGCTAGAGATGGTAAGCATTTTTCCATGAATGACCTCTACAAGGAGAATGACAAGCTCCTAAAGAAAGAGATAGAGGAAGACTTCAGAAGATGGAAAGATCTCCCATGCTCATGGATTAGTAGAATCAACATAATAAAGATGGCTGTACTACCAAAAGCAATCTATATGTTTAGTGCAATTCCCATCAAAATCTCAATGACTTTCATCACAGAGAATGAAAAAATCTACCCAAAAGTTCATTTGGAAACACAAGAGACCACGAATAGCCAAGGCAATACTCAGCAAAAAGAGCAATGCTGGAGGTATCACAATACCTGACTTCAAACTATATTACCAAGCAATAGCAATAAAAACAGCATGGTACTGGCACAAAAACAGACATGAAGACCAGTGGAGCAGAATACAGTACCTGGATATGAATCCACACAACTATACCCACCTCATTTTTGACAAAGGTGCCAAATACATACGATGGAGAAAAGACAGCCTCTTCAACAGGTGGCGCTGGGAAAAGTGGTTATCTGTCTGCAAGAAACTGAAACTAGATCCATGTCTATCACCCTGTACTAGGATCAATTATAAATGGATCAAGGACCTTAACATCAGACCCAAAACTCTGAAGTTAGTACAGGAAGGAGCAGGAAACTCTCTGGAGCTAATAGGTATAGGCAAGGATTTCCTCAACATAACCCCAGTAGCTCAGCATCTAAGAGAATGAATGGACAAATGGGACTTCATGAATTTAAAAAGCTTCTGGAGAACAAAAGAAATGGTCTCTAAACTAAAGAGACCACCCACAGAGTGGGAGTAAATATTTGCTAGCTATACATCAGACAAAAGGACTGATAACCAGAATGTACAAGGAACTGAAGAAACTAAACTCTCCTAAAATCAATGAACCAATAAGGAATGGGCAATGGTACTAAATAGAACTTTCTCAAAAGAAGAAATTCAAATGGCCAAAAGACACATAAAAAATGCTGTGCACTCTTAGTGAAGTTCTCATGCACTGAAATTTCACTCCAGTGTTTATTGTACTGCAGGTGAATTATCTCAGTTATTTTTTATCCCAAAATGGCTTACTTTACTTAGCCTATATTTTTTGAAGAATATAGTTAATGGACATTATTTTTTCAGCTGATAGGTTTCATATTACTGCTGTTGTTGAAGGTGATTTTTCTAAACTTTAAATATATCATTTTATTATTTTACAGTCTACCTTTCTGTCACACATCATTAATATAGTTCTCTTTTATTAAGTCAGTCACTTTGTGTTCACAAACCTTTCTTTTTGCTTTTCCCTAAGATACATATAGGTTGTATTCACTTTGTATTAATTCTTTGGATTTTCTGAGCTTTTTGAATATGAAAATTACACTTCTCATTAGGTTGGGAAAAACTGTAGTCATTAGTCTGAAGCCATAATTTTCTGTCATATGTGTCATTTCCTCTCTCTCTAAGGTAATGCTAAGACTCCTTCATTTTCAAGTTTTTTTCTCCTCTAAGTTCTTAACAATTTATAAATTTCCATTCATATTACTTCAATTTAATGATAGCTTCTTTTGCTATCTTTCCTCCAAGAATAAGAACCACCAATGCATTTTTCATTTCAGCTAATTTTCACTTAAAAAAATCCATTTGCTATTTTGTTATAGAATCTATGTCTCTGCTGAGATTTTCTGTGAATTCATTTGGTCATATTTTCCTCTAAGACACTGGATACATTTAAATTGGCCATATTAATTTTTTTTGCTTTTTAATACTGGCTTAGTCATTTATGAAACCCAGTGCAAAATTATGGGTCATAATTTTCTGCATCTTGAAAATTTTGGTTATTTATGAAAGTTTCCAGATGATGTGATACAGACCCTTTGGATTCTACTGTCTTTTCCTAAAGAAATTATTTTTTCCTTAGCAGGCAGAGAAGTAGGCAGGATTAAAACTCAACACTCTACCTTTCCTAGTATGAGCAGGAGGTGAAATCTCTGCCAAGCTCCCACAGCCTTGCAGCTATTGCCTTCCTTCTGGATCCTCAGGGATTTCCTCTACAGGAACTCTTCTGGGGTTAATCAAGGGTGTAAAAAATTCATGAAGATTTGTTATCTCTCATTTCATGTCAATTCCCTTCCCATCACTTGCCCCCCATCTTCTAGTTATTCTTGTTATTGTCACACTCTGTTCTCTAATTTATCAAGCAAGCAAAATTAGAAACTTGCACTTGATCCCCAGATAGTCTTATAAGGGAGTGCATGAAAACTGGATATTGCCCTCTTACAGTAGTTCTACACTAATGAATTCTACTCAGTCCAATTCTCTTCTCTCAAAGTTTGAATCCCCTCCAGTTTCATACTGGTTTTGGTCATTCTCCAATATCTTAAGCTTTGTAATTTTTGTATTTTGTTCAAATTATTAAATTTTTATCTGGAAGAAAATAGCTATGATAAAAACTATTGCAGTGATATTTAAAGTGCTTATTTTTTAGGCTGGTTTTTAAATTTTGTTCTGGCTCTTTCCCTTATTCTTTCCAGAAAGTTAACTGGCCTAAGGTTTGCATTTCTCATATATGCGCCAACCTCCTCTAACATGTTTACTGTTAAAATTTCCATTGTTTTCAAGATTGAGTTGAGCTCATGACATTTCATGTAAAGGTCCATTCTGTGGAATGAGTCTGGGGACTGCTTTATGGACTGCTTCTAACCTGGGCAAAATCTCTGAGCCAATGCACTATGCTCTGGGTAAAGTTGGTCATATCAGTGATTCTCTGCCTGGTGATGAACCTCCACACCACAAGCAAGCTTGGGCCAGGCCAATCACTTTACAAGAATTCTTAGCCACCTGAAATTGAGAAACAACTCCTGTGCTGCAGGGAGACCTACTTTGCCAGGCACAGGAACTAGACTATCAATTTTGCGCCTCAGTATGTAAGGGGATGAGAAATGTTCATGGCCTTCCCAGGATTAATGAGAAGGCAAATGTCTTGATTGTGAGCTGAGAGAACCAAGTGCTTTGTCTTCCTAATCATACCTGTTGCTCCCACCAATGCCCTTGCCTTATTATGATCTGCTATATAATCATATCCTTCATTGTTTAAGTGCTTGTTTCTTATTCAGTGGGGTTTGCCTTGTTATTTTACCTGATGAAATATGAATCTCAAAAGGAATAATAACTATAAGTTATTGGAAAATTAAGTAAAAATTCCTTGATTTCTCAGTGTTAATAAAAACAGAAGGGAGACAAAATGAGAGAAAACATTTATAACCCCTGAAAATTACTGTTATTTAAATATGTTTCTTAATATTAATAATGAGGAGAAAAAATTAGCTATTTAAAATGTCTTTTTAAGTGAAATTATAGTTCATCCCCACTTGGTGAGACAGAATTCAGCTCACTATGTGTGAAAATGACAGAATTGGGAAAAATTATGATATTAAAATTTATAATTAAATAATTAATTCAAGTAGAACATTTGTTGGATGTTAAATCCTTTAGAAAAAATGTTTCCAATCATTATTTAAAAGCCTCACATAGAATATTTGCTAATTATAAAATAATTGACAGACTATACCTTGCAAGAAAATGATCTAGAGAACATCATGTTAAGCTACTTGTAACAATTTGACAGTATGTGTCTTCATGTGATACTACATAAAAAATTTATTTATTTTTAACCAAAAATGGCTAGCATGATTTAATCTGGCCTTTAGTTGCTATTTTCACTTCAGAAATATAGAGTCTGGAAAAAACTAAGTTAAAACTTAGTGAAATTCATAATATCAGATATTATATAAAATGACATGGTGTTTGTTTTTAAATAGTTGTGCTTTTGAGATTAAAAGAAAGAGAACATTAATAAAAATGTGATGCATAAAACTTGATTGCAAACTGGTTAAAAAATAAAACTATACTAAAACCAAGCAGCTATAAAATACATTCAAGAAATTTGAATAAGACAGAGGTACTAGCTAAAGTTCAAAATTTATAATTAATTGTATTCCATGTAACAATGATCCAGGTGGTATGTAAAATATCCTATTTGGATATTGCTGGACCATATGGGGGTACAATTTTTAATTTTGGGAGCAAATTATTGTACTGATTTCCATAGTGGTTGAGCTAATTTTCATTCCCACTACTAGTTATAGAGGTTTGCTCACATTCCAGACAACAATTAACGTTTTTTTTTTCTTGATGATAACCCCTCTGACAGGGGTAAGATACAATCTCAATGTAGCTTTGATTTGTATTTCCCTGATGACTAAAGATACTTTTTCATGTATTTATTGACTATAATACTTCTTTTTTTGAGAACCATCATGTTAAGCAAAATAAGCCAAACTCAGAAACACAAGTATCATATTTTCTCTTATATGTAGATTTAGATTTTAAAAAGATAAAACAGAAATGAAAATAGAAAGTGGACTATTTGGGAGAGGAAAATGGCCAGGTAGTAGGAGGACGGGCAGAGAAGAGAGGGTAATTGGGGGGAGGGTACATATGATGCACATGAATAAATTGAGTTTAGGAAAAGGCTTATGCACTAAAACTTACCAAAAAAAATTTTCCAAAAGGGATTAGAGTAGAACATTTAAATACACAAGATAGAAATATCTGCATATTGATACCAGAAATGGTTGAAGGATAGCAGATAAAAGGGAGGAATTGTTTCAGGTGGTTCCTATGCTGGAAAGAAAATGCAAAATCAATCAAGGATTTTCTATTCCTTAGGCAATTAAGAGTGTTTGTCTGCCCAGTGCTGGCAGTCAGCGCCTGTAATCTTTGCTACTCAGGAGGCAGAGATCAGGAATATGGTGGTTCTAAGCCAGCCCAGGCAAACAGTTTAAAAAACCCTATGTTGAAAATACTCAACACAACATGGGTGGTGGATTGCTCAAATACAAGCATGAGGCCCTGAGTTCAAACCCCAGTACTGCCAAAAAAAATGGGTTAATTCTACAAAAATAATAGCAAATAAGAAGGCAGGAATTTGAAGTAAAATTTCAATTTCTTCAAAGTTTTAAACCTTCTTCTAGGAACTCTATGAACTGATTCTTAAGGTTTCCAAGTGAGTATAGAGGATGTTCATTTTACTGACTAACAGTAATTTTGCTTTCTTTGTATAAAAGCAGAGTGCTTGAACTTATTGAATAAAGTCCTTAAATTTCTTCCCATCACATAAAGGAAAAATATGGATACACTTTTCCAAATTGGAATATCAGTGAATAAAGTTTCAAAGAAATCAGTATTTTTTTTCTTCTCTATGTACCTACTGAACATTTTTCTACATGATGTATCATCTTCCCTCTTCTAAAAAGGTTAAGCATCTCAAAGATATTTGTACTGCTGCTCCCCTGTGCCTATAAAAGAGATGGATAGACTCATGATACCTATTGAAGTTCATAGGCCTTTATGCAATTTTTACAGGCCATTCCTATGTGTTTTCTACACACACACACACACACACACACACACATATGTGTATATATAACTTGATAAGTTTTTCAGTCTTTCAGCACCTATAAGCTGCTTCATTGTTTTTGTATTGGTTACATCTCAAGTCATTTTTTTAAGTCCCTAAACTCTAGCAAGTTTTAAATCATACATTGCATTCACTACTTAACTTATATGTTAATTGCTCTAAAAAATCATTTTCATATTATGGTGGAGAACAAGTCTCTGTTCACTTATCTGTTACTTTTTTCTAAAGTTGATTATTGCTTTGCAGCATTATACGACTGTTCTTTAAGGCACAGGTATAAAGGTACACTATTGTAGGTTTCATTAAGATTAATGAAGATTAAGATTCATTGAGATTAATGAGATTAAAAATTATTATGTATGATTATTTCTGATTTTTCCAGAGAATACTGCATTCAGAAGTATCCATTAATTTTTAAAGGAACTAAGATATTTTTCATAAATACTGTGAGTATGTATAAAATTAAATTCTAATTATCAATAAGGCAAAAAAATGGTAGTAACTTTTAAAAGATTTGTGGTTACCTTCAACAGTACATTAGAATTTCAAATTATGTTGAAATTGCAGTACTAGGATATTAAGGGAAGAGAATGAGATAATGTATTCAAATAGCAATTGAACATGTTACTTTTTACCATCTGTTCACATGATAAAAGAGTTAGTATTATCATAACTTAGTTATACTTTCTGTCCCTATGGTCAGCAAAAATAATGTACATCTTCCATCTCATATATGCTCAATCAAAATAGTTGTACTGGCCTCTCTGTCCTGAAGTGATTGTTCAATATTCACCTTGGAAGCAGACAGAAGGGCCAGTAGTCCAACAAAATACTGATGTAGATAATAATATCCTGAATCTGAAATCCTCCCATGGCATTTTGGTTTTAGAAAAAATGAAATACATACTTTTGAGTTACAATAAGGATAAAATTGATTCCAAAGTGAAAATACCTCCATTTAGCTTTAAGTGGAGGAATACTAAATGTAGAGAAATATAGAAGCCATACAGAAGCTGAAAAAGAGTATTTCTCAATTTTTGAATCATATTTATAATTTTTCCCAAATATGAAAGATCTTCTTTCAAGTAAGTTTTAGGATAGTGCCAATATTTCATTTCCTGTGAGGGTTATAAGGCAGGAGTAGTAAAGAAAACAGTTTGGATCACTTATCTACTTTTCAGTCCTTGGTTCAATTTCAACCAGAGAAATTAATGTTTTCTCCTGTTGTCAGGAAAAGTCACAAAGAGAAATTTATTACTTATAGATTCTATCGAGTGTGCAGTTACTGAATTCAAATGACCAAGACACATCAGCTTTGGAAAGGTATTTAGTTAAATTGTGTAAGGTCTCAGGAATCCAAACTGATTGTGCAAAGGTAACAATGAGAAAATAAAAGTGCAGAAATGATATATTTTAGAGGAATTTACATTATTATGTGTACAATAAAATATTCCCATGATACAGAGTAATAAAAAGTGAATGTCTCTCATCTATTTCATCTCTCTTGAATGTATTAAAAGGCTTGAGGGAGGTTCAAATCCCATTATACCTAAATTAGAAACTTAGTCTAGGAAAAGAAGCAGAAAGTTTAGTTTTAAAAGTCATCAAGAGAGATTCCAAGATGGCGGCTAGAGGGAGAAAGCAGAAAGCGAGCCTCCTATAGTGAAATCTTGGAGAGATGCTGGAGACACACTTTGCAGGCATAATCACTGAGAAAAGGCATAACTTTGACCCCTCCACATCTCCAGCTGGCGCAGAGAATCTCCACCTCATGTTAAACGGAGAAACGTGGAGGGCCCCTGGGCCGCCAGTGGCCAGTGCCCAGACTGCTTGGGAAGATGCAGACCAGGTGAGCTTCATGGTACCATGGTTCTCCCACAGACAAGCCTGGGCCAGAGCAGCACAGCCCCCTGGACAGACTGACCTCCACCCGGGGAAAAAAAGAGAAACTGAGTAATAAGCAAAAAGAACAATTAAGACACGTTGGAAAGAGGGTGGGGCACCCTGAGTGCTGAAGATTGGGGGAAGGGAATCCTTCCCAGGACTGTAAATAAACAAGCCAGGTGGGCCAGAGAGCCTCTGGTGGGAGCGGGTTGCATGCCCAGCAACCAGGAGCAGGAAAGCTTGTGAGAGTGGCAGAGGGAGGAAAACTCCACAGGAGAGGAGGGAAGACCCACTTCCCACGTGAACTGTAAATAAACATGGTGGCCAGCAGGAGCAGCAGCACCACCCAGTAATCAGGAGCAGGAAAGCTTGTGAAAGCGACGGTGGGAGGAAAACTCCACAGGAGAGGGGGGAAGACCCACCTCCCACATGAACTGTAAATAAACATGCAGGCCTGACAACACGGGTACAGTGTCATCTTTCCCAGTGCTTGGAAAGGGGAAAGCCTGTAGCAGAGGCTCCTGTGCAGGAGAACTCTGAACAAACAAAGCCTGCGGGACCAGAGCTCACCCCAGAGATCTGCATAAATAACGCCTCCATCTACAGCAGGCTGAGAGCAGCAGGTAGGCAAGCCAGAGTTGCAGATACTACTCTCAGAACTGTCTCCAGACTCTTTTTTGGTCCTTTTTCTCCCTAACTTTGATGAGAGAACAACAAAATTACACCTGCAAGCTGAAAAACTTACTGAAACTGTATTACATTTGAACTCGGGACACTTGGTGGGGATTTGTGTGTGTATGTGTGTGTAGTTTTGTTCTACTTAATGCATCCCCTTTGATAAGACAACTACAGAACAATATCTGAGGCACCATCTCCAGGACTGGAGACTGAGATGGACACCCAAATTATTAATACTCAAACTGCATTGCATATAAATTTGGAGGTTTTTTGGATTTTGTTTTTTTTTTAATTTTCTATTTTCCATTTTATTTTAATTCATCTTTATATATAGATATTTCTTTCATTTACTTATTTTTTATTTTTTATTCTTTGATTTTCAATCCTCTCTCTGTCTCTCTTATGTCTGTTCAGCTTACTGTCAAATAGTACACTAACGTTCCCTATTTATACCTTTGAAACTTTCTTTTCTGAAACCTTGTTCTGCTTTCTCCCTCTTGCCTGTGTATTTGTTTTCCCCTTTTCTTTAACATCTTGCTTTCAACCTCAGCTCACCCTTTCATTCTAAATATTACCATTGTTATTATTACAAGCTAGAAAATACTTAATTGCACCCAGTACAGGGACAGTAACAACACCAAAGACAATGACAGGAAGACAGAAAAAACAGGGAAACCAGATTCCCCACAGCAAAGAATTAGTACAGGAACCAGAGGGGAATGAAGAGAACAGAAACTCAGATCCAGACTCCAACAAATGAAGATAAACTATGCCAAAGGACCCAATGAAGCCCACAAGAATAAATTAAAAGAAGACATATTACAAGTACTCAATGAGAATTTTATAGAGATGATACTGGATAGGGTCAACCAAAATGCACAGGAGACACTCAAGAAATTCCAAGACAACAAAAATAGAGAATATGAAAAAGCAAAAGAAGAAATAAAGGAAACCATAGAAGCACTGTATAAACACCAAAGTGAAAGAGAGAACAGGATGAATAAACGGATAAGTGAACTCAGGACAAAAATAGACATCATGGAAGAGGAAACCAGCCAGGATATGGAAAACCTCAGAAAAAAGAACAAAACAGGACTGCAAAACAAAACAGAAGGCCATTGCAGCGGAAGAGAACAAACAGAAGACAGAATCTCAGAACTTGAAGATGAAATGGTAATTAAAGGAAAAACCAAAGAACTATTAATTAAAAAACTCAAGAACTGTGAAAAGAAAATGCAAGAACTCACCAACTCCATCAAAAGACCAAACTTGAAAAACATGGGCATCGAAGAAGGAGAAGAGGTGCAAGCGAAGGGATTTCATAATATATTCAACAAAATAATATCAGAAAATTTCCCAAATCTAGAGAAAGACATTCCCATACAGATGCAAGAGGCCTCCAGGACACCAAACAGACCAGATCAAAATAGAACTACTCCATGACATATCATCATTAAAACAAGTTCAGAAACTAGGGAAAGAATACTGAAGGCTATAAGAGAGAAAAAACAAGTAACATACAAAGGTAAACCCATCAAAATCACAGCAGACTTCTCAACAGAAACATAAAAAGCAAGAAGAATGTGGGGTGAGATCTTCTGGGCATTGAATGAAAATACCTTCAACCCCAGGATACTCTACCCAGCAAAACTATCATTCAAAATAGATGGAGCAATAAAAGTGTTCCATGATAAGCAGAAACTAAAACAATATGTGCTCACAAAGCCACCACTACAAAAGATTCTGCAAGGGATTCTGCACACAGAAAGTGAAACCCAACTTAACCATGAAAAGACAGGCAGCACCAAACCACAGGAAAAGAAAAAGCAAGACAGTAGAGAGTAACCTCAACTTAGGTACACACAATCAAACCTTCAAACAACTAAGACAACTAAATGGCAGGAATCACCACATACCTATCAGTACTAATGCTTAATGTTAATGGACTTAATTCACCCATCAAAAGGCACCATTTGACAAAATGGATTAAAAAGGCAGATCCAACAATTTGTTGCTTACAGGAGACCCATCTCACCAACAGAAATAAGCATATGCTTAGGATGAAAGGCTGGAAGAAGATTTACCAAGCCAATGGCCCCCCAAACAGGCAGGATTAGCAATACTTATCTCTGACAAAGTAGACGTCAAACCTACATTGATCAAACGAGATAAAGAAGGACATTCCATACTAATAAAAGGGGAAATAGACCAAAAGGAAATAATAATCATCAATCTGTATGCACCCAATGTCAATGCACCCAATTTCATCAAACATACCCTGAAAGACCTAAAAGCATATATAAACGCCAACACACTGGTTGTGGGAGACTTTAACACCCCATTATCATAAAAAAATAGGTCATCCAAACAAAAAATCAATAAAGAAATCCAAGATCTAAAATATGCAATAGATCAAATGGACCTACTTGATGTCTACAGAACATTTCATCCAACCTCTACACAATATACATCCTTCTCAGCAGCCCATGGAACCTTCTCCAAAATAGATCATATACTAGGGCACAAAGCAAGCCTCAGCAAATATAAGAAAATAGAAATTATACCATGCATACTACCTGATCACAATGCAGTAAAAGTAGAACTCAACAACAAAAATAAAGACAAAAAACATGCACAAAGCTGGAAACTAAATAACTCATTACTTAATGAAGAATGGATCATTGATGAAATAAAAGAGGAAATTAAAAAGTTCCTGGAAGTCAATGAAAATGAAAACACAACCTACCAGAACCTATGGGACACAGCTAAGGCAGCCCTGAGAGGAAAGTTTATAGTCATGAGTACATATATTAAAAAGACTGAAAGATCCCAAATCAATGACCTAATGATACATCTCAAACTCCTAGAAAAACAAGAACAAGCAAATCCCAAAACAAGTAGAGGGAGAGAAATAATAAAAATAAGAGCTGAAATCAATGAAATAGAAACCAAAACACCATACAAAGAATTAATGAAACAAAAAGTTGGTTCTTTGAAAAAATAAACAAGATCAATAGACCCCTGACAAACCTGACTAAAATGAGGAGAGAAAAAACCCAAATTACTAGAATTAGGTATGCAAAAGGGGAGACAACAACAAACACCATAGAAGTCCAGGAAATCATCAGAGACTACTTTGAGAACCTATATTCAAATAAATTTGAAAATCTAAAAGAAATCGACAGATTTCTAGAAACATATGATCATCCAAAACTGAACCAAGAGTCAATTAATTACCTGAATAGATCTATAACACAAAATGAAATTGAAGCAGCAATCAAGAGTCTCCCCAAAAAGAAAACTCCAGGACCTGATGGATTCTCTGATGAATTCTATCAGGCCTTTAAAGAAGAACTGATACCAACCCTCCTTAAACTGTTCCACAAAATAGAAAGGGAAGGAAAACTGCCAAACACATTTTAGGAAGCCAGTATTACACTTATCCTAAAACCAGGCAAAGACACCTCCAAAAAGGAGAACTATAGGCCAATCTCCTTAATGAACATTGATGCAAAAATCCTCAACAAAATAATGGCAAACTGAATTCAACAACACATCAAAAAGATTATTCACCACGACCAAGTAGGCTTCATCCCAGGGATGCAGGGGTGGTTCAACATATGAAAATCAATAAATGTAATAAACCACAATAACAGAAGCAAAGACAAAAACCACTTGATATCTCAATAGATGCAGAAAAAGCCTTTGATAAGATCCTACATCATTTCATGATAAAAGCTCTAAGAAAACTAGGAATAGAAGGAACGTTCCTCAACATAATAAAAGCTATATATGACAAACCTACAGCCAGCATTATACTTAATGGAGAAAAACTGAAACCATTCCCTCTAAAATCAGAAACCAGACAAGGATGTCCACTATCTCCACTCCTATTCAACATAGTACTGGAATTCCTAGCCAGAGCAATTAGGCAAGAAGAAGGAATAAAAGGAATACAAATAGGTAAAGAAACTGTCAAAATATCCCTATTTGCAGATGACATGATCCTATACCTTAAAGACCCAAAAAACTCTACTCAGAAGCTTCTAGACATCATCAATAGCTACAGCAAGGTAGCAGGATATAAAATCAACATAGAAAAATCATTAGCATTTCTATACACTAACAATGAGCAAACTGAAAAAGAATGTATGAAAACAATTCCATTTACAATAGCCTCAAAAAAAAATCAAATACCTAGGTGTAAACCTAACAAAAGATGTGAAAGACCTCTACAAGGAAAACTATACACTTCTGAAGAAAGAGATTGAGGAAGACTATAGAAAGTGGAGAGATCTCCCATGCTCATGGATTGGTAGAATCAACATAGAAAAAATGTCGATACTCCCAAAAGTAATCTACATATTTAATGCAATTCCCATCAAAATTCCAATGACATTCATTAAAGAGATTGAAAAATCTACTGTTAAATTTATATGGAAACACAAGAGGCCACGAATAGCCAAGGCAATACTCAGTCAAAAGAACAATGCAGGAAGTATCACAATACCTGACTTCAAACTATATTATAAAGCAATAACAATAAAAACATCATGGTACTGCCACAAAAACAGACATGAAGACCAGTGGAACAGAATAGAGGACCCAGATATGAACCCAAACAACTATAACCAACTTGTCTTCGACAAAGGAGCTAAAAATATATGATGGAGAAACAGCAGCCTCTTCAACAAAAACTGCTGGGAAAACTGGTTAGCAGTCTGCAAAAAACTGAAACTAGATCCATGTATATCACCCTATACCAAGATTAACTCAAAATGGATCAAAGATCTTAATATCAGACCACAAACTCTAAAGTTGATACAGGGAAGAGTAGGAAATACTCTGGAGTTAGTAGGTATAGGTAAGAACTTTCTCAATGAAACCCCAGCAGCACAGCAACTAAGAGATAGCCTAGATAAATGGGACCTCATAAAACTAAAAAGCTTCTGTTCATCAAAAGAAATGGTCTCTAAACTGAAAAGAACACCCACAGAGTGGGAGAAAATATTTGCCAACTATACATCAGACAAAGGACTGATAACCAGAATATATAGGGAACTTAAAAAGTAAGTTCTCCCAAAATTAATGAACCAATAAAGAAATGGGCAAGTGAACTAAAGAGAACTTTCTCAAAAGAAGAAATTCAAATGGCCAAAAAACATATCAAAAAATGCTCACCATCTCTAGCAATAAAGGAAATGCAAATTAAAACCACGCTAGGATTCCACCTCACCCCTGTTAGAATAGCCATCATTAGCAACACCACCAACAGGTGTTGGCGAGGGTGTGGGGAAAAAGGAACTCTCTTACACTGTTAGTGGGAATGTAAACTAGTACAACCACTGTGGAAAAAAATTTAGAGGCTACTTAAAAAGGTAGACATCGATCTACCATTTGATCCAGCAATACCACTCTTGGGGATATACCCAAAAGACTGTGACACAGGTTACTCCAGAGGCACCTGCACACCCATGTTTATTGCAGCACTATTCACAATAGCCAAGTTATGGAAACAGCCAAGATGCCCCACCACTGACTAATGGATTAAGAAAATGTGGTATCTATACACAATGGAATTTTATGCAGCCATGAAGAAGAACGAAATGCTATCATTCGCTGGTAAATGGATGGAATTGGAGAACATCATTCTGAGTGAGGTTAGCGTGGCCCAAAAGACCAAAAATCATATGTTCTCCTTCATATGTGGACATTTGATCACAGGCAAACACAACAATGGGATTGGACTTTGAGCACATGATAAAAGCGAGAGCACACAAGGGAGGGGTGAGGATAGGTAAGACACCTAAAAAATTAGCTAGCATTTGTTGCCCTTAATGCAGAGAAACTAAAGCAGATACCTTTAAAGCAACTGAGGCCAATAGGAAAAGGGGAACAGGAACTAGAGAAAAGGTTAGATCAAAAAGAATTAACCTAGAAGGTAAAACACACGCACAGGAAATCAATGTGAGTCAATGCCCTGTATAGCTATCCTTATCTCAACCAGCAAAAACCCTTGTTCCTTCCTATTATGGCTTATACTCTCTCTACAACAAAATTTGAAATAAGGGCAAAATAGTTTCTGCTGGTTATTGAGGGGGTGGGGGGAGAGGGAGGAGGTGGAGTGTGTGGTAAGGGAGGGGGTGGGGGTAGGGGGGAGAAATGACCCAAGCCTTGTATGCACATATGAATAATAAAAGAAAAAAAAGTCATCAAGAAACACAGAGTTCATGTTAGAAAAAAGCAGGACTTGGACTGTGTGTACTTGTCTGTAACAAAGGTGCTGTCTCCCTGTGTGGTAGGTGAATGCATTTGAGTCTTGGCAGGCTGCCAACCACAGTCTGCTACTTCATTATGGATGAGTAAGATGATTTGTAAAAGGGGCATAGGCTAGGGAATGGGCAATCTAGACTACAGCACAATTTAAATGGGAAATAGTATTCAAAAGCAAAACCTAAGAAGACAAGCATGAATTTCAAAAACCTCTGGAACATAAGTCTACAAAATGACTTTCTCTCAAATGTATCCATAAATAGTCTAAAGACAGAGTAGTTCAATAATAAAAACAATTATTGACTTCTAAGGATTCAATAAAATAATTGTCCCTTAAGGGTACTTATTTCTTCTTGGTGGATAGTTTTATCTTAATTGGAGCATAGAATTATGATTAGGTGATTATAAGTTATTTCAGTAACAACATACTCTGTAATGATGTCGTTTTCAGATATGCAGCAAATATACCCCGCAGTGAAAGGAAGTGGCTAAATTCTGAAGACTTGACAAAATTATATTAGTATACATATTCTTTTTTGTTTGTTTGTTTTACTGAGGATGGTGAAACAGATTTGTATAAGACCAAAACCTTCCACTCAAACTTGCTGGCTTATGTGTTTTGTCAGAGGAATGGTCAGCATTCTGGGTTCTTATCTCATGGAAGCCTGGAGTGAGTAAAGCAGAAGAGTTTATTGAGATAGAAAAGTAACAAAGAGTAGAGCTCCCAGAGCTGGCAGCATTGTGGGGGTGGGGGTTCCTCAGGAGTGGGTTGTAACCTGTTGGTCTTTGTCATGATGGTTACATTGCTGTAGTGAAGGAGTTTCTAAATTATCCCCCTTCCAGGCCAAAAACAATCCAGGAAACCCTCCCCACCCCATGCAAGGTGTTTGCATGGAATTACTGGAAGGCTATGGTCATGTTTAACGTATTTATGTACAAGAGGGAGAGGGTATTGCATCACATAGATTCTATACTTGTTTTGCACTGGAACCCCAATATTTTATGGATGCTGTTCATCAGCTGGGTCTGGGCCCTAGTTACCTACATTTATTCTACCTCATAACCTATTTCACCTGAACCCAGGAACTCTAGGCAAGCACTCTACCATCCGTGTTACGGCTGACCCCAGCCCTTTTTTGCTTATTTGCTTGTTTGTTTGTTTTTCAGATAGGGTCTAATAACTTTGCCCTGGCTGGCCTTAAACTTGCAATTATTTCTCAGAGCAGCAGAAAAATGTTAAAGCCTTTTACTTTCACAGCAGGCAGCTCCCAATTTTAGGCCATGCCTGCTGGCATAACAACTCAGTGACTTGCAGCTACCACTTCTTTCTCATCCTCAGGTCTTTTTTCCTCATGAACTCAAAGAATAAAATCAATGGAAAACAAGGTATGGCATTTATTAAAACAAGTGAAAGAAAAAATAACAGAGCTCTCACGGAATGAGTGGAGTACAGATAGAGGATTGCCAGCAAAATGACTGAGTCTAGGGGTTTTATCTATCTACTCCAGGGTGTTGCTCATTCTCTGTGATAATTAGTTATGAGGAAGGCAACATGGCCATTGGTTATAACCATAACATTCTGATTGGTTGTGACCTTTGAACCATTGGAGATTGAAATCTATCCAATCTAGACCATGGTCTTAGTGGTCCTCATTCAGTTCCCTTACACTTTTCTTTTTCCCATCCTTAAAAGTCGCAGGAAGTTGGTGTCAACTTCTGCTTATTGTTGGAAGCCCAGGTCACAATGGAATTTTCTAGGGCCCCTTTAATCCTAGATAAACTACCTATTACCAGCTAGCTAACCTGCCTATTGACCTCCACTTCTTGTGTAGTTGGAATTACTGATATACACCAGCATTCCTGGCTCTTGTATGCATATTCTGATGTGAAGAATAGCCCTTCCCTCTAAAACTATGTTGTTTTTTCCCTTTTATTTGTATGTGATACAATGTTTTGGTCATTTCTCCCCCCTTCCCCCAGCCCCCTACCTTGCCTACCCCACTCGCTCCCTCTCCCCACCTACCCCCTAACTACCAGACAAAACTATTTTGCCCTTGTCTCTAACTTTGTTGAAGAGAGAGTATAAGCAATAATAGGAAAGACCAAGGGTTTTTGCTAATTGAGATAAGGATAGCTATACAGGGAGTTGAGACACACATTGCTTTCCTGTACATGTAATTAATTCTTTTCTCTAGTTCCTTGTTCCCTTCTCCTATTGGCCTCTGTAACTTTAAAGTATCTGCATTAGTTTCTCTGCATTGAAGTCAACAAATGCTATGTAGTTTTTTTGGTGTCTTACCTATACTCATACCTCCCTTGTGTACTCTTGCTTTATCATGTGATCAAAGTCCAATCCCTTTGTTGATTTTACCCTTGATCTAATGTCCCTATATGAGAGAGAACATATGATTTTTGGTCTTTTGGGCCAAGCTAACCTCGCTCAGAATGATGTTCTCCAGTTGCATCCATTTACTTGTGAATAATAAGATTTCATTCTTCATGGCTGAGTAAAATTCCATTGTGTATAAATACCACATTTTCTTAATTCATTCCTCAGTAGTGGGGCATCTTGGCTGTTTCCATAACTTGGCTATTGTGAATACAGCTGCAATAAACATGGGTGTGTAGGTGCCTCTGTAGTAATCTGAGTCACATTCTTTTGGGTATACTTCCAACAGTGGTATTGCTGGATCATATGGTAGATCTATGTTTAGATTTTTAAAAAGCCTCCAAAAGTTTTTCCAGAGTGTTTGTAGTAAAACTACTGCATCCCCTGCTAACACCTGTTGTTAGTTTTGTTGCTAATGATGGCTATTCTAACAGGGGTGTGGTGGAATCTTAGTGTGGTTTTAATTTGCATTTCCTTTATGGCTAGAGATGATGAGCATTTTTTTCATGTGTTTCTTGGCCATTTGAATTTCTTCTTTTGAGAAAGTTCTGTTTAGTTCACTTGCCCATTTCTTTATTGGTTCATTAATTTTGGGAGAATTTAGTTTTTTGAGTTCCCTATTTATTCTTGTTGTCAGTCCTTTGATGTGTAGCTGACAAATATTTTCTCCCACTCTAGGGGTGGTCTTTTCAGTTTAGAGACCATTTCTTTTGTGGAGCAGAAGCTTTTTAGTTTTAGGAAGTCCCATTTATCTATGTTACCTCTTAGTTGCTGAGCTGCTGGGGTTCCATTGAGAAAGCCCTTGTGTATACCTATTAGTTCCAGAGCATAAAATTATCTTTTAAATGAAATTTCCAATTACAATGATAGTGTACAGCTGAGAAGCCTTAGGACAATGTTTGCCATGTAAATATCCAATATGTACTTGCTGCAGTTTTAATTATTAAGCTATAAAGTCAGTTTAGAGTGAGGTAAAAACAAAGGTTTATCAGGTTGAGCTTTTCCTTCACCCCTATATAGAGAGGTCACCATAATGCTTCAAAAAGACAGTGTTATCTCCTATAAATGCTGCTTTAACAAATACTATAAACTGGTGACTTACAAACAATAGATATTTATAGCTTACAGTTCTGGAAGTGGCATATCTGAGTTCATGTTTCTAGCAGATCCAGTCTTTGGTTCATAAATAGCCCCCTCTCAGTTTGCTTGTCTGGTGGATGGGTCTAGCAGGTTCCCTGGAGTCTCCTCAAAAAGTGTACTGATCCCATTCATGAAAGCCCCACCCTCATAAGCTGCTCATGACCCAAAGGCCCACCTTCCAATCATGTTAGGGATTGAGTATAACACAGGAACTTGCAGAGCTTATGAACTTTCAGACCTCAAGACATGATGGTTATCAGAAAGTTTAACACTGGTAATACCTGTTTTTTTTTTTCTGGAAAGAAAATAATTCAAGCAACATGAGAAAATGCAGTAAATATGGTAATAAAATTTACTAGGAAAGGGATTTAACAAAACAGGATAAAAGTAGGGAGAAACAGGGGAAAAAAGGTGGGAGAAACATTTCATTCCACCCATGTAGGAAATGGGGTAGAGAGTCAAAATGGTGATCCCCATCTCTCAAATCTTATACCTTTGGAGAGCTGAGGGAATGCACATGGTCAAAGATAATGGATCTGATGGCTAAGATGGTTGCTAAAATAGGAAGAGGGTCATCATGGCCTACACACATCACAGGGATATGGGACAGGGAAAAAATTATGGATTAAAACTTCCAAATGCTAGATATGTCTTATTTTATTTGGCTTTCCATACATGCAGAGAGACTTGGAGCTTGTTAACATCTCAAAGAAAGTTAAGGTGATGCATATAGCCCTGGAATGCAGACAGCCTTATTCTTGTAACTTAAAGATCTAAAAAGACTTTGAGGTGATGGCTAGCCACTGTGGCTTTTTAATTTTAATATCTGAGACTCCCTTTAATTGATTTATTTATTTGTTCATTTTAGGCAGCATGGTGGTTTGTATTCACAACCTCTGTTTTGCTAAGCAGTTGCTCTTATCACATGAGTCACTCCACCATCCCTTTTTTTTCTTTTATTCATATCCATACAATATTTGGGTAATTTCTCTCCACTTCCCCCACCCCACTCCCACCTTCTCCCTTTACCCCCTCACTACCAGGCAGAAACAATTTGCCCTTATCTCTAATTTTGTTGAAAAAAGAGTATAAGCAATAATAGGAAGGACCAAGGGTTTTTGCTAGTTGAGATAAAGATAGCTATACAGGGAGTTGACCTGCATTACTTTCCTGTACATTTAATTAATTCTTTTCTCTAGTTCCTGGTTCCCTTCTCCTATTGGCCTCTGTAACTTTAAAGTATCTGCATTAGTTTCTCTGCATTGAGGTCAACAAATGCTATGTAGTTTTTTTGGTGTCTTACCTATCCTCATACCTCCCTTGTGTACTCTTGCTTTATCATGTGATCAAAGTCCAATCCCCTTGTTGTGTTTACCCTTGATCTAATGTCCCTATATGAGAGAGAACATATGATTTTTGTCTTTTGGGCCAAGATAACCTTGCTCAGAATGATGTTCTCCAGTTGCACCTAAGTAACCCAGTTATGAGGTGAAACCATGTCTCTCAGGCTCAGAGAGCAGGGTGGAAGTACTGGGCTGTGTGAGAGTGTTTGAAAGTGAGAGCCTGAAAAGCAGTCTACATGCAAAGAGAGGGCAGAGTACTGATCCACTGTTCCATGCAATCTTCATATAGTCTATAGTGTATGACCCATTTGGGTCTCCAGTCTGGGACTTATACAGTCTCACTATAGCTAAAAGGTGCATATGTCTTCGTGAGGGGAACAGCCAGAGAAGGACAAAGTGAGTTGTATTATCTGCTTTCCCCTTTGTGCAGGAAAGGAGGACCCCTTACCTCCTCTCCACAGCTCTCATCCCTTCCATTTCTGTCTCTGTCTTGACATCTGGAAATGGGGAGAGTAGAAGATGGTCAGAATAAGAACACCCCACTAGGGTTATTGCTTAAGAACATTAAAAAGGGATTTAATGGACATTATGGAGTCAAACTGACTCCTGTCAAGCTTAGGACCTTTTGTGAAATAGACTGGCCTGCTCTAGGTGTAGGATAGCCCTCTAAGGGATCAGAGTCAATAGAGTTTTTGAAGTTGCTGCAGGGAATCCAGGACACCCAGATCAGTTTCATTATATTGATTGTTGGCAGGATGAAGTCCTCAGTGGGCCCATGTGGCTAAACCCTCACCTAGAGGAAGCATGTAGAGTCATTGTAGCCAGGATGGAAGCAGCTTCCAAATGCAGGGAAAAATGTAAAAAGCCAGAGAAACCCATATTAGCAGGAGACCCCAAGGAAATCCCAACCCATTATGTGCCACTGTACCCACTTTTGTGACTGACTTCCACCCCTTAACCTCCACCCTCAGAGAGGGAAGCAGCATCAGCAAGGAAGTTCCAACAGCAAATACGCCTGAAAGGCTGGACCCAAGAGTCCTTGAGACTGCAACAACCCCACTTTCCTCAGGCCCCATGAACTTCATGCTCACTCTGAGCCCACCAGTCCTCACTCTGCAGCTCCCTACCAGACTGGCCCCTAAGTCTAACCAGGAACATTTGAGTACTCCCAATATGGGCCTAACCTCCCCCTGGGACCCACTGCCCTGAAGATGCCCCTTAAAAAGGTCCAGAGTATAATATATTATGACCAGCCTGGTCAGATATAAGGAGTAAAGCAGACATCTGTCTATGATACCTTTACTAACACAGACCTCCTAAATTGGAAGCACCATACTTTGTCCTTCAAGGAAACTCTTCAGGCTCTGATTGATCTAACACAGTTCAACATCCAAAATCAAAAGCCCACCTGGACAGACTGCAGACAATTTCTTCTGACACTATTTAATACTGAGGATTGACATCATGCAACCTTGGCAGCTCTAAAATGGCTGGAAGATCATGTCCCTGCAGGCACTTTAAGTGCCTAAGACTATGCACAGGGCCAGTTCTCCAAGGAGGACACAATGGGACCCTAATGATGACTGAGATTACCAGCAGCTTGAATGGTATCAGGAGGCATTATTAGGAGGCATGAAGGAAGAAAAAAGGACATAAATATGGGTAAGAAAACAGAAGTCCTACAAGGGCTAGATGAGAGCCAAGCCAGTTTTATGAGTGGCTGTGCAAGGCTTTCCAGCTGTATACCCCTTTTGACCCAGAGGTGGCCAAAAACCAGAGGATGATTAATGAAGCCTTTGTCAGCTAAGCACAGGGGGACATAAGGCAAAAATTACAAAAGCTTGAGGGGTTTGCTGGTATGAACACCAGCCAGCTTCTGGAGGTGGCTACAAAGGTCTTTGTCAATCAAGATCAGGAAGCCAAATGGGAGGTTGATAGAAAGATAAAAAGGAAGGTGACCCTCCTTGCTGTGTCTCTAGCCAAACAGTTGGGTAGACCCAAGCATGCATATCTTGTCAGAGGAAGAGGAAATCCCCATGGATGGCAGTCAGCACCCCCAGAATGGCCTCACCATAGAGAGGAACTAAGGCAGGACCAGCATTCCTACTGTCATCAGGAAGAACACTGGAAAAATTAATGTCCTCAAATGGCCCAGTGACCCACTGAAGGCCTCCCAGGCCAGAGGCAGATGCCAAGTTGTTGAAGGAAAGTATCAGCCTGCTCAGGGGAAAAGTAGCCCCTGATAGGAAGACATCATCAGACTGGCCACTTTTGAGGATTATGAGGACGACTACGATGGAACAGGCTGGGACACCAGGGCCTAAAGTCCAAATGAAGATGGGGCCCATTCCATTGGCTTACTGGTGGACATTTGCAAGACCTATTTGATTTTAACCCAACCTGTAGGCCCTCTCTCACAGAGACATGCAACCATTGTCAGGACCATGGTAGATTAGACTTGCCACCCGTTCCTCATATCTAGAAAATGAAATCTTGGAAAGCATAAAGTAAGGCATGAGTTCCTCTCCCTTCTGATTGTCATGTGGCCTTGATTGAAAGAAACTCATTGTGCAAAATAAGGGAAAAGATAAGTTTTAACTCTGATAGCATGGCAGCCTTAAAGCTGAGAGGGCCTGAAGCCAAGATTGTAACTCTTATGTTTGAATAGGAGGAGGAATGATGACTCTGTGCCTGTAAGAAAGAAATCCCTGAGATGCCTGATTATCCCTTTAGAATTCCAGGAGAATGGTCTGAGCTTACCTTCCCCAGGACTGGAACAGAACTTACCTCCATTTGTGGTAGAATTAAAGCCAGGAGCTATTCCTGTTAGCCAGAGACAATACAACATTCCTCACAAAAAAACAAATTAGGATCCAAAAGAACCTTGGAAGACCCCTAAAGTATGGTATTCTTTGGCCTTGTCAGTCTCCCTGGAACACTCCTTTGCTTCCTATACAAAAACAAGGGACTAAAGACTTTAGGCAGGTCCAGGACCTCTGTGCCATCCACTGAGTAACTGTCACTTTATACACTGCAGCCCCAAACTGTACATACTTCTGGGGCTTATCTCAGCTGGGGCAAAGGTCTTTACCTGTCTGAAACATAAGGATGCATTTTTCTGCATCCACCTGGCCTCACAGAACCAGTTCAGGTTTACCATCCAATGGCAAAGCCCTAAATTGGAGAAAAGGGATAATTGACTTGGACTTGGTTGTCACAAGACTTCACAAACTCTCCCACTATCTTTGGGACTGGACTGGTATCTGACCTAAAGGCATTCTTAGCTGAACTGCATGGCTGCACACTCCTCCTGTATGTAGATGACTTTCTGTAGGCTGGATTAACTCAGGAAGATTGTATGGCAAGTATTCGCCTCCTTCTCTCCCTTTTGTGGAAGGCAGGATATAAGGTTTCACAAAAGAAAGCCCAGATTTGCCAAGATATTGTCAAATACCTTGAGTTTCACCTGTCACGAGGACAATGTAGACTGGGCCTTGAGAGGAAAGAGGCTGTCTGTTCCATTCCAGCCCCCAAGATCCATCAACAGATTAGAGAATTTCTAGATGCTGCAGGTTTCTGCTGGAACTGGATCTCCAATAACTCTTTCTTGACAAAGCTCTTTTATGAAGCCACAAAAGAGGGAGAACAGGAACCAATGATATGGGGAGAGGAGCAAGGAAAGGACTTTAAAGAAATTAAATTAAGAGGGCACTCACACTTGCCCCTGCTCTTGGCCTGCCAGACATGATGAAGCCCTTCTTCCTATATGTACACGAGAGACTGGGTATAGCTGTAGGAGTCTTGACCCAACTTCTAGTTCCTGGCACTACCCAGAACCTATTTATCAAATCAACTTGCTGAAATTTCCTGAGACTGGCCAACCTGCCTACATACCCTGGCAGGCACTGTGATCCTGGTAGCTGAAGCAGACAAATTTACTTTGGGACAAGAACTCACAGTCCAAGTTCCCCACTCTGTTTTGACTCTTATGAAACATAAAGGAAACTATTGGCTGACAAACTCCTGATTGCTCAGATATCAAAGCATGTTATGTGAAAACCCACGTATCCAACTAGAATCTAACATCCTACTAGATGTTAAGACTATAAGCTGAACGACTCTATTGCTGTTTGATTCAGTCCCCCTGGAGCATAACTGTTTAGAGGTTATGAATGACGTTTTCTCCAGCAAATCAGACTTGAATGATAAGCCCATCAGTTCTCTGGATGTTGAGTATTTTACTGATGGCAGCAGCTTTCTCCAGGATGGCAAACATTTTGCTGGATATGCAATAGTGACTCTGGAAGCACATCTGCTGCCAGTTGGGACCTCTGCACAAAAGCTGAGCTCATTGCTGTCATGCAGGCCTCCAGCTCACTGCACGAGTTCAGGTAAACATCTATACAGACTCTAAATATGCCTTTACTACCATTCATGTCCATGGTGCCCTATATAAAGAAAAGGGCTCATTAACTCTGGAGAAAGAAATTCTGGAATTGCTTGAAGCTGTATGGCTCCCTAAGCTTGTAGTGGTCATGCACTGCCAACAGTACCACATAGGGGAGACAACAGCTGTTTGGGGAAACTGAAAAGCTACTGTGAAGCCAAGGAAGCAGACTCACAGGAGGACAAACCTCAGGCTCACAGACAGCTGCCTTCTTCCCATGCTGTTTATCTTAATGGGACCCATGTTACACATCACAAGAACAGGCTTGGTTTAAGACTGAGGAGGGAGATTTTCTACCAGGCCGATGGTGGAAGTTTGCCAATGGCCATATTGCAATTCCAGAATTGCTTGCTCTCACATTTATCCAGAAGTTCCATGAAGGAACTCACTCAGATTAAGCAGCTCTCAAGACCACCAAGGCCCAGAAATTTTATGTACCTAAGATCTCCAGCATAAGTAAGAAAGTATGTGAAAGGTGCAGTCTGTATGACAAAAACAAACCCTGACAAAAGCCAACAATGCTACCCCAAGTGGAAAGTGTTGGAGGAACTCCTTTTGAAAACCTGATTGTCGACAACTGAGATCCATCGGCCATAGAATGAAACATTTGCTGGTGTGTGTCTGCACCTTCTCAGGATGGGTGGAAGCCTTCCCTACTCAGATTGAGAAAACATGGGAAGTGGTCAGGTACCTGTTAAAGTAAATCATCCCTCAGTTCGGAATACCTGTATCTATTGGATCAGACAATGGGCCAGCTTTCATGGTTGAGGTGGTACAGTTGGTGGCTGAGGACTTCAGAATAACTTGGAAGCTACACACAGCTTACTGCCCCCAGAGTTCAGGAAAAGTAGAATTCATAAACAGGACTCTAAAATTGCAATTGGGAAAACTATGCCAGGAGATCCATCTACAATGGGATCAGTTACTGCCCATAGCCTTGCTCAGGATGAGGTCTAGTTCCACAAAAGGGGCAGGTCTCTCCCCTTTTGAAATTGTTTTTGGGTGCCCACCACCTCTAGTCAAGGGCCTGCGAACTTTAAGAAAATGTGTGACCTCACCCAGAGTTAGCAGATGCAGGCCCTCAGATTTACTCTTTTAAAAAATCAATGACTAGGTAAGAGAGAGACTCCCCATTAGCCTTACAGCTCCAACACACCCTTATGAACCAAGGGATGCTATTTGGGTGGAGGAATGGAATGTTCAACTGCTAAAGTCCCACTGGAGGAGCCCTTTAGATGTTGTTTTTTCCACCCCCACCTCAGTTAAGGTAGCAGAGATCATTCCCTCGATCTACCACCGTCAAGTGAAGCCAGCTTCCCTCAAGTGGGAGTGAATCTCTGACCCAACGTTGCCATGCAAGATCACCCTCCAGAATGCTTATGCCTCTCCCTGAATCAGCAGATCCTTGATTCCTAGGAGATAACACAAGACCACAAGAGATGAGATGTCAGCCCTGCTCTAGTCACTCCAGAAGCTTACTAGACTACACATAGTGGAAGTTTGAGCAGTTACCCAACTCATCTTTGAGTATGAGTCCCTTCCATGTTTTCTTCTTCCTAATCTTGGTCAGATCTCTACCTGGGGACTCCCCAGGCCTTGGACTGTAACTCATGTATGAGCACTACATGAATGTGAAGTGTTATAAAAACTCTGGTTTATAATACTTATTATTCTTGTGCAGGCACAGTTTTTGGGTCATGCACCCACAAACATACCACCTACTCAATGTGCTCTCATGATAGTCAGTATATTTGTTTTAACCCCATCTATCACCCTTGGGAGCAATGGCTCCAGGTCCAAAGTTTCACCAGCATTGGGAAGCTTATTAGCCAGACAGTTTTACAACCCCAAAAGGACAGTATCTATATATTTTTATGTGTGCAAAATAATAGCTAAAAACTCCATCTATTGACCTCAGTATTGGAAATTCCTGTGGAGGCCTGGCTTGGAAGAAAACTTATATGTCAAATGATAAGTATAGGTGCAGGAGAGACAACATGTGGCCATGTAATGATGCAAGTTGGAACTACTGCCTATACTCGAGTTGTGTTTCGTGGGCTACCTGGCAAAAGGAAGAGCCCTCAGCCTTCCTTCTTCTAACTGCTCTCTTGGCACCAATAACCCCATAAATTTTACTATACTTAAGCCCTCAAATTGGGAACAGGAACATAAGATTGGTATAATGATAAATAGAAGGGGGCCTTGATCCTGGAACTCTACTGTACCTCATATTAGTAATTATTACCCATGAGACCTCCTCATACCAGGTTTTTCACTTTTCTGTGAGGAGACACAAAGTGACTTTCCCATCCAAATTAAAACCAAAAATCTGTTCCTCTCACTAGCTGAGTTCATAAACCTAACTAAACCCAACATGTAGCTTCATGTTATGTTTGTGGAGGAACTAATATTGGAAAGCACTGGCCATGGGAAGAAAGAGAACTAAACTCAGAGAAGCTCTTTAATGAAACCACTCTCTCTATCCATGGGGAGAGCATCTGGCTCCTAAAAATCTCTATTATGAACAATTACTGTATCTGGCATCCAAAAGGCTAGTTCTCCACCCCCTAGGGCACCTGATCTGCTTGGGACAAATGTTTTACAATTATACTGCCCAGGAGACTCTGTGGTAGGGGGCCCCCAATCACATGGAGCCCCAACCACACACGCTGACTAACTTCTCTAAGCTAGCAATACCCTGGAAAAATCTGTCCATGGAAATAGAGTGGAAGTTGCCTAAGGAGCTATATTGGATCTGTGGGGAATGAGATGGACCACCTGCCTGACTCTAGAAAATGACTCTAGAACATCTCCCAGAACAAGAACTGAGATAATAATCAACCAGACCACTCTTATGACTGGGACTGTCTAGTTATGCTTATCTTTGTCTCCTGTTCCAAGTTCTTTATCTATTTAAACCATGCCTCTTTATTTGGAATTTGGGGATAAGTGACCAAACCAGTCAGGTCCATTCCAGGTGTTTGGGCCTTGGGTCCAAAAGTCTGGTTTCAAATTCTATTATTCTTGGCAGTACTGGGATTTAAACACAAGGCCTAATACTTGCTGGGCAGGCAGTCTACCACTTGAGCCACTTTTCCAGCCCTTGCTTTGGCTGGGCTATTTTTGAGGTAGAGTCTCATTTTATGCCTGTGCCAACTATTTGTGCTTTTTCACATAGGTGGGATGACAGGTACAAAACACTAGGCATTAATATTGAAGAGGAAGATAGCCTGGAAAGAGGGTTGTAAAACATGGTAAACTGTCAATTAAAAGCTGTAACCTCAGACAGAGCTGTAAAGCATGAGGAATTGCCCATTAGAGCCATACAAATAATCAGGACAGAGAGGAAAGGCACCAGGTAGAGGTAAGTACCCATTCCCACCTTTCTTTCTCTCTACTTGTAAATAAACTTTCCAAAGCAGGTCTCCCCTGCTGACCTTATCTAAACAACATTAGGTCCCTAGCTCACTACCAGCCCAATTAACCTATACAATCTTAGGTCTCTATCTCACAGGTTAGGACACCATAACCTGAGCACATTTTGGTAACCTAATGCCTTGCACTGCCTTTTAAATATCTTGTGAATCCTTTGTTCAGTACTCGGACACAGGTACACATCTGAGCCTGCTGGTGTAAAAGTAAAATCTGAGTTTTCCACTCCTCCAAGTGTCACTTGCTTGGTTTCTTTTCTGACTATACAGACACAACAATATGAGATTTCATGAACATTTTTCCTGCACTAAATTCCTACCATGATCCTCCTAATCTCTAACTCCTGAGTAGATAGAATTACAGACATGAGCCACTTTGCCCATCCAAAAAATAAGTAATTTCTTCAAAATGAGAAAATTGTGGAGAATATGATGTCTACAATGGTAGTCAAACTGTTAAGAGAAAAATAATGGTCCTGAAAATTACTTTGGTTCTTGCATCTGGCAGGAAAAGAATTCAAGAAAACATAAAGATATAATAAAACTAGCAGTAAAGTTTATTAAGAGAGGGATTAGTGGGGAGAAAAGAGAGAGAGAAGAATTTCCTGTTCACCATGTAGGCAACAGGAACAAAGACTCAAAATGGTGGCCCCCAACTCTTAGTTGTATACTGCAGAGCTGAGGGAAATACATATAGATGACGGGTCTAGGTGGGGGTTTGAGTTTCTGACATTGCTGACAAAATAGGGAGGGGTTTTCCTACCAAATCACACCCAGTCACACCCACAACCCACCAAGTCACAGAGACAATGGAAACCATTTCAAGTTGTCTCACAAAGAGAAGTTTCACAAGATGAAAGTTTTAGCAAGGATCTATTTTGGTACAACAAGATAAAGTACACTTAAAGGGAAGAGGGAAAAGACACCTGCTAGCAGTGTAGGGGTGGGAGACAAACTTGGGAATGCTGTCTTTTCCTGGAGTCTTTAAGCTCTAAACTGGGGAAATACACATCCTCAAATGAAATCTACTTTCACTACACAATGGTTCTGAGTCACCTAAATGGGAGCTATTATGGTAAAATATAGAGATGTTACCTGATAGGTAAGCTTCAGAATTTTCTTTTGCTAGAAATGATTGTTTGCTAACCCTTGAAGCTTTTTATCATCTCAAGGCAGAAAGCAGAAGCATGTAGCTCCAGTAGCTGTAACTTAGCATCTAAAAGGATATGGGAGGGGGATAACTTCTCTGGCTCTCCAGCCTTTGCTTCTTTGTTTTGATGTCAGAATTTAACCATTCAATATATACAAAAATAATGTATTTTTCCTATCTCCTCATCTATCTATCCTGCTTCAGCAGGACTGGGGTTTGAACTCAGGGCTTCATGCTTACAAAGCAAGCATTCTACCTCTTGAGTCACACCTCCAATCCATTTTGCTCTGGTTATTTTGGAGATAGAGTCTCACAATCTATTTGCCCAAGATGGCCTTGAACTGTGATCCTTGTGATCTCAGCCTCCAAAGTAGCTAAGATTACAGCTGTTACCCACCAGCACCTGTTTATTTTTCTATACTTTTACAGCAAAACAAAACTTTATTGTGACAAATTTTTGTAATTATTATTTCCATAAAATCTGCTTTATTTAGCCATCAAACACTTATTTTTTTCTGTCATTTTAGCATAGTATAATTGATAATGTAATATATGTTAGGAAAATGCTGCTCACAAAAGAAAGCTCAGGAGAGACTATCACATTCAGCAGCCAAAGTTTAATGACAGATTCAAGCTGCCAGGCTGCCCATGAAAATGGCACAGTACTGGACTCAGAGGTGGGGTTGTTTTTATGTCTGCCTTGGGTAAGAGTACAAGGAAGTGGTCACTGTGAAAATTTACTGAGAACATTGGGGTGGGAAGTACTCAGTTGGGCAAGGGGGCCTCTGGTGCAGGCCTTCTGGGAACAGATGATTGTTTCTTTGAGGCGTGCTCTCCTGGATGGGAGGGTGGTATTTGCTTTTATCATTTACCAGAGGGCACAATGGAGATCAGAATGGAGACTCAATCAGCCCAAAGTGGAGGCACTTTTACCTGCATATTTCTATTAACATGGGATGTATTAATGCTACTTCCTGCATTTACTGTGTTTGCTTGTTCCACATTGCTTTTTAAAGAAATCATCTAGACATTCCATAAAAAAAAAACTCAAAACCATGGTTCTCAAAATGTCAATACTGCAACAGCAGAAGCAGTACCCTTACTTGGGAACTTGTCACAAATATGATTATTTATTTATTAATTCATTTTCATTTATTTATTTTGAGACAGGGGTTCACTATGTAGTCTAGGATTGACAGAACAATAATGCCTCCATTTTATAAATCAGCAGCCAGTTTATCCTCAGGTCTCACCTCTTGGAAAATGGAGCCATTCCCAGTAAACAGCCTCTCCCTTTAACAAGGTTTCCTGTGCTCCCAGACAAGCTCCACCCAAGCTCTACCCCCATCAGGGACCCTGGTGCATGTGCCAATTTCTTACCCTCCCTCTTCTATAAAAATGCTATGCTTGGCCTGAAACTCTCTCTCTTCCTGTGCTACCTCACACCTGCCATTAAACCCTGCTCTTGGACATTCCCTGCTTTTGGACGTGAGTTCTCTCATGGGCTTTCTTTGTGAGAGGTGGTTTTTCCTAACATTGTTGCTGTGACTTGGATTGGGTGAGCTCCCAGCACTGACCTTGCTCTCCCAGCTTCCCCCACCCCATCCTTCTCTCTCTCTCTCTCTCTCTCTCTCTCTCTCTCTCTCTCTCTCTCTCTCTCTCTCTCAACTCTCATTCCTTTCCTCTGGGATCCAAGCTGCTTTACTGGGACCCCTGATCCTAAAAAACACCACTATCTCAGTAGCTCACAGGAAAGTTCCTCCACCCCTGCTTGCCTCCAACTGCCATCCAACACTGGCCAATCTTCCTTCAAGGTCCTCTCTCCCTTGGTGAGTCCTCCTTGTATGCAGAGCTGTGATCTCTCTCTCACTTCCTCAAAACCCTAGCGCTAAGTCACAGCTCACTCTCTTCCCTGGGAACTGGGTTCCCCACTAGGGACTGTGGAGCCCCCCGTGGTGAAGACATTCCCTCTGGGTGTTCCACATTTCTCTCTCTGACCTGAGGACATGATATTTTGCAGATGCCTGCCATATCTTTCCTCAGGTCAGGCCTCGCCATGGGAGTTGGACCTTCCAAAATTCCTTCAGACTCCCCATTGTGATGTCTCCTGGCCAACCTTGGGCCCCTATGCCTCATGCCTGATCTTAAGTCCTGCAAGCTCATTTTTCTCTGTAATCAGGCCTGGCTCCAAAATCCATTGGACAATGCCTCCAAATGGCCATTTAATGGCACTTTGATCCCAATATTTTAAGGGATTTATACAATTTCTGTGAGCTCACTGGTAAATGGAAGGAACTTCTCTACATCCAATCCTTTTCTTATCTCTGAACCAAACCTTCACTCTGTACCTTCTGTCCCCCTGCACAGGTCCTATTAGCCTCTAAACCAGTCTCAAAACTAGCCAAATCCTTCTCTGAACCCCCTCTTGACTCTGAAGCCTTTCCTTCTTTCGACCCTGCCAATGAGCCTCCACCTTATCAGAGATGACAGGTTTTCATTGTTCAGCCATTGCCTTCTGCCCCTCCTTCCACCCCTCCTCTGCCCCTCCTTCTGCCCCTCCTTCCATCCACCTTTCCACCCACCCAGGACCACAGGATCCCATAAGCCCCCCACACACTCACTCTCACAAACCCCCCAGTGAGCCGGTTTCCATCTACCCTCTCTGCGAAGTGGCTGGGGCAGAAGACATTGTGAGGTTCCATGTCCCCTTCTCCCTCACTGACCTCTCTCAGATGGAAAAGCACCTTGGCTCCTTCACCACCAACCCTGATTCTTACGTTAAGGAATTTCAATACTTGGCTCAATGCTATGACCTTACTTGGCATGACATATATCTCATTCTTTCTTCCACCCTCCTTCAAGAGAAGAAAAAAAGGGTCTGGGATGTGGCTAGGGCACATGCAGATGAGATCCATCACACCACCCCCACTCATCCTGTAGGGGCTACAGTGATCCCTACTGAAGAGCCTCATTGGAATTGCCAAACCAGTGACAAAATGCTTAGGGATCAGATGGTTACCTGTTTAGTGGCAGGATTAAAAAAGTTGGCCCAAAAGGCTGTTAATTTTGATAAACTCAGAGAAATTCAACAAGAAACAGAGGAAAATCCATCTAGTTTCTTGTCCTGGCTCACAGAGGCACTAGATGCCATACAAAAGTTGGCCCTGAAACTAAGGATGGGACAATTATTCTTATGACCCACTTTATCTCCCAGTCAGCCCCAGATATAAGAAGAAAACTTAAAAGGCTAGAAAATGGCCCTCAGATTCCACAGGCTGAAATTTTAAATGTGGCTTTCAAAATCTATAATTACCAAGAAGAACAACAAAGGGCTGATGAGGAAAGGAGAGATAAGACTAAATTCCAGATGTTGGCACAAGCCTTCTGACAAAAGCCTCTGACCTCTAACTCCTGAGGCCAGGAAAAATCCTGAACACCTCCCAGTCCATGTTTTTGGTGTGGCCTTGAGGGACACTGGGCCAGTGCATGTCCTAAACCACATGCTCCCACCACCGTCCTTCCTCCCTAGCTGATCTTTTAGGACTGGCAATTACAGCTGATGACTGATGGAGTCCAGGACTCCCAGGCCCGAAAACTGTAACTTCACAGGAGCCCAGGGTAACTACCCTCATCCAAGGTAGGCCTATCTCTCTCCTCATAGACACCGGCACCACTTTTTCTGCCTTGCTGGAGTTCTGGGGACCTACCAAGCCTCTTTAACCTCCATAGTCAGGGTTGAGGGAACATCTACCCAGCCTTTAATGACTTTTCCTTTAACCTGCATACTGGGAGATACACTTTTTACTCACTCCTTCCTATTCCTCCCTTATTGCCCCATCCCACTCTTAGGAAGGGACAATTTGTCAAAATTCCAGGCAACTCTCACCTTACACCCACACCCGCTTGAGCCACGACCCATTAACCCCTTGTTTCCATCCTCACAGCTCCTCCTTGCCATTATGGGTGCCCTGCTTCCACAGGCCCTTCCCGACCCCTTGCCTTTACTCACTACACTGGTAGACCCCATTGTGTGGGACCTCTAGAACCCTTCAATCACCACACATCATGAGCCAATTGTTATTACTCTCAAGGATCCCTCTGTTTTCCCAAACTAACCTCAATATCACATTTCTCAATCCACTTTCAGGTGTTAAAGCCTATTATCTCAGATCTTCTCTCTAAGGGCTTGCTTCATCCAACCCACTCCCCCTATAACACTCCTATTCTACCTGTAAAAAAGCCCAATGTGTCTTACCAGCTGGTACAGGACCTCTGCTTTATCAATACAGCAGTGACTCCTATACACGCAGTGATACCCAACCCCTACATTCTCCTGTCTTTCATCCCCAGTGCCACCACCCATTTCACAGTCCTGGACCTAAACGATGTTTTCTTCACTATCCCTGTCCACCCACAGTCCCAAAACCTCTTTGCCTTCACCCGGACTGATCCAGATTCTCATACTTCCCAACAACTGACCTGGACTGTTCTGCCTCAGGGGTTCTGGGACAGTCCCCACCTGTTTGGCCAAGCTTTGGCTAGGGAACTTCTTACCCTCCATCTCTCCCCGAGTAAATTCTTCCAATATGTAGGTGATCCTCTACTCTGCAGCCCCTCACTCGAGGATAGCGAACAACACACTGCCCTCCTGCTTAATTTTCTGGGAAAAAAGGGATACTGGGTGTCCCCTAAAAATGGTCAACTCTCTCTCACCCAGGTAACTTACCTGGGCTTATCTATCTCCCCTACTCATAAGGCTATCACCATAGACCATAAGGCCTTGCTAGCCTCTCTCCCTGCCCCCACTACCAAGGCTGAAATTCTCTCCTTCCTTGGCTTGGCTGGCTACCTAAGAGCCTGGGTGCCCAACTTCAGTCTAATGGCCAAGCCTCTATATGAGGCTTCAAGGGGTCCCATTCAAGAGCCCCTGGACCCCTCTCAGCCTGTGTTGGGTCATTTTAAAACCCTCTTACAAGCCCCAGCACTTCACCTGCCAGACCTCCCTCGCCCTTTCTTCCTTTACGTTTCTGAGAGGCAAGTGTTTGCCCTAGGAGTTCTGGAACACAACATAGGGGCCTCCACTCCAGCAGCATACCTCTCCAAACAGTTAGACCCCACAACCAGAGGATGGGACCCATTCCTTAGGGCCCTTGCAGCTGCCTCTCTTTTGATCCAGGATAGCAAAAAGCTTACCCTTGTGTCTTCCCTTACTGTTTACTCATCACATAGCCTCTCGGAACTCCTCACATATAAGGGACTTTACTCTATGCCCTCCTCCTGTATCCTATCCCTCCAAGTGGCCTTGGTCGAGGATCCCACTCTAACTTTTGTCTCGTGTCCCCCACTTAACCCAGCCACTCTTCTTCCTCTCTCTTCAACACCCCTTGTTCAATCCTGCCCTGAGATCCTTGAGGAGCTCCTTCCCTGCCCAGACCACATTCAGGAGGGCACCCTCTCTCAGGTTGATTACACTTGGTTCATTGATGGCAGCTCATTCATTCACAATGGGCAGTGAAGAGCTGGATATTCCATCATGTCTGATTCTGCCATCATTGAGGCAGGTCCTCTCCCTTTGGGTACTATTTCCCAGAAGGCAGAATTGACTGCCCTGGCCAGAGCTCTAACCCTGGCAAAAGACAAAACTGTCCACATTTACACTGACTCTAAGTATGCATTCCACACTTTATTGTCCCACTCTGCTATCTGGAAGGAATGGGGATTCCTAACTTTAAGAGAAACTCCCATTATTAATGCTGCCTTACTAGCAGAGGCTTCATGCCTTCCTTCCCAGGTGAGCATTACTTATTGCAAAGCCCACCAAACTGACTCCTCCATAATTACCAGAAGAAATAACCAAGCAGATACAGAGGCCAAGCAAGCAGCCCTCCAAACTGCACCCCAATTGGCCATGTACCCCCTTATACCAGCTTCCTCTCCACCTCTCACTAAACTTTCTCCCCCCTGTTCTGAAGTTAAAAATCTTCTCTCTTTTTTACATACGCTTTTTCATCCTAATCTTCATGCTCTTTACACCTTTCTCTGCCAATCCCTTTCCCTATCTCCAGGAGAAATACAATACCTTAAACAGATTACCCAATCTTGCACAATTTGCCAGTGCACAAACCCCAACTCCAATATTAGACCCCCTCCTTTTCCTACCCACAAAGCCAGGGGATGTCTCCCTGCCATGGATTGGCAGGTGGACTTCACACATATGCCTCCAGTAAAGAGGATTAAGTACCTTCTGGTACTGGTAGACAAATTCACAGGATGGGTGGAAGCCTTTCCTAAGACTAATAAAAAGGCCTCCACAGTAACAACTATTTTAGTCACTGACATCATCTCACAGTTTGGTCTCTTGGCCTCCATCCAGTCAGATAATGGGCCTGAGTTTGTTTCCACTATTTCCCAAAAATTGGCACAAGTCTTAAATATTAACTGGAGATTTCACATTCCCTATCACCCCCAATCTTCAGGTAAAGTTGAACGTGCCAGTGGCACACTAAAAAATACTCTCACCAAACTCTCCCTCGAGCTCCACATGCACTGGACAAACCTCCTATCCCTAGTCCTCCACCTCCAGGCCCTCCCAAAAAGACCACTTATGGTCAACACCTTCAAGCTCCTCTATGGTCGGCTGCTCCTTCTTATCACAGTTCAACCAGAACCCCCTAACATTTCCCCCACTCTCCTCAATCCTCTTCTCACTTTTCTTTGCTCTCTCTCCTTTGGTCGTATTCTCATGATCAGTTCCCACAGCCCTCTGACACAACCAAAATAACTCCCACCCTCCAAATGGGAGATCTGGTTTATCTAAAAAGTACACCCACACCTGGCCACCTGCAGGAAAAGTGGAGAGGCCCATTTAATGTCAACCTCACCACACCCATGGCTGCCAAGTTAGCAGGATTTCCTTCCTGGGTACATGTTCAAATTCTAAAACTGGCAGCCCCACAAAAGACCTACCAATCTCTTCTTACAGGACCAAAACAAAAATAAAGATCTCCTGCTTCCCCAAGATCCCAGAAGACAGACACACACCCACAGAGACTCCCAGGGCATGAGCAGGAGTCCTATGCCTGGTGATTTGGCATCTTGCCTACTCACTCTTTATACTTCTCCCCCATTCTTTCCTGTCAGTTCCTGCCCATGCTTTTACTCTTTCATATATACAATCTACTCTGAAGTTTTAGATTTCCCACCCCCCAGTACAATCAACCCCCCTCCTTTCTCATACCTTCTTTTCCCTTACTTCATAGATTGGATAGCCAACCTACATCTCCAAGGTACTCTCTCAGACATTCTCTTTGCCTTTTTGTAAACCATTCCACCTATGCTTTCACTCCATCCCTTCCTGTGGGTAATTCTTGTCCTCATCCCTTCTCTCCTAAGTATCAGCCTGTGGGCAACTTCTCCCCCTCAGTGGAGATGGCCCCATCGCACAGCTCTCTGTTTTGGATACCTCGCCCTGTGTGCTTTACTCCTTGTGCTCTCTTCTTTCTTATGACCTGTACCCTCGTGAGCCACAAACTTCACCCCACCCATGCACCTCATCCTATTCTTACCTGCATAGGGCTTGCTATGATACAGCTACCCCATGTATAATGTGGGGCAAAGTGCACTGGACTGCAAGAAGTAAAGGCAGCAACGCATGTTATACTTGCTTTGGGAATCACTGGCAACAAGTGTGCTGGACTGAGCTCACACATTATGGTATGTCTGATGGAGGAGGAGTACAGGATCAGGCATACAAGAAGGTCCTCCGCACCCAGGTACCTCAGGTTCTCAACAACCTATTCTTTCTCACCAGAAAGCCTCTCAAAATTCCTTTACACATGCTGTCCCTTTCTGAAACCTTTCTCCTCCAGGTCATAAATATCACTTATCAACTATTCAACCACACCAATCCTACTCTAGCCCGTGGGTGTTGGATGTGTCCGCGGACTGGCCCTTCTCAGGTCATCTCCAACCCTATAAATGTATCAATATCCCTTACATTAAACTGTTACTTCGCCAAAAGGCCCAATGCCTCCACCCTTTCCCCTGTTCCCCTCTTCTAGCCAGCCCTTCTTTGCCTACAGAGTTCCTCAGGGATGGTAGAGGTAGGCTCCCTGGTGACAAAAAATTGTCACACTACTATGGTGGCTAACAAAACCAGAACAATATCTGTTTCTCCCCCATTCCCGGGACTCTCTTTCTATGCAGTCAGAGTGTATACCCCTGTTTACCCCAAGCCTGGAAGGGCATCTGTACTCTGTTATTTTTGGTTCCTGGCATGGATATTATTACAGAAGATTAGGACCTAATCATCCCTCACACTGTGTGTCTTTGATCAAAAAGGGCAACCCAGGCTATTCCCTTGTTAGCTACCCTGGGAATAACAGCCACCATGGGAATGATGTTGCCACATGAAGTTGTATCTAATTGCTTTCTTATTTAGACTTTTTTGTGTGACTTAATGAAAATGAAGAATAAGGAATTTTTCCTTATATTTGATGGCATACTTCATTATAGTATGATTTTTCTATTTAAAACTATATAAATTACTATAAAATCTTTTAGGTTTTAGCAACATTTTAGAAAGATAACTTTAGTAAATGCAGGAAGACTAGCTCTATTATTGCATGGAAAAACCATAAATTCTTCATCTAACTGTTGTTTTAAAGACAAAGATTCTGACTTTTCTGGATAAAGAATGATTGTACTTAGATCTATTCTTATTTAAAGATATGCAAGTTTATGTCATCTTTGGTGAGGATGTGCACAGTTAGTTTGTAGTTGTGTGGGAAGGTAAAGACAACTTAGACTAATATCAAAATATCTACAGAAGTTGCATGAAATTGGCATGGAAGCATAGCAGAATGATCTCAAGTCAGACTTTCTTGAGTGGGAATCCAAATATATTATTTGCCAATTGTTTATCTATGGGCAGATGCTTTGTCTTATTAAATCACAATCCTTCTGATCCATAAAATGAAAATAAGAATACTATTTATCTCAATATATTACTCTGAGAAGTAAATTTGATGTTGCATATAGACACTTAGTACTGTACCATAGCTTATATCTATGTACTTAGCTATTTATATAGGACTTTAATGCAAATATGAGAAGGAAGTACAAAATATTCTTTCAGCTCATCAATTAATGAGAAAATCTGTGAAATGTTAGCACAAGACCATAAAGCATTTGAAGAGTTACATGTTAATAAGTAGTTTCATAAAGACATCAAGAACAATATTGCTGTCTCAGTTACAAATCAGATAAATGTGCTATAGGAAAAGCAATGATAAATTTTGAGATTTTTTTTTCCCAGTGAATAAAAGTTATCTGCATCTCTACTAGATAAAAATATACAACCAAACTAATCAGCAATTTTAAAAGATGCAAATAACTTTAGATCACTCTAACTTGTTGCTGTTTAGCATTCAAATTTCACTGATCTAACTATTATAACTTGCTAAAGCCAACTTCCAGCTGACTGTATATTTATCTATGAGTCAGAGGGCTTCCAGAAACTACCTTCTTGTGAAGAAGATTAATATTGTGGGGAACTAACAATGTCTCCTCTCCTCACCATCTCCCCAACTTAGAATGTAGTACACAGTGATGGGAGTTAGGGTACCAATCAATCCATCAGGTGGGATAATTCTGCAGCATGTTTTTCATGTTCAACCAGAGTCTGTCAGTAAAATAATCTCTGATCACTTGCTTTGAAGGCCAACTGAAGAATGCTAAGTTCATTTTCTTTTTTTGAAATTTAAAAAAAAATATTTTATTGTTTTTACATTTACTTACACGTGGATACATTTTTTGGGCCATCTCCCCCCCTGCCCTTGGCAGAACCTGTTCCACCCTCTTGTTCTCCAATTTTGTTGAAGAAAAAACATGTAAGATAAAAACATAACATTTTTGCTAGTTTGAGATGAATATAGCTATACAGGGATATTCTTTGTGTTGTTTCCATGAATATGTATATTACAACCAGAATTGGTTCATCTCTACTAGACCTCTTCACTGTTTCCAAGTCCCCTTCCTATAGTGGCCTCTGCCTGTGTGAGATTGCTCTATTTGCTCCTCTACAGTGAGCACATCAACCACATTCAAATTTTAGGTTTCCTTCCCTTTCTCTATTCCTCCTGTGTGTGGTCTCCCCTTAGTATGTTGTCTCCCCTTAGTGTGTGCTCTCTCTTCAGTGTGTGACCCAAGTCCAATAATATTACTGCACTTATTTTATACCTATAATCAGCATATGAGGGAGAACATGCAATTTTTGGCTTTCTGAGCCTAATGAACTTTGCTTAAGTCAATGTTCTCCAGTTCCATCCATGAGCTTTTGAATGACAAAATTTCATTCTTCTTTGTGGCTGAATAAAATTCCATTGTGTATGAATACCATATTTTCTTAATCCGTTCATCAGTACAGGGACAACTTGGCTGTTCCATAGTTTTACTATTGTGAACAGTGCTGCAGCAAACATAGGTGTGCAGGTGCCTTTGAAATAACCTGTCACAATCTTTGTGGTATATCCCTAGGAGTAATATGGCTGGATCACATGGCAGATCTGTTCTTAGTTTTTTAAGTAGTCTTCATATTATTTTCCATAGTGCTTGTACTAGCTTTCATTACCATCAGTGAGGGTTCCTTTTTTCCCTGAATCCTTGACACTTGCTATTGTTGGTGTTCTTGATGGAACCTTCATTTTCTACATTGTCTTTTATCTACCCCCTTAGTCAAATTTAGGCATCTTTTACATCTATCCAAATCCTACTTCCACCATTTTTTTAAGGTTCTGTTTCTGGAGAGTGCCAACCAAAGCTTCTGAATACTGGAAGATTCAAGAACATAGTATATTCTCTACCAACCAGTCAAACCTGGAGAGGAACTTGAATAAACATTTGATTTGCTTATGTTAAGACTATTGTTCTAAAATAATTGTTAATACTTTCTCAACTTATTTTCAAAAGAACAGGAATGGGAAGTTTTCTCTTCTTATATTTCATGCATGCAATAAATTAGGTATAGTCTTCTAATAGATGCCTTCAAAAATATGGTAAAATATATTGTTTTATGTGATACTCATTTTTCTCTCCTTACTTGATTGTAACCTCTGAGAGGATCATGTCTGTTTTACTTAGCTAGAGGTACAAAATACAAAATCACTAACTGGCAAATGTTACTTTTAATATTCTTCAGAAAGTAAAGCAGATGGATTAGAAACACACATAAATGTTGTAATTTCTACTTGTGAAAGAGTCTGAATAACATTGGCAACTTCCAATCATATATATTTCTAGGTAAAATAAAAAGTAAGTGTAAATACTGTAAATATGCACATGCATGTGTGTATGTGTATTTGAACTCTTATAGAACAGTTAAGATGTCTACTTCTTTTTCATGTATAAACTAATTGTAATATTTATTGCAGATTTTTATCAACATATTTATTTTAAAATAAAATACAAGCCATGTGATAGAAACATGTAAGAATCCAATTTATTTGAATATAAACATTTTTGAAAGTTCTAAGTTTTTTAAAACAAAATATCTTTTCACAAGGCACTATGTAATGGTGAATTTATATTTGTAAGAAGTCTGTATAAATGCTGTGTTCTTTATTTCAATTGCATAATCTGTATAATTTTAGTGTATAGAACCCCTGTCTTTACTCTATTTAATTGCTATGAGATATGTTATATGATGATTTGTTAAGATAAATAAAAATAGATGAGAAGCAAGGCAAAGTTTATCATAAATAAATTTGAGTCCTGATAATTTGGAAACAAAAGTATAAGGTAATTATTTTTAAAAATTATTCATGTGCAACTTTTCATATACACATAATAGAATATTGAAGTAAGACAAGCTTTTGTCATACACTTATGCAATGAATTTTAATTAATTCAAGCAATATTTGATAGAATTTTGGTGATTGCTTTTTAAAATAAATATTATTACATACATTTGATGTATGCAACATGTTAGGAGATACCTATATAATACAATGAATTTTTATTGATTATGTCGATTTCCTATCATTCATTTTTAAAACTCCTATTTTTACCTACCATGTGCAAGGCTCTATGTTAGAACCCCAGTACCACACAAAAACTATCGTATTTTACAATGTTTTATGACTACTCCACAATGAAAACAAAGGGTAGATTTTATAAGATTCATCTAACATTAGGTATTTTAAATAAGATATTATTGATAAATGTAGCTACTTCATGTGAACCAAAAATTGATGCTCTGATTTTGGACAAATTAATTCAAATGCATATTAATCCTACTTATTTGGCCAAAATAAAATACCATAGTAAAATCAATCAACTTTCTTAAAGTTCAGGAAGGTCTTTCTTCCTGGGTATTAATGTTAACAGTATGGTTCAAAAACTTCTGGCAACTATTAAAGATTCTTGAGTTTTATACCTGTCCTTTCTCTCTCTTCTGGGAAGCAGCTGGGGGTACAGGGCTGCAGGTAAGCATTGGTTAAATGAATGATAAGGCCTTGATGTATCGATGTTTTTCACATTGTTAATTTAAAAGGAAAAACTTTTCATCACAGTTTAAGCTGAATTTATGGCTGAGATAATAGAGGTCTGATTCCAATGCAAGTTAAAGAGGAAAACGTTGCTGCTCAAATGTCAAGATATTTTGTGGCCCAAGATAATTAAAACTAAAGTGTTTGCTATATGAATCCCAAGGTGCAGCTATATCTCAGTTTGGTGACAGTTAGCCAGTGATTTTTCATAGCTTGTTAATAATATATGGCTGTCCCTATGTAAATTTGCAATGACAGAAGTGGTCATTTGGAATGGAGCAGTTAATGAGATTTATTCTTGCCAGAAAATGCAGATTTCAAAAGCATTTCTAAAGAATTAAGATTTATGGCAAAAAATCATGTATTTAACAGATGATAGCATGATAACAATTTTTCACGTGTTTTATTGCATTTACTGAACGTTGTCAAGCAAGGTTTGTTCTATTTTTTATCATCAGCATTCTATATGACCCCACTATCAGCCCCTCTGCAGCTTGTTCATGCATATGTAAGTAAATCAGAAGAATTCACAGCACATTTTCAGTTTGGTTTTACAACAATAAGATATAATTTAATATTTTAGTATTTGAGAAATAAGGAACCAATTTGGAAAAACTATCAAAACGTTACCAAAACTAGGCTCTTGGTATTTGATAGTGGTTATACAATTTTAACATTTCTAAAAAACAATAGTTACTAGGCATCAACTGATATGTATGTTATTTAAATTTCTCTCACTGTTGAAAATAGTTTTTATAAGTAGCTTATCTGATGGCACTTTTTCTAACTTGTGCTCTGAAGTGTTTTAAGAACCAGTAGATTTTATCAGCTATATATCTCATTTTATCTTTCTGCCAACAAAGGAAATAATGATAAGCCATAAAATACCAATTTAAGGGCATTTTATAACATTTGAGTGGATTAATTCCACATAGTCATGTAAATTGTCCATTATAAGACCAACCAGGTATTTTGTAATTGCTCATTTTAATCCCCTCTTATGCACTAGACACCATTAACATCCTCTGTTTTAGCAAATTTTTATATTTCTCTTAATTATTAAATAAACATTGAATTGGCAATAACGTGCAAATATACACATTATTCACAAAAGTGAGAGCTGTTATCAATATATTAGGTAATAAATTAAGATGTTATAAGAAAAATCATGTATATTATGATTATTCAGTATTGATCTATTATTTTTTGTTTCAAAAAACAGTGGAACTTGTTTTTATACAAGTCTATGCATAACATTTCAATATAAAATTTGTCAGATACACAAATAACTCATAGAGTATGAAATGTCACAGGATAATTATTAAAATAATGAATTCACTGTACAGAATATAAGAAATGAAATTATTCTATATGATAGTATTATATATATATTTAACAGCTATGGGAAAATGAATGATTCACAACTTACCCTGACTTTTTAAAACAATTTTATTAATATGTGATCATTATAGAGGGGATTTGATTGTGACATTTTCATATATACATATCTTATACCCTGGTTTGGTTCATCCCCTGCATTATTTTTGCTCATACCACATTCTGCTTTTTAATATAACTTCAACAGATTTCAGTGTTCAATATTCATACATGTATAGAAAGTACCTTAATCATATTCACTGTCTTCATTTAACCTTCTCCTTCTACTAATGTCCTCCCCTTATAATTTGTGTCCTTTATTGTTTAGGTGTCTGTTCATTATGCAGTGGGGATTTTGCCTTGGTATTTAACCTATAAATATATTGTGCTTAAATCAATCTAACCCCCTCTACTGTTCTTCCTCCCTGCTTTCTCCCAACCCTGTATTGTTTAACAGTTTTCAGTGTATTTTATTATATGATGTTCAGACATAGATGTGATCTATTTTATTATTATTCACTATCTATCATTCTTTTCTTTTCCCTCCTCAATCTCCTCAAATGATCCCACTTTGAAAATAAATTCTGTATATATTTATACGTATGCATGATAATACTTACATTTGCATCAAGTCTATTTTCTACCTATATGTGAACATATGCAACTTTTGCCTTTCTGAACCTGGCTAAGTTCATTTAAGATGCTCCAGTTCTGTTCATGTACTTGTTAACAAGAAAAATTCTTTTTTCAAGGTGTTCCAGTATTTATTTATTTATTTTTGTTGCTCATTTGTTCACATGTGCATACATTGTTTGGGTCATTTCTCCACCCTGCACCCCTCCCTCACCCTTCACCCCTCCCCACCTCAGTTCCAGGCAGGTACTGTTCTGCCCTTATCACTGATTTTGTTGAAGAAAAGACAAAATCATAATAAGAAAGACAAAGCATTTTTGCTAGTTGAGTTAAGGATAGCCATACAGAAAGATTCCTACTACTGCTTTCAGGTACCCATGTGTTATGACCTATATTGGTTCAACTCTAACTGATCTTTATATTGGTTCCTGGTCCCCTACTCATGACAACCTGTCATTTTAAGGCTTCTGTAATAGTTCCTCTGGAGTGGGGACATCAAACACTTTCATGGTTTGGGTTTTCAACCTATTCCTATATCTCCTGTATGTGCTCTCCCCTTGTCATGTGATCCAAGTCCAACCACATTGCTGCATTTTCCCTAGATCTAAAGTCTGCATATGAAGGAGAACATATGATTTTTGGTCTTCTGAGCCTGGCTGACCTCACTCAGAATGATGTTCTCCAGTTCCATCCATTTACCTGCAAATGACAAGATTTCATTTTTCTTCATGGCTGAGTAAAATTCCAGACCACATTTTCTTGATCCATTCATCAATAGTGGGGCATCTTGGTTGTTTCCATAACTTGGCTATTGTGAATAGTGCTGCAATAAACATGGGTGTGCAGGTGCCTCTGGAGTAACCTGTGTTACATTCTTTTGGGTATATCCCCAAGAGTGGGATTCCTGGATCATATGGCAGGTCTATGTTTAGATTTTTAAGAAGTGTCCCAATTTTTGTTCACAGTGATTGCACCAGCTTGCATTCCCACCAGCAGTGTTTTAGGGTTCCTTTTTCCCACATCCTAGCCAACACTTGTTGTTGGTGGTTGAACAAGAAAATTTATTTTAATTCTTCTTATAGCCAAATAATATTCCATTATACACACCCACCCATGCACTCACACACATATATATCACATTTCCTTAATCTATTCATTAGTTGTATGGCATATGGGCTATTTCCATAGCTCGATTATTATAAATAACAATACAATAAATGTGGGTGTGCAAGTGTATTTATTGTACCATGACTTACATTCCTTCAGGTATATACCTAATATGTCTGGGAGTGTTATTGCTGGATCATAAGTAGTTCTATTTTTAGTCTTTTTAGAAGCTCCTTACTGTTTTCTATAGTGGTTGTAGTAATTTGCATTCCCGTCACCAATATATTGGTTCCTTTTTTGAGTTTGTCACAAACATCAGACAGTATGAAGGGGGTATTTAAGTTCCTTCATATTTGTTAAATCTTGCTTTGTGTCCCAAAATATGATCTATTTGGAGAAATTTCTATGGGCTACTGAGAAGAACATGTATTGTGATACCATAGATAAAATATTGTGTAGATATCTGTTAAGTCCATTTCATCTATGGTGTCATTTAACTTTGAAATTTCTTTGTTGATTGTCTTGACAAGGTACCTATTGGTCAAAATGAACTACTGAAATCTCTTTGTGCTTTTAATTCCAGTATTGTTTGTTTGATGAAGTTGGGTGTGCCAATATTTGTTACATATATGTTAACAATTTTACTTTCTTTTGATGTGTTTCTTTTATTAATATGAGATGTTTTTCCTTATCTCTTCTGACTAAATAAGGCTTGAAGTCTACTTTTTGTAATATACATGTAGCTACTCCTACCTTTTTTCAGATGCCATTTGCTTGGAAAATCTTTTCCTACCTTCTCACCATAAGTCAATGTATTTTTTCTGTCAGTGAAATAGGTTTCTTATGAACAAGTCATCAAGTTTTCCTTTTTAATCCACCTTGCCAATCTGTCTTTTTATTGGAGAGTTGAGACCATTAACAATATTGACAGGTATATGGTAGTTCCTGACATTTTGTTGCTTTTGATATTTCATTTATCTCTATTTTTGTACTTCTTTGATTTCATTCTGATGTTTGATTCCATTCTCTTTAAATTCATTTAGATGTTTCTGAGCTTTCTTGAAATTTTTGTCTATATACTTCTTGGAATTTCTTGAATTTTTATGTTATCTTTAAACTTCTAAAACATTTTTATTAACATTCTTTTGATCTTGTAAACTGAGTTGTCACTCCCTTCATTATCCATCAGATCTTCTGTTGTGTAGTTTTTGCCTCTTTGAGGAGTCATATTCCCTTTCCATCTTTTATTTCCCATTCTTCTTCTCTCAGGTTTGCTTGTGTATTGTTGGTTTGTAGTTTTAGTCATCTGTAATCTTTCTCTTGACTTAATTTAAATGTTCTAGCAAGATTGGTTGTTGGATAGGTTGTTGTATCATTTTTCTACACTAATCTGGGGATATAACATAGCAATTACAACTTTACAAATTCAATGCCAAACAAGATACTTACTTGAATTATAAAACCATTGACTGTGTTGTCTATAAACAGAGATGTGTTGGGGAGATAAATGCTACTTGCATGAAGACCAAAACTTGTGTACTAAACATAATATGAGTGGAAGATCAGATAAGGAAGAAAAAGATATGGCAATGGATAGAACTTTGAGGCATGTGGGGCTACAGAATAAAAAGATCCTAATATGTGTAAAGGTGAGATTCATTCTTCAGGGAGGAGTGTACTAGTGTTATGGATTGCAGAAAGAAGGAAAGGCTGGGAGAAAATAAAAAAGGGCTAGAATAAGCCACTTGAGTGATTTGTTTGGAAGAGGTAGTGAGAATGGGGGAAAAGGAAAGAGGAGAAGGAAATGATGATAAGGAAAAGAAAGAAAGGAAGAAGAAAAAAGAAAAAAATGGAATAAAAGGATGATAGACAAATTGAAACTTCAACAAAATGAAAATGAAAAAATAATATAAAATTTTTAAATCTGAATTTCTTCCTTGCTGGAGAAAGGAATCAGTTTCCCCTGTGCTCAGTAAGTACACTGGATGCTCCCCTCCAATTTATGATCATCAGGTTTTACACTGTAGTGCTCACAAGTCCCCTCCAGGTACTATCCCTTCCCCACTATACAAGCATTTGGACATTTAGACAGTGGCTTTTTCTGGGTCCTTGTCCTTCTTTGGGATAGATATGCTAAGCTGGGTTGTAATCATTAGTACCTCTCTCCACAGGGCTGATTTTGTTGGCTACACTCATACTGTGTAGCCACAGACTCATGGAGGAGGGCAAGAGCTAGGTTCAGCTCACTTGGTTAGATAGCTTCTCTGAGGTGCTTGTGGGGGGTTGAGCCAGAGAGTGTTGGCCAACCTCTCCTTCTATACAAGTCTGGGAGATGTAGCTCAGACAATTTGGCCAAAAGCTCTTGTAAGACAGTTACTTTCAGCTTGTTACTAGGCTTCTCACAGGTGGTCAAATGAGTTATTTACCCAGACTTGGCTAGCTTGCACTTACAATGTCTTTCTTTGTATAAAGAAGATCTTCCCTACCATGCAGGGTGGGAGGTTTTCCTCAGTTTGTTAGGCCATAGAGGTATCTCCTGGAGGGGTGCAATCAGATGCCTACAGCTAAGCTGGACTATCCCTTAAGACTGAAAGCAGCAAAGTAACCTGAATGGATTATAGTAATCTTGCTCTGGTATCAGAGGGACTCAGGTTGGCCGGTGGACCAGAGTGATTGTTCCATTTCACTACAGTTTGTAACTCCCCAGGCTCTTGTAGAGCTCACAGCCCTGTATGTCAATTTTTTGGTACTTTATATGATCTTTTTAGACTGGAGACAACTCTGGGCCAGTTAAAAAAATAAATAAATAAAAAATATACCAACTGGTTCAGTGGCATAGCATCCAACTTTAGCTAATTTAAAGAGGATTACCCAATTTTCATAATTGTTATTGATTAATGTTGGAAAATTATACATATTTATACGAAAACTAAAAAATCCAGATGAATACAAAGAATATTAAAAAAAAACAGCTGAAACATATGAAAATGGCATATTTATAGGTCACATGTGGTCAAATATTAACAATTTGATTTAAATCTACCTAACTAGATTTTCAACAACCAGGAATTGTTAAAATTCAGTTACTGTTTGATCAGTGTGAACATATATGTATACATTACATTCCCCACTGTCATAAAAAAGGACCACAGTGTCTTAACAAAAATTAATTGTCTTAAAGTTTTTATGCTAGTCTGAATTCAAGGTGTAGAGCTAGCAAAGATTTTCTCCCATACTGTGGGTGGTCTCTTCAATTTAGAGATCATTTATTTCTTGTGCAGAAGCTTTTTAATTCATGTAGTTCCATTTGTTTATCCTTTCTTTTAGTTGAATGGTTACTGGATTTCTACTGAGGAAGTCCTCATCTATGCCTATTGCTTCTAGTGTATTCCCTGATTTTTCCTGTACTAACTGTAAGGTTTCAGGTCTGATATTAAGTCCTTAATCCACTTTGAGTTGATACTAGTACAGGGTAATAGGTATGCATATAGTTTCAGTTTTCTGTATGCAGGTAGCCACTTTTCCCAGCAACATTTGTTGAAGAAGTTGTCTTTTCTCCATCATATGTTTTTGGTGGCTTGTCAAAAATAAGGTGGGCATAGCTGTTGGATTCACATCAGGGTCCTCTATTATATCTGTTTTTGTGCAGGTACCATGCTGTTTTTATTGCTATGGTTCTGCAGTATAGTTTGAAGTCTGGTATTGTGATACCTCCAGCATTGTTCTTTTTCCTCCGTGTTGCCTTGGCTATTTGTCATCTTTTATGTTTCCAAATTAACTTTAGGGTTAATATTTGAATCTCTGTGATGAATGCCATTGGGATTTTGTTAGGAATTGCACTGAACATGTAGATTGCTATTGGTAGTATGGCCATTTTTACTATGTTGATTCTGCCAATCCATGAGCATGGGAGATCATTCCACCTTCTGTAGTCTTCAGCTTATATGGGTAGTTTATTACATCCTTTTTAAAGTTTATTACTAGATATTTGATTTTTTCAAGACTATTGTAAATGGAATTGTTTTACTATATTCTTTCTGGAAAGAATCAATTATGCATGGTGGAAATTCATTTTCTTATGCTTCATAATCTTTCTCACCCAATATATGCCAGCCACTAACTTTTTCATCTGGTATATAATCTGAAAATTTTCTCTATTATGTGCCTCATAATTTAACTTGCTAAATAAATCAATTTTTCATTTTGGTGTAGTGCAATCTATAGAGACTTTCATGGACAGCAGGATCAATAGTTGATACAAATTTTGCTTTATCTTAATAAGAGGATCAGTGAGCAACATAGTGGAAAAGAAATATCCTTATGTCTATCTTAATAAATGTGAAATATTTATGAAATATAAACAGCTATATAAAAGCAGCACAGGGTCACAACATTACTGAATACCTAGTAAGTGTGCTAAGGAAGTGGTCAGGGAAGGTGTGGTGAATAGTAGAAGGCTGTGAGAAAATATACAGAGAGGAAGTTATCAAAATATCCACAAATCATACTAAATGATTATTTTTTGCAACTTATTTATAACAGGGGTAAAATATTTTTAATTGAAGAATCATTTGAAAGAAGCTCATGCCATGTGTCAATAAAAGTATAAATTTTTGGCATCTATATGAAAATGGTAGTATGATGTTATGATTCAGAATTAATTTGAAATTTATGCAGGACATGTCTTGTATGAAAAATTCAGTGTGAATAGTACAGAGGTTTCCCAAAACTAAGCCAGAGCTACCTTAAGATCTAGCAACACTATGACTGGGTATATATACAAAGGAAAAGAAATTAGTATGTTAGAAAGTTATGTGAACTCCCATATTAACTGCAGCACTATTCACAATAACCAAGATATGGAATCAATGTAAGTGATGATTGACAGAAGAATGGAAAAAGAAATGTGGTATATATATATATATAGAGAGAGAGAGAGAGAGGAATGCTTTAATATTAAAAAGAATTAAGTCCCATCACTTTTGGTGACATAGATGAACCTAAAGTAATCATTTTAAGTGAAATAGCTAGTCACAGAAAGATAAATAGTGCATATTCTCATTCATATGTCTGAGCTCAAAAAGTTGGCCCCATAGAAAAAGTTACAGAATTATGATGACCAGAAGTTAGAAAGGAGAGATTAGAAGATGGAAAGAGAAAGAGGTTTGCTGATTGGTACTAAAGTACACTTGGAAAGGAAGACAATTTCTAGTGTTCTGTAACATGGTAAGGTGATGTTTTATTATATTTCTCAAAATATCTAGAAGATTTCAAACGTTCTCAACATAAAGAAATGAGAAATGTTTGAAATGTTGGAAATGCAATTAACCCTAATTTAATCATGATTTATCGTATACATGTATCAAAATACCACTCTCTACACCATAAATTTGTACAATTACTATGTTCAAGTAATTTTTTAAAAAAACATGAGTGTCACAATGTAGCAGTGTCTGAGCAGTTTTTAAACAAATCCATTTGTATAGACAAATTGTGTATATAACTAATCTGTCAGATGTTTCATTAAAATGTTTACAAAGTGAATATGTATGGAATTAAAATACTTGTAATATTAATATGAATAACTCAATTTCCCATGTTAGATAGCATTACAGTTCTTGGTATAAATATTTTTGTGGGATAGAAGATTACAAATTGTGATAAGCTTCCATTTCTATAAGGATTTTCAAAATCTATCATTCAAGCTAAGAATGTAAATATCACAACCTTGCATGAACAAACAATAAAGTTAACATTAAAGATGAAAAATGAAATTATAGGTTGTTTGCAAATAAAAAGAAGATGACCATGTTCAAAGCTTGAAATTAAGTAAGTAGAGCTCATTCCAGTAAAACAAAGCTGGTATAACATTTATAGAGCATTCAATATAATTCATTATATTAAGATTGAGATGTAATCATATCATTATTATATCCATCATTTAGTCAATATGATTATATCATCTGATCAACATATGAGTAAGAAACTCATATGATCATGTTAATAGATGCAGAAGAAACAGAACTGTCTCTATTCACAGATGCAATAATTGCCTTTGTAGAAAACCCCGGGGATTCTCTTTTTGGAAAACCACTCCTGTAACTAATAAGGCAGTGTAACAATGTTGAAAGATATGAGATAAACCAATATGCAAAAGTTTATAATGTTCCAGCAGAAAGTATTCGCATTTTGGAATGAAAAACCACAAAACAAATAAAGATACCATTTAAAATAGCAGCCATGCAAGATGAAATACCTAGATACAAATTTAGCAAAACACGTATAATACCTGTTTGTGGAAAAGCATAAAGCACTGATGGGTGAAACTGAAAAACTTATTAAGTAGAGAGATGTTACTTATTCATGAATTTGAAGATTCAATAGTTTTATGATGTTATTCCTTCTGAGCTTGATTTATGGATAGAAAGCAATCCTACTGAAAATTTCAGTTTTTGTGTGAATATACACATAATTTCAAATTAGTTTTGTAAATACTTTCTCCTTTAAGAAGTTGAAGAATAATTCCTCTTCCCTTATGTCTGAGATATATATATATAGCAACTTTCCTTCTAAAATGTGATCTTAATTTAGTATTGATAGAGTCTCAGGTAAGGAGACAAGGTCTGGCCCAGCAGCAGCCACTCCAAGAATTAGGAAAGACAGGACTGCAAAATAAGTACAGTATGTGTGTGTTGAGGGGTGGTACTAGTGGGAGATGTGATGGTGAATGAAGGAGATTACATGAGGGTATATGGTTGATGGATTTCATATACCTATATGAAAAGGAACAAAGAAACCTCTTGCAATAGCTTTAAAAGGAGCAGGGAGGGGGCTAAGGGGGAGAGATTACGAGGGTGACATTACCAATGGACAGTGTAAGACTAATCAAAATTTTCACTTTGAAACTCCCATGTACAATGAATATATCCTAATAAAAAATTAAAAAATAAAAATAGAAATCCCTTACTTAGCATCAAACAGAATATTATGTAATTTTTAACCATCTTCTACCAGTTCCTAATAATTTGGTGTGGATGATATTGAAATTCCTTTCTGTAACACACTGCTCTAACACTATTCTGTCATACATGGAATAGCATTAAACTCTTTTCTCTCTCAGGATAATGCACTTATAGTACATTTTTCCATATCACTTTTTTGGGGGGGTGCATTGTGGGTCTTGAACTCAGAACCTTCACCTTCAGCCACTCCACCAGCCCTATTTTTTCTTTTGAGATAGTGTCTCTAAAACTATTTGCCTGGGCAGGCTTTGAACTTCTATCCTCCTTATCTGCTTCCTGAGTAGCTGGGATTACAGGCAAGGAGACCGGCCCTCCCATATCATCCCACTGCTGTGCATGGCTTGGTCCAAGCACAAGGTAACTTATTGATCTCATTCAACAGTGCTTATTTCTTGTCTGATATTCCTGGCTTAGTTGTTAGAATACCTGCTGTAAATACCCCCCTTCCCCTACTCTTCTAACAGCATATGAGCATATTGTTAGCTACATTTAGTGGCTGTTTTAACAACTGAGTAAAAATTATAAGCAAAATTTTCCATTTCTCACTTTAGCAACAAAATATCAAGTGATACAAGAGCAACTAAGCAAAAAGGGAACAGTAAAAAACAAAAAATTAGGTGAGAGCTTTCAGTGGCACACTCTAGCCATGAGTTCTAGTCACACATTGAATTAAAACTTCAGTGTCACCTTTTGTTCCTCTGCTGGTTCTGTGAATCTCTTATGCTGTGGTGTTTTTGGTTCACTTTTGTGGATTGCCTATAGAAGTCTGTACAGAGGTCAGGGAAGAACTTCATGAACATGTAATTAAAGTTGTGATTTCATTTATGCACCACTTCACTAATCACCATCCTGGTTCTGATGGACCTTGTAAGGTAGACTCCTTCCTATCTAACCACTTCTTGAAGCACTCATGCCCTGTTCCAGGCAAACTCTGTAATCATATGAATACTATTAAATTAATCATTAAGGAATGACCATAAAAACCTCAATTTGTTTGAGCCCTTGACAATTCAGTTTGACTACCTGCCTTCATATGAGTGTAAGTTTTTTGCTTCCTTCATATGAGTGTAAGTTTTTGCTTTTGCTTTTCATAAACCTTGCTGTGTGAAACTTCCCTGTGTGTCTGACCCTGCATTCTTTTTTTGGTTGGAGTAGAACCCAAGATTTCATCTTGATGGTGCAAAATTAGTCATTTGTTGATTAAGAAAGAGTCTGCAGTGAAATCCAGTGAGAATCTAACATGGGTGATCACTAACTTGTTTGATCATTTAATATTCTTAGATAACTTGTTTTGTTTAGGTAGACCATTTGCAGTAGACATGGGACATAGTTTTTACATCATTAATGCAAGTGTGTATTTCTGTCAAAATACAACAGAGTTGTTCAATCTGGTAAGTAGAGGATGTTTTAATTCTACATTTGTAATTTGCTAGTCCTGTGAAAAATTACTTGGTAAAGTTACTTTTAGTGAATAAGTCATTAGTAAAAAGCAGCTTTAGTGAAATCCTATGACCTAATACTGTATAAGAACCCAATGCCTATTTATTTTATTTTTTTTTTACTGTGTCTTCAAACACTTAAGATGACTTGTAATTTCTGACTTAAGCCACACATTCTTCTTATTCTCACCTTTGCATATTCTGTTTGCCATGTTAGGAATGCATCTCTCTACATGCTGATTATGTATTCATCATATTGCTGCATTTGCTATTTGTCCATTTTCCCACCTACATTTTGATGCTTCTTAAAGTTACTTATAAAGTTTTACTTTCCTTTTCATTCTTGAGGTTCGTAAAATGTCTGTCATGCTGTAGCCACTCAGTAATACATAGCTACTGATCATGTACACTGTACAATAATTAATGTTTGTGGTTCCTCTAACAGTTCTTGGACTATAACTTCATTACTGGCATCTATGAAATTGTTCCCTAAGGGTATTTAATTATTCATGTGTTTGAGAAGACCCACATATTAATATTTTTTCCTATGTTAGATTACTAGGGATGAAAGAAACTTATGTGCTTACAATTGTGTAAACTAGAAACACAAAATCGAAGTTAGCAAGTCCATGGTTGCTCTCAAGTTTCTAGGAGAGTCTATCCCATCCTTTGCCAGGTTGTAAAGGCTTCAAGTGTTTCTTGACTTGGATCTGCATGACATCAATCTCTGCCTGGATTGTCACTTGGCCTTCTCCCTCATGTGTCTTGGTGTCTATTCTTATAAGGACACATGTAAATCTAAGATAACCTCATTTTAGGATCCTTAATTGCATCTGCAAAGACAACTTTTCCAAATAAAGCCACACTCACTCACAGGTACTGAGTGTCAGGACTTCAGCCCATTGTTTTGCAGTCTCTATTCAATACATTATATCCTACCAACAGGCTCCCAGCTACATTTTGTTGGAGCTCTGAAAATACATTTGAATGAGGGACTTTCAAACAATATTGCTAATGTGTACTTTTCACTTTTGTTTCTCAGATGCTTTCCAGAATTTTCTGGTGAATTTTGTGAAATTAATGTAAGTGAATGTTCTTTATCACTGTGTTTCCTGACACAAACTATGAAGATGAAGATCACATCAAGGTTATCTTGTTTTGAAAGGGCAAAAACAGATACGAGACTCAAAGGATAACATGGCTCCTGCAACTCTGCTTCTGATCATTTTTTAAAATCTTGCCCAGTGGATCTCCATTTGCCTGATTAAATTACCTTCTTCTTTTCCCATTTCTTATCAGCACCTCTCCCTACACCAGTATAAGCACCTATTGATTGTTTCTTTGTTTTTGATGAGTATGACTGACACTCAGCATCCATTGCTGTCTACTGTTTTCCTTTACTACACAGATAAGAAAATTAAAAGCTATAATTTCTAGATGCTCTTTAACCTGAGGTTATGAATGTACTTGGGTTTCACTATTAATATCTGAAGGCTCCTATGGAATCTCCCTATGGAGAAAGTCATGTAGGTGAGTGATTTTCTCAGCAGATCTCACTGCTCATCACTGACTTCCTATAAATTAAAAGTTAGCACAGGTAGGAAAGGCAGCCAGGTTGAGGAATCAATGTTCCATCAAGAGCTTCAGGGTAGAGAAAGTCAGCAAGGGTATTGTGATGGCCTCCTGGGAGAGCTAGTTTGCCAGCAATACACAGTGAGCTCTTGAATTCAACCATTCTAATGTTGGCTTTTCAGTTCTCTCCCTCCTGATTCTGGCTAAGGGGACATCTCCCAGAGAATTTTGTCTGTGATTCTTGGAGTTAAAAGTCCATTTTTGTTTAAATATTTATAATTTTTAAAATAATTTTGTTCTGTTTTGTTTTTCTTGTTAAGCCATGACCAATTTATCTTCTATCCTACTCTATCGATTTTGTGCAAGTTCAGGATCTTAATGTTCCCCTTACTTTGACCAGGATTCACATGGGCTTCTTTCTAGACTTGTCTTAAAACATTTATTTTAGAAAAATTAAGTTGGATATTCTTTCTCTGTCCCTTTGAGATAAGAATTTTTCCTGGTCAATTTTCCTGATAAATATTTTCTCGATAAATATTTTCTCACAGACTTGGGAATCATCCCTTGGAAAGTAATGCTGGAAGTACATAGTGCCACTAGCAGCCAGTCTTCTGGGAAAGGTGGGAGCCTAGCTTCAATATGGGACAAAGAACAAACACAAATGATCAATTTCACACCCATCACCCCAATCTTCCACTTGCCTTCCTCTACTTCATCCAGCTTTAAAAAAATCTCCTTTCCTAATGTGTTTTAGTGAATTTGAGTTGAAGCTCTCACCTCTTTTGTAAAAATATCATTCTCCTATTAAAAAATCTATTGAACAAAGTTTTCTTTGTCTGCTTAATTGGTGCATGGCAATTTTTCTTTACAGTTCTCATAACTTAAATTTTTGCCACATTTGTCAAAGTATTAGAAGCAAGAGGAAAATTATATGGTCATTTTAATTGTTTAAAACACATTATGAATAATTTTATTAAAGCTAAAGAAATCATGTATATTACATAAAATAATATAATAAACATGAATTCACCTATCCTTTATTTAAAGAAATAAAATATCACCAATAATTCTTGCCTCCTCTGTATCCCTCTCAGGGCACATTAATATCTCTTCAGCCTGCAATAACTATTCTGAATTGTATGTTCAACATTTCCTTTTATTGTCGGAGCCAACAATGGGACCTTGCCTGTGTGAGTGGGTACCTGACCTTGTGAGAAAGCTCCAAAGAACTGGGGCAAAAGTCTCAGACCAAACTGTGCCTGTGTGAGATGGTGTCTGGCCTTGTGAGAAAGCCATACATCCAGAAAAAACAATATTCAAGGTTCCCAGATGGCTTCATGTCCTTCAGTTGTAAATAAGAAAGTTATTTTGACCATGTGCTTCTCCTGCTTCTCTGTTCCCATTTTAAAGGAGACATAACAAAGAGTTCATTTTAACTGTGCTTCCCTGAGCTAATGTAACTTTGACACGTAATACTTGGCATGTTTTTCTGACTAAATGCTCTCTGTGTAAAAGGAGTTTGTAAAAAGCAATATATACTTCATTAAAGTGGCTATTCAGCAGGACTCAGTAGTCTACTCATCTCTTCTGGCTTTGGTTACCCAGGTTCAGCTGGTGAATGACATTACACTGTATTTCTTAGAGATTCATTTTAGTTGTATTGATCTCTAAGCACTGTTATTAAACTTTGCATGCATTTTACTTTTATAAGAACCCATCATCAGGGTATAAATATTTTCATGATATATATTTTTATGTTCCCCAATACAATTGTGAGATTCAGCCAATGACTGTTTGAAGCTTTTATTTTAAGTCCTGGAAAATTTTTTTTTCCCTGTATCACTTTTTAATGCCTACTCAGTGGAGATCCCTATAGCATCAACTCAGCACATGAAAGAGCATTGCAAAGTGGAAAAGTTCTTGGAAAAGGACTTGGTAAACTTAGACTTGAAGCAACTACATCTAAGTTGATAGATACTACCACATATTTAAACATGGACTTTCTTCTTTTTATAAAGCCATATTGCATGAAAACTTCTCTAAGTATCCTAGAATACTTATTTAATTATTAAGTTGAAACAATAATAATACTGCATTTCTCAATAGCCACTCTTTAGATTAAATGGCACTGGATAATATATAGAAAAATACAGAAAGGTTTAAAAAATGTCAATTGTAACTGACATAGTCAGTAAGCAGTAAGAGCTGCTTGTAAAAGACTGTTGTCTCTATCTAGAATATTGTATATAGGTTACCATGTATTTAGGTGTGGATGACATGTTATAAATATGAAGGTTCATTGTAAGTAATTACTTGATTTAAAAGAATCAGTGGTTTAAAAAGTGACCCAGGGACCATAACTCACATATTATCTTGTGGAGAGCTTAGCAATGTCGGTTCCTAGGTTAATGACGAAAATGAAAAACAAAATATCTAGCAAAATAATAAGAAAAACACATACTCAAACTTTTTGTATGGAAAATAAGAATTTTGGGTTCAATGGTCAGCTGAGCACAAATGAAATATTCATGTTATGTAGAATGATAACTTTAAATACTAACTATAAAATACTAGAAGTATTATGAGAAAGCATTACATATCTAGATACCTATAGTGTTTTCCTTTGAATTTAAGATTCATACAAGTGGAATTATGCAGTGTGTTTGTTATATTGTCTTCCATGTATTCAAGCAAGGTAAAATAAACAAAAAGATATTTGAAGATGTGAAGTTGAGTGGAACTACAGTTAAGAACTGAACCTTTACATGTACCTCCTTCCATCAATATGTAACTGTGATTTTAGACAGTTATTTAACTTGTCTGAGTTTAACTTTCTCATGTACTAAACAGAGGTTCTACCAGTAGCTACCTGGTAAAATAACAGAGAATAAACTGTCATAATTTTCATGAAACACTTTGCCCAATTGTCACAAATAGTGCTAATATATATATATATACTACCTCCATTATTATTATTACTAGAAAATGATTATGTGTGAGGATGGACTGGACATCTCATGAGGAGAAACTTGATGAGTAAATTATCATCTTCTGTTCTCACAGGATGTGCACAGAAAATTAACCTGGCTCAATATGTTTATGCATACCTGGATTTGTGGTAAAGATTATTTGTTGGTGATTGTTGTCATCCTAATTAGGTTTTGTTTTCCTTGCCTTTGAAATGAGCAAATAATAGGATATTATATGATGAAAAATAGGCTTGGAAAAGTTAATCTTTACTGCTTCTCTCCTTCTCTGTCTGCACACATTACACTTTTCTCAGCATTCCCCTTACCCTTCTTGTTAACTGTCCCTTGCACCTTTAGCCCTTCCTTTCAGGAAAAAAACATTCTAATGTATTGATCCAGACTATGTTACAAGTGACTTAATGTATAGTCCTTTAATGCTCTAATCTACTTGGAAGGAAGATGCCAGTGGAGAAGAGGCTTAATATTGTCAGAGTCTTGGCAAAATTTCTGTCTTGTCCAAGGACATAGACTACCTCCAGGTTGGGCTCAGGGTATTGAATGTCCAAGGAAGATGAATCTGCTTTGTCAGTAAATATAAACTGATCCAAACTCCACTAAAATGAGAATAGACTTACCTTGGCAGACAGCTTTAATGCACAATCCTTTATTAATGCCAAACAAAGTGCATGATTATAGTAAGGGAACAACAATTGACAACTGTGCTATTGAGAACTTCATTCCATATTTAAACTTATCATGAACAGACAGACCAGTCTCACCTAAGAACAAGCCATGGCAACTGGTGAAAGGGTACAACCAGGTGACCTAGGGCAAGATTTAGGAATCAGAATTTAAGGGAATGTGAGGCTTGGCCAGTGTCTAAGGAAGGTGCATAAGTCTGGATCAAACCAAAGACTCTCAGAGCTGAAAGATCCACAAAAATCTTCAAGGAGTTGAACAGAAAATGTCCAATACCTGTCACCAAACAAAAGAATTTGAGGAAGCAATCAGAAGGGTTTGGGCTTAGGTCAGATCTGAAATTTTTCTGTCTTGAAGGGTTTTCTCAGACATTATATGTCTTAGAGGAATATGAATGAGCTAAAACAGACCTGTCTTCCTTTTTCTGAGAATTCTTAAATCCCAGCTTTCCCTTAAGGAAAGGATTTTTCTATTAGTTTTCCCAGATGGACAGATCTTTGAGAATGAATTTCTGACAATCAAATATCTAAGTATAGAAAGTCTTTTGTGCCAGGAAGTTAATTTCTAACTACTCAGATTATACCAGATTGCATCCTTAAGAGTCAGTGGAAAGAGAAAAAGATTGAAATATATACTTTATTTAAATTTACCCATATTTTTCTGCCAATACAGAAATACTTAGAAACTGTATTTTGTAAATTATATACATATAAATTATATATATGCACATATGTATATTTGGTTGGTACTGGTGTTTAAGTTCAGTGCCTTACACTTCCTAGGCAGGCACTCTGTCACTTGAGCTATGCGCCTAGACCTTTTAGTTTTAGATATGTTTGTGAATAAGGTCTCACTTTTATGCCTTGGCTGTCCTAGACTGTGATCTTTCTAGTTATGCTTCCCACTTACCTGGGATATGCACAAGATACCCAGCCCCAGAATTTTTGTTGGTTGAGATTGGGGACTCACTAACTGTTTGCCAGTACTGTCCACAAACCATGATTTGCCCCATCTTTATATCCTTAGTAACAAGTTTTACAAATGTGAGCTATCATGCCTGGCATGAATAACATATATTTGAAAAATATAAATGATTTACTACCCCAAATCCTTAGAATTCCTTTAAATAGTTAATTACCTGGCATATATCCTTTCACACTTGAAATATAACTTTATTGCCTATGTTATTTCTTTTAATAAAGTCAAATCTGGAGAATAAATATATTAGTAGATGGTGATAATCACCTTTAAAAAAATTTAGAGGGTGAAACAGAACTTTAAAGCACACTTTGCAAATTATACCAAACAATACTTTAGTGTGTGTGTTTGTGTGTGTGTGTGTGTGTGTGTGTGTGTGTGCTGTACTGGGGTTTGCACCCATGGTCTCTGCCCCATCACTCTACCACTTAAGCCGTCCCCCCAGTCCCTTTGTTTGTATTTTATTTTTGAGATAGTGTCTTCCTAACTTTCCCTGAGCTTGTCTCTAACTGGCTGTTATGCCTCCACTTCCCTAGTAGCTGGGATTATAGATGTGTACCAATTTACCTGGCACAAGAGAGGGCTTCTAAAAAGCTGAAAAGCAATAATAAGGAATCAACTTTTGTTAATGCATTAATTTTATTTTAAAATGAGTAAGATAAGGGAAATTTGGTTTATTAAAACATAATTTCACATGCAAATGCTGTTTGTATCAATGTTGTAATAGTATGTGGGCATTTAAAATTATATATTCCTTGAGATACAGCTTTGAAAATCACATGTAAGTTATTAATAGCAATAGAATGTGAAATACTTTGCTGAAAAATAATAAATTCAAAGAAAATGATGAAAATACTTTTTTGAGTGATAAAATTAGAGCATTAATTTAATTTAATAAATGTCTGAATAAATGAAATAACAAGTCTGTTTTGAAAACAGGTATGGCAAATTTAAAAATTCATTGAAAATTTTCTTTTTAGATTCCTTTCTCCTTCCCTCACTAATACTAATTATAAATGGAATATAAAAAGTAAGAATCATAAATACAGGAAAATGTCAACTTCATTGGTAGCCTATGTCTTTTATAAAGTAGTTATTTAGGAAAAATAAAGAGGTTGAGAGTCTCAAACTAATGAAACAGTTTAAAATATTAGAAGAACAGTAAATTGATATGCATCAGGACTGAAGATAAAGTGTGCATGTGGAATATAAGCGAGCATGCAAAAGTGGGATAGCAAGGAGTTGACAGTTCACAGAGGGGAAAAGTCAGGTCATTTTACACCACAAAAGATGGAAAGAGACTGTATCCATTATCACATTGTAGTATATTTCTTTCCTTCTCCATCCATTCTGCTACAATGAAACTTTCTTGAGGGCAAGGATGATGCTGGACATTGTAGTATTCCTCAGAGCACAGAGCACAATATGCATCTTTTGATGTGGATCACCATCATTGAAGTGTTTTGTAAGAACTCTTAGCATATTAATTATATTTGTTTTAAATTCCCAGTCTGATAATTACATTGGCTGCCCTATCTGTATGTAAGTTTTATGGTTGCTTTTTTTCTTTAATTTTTTTTTTAATTGGGAGAGGGTGTTTTCGGCATGCCTTATAGTTTCATATGTAAAGCTAGATGTGAAGCACCAGGTAAAAGGAACTGAGATAAATAAGACTTCAATATATGATTTTATGTTTTTCTGTCTAGAATTCAGACTGTTTGCTGTTTGTCATAGTTATAGGTTTCAGAGGCTAAAAATTCCATACTTCTAGTCCTTCTTTTGTCTTAGTATTTCATTAGGGAATTCTTCTTGAATAATGTTTGAGACATACAGTTTCTTAAGTAGTAATCCTTTGTTAGAAATGAATCCTAAGAATATAATAATAAAGTGTGTGAGGGGAGTAAGATTTCACTGGGCCTTTAGTTAGATTTTAGATTTTTAGTAAGACTGCATCTCTGGGCTGTGTTCTTCATGTATGCTTCTCAGACCTCTCCTCCTTGGGAAGACAAAAAAGCTATGGGGCTGTTAGATATTTGTCTTGCCCTAAACCAGTTAGGCTCTGGTATAAGAGTGTCATATGAGGATAAGCCTTATTCAGTATAATAGAATACTTTGAATAAATAGATGGTCTTTCTTTTAACTTTACAGTAGAAAGAAAGCACTATGAACTCATTAATTTTTAATTTTGATCTATTTGCTGAAAAGGGATATGTGGCATGACACTCTTTTGTAAGGTTAGGTAGCACCAGTAAATCTTCAAGTCTTGTTCAGCTATGTACATGATTGCACAGGTATACAACTGACAATTTATAATATACTGTGTTGACAACCTAGGATGTTTGGTAGGTTAGGTGTATTAAATGCACCTTCAGCTTACACTATTTTCAATGTATGCTTGGTTTATAGGACAGAAATCCATCATTAATTGAGACATTCACATCAGTTGTCCTTTCCTCCATGTTGGAAACTGAAAGAGATTTTCCTCCAACATTTTTTGGAAGAAGCTGATGTGACTCCTGAAACTAAAATTCTCGAAAATGAGAGGATTCTCTATGACTGCCCTGGAATTCTGAACTCTAAAGCCTATCCACACTGAGCCTTCAGAATTTATTTCATGAATTACAGTTTATTTTCCTACTCTAATATTGGCTCAGCAGTAGTTGTGCTGTGGTATATATGATTCTGTTTTCTAGCTGTCTCTTCAATGATTGGGACATTGATTTGTACTGTGTCCTGATTCTCTGAAAGATCTAAGGAGAGTTGTTGATTTTCAATTTGTTCATCTAATTTCTTATTTTAAAAATGGAAGTAATTATATCCAAAATCATTAAATGCAAGACCAGAACCAAGAAATCTTGTGATTATTTCAAAATGAAAGGATCTGTAAAGATACTTAATGAAGACCATTGATATACTTTCTTATAATTGAAGGTGTCTTTCAAAAAATAGATTTCTTTATTCCAATTAGCCTTTTTAGGTATGTCACCTTGAATGATTGCCCTATATACCAGAGTTTCTAGACACCGTCATGGAATTGTTTGAAAATCATTAATTTAGATGGAAGTCAAATACTCCATTAACATGTAGAGAATAAAAAATATATAAATTATCTTGTACATATATTCTATGATACAATTGATTAAAGTATAATGTTAGGTCGCTGGCATTCTTGGGGTGGGCGGAAGGACCCAAGGCTACACCTTAAAACCAGACCCCATGATTTATGACTGCTTGTTTCTCCCTGCCTAATTGTTTCTTGGCTTGCAAAACAACTCAGGAACTTCCAGTTACTCAATTAGACAGGCATGTCGAACTGCTCCATCTGGTGATTGCAGATAATTGGAGGCCAGAGACTCTCTCCCTTCCCCATGGCTTGGCCCCTCCTATAAAACCCATTACCCAATTCAGCCAAGCCACTTCACTCTGAACCCAAGAATGACAGCCCTGTGGTCTGTACTTCTAATAAGTCTTTCCTTTCCACACATGGCATGTTCTTAATTCAGCAGTACCTTACATCTGGTGCTGAAACCGGGGAGAGGTTAACAGGACACTCCAGGCTGGGGCTGCTCCCTTGGCCTTCATGTCCTGCCCTCTCCTGAACCCAGATGGCTGAATTGACCCCGTGTGCCTCCAGACTGTGGATTTTGGACCTTACTGCCTTGCTGGCTTTTCCATCCATTAGCCTCTCTCTTCCACTGCTCTCCACCTGACCTACTCCTCTTGTCAGGCTCGGTAAGTTTCACCCTCCCTCAGGGTTGCCTGTTCCCTCTCTCTCTGTGGTCTTGGAAGTCGCAGTTGTCACACCAGGCATGCCTCCTACCCCCATTTCGGGTGCCCACTTCTTAGCACCGGGGTGCCTGGCTAATCAGTTGAGGCATTCTCTGTGGGACGGCAACCCAGGCTGGGGACGCCTGCCGTTGGGAACCTGTTTGGGTGACACTCACACTCAAATGATGTTAAATATTACAAATTCTGACAAATATTAAAGTAATACATTTCTGTCTTGACATGAGACAACAAAACATAATATAGAGCATTGAGCCTTTTAGTTAAAAATGTTATAACAATTCTCAAATTAATTTCATTTATGATAACTAGAACTTGCTTTCAATGTCCTTCTTTGCATAAACTGTGAGGAAAAATGACTCTTCCAAATTCTTTTGTTTCAGTGATTTTTAAAAGCTCTCACTTATATTGCCATATATAATGTTATTTCAGCAATGTTTTCCGGATTAGTGAAAGTTAATATTACTACAATTATTTGTTTCATAATGAAGAGTAACTTAAGAACTACACAGACTTAGCTTGATTAAAGATTGGAAAGTTATTGTTTCTTGATTTCAAGATAGATAACATTAAAGAACTGAAGTCTCAGGTTTTTCTTAATGTTTAAAGACACAGAAATTCCTGACAAGCTGTTAATTAGTGCAGATTATTCTTTTTACCAGACCCAATTGTAAAAGTGAACCAAAACAAGGTTAAGGTATTTACCTGATTCTGAATTTCAAATACTCTGAAAAAGTTTGTGATAAAACATAATTTATCAACTCTCCTATCCTTGCTAATACATTCAAGGCAAATGATATCCCTCATTTTATTTTGATCAGAACTGTTCATTTCTTTCTCTATTAGTGAATTTGTACCAACCAAGACTGATCCATTTATTATCTCAGGATGATACACGGATAACATGTGCAGGGATTTCAGATGCTCAGGGTTCTTGAGCCTGCTCTAAGAATGAAAGCACAGACAGACTCTAACAGCAGAGGTCAGAAGGATTTTATTTGTAGAGAATTTTTTTGGAGAAAAGAGAAGAGAACGACTGCATATTGGGGAATGCAGGGGGACCTGGAATCTGGTGATCCCATGGGCCAGGGTGGGGAGTGGGTTTTATAGCTTATTTTTGCATTGCCTGAGGATGGAATTGCCTTTCAGACACAAACAGGCATTTACTCGGTAGAAGTGTCTCCTTAACCACTTATCATCTTTTGGGACTTCCTGCAGTCCGTCCTTCAGTCCTTCATTCCCCCTTGTCAATGCTTGCCCTAACTGCTGTTAAGGAAAAGGAGGACAAAGTCTGTTCAGTAACTGCTTCCTGCTGACAGGGGGTGATGAAGGGACCCACAGTGTCAGGGCTGACCATGAGAGAGGTTGTCAAGGGCACTGTGGTAGTAGGTCATTTTCATCTCTACCAGTGGCATTTGTAGTTTGATGGATTCTAGGTGAGAAAAAACAAACTTGCTAAGTAAGTTTAAAATTCAAGGCCCAAACACAAGCAAGAGAATAATGGCATCTATAGGCCCCAGAAAGGGTTGGAACCAAGTCCTGGAGGGAAGCCAGGATTTTATTTGTTCCCATACCTGAGTAGAAACCAGAGTTTCAAGAGATTGCTCCTGGAGCCATTTAGCCTGTTGGAGAATGTAATCTGCACATTCCTCTACAATACCTGAAGTGCTTAGATACATGCAACAGGCGGTATTGGCAATGGCACATACCCGCTCTTGTTTGGCCAAAAGAAAATCTAGGGCCAGGTGGTGGTCCATGACCACACAGGCAATGGATGACAAAGACCTTTGCATGTCCTTAATAACAAGGCCTACATGGTCTGAGGTGTCCTCTACCACTTTGGTTAGGTTCTTTTGCAGTTATATGATTGGCAATTACCCCATAACTGATTGCAGAAAGGGCTGCAACTAATGCTGTTATCCCTAAAACTATTAAAGTAACCTTTCTTATTTCTATGGGAAGGTGTTCCTATTCATTAGCATTTCTCTTTTCTTCCAAATGGTTGCATGAGCATGCAGGACCAGGAAGGCATACTTAGAATCTATATAGATGTTTACTTTCTGTTCTTTTGACAGTCTTAGGGCTTCTGTTCGGGGCACTAATTCTGCCAATTGAACACTTGTATTAGGAGGAAGAGGACCTGATTTGAGGGTGCCAAATTCTGTCACAACTGCAAACCCTGTATGTCTGAAAGCATTCTTGACAAAGGAACTGCCATCAGTGTCTAATCCTAGATCTGGGTTTTTTACAGGCCGATCAGTTAAGTCAAGTTGAGCAGCATAATTTTCCATAAGTACTTCCTCACATGAGTGCTCAGGATTTCCCTCTGCCTCTGGTAGAAGGGATGCAGGATTTAGGCTCTTATAGGTCCTTAAAGTTATTTCTGTCCCTCCCAGAAGCTGGGCCTGATATTTAAGTAGATGTCTGTCAGATAGCCAAAGTTCTCCTTTTGAGTTTAAAATTTCCCCTAGGCCATGTGGGGTATAAACCATTAGGTGGCAGTTTAGGATATGTTTCTGAGCTTCAAGCACTAGAAGGTTTACTGCGGCCATCGCTCTGAGGCATCCTGGCCATCCCTTGGCTACCTGATCTAACTTTTTGCAGTAACCTACTGGCTGGGGAGTGATGCCCCAGAATTGAGTCACCACTCCTAAGGCTAGTCCTCCCTTTTCATAGGTATATAATTGAAATTTGTCTTGTATTGGGAAACCAAGGGTGGGAACTGTTATAAGACCCTTCTTTAACCTGTGGAATGTATTTTCTGACTAGTCATTCCACTCAATAAAGGGCTGGGTATCCTTCTGTGCTTCCTTAAGGATTTGATATAAGGGCCTTGCTAGGTGTGCATATCCCAGGATCCAAATTCTATGATATCCTGTTACCCCCAAAAAGGCCCTCAATTGCTTTAGAGTTTTAGGTAGAGGAAATGTCAGGATTGGATGGGTTCTATCTTTTCCTAGAGGCCTCATTTTTTTCTCCAGGACAAGACCTAAATATGTAACCTTAGACTGGGCTTTTCCTTTAGAGACTTTATAACCTCTATCTGCTAGGAAGTTTAGTAAGGACTCAGTGGCTCGTGAAATGACGGGCTCATTTTGTCCACAGAGCAGGAGGTCATCTACATATTGTAGCAGAGTAGCTTGTGGATATTGCCATTCTGCCAAGTCTTTGGTTAAAGCTAACCCAAGGAGGTGGGGGCTGTCTCTGAATCCCTGGGGGTGGACAGTCCAAGTAACCTGTCCAGACTTTCTTGTGGGGTCCTCAAAGGCAATAATAGGTTAACTTTTAGGGTGTAAGGGAATGCAAAAGAAGGCATCTTTTAAATCCAGGAGAGAGTAGTAAGCAGTACCTGGAGGTATTTGGGCTAAAAGCGCATAGGGATTTGGAACTACATGGTGGAGAGGTACTACTGCTTCATTGATCAGGTAGAGATCCTGGACTAGCCTCCATTTGTTAGGTCCCATTCTGACACCAAGAATATGAATACTATATGGGCTGAAGCATTCTATTAGCAGTCCCTGTCTCTTTAAGTCTTTGATTATGGGAATTAGCCCCTCCATAACTTCTGGCTTTAAAGGATATTGTTTTTGATGGGGAAACCAGGAGGGGTCCTTGAGATGAATTAGGACTGGGGCAGCTGTTTATGCCCATCCCACAGTGTGTCCATCCATCCACACTGTGGGGTCTACTTGTTCCTCTATTAGGGGCAAGCAAAAGTACTCTCCTGGGGGTAAAAGTAGCTGTACCCCCAATTTAGACAGAAGATCTCACCCTAGCAGAGAAATAGGGTTTTCCAGGAGAATTAAAAGGTGTGACAGAAATGGAACTCTCCCCAGAAGCAGGCTAAAGACTGAGTGAAATAACTCCCTAAAGGCTGGCCTGATGTGCCTTGAACAGTAATTTTTTTGGAGGACCTGGGTCCGGGACAGAAAGGAATAGCTGAGATGCTGGCTCCAGTATTGATAAGGAGGCTGACCTTGTGCTTTACACAAGGCTCCTCTGTTTTTACGTGGTTACAGAGCCTGGATGGGAGGCCCAGGGACCCATCATTGGATGGGAGGCTCTGGCCTCAGTTCCCAGGGAAACTGGGGACAGTGTGCCTTCCAATGTTTTCCCTGACAAATGGGGCCAGGTCCCGGAGGTAGCTTTCTCTGGCATGTCCTCAGGTTTGGACTTGGCCCTGAAGGAGCCATTCTGAGCACTGTGATTAGAGCCTCCTGCCGATTATCCTTTCTCTTTTCCTTTTCCAGCTCCTTCCTTTCTTTTTCTAAATCCCTGTTATAATATACAGATGTGGCTACATGGACCAATTGATCCAGATCTCTGCTCCCTTCAGCCACCAATTTCTGAAGCTTTTCACAGATATCTGGTGCTGACTGTGTTACAAATTTATCTTTTAGGATGATTTCCTCTTCCTGTGACTCTTGTATAATGTAGGTGTGCTTTTGTAAAGCATTCTTAAGTCTCTGTAGGAAAGCTACTGGAGTTTCTAAGGGTCCTTGCTGTACAGCTGTGACTTGGGAGTAATTAAGAGGTTTTACCTTGGCTATCCTTAGACCCTCAAGAATGTAGTGGATGAAATGGTTACACCTCCAATCATCCTTGTCATTTTCAGGGTCCCACTTAGAGTCATACCTAGGCACTGCCTGATCTCCTGTTGGAATTGGGAATTGAGGTTCCCTCCACCTCCTCCTCCTGTGAGGGCCCAGTCCAAGACAGGGCTGTAGGGCTATTTTTATCTAAGTGATAATTGTCTCCAGCTGTGACTGCCTGATCTAGAACCTGCAGTTTCTCTAGAGAAGTGAGGGTCTGAGATAGCAATAGCATTACATCTTTCCAGCTCAGTTCAAAGTTTTGGCTGACTTCTCTAAATGCCTGGATGTACTGATCTGGGTTTCCTTTGTAACTTACTAAGTCCTTTTTTATATCTTTAAGTTCACTCATTCTAAAAGGAGCATGAGCTCTGTCCCATCCAGGAATTAACTGGACGGGGTAGAGTCCTGTAGGACAGCATCTAGTGTGTGAGGTAGCTGGGTAAGGGGGAAGAGGTAGAGCTGATGGGGAGTTTGGGGGCTTTTTGCAAAGGGTTACCATGGTCTAGGTATCTAGCTTGCATTTGTTTAGCCATTATGGGTGGTCTCTTAGAAAAAAGAACAATTGAAAGTATGGAACTTTGTTCCACTTTCCCTCCTTTTTACAGAATATATCTAATTGAAGAATGGTGTTATAATTAATGCTCCCTCCTTCTGGCCATCTTTCCTCATCTCCCACAGGATATTGTGGCTAAGCCTGGGTTCAGTAAAACTTGAGTTCTTTTGCTGAAGGCTTCCTGGATCAAGATCTTTCCAATGTTTTTTATAAGCAGGCAAGGGGGGAGCCTTCTTGGATCCCTGAGGCTTGATTTCCCATCTTAAAAGGGAAACAAGGGAAAATTGGTCACCTTAACAGAGATTTCTCCTTTTATCTAAGCATCCCCAGATGAGGAGAAACTCTAGTGGGAGAGGGTGTCCCACTGCTCTCCCTTGCTCCGTCCACTGCCACTCATGGGTAGAGTCATGGAGGATTTACAGATAGATATCTCAGGTGCATCGACCCCCCTGAGATGATCTTTGACCAATCTCTCATCTATTTTGACCTGCCTGTTTGCCCTGTGACCCAGGTAGGCCTAGTTCTCCTCTACAAGTTGAATGCTTGTAATTAAAAAAAAAAATAACTGTATCAAAGTAACCAGGAGGGCTTGCATGGCCAGAAGGAGGACCCCTATAGAGGCAGTGATATGGACTCCTGATGAAGTAGACTTTTGTCCACCTATATATCTGTGAGGCATATATGCTTTCTATGAAAAGAGGGAGAGCTAGAGCATCTGGAGGCTTTTGCTCTGGTAAGGGGCAAAAAATGGAGACCTGCGGTTTTTGCCTTTTAACTGTTTTTTTTTTTTCTTTCCCTGAGGGCAAGCTGTAGAACCTGTTTAAGCAGTTAACCTGATGCTTGACAAAGACAGTTAAGCCTAAATTGGAGACTAGCACTTTCTGGTGCCTGTAGTGATTTTCCCCAAACTCCCTAAAGAAAGAAGCTCACTGCTATTAGATCAATGTGGGGAGGGGGACACCCATCCTGAACTGCCTTGGAAAGGGGAAGGAGAGGCTGAGGGTTGGGGGAAAAGAGATTTTCCAGGCTCAGCGCATGAAGGATTATTGATCATCCCTGCTGTCCAGGTCAATCCTTCCCAAAGGCAGTACTGGAGCACTGGAAGCAAGAGGTGACCTCCACTCTCGGGCCACAGAAACCATGAAGGTAGTGTAAGAGATCTGATTGTTTGTTTGCCATGGACATGGCTAGAGAGGTCTGATACTTAGCCAAATTTGGGGCCTCAGGGTGTGTCAGGAATTTGCATTTCCAGTATTTGGGTAACACCAGGGAGTGCCCTGGCCAGAACACCTTTTGTGGCTTGAAGACAAACTTTCCTTTCCACCAACTGTTTTTGGACCTCCCCTTAAGCTGGTCAGATTTTGAAGGAGAGTGTTATCATTTAAGGAGAGGAAAAAAGAAAAAGCCTCAATGCACTGAAGTCGAGTTCCACCCACATAGCATTGGCAGTGTGGCATAATCCCCCACCTGGTGTCTGAGGTTCCTCAGATTGCCTGCCATACAGCTATAGTGGGCTCTGACCTTTTCCTCGGTTTCCCAAGGAAGAAACCCTCCATAACAAGACAGAGAGAGGGAGAAAAGGTCAACCTGAGATTTCCACTGTAGCTAGGCCATGGTAGAGGGTCTCTCCTGGAAAATAGACTCTACTGGAGTGCCAGATGCTCATGGTCACATTCCAACACAGTCTTTCCCACTTTGGCACAACCTATACCAACCTCAGGTGAAGGCTTGTCACTTCGTATGTCACCAAATATGATGCACAGTGACACACACAGGAATTTCAGGTGCTCAGGGTTCTTGAGCCTGCTCTGAGAATGAAAGCACAGACTCTTAACAGCAGAGATTGGAAAGATTTTATTTCCAGAGAATTTTATTGGAGGAAAGAGAAGAGAAAGACTGCATATTGAGGAATTCAGGGGGACCTGGCAACCAGTGATCCCATGGGCCAAGGTGGGGAGTGGGTTTTATAGCCATTTTTGCATTGCCTGAGGGTAGAGATGCCTTTCAGATGCAAACAGGCATTTCCTAGGGAGGAGAAGTGTCTCCTTGACCACTTATCACCTTATGGGACCTCCTGTAGTCCATCCTTCAGTCCTTCAAGGACTCTCAGTAAGTGGGACATTATTTTACAAATGATAGTAGTCAATAAAAATGCTAATTGCATTCTTTAAATTAAAACACAGATGTGTATATACTAGCACAGCCATGTTTATATTAAATACAATTTTGAAAGGAGAAACTATTCAATTAATGAGAAAAAGAAACTATGAGCTCTCTAGTAGTAGTGCAATGCACTTGCAATATTTGGTTTTAAATGTCAGCTTCAAAATCAAGACTCAGGATAGCAAGACTGACTGCTGAATGTGATAGCTATCTATGGTTCTGATGTTTGTTTCTTCATGATATTACATCAACATTGTTAGCAGATGTTAAGTATTTGCTGTGTTCATTGTGCTATGACTCATCCTATTAATGATTAAAACTTATTGTCTTTATATAACAGATTAAGCAAATACAATTCTTCTTAGACAAATTCATGATTCATTTTATTTAAAAAGAGGGTGGTTCTTGATTTTAACATTTATTCACATTTGAATTTAAGTTATTGATGTTTTAGATCAAACAAAACATATCCTTTGAACAAGGACAAGAACAAAGCACTTGAAAATCTTATTAAGAAATCCATGAACACTGTTTTTATATTCAAATTAGGAAAAAGGATATGCTAACATCCTACTGAATGCATTAAAAACACAGCAACAATGCTCCTTTTCAACTGAAATTTGCTACTTTGCTTATATATATGTCTAACACTGTTATATGTAAATCTTTAAAATAATATAAAATATTCACATGAATTTCATGCTCAAAGTGGCCATTGATTGATGTGGAGAAGAAAAGTATGTAGAAAGTCAAGGATAGGTTCAAAGTGCAAGAAACTGTAGGATGAGGAAAGAGGGGACAGTAACTAGGATGCTGTTTGTGGGAATAATATTTAAAGATAATAAAGTAACTGACAAACTGTGTAGTCATTAGGAGAGCTTTTGCAATGAAAAAAGCATTGCAACTTCCTTCTAAGGTTTAGAAAAGTATCTCTAAAAGTTCTGAAATTTCATCTGACCCTCATATAGGAAGCTCATACTGAGAGATTACTCAAACTGCTAATGAGAAAATCAATTTTGCAGTAGTCATTGGGATAAAAGATTCAAGCTGCTTTTTAAGACTAGTTTTGCTGGAATGTTGAGAAATGCTGAAACAATGCAAATGCTGGAATGTCAAGAAAACAATGCACATACCTGCCCAACCTCAATGACCATCCAGCTAATGTCCAGCACCTCCCCCCATCCTCTTTCCCAATCGCCTTATCTAATGGCCATCCCCCTCCATCCTCCCTTTTCCTACCACAGGATGTTTAAAATCCACAGCTTGTTAGAAAGGTGTGGACTTCCTCCTTTCACAGTGTTACTCTGATGGCCAAAGGGTCCCTCTCAAGTCTCCTCTCCCTAATAAAGATCTGTTGCTTATGAAGGTTGCAGATTATTTCTCAGTATGTCTCTCTTTTCAGCTTTTTCACTATCCTTTCATTTGGTACCAAAACCCGGGAGAGAGTTTTGAGCTGGGGGAATGCATTTCTTGAGGTACCATGATTCAATGGTGATAGTCATTGAATCATATGATATGACTATCATATGGCCAATGGTGCACCCCCATGGGGTCTCTTTTCCAGGCTTGATATGAACGCACTACAGCTAAGAGATACCTAAGTTCCCACAAAGGACATGCCTGTGCCTGTCTCTGTTCCCAAACTCCCAAACTGCCTGAACTCTCTCTGAACCTCTTTCTCTCTCACTGTCTTCTTTTTTTTTTTTCTTTTACCTTCATGTTTTTGTTTTATTTAAATTGTTTTATTATTCACCCCCTCCCTTAACACCCACTCTGCCCCCTCCCTCTTCCCCCCACCCCCTCAATACCCAGCATAAATTATTTTGCCCTTATCTCTAATTTTGTTGAATAGAGAGTATAAGCAATAATAGGAAGGAACATGTGTTCCTGGTTCTCACTATCTTCTATATGACTCTAACACTACTATATTTTCTGCTGAGCTTCCCCAACGTACAATTGTTTTGGGCTTAGGACTAGGTACAACTGCTCCTTCTGATGGCACTTGAGCCCCTCCAAAAATATGGTTAGTTACCTTTATCTGCATAATAACCACATTGCTTTGGGGCCTGACTTTTTTGGTCATATATATGCCCCAAATGTCCTGTTCCTCTGTGACCTCCTGCAGGGACCTTTGCCAATTCCACTGTGCACATTCAACACTGAGTGTTGACCCAACACTGGGTCTGATTTCTACAGGGAGGGGTAAGATGTGTAGTCTCCATAAGGCACCCATGGTGCCTCAGTGTGTTGGTCTCTGTCCATTCTCACCTTCTGTATTCTTATTTCTTCCTCTCACCTTTCAGCCATACAGACCCCAGCAATAGGTGAGAGATATTGACCTATGGCCCTGGGTTTGTTTACTGGTTTTCCAGGTTTCCTCCAGGGGATGACCTAGGGAAAACTTCCTAACCTTGGCCATGTATAATACCCACTTAAAGATTTCCTCTGACTCACCCCTGGGGTGTCTTTTATACAATCTTACCAAACTGGGACTAAAAGGTGATCTAAAATAAAAAAAAAAACTCATCTGTTTCTCTATGAAAATTTGACCTCAATACAAATTAGATAATTCCTTGAAATGCCCCAAATTTAAAATTTTTAATCCCAATGTCCTCTGAGACCTTAACAGCTTTATTGTGAGAAATAGCAAATGGCAAGAGGTCTCTTGTCTTCAGACTTTCTTTTCTCTCAAGTCACAATCATTCTTTTGTTCAAAATGTTGGAACTTGTATGTTTGACTCCAGCTCTCTGCTGTCACAACCTAAAAAGTGGTGGACAGCAGCTGCTTTTCCCAGGTTCACTCTCTGGCCCTGAATGGAGGCTGGAGTCTTCCTCCCCGATCCCTGCTGTCTCTCTCCTTTTTTCTCCACTCTCCCACTCTTTCCTTCCTTTCCTTTCTTTGACAGCTCCAACAGGGACCACCTTCCATCACTGGATTTCCACCTGACACCTTATCATCCACTGCTACATCACCACTAAAATCCACCTCCTCTGACTTCAACCCAGCTCCATGTCATCCTTTCTTTTTTCTCATTTCACAAGATAAAAATAGTGTGTAACTTTAAAACTCTTCTCTCTAAAACTGTCTCTGCCATAATGGAGGTTGCTTTCACCCCTCCTACTCCATGTCCACCACCTGTCTCCTCTTCTGGATTGGCCATCCAGGTGAGGACAACAGAGACAGAAATGGACAGGGAAAAAGACAAAGTCCTGCTCAAGTCACATTGTCAGTTCTCTCTGCACCCTGAGTGACTCACATGGTCCCAGGACTACAAACATAAAATCAGTTGGAAATGTAAATGACATGTGGCCAATGATTGGAGTTACTTTTCTGTCCTGCCCTCCTGGTTTCCTACCTAAGACTAAGGCCTCTAAGTCTACCTAAAAACACTACTAACAGTTTTCTCCTTTAAATCTTGCTTTTGAGTTAGGCGGTTTTCCTATTGCAGACTTGTGAAGACCAGCAGGGGGATCATGTCATATTCAGGTCACTGCAGGTAGTAACCTACCACCTACCGTGACCTGGGCTGTCCCATTCACTCTCTTGGCCAAGGCACCATGACTTCAGCCTCATGTGAACACAGATTGGAGAAACCAATGACAAAATTTCAATTCTATGTCTAAAATGCCCCATGTATTTAAAATTAAAATCTCAGTTTTCTAGGTTATGGCATTAACTGAAAGACAAAGGGTCAGCCTTCTTGAGTTCTGCTACAGATTCAATAAGGCATTTGGATTTTTTTTCATTAGGCCCCTTACCTAAAATTAACTCTTGAGGGGCTAATTCATTCTACTTTTTCTAAGCTTTACTATCACCAGTTTCAATGGAGATATAATCCTTTTTACCTTGCACTCTGCCCTTTTCTAACCTGTCATAAAAATTCTATTTTAAAAAACAAAATTTTTAGTATAAAATAAAAGGGTAGAGTTGTACATCTGCTCATGCATACTGTGTATCCTTTGTCCCGACAAGGATATGGGATGCCAACACTACACCAAGAATAAGCTTCCTAAATTTACTTTATAGCTGTGGCTTATAACACAGTTACTGTAGCCCAAGGTAAACTATTATTGTAAATTATTAAAAACACCATTTAGAGGAAAATCTGAAGCTTTCAATATCTAAGTGTGCATTCAAAATTATGTAATTGTTTTTTGTTTCATTGTCTAAATTTTGTGTATGGCTACTGTATGATTAAATTTAATTAGAGACAAAAGTCCATAGGAATGGCAACAGTTTTATTGGAGACTGAGACTGACTCAAAAGACTTTCCTAGAATTAACACTTGCCTCAGCTGTTAAGTTGCCCAAAATTAGTTTTAAAAGAACAGAATGGTACACATCTCACTATGTTGAAATTTTTAAAAAATAACTAATCATCATATTTGTGGCTGCTTAATTGTTAAAAGTTCTTAAGACCTTGAATCTATGCATCTTTAACATTTATGGCATGCCTAATTTAAAACCTTTTTACATATGCATGTGTTTAAACATCTTTAGGGTGTTTCTTATTATACAGTTTATGTAAGGAAATGAAATGTTCTCTTTTCTCCCCCATTTCTTCTGATGCTACTTTTAAGAAAACTCATTTTTTTCAACCATTTTGTCAATTAGGTTTAACTAAGTTATAGGCATTATTATATCTACAGTATTTTTCATTTACAAATTACAATTTGTACAATTTGTACAAATTACAATTTGTACAAATTACAATGTCATAAGTAATTTACATTCATTTTTTTATAATTAGATCTATTAACAAATGGTGAATTTATAAGTTACTTATTGTGTAAAACAGTTTAAAATTGCCTTTCTATATGGGTCTATATAATAAAAATATAAGGCTAACTAGAAAAACAATTTTATTTAAATTTAAAATTCTCATAAAAATTAATTTAAAATACAAGTTACAAAGTCAACAAGTAGAAAGGATATAGACAGGTATAGAGTGTATTTTGATGGAAAAGGTAAAGGGTAAAAAAGAGTGCTTTGCCAATAGTATGTATTTATTTGAATTATTTTACTTTCTAATTATCTTCCATTGAAAATGGAAGTATAAGATAAACAGGGGTGACCACAAGACATTCAGCCTGTCAGGAATAGGGCATAACAGTGCTCACTGACCTTCCTAATTCCATTAGTCCCCAAGCATGTTTGGAAAATAAGTCAAACTAAACATGAATAATAAATAAACTGCTGTGGCTATAATCAGGAAGGTTTCAGAAAGGTTAGGATAAATAGGCTAAGTAGAGTATTCTTAGGAAAAAGCAGTATGCAGTAAAAGAATTAGATGTGGGGCTTTTCTGAAAAGGTTTATGTGGGTCCCTTAAAAGTAGTATCATGAACCAGGTAATGGTAGAACACACCTGTAGTTCCTGCTATTGAGAAGACAGGAAGATAGTTTGAGCCCAGAATTTGGAGGCTAGCCTTTCTCATACACACAAACCAAATTAGTACCTTGGAAGTGAATAAAGTAGATGTACACGTTATTTCAGGACTTCAGGTAACTAGGTTAACTGTTCTGGATGCTACTGACCAACCACAAAGGATCCCTGCAGTGAGGGAGCATTTTTCCATGTTGTAGAGTTAAACAAATACTGTTAATATCACTGATTTCATTTCTCATTACTGTATTACATTAAAAACTTTATTCTGAAAAAAAAGAGTGCTTTTGGATGAGAAAGGATTTTGTAAAGAAGGGTTTCTCCAAAACATTGTTTCAAATATGGAGAGGGGTGGTAGGGACAAACCCTCACAGGGTTCAGAATGTTATACAAAGGTTCTGCATAAGTCTTAAAGGTGTATAATAAAAGCTTCAGTGATTGATAAAATTAAAGTTGACTGTCATCTAACAGTTGCCTAAAAGATTTTCCAGGATCATATCAAACTAAAATCTAATTCTCTATGTCCATAAAATCACAAGGCTATCTTAATAATATCTGTGAAAAATAGTTATAGGGAAAGATTTTATCAAAGTAATACTAAATCAGAGTTCATTTATATGTTTGCTCATGCAAAGGTCTCTTAAATGATACCTTATAACTGTGTTCTGTGCCTAGACTTTACCTAAAGATTGCACAAACATTTGCAAAGTTAAAAGTTTCAGTTTATGTAAAATGATGAGATAAAACTCTCTTTTACCCAAAAGTATTACATTTAAATGACCAGCTTATGTTCTTTATCCAAAAGCATTATGTCTAAACCATTGACATATAAAATGGTTAATAAAACTTTTGGCAAGTGTGCTGTTTGTAATCAGTAACATTCAGAAAAACCTTTCCATTTGGGCAATCCTGCTACTTAAAACTTGGCCTATCTTCGTCTTAGTCAAATAAGTGTTACTGTATATGTATGAAATGTACTTGCACATTAGAAAATAAGGCTATTTGGGATCACAGGCATTGTCCCCCTAACTTGTAAGAGATCTAAAGTTAACGATGCTAGACTTTTGCAAGCTTGTGTCCATGTGTTCCTAATTGTAAAAAGGAGCATTTAGTGCTGCTGTTTTAATACTATCAGTCATAATTATTTATTTTCATAAAAATACAGTCTGCAATGGAAATAACAAAATGTTCTGACAATTTACAAACTACTTTTCAGTATTTTAAACATGGCTATTCTATGTCTTTTCATTCTCAGTCTGGGTCCTTCTTTGGATAATTTAAAATAAAACCCCCCAGTACCTATTTTTCACTTGCAATGGTCTTCTTAGGTACTTGCTTTCGTAGGCTTTTTTCAAAACCTTTAACTCTTGTCTATTGACATTCTGCAGCATTTTTAAGTTGTCAAGATATCATCTATAGTCCAGACAGAACTAAAAATTGATGCCAAGTAAGCCCACTTCTTCTTCTTTTTTTTTCTCCTTTTATTTTATAATTTTTACATTTACTTACATGTGTATACATTGTTTGTGCCACCTCTTCCCCATCCCCCAGCCTTAAAAAAAAATCCCAAAAAAGAGGCCTAGCACTGACAGACCCTATCTTGAGAAACCATTACAGAAAAAAAAAAAATAGCCCTGGTGGAGTGACTCAAGGTGAAAGCCCTGAGTTCAAGGTCCAGTACTGCAAAAAAAAAAAAAATCCCAAAATAGCCTTTCTTTCTTCTCTTTCTTTCTTTCTTTCTCTCTCTCTTTTTCTTTTTTCTTTCTCCTCCCTCCCTCCCTCCCTCTCTTCCTTTCTTCCTTTCCCCTCCTTCTCTCTCTCTCTCTCTCTCTCTCTCTCTCTCTCTCTCTCTTTTTTTTTTTCATTTTTCTTTTATTATTCATATGTGCATACAAGGCTTGGTTCATTTCTCCCCCCTGCCCCCACCCCCTCCCTTACCACCCACTCCGCCCCCTCCCTCTCCCCCCCCTCAATACCCAGCAGAAACTATTTTGCCCTTATTTCTAATTTTGTTGTAGAGAGAGTATAAGCAATAATAGGAAGGAACAAGGGTTTTTGCTGGTTGAGATAAGGATAGCTGTACAGGGCATTGACTCACATTGATTTCCTGTGCGTGGGTGTTACCTTCTAGGTTAATTCTTTTTGATCTAACCTTTTCTCTAGTACCTGTTCCCCTTTTCCTATTGGCCTCAGTTGCTTTAAGGTATCTGCTTTAGTTTCTCTGCGTTAAGGGCAACAAATGCTAGCTAGTTTTTTAGGTGTCTTACCTATCCTCAACCCTCCCTTGTGTGCTCTCACTTTTATCCTGTGCTCATAGTCCAATCCCCTTGTTGTGTTTGCCCTTGATCTAATGTCCACATATGAGGGAGAACATACGATTTTTGGTCTTTTGGGCCAGGCTAACCTCACTCAGAATGATGTTCTCCAATTCCATCCATTTACCAGCAAATGATAACATTTCGTTCTTCTTCATGGCTGAATAAATTCCATTGTGTATAGATACCACATTTTCTTAATCCATTCGTCAGTGCTGGGGCATCTTGACTGTTTCCATAACTTGGCTATTGTGAATAGTGCCGCAATAAACATGGATGTGCAGGTGCCTCTGGAGTAACAGTCTTTTGGGTATATCCCCAAGAGTGGTAATGCTGGATCAAATGGTAGATCGATGTCCAGCTTTTTAAGTAGCCTCCAAATTTTTTTCCAGAGTGGTTGCACTAGTCTACATTCCCACCAACCGTGTAAGAGGGTTCCTTTTTCCCCGCATCCTCGCCAACACCTGTTGGTGGTGGTGTTGCTGATGATAGCTAGTCTAACAGGGGTGAGGTGGAATCTTAGCGTGGTTTTAATTTGCATTTCCTTTATTGCTAGAGATGGTGAGCATTTTTTCATGTGTTTTCTGGCCATTTGAATTTCTTCTTTTGAGAAAGTTCTGTTTAGTTCACATGCCCATTTCTTTATTGGTTCATTAGTTTTGGGAGAATTTAGTTTTTTGAGTTCCCTGTATATTCTGGTTATCAGTCCTTTGTCTGATGTATAGTTGGCAAATATTTTCTCCCACTCTGTGGGTGTTCTCTTCAGTTTAGAGACCATTTCTTTTGATGAACAGAAGCTTTTTAGTTTTATGAGGTCCCATTTATCTATGCTATCTCTTAGTTGCTGTGCTGCTGGGGTTTCATTGAGAAAGTTCTTACCTATACCTACTAACTCCAGAGTATTTCCTACTCTTTCTTGTATCAACTTAAGAGTTTGGGGTCTGATATTAAGATCCTTGATCCATTTTGAGTTAATCTTGGTTTAGGGTGATATACATGGATCTAGTTTCAGTTTTTTGCAGACTGCTAACCTGTTTTCCCAGCAGTTTTTGTTGAAGAGGCTGCTATTTCTCCATCGTATATTTTTAGCTCCTTTGTCAAAGATAAGTTGCTCATAGTTGTGTGGCTTCATATCTGGATCCTCTATTCTGTTCCACTGGTCTTCATGTCTGTTTTTATGCCAGTACCATGCTCTTTTTATTGCTACTGCTTTGTAATATAGTTTGAAGTCAGGTATTGTGATACCTCCTGCATTGTTCTTTTGACTGAGTATTGCCTTGGCTATTTGTGGCCTCTTGTGTTTCCATATAAATTTAACAGTAGATTTTTCAATCTCTTTAATGAATGTCATTGGAATTTTGATGGCTATTGCATTAAATATGTAGATTACTTTTGGGAGTATCGACATTTTTACTATGTTGATTCTACCAATCCATGAGCATGGGAGATCTCTCCACTTTCTATAGTCTTCCTCAATCTCTTTCTTCAGAAGTGTATAGTTTTCCTTGTAGAGGTCTTTCACATCTTTTGTTAGGTTTACACCTAGGTATTTGATTTTGTTTGAGGCTATTGTAAATGGAATTCTTTTCATACATTCTTTTTCAGTTTGCTCATTGTTAGTGTATAGAAATGCTAATGATTTTTCTATGTTGATTTTATATCCTGCTACATTGCTATAGCTATTGATGATGTCTAGAAGCTTCTGAGTAGAGTTTTTTGGGTCTTTAAGGTATAGGATCATGTCATCTGCAAATAGGGATATTTTGACAGTTTCTTTACCTATTTGTATTCCTTTTATTCCTTCTTCTTGCCTAATTGCTCTGGCTAGGAATTCCAGTACTATGTTGAATAGGAGTGGAGATAGTGGGCATCCTTGTCTGGTTCCTGATTTTAGAGGGAATGGTTTCAGTTTTTCTCCATTAAGTATAATGCTGGCTGTAGGTTTGTCATATATAGCTTTTATAATGTTGAGGAACTTTCCTTCTATTTCTAGTTTTCTTAGACCTTTTATCATGAAATGATGTTGGATCTTATCAAAGGCTTTTTCTGCATCTATTGAGATGATCAACTGGTTTTTGTCTTTGCTTCTGTTAGTGTGGTTTATTACATTTATTGATTTTCATATGTTGAACCACCCCTGCATCCCTGGGATGAAGCCTACCTAAGTAATGAGTTATTTAGTTTCCAGCTGTTTGCATGCTTTTTGTCTTTACTTTTGTTGTTGAGTTCTACTTTTACTGCATTGTGATCAGGTAGTATGCACGGTATTATTTCTATTTTCTTATATTTGCTGAGGCTTGCTTTGTGCCCTAGGATATGATCTATTTTGGAGAAGGTTCATGGGCTGCTGAGAAGAATGTATATTGTCTAGAGGTTGGATGAAATGTTCTGTAGACATCTACTAGGTCCACTTGATCTATTGCATATTTTAGGTCTTGGATTTCTTTATTGAGTTTTTGTTTAGATGACCTATCTATTAATGATAATGGGGTGTTCAAGTCTCCCACAACCACTGTGTTGGCATTTATATATGCTTTTAGGTCTTTCAGGGTATTTTTGATGAAATTGGGTGCGTTGACATTGGGTGCATACAGATTGATGATTATTATTTCCTTTTGGTCTATTTCCCCGTTTATTAGTATGGAATGTCCTTCTTTATCTCGTTTGATCAATGTAGGTTTGAAGTCTACTTTGTCAGAGATAAGTATTGCTACTCCTGCCTGTTTTCAGGGGCCATTGGCTTGGTAAATCTTCTTCCAGCCTTTCATCCTAAGCATATGCTTATTTCTGTCGGTGAGATGAGTCTCCTGTAAGCAACAAATTGTTGGATCTTCTTTTTTAATCCATTTTGTCAAACGGTGTCTTTTGATGGGTGAATTAAGTCCATTAACATTAAGCGTTAGTACTGATAGGTATGTCGTGATTCCTGCCATTTAGTTGTCTTAGTTGTTTGAAGGTTTGATTGTGTGTACCTAACTTGATGTTACTCTCTACTGTCTTGCTTTTTCTTATCCTGTGGTTTGGTGCTGCCTGCCTTTTCATGGTTAAGTTGGGTGTCACTTTCTGTGTGCAGGATCCCTTGCAGAATCTTTTGTAATGGTGGCTTTGTGGTCACATATTGTTTTAGTTTCTGCTTATCATGGAAGACTTTTATTGCTCCATCTATTTTGAATGATAGCTTTGCTGGGTAGAGTATCCTGGGGTTGAAGTTATTTTCATTCAGTGCCCGGAAGATCTCACCCCACGCTCTTCTTGCTTTTAATGTTTCTGTTGAGAAGTCTGCTGTGATTTTGATGGGTTTACCTTTGTATGTTACTTGTTTTTTCTCTCTTACAGCCTTCAATATTCTTTCCTTAGTTTCTGAACTTGTTGTTTTAATGATGATATGTCGTGGAGTAGTTCTATTTTGATTTGGTCTGTTTGGTGTCCTGGAGGCCTCTTGCATTTGTATGGGAATATCTTTCTCTAGACTTGGGAAATTTTCCATTATTATTTTGTTGAATATATTACACATTCCCTTCGCTTGCACATCTTCTCCTTCTCGATGCCCATGATTCTCAAGTTTGGTCTTTTGATGGAGTCAGTGAGTTCTTGCATTTTCTTTTCACAGGTCTTGAGTTGTTTAATTAATAGTTCTTCATTTTTTCCTTTAATTACCATTTCATCTTCAAGTTCTGAGATTCTGTCTTCTGTTTGTTCTATTCTGCTGGATTGGCCTTCCGTTTTGTTTTGCAGTTCTGTTTCGTTCTTTTTTCTGAGGTTTTCCATATCCTGGCAGTTTTCTTCTTTATTGTTGTCTACTTTTGTCCTGAGTTCATTTATCCATTTATTCATTGTGTTCTCTCTTTCACTTTGGTGTTTATACAGTGCTTCTATGGTTTCCTTTATTTCTTCTTTTGCTTTTTCAAATTCTCTATTTTTATTGTCTTGGAATTTCTTGAGTGTCTCCTGTACATTTTGGTTGACCCTATCCAGTATCATCTCTATAAAATTCTCCTTGAGTACTTGTAGTATATCTTCTTTTAAATTATTCTTGTGGGCTTCATTGGGTCCTTTGGCATAGTTTATCTTCATTTTGTTGGAGTCTGGATCTGAGTTTCTGTTCTCTTCATTCCCCTCTGGTTCCTGTACTAATTTTTTGCTGTGGGGAAACTGGTTTCCCTGTTTTTTCTGTCTTCCTGTCATTGTCCTTGGTGTTGTTACTGTCCCTGTACTGTATGTAATTAAATATTTTCTAGCTTGTAATAATAACAATGGTAATATTTAGAATGGAAGAGTGAGCTGAGATGGAAAGCAAGAAGTTAAAGAAAAGGGGAAAACAAATATACAGACAAGAGGGAGAAAGCAGAACAAGGTATCAGACAAGAGAGTTTCAAAGGTATAAACAGGGAGTGTTAGTGTACTAATCGACAGTAAGCTGAACAGACATTAGAGAGACAGAGAGAGGATTGAAAATCAAAGATAAAAAAATAAAAAATAAGTAAATGAAAGAAATATCTATATATAAAGATGAATTAAAATAAAATGGAAAATAGAAAATTAAGAAAAAAAAACAAAACCAAAAAAACCTCCAAATTTATATGCAATGCAGTTTGAGTATTAATAATTTGGGTGTCCGTCTTAGTCTCCAGTCCTGGAGATGGTGCCTCAGATATTGTTCTGTAGTTGTCGTATCAAAAGGGATGCATTAAGTAGAACAAAACTACACACACACACACACACACACACACACACACACACACAAATCTCCACCAAATATCCCCAGTTCAAATGCAATACAGTTTCAGTAAGTTTTTCGGCTTGCAGGTGTAATTCGGTTGTTCTCTCATCAAAGGTAGGGAGAAAAAGAAAAAAGAGGAAGTGTCTGGAGGCAGTTCTGAGCATGGTATCTGCAACTGTGGCTTGCCTGCCCGCTGCTCTCAGCCTGTTGCTGGCAGCGTTATTTATGCAGATCTCTGGGGTGAGCTAGCACTCACCTGGTCCCACAGGCTTTGTTTGCTCAGAGTTCTCCTGTGCAGGAGCCTCTGCTACAGGCTTTCCCCTTTCCAAGCACTGGGAAAGGTGACACTGCCCCCGCATTGTCTGGCCTGCGTGTTTATTTACAGTTCATGTGGGAG